>NW_028288747.1:5483333-6739166 GCF_059628265.1 Tinamus guttatus
ATTGTTTTTTAATTTAACTGGTTGACTGCAGGTACAAGTATTTCCCATACCAATTACACCAACTGTTTCACTAATATGAAGGGTCCCATTACTGGGTGCAAAACAGCATGTGTAAAGGAAAGAAATGAATTTTGTTGCAATCGGCAGAAATGTTGATAAGAATCCATACTTCTTATGTATTTTGATTCACATAGAATGGAGGCAGTGAGAAAGCACTGTCCGTTAGGAAAGATTTTTGCCTTTCTTCAATTCCTGCCAACTAATCTGAAGTGCAGGAGAGAAAATTTTTACATTTCATCTTTACCCCAAGCTCCAAACTATTTGTTCTACAAGTTACCTACTTAATCTAAATAAGCAGACAGAGGAAAAATGTAGGTGAAAAAAAATAGAACTCTTGGGCATTGCTTGGCAGTTGACAATAGGTAACTGTAAAAGTCAATTCTGGCCTTCAAATATCTCAATATCCACAACATCCCTCCATTTTGTGGCTATAAATAATATCAATATTAAAAATCATATGAATTATACAAAGATTCTGGTTTTAGTATGTGCCTATTAAGAGTAACTGATTTAATAATCGACAAAAGTGACATTTGCTGCTTTACTTAACTTCATGTTTTTATAATGTGCTCTTTAGTCTCATTCATTTTTTAATGTTAAAGTGTTCTATACATACTAAATAATTCATGTACACTAATTTTCCACAAGTTTAATTTCAATCTTTATTCTTTAATTTTGTTTCTGATAATAGAACACCATATGAAGAAAAAAATAATTTCTTCTCTGAGCCTGTGAGAGGATGCATAAATAATAGAGGGCAATGTTATACTGCAACCGTATGATATTTTTCACTAAATAATTGTGGATTAGTATTTCAGCTTCTATTCTAAAATTCCTTTTCCTTTAGGGTTAAACTAGACTTACTAATATTTTAATGTAGTGATTTTGCAGCTCTGTGGTTTAATTACAAAGTATGTTGGTTCTGACTGAATAAATTACATGATTGAATCCAACTTTGGATACAGAACAGTGCAAGTTATATTAAAAAGTCATTATATTTGGAAGTCAAAGCAAGACACTATAACTAAAGGCAATTGGATGAAATTAGCTTTGAGACTACAACATTTTAAGCAGATTTTGGTAACTGAATATTAACATGTGTGTTTTATTAGAAACCTCTCCTCTCTTTTTTCATTTCTTAAATACTCTAGATGTCAATGAAATAAGACACATGAAAGACTCCCACACCAACTTGTACCATTGCACTTTGGCTCTGCTCAACCAGAGAAAAGATTTCCTCTGTGTCTCAGTCACTGGTGAATCAAAGCTGAAGCCATCATGTGGGCTACAGTAAACTCTTTGTTCTCTAACTTGTTTTCATCAATGATATTTTGTTTCCTACAGCTTTGTGTAACAGAAAATATGCAGCTGTCTTCCACAGAGTTCCAAGTGTTACTAATCTAAATGGTTATCACTATCTACAGGGCATCCCAAGTACAGTCAATGAAGTTGAGGGAATTTGGGGTTACTTTTTTTTGTAAACAAATATTTAATGCTTCTGGACTACTGGATGAGTCTGCACAAGGCTATGAAATATTTCACCTGAGGCTTTATGCACTTTTAAAGAGTAAGAAATGTTTATGCTATCACAGGACCTGCTGTCATCAGATACCTCTCAGTTCTACCACAAGCCTTTCATGAATATGCTACAATGTAAGTCTTGTTTTGTATCGCTCTGCGATACAGTCTTGTTTTGATCTTCAGTGCTTCCTTTCGTGTTGATAAAGTGTTATGAGTGCATAAAATACTTCCCAAGTGACTAACATTCCCAATGCTAGTGAAGCTGTGAGAAAGCATATCCCTTTTGTTGGATGCAGAAAAGGAGGTATCACTAACATTGCTATAAACTCTGTATTTTTAACAAAAATAATTGAATAGCAATGCCTCAACCTAACAGTAACTGCAAATAAATTGTTGGGTGCTTGGGACTCAGAGCTACGCACAGAAGATTAAATTTATTCATGCTGTTGTTTTCCTGTCTTTTTTATTCATTATGTATTACCAAAATGACATGCAATGTCTCAATCATATTTCTGGTATATGTCTGCCGTGTTCAAGACAAATCCTTCAGCCTTTACTTAGATAAGAACATCCATGGAAAGAAAAATGAGCGTTTACCCAATCAGAAACTGCTGCACTTGCTCTTACAAGACACCCCGCAGCTCTCCTTAGAGACACAGCTCGTTACCCGACGGATCATTTCAGGGGATTCTGCAGACCTGTGAGCAGCCATGGAAAACATCATTCAACATGCACACCAGCCTGCTGCAGATATCGGCACCAGCAGCCGCCGGGACACATCACGTCAGTACATCACATAGTCTACTCGTAGCATGTTCCATTAACACCGCTGGATCAGATTTTTTTCAAATAACATCTATTATGCACACCTGCAATATTTG
The DNA here is from genome assembly GCF_059628265.1 of Tinamus guttatus. Lineage (NCBI taxonomy): Eukaryota > Metazoa > Chordata > Aves > Tinamiformes > Tinamidae > Tinamus > Tinamus guttatus. The sequence goes on from NW_028288747.1 coordinate 5,485,796, forward strand.
CGAGTGCGCTTCTAGGTATACATATGTCCTGGGTGTCTCTTAAAATGCATCAGATATATATTGATTTTAGCTGTAAGAATCTATCATGCACATAAACACCTTTGTGTGTGTATATGTGAGTTTTGTGTACCTACATATGTATTTGCCTAAGCAAATCCCCCCCAGGGAATTCTTCACACATGGCAAAACAGGCTGCAGAATAATTATATATTGCAATGCATTTTGAGTAATGTTTCAGATGATATAACAGCTGGTAAATTCAATACAGGTGTAATGACTAAAACGGATGTACTCTCATTTGCAAAAGATTTAGTTACTGTCCATTGGATTATCCTCAAGATGTAAAAGTGCCTTTAAAAAACTATGTCAACATATAAAAGAAAAAATATGTGCCCCAGAAGACCACTTCTCTAATTAACTAAGATTGAGAAAGAGGTGAGAATCGTAGCTTAGAAAAGCAAGAAAAAGTTTAAATAACTAAAAGCTGAACCACCACCAATATCTTCATAGGGCAACTAAAACTTGGGATTCTTTAGCCACCTTTTTTTCTTTGAAGTGCACGTTACTGCCAACACCTTCAGTCAGCCTGTGATCAGAAGAGATCACAGTGTATAATGGAGATCCCACTGCATGGAACAAACTAGAGTCAACTGAATTGTTTCATGATTTGTTTAGGCTTCAACGTTCACATTTTTAACAAAATCTTCCCAAAAAAACCTATATTCAAGAGCTATGCAGCCTCTGAATTCAGAGATGCTTCCGGCAGGCCCTTGCAGAAAGTCACTGCAGAATCCTAGGTAGTTGTTGCCTACGTGATAAAATTGATCCCATTCAAAGAAATAGCCCCTATCTCAAAGCACCAGCTGAACCACCTGGTGTGGTATCAAACTCAATTATTGTAATTAGTGAACGCCCATTTTTTAACTCCAAACTTTGCCAGTCTGCAAAATTCTCATAGCTCTGTTTTTCTGCCAGATTACAGAAAAATTAAATACCAGAACAAGGACACCAATATTCTTTCCTCACTTCTTATATTCTTATATTCTACATTTACTTCTTTCTGTCCACATAAATGGAGAAAGAGAAAGTATCTGTCTTTAGATCAAGTTTCTCTCACCACAGGAACCCTGGATATTCTTCTTCAGAAGAAAAGCTTCCTTTCAATATGAGCCTGGATAAACAATCAGGGATCCCAGAAGAGAGCCAGTCTGTAGTTCTCTCTTCTTCAACCTCGGTTATCTTACCAAGGTGCACTTGGATGGAAATAGAGTGTAAATGTTCACTGATTCAGGTCTGCATTATTTTGGTAGTGTGTGTAAACTTCAATTCCCAGCCAAGCATCAACCACACTCAATGGGTTATTGAAATTCAAAATACAACAACAAAATAACGGAGTGATGTTGATCTCAGCCTGTGCCTTGGTAGTTTACTGTTTTATTATTATTTATAGCTTTCATTGCAGTTTTACCCAAAGGCTCCTCTACAGGATCAAACTCTGTTCTGTCTAGCTCTGTGAGAAGAATACAATATATACTTACAAAAAAAAAAATACAATATATACATATTTCTTAAAAAAAAAAAAAAAGAGAGAGAGAGAGAGATCTATCAAACTGATAGCAGCATTCATTTTGCTAGTTTCATATTGCTTGGTTGTAAAATAGACTGCTCCCAGCTTTTCCCTTTTTCCTAACCATACTTATTCTCCTTCAGCACAATCACTCCCCAGATATATTTAACAATCCCTGTTTGCTCCCAGATCACTTATTACTGCCAGCCTGGATGCATTTATTGCTGTGGTCCCACTGGTTTTACCTTTCAAATATTCCATCATGTATTTGGAACTATATATACCAAGCAACAACATTCTACATTATATTCTGAATCTGATGAAGTTTTTATTTAGGTCAGTTAAGAGAGGTCTACAGCGAGCCGCACTGCTTTTTATTTTCCATATATACTTTTTACAGAACATGAATTACAGATGCTAAAGCAATTTTGATATGACATCAGAAGAAATACTGATAGAAATGCAAAGTCATGGATCAAGGTAGAAAGGTTGGTTGGAAAAAAATATTTTTTTGCTTGCTAATTCTGACATTTTAAACTCTTAGTATCTAGAACAAAAAGTGTGTCAAAATCCAAGATGAGTGGAGCCATGCTCCATGTGCTAGACAGAATAATCCTATTCAAAATCAGTTTTCCAAGGGTCATATGCAATCAAATGGAACTTCTCTAATCTTAAATCTCAGACTAACAAACAGAACTATATAATTTTTGACCTTTTAAATACACTGAAGAATATGAAAGCTCATTTTGAAGGTGAATCAATCTATGCTGATAGCGTAAGAGCAGCTTCAGAACTCTTATAAATTAGTAGGTCAGAATCACCCTGCTGAACTTGCTGAACAGGAGCTGAATCTGAGCAACACCAAAAGCCTATCAACTAATGAAATGTCAAAACAAAACAGTCGAAAGAGAAGCACGAGTAAAAGCATTATTATCTTTGTAAAGAACTGCACCCAGTCCTGCAAAAAGACTAGAAATTGAAGAAAACACAGAAATTTCAGAAGTTTTCTCAGAAATTGTTCTAGACATTCTTGATGATTTGGTTAACTCTTGTATAGAGCTATTTGGCTCTTGTTTTGTATCTGGTTAGCATGATGCAATAAACAATATCAAGGACAAAATTAACTGATGCATAACAAAGCTGATCACTATAACTCAGGAATAGGCAGCATTTAGGCACATTCACCATAGTATCTGCAAAGACGACTGTTTATCAGTGTATCCATGTCAGATACACATGCTGAACTTGTTCCACCTCTTTCTCATTCTAGGCTCTGAGGAGAAACTACTACCACAGAGTGCAAAAGTTCCTTACCAAATTTGTTGACATTAAAAAAAAAAAAAGCCTTCGCCTCTAGAAGTCTCTTTGTGAATAACAGATGTCTATTTCCCACGCAATGGTTATTTTAGTAAATCAAAATCTTCCATTTTAGAATTTAATTTTGTACAATTCAACTTCCTCCTCTGTCATGACTAGCAAACAATGTTTATTTGAAGAAAAATTATTTCGAATATTTTTTTTTTACTTTCAAAATCAGGCAAAGTAGAACTCAGTCCTAGCACTAGGCATGGGTATATGTAATAAGATAGAGTGAATCACAGTTAAAAAAAAAAAAAAGAAAGAAAGAAAGAAAAAAAAAAAAGGATTGGCTGTTGACATTGGCTACTGCTTATGACATTTAAAAAGCAGCTTACGAAAACCTGTTCAGGAAGCTCAACTGGTTGTCAGAAACCAGGTTGTGGTTTACAGTTAAACTCAGTTCATGTTTTTCTCTGATCATAGGAATGACATTTCCTATTTCAGTGATTATTCCAAATACTAATTTATCCGTGCATTTAATAATTTATGCACTTACAGAGCATTTGAAAAAAAAAAGCATAAACATTACAGACAATTACATACAACAGTCAAATAATTTCAATTTTGTTTCAAACCCATCTATCTGCCAGATAGATGACCCTGGAAACAGCTTTGTAGTCTAAGAATCAAATGCTCCAAGGATATAGAAAGAGAAGCAAACAAATGACCAGTGTCAAAAGCGACTCAGAAACATTTCATGCAGCAACAACCACAAGGTTAAGGATGAGCCCAGAAGTGCAGGCAAGTAATACTGATGTTCCCAAGGATTCCCATGAAAAACTCCACAATGATTTCCAGGAACAGCATGAACAAAAACTAGAAATTACTCTAACTTGTATTTTTAGTGCTATTTGCTGAAATGGCTAGACTGTGCAAATAGCAAGAGTTCTACCACTGCCTTCCAAAACACGAAATTTCCTTTTTTTTTTTTTTTTTTTTTCTCGATTCCCTTTTTGGCCTCTATCTATTAGAGGACAAAAAAAAAAAAGAAAAAAAAAAAAAAAAACACCTCAAATATCACCAGCAAAACCAGAACAGTGATAAGCAATTACAAATTCAAGGAAAATCAAATCATACTTATTGATGACCCAAACCTGGTTTTGTTAACGCCTTGAAGTCTCACTGTGCTTCCTACAGGGCAGGGGGCTCTGGGAATGATTATGATTCCAGGAAATGCCATGTTGTCCAGGGCTGTAACAGGCACACGAGGTGAGGCCCCATTCACAGTGGTGAGGTGGGGTGAAAGCAGAAGTCCTGGACTTGTTAGACTAGGTGACACATTAGCAATAACAGTTTGCAAGGTCATCAAATGAATGTCACGTAAGACCTGCCGTATATGCAGATGCCAGTCACAAGCTACCAGAAGAAAGAAATAAAAGTAAAGACGGAGAGAAAGAAAGCAGAAATAATTCCAGGAGTATCAAGCAGATAAGCAGACATCTGTGTTTGAAGCACCTGGATAAAATCCTCCTGCAGCTACATGTGCAGAGCTCCTCAGCAGTTGCTGGTGCAGAGAGTTGAAAGGCAGCGCCCGTTCTCCCCAGCCTAACTATTCCCAACCCACTCTGGATCCTGCTGCTGAATGCAGTGTGAAAAACAAGTTTGAGAGACGTATAGAAATATCCAAGTCATTACTAATCCAATGAGTCCTTCAAACCAGTGCCGCTTCCGTCAGCTGCTGAATATTCAATGAGGCCAGACCCAGACATGACTGAGAGCCTGAAGCCTGGCCCTTCTCACCAGCGCCTGCAGGAAGGGAATTTCCGGACACTCGAGTAGTCAACCAGGGCCTGACAAGCCATTCATTAAAACAGAATGGTCTATTAGTGTCTCCCCTTGTTTCAAGGTTACCATATAAATCAAATTACAATACTCAAGACCTTTAGGAAGATGAGTAGAGCAGCCTAAACTAGAAAAACCGCAGGCTGTAAGAATTGAAGAATTGCTAGGAAACAAAAAAAAAAAACAAACAAAAAAAAACCCCCACAAATTCTGAAACAAAATGGTAATTGCCACAGAGTGGCATGGCCGAAGCCCAGGAAGTTTCAACAGTGATGTTTCAATAAATTATTACTAAACATCCCCAAAAGCAAAACCTGTTCTGAGATGATACCACTCATTTCTCTGAAAGAAAAAATGTGCTTGAGAAATCAGTGGCAGAAAAATACTAATAAGTGATGACAAATATAAATTCACCATTGAGTTTGAATACAGACTGCATTCCACCAACATAAACTAATTCTCAAAGCTCCCACACAGGATTTGATGCTTCTTTCACAAGAAATTGTTTGGGCCCTTGTAACTAAAGCGTGTTTCAGACGCGTGGTGCAAAAGTAGAAGATACTTATTCTGCCATCTGGGGCCAAAAGCTGCGTTAAAGCTATGTTAAATATGGGCAATTACTTTTATTTAGAATGAAAAAGAGAACTGCAAGCAAGTTTTCTACAGTACAATGAAGTTCTTGTTCCTACAGACTACATGGAGTATGGATTGCAGCAAAGCGAGAATACCTGGCTTCAAAAAGAGTATTTTCTTGAAACACCTGACAACTACCTATTATCCTACTACTTAGCTAAAAATCCAATTGATGACAGCCTTAAAATGGGTATTATTTCAGTGCCATAGACACACCTAATTACAGTTATTACTAACGAGACCACTAAGCTAAGCCCACTCACTTAAATAGCAACACACATAAAAACAGTTGTTGCTGGAACTGTTATTTTACACAGCTGGACAAAACCTTGAAGTGAACATCAAGGGCTTCAGACTGCTAAAATAACATTCAGTAGTTTTGCTGTAAATTGCACTTTTTTAGTGCCTGACTTTGTGAAGTACTTCTTCCAGGCAGCTGCCTTAGCGTTGAGCTTCTACACAGATAGTGAGCTTCTGTTCTCCTGACTTGGCCTATATGATCTCACCTGTGGTTATGTCACCAACATCTTTCATCAGAGATCCAAGGTGGGGTAATACACGTTCCATCGCAACACTGAAACAATGAAAACTGGCTGGATATCAAAAAATCATTTACTTGAGCTAGTTTGTTTAAGCATCAACACTTGTGGGTGATCTTCAGCGTTTGCTCAGGCTACACATATCTTTTGGACATGAAAAATTATTCTGAAAATTAGGCTACAGATGTCTCATTCATGAGGATGCAGGTGTTCTTTACTTTCCTTTGAGCAGGCCAGTTATATCCTAAGGATTCTTATATGCATATGAAGTATCGAGGATTAAGTTAGCCAAACTTGAAACTTTAACACTATTGATTCAGTGTAGGTAACGGTGAAAAGTGCTCTTTGCAGGTTATCCAAGACAGCAAGTCAGGATTATGGACTGAAATGAAGCCTGCACTGTGCTAAGAGGGAACATGCTTTGTAGTTTTGGGACTACTGAGGACCATATATCATGAATAGCTATAGGCATATAAATAGGTAGAGTGTTGACCTGTCAGATAAATGCAAGCAATAACTGATACTATAACAACTCATTAAGACGAGTCAGCTAGGTCTAGCAACACGTGCAGTAGCAGTGCAGGGTAGTAAAGAAGCTCTAATCAAGCCCAAAGCTCTTACACAGCCAGCACGTGCAATGGCACTCCTAGAGTCTTTCCTTCTAAGCACATTTAATGTTAATGCAAACAAGCCACAGACCATAATATAATGTTTCCAGAAGTGATAGGATGGGATCTAAACATTCATCCAAAATACGCAAACAAACAGAATACTTACTATACATTAATGAATTTATATATTTGCAGATGAGCTAAATATTTTTGTCTTTTCATAAAACCATAAAAAATACATAAAGTTAGCTGAATTTGACTTGTATGAGAAAACTGTTTACTCAAGAGTCCAGGCAACTTAGCAAAGTCAAAAATCTGAATCCAATTTAAAAAGCAAATAGTAGACCAAATATATAATTAGCTGAGGAAGCATTCTAGCTGCTCAACCAAGGCAAAAATGTCCTCCTAAAGCCTAAAACCTGAAACAAAATCATATTAAAATAGGAATTCTATACAAAAAACATCCATTACATGGATTATACCAAATAAATCATTATATGGTCCTCAGAGGGCCCAATCTGCATAGCTAAATTAAAACAGCGATTTAAAAATGTTGAAAACCTGTTTTGACTAGTTCAGACAGATTCAATCAGATGCAAACAGCTTCTCATACCATTTGCAAAGAAAACTTATGGTAGCCAATTATATTTCAAAGTGCTATAAAACATATTTGATGAGACCGATATATCAGTATTTCCAGACTATTTTTTAGTGCTCTGCAAACTGCTTTCTGAGCAGTTTTACTATGTGGACACCAAAAGTACTCCTTTAAGTGTTCTATACTTAAGTATTTTATATTTCAAAATAAAATTTTCCTCTCAATCTGTTAACATACAAAATTTTAATTGTGGCTTCATATCTTTACAAAAGTCAGGTCCTTTCAGATCAAAAGATTTTATTGCAATTTTGTTATATTACACAGATTAAATGCTATAGTGATTAAGTTATAGAACAAATTTCAGATACCATCCATCTCTTTCTGAGAGAATTTCTCTTGTGTCTGAGAAACTTCCCAGTGAGACCTTCCTGAGGAATGACATATTCCAGAAAAGTTATTGCTTTAGTTCCTTGTACCAACTATTTCTGTTCTAAGAACCAAAGAAGTACCACTGTTCCTGCTTCTGCATGCTTTAGAAATCCTGCTTTTCTCCAGAGTCCTCCCCTTCAGAACAGGCATCCGAACACCTTAACTTAGTCCTAAAGATACCCAATTTGCTCTTGCACAAGAGTGCAATGTGTTGTTATTTCCATTTTAGCGCAAGTAAATAAAGAAAACTCTTGCAAGGGCTAAATTGCAGTTGGGCTTGGGGGTGTCAGAGATGAGAGGCTCTTCCACTAGACACGTACGGAGCTGGCGTGCGAATGAAGAGATCTTGCAGCCACCAGCATGGAACTTCTTCTTTCCAACATACCTTGCAACATGACAGCTGTGATGCATGAATATTGGGAATGAAAAAGGCCATTCAGCCTGCTGAGGTTCATCCTTTCCTGGTACATTATTTTCCCAAGACACAAACAATCATTACTTGAATGACCCCAGTGTTTTTTGCATTCACAACTTTGCCCTGTGTGGACTTCACACATTTATTATTCGCAAAAGGGAGAAGTATTTCTCATCGCCTTCCCTGAATTTATTTTTCTTTCAGTTCCTTTTGCAGTTGAAATTCAGTCATCTGTTGCAAGTTCAACACAGTAACACAGGTCTAGTTTTTAGAGTGGCACTGCATTTTCACTCTTATTAACACTGTTTTTTTAGATAATATTCTTTGTTGGTTCTTAAATTTGTTCTTGAAGGAGCCGTCAATCAGTCAATTTATCTTTGTACTATCTCGATCCAGCTAGCAGAGGCATACAATAAAAAAAAGAAAAAAAGAACAACCCTTTAAAACTGCTGGAATTTCAAAGCGTTGAATCATCCATCACCTTTTAAAATCTTCTACTATTTGAATTCCAAGAGTCCCATGAATAAAATGTCTGCCCTTATAGCAGTCAGCCCTGTCTCCTTTTTCCTTAACCAGGAAATAAAATTCATTTGCGTTCAGAATTAAGCGATCATCTTGGTTATCCAGTTTGATTATACATTCTTTAGATGCAACGTGGTAATAACTAAGGTGCATTCTGGTTTGAGGCTTGGCAGCACTTTCTGGTAATCGGTTTCAGAAGATTAAAGATCTCTTGAAAATACTATGAGGAATCTTCAAATTGGTTTTGGACTTGGCATAGTTTTAATAACACTTTATTTTGGTTTTAATATGAGAATAAAAAAGATGCTTTTTAAGAATGAAATTGCAAAATAGAAAAGAAAAAAAAAAAAAAAAGAGCAAGTGATAGCCTTATCTACCAACACGTGAAGTGTTACCCTCCTTATCTTAACAGGTTTCTGGTGAAAAAGGAATATTACTTCGGAACATCATTTAACTCTACTACTTCCTTAACACCTCCTTTCTTTTCTCACTGTTAATTAGACTGTGCCACATTTCTGGTTTTAGATCTATTACTGCATGATCTGGCCTACAGATACAGACCCCAGCTAGCAGAGTCCTATTACTTTTAACAAAAAGAGGGAAAACAAAGATAAATCAACGATCTTTGTAACAAATTAAAGAAGTATCTAACATGCACTTTTTTACGAATACTCAGCAGCATGATTTTTGCTAACATTTAGCATTATATTGCTAACTGAAAAAGCAAAAACAATATATTTACTTAAAATAACAATAAGCTTTTAGTCTAGGTTATTAATCTGTAAAATAGAGGCATAATATTCAATATTGCAATAACTTATATTAATTTTTGGACAAAATACTATGTTGACACCTCTAGTTAGCATATTGTTTTGTTAAGTAAGGAACGTATAATATTCTCGGAGGTTCATGTGTTTGCTCTTACTCACAGCGGAAAACAGAAAACCTTCCCTTGAAGAGTGCAGGTACCACATAACCACATCATTACTCCCCTTCCCCCCAACTTTCAGACAATATTTTTGTGTTATACAGATGAAGTAAAGTAGAACAGAAAGGAAACTAATTCTCATTTCACTTTTAAATTCTGAATGTAATCGATGGCCTCATGTTCCTCAAGCCAAAACACCTTTACTCTGCCTCCAATATAAATAGGACTTATTTCCTGAGCCCAACAGATTTTGAACAAAAAACATAAAGACATAGAAGCCTGAGACACCTGTGACATATAAATAGAACCTTAATGCAGTCTGGAAAAAAAATATAGAAACATGATACAGGCCTCATCTGGATTTAATGGATTTAGTTTAAACTCTTAAGAAAAATCTTCACAGAACACCTTTATATACTTAGGACCTGATTATTAGAGCTCTTATATACTGTTTTCTCTCCTTATTTTTTCTTGCATGAAGATTTATTTGGTCTTTCTGTCTGGGAATTTTTGTCATAGAGAATTCCAGGAATCTATGCAATCACCCATGATTTTCAGAAATCTGACAGATTTGATGGAGCTACTCTGAGCAGCCCCCATATCCGCTGAAGAGCACATGTGCAGTCAATCTGCTATTTCCTGAAAGCACCAAATTTACTGTGGATACTCGGTACAGGTGTTTTGCACAGCTGCAAGAAAAACCCCAAGTTACTGTGCAAAGCACAGAATATTTGCAAAGTGCATAGGCCATGGTCTTCACTCGTCTTGTCATAGACTTTTCTGTCCAAAGAATCATGGAGAAAAGTAAAACTGTCTTTCACAGACTACATTTTCCACTTGCCTGTTATATAATTATATATAACTAATAAATTAAGGATTATAATTATAATTACATTAGATACTATTATAACAAAAATATTCTATTTTAGCTAAAATAAAAATTTCTAAAATCTTGGTGCTCTTGTAAGACTCAGGTTAGCAGACAAAATCCACAGAACTTTGTATTTTCATAAATGTTTTCATATACTTTCAATTCAAAGAGCTTAGATACTGCATTTTGGTTCAAAGAATGAAACAATGTCATGATATACCCAGGCAGTTCAAAGACTGTATCAGCCATATTAGATCAAGTCAACTGGCTAGTAAGAAAATCAGAAGCCAGAATGAATGTTCAGATTATATAATACTAAAGAAATCTTCTTTGACTCCAACAAAAATTGAGTAATTTTTTGAAGATCCTTTGGCTGCTTGCATATGGTTGGGTGTTTCTTAAAGTCTAAGGCATGACTCCCCACAGAGTTCAAAGGTACTGAGGCCTGACACTAGGACTGGACATTAGCAGAATGGTATGGTTAATAAAAACCTAAACATTCTGTGATCTTCTAAACAAAACTTCAAAATGGTCTGTATTTTTTTTAAGCTAATGAAAACATTTCCTTTACTCCTGCATGTAACACTGAGGACTGTGTGATTTTGTCCTTGACATTGCTAGATTCAGGGATAAAGAAATACATTTCTTTATCAGGGACTTATTATCATACATAGGAAAAACATAAATATGCTTTGTTCTTGCTACTGCTGTGTAGACAAAGATGAATGCATTTTTGGCTAGCTTTGCTGCTGTTGCCAAGCACAGATGAATATTACCTTATCTTTTCTTTTATTTTGCTTAACAAAATCCTTCCCCCAAGATGAAGCCAAGGCCAAGGGCAGACAAATATTTCATATGGAAAAGAAAGATAAGTAAATATTCACCATAGGGATGTTTGCTGTTGCTTGGAAATGCTGGAGAGAATCATGTGAGTAAAACAAGTACGCTTACATCTTTTTGATTCTGTGTTTAACATAGTATTCTCATTAGGAGCACTGCAGCCGTTTTCTACGATCTAGAAACATCCTGTAAAGCATTTTTGCTCTGTATTGAGTTCATGCAACTGCCCTTTACTCACAAAGAGTGCTTAAAAGACTGGGTACATTATGCTGGACACAAGAACTTCATTATACCAAAGGGAAAAAAGGAAAACAGTTAATATTGTGTTCAAAGGAATACTATATCTTTCCTGCGGAGCTTAGCAGTCCAAAAGTTCATGTTTTAGGAGTCTGATCCTGCAACCTTTATTCATCCAAGCTACTTGAATGGAACTATTTGTGTGAGCCAAATTGCTTGCAACTGGTTTTGAAGATAACGCCCATTTCACCTTCTCAGGACGAACTGATATGAAGATAGAATCATTCTATGATTCTATGATTCTATGATATGAAGATAGATTTCAAAACCACTTGTCACATATATAGGAAAGTTCAAATATAGATTTGCATCTGAACTTTCTAGTTTTGCAGCATTTTGACCTGGGATTTTGTTCTAGCTCCTAATTCAAGAGAGGGATTTACAAGAACTTGAAATGCATTCAAATTTTTGTTCAGGATTTTATTATTTCATGATTGGTTCAAATTCTTCAGTGTCTCTGGGGAGCTTCCACTTCCACTGAAAAGCTGTCCAAGTATAAATATACATTTATAGATGTACATTTGTAGATGTATTTCTGATTCTGTGGGAACGCAAAATCAATCTGGTGTTCCCCTGTCACAGGGCCCACTTGTGTTTTCCAGAATGGGCTCCAGCATAGCTGTGACGTGAGTTCTTTCCTTCATGCTGACATGAAATCATTTAGCTGGAACAACCTTTATCAGATCATGCCTTTGGCATAAACCACCTCTTCTAAAGCACCACCGCTCCGATTGCTTAATCTGATTCTAGGTCTTGTTTGTCTGTTTGTTTGCTTGAGAAAAGGGAGGTAGAACTTCCCAACTACACTTGACAAGGGGTGACTGCACTTTGAAGTCAAAATGTCCGGCTTTCCAAAAAGTCAGGACAGTATGCTAAGACTCAGAATTCCTATTTAAGAATTCTTTCTTAAGGAATTCTTAAGAAGTGATTAAGGTAGTTTGTTATTAAGGTGTTATTTTTAGCGCTAGTGTTACGGAAGCTGTATGGAAGCTCTGTAACCTGTTTTCAATCAGCTAGTTTTCAGTCATAATAAATAGAATTTCAGATAAGTTTCACTGTTTAAAGACTGAAAAAAAGAAAGAAAAAACAACCTTAATCACTTCCTTAAAAACATGTAAGTATGAAGGAAAACAAAACAAAGCTGTCACAAAGCTCTACTGTCAAATACATACTTTTTTTGCTCATGTAGTCATTTGAATTCTTTGCTTAATGTTAAAGACTTTGCTTTGAAAATAGAGTTGTTTATTTAAATAAATATATTAATAAGTCCAGAATGCATTTGGCGGTATTTATAGCTACATTATGACAACCAGTGATGGCAGCTTAGCTTTCATTTATGCAAAGTTTATGCACATAAGACTTTAATAGTTCTAGAAGAAAGAAAATAAAAATAAGTGGAATATCAGCAGTAATCAAATCATTGCTATATTTTGGTGGCACCATTTCACTTATTATTAATGCCATATTTCTGAAAGATCATAAAATGGACACAACTTTGTTAAAGAAAACATAAAAATGATGGCTATCAAAGATAAAGTAACTAGTTGTATATGAATGTTAAGCACAGAAAATCCACATAGAATAGTTACACCAGGACTCCCCTTACTATTCCTGATGGGTGAATGCCCTGTAACTAAATTCTCTTAAGTCTCATTGAAGCTCTGTAAAAACAGAAGACTGCTCATATGGTACTGGAAGACAGGTGAATACTCTGCACACTCTCAACAGATGAAAACTGACATCCTAACAACACCAGCAGCTGTTTGAAAATTTACTTGGGCAGAAGATAGCCAAAATATTCTTCAATATTCCCTAACAGTTTCAACTATTTTTGATTAACTGTGTGTGAAACATGCAGCACAGGGATTAGAAAACTAGCAATAGATAATAATGTTCTGTCTTACCTCAAATAGTTTCCACCAGGCAAATATCTTACTTTTACCATCAATATAGTTATATAAATAATGTAAAAAGGTGTTTTATTGCTCAAAACACATCAGGAAGTAAAAACAAATATAATTTCACTGTTGTTTCTTTGGGTACTTTGTCCTTTGGGAAAAGCTACTGAATTTCTGCTAAGATTTTTTTTCCGAAGATGCTGTGTCAGAAGCATAGAATTTGATTAAACTGTTTCTCAAAGACAAATTTATACAAAAATACTTCCAAAAGTTGTGACACTCTTTTTTTTAACCTTTCTTGGTGTCATTTCTATTATTTTGACTTTTTAATAATAATCTGATTTAAACATAGAATTTCAGCTTACTCAAAAATAAAAGAAAATATAATGGTGATTTTTGGTATTCATTAAATTTCAATGAAGTGACAAACATCAGAAGATTTGTTCTAAAATTTGAAAAATTTGATTTTGGCAAGGCAAGGAAATGGCTTCCTTAGTTCCCGTTCATTTTAGTGGTATCAGATCAGCCATTTCTTGTACATCTGCTTAGTTCCCTATGGAATGAGGAAACTGTGGTTTTTCATTTCCTTTTGCAAAAGTCAAGTTAATCCTGAGAAATTAATATACTATTTGCTTACTACTGCACTAAATGTTTAATATATATTTGACAAATTTCAATAGGCAATGCTTGTACTTGGCAAAAAGAAGCACTAAATTATGCAGTAAGGCCCCAGGCAGAGTGCTGCTAAACTTTTGCACTGAACAGTGGAGAATTCCAGATTTTCCTTCTATGAACGAAGGTATAAACCCTAAATATTTCCATTGATGTCAATAGAAAAGGGTAAAAAACATGGACAAAATATTTAGATTTAAAATTTAATTAGGATTTTATTCGAGTGAAGGCTATAGCATCAACTCAAAAAAAAATTTAGAAGTATATTTTAGTGCTTCCGCATAGTCCTGTGGACTTTTCTGTCGTTACCTGAATAGGAAGCATAGTTGCATTTGCCACTGAGGGCTTCTTTAGTTGTCAACATAGCATGTAATAGTATCTTAGACACCTTAGAATATCGAACCATGCTCGTTAGCCTGGCCTGCACACATGGTGCAGGACCTGCAGAAAATGTAGATGTTCTGAAACAGTAGCTGGACATGATGCAGGGTACTTATTGGCAAGTCAGATAGTAGTAGATAGATAGTAGATAGCAGTCAGATAGTAGTAGGCAACTGAATCAAGTCTTGAAGAATGAGAAACATCTATCATTGAAGACAAATCCTGAAATTTTGAGTTGAGTTTTATGCCATCATAAATAAAACGAAAAGCTAAGAATAGCCATAGCATGGCCTAATAGCCATAACCTAATGGCCTACTATTTATTTCCAAATAGCAGCAGTAAGAGTGAGGAGAAAAATGATGCTGCTATCTGTCCTGCAAGCATTTACTGACAAAGATGTTTTAGGCAGAGCTACTGACAAATTAGGTATTTACATCTAGGTTCTATATGTATAGTTACATATAGCTTCTAGGTATACATAGGTTACATGCGTACCACAAGTGTGCTGGAACACAAACATCTAGAGAAATGGGATAGCTGAGAAAAAAAAATTGATCCTTTTCATGATACTCACGGTTTTAAATAGTTCCTTACTGTGGAAACTCCAGAAGTATATGAATGAGACTATCATAAATATGCATAGTAGAGTAATATTAGCACAGATTCACTCTGCATCCAAAAAAAGCTGTACTGGGTGTACCTAGGTGTGTTTTACACAGGATTATCAATGTGATTTAAACAAATCTTCCATTTACTCTCCTTTGATCGTTTTTGAGAAGCATTTTCAGAATGCTGGATTTCCTTGGGGGAATAAGGAGGATGAAACTAAAGTAGAAGCTTGACTCTGGGAATCACTTAATGCCCTCCAGGTGCAAACAAGCATTCTTCAGTGCACAGGAGCAGACTAGAGCTAGTTGGAGGCAAAAAAAAAGCCCCCAGCACGTGTTGGGTGTGGATATCAAGCCTCCCAGCACCCACGGTTTGGCTCTAGAGATTCACTCCTGCTTGTTTGCGCCACTCACTAAAGTGGACATAAGGCTCCTAGGAGGTATGAGAAAATGAGCTTACTGCAACATAGTGGAAATAAAGTGTACAATAAAAATGCGTGTGATGATTAGTTAATTCATTTATATTGCCTATAGTTTACAATGAAACAACAGTAATGAATGTGTACATACCTACCTAACTGAACATATCTAATATTCATCTAATCTTATGTATCTAGTATGTAGTATATATTTAATTTTATATATATATATATACATATGAGTGCACTTATTTTGTGAACTTCTAAGAAGGCCTTAAGTAGTTTAGTCAAACTGTGATATTAAGATCTAATATTCGAATTACTCGAAGGTAAAGAGTAAGTACTGTATTCCCACTGTCATCAAGCCATTTTTTAAGTCTAGTTGTTCACAAAATGTTGGATCTTGAGCTTTCCAATAAGCCGTCATTGAATAGTCTCCCTTGGATCACAGTGCACCATAACTCTGAGCAGGAGATTCCAGTGAGAAGAGAAATACTTTGAGCTGATAGTTTCAAAAAGAAAAGAAAATTATAATAATTTAAAGACTGCTCCAAAGTCTGAATTATACTGAATTAGCCAGTAAGGTTCATATAAAATGATTAAAATGCATGATAAATGTCTTTCGATTCAGCATAAGGACAACGCTCTGTCATCTATGTAATAAATATTTTATATAATGTAAATATCTTTACAGTTAGAGGTACGAAACTGACTGTATTTGAAATGTGAAAAAGATTTTAATCTGCCTTAGCTCTACTCATATGCTTTTGATTCTTCATGACTACGAGGGGAAGTAGTGGAATTAAGTTCTAAATGAATAAGAGCTGGGTTTAAATTTCTATCTGATTTTCTGAGAAATGGAAAACATGAATCATGCACTGCTGATGCAAGGAGAGGGTACAATCTCCTCCCCCCAAAATATTTTAGAAATAGAACCGCACACATTAAGCTAAAAGTCTAACTCAGTGTCTTCAAAGGTTAAAATTCTACATTCTATTGTTTTATTATATTTTTTTTCCTGAATACCTTCCAGCATTAAAATCAAAAATTCTGCCGGTGAGTAGAATTGTCACCTCTCCAAAATCTCTATGGGATATATTACGCAGATTTGTAGTTTACTCTGGAACCACAGATTCCTGCAGTGGCAATGCCTACTCCACTCTGCATAGACCCAAAAGCACAAGATCCAAAAGGGAGTATCCCACAGAAATGGAATGGAAAAAAGGGATCTCAGGGACAGGTCAGTCAAAGTTGCCAAAGGGAATCATCTACATTTAGCTGACTGTTTTCCTTAAGCTTGACAGATCTAAACTTCAATGTCATTTCACACGTTGGTTACGAAGGGGATTTTCTCTGCCTGACTTGTAGAAGAGAGTTGTCTAGCAGTCTGTAGCACTGGTTAAAGGCTGACGGACTTCTCCACCTCTGCACTGTGCACATGGACAACCAATCTAGCCCCAGGCTTCCCATGGGACTGCTATTGGGCAGTCTGCAGCAGCCCAACCTGCCAGAAGGCGAGATGGTGAATTCCACTCACTCTCGCATAGCACTGGGGCCTTCATTAGGAAAACCAGAGTGGCTGTTTACAGCTTTAATCACTCCTCTGCTAGGCCTGCACTCCTCACCAGCGCTCAAGCACGGAGCACTGGAGCGCTCCGGAACAACGACACTTCGGGAAGATCTGGCGCACACTTGCCATTCACCTCCTGGGAAACCAGGGTCCTATCAAACACCTCTCTGCAAACGGGCGGCAGAGACAACCCTCACTTCCACAACCCCTTGCCTTTTCTCCGAGAGCCTCTTTATGTTGCCAAAATGTGAAGTTAATAGCTAACCGAAGGCCTTATTCCAGGCATGCATTTTGGGTCTGGAAAGGAAATATTTAGACAGACTGGAGAATATGTAATCTCTCTAGATAATGCAAAGGTAGGAAAAATTTTTCACCTTCAAGAGTCTTGGTGCATGGACAGTTATAAAACAAATGTTGATGTGTGCAAAGAAATCTAATTATTGGCAAATAATTTCCTCTTCCTTTGCTATCAGCGCAATTTTCAAGTGGAAATAACCAAGAAGTGAGATGTTTGCTCTTGCCATATTGCTTTGGCTTTCTTCATTGATGTAGTGTCAGTTTTGAAGTTTTGCCAGAGCAAAGCATTCTATTTCTTTGGCCTGGAAATCTGGCTCCTCCAACTCCACTGCCTACCTGGACTGGGATTTATGTAGCTTTTGGCAAGCACAAACGAGGCTTCTCACCCAAACACTTATATATGTATGTAAGCCAATTGCATGCACACATATACGCACATTTGCCAAATACTGTTGATTGTACTGGCTCATTGTATAAAATGATTTGTAAAATTCTGCTTCATATCCTTTTCGTTATTTTCATGTTGTCTATATGAAAACTTCACTGTTTTAAAATATTTCTCATTCTTACATATTATACATGACATTTACTCTTACCTATCTCCCTAAGGATATAATAATAAAGACAAGATAAAGATTTCATACCCTTTATTTGTGAAGATCTACATTACTGGAAATCACCACCACCTGCTAAACCCTATAAAAATTTTGGTCAACTCCCTTTTCTCCACTTCAAACTTAAGAACACTGATTACTTTCTTAGCAAGAAATCAGGTCCTATCACTTTTTTAAAAAAAAATAATAATAATTTTATGGATGAAAGCTGAGCTAGCTGTTGTCTTCATATTCAAAAAACGAAGGAATAGAGGAAGGACAGAGGAAGGGCAACAACAGAAGAATCCCACATGAGGAATCAGATTCCTCATGAATATCCACGAGAACAGGACAAACCTTTGAGGGAATAAAGGTAGAGATAAAATTAGGAAAACTTAGGTGGTGTCTACGTGGATAATTAGGAGAAATGATTGGCTCCTGAGACTGAACATCTTCTACAAAAATTATTTTGCATTTCATTCTCTGTATTCTCTCTGTAAGATCAAGTGCAGTCTGTGTTTGGGAGCAGGTACCTGCACGGTTTCTGCACAGTAATAAGTTGTAACAATCACCAACCATCAAGGCAGGGAAAGATTAAGGATTATCCTCCTAGATTTAGGATTCAGATTATGTCACATTGCCTTAAAAAAAAAAAGTCCAACTAGGCAAGCTTCTGTGCTGCTGGAGATGACAACTTAGAGCACAGCCTTGAGAGTCAATTTATACTGTGTAAAAGTGAGACAAAATAAATACCTGCACTTAACTTTGAATCCTAGGAGAAAATGAATGAAAAAAAAAGGGACGTCAGTGTCCATATGACTCCATTTATCTACTAAGCAATGTTTTTTGTATTTGTAATCCTGAACTCACATTTTATATCCATGTTAATGAGGTGATCAGACTGTTTTACCACTGCGTCATGAACCTTGCCCAAGAGAACTCATTTTCTCAGACGATTTGATGCAGTATCAGTCTCCTGTTTATTCATGACTAGATAATTTGAATTCTTGCTTGTGTCTCACCTGTTAGTTTAAAATTAAACAGTTGAATAAATCAAAGAGCTTTGACATTCCAGTATTGTTTTTAAACTGAGGAAGCTGCTTATGATTGTCACTAAACCAAAACAGTTGTCGCAAAATTTTAATATTCATCCATTTTAACACAACTAAATCTTCTTCTTCTTTTTTTTTTTTTTTTTTTAACTGAATGCCTGGGCTCACACATACTGGGGCTGTTAAACTTCTCCACATATTTCACTTGTTAATCTGGGGGTTCTAGTATATATCCACAAACCCATATCTTTCTTGTTAGCATCATCTTTTTAAACAAGTAAAATAAGGTTCATTTTGACCTTTTAAAATTATTAAAATTAAGCCAGCAGCAGCAGCAGCTTGAATGACTTTTTTTTCTGAGGTTTGTTTCACACAGACAAGGCTTGCTACTGTTGCTCCTCAGACAGATGGTCTCCATCTCAAATTTTAAAACACATTATAGCATATTGCATATGCCGACTCTAGCTAAATCTACGCCAGCACTTCCATAATAAAGCTTGCTTTTCCAGGAGTTCCAGCTACACATTAAGCTGTAAAAATGTGCACTATGCTAAAACTGGATGTACAGAGCTTCATTGTGAAATTAAATACAAAAAAATAAAACCCAGTTGACCATTTCTTAAAATGCAATAGTTTAAGTGAGATTCCTTCTTGTCCACCTCATCTTGTAAATCTGAAAGTAATTTAATGATTTCCAAAATAATTATGTAAATGATTAGCCTGTTTCTGCTTTTATAAAAGGTGGGTTTTTCACCTCAGCTACAGGAATTGGTTTCCATGTATGCAAGAGGGATTAATGTATATACCTGTTTACGGAGAATTCACAAATGACACATTCGCATCCTGCCTACACAGTTCAGTGCTGCTGATTTTTGCTGCTCCTCAGCATCGCAGCCCTGGATGTGTATCATATCAATACGTGATTTGGGTTTCTTGGCAGGGGGCAGAACTTGCAGTGAACTCTGTCTAAAAACAGTTGTGGAAACCCTGCTGCTTTTACAACATTCTCTGTGATTCACAGAGTTCTTTTACTTGCTTTACAGGTAGAAATAGTGCTAAATAATAAATTACATTCTGGTAGGTCTTCATATTTCTCCATACATCTGTGTGTACAGACCCATTCTTAGCGACCCCATGTTACGCACCTCACCTTCCTAAATTCCAAATTCTGATGCAAATGATGCACTGTGCACCTTTTGTTTCACGTGGATTTTTCTGTCTGACAAAGATAGCTATACTTGCTTATTCTTGCCTAACAGACTGAGCTTTAACAAGAAATGCATGTAAGTAGGGGAGAATCAATTGCATTGCTGCAGCCAGCGCAGGCAGGAAAACACACTTGGAAGGGCATTCCTTCCAAAACTCCATCCCAGCCACTGACTGTCTGGAAGTTGCAGGGTAGGATCAGGAAGAAGGGTCCGGATCCCACAGGTTGATGTTCTCACAGGGTTTCTCCCAGCGTGTGCAAAGGATGCAGAGAGAGACTGCCTGCTTAGCTGGTGGTGCCACCCCTTTGCTTGTCCATGACATTTGTAATGGAGAAAAAACGTTTCTGCTGTTGCTTTTGGTTCACTTTGTTTGTTTGTTTTTAAATCCACATAATGCACATGAAATAACCTAGATTTAGATCTAAATCTAGATTTAGAAGCCATATCAGCCAGTAAATACATTTCAGAGTGGTTTTGCATGGCTCAGAAGTGTGCTGTAGGTCTGTTATAGAAAATCAGCGGGACTATGTTCCACAAATATCTCTTGTCAAGAGAAATGTATGTGAAAAATCAAGGACAAGAAAGTTTAGGGCAGCACAATAAGGTAATTAGAATGCTCCTTTTACTGATGGAGAAACTGAGTAGCTACCAAGATATTTGCATCTACTGAATTATTTGTTATAACGATACATATTGAAAAGCAAAATTATGCACATAAGCTCATAAGTGCTAGTGTATAACTCTCACTGAAGTTTTCAGGGGAACACAGCCAGGAGAAACTTCTTTGAAGGCTTTGGGTCCTGAAGGCCTGATCCCTTTTAAAGAGTTAAGAAAACAAAACAAAACAAAAATTCATGGACAAAACCTCCAGTTCACATAACCTTAACTGATCCCTTAACTGTACAAGAGTTTCAGATAAGACAGCAGAACATTTAAAATGACAAAGACCAGAAGACTGCTATCTCAAATCAAATTACAGAGTTCTCTTATTTTGAATTCCATATGAAATTGAATGGAAAATTAAAGTAAGGATGATACCATTAGAGAAACACCCAAAAATTCTGAATGTTTGTAAATCTGCTGGTTTCATTTTCCACAGACTGAACATATAAAATGTTTTACTTCATAGCCTAGGAAATAGTGAATTTAACTACAAAGTCTAACATAAAATACATAAGCAGAAAAGTATAACAGTACCACAATGATGACAGAAAATGGGACGAACGGCTTAAAGTGGAGGAATTTTGATTTTTTATCAGTTGTATAACAGAAGCGTGAAGGTTTGAACGTGTGAGAGTCCAGCCCAAATGTTTTTAGGAGTGGGTGAAGGTCCAGAGCCTTAAGCCTAGGCATTTTATTTTTCGTGTTCTTGGTGGCGTGGTAGGGAAGGCTCTGAGGCTTGCCTTCTTTTAACATGCAGAGGAGAAAAGAAAAAAAGGAAAAGCAAGCCAAGTCAACTTCAGGAACTTAAACACATGGCATAAAGATTTGGGCTGGCATACATACTGCATGGTGAGTCACTCCCCAAGGAAATAATTGGCCCTTCTTTGTCCCTATATGCAAGAGAAAATCCCAGGGAAATGGCCCATAAACCAGGCCCACTAGAGCGTTAGATATTTTGATTCAGGAACCATGGCAAAGTGCTACACACTCAACTGTCAATGAATTTAGAAGGAATTTTGTAGAGGATGAAACTGATGTAAATGCAATTTCCTGTATCTTTGGGTAGGGAAGATCCCCGACAGAGAAGTAGCATAGACTTCTGCTACAACCTCAGATGTTACTGCAGCTCATGCAGTCATTGCAGTTTGTGGGTTGAAGCCCTCAGAAGAAGCTCATTGGAAAGGTCTGTAGGCCACCGAGTCACAGCTAAAGGCTAATCTGCCCCTGTGGACATTTTCAAGAGTGCCCGTGAGACAGGGTTAAGAGGGATCAGAATCTCTCAATCCCCCCATGCTGGCATTATGCTTCTGCACTGCACCGTGTATGGAAATTTTTGGATACCAGACATTCATATAAACAAAATTTTGCTTGTCATTCAAATCCTGTAACTGGTGTCTGGAACATCCCCTACCTTCAGTTAAAGCCAAACAACTGCTCCTTATCAAGTCTATGGGTAAAATAGGACTTTGAGTAGAGTCTTACCAATACATCTTGTGGATGTTTTGTTTTTTTGGTCTGTACTACAGTATGTAAAATATCTTATCAAACATTAGTACAGCTCATTTAATCTGAGTACTTTGGAGGCGGTGAGGAAATGCTTGCTTGTTTCTCTTAGCAGGGGCAGCTTTCTAATAGAGAGACTAAAGACCTCATCTTATTAGAATCAGTGATAAAACTCATTGATTTCAAGATTCCACTGCCTTACAGTTCAAGCTATCATACACTATATTCTGTATAAAATCCTCTCTGCAGCCATTGCCTTGTCTATTTTTCACTTTTGTTGCATAAGGTGACTCTCCTTTTACTGCGCAGCCTTGACATCTAGATTGGCTCCTCTTTCTGTGCTATGAATATAGGTATTGTGATGAAGGGCTAGATTCCTGCAGAAGAGTGGGAGTAGCAAGAAGCAATCACTAAGACTTTTCAGATTTTTAAAGATCGCCAACAAGTGATGGAGAGATCACTATCAGTGATGGATGAACAACATCCTTATGTTATAAAACTAAATGTTAGTCTCTAAAATGTGCCATTTCCTTTCATAAAAGTGGCGGTTTATTCTGCAATATAGAATCCTAACCAAACAATCTGTGAAAAAGCACAAGAATATTCAAGAACATTCAGTACAAAACCATATGCAGCATAAGGAGTCTGCAAGTAACTGGGAATATGACGATTTATTTTTGTGTGTTTTTCATTTGAAAATAATTTTTGGTTGTTTTTTAAATGAAAATATGCAAGCAAATCCAATCAACGTTCTTTATTTTTCCTTATGATTTTTTTTAAAAAATGCAACTCCAAATATCCAAGAACCTGTAGAATACTTTGAATAGTGAATACTTTCAAAATTGTTCAATTCATATTTCTTTATAAGTCCTAGTACATCTGCAGTTTATTTGCTTTCCCTAAGTGTGTTCATGCAACGAAACTCCATCCTCACTAATTAGCCATCTTTGTCCTTAGGATTCTTCAAAGAGCACATTCAACATTGCTTTAAATGCAAAGCTAATAGATTTATAATTTGTATTTACAATAGTTAGTAAAATCAGATGAAGGAAACCTCTCCTTTCCCCCAGGAGCTGGGGACCAGTGACAAGTACTGCATTACTTCATTTAAAAAGGCAGGTAAAAAAAAAAAAAAAAAAAAAAAGAGCAGTCACACACACTGCACAGCAAACAGCTCCCAATGACAAATCCTGTTAGTCTGCATTTCAATAGGGAGGTTTCACGGAGCCTGACTTACCCGGCGCGCTCCAGTCCAGCACTATCGTGCTGTGTCCCTGTAACTCGGCAAACAACAAGCGCTCGCTTTGTGCGCTTCCTCCCGGTGTGTTCGCTCTCCTGCAACCGCACGCTTCCTTTATGCTTCCTGCCTTCACCTCCTTTCCAGAAAACTTGCCTTCAGTTGGTGGTTATTTTACCTTCCTACCTCTTTACCTACAGCCTGTCTCTGAAGAGGCTTTGCTGTCTGTGTGCAAAAGATAATGTTGATCTCCTGCAAAGCGGGCAGCAGCAGCCTTCGCTCCCAGAGATACCCTGCAGGGATCTTCTAAAAAAGAGGCGAGGGGGGAGTGAGTTCTCCTAACATTAACACTAAACCAAAAATGCTTTATAAAAGAAATAAATGCTATTAAAATAGTTCCACCTCTAACTGCTCCCTTTTAAGTATACAAGTCTATTTGGTGCTTTATTGTTTTCTAGTTGCCATGTTTCAAATCTGAAAGCTCTTTGTCTCTTATTATATGCAACATCAAGCACAATACCATCTCTCAGAACATTTATTATCAGCACTTTGATTCCCCTCGGTACCTGCACATTAAAAAGCTTATGTTCTAAATGAAGGGATAGAAAAAGAATCTCATTTTATTATGATGAAAGTCTGAAGAAAGAATTCTGAAATAAAGATTTCAGTGTAAAGAAGACATGCCTGTGAAAGCACAGATATTACTTAAAGGCTTTCTGTTCCATTAGCTGTGAGAAGATTTCTCTGCAGAACTTCCTGTAACAGTTAATCCTAATCATGGGCCCTATCTGCAGGTTATTTTGGAACTTCTGCAATAACAGGTAAAAGGGAGATTT
This sequence comes from Tinamus guttatus, assembly GCF_059628265.1. Taxonomy (NCBI): domain Eukaryota; kingdom Metazoa; phylum Chordata; class Aves; order Tinamiformes; family Tinamidae; genus Tinamus; species Tinamus guttatus. The sequence goes on from NW_028288747.1 coordinate 5,510,125, forward strand.
TCCTTTCTCCTCTGACATATGCCTGTGCAACACATATAGGAAGAAGTTAACCCTGCAAATCCACTGCTCCTGACCACTTTGCTCACTTCAGTTTCTTACTGTGCAAATACTTCAGTACTTTAGTACTAAAAGTACTTTAAAGTCATTTATAGTATGCAGAATTACTAGGAAAAAAATCTCCATTGTGACTGGTTTCTTTTAGGATATATATAAATAGACACATACATAATAATTTTCTATGGATAATGATCCTTAGAAACAAGTGAAAAAATAACTAGAAATTCTGGATTTGATCACTAATATAATAATTCTAGGTACACTAATATCATAATCTAATAATGAAAATAATACTCCTATCATCTATATACTTATACCAAATGCACATCCATTATACTTACATACCATATTACATCAATATACACATTTGCAAGCACATGCACACACATACTATACTTTGAAAAAAGATATTGGCAACAGCTGTCCAAATCCTAAGGGGTGATTTATAAACGTAATAGTGAGCTGTATTCATTTACTCTGTTTGGAGAACTACTGTGTTTGCTGGTGCTCAGGCGGATGGGAAAGGCGAGGATAGACCAGGAGACGGAGCGACAGGGGCTCAGGCTGCTGTCCCAGCTCTGCTGATGTATCTGCTGTCACACTCCGTGGTCCCACTTTCCCCCTGCCCTGGCTTGCTCCTGAATGCACGTGCTGCCTCTCTTCTCTTGCTGCAAGACCGGCCTTAACCGACCCTCCTGGGTAACTGACCACTATTAATATGACTAAGCTGTTTCCCAGACAAGGTAAGATGCTGGAGGAAAGACTAAATCTGCCTTGATCACCTGGACGACTTCAGAGGAGACTGTGGTTACTACAGGTGATGTGAATGGCCACGATGTCGGTCTTTCTAATGAATGCAACTTGCCATGGAAGTTATGCAGGAAAGGGAGACTTTGATAAGCAACTTGTCTTATGAGTTACTTAGGAAATGAAGGGAAAGATCTCCCTGCGTTCGTTTTAGGGCAAATACATTAACACAGCTTTTCCTTCATTTTTATCAGTCCCTTTCATATATAAATATAACTGCTTTCTTTCCTGAGGAAAAAAAAAAAAAAGCACTTTTTAAAATTAGGCCTACCTAACTACTTAATAGAGAAAAATTTATTTGGTCTGAGTCTTACCCCAAGACTAGCAACATTAGAGAACTTTTTATATTTCCCTGTGTACAAAAATACCTAAGAAACATGGGGGCAAATCCAATCTTTAGGGTCACATAGTTTTGTCTTTTGCATTTGCCTAGTGATGGAATTTTGTTTTCCTCCTGTATGAGCCCGCTAACTAAATTAACTCTTCCAGAACGGCTTTTTGTCTTGATGTGAAATGTCAAGCAATGGAGAAGCCGATACTTCCCTTGATAGAATGTTCCAACCACAAATTGCTTTCCACAAACATTTCTCAACAGGCAGATAGAGATCCTTAGATTTTAATAAACGATACACCCTAACATAAAAATGAAGCTGTAAAGTAATTCCAGTTGGTTTGTATATGAAGTGTCACTGCAGTCAGTTGAAGGACCAGTGCCTTTTATATGTATGTGTGTCAAGAAAACTGCATAAATGGAAATTGCAGGCCTGGCTTTACATGATAGACTAATTTACATTACAGTAAATTCAAAGGATTCCCATTCATTTCAATTGAGTTCTTTCAAATTACTATGATTTTAACTGAAAAATAAAAAAGTGGACAAAGTTTTAAGTAGCTGAATGAATGCTAGCCTCAGGAAAAAAATCCTATAGAAAATGCTGCAGGCAACAGAGAAACGTGGGCAAAATACAAAGCATCACTGGAAAGGAAGGAAACAATGAAATCCAACCTGAGGTTTTCAAGCTAATAGATTTGCTAAATAAATAAGTAAATAAAATTCACATTTAACAGAAGGGAACATTTTGAAATACGCAAACTGTATAAAAATAAGGGGCAACTTTGGTTGCCCCAAAGAAACATGATCTTGGAATATCATATAGTAAACACAAACCAATACGTCCTGAACTGCAGTACAGAAACGCACAGGGGCAAGTGCACAGCTGCATTACATTCTGGGAGAGAGTAAGAATCCCTTTCTGTACAGCACTTGATGAAACATCTGCAGTGTGATGCACAGTTTGGGGCACCTCAACACCAGAAACTTTTCAAGAAATTGAATTATGAAAAATGATTAATGATTAGATGGCTTGATTTATGAGTTACAGTGTATCTAAGCAGATATGCAGCAGTTACAGTGTTATGAATACTATAGATCATTCATGAATCTTATAATGCTGTGTACAAGAATAAAGACTGATAACTGCTCGAAAGGTAAACAACTTTACTTCATTGTAACACGTAAACCAATGTTGTTCTCAGGGTAAGACACTGTTCACACTGCATCAGAAGAGGCAGAATCAGTTTTTACACAAGCAAATATTATTTTCAATTGTAGTTGCATATGGAATAGAAAAATATTAACACAAAACATCGAAAGATAACAAGGTTATTGATGACTAAAAATCATTTAAAAAAAAAATTAGATATCACCAACAAAAAAATCTGTAACTCACCAAAGATACCTTTTCCAAAAAGAAGAATAGTATACTTTATCATTCTGCTTATTTACATGTTGTTTGGGACATCTACTAAATTCTACTCTTGCTTTCTCCTTCCCTCTATTTTGTTTTACTGTGCCCATTAATAATGTTTTTGCAAAGATTATTTCCCCTTCCCATTGTTTTGAATGGTTCCTGTCTCCATAACTTAATGTAACATTTAACATGTATTTTATCTTTCAAACTCTGCATGATGCATTTCCAACTATTATTTACTATCAAAATGTTGACTACCACATTAGATCCACTTACAGCATTATTCTACCTCATTTATTGATAAAGTTTTCACTCTTATGGTCTTACACTTTGGGGCATCTTTGGCAAACCTCTCCATAAGCATCTCATCCTTCCTCATTACTGTCCTTGGCCTTGAACCTTCCCTCCCCAAGAAATAACTGAAATAACCAAAATGTCAGCACTTGACAACAACTGCTGCTGTCGAGCTGAAATCATTTTCTCTAATGCACTCAACATTAATCCATTGTTCCCTTAAGCTACCCAGGAATTTGTGTGCATCTGCCTAAATTCTAATATTTCATGGTTTTGGAGCAAAATATCCTTTTTGTCTATGTATCTACACACCATCAGTGCAGCACAGTTCTGGTCCTTGACCACAGGCCTGGAGGCTTTACATATATTAACAACAAATGACAATTCCTAAAACAAGAGTGAGGATATGAGAAGCAATACAAAGAAAATTATTTGCCAGGTTTGAGATGGACAATATGATTTAATGGGTACATTCAACCTACAATTTTTCCTATTATTTGAAAACATGCAAGGTATTAATTTTTTCTCTTTTTATAGCTAACCCTGGCTATTACAAACAGCCTCATTTTACTCACAGATGTTCACAGTTAAAGTGGGTTTATTGTTGTCACACTAGTCGATATGTTTCATTTGAAGTACCAGGTGGAAACAAAAATGTGTACAGAAAATTAACGATCTCACTGTTGCGTACTCATTATTTTCAGTAAGAGAAAGAATGAGGCACAAAAAAAATCAAATATAATGACGCCATTACAGAAGAAGAAATAAGGTAATCAATTTCTAATATATAACTCCACTACAATGATATTAGCTATAATTTAAACAGAGTAATACGCTTTTGTTAGAAATGCAAAATGCAAATGAGACATTTTAGTTGTGCTCCAATCTCTTGTAGAAGTCACAGGAGTGATGCTAATGGGGAGATGATAAGGTTAATAAACATTTTCTTTTATTATAGTGTTAATTTTGTAAAGGCATAAAATTCACTTTTGACAACTTCCTTTGCAAATTCCAAAATACCACTTCAGATAAACTTAATTTTGCTTTCAAAAATACAAACAAAAAGGCATTTAGAGTGACATGCCTGTAAAGTTTCCATTTCCCTGCAATGACCATATGATATTGGTCTCTATTATGACTGAAATCTTAATGACACTGTGGATTGCAGTTAAATCAGCTACCTGCAACCCTGGGTCTGGTTTTTGTGCTTTTCCTGATGAACTTCACGACACTTGACAGGTAAATTAGTGTAATAATTAATGTTCAAATGCAAACGCCCCAAAGTGTTATTTGTATCAGCAATTCACCCTCTTCTGGAGTTTCATTAAAGGTCATATTTTCCCCACTGAGAAAAAAGAACACTATATGTTACTACCAACAATTAGTTTTCAGTGATGGCATTTATAAAATAAAGGCTTCAGAAAAAAACAGGAGAATAGAATAGCATAATACACATAGTATACTGAAATTACTTTATGTGGGAAAATCCAGCTGAGGAAGCTCTCATTTTCCTTTTTGAGCTTTTTGAGGCAAGTAAAATCTCAGCCTCAAATAGCACTGCCTCAACAAAAAATGGCATCACCTCTATAAATTGCAATGATAAAGCCCGTAACTTGGGGATACATAAAATGTTGGGGAGATTTTTAAGAGGCCTGCAAAAATGCATAAATATAAAAGAAGGGTCATTTTGCCTTTGAACACTTGCCAATGAGAAAAGACAGCTACTATGCCCTAAAGAGTTGACAGAGTGTATGTGGGATAAACAGGGCTGCTGTTGTGACATATTTTCAGAAAATGAGCTGGAAAGGAAATTCTACAGTAAAGTCTGATATTCCCATTCTGTTAAATGAAAGATATTTCAAAGCTTTTAATAGACTTAGAATGTACATTTATGCATGTGAGTTCTCACCTGAATCAAAACTCAAGCTTTTCAGATATAGACTAGTTCGATTTAGCAGGAATTCCATTATCACCTTCTGCAGCCATAGTCATTAGGACTCATTAGGATTAGAAGTCATTAGGATTATTCCAACAATCTTAACTCCAAATTTCTGAAATTCAGACTTCATTTATCAAACTACTTAACCCACTTGCAAATTATCTCACTTTCTGAAGATTAATGAAGATTCCTGAAGATAAATCACTACCTTTTCCTCTTGCACACGCCAGAAAAACTCCACTATATATGTTTCCAGCTCAAAAATTTACGCAGCAACAAGCGGCAAGACTTCTTAAAATGAGAGCTCCCCTAAAATAGCCACAGACCATTAAAGTAATAGGTGGAACAAAGTACACTTGAAAACCAAATTTAACTGCATGTAAGCTTTTATTGGTTCAGAGTTGGCGATAACCATCTGGAAGGATATCATCTGCGATGCTAACAGTAAGTTGCAGAAAAAAAATCTGCCTTCTGCTTTAATTTAAGCTTGGTAATCAAAGGAGCAATTCAATGTTTAATTTAAGTACTAAAGCTTGCTTTTTAGATGTTAAACATTTTTAAGGCACGTTAAAAACAATCTTGTATCCCTTTTGACATTTCAGATGTATTTTACTTTTAAAAAATTATTTGAGAATGATTTTGAAGGCAATTCTTGGGAATATAGTCCTCTAGAAAATTAAGCCTAAACAAAAAATATAAGAATTATTTGCTTAAATTTGCCTTTTTCTAAATGAGTCTGACTCGTTCTAGCCACTAGACATTTTAAGGCCACCAAGATACTGCTCTGACCTTATTTTGAGCCCACTGATAGAATCTCATACATGAAGGCTTCCACCACAATTCAGTCAGGGCTTCTGTGGATTGACCCTGATAACTATATTCTGTGCTGTTCTGACCTCCAGGTTAGACTACCAAAAAGCTTTATTATCTCTTAAAAAACGCCACCCAAGTTCTTGCACAAAAAGCTATTAGAAGTATTTTAAGCCATACTAAGCAGCCTCAGCTTAATCTGTTAGTCTTTCGGGAGTTACATCAATACTTCTTGTCAAACATTTATTAAATTTTAAAACTGCAATAGCTTTCAGCACCATACCTGGAATATGCATTTATATGAGTTGCCAACCCCAGATTAGTCTACCTACAGGTAAAGACTTTTCTGTTTCGGAACACAAAGCAATATTGCACATTTAATTTGTGTATCATCGCTTCCATAACAGTTCGAAATTCACTCATAGAAAGCCCTCAGTGCTTGTTCAATAAACTTGAAAATAAAAACACAAAAACACAAATTTCATCTTTATTCTTTCCTTCTTTCTTTCTTTCTTTTTTTCTTTCTCCTTTGCTTGCTTGCTTGCTTTCTTGCTTTCTTTTTCTTTCCTTTTTTAAGCTGTTTTCTCTCTGGCAGGGCAATTTTGTCTATGGCATTTCTTCATAAAATACCTAGGACGCAAGTATGAGCTTGCATGAAGGGTATTACAAAGGCTTACTTAGTATTTTATTGTCAGAAGAAGGCATTCACTCTGGATTGCTAGTGCAATCAATGAGATGAATGTGTCCCTTGAACTCGGCTTAGCCCCGTGCCTGTAATAGCCCTATTACTAAGGCACCACATAATATGGCACCCATCCATTGGGGGTGGCTGCAGGACTAAATAGGCACAAAGAAAATGAACTGCTGGCTTAGGCACTTCACTAAGACTATTAGATGGTAGTGCTGGAGAGAAATCCTCACTAAACTTGTTTGTTTTGAGCTTTTTTTTTTTTTTTTTTTGATTCTTTTACTCTCTCCGCTTCGTAGAAAGCTTTAAGGTAGCTGAAAGGACACTGCTTGTCAAGAGAAGGCTGAACAGCTACACACTTGAACTCCTATTTACCACTAAAAAAAAAGTAAAGGCAACAACAGAAAATCCTGTCTCCTTAGCAGGTCTGTATCTGGCTGGGAGGCTGGCAGGGCTGGGAGGTCACTAGCAAGGCAGCATAAAAAGAAGTTTGCTGTAGCCTTACAGCTAAAGCCACAAAGTAAAGGGATTTAGTGATACAATCTGTTGGCTTTTGTACTTCTTAAAATCAGAAAAATATACAGAGACGCATGTCAAACATTCAGCAGCACTTCTCATTCTGAGCTTGATTAAAAGGAAGTAATGTTTGTAGAGGAATGAAATATTCTTCTGCCTTATTAAAACCAAACATTTCAACAAGTTGTAGCCTACATAACACACAGAAATCTACAGAATTCCAGTAACATGCAATTTTTTTTCCTTATTCAATAACGAGACAGCATAGTCAAACAAGAACTTCAAAATAACCAAAAAAGGGAAAATATGTTCAAAGACAGAAGATCTATTTTTTTTTAATAACAGCTACAAATCCAAATACATTCAGACAATAATTTATTATAACAAATCACGGCAAGGAATTTAGGAGTGGTATCTTAATCTGGATTTAGAATGCAACAGAATATAGTTCAATGATTAAAATCAGTTTCTTGTCCAAATAAAAATCACCAATGCTACAGATTAGCCCTTCCTCCTAAGGAAAAAGTCTGAAAAAAAAATACTGACAACCACCCTAACTGTTTTAAATAAGAAGAAATATTTCATCATTTTGAAACAAGTAGATTGTTCTAAATCACTTTCATTTTCCTTGAGCATGAAAATGAAAAAGATGCCATTTAAATTCAATTTCCCAGAGAAAAAAATATTTCCATTAAATTAACCTCAAGCAGTTTACTCTATGCTTAATACACCTTAAACCTTTTTAATGTCCTATTGATGACAACAATATTTCTGTCTGACACAAGATATCACTGTCTTCCTGGGTGAATTACCAGCAACATACTCAACCTTCTTTGGCGGCCGTATGGCATAAAACAGGTCAAGATACCAGAGATTTCCAGTTTATGGAAAGTGCCCACTGCTCCCTCCACTAATGACTATTACTAAGTCGATAGGCCGCAGAAGGCAGGATGATTGGTAGCTCTGCACCACGGGCAGCCCCAGGTTCCTGCAGGTTCTCTAAAGATGTGCAATTTATATCACGTATTCCTTCTGATAGCATCTAAATCTTAGGAATCCTAACAATAGATTTGAATAGACAGCGCTATTTGGCTTTATCCTTTCATAGTTTCCAAGGGAATAACACTTCACCTTCATCTCTGCCCAGGCTCCCTCCTCCCTGTTGCACACACACACACTCACTAAAGCTCACACGATGCTCACCCAAGGCACAGTCATACCCTCAACGCAGCTATACCAGCCAGGACAGCATATCTTAAGTTACAGAGTAAACTGACACCTCAATAGCAGTGATTTATTGGTCTGACACTCTGGGTGCAGACCTTTCACATTATTACAACCATTTTTTTTTCTTACTGTTATTGTAAAAGCAGCTATTGACTTCGTTCTGCTTCATTTTTCCTTGTGGGGGCTGTAGCTAAACCGTTTAAGTGAAGCATTTTGGAAAGCTTTTTTTCAATGTGAGTCAGTCTGGTGTCTCATATCACCTTTCCTTGCAGCTCATATTCTGTCACAAGTGCCCTTTAAGAGTTTGAGGAGAACAAATAGTTTCTTTTGGACCATAATTTCTCCTTTTTTTTTTTTTTTTTTTTTTTTTCCGATGACACTATCTAAAAGTCAAAATATCCGTATATGTAAAATGAGAGCTAGCTGGAGATGAACATTTTAACTGCATGTATAAAGATTTCCTTTAATCTGTCTCTTCTTTATACACATGCTTAAATTTAAAACAACTCTGTTTGGATAAACCTCAAACAAGGGAGTGGTTTTGTATTATATACAGTCCTTGAATTTTCAGAGAAAGTGTTCTTAGGTTCAGTGTTTAGTGCTCAGACTCTGCAAGTTTGCAAAGAAAGAGGAGGAGCTGGAAGAGGAAGAGTCACTATCTGAAACAGTCCCTGTTTGCCAAATACTCTGATCACTAAATGCTACCTGCAAACGTCTGTGGTAATTTACAGTACTGCGGGCCTGCCTAGACTGGGAATGAGTTGGGGATAGCATAAAAGAAAGATGCAGAAGCTAGTATATAAAAGGGAATTTAAATAATATGACATAATATCTCCTTGCAGAAAATATATGTGATGTGGGTTTTTTATTGTTTTTGTTTAGGTTTGTTTTTAATGTATAAAATGCAAGGTTTCTAGTGAAGATTTGGATGCTAAAGGTAGAGGTCTGATGTCTTCTTAGAAAGTGTAAACAACCCTGAGAGCCACAGGTAGAAACAATTGGCAATATTTTGAACAATCTGAACATAACCCTACAGCTAGTGAAATATTTTGTAAGAGGATGTTTTCTAATAAAAAAAATAATAATTTCAGCAAAAGCTGAGCACTTTTAATTATCTATTCCATCATTTTTGAGCCTTTTATCTTTCTGTCTTTCAGTACAGAATTTAAGGGCCTATCAGTAAAAAGTTTTAGTGTTTTTTCCTATTATTATTGAACCTTACTATTTCAATGAACTGTTCTGCTAAAAAGCGAAGACTCCATCATTAAAATTGGCTCCATTTGGAAATCTCAAAGCATATATTTCAGTGGATGTGAAATTTCCTGAGCTTAATTTAGCTTAACTGGACCCAATTGATTTTGTAAGCATGCATACTATACAGTTCTTTAAAACTTGTGCTATAAATAAATCCATGAAACCTCTTGCAGATATTTTTGTTGAAAAGATTTCTAAACGTACACATATGGTCCTATTGTTTCATTATCCAAGTCCTGTCCTTTTCTCCCAGCTAAAATTAGGGTCAATTGCCCTTTTTCATTTTTCTCTTGAGTTTCTATTCATTTCTAAATCAATCAAGTTTTGGTTTGTTCATTTGTTGCCTTTGATTTTACCTAGAATAAATGTATTTTAAATTTGTTGTTTAATTTATTTTTTAGATCATTTGAATGAGTCTTTTCAGTTTAGACTAATATTGGCAATATGCTAAACAGCACATATCCAGCTGGAAAGGCAACGCCAAAGTAAACCATATGGTGTTAGTTAATATGAGCTGATGGAAGGTGTCTTGCTTTTACGCCCTACTATGAAGTTAAACACATGCAAATTCCCTTAAGGAAAGTCACAGTTTCAATAACCGCAGTAAGTTAGACTTACAAAAAAAAAAAATAGTCCAAATACTCTCAACTGAGAGCTTTGCAATCTGCACACGTTTACAATCTGCATACTTCATGTACAGGTTTCCATAGTTATAGTAGCTGCAGAGCCCAACATCAGCTCCAAACCAGCACTGCAGACTATGCCTGCCACCCCAATAAGAAATGCTCATCAGAGCTTTACATAAACACAAAAATACGATATGTAGTGAAATTGTTGTTGATTTTTAAAGGAACTAATAGATTAAGTACAGGTACATGCTTCATTGGATCAGAGCCGGTCATGCTCAGTACTGAAGAAAATCATTTGTCTTTCAAACCCTTTTGTGTTTACATGAGTTTGCATCACAGCTGAACTACATCTCTGCTCTGAGCAGGGCCACTGAAAGTCCAGATTACTCCTACTTTAAATTCCATCTTGCCTTCTTTAAACATCTGTTTACTTCCATATTCTCTGCATTTCTCCTAGTTGCAGCAGCTGTTTTTTCTCTCAGCTCCATAATACCTAGCATCTATCGCATGTTAATTTAGAGGGATACAATTTTGCAGTCTTCACACTTTTTTTAAAAAAAAACTGCTTATATTTCTCCAGAGGACGAAAATCAGTGAATATTCCAGCAAAAATAGAAATGGTCTAAAGTAAATTACTCTAAAGTACCAAAAGGTGTAGAGAATGAATACTTATAAATATAAGTCATGTCGTGAAAACTGCTGAAAAATGCTTTTCAAAATATATACTATGTATGTGAATACAGATATGTATAGATTTATATACACCATAATTATAACATATAAATGTATGAAAAGCGAAAGACATTTTTCCTTTCATATTTACATTAAAATCTGTTTTTGTTGCCTTATATTCTTGTCATTTATTTCTAACCTGCACACACAATTTATGAGATTGAATTTGTAAATATGCAAGAGCTAAAGTCCTGAAGTGAAAAGTTCTTTTGGGGAGAAAATACGGAAAGATAAACGAACTCTTGAAGAAACAAGAATAATGGTCTCAGGGAATAAATGCAGAAACTGAGAATTAGAAGGAACAGCAGTGCAGATATGTTTCTAATTAGAGAGCTCATTGGGAGTTCTCTATCAGAAACTAGCACTTCTTGAAAGAGATTTTCCAGTATTTTGTGCTCCTATTTGAGGATGCAAACTGACATTTAGATTCCGCATAAACCCTGTTATGACTAAGGGCCTGGCTAGCCCTTCCATAGATGAAAAGCAATTACTGGCAACCCACGAGACTCTCTTACTCCGTCACCTCTCCTCTCACACGCCGGCGGGCAGACGAGCCGTGGGGAGAGATGCTGCCCGGCACCTACCTCTCTGCCTTAGGAGGAGGCCAGCTGTGTCTGCTCGGAGAGGAAAGCAATTGCAGCAGCAAATTACTCCGCTCCTTGGAAGAGAGAAGGCGCAAGTGGAAGGTTGTCTGGGAGAGACTTTCTGTACAGAGTGTCTCTGAGGCAACACAGATACACAATGCGCAATGTAACAAACCTACTTCAAGAATTATATATGGATAAATATAAATAAAATAGGAATGGGAAGGAACCATGAAAGTGCTGTAAATTAGCAGTTTACTGGAATATGAAAGATCACAATATGGCAGCGGTACCTGCATCGCCTATGCTTCTCGCAGGATGCTAAATGCAAAGATGCCAATGCTGATTTAGAGCACATACATCACTACTAATAATCTAACCTAAACTCCTTCAGTCGCCTCTTCCATGGCATGAGACCTCTGGGCCTTGTGTCCTCATGGTCAGTGCTGTAAACTTCCCCTACGGGTAGAGTTTCACCAAGTTTGATTTTTAAATTTGTCATTCCTATTGAGAGCACACTATGTATCAGATAGCAAACCAAGATAAGGGCTGGGGCCTGGGGTCAAATTAAGTCTTTTACAAGGATTTGAAGAAACTCATTCTGCATTTCAAAAGAGAAGAGTCTTAGTTTTAGAACCTGTTTAACTAGTTTAATCATCTGACTTTAGTACTGGACATAAAAGCAGCATGACAAGCAGCGCAGAGTCCAGTTAGTTACAAGGCATGTTTCAAAGCTGAAAAATACTACTAACAATTTTCCCTAACATACATTCATTGGTTCACTTTAGCTGAAGTGCATAACCCAGGCATTTCTTTTTTGTGCTCAATGAAGCCAACATGCATTTTCAGCAAGCATCTTCTTTAAACAATGAAGTTTGGGGGCAACGGTGAATGTGAAAAGTTGAAGGGGATACAGAATGATGCGTTTACCCTTGGCAAGCAGCTTTTGAATTAGAAAAATCTGGATTAAAAAAAGTATATTTCCTGTGTCTCTGATTGATGTTTACACAGCCATAAGCCATTTTTCCGTAAACCATATGCCTAGAGGAATTTGGGAGATTTGCTGATTTTCTACACCAGATCTGCATGTATTGAGGAACAGCAAGCTTCTCCAGCTTCTTTTATGTAGCACATTGCACAAAGTTACCTCAAAGCATTTCACAAGTCAAACCAACAAATAAGTACATATAAAAGAAAAGCATGACACTGAACATATATTGATGAAGGTGAAATGGAGAAGTTTTCAAAGGGTCTCTAAAGCTGACAGTTATCCCTTATTCATTGGATTCTATTACAGAAATCTGATTCTGTAGAGATGGACTATACTTCTTTTTGAAATTATGATTTATATAAAGAAAAGTGTAGAAAAACTTCTGGACAAATTCTAATTGAAGATACAGCTAAAGGTGATTTAATTGAGTACATATACAGCCCATCATTAACAAAATAATAGAAATACTAACAAGGGTTGGCAGAAGCAATCAGGTTTGCACAGTTCTTTTTGGTAGCTTTTTATTTAATAAAATGCCTATAAACAGCTTTCTGCGCTCAAAATTTGTTATTTTTGCATGTTCTCCTTGAAGTGGGAATTGTAGATACTTGACAAATGGATTGACACATCATCTACGAGTCTCAGGGTAACTCTAAAGCTTTTGCTGAAATACTAAATTATAGGTCTTCTATTGCTAATCCTCCCAACACATATCCCCCTAAGTCAAATGCAAGTTCAAGTAAACAAATAAAACATCAAGCCTTCTCTTACCAGCACAACACTTCATATTAGGTCAACTATTTACATTTGATTTTGTCTTCTAAATGACCTTTCTGGTTATTCTTATTCCACTGAATTAGCTTTCAAGACTTTTTCATATAAGACCTAGGAAATCTATAGCACTTCATATTTCTACTAACATAAATAATGATGAACTCTGCAGCGGCAGTGCAAAGCTGCTACCAGTCTGATACAAAATATCCTCCTCAGAGTAAATATATATGTATATAAAAATAAATATATTAAAACCAGAGTAACATACTCAATACTTCTCCCAAGGAGAAACTACCAATATTTTGGACCACAAATATCAAAATCAAAAGATTATGCTTTGAAGATTTAAAAATGAAGTTGAGTCTCCGAGCTCAGAAAGTATGTAAACACACAGGAGCTTCAAGATTAATGAGATTAATCTTAATCAGACTGTTGACTAACTCCTGAAATTGTTGAAGTATCCTATTAAAAGATTTATCCTGTAGCATCCTGTTGATGTCCACATGATTAATCTATGGAAATGACCTTTTTCCTTTGAAACTCCAGCTCCCAGGCCTCTGTGACTTGAGCTGCCACAGTGACTGATAGTGGGATCTCGCTGCTGCCTTCCTTTTGGTTGAGAGTAGGCTGTGATGATGCGCGGGTCGTGTGCTGGTTTTGTGATCCTGAAAACAGGTGCTGGAAACCTGGCTGGCAGGAAAGCTCCGAGTAAGTGCGATGATACACTGTCTTTTAATTAGACCCAGTTCCTCCAAAATCCCTAAACTTTGCCTCTTTGCCCCTGTCCTATAGTCTTTATACATCCAAGTTCTAGCTTCTCTGTTTCTTCTTGCTTATTATCCCAGTCCTGTTGCCAAACACTTTATCCCAATTTCTGTTCACTGGGTCACCTTCACAGTTTCCTTGCCCCACTGACATCAGTCTTCCAACGGGCCCAACTCTTCCAGTTCTCACAGCCTTATCAGAAGCTCCTCACTTCAAACTCTCATTTTCTCCCTTTTGCAAAGTGATATTACAAATACCACTTCAGTTTTGGAGCCATAGTCATAGATAACAACTTTTATTCTGTTTGAAATCCTCCCATTGTGTGGACAATTTCTGGGGAATGTAGCTGCAAAGACCTTGCGAATTTTTACTAAGCCCATTAAAATGGCATTCTTTCAAAGTTTATTATCTTGGACACATCTTCTGGCTGTAGTGAAGGTGGGAATATAACACATCCCTGACACAAAAGGATATGAATCTGCCAAAACTAAGTTCCTCCTCCAGAGACAAAGTTCCACCACAGCTTTTTGTGGGGGGAAAAAAGTCAGCATTTTTAACTTGGTCCAAACAATTATATTTTTCCTTACACTCATTCTTGGACAAATCAGTACTACTTTGGAGGGGAAAATCAAAATCAAAATTTGGCATTTAAAACTCAGTGCAGATGGTGAAAGTTTGGCAGACATTTAAGCAATTAAAACAGTGTCTAATAAGAAGATGTATCAGGAGACAATCTTAAAAATAGGTAATACTAACAGTCTAATTTTATATGCATGACTACATGTTCACACACACACACGAACTCATTTGGTACTATATTATTTGGTAACATGACTAGAGCTCTAATCCCATATACAGTAATGAATCAAATTTTCCTCTCAGATAAATAAAATAGTAGCATTATAGTTATACTTCATGACCTATACTGACATTTGAAGAAATAAGTTACAGGAATATAGTGAAGTTTTCATTGTATATGACAAAATTAAGTCTGGTAATTCTGTCAGAATGCCCAAGTCCATAAACAGCACAAAACTGGAATTGCTTTATTGGCAGACTTCCAGAGTTCTTATCAGTGCCTAGTTTTAAAATAAGACCTCCAGGTAATAGTCTGCTATCTCCTAGGACATTTTTCACAATTATTGGCATTCTGTTAAAAGTATCTTCCTCAACAGTTACAGCATTCTAAACCCAAGGATAGTCCCTTAAATAGTTTTCAGGTTTCAAAGAGATCTCTGAAATTACACTTGTGTAGAAATATACGAATGAGAAAAGATCTCAGAAAATTACCTACTCAAATCCAAAGCCAAGATTCATCAAATACACCCACACTGTCTCTAACAAATTTGTTTTCCTAATGCCTCACCATTATCAGATTGTCTATTCCAATAGTTTGCTACTTAGAATTAGAAAGTCTTCTTCAAATCTCCAGGGAAAGTCTTCTTCCTGACAAATGTATCGAATTTATACTTATTCTTTTTCAGTAGAAGTAAAAAGCTACCCTTACAGTTTCTGTAGCATAATGTCATTAGGTCTTCAGTATCTTTTCTAACTTAGAAACACCTAGCATTTTCAGCTGTGCATACTAGATAAGGCTTTCTAAAACTCTTACTTTTCCGATATGTTTTTTTTTTCCTTAATTTTTATTTTTCCTTAATGTCTTGTGAGAAATACTGGGCATAGCACTCCAAGCCAAAGCCTTTCCAGTGCCAAGCAGGAAGCGGCTTTTAGGCAATGATACACAGTAGTCAACTCTGTAGGTGGGAGGGAAGATGGTACCTTGTGCCTGATTGCTTAGAAGAGAAGGAGATTTAAAACAGCAGTTCTGATGTTCACTGAGACAGAACGAGGTAATTTATCTACCTTTTTTCCTTTTATTTACCTTAAGGAATTCTTAAACATTAGAAGTGCAAACAGAATTTTACAGTGTTTCGAAAGGTGGAGTAGAGTGGGGCGTTTTTTTCAGTAAATTTATTTTTGCAATGACTTGGACAGATATTTAATATTTCTTGCTTGTTTTTAGTGAATTTGTTACTGAATCTTTTTATTAGATAAAGAAGATGGAGTTAATTTCCTCAATTTCCTTCATGGAGAAACTTAAAAACAAAAAAAAGTCAACATAGTCCTCAAATTTATAGTCAAATACAAGCTTAAAAAAATGATTTTTTTTCAAGAATGTGAAGCCTACATATAATCATTTAAAGGAAAAAATACTGATGGCTATATTCAAACTATTTGTCATTATGCAAGTAGAACATTTATGTACACGATATTTTCATCAGAGCTGCCGCAGCACTGCTGAAATGCATCAGAGTATGGAAAACAAGGTAGCAAAATTATTACACATGCCTGTGCCACCTATTCACTCTTTGGAAGTAACTATAAGGGGAGTCGTAACCTGCTCATAAAGGGGGAGGAGGGGGAGA
Source organism: Tinamus guttatus (assembly GCF_059628265.1). Taxonomy (NCBI): domain Eukaryota; kingdom Metazoa; phylum Chordata; class Aves; order Tinamiformes; family Tinamidae; genus Tinamus; species Tinamus guttatus. The sequence goes on from NW_028288747.1 coordinate 5,526,369, forward strand.
GTTGGTAGCACCTGAGGGCCACGGCATTCTGCCTTCGACCTCGCTCATTCTGGTCGCTGTGGGCCCAGGAAACAAATGCTGCACTGTGCAGTGATCAGTTCTGGGAAGAAAGGAAGGAAGGAAGGAGGGAAGGAGGGAAGGAGGGAAGGAGGGAAGGAGGGAAGGAGGGAAGGAGGGAAGGAAGGAAGGAAGGAAGGAGGGAAGGAGGGAAGGAAGGAAGGAGGGAAGGAAGGAAGGAAGGAAGGAAGGAAGGAAGGAAGGAAGGAAGGAAGGAAGGAAGGAAGGAAGGAAGGAAGGAAGGAAGGAAGGAAGGAAGGAAGGAAGGAAGGAAGGAAGGAAGGAAGGAAGGAAGGAAGGAAGGAAGGAAGGAAGGAAGGAAGGAAGGAAGGAAGGAAGGAAGGAAGGAAGGAAGGAAGGAAGGAAGGAAGGAAGGAAGGAAGGAAGGAAGGAAGGAAGGAAGGAAGGAAGGAAGGAAGGAAGGAAGGAAGGAAGGAAGGAAGGAAGGAAGGAAGGAAGGAAGGAAGGAAGGAAGGAGAGCAAACCCCCCAAAAAGCGTGTCAGTTATGCACGGATTCTCTTTTTAAGCATACTGCAAAAGCATCCGCAAAGATAAGAGAACCTCCACACTGGCAGCTTCTTCAAGCAAGCAAAAAGATAATGACTTTCAAGGGAAATATCCTGTTAAATCATTTTTATTAAAGTACAGAAAAGTCTTCTAGTGGAAGTGGTCCCATCATTTGAGACGCTTCAAAAAAGAGTTAATAAAAATTTTAGGGACTGGTATACAAAACTAATCTTGACTGCAGATCATGGACTAAACACTTAACTTTTTTTTTTTTTTTTTTTTTCTTATACCTAGACCTCAAGATTTAATGCTACTGGTAGTTCTAAAGGCCATATCTATTAAACTTCTATGGCAAGAGTACAGAAAATTTTTATTTCCAAGTAAGCTTATTTCAGCTTATTTAATTGCCTATTTCATAGACTTTATACTGAAATCATACGGATCACACTTGTATATTTAAAACCAAATTATTTTTCAGATATTGAGTATACACGTATGGACATCGCTAAATGTCAGATAGACACATTTCACATTAGTCCATTTGCACCTTTTACATAAACATTTTATTTATGGTATGTTGCCTATATGTAAATATATAATACAAATTTTTGTAATTCACTGTATCCAAAATTTGAAGATATTACGCAAAGAACATATTTGATTTATATTATTAAATAGGACTCAGTAAGGGAATGCACATGAAAAACACCTGAAATGCAAACTAAAGCATGTAAGTAGATGCACTAAAATGATTAGTGCAAACTTTAGCTTTCTGCTGTACGAGTAAGAGAACTTCTGCTCTGAATGATTTAATCTTCAAAAATCTTTTTGATTTTTTAAACAAACATGTTTGGACCCTCATAACATTTATCTGTTAGCATTCACATGTTATTGCTTTATGCACTCCAGATGTCTATGATACCTACACCGCAGTTTAGCTTGTTGAGAACAGTTTAAATCACCTACGAAGCTCATTGTCCCCACCCTGGACTCACTTTAGAAAAATGTAAGTTTAGCTTCATCCTACCTTCCTACCATGGTCATTTGGATGTTGGTAATTTTCTTTTTCTAACAAAACTAAACACTCATCAGATAAGTAAAAACCCACTGTCACTTACATGTTTATTTACACCTTCAAAGAACTCTTCTGATTTTTTACAGCACAACTGCCCTCTACTGAAGTCCTATTAAATTTTTAGTATACATAACAGCCATAAAATATATTTTACTTACAAGTCATATATAATAATGTATAATATATTTACCAATATCTTATTTGTAGTGCTAGGCTTGCACAAAGTTGCATTTACTAGCGTATAGTTCTCTGACCTGCCCTGAAGCTGTTCTAAAAATGGGTGATTTTATAGATGAGCAAAGACTGCTTGCACGATGTGTAATTCAGGCAAGATAGGAGAGCTAGATATATGACCCATACACCTCACAGAAATTGAGTAGCAGTTCTAGGAAAACAGTCCCGGGTAGAACAGACAGCGCTTCGCCAGCTGAGCGGAGGAGTTAGGGCTCTTAGCAGGTGCGTGCTGGTACATGCAGAAGTCACTAAGTTCATATAGCTAAGAAAGATCTACGCTCACTTAGCATGAGTTCTTGAAATATCTACTTTGTCTATAAAGAAGGGCTCACTGGACTTTCCCACTGGCTAAGAGGAAAATTGGTCTGGAGGACTATCACTTTGGAAACAGATTCTCCATCAAGGGCCTAAAGATCAACAGTCTTTCATTTACCTTTTATAAAAAGAAGGAAGACTATCCAAAGGCTGGTGAACTGAAAAGAATTAGAAGAATCAGCCAAAATACTGGGCACAGGCAATAGCTTTGTCACTTCCATGGCCGTACGAAATCGGTACTACCTTATATTCATACTGGTATTTCCTCACAGTTCATGTGCTTCAGCTTCTAGCCCCCATTAGTAGCCCTCTGGCCTGATTTCAGTTTGTCAGCTTCTCTCTCATACTGGAGAATCTAGAAATGGTCACAGTACTCTGGATATTGCCTTATGAACATATAATTAAATCGTCAGTTCCCTCAGTCCATTAGCTATCCATTTCATAATGCAGCCCAGCACGCAGTTAGCCTTCACTCCTATGATTTTTAAATCAAATTTTAAAAACTGTTAAAACTGTTAAAAAGTCAACTGTTAAAAAAATCCTAAAACAAAAATGAAGAAATAAGAATTTTGAAGACTATGTTTTCCCAGTATCTGATTTCCCAGGAGATTTTGGAACTTTGTCCCTACTCTTCTGTTTCAGCATAAAATCACACGGAATTGGTGCAAGATATCTTTGAAATATTAATAATAATAAAGAAATCACTGAGATCAGCTTAGTAATTATTTTCATAAGAGAAAATTCCCATAGAAGTAACTTTTCTCAGTAAATGTTCAGCCAATCCCACTTGCCACTGAGGGAACTACCATCCAGCAAAATAATTAGGCATATACCAGTATACCTAAAAATACCTAAAAACACAAAAAACATTCTAAGATGGTCCTGGTAAGTTTTGTGCCCGAATTTGATAAAGGAGATGATTCTAGTTTCTGAAAATTTTCTAAAAGATTGTTCTCCTCTCCCCTTTGCCCCATCTGTTACCATGGATAGAAAGGAGATTACAAGTTAGGCAGCTTATTAAGGCCCTATTTGTCTCTCTCTAATCCTAAGGGCTTTCAAAAAGCTTGGTGGTTAGTTATAATTGGGTTTGCATTGAATTTGACCAGAACATTAAACCAAAGCTGCTGTACTGCTTCAAATGTTTGCAGAGACACTTGGACTAGCAGAGTTTACTTAAAAACAAAAGCAACATAGAGCAACAAAAATCATATCTGTTTTTCCCTTTTTTCAACTAATACATGTAGAAATGTGTTTGGTACTGTCCCACTCATTTCAGCATTTACACAAGGGATAAATTTGAAAAAGTATCTCTGCCTTAGAGGAATAAACATTCCTGAACATCATGTTTTCTGTTTCTCACTTTTCTAACATAGGCTTTTAACATGAAATAAAGTTGAAGAATCAGAAAAAGAATAGCTATCAGAAAGTAAAGCGAAGAAAAAAATATTTTCACATAAGAAACTCCTCAGGTAAGCAGGATTCTCAGTCAACAAACTATAAACTTTGAAGTGAGCTAGTCATATCACTAAAACCCAGATCATCATAATAGTTATCAAACTCAATAATGTCATGTTTCGGTTACAAAAGAAGCTAATATAGGATTTAAAAAATTACATTCTTCAAATGCTCAGTATTGATATTATATAATTGCTGCACCATGGCTTAGAGGAAAAAATACTAACCATTTTAAATAGGTACAAATACTGAGCAAGAATTTACCTTCTAGTTTTCTCTTGTCATCGGATGCATGGGTTGGAAAAATATAGATTTACTGACTTTGAGGACTGAAATAAGAATTGCTTTTTTCAGTAAATTAAACAGACACCATTCAAAAGGTAGAATGTGCCTTCCATTTCTTTTGGTGACTTTTAGAACCATAAATGAGTGCTCTGGAAGGAGACAGTTCTGATTGGACTGCAGAAACACAGTTATTAAATAAAACATAATCTTGGTTTTCATTTAACACTTTTCTAGCTTCCACTCTCCTATTTATGTGAGTATAAACTTAATAAAATGATGGGTTGCAGAGAGATTCTTAAAGAGAAGGATATTCTGAGCAAGCAGGAAGAGCATACAACTATTCTCGAAGTGAGCATCATTAAGGAGAGCACAAAACAAAACAGGAAGAATATGCTAATAGTTTTCACCAACATTTTTATGGGGGGTAGGAGATTGTGTTATTCTTCTTTCTGGCAGTTTAATTCCTGACCTTTCCAGGAAAAAAATGGGAATATAAGCTGAGATGCCAGACGAGGGAACATACCCTAAACCCATTATTTTGTGCTGCTTATCAAAGACGATGTCACAACTTGATACAATGCAGAGGAGAGATGAGATGCTGAGAAATGTGTGGGGGAAAAAAAATGAACTTCAGAGTTGGCTTTTAAGACAGATTGCTGCAAAATGAGTCTATGTTCTTATTATGGACACATCTCAAGAAAACAGCTGTAAGTCAGGTTGTAAAACTTCAGTAAAGACATACTTATGAATGTATCTGTCCAGAAAGTCACAGAAACACAATATATTTTTACTGATCTAATGAGTGGAGTTTCTTTTCTCTTCTAAGCTTGCTTTTTTTTTGCTCTAAATCTATACAAACTCAAAGCATAGTCAATCAGTTTGTGATATAGATAATTATAATAAATTTGATTATGCATTCATTCTTAATTATACATAATGCTTTACAGGACATTTAATGACTAGTCTGTGAAAGCATAATTCCCCAAAACTCACTCTCCAAGGTAGTAGTATGTGAACTGTGATGGTACACAAACTTAGATTTTTGGTATTCCTTCAACCAAGCAAGCAGCACTTGTTCAAACAAACAAACAAAAAAGCTTGCTATTCATTATACAGTTTGTTGCCATGTTTTGGGTTAGTTTGTTTTTTTTTTTTTATGTTGTCAAAAACCTTTGGATTTTAGTATCCTACATAAAAGTAATATCACTCAGGAGAAATTAAACTAAAACAGTGAGAGCACCTGGTGACAGGAAGCTATTCTGTCTTCTAGCAGGTGTATGTTGTATCTACATGTTCTTCAATAAAATCAGTCTCTCGGGGACTACTAAGATCCTGCTGAATCAAGTGATCACAAAGGGCACAAAAGAACTCTGAACAGTTTGATGCTGCTATGACATTTAAGCCCAAATTATTTAATTTGCATTATGATGGAGGGAACCAGGGAACCATGGTAACTTTAAAGTGATTTAAATTCCTTAGAAGATTTCATTTAGCTACAGCTGGTTAAATTAAGAATAATTTGTTTAGCAAACTGCAGATATAATCTTGAGCTTCATATCTGCCGTTGTAATAAATTACATAGTTAAGCAACAATTGCAAAAAGGCCACTTTTTCTTGTTATTTTATTTTACAATGATAAACCTAAATGTTGACATAGATTATAGGACAACTTTCAAATAGGTTGTAATTGCTAATAAATTGCTTAATAAAAAAAATAGTCCTTAAAATTGGTTGGTCTGCAACAGTTAGATACATTTATGCAAATAAAGATCATCAGTGACAGATCAGAAATTGTCTATGTGTGACTATGAATAGCTTTATATAATTTAATGCCATGTCTTTTGTAATTCTTAGACTCACTCCTTACCACAGTGAACAGATTTAGCTGTCAGATTATAGTGTTTATATGACTAAAACTATCGTGTAGCCATATATCTTTGGAGGTTGTTTTTTCTTCCTGCGAGAACCACCAAATGACTTATGTACTAAGCTGCTTAACATTCCATCAACTTTCTCATACTGAAGACTGAAACGCAGGCAAAAATAATTTTCTTCAATGGTTTTGTTCATGGGAGAAGAAAATATGTCCTTCTGTTCACGTGCTTGAGGCTTTCTTCATAGATACAGAGAAGTGACATTGTTGTAAACTGCTAGTTTAGGCTCATGGCCTCATCCAGCCCAGGGGTACAAACATCAAGGTGCCACTCAAAGCAATGAACTTAATAAGTACATACAAGGGATGACATTAGCTCTAATATTGCCCATGAATATAGGCTGTTAGAAAACTTTGTGAACTTACATTCCTTGGCCAAACTAAAAATTTTATTTCTGCAGTCCACATACTAGTGTAAATGACAGACACAGGCGCCCAACGATGCCTGTATATTGACGCCATTAAGCAGTTATCCCTTTTATAACTGGATGATGAAAGGAAGCTGAGATTGCCTTGTGTTTTCTGTAGGGCTCTAAGCAGCTTTTTCTTCAGCATTCTCCTTTCTGGCTCTATGGAAAAACTGTGCTATATAAGCAGTATATGTAAGTCCTAAATCAGTGATGAATTCTTATCACTGAAATAAAAATAACATTTTTTAACCCTCTGAATCTAATGAATGTACTGCTAAAGTACCTAGAAAAAATTATTAACACTGATCGTCAGTGATATGCAGTTATTTCTAAAACTGTTTTTATTTTTATATATTAAATTGTGTCAGCTAGATCACTGTATCCTAATCCTTTTAATGTATAAACTAAATTTCATATGTCTTATAAAATGTTTGTCAAATGTGCAATTTACTGAACTATAAAGTCATTACTAAGTTATAAAAACATATAGACATCCAGTACACAAATATGCCAGATTCTGTCACTTAGATCAAAACTTTAATAGTTAGTACTTTTAAGTCTTTCAAAAAATTTATTATCAATGTGCTGTTTCTTTCATCTGCTGTTTTGGCAGTATGATAGATGATATAACACTTATTAAAGGTAACACTGCTAGTGTTTATATAAATGATGGTTGCCAGGAATTGGAAGGAAGGATATAACTAATTTCTGGATCAAATTAAATTTAGTTTCTACTGAAATCCATCACAGGACATTTTTAATATTTGTCCACAGAGTTCATATATATTTTTTTAAAATGACAGGCCGAAATGCCTTCTCATGCAGAGGATTATAATCTATTCTGAGAATTTACATGGCATTTAGGATTAACAATGGCTTCCAGAGAAGCCAATTTTCCTTGTAAAGCAGCGACATTTAAAACCTTATCTTGAACTTACATATAACTGTGTTTAAACATGGCAGTGACTGGCAACTTAGTGCACAGTGCACACTGAGGTGGCATCCCTAGCTTACACTTTTGGCTTTTCTTCTCTATGATTCGAGGCTCTTTTTGCATGCAGCTACATGCTCTGGTGCACTAGACTCCAAGAAGCTTCCCCAGCCTGTTCATCAGGGGCCTAAACAGCCATTTCCCTGGACATGGCACCACGTACCTGCTGCCCTGGTGATCTCACATCCAACACGCTAGTTCTCCTCAGCGCATGAGCTGAGAGATCAGCATCCTCTTGTAAGGCAAATGCACGCGCAGGCTCCCTGCCTTAGAGGCTGTCCAGAGAGCAGCTCGATGACTGATTCTGAGTAGCAAAGTGGAACACCAATTCCTTTTGCATTCCGAATAAAAATATCATTTCTGTGACTTGACAGGTGAAAGTTATCCAGTCAGCCAAAACTACATGCTTATTCACTGTCTTTGCTATGAGATTATCACCTCTGCTATGCCTTTGGAAAGCACCGCACACATCTTTCATCTTCTCTCTTCCTGAATAAGCAAACCTCTGATAGCTGAAATATCTCCTGATCCACAGGACAGGAAGGACAGGAAAAGAAAAGTTTTCAACCTGATCAAGAAGCATCTCTGCTTCACCACAATACAGTGACCAGTGGATTTTCTAATAGAATTAGGTGATTCCACATTATGTGATTGTAGGAGTATAATTAGTATTATAGCCACACAGTCGCACATCTCTTTTTAAAGACAAAAAGCTGGTGATATGTGTTTAATTAGATAACAAGGCTGTGCTGAGTGTGGATTTTTTTAAGCACATTTCTGCTTTGGGTTTCATATGCAAATATATAGATGAGTAGAGATTAGATACATTTGTTACAGTAACTGAGAACCAACAAAGCTATCTGATTAATACACTGAATAAAAAGGAGATAAAACATTCAGTAAAGGATAAAGCAAGGAAACAGCTAGTGATGCAGTAATTTGAGAACAAATTAATTTATATTATAAGCAAACTGAGCTGTCTATTTCCTTCTTATCCACAAATCTATATAGAATGCTAAGTGAATAGATATGAGACGGATACACTCCATCCTATCCTATGTCATGGTTTACTTACTCGGGTCACCCCTGATTAATGTTATAAATGGTATAAATACTGGAGAACAATGACCCCAACAATGTTGTCCAGTTATTTGCTGTATTCATCAGACCATCATTCTCAACATGTAGAAAAAAGTACATATTAATTCAGAAACTAATATTTTTATGAGAATTCATTTTATCAATTTTGCACGAGGATGCAAAAGATCTCTACACCTTAGCATTCCAACAGGTACCTGGCTCTCCCTCTCCGAGGGACACCTGAGTCCCCTGATCCAGTTACAGATCTGCAGAGATTCATGGCACAGTTCCTGCCATTTCCCACGAAAAGCCCTGGAGTGCATTCTCATACCTTATTAAAAAGCTATTGCCTGCTTTTACTTGCAACGGGAAAGTGCAAGTTTACAGCTTGCTCATTTGAGAGCCTCGCTAAAATTAACACAAGCATTAACAATGAATTGGAAGAATGGTATAAAAATAAATGAGCACTTTCTATAATGTTACAAAAATGAAAGGCGCAATTTGTCCTACTATACCTGATTTATTACAGTACAGTAAGGATAAACACAAACAAAATACCAAGATGTACTTTTACTGTGTTTGATCATGCTTTCGGAGGACATGGTTTTATGTTCACAGCAGAAAAGTTACAGTTTTATAACTAAGAAGCATCATCACTAAACTGAAGTTAAGAGCCCAGCTCAATTCAGACAGGAATTCACTGACATTTGGGGCAAACAGCTTTATATAATAAGGGGAATATGCATGGTAATCTGCATAAATAAGAGAGTTGTGTCACACAGAGAATTGATTAAAGATGCTGAACTTATTCAAGAAAATATTCTTCTGATAAGCTTAAGGAAGTGTTAAAGAAACAGTAAAGAAATTTATCGATAACACTGGCCCAAGAGAAAACTGAAAAATGGGTCATAGTGCAAACAGGACGAAAGTCTTCAATAATTACTCTGTTCTATATTTGTAAAGATCAAGAACAGGATTAACTCTTTGCAGGATTTTTTTTTCTATTTGAAAAAGATGAAAATAGTGGGAATATTTTTTAAACAGTAAAATCTTACATTCAATAATCTATAAAGAATCAAGGAAACGCTCAGAACAGATGTTTCCAAGGGTTTATGTTATGTTTACAGACAGGGGAAAATAAGTTGTTTACCAGTGTAGTTGACTAAATTAAGGCAGAGCTATAGAAATACAATATATTTTGCTGCTATACTAAATTAAAATAGCTCAGTGTATTATCAACATTAAATGAACTAAGTGGCTGAACTCAAAAGTAGCTCCTGATGAGAAATCAAAAGATAAAACCGGAGTTTCTCATAAAGTTCTGAAATGATTGATATCAATATTAGAAGCTTCATTAATGATCTGGAAGTGAATGTAAAATCATTGTGTATAAAATCACTAAAGCTAGAAGGCAGGGGGCATGCTAAGCAATGAGGTAAAGTGTTAACTATGCAATAATATGGATCATTTGAAAAACTGACCCATTCAAATAAAATGCATTCGAGATAAGCCAAGTTCAAAGATTAAATTAAATTAAAGGCAAATTAAAAATGGACATAGGAAATGGACATCACCCTTTTTGAAGGGATGTTTGACTGACTAACAAGATTTAACAGGAAATATTTTTTTACAGTGTAAATTTCCAAAATATATTAGTTCACTACCAACCTGGTCTAGACTTGAATAATTATTTTTGGTTAGAATTATTCCTCTTCCCTATCAAAAATGTGGATTTTTGTTTTGACATGCTTTATTTTAGCTCAGATTTTAATGTATTAATGTATTAATGTATGTCAGTGAAATTTACTTTCACCCTAAGAAGCTAAAACCCATTTCTTCTCCCCCAAATTCACATTTTCAGTTGGGCAGAATTGTGGAAATAAACATTTTAGTGAGTAAAACTGCAAAACCATCAGATTGGGATCACCTGACGAAAAAAATCACAACTATTTCTACTGATTAGTCACTGAGGAAAAACTAAAGAAATTTCACCAGTTGCCTTGCAATGAAGTTTGGATTCTTTTTTGGAGAGAAAATCTTTGACAGAAGTCATCAGACCAAATATTGGGTGAACTTAATGACCCAAGATACACAGGGAGTCGGAGTGTATGATCTAATGGTCCCTCCTGACCTTAGATTCTATAAAAATCTATTAATCTTTTATACCTAAGGCTAGTGCAAATGCAGCCACTAGACTGATTTATTTGCTACAGATCACCACAGGGGAAATACAAAATTTATTGGAAATGACCTTTCAGCTCTGAAGTTCTATTTGTCCGCAATGCCATGTCTTTTAACCTACAGACATGTCCTTCCTAGCTGAAAACAGGGATCTCAGGAGACAGAAGAAAGAAAAAAATGACAAATACTTATTTTTATAGTTACAAATGCTTTCAACTCCCTTTGGTCAGCAAGAAAGCAGGTAAACCAGTACCAGTTCAGAGACCAGCTCTTAATAGCACAGCAAGACAAATCCATGTGATGCCCGGATGACTTTCAGGCAGAAAGGAATCCCTGCTGGATAGGACATGTTCTGCGTAAGCAATGTGCCATCCATAATGTTCTGCACAGGTAAATTCTGTTCAAATACACTCATTTCATGCGCCTTGGAATGTGAAAAAATACCATCATCTTTTCAGTTTAATTGAACCTGAATTGCTTTTCTCAAAGTTCCTGCCAGCCAAACACATTAATATCAGTAATATTTGATTTTAATTAGCTGGGCGTGCTGCCAATGGTTTACATACATTAAAGGAAGAAAGTAGCAAATCCGCAAGTTTCTTGCCTTATATTGCGATGATGAAGTAAAGTACTAACGCCAGATGCTTTGCAGATTACTTCTAAAATTCTCTTTTGAGAAAAGTATCTTTATTAAATGTTATATCATGAGCAGAGTAGACAAAGTTAGTCATAGCAGCTAACTGAAGATTTGGGACGGGGGCAGTATTTTTCTCTACCCATCCCACATAGCTATTTTACACATGACTTTTTTTAAACATGAACACAGTAATCAGAAATTCAGTAGCTATGAAAATATAATATTTCTGAGTGTAAGCAGCATATTCCAAATTACTTGATATTCAGACTACTTAATACCTGGAATATCTACTTTAGATTTTCATTCACAGAACAACAACAAACTCTTTTTGCCTGTAATAAATACAGCTTATAATGGAAAAGATATAATTCTTTCTTTCAGGTCAAAGGAATGGATCAGATACTCCACACTTGGCCGTAAAAGCAAGCTATATATTATGAAGTGATGGATCATTTCACCCAAAACACACCCTTCTATAAGAAGCTCATAGGGGCCCACATCTGGTTAACTGAAACATCTGTTACAATAAAGTCTTTTCTGCACCGCTGTTGAACTGCATGATAAGGGAGCTGGGGGATGGTCTTACCCCAGGGTGCTCTGGATTTATGTATCTAACTTTGAGCACTCAGTCTGAAAAAGCTGGACTGGGTAACTCGGTGTTAGAGAGGGGATTAGTTCTTCCTTTACTTCACTAAATCACAGCCTCTCACTATCAAGCTGCCATTGCTTTTAGCCAGGCACCACTATATCTATTCAACAACTGAGGTGATTCAGCTCCAGATTGCAATCTGTTAGGGGAAAATCAGCAATAAACCCTCAATCCTGGTGATAAGTTTGCCTCATTTCACATTCCTAAAGATAACTTTACAGGTGGAAGCAGTGAACCTTGCCGAATTTTTAAAGTGAAAGCCAAGCAACTTCTCTTCAATCTTCCATGCCCCAGGGACCACTGCTCTGGATGCGGTGCTGGCATTGCAGGAGCACCAGTTCTGCTATCAGCCATGTGAGAAGGAGTATCTAACACGCAGCACTCAGTATGAGACATAAAATCATCTTGTTCCCTGTTATTTTCAGCCGTAGTGAAGCAAAACATGTGAAGTCAAGATCAGACCAACATATCACAAGTGCAACAGACAAACACCTGCTTTATTTATATGTGTGTGTGTGTATATATATGTATAAACATGCATGCCGTTTTCTTCCTTTTCATAATTGCTCTAATCCATCTAGGAAGATAGTTTTCCAGGCAAAATGTTTCACAGATTCCATGTCTATAAGCAAAGCACCTGTACTTGTTCTTACAGAATAAGGCAGCAGAGACTTTTTGCTTTCAAATTCCCTTTCCACTCATGCAAGGGGAAAGTGCTGATAGTTGTCTTAAGCTTGTGTTCTCAGACTTGATTCAACAAATAAAAAGAAATGACTCAACAAAACAATCCTCCTAAGCACGGTTCTTTGTTCTATGACATAGTCTTTGTTCACCTTGCTGATCATCTATTCAATCTCTGATCTTTCTTTGTACAAAGCAGGACTGCAAGCTTTTCTTCCTCTCCTATGACACCTGGACATCACTATCTTCTCTGTGGGAAGTTCAAAGAGCTCTTTCTTTGTTTCAAGGGCTTTAAACTTTACCCCTGCCTACATCTATGCTTTCTTCTCTTCCTGATCCTCAAAGTCTTTCTGCATTTCCTTCAGCCCTTCCATTTCTACTCTAATACTAATATTGGTGTGTTTCCATCACATCATTACACCTGGAAGAATGAACCTGTACAAGAAGCTTTTTTTTTTTTCCTCTTTCATTTGTTTGTTTTTCTTAACGCAGATCTTGGGCTGACTGTGAAATTATTCTCAGACTGACTGTGAAATTATTCTCAGAAAGCGAATTTATTTTCATCTGTCACTCATGACAGACTCAAGTGATGCCAGGTCTATGAAAAGATGAGTTGCACATGTCATGGACTGTGAAATAGCCCACAACATTGCCCCAAAGCTTTTGGAACAGTGTCACCAAAGGTGACACTGCTGATTTGCGCGTGAGAAAGGGTATCGGTGCACATGTACCAAGCACTGCGACCTCGACTGTCTACTGAAGATCCTCATCTGCATCAGGTTCTGGTGCATTTTACTTGCTAACTATCTTCATTTTATGTTCTCTCACTGTAGGCCCCAGGTGTTTGCTCATGAGCAAACTCTCTAGCGGAGATCATTGTATTTATTCTTCAGCTGAAGGATGTGAATTTATGAAAACTGAACATGAAAACCAAAATATCAAGCCCTGATTTAATCTAGAATGAGTATGAGAGATCCAAAATGATATACATATGTGGATAGATATATCCACAAATATATATATATATACACATATATATACACGTATATACACATATATATGTATGTACACACGTATATACATATATATATACGTGTATATATATGTATATGTATCTATAGGTATATATCTACCTTTCAGAAGGTTAACATACCACAGTGGAATCAAAGCTTGACATAACACAGACACAGTGGCACCCCTTATAATCAGAAATCAGCACATACACATCTTCAGATGAAGGTCATCTATATCTCTTTTCATAAAGCATTAAGCCCAAATTAAGTCAAGTCATAACTTGTTTGCAACATCACATTACATAAACAAAATAATGCAGAATATGAAAACACGATTAATAATATCCAGGTAATCTTATGAAATTAAAATGAGCCATATTTCATCATACAAGTGTCAAAAACTGCATGTGATGCTGTTTTAGCAAAATGGTTCAACACTTCTCATTCTCAATACATAGAAATAATGCCTTTTATGACTATTTTTATGCCCACACACCATCACATGCTTTGCACTCACTGCATTTATTCGAATTAATATGAACTAGCAGATTACAAATAAATGATCAGGTCCTCCTTAGCTCCTTATCATACACAAGCTCCTTAGCTTGTCGTTTATAATCTAAGTGCAATGGTTATAAAAGTGAGGCATTAACATATGGATTTTGCCAGTGAAGCATTCAGTGCTTCTCTTTCTTTGAAAAACCCTACATAACTCTGGGTTTCAAGCTTTGATGCGATATCAGACTACAAACACTCCATCTTTTCACTCCCCTGCCAAACATACAGAAAACGTCCACGAATGAGGGAGCCCAGGAGAGGACCCCGAGCTGGCCAAGCCTGTGGGCAGGATGGGCCTGGGGCTCGGCCAGCCTGGAGAAGAGGCAGCTCCAAGGGGAGCCAAGAGCAGCGCCCCGGGCCATGTGCGGAGTTCCCTGAGCTCAGGGCACAGTGCTGCATGGTGGCACGCAGCTGTCTGGAGTTTTGTTTTCTGTTCTTTCAGTAAAAATTCAAAGACTGTTTAGGTGCACCAAAGCCTCTGTTTCATTTTTTTAACAACTCACAGAGAAAGCTGGAAAAAGTTTATTCATAATGAACATGGAAATGGGGAATGGTAGTGAGGAAAAGGATCTCTGCACAGAGGAAGCAGTTGTGGATACAAATAGAAAAGTATGACTTCTTGGGGGAAGAAAAAATATTCACAGAAACTTCTACATTACTGTTTCTCTAAAACTTGAAATTCTGGATGCCGTTCAGGCTTGCTAATCTCAAATGACTGGTTTCTTATCATTAACTGTCAGCATCTGAGTATTTGTTGCTATTTTCCCTCCAAACGCCAAGTTACTTTCAATCTTCTAGAAACTTTCATTTTTCTGGTTGTGTTATGCATATCTAACTTTACTATCCATACTGTGTTAAGTCTTGTGCTCTCCTTTGGGTTGGCAGTATGCACTGAAAATTAGATCTGTACCCAGTGCACCTGGCTTTCTTGAAATGCATTTCTTTCTTTGGAAGGTTTATGCCTGCGGTATGGTTTGTGGGCTGTGTTTGTATTCACTTAGGCAAAATGTGGATCATACTAGAAATAATAATGAAAAAGAAATAGAATGTAGAAAGATGTTTTGCAACATACAAGAAGACTAGCCATTGTGTATCCTAAATTTTTTGTTCTCTGCTTGTTCAGATTTCCAACATTCAGACCAAATAGAAATGGCAATGAAATGTAGCCTTCCATACAGCCATAAGACTTCATAAGCTTAGAATTTTCAGAGGATACTTAAAAAATGAAGACAGTGTTAAAGTTAAGAGCATAATGATAATTTACACAGTTGGGTCCTGCTCCAGGATACTTATGGAAAAATAGTGTTGGTTATCCTTTTCATCACTTCAACCTATGATTTTCCTGCTTTTTACTTAACTCTGTATTAAAAAAAAAAGAAAAAAAATAGTAGTCTGTCATCCTACAAAGGCATGCATTTCACTTTTTTTCCAGCTCTAATCTCACTGAATGTGCTATTGCACTGAATATGTCTTTTTTTTTTTTTTCTCCCAGAACTCTGTTACAGCCTGCACTGCACTAAACTGTTCTTGTCCAGGTGTATGATGACCTCTGCTAACCCAAAATTCACCTCTGCTAACCCAAAATTCACCTCTGCTATTGTTTGTGATTGCACTGCACAGTTCCAGAATGTGGTCTCAACTTTCACCCCAGAAATAATGATTTTGACAGAGGATAGTCAGATTACCAATAATTAGAAGCCTTAAAAACTCCTTTATGTAAACATGCACATTATGTTAAGAAAAACACATCCAAGGTTTAGAAGATCCAAACTCGTGTGAGTATGAGATACTAGAAAGTATCTGATATATTGCTCCTGAAAATATCTGTAGGGCAGGAAATGATGACACTGAAAAAAAAAAATCATTTCATCACAGTAGTATTTCTAAGCAGTAGCCGTGTCCTTATGTGCACTTTGATATCAAGCTTTCTGCAGTGCCCCCCAAAAATGCTGTATAATACAGAGCTCAACCCTAATTGACATTCATTAGCAACATGAATCATGTGTGCGAGAAGGGAAGATACTGTTAAATGAGAGCTCTATCTCAATCCTTTCCTTTTAAGCTCCCCTTCAGCCTTTTAAAGATACTTCTCTATCACAGAAAGAGTCAGCAAATGACAATCAATCCTGTTCTGCATCTCTGGTGAAGTCTATGAAGAAATCATTCTTTCTAATTCAGTCATGCTTTGTTATTCCTCCTCCCTACTAATGTGTTGTTCTCTTTCAAAACTGTCTTTCGTTGTCTTAAATTAGGCTCTTCTGTATGATGCTTTCTTTAAATACAAACATAATAATTGTCTGAAATGTTGTCTTTGGGCAATTTATTTTTATCCAACTTGTTCCTTTTTGCATTTTTTACCATCGAGTGAAAATGTGCTCTTGCTTCTGCCTGAAAAATGAATATGACCTTAAGAAAGATTAAAGCCAATACAAGTACTAATTGTCAAAGATGTACTGCTAGAAAACTGCATAGTATTGCCATATTTTAGGCAAAGGATATATACTCCTGAAAACAAAAATATTGTAGCACTGCAGACAGCCAAAAACTTGGGATGTTTTCCAAATTCACTTCCCTATTTTATAAGCTCATATTTTGAGATTATATTTAAATTCATATTTTAAGTTTATGTTTTAAGTTAATCTTATAATTTATGTAGTCCTGGGTTGAGTCCTGAAAAAGTAAAGCATTAATGAGGCTTAAGAAGCTTAACTCATCCTGACTGTATGATCCCAATGCAATTTTTGCATCTCAACTTTTAACAATTGTACGCATTTATTTTAGGTAATGTTACTGTTTTAGTTTAATGGTACATGGTGTTACAGAACATTTATAAGTCTTCTTCTGATATCCCTACTTAATACTCAATATAGTTTCTATTAAAGACCTGTATTTTAAGGTTCATTGCTTCTGCTTTCCTTCAACTTAGCATTGCTATAACCGGTACAATATTATTTATTGATTATTGATCAACAACTACATGCTATAGAAGGTGGTAGCATGTATTTGGGATTAAAAATGGTGAACATTTTAGTATGTGCACAGAAACCTAAAGAAGTTTTAAGGGACTACTGAATTTCAGTGTCCATTGTACCACCTAGCAGGATATATTTTCCCAACATGGAAGTGCTTAGTTGGCCCAATGATGTTGTGCAGATCTCGTGCCAACATGGTACCAGAGCATTGATGCATTATCATCACGCTTGTGCTAATTAGCTTGTTTGAGTGCTCCTCAGCAGAGGGGCTAATGAAAACTCCTCATCTGTGCGTCCAGTTCCCCACTGAGTTCTCCCTTTGGGTCAGCCTTGTGTACAGCTCCTTACTGAAATATTAAGAGCAGACAGAGAGTCACAAAAAACTCATAGCCCCAAATAGGCTTCATTTGTCATGGAGCACCACAGTCCCATGAACAGCATCATGTCACTACAACTTTTAGCACAGGATAAATAGACCAAAGCAGGTCCTATGATGTGCAGGGTACGGCAGGGAGAATATTGTGAACAATATTCCTTTGTTTTCTGCTATTTCAAAAAGTCAAGCAGCTGGCAGACCAGTTTTATTCTTCTGGATTTCCCCAGATATTAGGTCTGTCTGGCTGCATTAGGTAAATAAGCAGCACCTCAAATGTGTATAATGGGATATATTACCGCTGCATTCCCAATTCCTTTGGAAGCTCTCTGGACCTTTCAAGCAGAGTATCTCTTAATAGTGCACTAAAATTAGCTCTCTGTTACTCACACAGAATCTCAGCCCTGGCCTCCCTTACTAAGGCACCTTCATCTGCATCATTGTTGCGACGGTCAGTTGCATATTCATCTGCAACCAAATAAAATGTTTTTAATCTAAAACAGTACTGGCCTCTTTTCCCTCCTCTCTTTCACTAAATAAATAAAATGAACAATTTAGAAGCTTTTATTGATTTAGAAAGTGTGGAAAATTCTGAACTGCATTTACTTGTACCATTTTTTGAAGGAACATAAATATTAGACAAAGAATTGAAAGCACCTAGAAACCATGTTTTTAACAGAAATCCTGATCACATCCTTTTAAACTATGCTTGAAAATTATCCAAAGGCTATTAAAAAAGAATACTATTTAAAATGTATTCTACTGCTTCAGAGATAAAATATTTTGTTCAAAATTTGAAGAGCAAAACTTGCAACAAATTTACTAACCTTATACAATCATATGACTAATTTATATGTTGAATGAATCCACCTTCCATTTGCTTTATTTTGACCACATTATATTTGAGAAAACTTAAGGTGAAATGAGTATGTTATAAAGTTGCATAAAGGATATATCTATAAAAAAGCAATATATGTTTCGCCATAGTGATTTTTGAAAATCAAGTTGTATTTGTCTTGCATATTTATATATGCACATATATTTATATTTAATCAACAATATTTGAATATTGGAGAGTTGGGACGTGTCTTTTTATAACTGTCTGATTATTTGGTAAAGTTATTTCCCTCTGTTTCAGTTGTCTTCTTTTTAGCATATAAACTGTATTGGCCTTTTCAAGCGTGCTTATTTTGCATTTTGGGTGAACATTCCCTCCTCCATTCCATTCTAATCATTCCTTCTTAGCCACAGAGTCAGCTTTTTTTAGAGCTAGCTCTGGTTTTATATTTCTTCATTGACTTGGTACTGAACACAAATCTTCATCACATGGATTGGGGGGAAAAAAAAAAAATCAATTTGTGAACCACATCTATGTGACTGGCAATTGGAATCACTCACCCTAAAGGCAGCATATCTCCCCCAGAGGGGCTGTCCAAACCTTCACCAGGAAATATTGGCCACTTTATTCAGTTATTTAAACAATCTCCTCTCCCCACACACACACTAAGATATTTTTGGAGGCCAAGTTATTTAAAATCTATTTTAAAAGCATGGAGGAGAGCACCTTTTACCATATTTAAAGTAATTATGCCACCTAAAAAGCTACTGAAAAAGTACTACATCCAGTCCAACACTGCATATTTTAATATTTGAATATGTATTTATATGTACATATAGATACATAAGTTCATGTTCATGTTTAGATTTTTACTGATCCTTTTATTAGAAAGGATCATAAAACTTCAAAAATCTAGCTATCCAGCTAACAAAAGTGAAGAACAAACTTGTCAAAGTTAGGAAAAGTTTGTAGATGACCTGGGAATTATACTAAGCACTTTAATTCTTGTGGCTGAACCATTTCATATTGTTTTCAGTAACAACTGAGCTCTCTTAATCAACAGGACTGCACGATAGGCCAGACAAGCTACAACCACAGGGCGATTCAGTCCAAGCCGTGTAACTGGCAGGGAGGGTCAGCAGCCACTCGCCCATAACGTCAGCCAGGAGATACCTGGAACTCCTTGGAACCTGCCGAGGGTTAGGAGCACTTCTTCCTTTCCAGCCACAGCAAATCCTGTTCCATCTAGGGTATTGACACAGGGATCCACGACTGCACAGCTCCTACAAGAATCCCTACGCTAGGACATTTCTCCTGCAGTGGTTTAGGGAATAATAAAGCAGCTCCTAAACCCCTTTCGGAGGAAAAAAATTGCTGACTTCATCCTCACAGTTGAACTAGAGGAAGAGAAGTTTCAACAGTTTCACTTTAAAAAACAGTTTCTTTCTTACCCTAAACCATTACTAGTGATTATTTCATACTTCATTCCCAACTTTCTGTGAGTATTATTTTAATACTTAAAAGAAAATGTCAGTATTAAAGTTTTGCAAAAAACACCCTAATAGCACCATTATTTTAAGGCTATCAGACCAGTCAAATAAACATGTTTCTGACTTGGTGCAAAATTCTTATGCAAAACTAGACTAAAAGAGGTTAATTTCTCCCAATTCTTAGCTTTTAACTTTTCCATGGATTTTAACAGCAACAAAAAGAAACGAGAATAAAATAGCTTTTTTTTTCTCCTATGTAAGCAGCTTTTGCAAGCAATTTAGAAAAATGTTATTAACAAGAGAACAGAGTATCCCTATGAGAGTATTTTTAAGTAAATTGCAGTTCACATGGAAAAACAAATAATCGAGAACAATTCTGGTAAGCTCATCTATTAGTTAAGGGCTAGCAGGTCTTACAATCACATACAGAATAATTTTGGTGACATAGTGCTGCTGATTCCTGCTAAGTAGGTAACTAATTGACAATAATGGTGCATCTGTCATCACCTAGCTTCATTAACTTAGTCCTTTTGCCTTAACATCTAACCAAGAGGACGTACTTACAGAATCACAGAGTCACAAACTCACACAATGGTCGAGGTTGGAAGGGACCTATAGAGATCATCTAGTCCAACCCTCTGGTCCAGCAGGGACACCCAGAGCACGTGGCACAGGGTGGCATCCAGGCGGGTTTGGAAGATCTCCAGAGAAGGAGACTCCACAACCTCTCTGGGCAGCCTGTGCCAGGGCTCTGGCACCCTCACAGTAAAGAAGTTCTTCCTCACATGGAGATGGGACTTCCTGTGTTTTAATTTGCACTCATAAATGCTGTATTTTACAAAAATATTGTATTTTACCAAAAAATATTTTACCAAATTTTACCAAAAATGCTGTATTTATGTCAGTCCAAAATAATTAGACATTTCATAACTGATATGTCCAGTTCACAGGACAGCAGGATCAACAAGGGCAAGAACATTCTTTTTTTACCTATAAATGTCATTTCAGCTTAGTCTGCTTGATTTTTGATCTTATACAAACAGAAATATTTTTACCAAATCTACAAGAATAAGCCCAAATGCTCAGAAGTGCTAGCCAGAAAATTGTGCAAGCATCGAAGAGCAGATGTCCATGCTAACAAGGAGCTAATATGAAATCCACTGACAAGAGACAACAGTACATCTAGCAACTAGCCAAAGCTGTCAGCAATATTTTTTAAAAAAATCAGCAGGGTTGTTTCAGAATCATGAAACCATCTAAATATTTAGTAACAGCCTTGAAAAATATCAATCAAAAATACATGGTAGAATACACACCAATTAGCCAAGGTTTCTATGATTTTACCTCCTTCTTAGTGAAAGGATATAAAAATCAATGTTTAAATATATTACACACAGAATCACAGAATCACAGAATGGTTGAGGCTGGTATGGACCTCTAGAGATCATCTAATCCAACCCCTCTGCTCCAGCAGGAACACCCAGAGCACGTGGCAGAGGGAAACTTCTGCCAGCTGAATCCGTCCCCAAAATGCATTATGACCATTTATAAAATTATAAGTGTAAACTTGAAGCCCAGTTCCCTGACAAACCTTAAAACTTCAAAGCCATAAAACTGTTATGAAGTCTTGAAACAATCCCATATATGAAATGCTTCATCTCTGTGTTTATATTTAGGCTCATTAATGAATACACAGTTTAATTTCTCTCAGACATGTGCACTCAGGATCTCCAAAGTTAGCTAGATCAAAATTTTATTAAAAACTGAAGCAATTCCTACAGGCAGCAAGTAGAGGATGGAGCACAGAGGAAGATTTCCAGGCTGCTTGTCAGATATCTTTTTTCCCTTTAAACTGAAAACTATTTTGGTGCAGTATTTCAAGCAGCAAAATCAATATCCACATTCCATTGAAATAGCTAAACAGTAAGAGATATGTATTGTTTATACATATTTTTGTGTGAGGTCACTAGGCTAATTACACCAGTAAAAACTATAAATTGTCTAGAGACTACTGAAGTGTACAAATAAACAAAGTATTCTGCAAAGTGTATTTAACGTCCAAGCAATTTATTCTTCTTCATTCAGTGCTATTGCGGAAAGAGTAGTGGGGATTTTTGTAGCAATTTTCTGTGCTTTCTGCTTGAGAAAGTCTGCAGACTCAGTCATTTGTATTTGAAGTTGATTAGGATGAAGTCAGAGAGTTCACATTTTTAATGGTTTTTAAGAGTGCTAAACTCATGGGCAGGAAGAAGAAAAACAAATATTCCTTACAAATATTTTGTCTTAAAAGTACTTACCTAAAAAGTACAACTGTGCATGTGGTCAGACAGAAAACACATTTTCAAGTCTCCTAACACACATCTTTAGACATACAGTTATTGTAGCTAATAAATGCAATCCTTGAGAGAAGTTGTTCTGATCAAAGTCTCACTTAAAAACAAAAGCAAAGTCTACCCGCGAATTTAGATTCAATTTCTGCAGAAGTTTATGATTTGTGTTTTAAAAAATTAGTAACCTGTGAAGAAACAATAATACTGATGTTATCTGTATGATGAGACACTAAGTTTAAAAAACACAAAAGTATTGTTGCTTTCCAGGTTTTCCTATTGTCATTGTGCATTCCAATGAGAACATCTTCTGAAATTACAGCCTGACACAGACTGTGTTACTTTCCTGGTAGCAGCAGTGATGCTTAATGCATACTAGCACACACACTAATCATAGTCTCAGTTTGCTCTAGTAATTATCTTAACTAAATTCAGGTCATTTGTGTCCAGGACTATGATACTACAGCAAAACTTGAAACTGAATTAATTTGCTTTATACAAAGGCTCCACTCAAGCCAACACACACTCATTCACCAATGCCACACTAGGTTTAATCTTTGAAAAGATCGGGCATACAAAACCAAGTGTCAGCTAAGAGAACAGAACCCTGTGGCTCTTCATGCAGGGAACATGTAAATTTCTGCACTAACAGACTCTAAAATAAAAAATCCTGTGTCAAGCACAGGGAAACTTATAAAAAAAAATTAATTTACCTTCTCCCCATCTGCAGTTAACTTCTTCAAGAGTGTATATACTCAAAATGTATGTGAGGGAAGTTTGAAGCACTAAGAAATGTAAAGAAACATTGTCCAAGGAAATATAATTTAAGTGCTCTAACTCTAAAAATTTCCTCCTCAACAATTTTTAAAAATATTTTGTGAGATGACATTGAAAGCCATTACTTCATCTTTTGCTACGATTCTTCTGCTACAAGAGTAGTAACCATTAGACTTACAGCTACTTGCAATTTTTACTCTGATATACATGGTGGCTGTCATTTTAGAGGCTATGTTTTGACAAGAGTGGACTCCAATTTGAACTGTTATTTTTCCTATCCTAGCAGTAGTTACCTTAGCAGAAAGACATAAAGGAAAACTTCATTCCAAAAGGCACTAATCTGACTACTGGCAATGTCGTGCTCCATACATATTGCTTTCTACTTGCTTATGCACGAAAGATGGGACAAAAACATAGGAAAAAAGGAACAAAATAAGTTCACTAATAAATTATATTCTGCAGAAGACAGAATCAGTCCTGACATATACTAAAAGACTTCTTTTTTTGTTGTTGTTCTATAATTATCTCTTACCTGTGCAAATTTAGTATAGTACATTTTCATTGTAAGCATTTGACACCCTTTCAGTACAGGTCGTGTCTGATGTCTCTACAGTGCTGTACAGTCAGTCCTGAGGATGGTGGAAGCCGGTAGCCTATAGGATTGTTGTGAGGCAACAGAATTCAGGAGGGAGGGCAACCTCTGGTTCTTCTGACTACGTGAATACCATGAGATTAAATACTTTATTTTCCATACATTCACCGAAATGTAACGGTACTAAAATCATCAAATAAATCTGAACATATCCAAACCATGTGTTGAAAGTGGTCACTTTTCAAAACAACTGACACTTCAAAACTGGTAAATTTCTCTTCAGTAGTTTAAATTTCTTTTGCATTTATTACTTAAACAAGTGACTCTTGTTAATTACTGTGATGAATGCAGATATTCAGGAGTCACATATGCATATTCCCCAGTTCCTCATAGACATTTATTGTTATATGGCTACTAATTGCACAGCTGCCTCTCTCTTTTAATGTCTGAGCCATATTGTTTGTGCAATTTATACCAAGTAAGCATCTTGTTTTTCCAAAGGGAATCGATGAAACCCTTTGCGTAAGATATGCCTTCAAAGGTCTGCATTTGAATAGAGAAATTATAGAAACCCAGAGCAGGGTTAGAGTGATTATGGCCTACTCTAGGAGCGTGCTGAGGCATCTAACCATAACATAAAGCCAGCTGAGCACTTCATCCTGAAATTCATGACCTTGACCCACGTGTCTCTTCTCGCTTTGCTTCCTGTGCAGCCCACTCTCATACTAGGTCTCTCCCTCTTTTATACAGAAGTGCTCCAAATCATTGGAGTCCCATTTCTTTACAGGGCTAAAAGTGCCTTTCCTTGAGCGGAACAATGCATTTCTCTTACAAAAGCCCTGTCTTGGCTGAGAAAAGAGGTATATTTCTGCCAAAGTCTTCTTAGAAGCTTAATCTAAGAAAGAGGGATGTTTCTTAAGACATTTTACAGTTGTAAAACTAGGCTAACCATGAAGTACAAGAGTAGCTGGTTAAAATAAATAATAATAACGATTAAAAAAAAAAAAAGCACTCACCTTTTGAATTACTTAGTAGTGAAGTGAAAAGCCTGAATTCAGCGTCCTTCTTAGTCTGAATGCCTAGAAGACTGTCACGATCAATGAGTGACAGAATATTTCAGTAGATTCATTCTCTTCTATCTTGGAAAGTGGGTACCTTTATCCAAATGGAGATACATCATCAGTTTTAAAACCAAAAAGTGTAAAAGAAAAATTAGACTTTGCTTTGAAAAATGATAACTAAAAAAGAGGGGGAAAGAAAAGAAAAAAAATCAGAAGTGTAAATTGATCAATGAATTACAATTTATAAATAGTTTTTACAAAAGAAGCCTTATTCCTTTTAAGGACTTTTCATGAGGCACCAAAAGAGGCAAGACAATCATTGCTATTTGAAAATGCGAGTGATCTTCAAATCTTTTTTTTTTTCTTTTTTTTTTTTGCTGGTTTTATATTCAATCTGAAGTTTCCCCAAAATATTAGAAGAGAACAATAGCATCTGTGTAATCTGAATGAACCAACTACCACCTGAAACCTGATATTATTATCACAATATTGTTATTGAACCTGTGTGAAGCCCTGAAAAACTTATATAATTTCTATATCAATAAAACAGCAGTGAATCATTAATTTGGTTTCTGTTTTCTTTACTACAGATTTTCACATGTAAAACCCCTACTAAGAAAATAAAAAATATTTTGTGATTACAATAATCACTTAGTATTAATACACTGAGAAAGAAGCAGCTATTTAACCTCTCTTCTTTGGAACTAATCAAACAGTAAATTTTGTCTGTATCATCACATGTCCTTCCATTGGGAGTCAGTCCATTCTTTAAATCTGAGTTAAAGCTTAGATTTTACTGCCCAATAAAACTCAATTTATATTGTCTTCCTTTTTTTTCCCCCCATTTTTAAGGAATATTTAGTGATTTCACTTTTCAAAAAACAATTTATTTATTTTTTATATAAAGCATTCCAAAGATGTTTTCATGACTAATATTATAAATGCATGCAAATAACAGAAACAGAACAGTCATAATGTTTATTATTATAGCACAGAACAGAAAAGACGCCTTATTTTCTTCAATATTATGTAACCCTTTGTTATTTTTTTCTCTTTTTCTTTCTCTAAAAATGTCTATATCCGACTCAATTCTGTTTAGAAACAAAGGAAATTTCTTGAAACCATGAACTCCTACCATGAATTTAATTTCAGAGTCAACACATCCAAAGAGTGCTGACATTTCATCATTTATAAAGGACATATTTATGGGTGGAGAAAATGAAAGAAAAAGAATCCAAGTGGATCTATATGACATCATGCATTGTTCAATTTAGGACAATCATGAAATATTACACTTTCATAACTCAAATCCCTAACTTGAAAATGCTTGAACCAAACTTCCTGACAAAACCCATACAAAAATGTAAAAGAGTACACAATGAGCAGAGACCATTTAAGCAAACTCAGTACCTGTGCCCATAGTAATTTTGTATTTACTCAGAAAAAAATATTGAGAATCAACTGACTTCTCAGTGAGAATCCCAGCAGATGCTCAGCTGATTTTAAAATTTGAAAATTAAATCTTAACTGTTTGCTCAGAGTTTCTTGTTCTTTTGTCATTTGATCACGAACCTTTACACTTTCACAGCCAATCATACCCCAAAGGATTCTGCACCAACTGAAGGTAAAGCAGGACAGCTCAATGAAATATTTTTGATATATGCACTCCATGCTGAAGAAATACATATATTGATTTTCTGTACTACATTTCCAGACACAATATACACTTCCTTTGCTTTTCTCATGTGCTAACTCCAACCAAAATGCAAACAGACCTCTTCATCGAGGTTATTAAAACAAAGTATTATAGAATACTTTAAAAGTTATTAAAATCACATTATTTGAAGTTAATTTCTGCTTTGCTTCTCAATGCCAGACTGCTTTAAAGAAATTGTACCTTGGATATCAGTGGAGAAAGCAGCCAGAAGTGTACGTTTTTGCACTGCAAAACCACCATCAGCTCCCATTTCTCAGAAAAGCGTTTTTGGGAGGGGAAGGCATTTGTTAAGAGTAGGAGAAATTTATCATTTCCTCTCTCTTGCTGTTTTTGTTTTGTTTAAAATGAATGGAGATGTTGCTTGATGCTTCTAGATGCCTAGCATGAAATCTAATACTAAACTGGCGAGTACTTGATCTTTTTAATGAACAAGTCCATTCTATTCAGTTTTGGTGCTCATCACAGAAGGCAAAAAGCAGTATTAATCTGAACACTAATACCTCCCGAACAAGCAAAAAAATACTCATGAGCAATATAAATCTCAATAAAATCTCAATACTGTATGTAAAAGCTCAATACAACAAGTTTACAGCTCAAAGTGCTTGACCTTTCTAATTTATATCCTGCCTCTTTCTTGGACTGCTCTTACTTCAGCCTGTTCGTACAAGATTTTGCCATTGAAAGAACTCATAAGTTACCAAGAAGTAACTGTCAAAACATACCTATTCCTCCACAGCTACAAACACACAAAGTATCAAAGAAATATTTTGTCCATGCGAGGCTGCCACTTTATTAAAATGTTACTGCTCAAGTTTTAAACTGAGAATATGAAAAAGAAAATATCTGCTAAAGTGCTAGTGGCACAGAGAGTGGCAGATTTCCCAAGATATTTAATAATACCCAAATAAGATCCAGGCTAAGAAAGCATCAGAACACAGATCTATGATTTAAATGTTTATTACTCTGTAAGAATGTTAAGGGTAATAAAGCTTTAAAATTAAAATACGAATTTCTTCCATTTCGAACTCCAAGAAAACTAAACTTTTTCAAATATGAAAATTTAAAGCAAATTACCTTAGCATTTGCTCTACAGGGAAATCAGATCCCTGCTTTCTTTTTGGATGGAAATATTCATGGCAAGATATTAATTGTACACTTTGTTTCCCGCAAACATACCTCTGATTCACTTGATTAAGAACCCAGCAGACCATGGGAATACTTGAAGCGATTCTTTCTTGCAGTCCTTTGTCTCTTATGCTCTAAGTCATCTTCATCTAGGTCATCCTTCTTCACTGATACCAACATGCAAAGGCCCACAAACCGAATACCAGAGAAAATGGAAAACATTCCCTTCTAATACCCATGGTGCTGGAAATCTGCCATTGCTACTTTCTGAAATGATTGTGTGTCCCATTTTTATTTTCCACAGCTGCCAGATCATAAGAGAAGCTTCGTGAAAATTCTTGTTCCAAAACCCAACTTTAATACATGAGACAGAATTTAATTTGCAAATAAAGTCTTGGAAAAGAATATC
The DNA here is from genome assembly GCF_059628265.1 of Tinamus guttatus. NCBI lineage: Eukaryota > Metazoa > Chordata > Aves > Tinamiformes > Tinamidae > Tinamus > Tinamus guttatus. The sequence goes on from NW_028288747.1 coordinate 5,554,112, forward strand.
CCAAGGAAGAGCTAAATAAAAGTACTGCTACATTTGCAATTTTCTGACAGAAATTTTGCCAATTACTCAGGAAATCTCAATTCCTTCAATAGAGATAAGGTATCAGGTAACTCCAGATCCAAATACAGGTAGAATGCTCAAAAGATCGGTATTGAGATTAGATCTCCACCCTGTATAAAACTGCTTCTCCAGACAACCTGTAAGTTGGGAGATCTGCAGAACCACTTGGCTTCGGCAGGACGTCGCTGAAGCACTGATTTTGCAGCGGTTTGTTGGAGCAGAATCTTCTGTGCATACCCACATTTGGAAAGCAGCACTGAAGGTGGGAAAGAAGCATTTCAGCATAGTCATAAAAATATCAGTAACGCTTAGACCTGATATTTCCATTCTGGTTTCAAGTTCTGTATAAGAGAAAAGTTAATCAAGAGGGAGTGGTGCTTATTTTGACCCCCTTCTCTCTGTCATTGATACATTTTGGCTTCTCAGACTTTCTGATATATCTGTGAAGTAAAAACATGTCCCAGTGCCCGGAACAGTTCAAATACACATAGGAAATGAAAAATTATTGGATTTAAGACCATCTAAAAATTCTGAATATGAGTACAACCCAAATCTAGATTCTAATCTAGATCCTGCAGCTAGCAACAAGAAACAGGATGTTTTGAGATACTTTCTAAATAAATCTCTGAAAAATCTTGAAGCCATATGGCTTAGTCTAAATGCTATTCATCAGATGCATTCTAAGGAAGAATTAAGGATTATAAAGACAGTGTACCCAAGGTAATTTTATTGTAAGTAACTTGAAACAGGGGAGAATTCTGCAAAGATAGGCATCCATAAAGGAAGTACAAAAAATGATTTAACAATTTTATATTGTTACAGCAGAAAGAGAATTCTTTGTCCTCATGCAAACATTCAAAATGAATTAGGGAGTGCTGCTGATTCTTCTAGAGGAGTGTTTTTATACTAGCAAAAAACTGTGAACTCAAAGCTGAGAAAACAGAATATAGTGAAACAACTCAGTCCTAGCCAGAAACAGAGGAATACGGGCACAATTCCGAGTAGCTGCTGAAGCCCATATCTCAGCTGAATGAGCAGAGTGTGAGATAGCTGACGTTCTCCAAAGTTGGTAGCTGACAGTTAAGAAAAGGCCCAAGATACCTGTACGGAGCTTGTAAGCTCATAATATAGAGCATTTTCATTAAGGTAATAAAAGAAACTAAAGAATATGCTACACTTCCAGCCTACATGAAGAAGGATTCCAGGGCTAGCACAAAGGACAACACATCTACCCACCACAGACAAATGGTCCGTAAGCAGAGACCAAGAACCAAAGGATGCTGTTAAGCCTTTCCCCTCCTAACAAAACACAGCTGAAAGTTACTGCTTTATTATAAAGGCCAGCTCTACACAGGTGAGCTGGGTTACCCTGTTATTTACAGAAGAAGTTAGATCAAATGCATCTTCGGTGTGTATCACTGTACACTGGCAGATAGAAGCAATTTAGTCAGAGAAACCCAAAGTCATCTCTATTCCTCACTAGACTTATCTGATCTGGCAAAAAAACAACTAAATCAGGCATTTTTCTAGACACTCTTAAGAGAGTGGAAGAATTGTGGAAGGAGGCTAGAGAATCTAGGGTTTTCCGCAAGCAATAAACTCTTTTTTTTTTTTTTTAAGTGAAAGCAGAATTATTTTCTGCTAGGCACAAATGTGGTTGGCATCCCATTTTTGCTTGTTCATTTTTGTCAAAACCCAATTTAACAGGGCTTGGGTGAAAGACTTCACTGAATACTGGACAATTTAGTGCAATCCTGAATGGAGAACTAAAGTCAGGTCTGAAAAACTTATTTCAATTAACTGAAATCCATTTCATATGTCACTTCCATCAAAGCCAGTACTGGATTCAGATGACAATATAGTCTTATAAAAGCACTTTCCCATCCAATAGCAGCGATGAGCATCAAGACTATTGTCAACAGTAAGGGTGGTAATTATGATATACAAACGGTGATAGAGCTGTAGCATCATGAAGATTTACAACCAGTTCCTCAGCTGCCCAAAAGGAAACAGGGCAGGAATCTACAGCTCTTGGATCAACGATATTGCATCTGTAGAGCCAAGAAAATCTCTTAACTGGTTGTTTGTTTAATTTATCTTCTTGCAAATCAACAAGTGCTAAATGCCTTTTGTTGGAAAGGCAGAGGAATTTACTTTTTAGAGAAGAAAACCCTTTCAAAACTGACATTACATTTATTTTAATCAAAGGCACAAATTCGTCAGACTAGCACAGGATTTAAGGAATACAGCGATCTGAAATCTGGAATATTTAACTTGGATGGAGCAGAAGTGAAAGCAAGCCAGTTCTGAAAGAAATAAACTGTAGTTAGATCTGGTACATGTATGAGATTATAAATCAGCGAGGTGATTGATAGTGAAATGAGTTTGAAATGAATTGGCTATTCCATGTCATAGGTTCAAAGGGAACCTACCTGGTCTAAGCAATAGTATCAAACATATTCAGGACATAAAGATTTTGTCAGAAATTGTATCTGGGCTACAGAGGTATTAGTATTGACTTTATGGGATGTTATCTCCTAAAGACTCTGGAAAACATATTTAAGACTCCTAGCATCTCTTACAATGAAGAACCAAGTTTTCTTGCATAGACTAAAGTGCTACAGTCCAGTTAAGGAGGAGTGATGCCAATTCTCCTAGTTGCAGAGAAGGATAAGAAAATGGGGAATGTGCAGCATATTAATTACTTTTGAATAGGCAATAGGGACACAGAAGTGAAAGGAGTTATCTGGATGACTAAACCTACTTGCCTAATATGCCAGGGAAATATTCATTTAATTTAAGTGCACAAAACCCAATGTCCAAATATCAACATCATATTCACTATCTTAAAACACCTAAGGTTTCTATTTGTGCCCTTAATGAGTACGGATATATGGCCATAAGGAAATTATCCCTCATACCATCAATGTTCTTTGCGGCTCTCCCTAATGCTTTTTTCCCCCTGTATTTACAGATATCAATTATCTTAGATTTCACTGAATTTTCATACTGCTAAGCCAAATGTGAGAGACTTTCTCAATGCCTCCACCCTTTCAATCAGTCTTTTTCTGTGTATTCCACACAGAATTAATTTTTGCTGAGCGCAGGCCACAGGCATAACTTATGCATGCACTGTGCAACTAGTTTAATTCAGGGATCTAAATCCCTATGTCTACAGCCTAGAAATTAATTTGTCCTTATATTTTTTTTCTTTCTTCCTTCATGTGCAAGACAGTGCAGCACTTCAGAAGAAGTTCGTAGACAGCTGATTTTATTCTAACTGCACACAGCTGGAATGTGCTATTCCAATATCTTGGGCTGACGGAACCTCAAACACATTCTCTCTAAGATGGATAATTTGTTTCCATGTCTGTAAATTGCTTTGTCAGGCTAGCAGACTAGTTCCTGTAGGAACCCCATATTAAGGCTGGTACTAAGGCTGTGCTGTAGCATTGAAGAGGCATATGAATCAATACAGTATCTTTGTGGATTACAAATAAATGACAGCCAGAAGCTACCCAAATTTGGCATTGATGTGAACAGGTACAGTTCTGCAAAAGATAATTTATTTTTTTCTCAAATAATTCAGCAAAGACTTCAGGCTTGCACATTTTATGTAATATCAATCTTTGCAGGATTCACAATACTTGCGGAGAAAATAGTAATTGCTTGGAAAAATGAGTATCTGTTTCCTCATCCAGAAGATAATTCCATCTAAGTCAGAAGCTGAACTCGGTCATTACTTGATCCTCAGAAAAGAAAATAAGCGTGTCTCAGTTGCAATTTTCTGAAAGGGTAATCTTTTAAAATACGCAGCTAATGGGCATTAGCTACATCAGATTCTAATCCATCCTATGCATAGAAGCACTAAAGTGTTCCTGTATGCAACAGAAAACATATAGAAACACTTGTTCTGTCTAACACTTTGTAATTATTTTATTCGTTTGGTGTATATTCAGAAAATATGTTGATGAAAATACTGTTGAAATACTGTTGAAATGAAATGAAAATACTGTTGGATAAGTACTTCAATAAAATACAATCCAATAAGTAAGATGAACGTACAATACAGAAATCTATACCACGATGTGAAGGATTTATGTGGAGGTTGCAGCAGTTTGAATGTCTCAGCGATGCTTTTCCACATTCTCTTCAAAGAGCAATTTATGGTTAGCAGAAATAAATATATGACACTACATACAAATACAAGATCTTCCCTTAAAACTTAATCTTCGATATTTCCCCAAATCAGCTATTGATGATTCCAGCTAAAAAACACTTGATGAATGCAGTGGAAACTGTAGTGGAAAACCTTACCCTTTCATTAGGAATTCCTCAAACGCAGATCCTTCCATGCTTAAGTACAGTACAAACAATACAGATAGAGCATTACATGCTTTATTTCATAGGTACACAAGAATCACCAGGCAAAGTCTACTAAACTTTGCAAAAAATTATTTAAAACTACCATCATTCACTTTGAAGTGGTTTAACTCCACTCACCTTAGTAGAACTCTTCCACTCTCACATTCTAATTTCCTTCCTTATCTGATAAAACCATTTTGTTTTTATAAAAACATGAGAAATCACATAATTTTGAAACTGATAAAAAAAATGTAATACTTTATAAATTTTCTGTCATCCAATTGTGCAGTGAAAAGGAGGATTGTTAATGGCAGCTTTGGAAGGACTTTGTGATCTTACCTGAAATCATTGGACCCTAAGGTATCCCAAATAAAAGTCCCCAGATTTTTTTGTTGTTATTTCGTTCAAGTTTGTGGGGAAAAAAAAGTACATATAAAAAAGCAGAAAATAGAAGGTTGGAAAAAAATGCATAAAACTGGTTAGTCTTCCTTTGGACTTTGGTAGTATTCTATCTTGCGCTACAGATCTTTTCATGATTAATTATCAGTTCCATACGAGACTTGTGCATATTCTGGGGAATTCATTTCTTTGGGTTCCAGGACTGTTCGACACAGCTTTGTGGGTCTATTATGCCTAGTTTTCACTCAGGATTTGCATATTCAACTTCTGGTATATCATCAGGAAAAAGGTAAAATTGCTTCTGAAAAAAAGGGGTGTATTTGAGCATGTTTTGAGGCAAATAGTTAAAAAATTCTGCTCAGGGAGTATTTTTTTTTAAAAAAAGTAGAGCATTTCTAAAACGGACTCAGGAAAGTAGCAAATTCCTTTCAGATTGGCATCAGGATTGTCAAATCCCTTTCATTTTTTTTTAAACTACTCTAGAAATAAGTAGAGTAAGAATTCTTTCTTACTCATCTCAGGCTGAACTGGTAAACGCAGAGCATCAGAGTCTTCCTATTCTGCTGATACAGATAGCGAAGGTTCACAGTACAACCAGTTTGCTACTTCAGCAGCTGTAAAGGGCCTGTGGTCAGCTGCAGGGCATTCTCATACAAGAGTAGCACTGATTAGATTTTAAGGTGAAAAAAAAAGAAATAAAAAAGAAGCTTTCCTGTCTTAAGGCAGGACAGCATGTCTCCATCTCCGTTTTGATGAATGAGCTTTAGCATACAGACTGAGAAAAGGTGAGTATCTCTCACAACTGCATTTAAAGAGTTTCATAAATTATTTATAAAATACTCAAATGTACTGCTCTAATAATCAGGCCTGTTGCCTAACGTGGAAGCAAGTGCTCTTTCATCATACCCTTTTCTGGCAGCAAGGACTAGCATTTAGCGTTAAGCAGCAAACTGAGGACAGAAAGTTATTCGGATGGTAAAAAGTTTTCTTGTAAGAAGAGTGTAGCATTTCTGAATGCTTGCTCTCAGATGTGAGAAGGCTTCTGCCAGGTTCAGAGACACAAGCGTGGAAGGGGATCGGAATTTTCCATGCAGTACAGTACAATGTAACACCTTTTGAGCCGGGAGATGCTTTCAGTTTAGCCCTGACACGATTCGGTTCCACTCAAGTGCACTATGAAAAGCTGTTCTTATCCATCATATCCCAGGCCAAACTTTAGATCTATCGTGTAAGACATGGTATAGCTGAAACTGTTAGAAAAATCATATTACTCAGACTACTAATGGGTATTTTAGTAGACTTTTGTTGGAAAGGACAGATGCTTTTAAGAGGAAAACACACGAAAAGAGGGCAAGAATGGGATTGTCTTAGGGGATGGGAAGAAGAAATTGAAAGTGGCCAAGATCGAAACACACACACACACTTGATAGACTATGGGAAAGAGGACCCCTCCTGTGTCTATCCAACGCTAACCTGTACCTCTTTACTGTCTAAGAGGACTTTGTTACTTAAATGACAACAGTTGTACAGAATTTTGTCACTCATTTTTTCAGTTGCATTCTCTTGACGCACAGAACTGTCGGAAAACCTTGCTCCAGCAGAGATAACCGGCTAACATATGATTCATTGTTGTAGCACCTGGGAATAACATGTGGAATATTTTACTGTATTACATACTGCACTCTAACTTAACTCACAACCACACACAATGCAGATGAAGTTCAGCAAACAGAGCACTTGGTAAGATCCAGGGAAGCCGGCTGTCTACTTTAACATAATGGGTGCTGCTGATTTGGAGAGCACTTTCACGCTCAAGTGTTGAGCTGACACAAGCAGAAGTTGAAGCGGTTTGTTTAGAGTTTTATTCAGTGTGATAAAATGTTACAATTTCTCATATGTCTATACATATATGGATATTAAAAAGTTTCCTCTATATAACAGAATGAAACACTCAGCCTTGTTTTATCAAATTTCAAATATTAGCAGTAGTATGACAGCAAAAAGAAAAAAGTGAACGATATTTATATCCTATGATATTATCTAAAAACACAAACCTACTTGTGATTAGTTTAGTGAGTCTGATTTCCTCCATTACGATGCATACTGTTAAGAAAGTGTTATGCTGAAGGCTCACAGAAATATAAATAGCTTAATCTCAAGAAATAATTTGTAGTAAGATTATTACAGCATAGAGTACTGTAGGGAATAATCCTGCTTAAACTCAAAAGGATTTTTATGGGCTTGGGGAGTTCTTATTGTGTACCCATTTCTCTTACACATATGGCAAATACTAACAAAACTTGTAAGCAAGACTTGAATATCAACAGCAATCCTTCACCATGTTACACTAATTTCTGTTGCTGCTCTCTTTCAGACAATATGCATTTATGCATATAGTCCATCCAATGCTATTGACAATTATTACAGAGCTTTCAATCTAAATAGTCCCAAACGATTTTATTGAGTTTTACTCATGTTTGATGCATTCTCCATGCTTCCTGCCCATGGCCCACCAACATTCCTTTCCTCTTTTATCAGCATCAGACAAAATGCCCCTGGCTTCAAGATTTATGGCTTGTGGAGTGAGCCTGGTTCTAATCACTCCAACATCCTGGTGTGGTCCTATCTGGACTGCGAACCATGTTGTTACATGCTCAAAGTTCCTCCATTACAAGTACCATTTCTGAATATCTAACATCTATACAGATCTTTTTGTGTTTAGTGATATGGAGTCCCATGTTGCTCTCTTTTGATATTCAGTTGAAGACTTAATATCGAATCATGACTCCTCCATTTGGTTCATCAATCACACTTTTAAAAATTCAGAAAACACTCAAGACCATTACTGAATAAAAGGGAATGTTGAATTACAGAGCTGCAAGTGCAGCTTATTTGGCTAATATCGCCATTATGGCCCTCTGATGTAAAGGAAGAAGAAAAAGAAATACATACATTAACAAATTCTTATTATAAATGCATCCAAAAATCATTGGAGATTGTCTATCCAGCCAGTCTGTCCTGAAGCCAAGGCAGCAACAAAGCAGAGACTGCATTGCATCTTTTCAGGAAAAAAGCCCAACCACCTTAACACATTAATACCCACTTAGGAAAACACCATGATTCCTTATTACAATGTCAGGTTAGCAGAAGTGTGATCTAGCAACAATTGTCTTTAATAGGAAAGATACCTGCATGCACCTCATAAAGCTCCTCTTAACACTGGGGAAACACAACACACTTCAGAGCAGCTGCAGCTGTGGCTTACGAAGTGCAGAAACCCCAGGATAGGACTTAAGGGACCAATCACAGGGGATCAACAGCAAATAAACATACAGTTCTGTGGGGATCCAGGGGTTGCCATTTGGTAAGACAAAGGATTCAGTAAAGGAGGCCGGGGGAAAACAATCCCTCAGATGCAAATAAGTATTCAAAGCTGTTCTAGAGTCACAGGTTGTTGTTAAACAGAAAATGATCAGTATGCTGGTTCAACTAAATTTATATTACATTTTGCCTACCACAAAGGCAAAGTCCTCGTAATACTTTTTCAATAAACCTTCTGTATATGTGATACCATCAAAGTCACACATTCTAAACTTTTAACCAAACTTTAACTTTCTAACAAACCACTGTGTTTCTGTGAACCCAGTCTTGACTTTCTGCTTTGCAATATCATTTAAAGATCTCAGAAAGGTCCATGGCCAGTTATATAGTGGGTTGCCATAACAGTCCTTGCCTGTTTCGCCTTGTTGCCTGAATTCAGGCTGCGTGGTCTCTTCTAGCATGGCCCTATGTACTCGTAACACTAATGTTTTTTTAAACAAGCAAAATAAAACAATACACGTAGTTTAAAGAAGGGTCAAGCCTTTAATGCCTTTTCCACTGATTTACCTAAATAATTGATAACTTGATAATAGCTCACACAGTTCCTAAAAATAGTTGCTGTGAAACTATTCTATACTGTGTAAGAGAAGGGACTGCTCAATACAAATAAATCTCTTCCTCCCCCAAACATATGTGTGTTCATGTTTGGTTTTCAGTTCCTGCTCTGTGATTGTTATTACAGTGTAGTTACATAGCTGAAAACCACTGTCACAGAGCAGAGAGTTCAGTTTGCATTGGCCATAAACCTACTTCTCACATACAGCATTGTATTTGATACTTAGGCAGGAAAACACAAAGAGCATAAGTGAAGAGTGGTAATACTCTACAGCAATTATAAACTCATTTTTCACTAGTGTTAATTAAAAGCAATTGGAAGATCATGGTAAAAACTCCCTACAGAATTATACGAAATGCCCAGCTCCTGCAGCACTGCAGTACCTGAAACTGGTTTGCTGAGGATCTAGTGGTGTGAACACCGGCATGGAACAACCACTCTGTTCATATCCACACACAGCCTGGTATGTGGATATGAACACCTTCCCAAGGCCCTGCAGTCGTTCTGTCCCTCAGACCAGCACGCGGGCACTTCTTCGTTCTGCAGCCATTCTGTGAGACTAGCGATAGGCACCTCATTAGACACCAGCAAGAAACAGGTCACCTGTAGGATCTAAGTCACTCTGGACTACTGGAGGTAGAAGAAAGTCAGACTGGACAACGTAGCCAGCTACGCTTGTCTGGGTATAGCTTTAGCTAACCAGCACGCAGTGCAGGACACTATTTGTGAAGGTATTTATGGAAAGCAATCACTAAGAGCCCAGATGAATGACCAAAGCAAAATACTCTGTTACTATAATGATTATAACAACATTATTATTATTTCCAGGTAAAAGAAAGACCACTACCAATTTCCTTAAATGAAATTCATATAGAAAAAGATTAGAACTGCGTTTATAGGTTAAAAAAACAAATCATAGCTGACACTCTTAGACACATTGTTACCATGTGAATTTTCAAATGGAAAATTGTAAATATTTTTCTGTAGAAAATGTCTGGTGTAGTAAAAGAATGTGTCAACTCCCAAGTTAATCTACAAAATGCTAACATAACTGTAAAGAGGCTTTATTTTATTTTTAACTGTTTGTTACTGATTTTCTTTTTCTTCTTTTTTTTCGTACATGGGTCCTAAAGGGGTCAGCAGATGTTCCCTTAGCAAATAACTACGCTCAAGCTCAGTGAGTATGTTACAGTTCTTCTTCTCCCAGCTTTTTGCAGCTCCTTGCAGTGCCTCCAAGTCCAGAAGACATTTATGCATAGTTAAAGAATTCTGAGGCTATTTATAAAACCAGGCAAGATATATTTTATGTTATTATGTTTTTACAAAATAACTGTGAAGATAGAAATACTGAAGATTAAATTGCATTTAAACTAAGTACTATGATTCCTTTATTTAGCATAAGAATTTCTTCTTCTTCCTTTTGGATATTTTGTAACCTCCATGATGGCAGTATTTTCTATATTTAAAATTTTCCACATTTACGAAATATTTTATTATATGTATTTAAGAACTGATACTCCTCTGCTTATTTAAAGCTACAGAGCATATTAACACGAAATTTTATGGCAGTTTCAAAATAGGTGAAGTTAAAATATTTTTCTTCCACAGCAGTTAAAAATAAAAGTGTGATGATGTGAACTCAGATCAAAATCAGATGCCAAACCCCTCAGGAACTTGAATTACTATGCAGAAACTTTCTGGATATTGCTTGACTTTGGGTATAAGGCAAAAGAAAGGTATACAGAGTCACAGACAGGAAGCCTGAAGAGGCAGGGAGCAGTTCTACCTTTTGAAACAGCTTTTGGAGAGTTACTGCCTGGAAAGCACAGGCTCTGTGGGGACGGAATCCGCCTCTGGACTCTTGTATTGCTAAGGTTATCTGAGACACTTTAAGTAAGATTACATCAAAGAATGACCAGACTCCCTGTCAGATCAGATGGAAACAGAATTTAGCAATCCAGGCAAAATAATGAACAACAATTTTTCAGAGCATGTCAGCCATTTTCAGCACCCTTCTACTGCTCTCTATGTTTTTTTTTTCTGTAGCTGTTTGTAAGTGCTAAAGATATGCGCACATTGTAAATACAGATTTATCAATTTTTTACAATTACGGGTCTGCACATTTCTCAAATAAATAGTTAAATACTAGCTTCACTGCCAGAATGCTCATTCAATAGCTCAATGTAGCAAACCAGCAGTTAGGTTTGATTATACAGAATAATTACATGGCATGAGTGCTCAAATTAGAAACACATAATGTAAAATGTGATGATTATTTCTAACATGGGACTAAATTGAATAAAAAAAGCTCTACTGATCTCAAACAGATCTTAGTGTTGCGTGTTCTGAGTTGGCCTGATCTTCCTTCCATCTACCAAAGCTTCAGAAACTGAACAGTCTGCTCATCTCTTTGTAAAAAATCAGCCAAGTTACTTTTTACAACACCAGATGTTTCTTCTTTTTATCTCTATATGTGGCTTACAGCAAGCAGAAGTAGATGCCAGCACAGTTGACAGCTGAATTACCTAAAAGCTATTTTAACACTACCACATATTGATATTGATATTTGGTGACAACTTACAATCCAATACAAACTTTGGTGATGTAGATTGTTAAGATTAGATATACTTTAACTTTAAAACAAAGCCAAACCCAGAAAAAAATTATTAGGTTATGAAACGAACTGACAGGATCTGGGTTGGGGAGTTGGGAAATGTGTTCATGTCAAGCTTGACACTGTCATTAATGGAGGTATTAAAAATAAAAGGATAAAAAAATGAGTATCAGTTAAGTTTAGCATCACATACATTAAATGTGATTAGTACACTGATTAAATAAAGTAGCACACAAACAATGAACAGCAGCTAGTTGCATTACAATCTCTTTTTCCATTTAAAAAGAGCTTTTCAGAGTAGTTCCGTCTTTCAGACTATGCCTATGCCAAAGGAAACCATAATAGCTTTATTATTAAAATAAGAAGGCAAATGCAAAAGTTATAAGGAAATAAATGCTGCATGTATCTCTACTGTAAAATAGTTTAGAGATGGAAAACCAAATCTTTCATGACTCTATCATGGATAGCCACAACAATTTAAAAGCAATCAATGACAGAAATCATAATGAGGACCAAGGCGAACAGTCTTCAATACTCAGGAAAATAGCAGCAATGACTGGTCTTTAAATATACAAATCAAACACAATAAATAACCTTACACTAAGTTTTATGTCCAGTTTTTCCCTTGTTACTATAAAGAGATAATGTTTGTCTTCATGCTTACCTAAGCTAAAAAACAAACCGAAAAAGGTGAAGTCCCTAAAAGTCAGGCTTTTTCTTAAGTTAGAGTGGAATGCTTCTAGATATTAAAGTAATTACGGGCAAGGATTGCAGTTCGTTCTTTAACAATGATTTAGAATTTTCTTCATCTGAGCTGATGCATTTCCAGTTGTTACTTCAAGTGCTGAACTGAGCAATTGCTGGGTCTTTTGTTACATGCTGGAGAGCCTTTGTGCTTTTTAGCTACGCAACGTTAGCTGCAGGGGTGAATATGATTAACTGTGATATTTGCTACAGGAGAGGAAGGCTGGAAGGGTCCTTCCTTCAATTTATACTGTATTAATAGCCTATTCTTTCCATAAATTTGACAAATAGAAGAAAACAATCTTTTTTCTGTATTACTCTAATGCCTTAAAGAGTTGGTCTTAGTAATAGTACCAGCTCATTTCAGCTTAGTTAATACCTTACATATTGTCCTCTAATTGTCCTTAATTTCTAATATAAAAATTCTCAGAGAATCTTTAAATTGACTACTTTTTTGTTGTAGACAGTGTATTTCCTAAGGCATTGTGAGTTCTATGAGTTTTAATAGGTATAATTTAAAGCTACTTCAAAGTATTTTAAAAATAAGATTATTTAGACCTATTTAAAATGTTATTAAAACTTCAGAAGTTGTCTTTTTTCTCTACTTCTTTTAACCTTTGATTGAGTTTTCCATTTTGTAAAAATTGCTCAGAATGCCAGATTATCTTTTAATCTTGCAATTAATATGAGAATTCTGTGCTCATACTTTTTTTCCACATTATGCTAGCCACTTGAAGCATCAGATTGCTCCACCAGATTGAACAGAAACAGTAGTCAAAATGTTCTTTGATTAAAAATGTGAAAACTATTAAAGAAAAAATTAGGAGCAGTGAACAGTTTAAATAACTTACGTGTTTTATCTCAAGAATTTTACAGAAAATAAAACAAAGGAAATATGATCTACATCTACTTAATGTATGCTATAGAGTATTTAAACCAGTATTTTTCTAAAAATACAAGACCTCATAAAAGAAAATGCTTATAATTAAGAGCGTTTTTGAGTAAGCTTATTATATGCTCTAATAAAATACATTTTACTTTGCATCTAAAACACAAATATATATTTTAAAATTAGAAATTATTCCTCAGAAGAAGTCTTTTGATTCTTTTTTGCTCTTTTGCAATTTGATACTAAGCACAGAAGGGAGTTAACAATCTGTGGTGATCTCTACCCTGAACATATATCTTGGCTAAAGAATCTTTCCACTTAGTTTTATAAGAAATATTCCTATTGATTCTGTGACTGCTGTCCAAATAGTTTCTAGATTTACAGCCTATTACTTATAGTATATTTCTAATTTGCAGTTATAAACCTCTGTAGCTGTTTGATGTAGCGAAAAATCAGCCCAAATCTCAATTAAATTATTAGAGCATAGAGGAAAAGAATACATGAAGACTGAGGCTATGAAGCTGCATTCCCAAAACTGTGTTTTATAGAAGAGTTGTTCCCAGCCTCGGCCTTTCACAATTTTGCCTCCTATTATTCCTAAAAATCCCTAAAATTGTCTGTCTCCACTATTAGCTACTAAATACTAATCAACATAGAAGGCTGTATTCTTCACAGTTAAGACATAATCTCCTAAATATTGTTTACAGATCTGAATGTGTGTCTATTACTATTAAGATATATATATAAAAAAAAAATTTTGCATTGTTACCAGCATTTACCTTGCACTCAAATTTAACTTGGTAACTGAAGGGTTTGGGTCATGGCTACACTTTTCCCCTGCCCTGAGTCTTCTGACTCTTCATCTGTCCTTACCATTGCTTTACAACAGACAAGCTATTGCAAAGCAGGCAGAAATATGACTTAAATGAGCAGAGAAAAATTTACACTGAAAAAGGTACATCTCCTATCCTTTGCAGCAGCTTTTCTTAGCATTTGAGTAGAGTTTAGAGGATCTATTTCCCTTTGCCACTTGCCTATGCAGGAAACTGTGCCCTGCCTTATTTGCCCTGAATTTCAGAGGATCCCAAAGAAATAATGAGCACTTTTGCACACATGCTTCTTCTCAGCTAAACTAAATTTTAGTTGTTTTTTTCACATATTTGGACATGCATTTTAGCATGTACAGTGGAAGCAGAGAGCCAAGAAAAAATAGCATGTACAAGCATATACAGATACTATGTACATCTGAAAAGACTACTTGAATTCAAGCAAGAAATATTTCCCAAAGGTATTTTAGATTTTGTTTTCTTTAATTGTCTGATTAAATGCCAGTTATTCAGGATAAAGATATATATAAATCACAGGAAACAAGATAAAATGTGAAGGAGGAAGGCAGGTGCTCTGTATGTAAAGTTGGTCTTTCTGAATCCTTTAGGTCCCTGTTTGTCTGAAAGACCGATGACTAGTGGAGGCACTTTCATGGAGAAGAGCAAAAATATGTAAACGCACTGCAACAGAGTGATAGGAAAGACAGCAAGTAAAGTAAATAAAACGCTGCTCTTCTAACTTGGTCAAAATGTCAAATTTGGATTAGGAAACACATTCTGGGCCTCACCTAAACAGATGGCTTACTGAGCCCTCTAGAAGGAAGGCTTTGAAAACTCAATTATTAATGAGATGTAGTAGATCTTATGCAAGTGAAAACTCTCCATATTTAATTTATATTTAATTTATTGATGTCTTCCTAATCTATCTTTCTATACTAGCAAGAGTATAAACTCAATGATCTAAGACTTTTCTACCCCATCTCTGATTTCTAAGAATCCATGTTCTTCATGCTCACAAACACTTAAGGGATTCAACATGAATCAGGGCTATATAAATATGCATGGATAGGGTGAATATATATCCATAAATAGTAGGGGTTTTTTTTTCAGAATGTGAAATATTAATTTCTTAGTCAATGAACAAGGAAGTTTACTAAAAATTAAACATGAATGGAAGTAAAATCTTTTTTTTTTCAATTGTTCATTTTCACTAAGGAGCAAGATCATAAGAAAATCAATTTGTAAGTTAACCATATTTCTGTAGTGAAGCAAAGAAACAATTACAGGAAGCTCTTGTATAGCTCTTATAACTCTAAAAAGTTACAAAGAGTGCCTGAAATCTTTCCAAACGCATTAAATAAAACTACTACACTCCACTAATGAGAAAATATACAGAAAATTAAATTTTCAACACATCACTGAAGTGTGAAGCACATTTTTAGTGTTTGTATCTTGTTGAAATTAGAAGCGATCAATGTAATACTGCTTTGCATTGCCTTAACTGGCTGCAACTACTCATTCATAAATAAGGTTTAAGATAAAATGGGCTTATTCTACCCATAGATAAACCACAGAGTTTATGCTTATGAAATGCCTTTGCTACTCACCTACCACCCCACCCTTTCCATCAAACTCTGCCACAGATAAAGTCTGACGTGTTTCATGTGGGGACATTCCTCTACTTTGCTATGTCATTGTCACCTTGCCAAAAACTATTTTAGTCTACACAGGGCCTACTGAAAAATCAACAGCTGTGGTATTTTAAATTTGGAGGCATTGTTTGCGAGACACTTAAAAATGCACAGTTTTCCAGAAATTATGGCTAATTAGTGTCTCCTAGGTAGAACTGTAGTTCCTGAAATACGGCGCAGGCCTTCAGAGCAAACATTCTTTTCTCCCCGCCCCAGAAAAAGCAGTTTGTGTCGGAAAAAAATGAAGTGCTTGTTTTTTGTTTTTTTTTTTTTTTTAATTTGGCATTCAAAATTATTCTCAGTGAAGTGGACCTTTAAAAACTGGAAACATTTTTAGGGGTCTCCTCCAATGAAAAATCACTTGCATGCAAGATGAAACAGACCAATCTCCTTGATTTTATAGTAAGAAAATATTTTTTCATCATTTTATGCTTATAAATCTGTGGCCATTTTAAACCAGTGAAGCTGGCTAGAAGAGAAAGCTCTTAAAGGCAAGAAGTGAATGAGGCATGCCAGGTTGCTGTAAAGAACATACCAGTTTTTCCAGAGAAAAAAGGAAAAAGATTAAGAACAATGTGAAGCGCTTAATAGTCAGAGAAGATCCCACTGCTATACAGCTAAAGCAACTTCAGTATAAATCATTTAAAACTCTATTCCGAGAAATGGTTTAAACAACAAAATCAACTTGATAAACCCAGCACTAAAGCAGTATCATTATAATGGACTATTGTTTTCTGTAAGGTACAGGTAACCAAGAATCTATAAAATCTTGCCAAAGCTGCCTTAAAAGCCTCATAAATACAAAACAGTGGTATCTCGAAGTATTTAATGCTTGCTGTTCTTTATGGCTGAGTACCTAAATGCACAACTAAGAGACAACTTTAAGCATTCTATTAACTCAAGGCTACAAGCAAAGTGCATAACATTTTCTTTTACACGACAAATCTAGGATTCTAAAACAGTTCCTCTCATATTGCAAAGTAAAAGGCACAAAATATGGAGAACATAGATTTAGTGAGAGTATTGAGAAAAATTGAAAATTATTCTCTGAAACACACTATGCCTAACTTAATGCACATCTTTTCCAAGGAATGCTTCTACTTGACAAAAGAAATTAATTCAATTGTGACAGCTGCAGGTAATCTTAACAAAGCTTCATAGTGACTCAATGAGTTCATGTAAACTTCCTCCATAAACAGAAAGAGAAAAGATCTGCAGTATTAAGCTGAAGGCTACAGAAGAAAACAGACAACAGAAGGGAAAATTTCAGCATTATTTTATAAAACTGCAGGCATTTGTAGAATTTCTGCTACTGACTCCCTTATAATGTTTCTTTTCTCCCAATGGTTGTGTGTAAAAATTACTCCAAAAAAGGATTTGATAATCAATTTGATAAATAAATAAATAAAACAAGATTATGGTTAAAAACTGTAATATATGAGCAATCATTTGTCTACTGAAGACATCACCCAATTTAAAATACATATTCCTTATACGTACTGATATCACAAAAAATGTTGTTCTATTGAATCAGACAATATTGCTTCCTAATAATGAGCACATATTATTTAATGAATCTTTTTGTGTTCATTTGAAGCTATGTCATTTAAATCTTTGACATTTTGTTCTTTCTACATTATAGGCTGCCAACAAAAGTTATTTTGTGGATCTAAGGCTTAGTAGTCTGAAAATTCAAGGAAAATATCATGGGACACCTTCAGATTGTGAGCCGAGATTCCAGAATACCTAAAATGTTGGTGCACTTGGGTTCACACATAACTTTTCTCTATTTCCCACAGAAGAGCTTGAAGAGCATAATGCAGTACGGAGCACAAGAACAGGAAGCAGTACCTGACTGAGCACTGTAATATGGAAACATTGAAGTATTTCTGTAAAATGAAGCTTTGTTTCGCTGCATAGTGAGTTGTCCCTCAACTCAAACACAACTTGCAGATCAAACTTTTTTTCTAAGAAGTGCTGTGCAGATTTTTTTAAGCTCATTTTAAATCATGCACCACAGTTTTCCAATGAACTGCACTAAATCCTTTCCTCCAAATTAGTCTGTCTCACTCCTCACAAACAGATTAAACTTTGCACCTGCTTTTAAACAGAGTCTGTCTTGCAAATAAGATCTTTTAAAATACATTGTAATAGTCAGCTTCTGTAAGTTAAGGCAACCTTGTCAGACTCGGGAATTTCACTGATTTACAGCTGATGAGGTTCTGACCCTGTGTTTTTTTCCAGTACCAACTAAAGTATTCAGTCTGCAGGAGCAGAGATCTGGTCTTGCTTTTCAAGGGTTCATCTGAATCACTTGGGTTTTTTTGTCATTTCAGATGGTTCTTGACATGACAGCCAGACATATCCAGCAACTAAAACTCAGGAAAAACTGGTGACCGTCTTCATAAATGAAATGTCAGAGGATGGACCAGTCCAAGTTCACTCACCAATGTTTCTCTATTTGCGTAACTTTTGGTGAATTAATCTGCTCTTTATATATTAGTGAAATGAAGAGATACCAAATAATTCCTAGGAAGTTAGGGTTAGAATGTGAAAAAGTTCATATATTCTTACCATTAGGAATAGCAGATGGTAAAAGCCTTAGTACAGTAAAATTTCTAGGGAAATGTTATTAGGCCAAAAGGTACCAGTGGAAAAACAGACATACAAGTCTTTGCAAAGAAGCAAGTATGTTTAGGAAAGTAAGGACTTATTTAACTAGAAGATCCTTCCATTTTCTCATTGTTCATTTTTTTCTTGTATTTCTTCTTTAATTTAAAGTCCTAATGAAAAGAAGCTTTTTGACTTCAGTAGTCTTCAGTTTGGCTACAATTGTCCCTGTCTAGTTAGTCTTTCAACGGGATGTTAGTTGAATATTCTGCTGGTTTAACGTTTTCAAGCATTCTCCCAATCCTTTGTATTCTGAGGCAGATATAACCAAGAAGAGATGAAAAACCAAAAAAAGTGCAAAAAACAGTCCAGGTTTAACTACTGAACAGGACTGAGACGGCTAAACTCTGTGTAGAATGTACACATACACTGGCTATTTTTGCAGTCTGCATTACATAGGAAAAGGCTTCTAGTCCTTGTAGGAAATTTTCCTGGGTTCAACACTTAACGTGACGATTACAAGTAAAAATGAAATAGGGAATGGAATAAAAATGAGACAGCTAAATAGTATTATTCTTACTACAATGAAAATACACTTCTTCTCACTTGAACAGATGGGATTTTTTATTATGTTTATAATTTCAATAATTCTCCAGTTAGGACTATTGCTAGTACAACAGAGAACGTGGAAATATGGAGAGCTATGAAAGGAAATTCTATAAGGAAATACATTAACATATAAACTTCAAGTATAATTAGCTATGCAATTGCTGTTTTTTATTTTTAGGATAAGCAAAACTTGCTGCTTAAGAAGACAAAACCTTCTCTAATCTCGATAGACTAATAAATCAGTGCTTAAAGCATATTAAAGAGTCTGAATCTGATGTTTGAATAGAAGAAAAACTGCTTTGACTTTTTAATCCTATTTGATCTGTTATTTCTGCTGGTATTTTTCATATGCATTAAACAAACTCCTATTGCTCAGAGAAATGACAGTAATGAAATGTCCAGCCATTTTTCAAAAGTAACACTGTTTCCATTACACCTATCATCGATAATAAGGTTACTGGAAATATCAGGCAAGCAGAGCACTAAACTAGCTTAAAGATATATTAAGAAGATGACAAAGAGAATGTAGGAGAGATAAGCCCTCTGAAGCAATTTAGTAATAAACCACTGAAAAGAAATGAAAGCAGGGAGGAAAAAACATTTTTACAAAATTCATTTTAACAGAGAAGGAAATAAAGAAATTGGCATTTGGTAAGTACTCAAAAATTATTATGGGTTCAGTTTGCCCATTAGAATAAAAACCGTAAAAGCCTCACCAGGCCCCTGCCACAGATGTGTGGATAAGAAACGAGTCGTGGAGTTCCATAATCATGAGCTGCTGTTAACAGACTTCTTCAGTCCATCACTGAGAAGGGTCTTTTCAAAGACAGTATCAATACAGGGTCTAGAAAAGATCTGTAAAATATCAGATTTGCAAAATATCCTGTGCTCCTTTTCACCACAGAAGAACTGATGAAGGGCTGCAGTAAGCTGGCCAGATCTGTTCAGTATAACTTCCTCCCTGCACAGAAGTATCTTCAGTCAGGTTTTGCGTGTATTTTATGAAGAATGTCTCTGACATCCTCTAGCTGAATAATCCAGCTTTAATTTTTCACCATGAAGTATGGGGAAAACTGTATCTGGCTTCACCAGAGCCATGAGATAACATGTGTGAGCAGGAAGGGAGTAAACACAGAGCGAGTAGCCCCAGGAGTCCAGCACTGTCACTGAAGGCAGCTACCACGACTGAGACTACATTTCCACTCCTCTGAAGCTACAGCAGGTCTTATTTTCCACAGTCAATCCCTATCCTCAAAGACTGCAGTGCCTGAGGCAGTTTATGTTGCTCTTTTCACTGGCAGATTTAGAAAGGGGAAATGAGACTGTTACTAAAGCCTCTGTAAAATGGGATTTTTGTTATTAGTTGCAATAGTTGCAACCAGTCATTAGAAGGCTACTGTGCTTAAAAAAAGGGTCAAAACCAGAACACAACAGACCTCCTTGCACACTTGCAAAAAATGAAATTAAAAAGGAATTAAAGTTTACAGGAAGTTTCTCTGTCACTTTGATTAATAATGTTTGGGCTCGTATGTACCACCAATTCATTTACAGAGGTCACAGTATCCATGAGGGTGATACTGTGCATAAAGGAAATAGCTGTTCTAAGGCTTGCTGGTGTTTAGAAAATGTTTGTGAAGATTTGCTCCCCACTGACTTTTAAATCCTTGAGGAGTTGCAGTTCAGACTGACCAAAAAAAAAAAAAAAAAAAAATCCAGGCTGACAGAATCAAACAAGCGCAGCGTCATTAACAACATTCTGCATAATTATAAACTTTTGGAGTAATTATTATGGTACTGCCAGTCCAGAGAACTCAGAATTACTTCTGGCCACTCTTCACAACAATGAAATCTTATAAGTTTATAAACCCAGTGTTGTCAACATTACTTTTTCTAATGGTCATCCTTTCAAAAGGTATAGCATTTAACATAACTGATTTTTATATACTCTTTTTGAATGATCTCTTAGCCTAATTTAATAAGACTCTTATTATTTTTGGTCTAGTATTAAATGATGTAAAGAAAATAAACCATCAGACAACAGAGCTATCATTTTTTACCTTTGCTAACAGACTTCAAATATACAGAAATTTTGATACATTATGATATGTGAGATAAAATCGCTAAATTTGGTTTTAATTATAAAAAAAGATCTGGTGCTCTATTATTAGTTTGGAAATGCAGATGAATTACATAACCAGCTGCCATGAAACCATCATCCATGAACAAGGGTAGGGGTTTTGGAAGCCCGATAAGGTTTCCAAACCAGATACGGTGTCCAAAATAGGAAGTCTTTGGTATGGAAACAGTGCGGAATAACTCATCCTCCTTCAACTTCTGCCTCCCCTACAAGACTGACCTCACACAGAAACTTAAGCACTCTTTCAAAACTTGTAAGGGATACAATTTATTTCTTTTTTACTTTAATAAAGATGCTGCAAAAAATTGTCCATCCCTGCCCCCTTACCAAAGTAAATTTCTGTTGTTTTTTTCAAACAATACTATTTTCAGAGTTATAGGTTGAAAGAATTGCAGTCAAAATCTTCCATTCTTTTTTGTTTCACCTTCATGAATTTATCTCCTAAAAAGGGTAATGTAGTTAAAAGAAAAAAAAAAACTAAATTCACAAGATTTTGAGATAGCTTGAGAAACGCAGGTCCACCTCTGAGTAGTCCACATCTTTCTTTCAAGAAAGTCCACATCTTTCTTTCAAGAAACTTAGGAACATCTGAGCAATAATATTTCCTGTTATATTTAATCTTTGCCTTTAGAGATTCGTAAAGTCTTATGTAGTCAACAAAAGTGCTCTGCTGACATCTTTTACACGTTCTTGCTCTAAACGAGAGGGAATATGCATACTTTCAGCTCAACCTTACGTAAAGATGGCTCTTCTATCATTATCATTATAAAAATACTTATTACAGAGATATCTGTGATAGGTATGCTGCTTGGTATACCCCAATAAATTAATACAATTAGTTATGTGCTTTTAAGTGTTTTCCACTACATCATTATTTTTGTGGCACCAAGGTCTTGCTATTAAAATGAAAACCAATGTGCTCTAAAAATAACTAGAGTCTTTAGTGTCATTGTTACTATTGCATCTGAAAGGAGCCAATGTGTAAGGGATGTTATGAGCAATAAAATCTCTGTTATGTTGACAGAGTTTATTTTTAGTCTAAAGAAACACAGCAGTATGACTTAACTTGACTCAGCACTGTGGACTAATAGGCTGTAAAAGTGGTTAGCATTCTAGTGGAACTATGAGCTCAGTTTAATAATAAATCCTATCATTCTTGCTCCAGAGTGTCTTGGCATCACAATTATTATCAGAGCTTTCTGAAAAACTATGCAAGAAAATATTAAAAATAAATAAATAAATAAAGGAAAAGCAAGCATAAAGCGATTTTTTAAGATACTTTTAGGCTATGAGAATCTATCCATTTTGTAAACTCTGCACATCCTGCTAGGTATTGCAATCATGCATATTTGGAGGCAAATTTCACAGTTCATGATAACACAAGTAGATAAGATGCATTTATCAAACATGTAGGTGTAGATTCTGGGGTCAGCAATTCTCAAACTGGACTGTATTGAAGGTGTCACAGAAATTCTCATGTTTCAGCAAACAAAATATTTCACAGAAGAGCATGCACACAGATATAGGTTATTAGGGGAAGGTTTCTGAAATTACATACAGAAAATCACATGCTACTATCCAGAGAGTAATCATTATACATATATATACACATATATATATGTATACAGAACTATTTCCAATGGTCACTTAAAATCACTTAAAAGGTACGAAAAATTCATTAAGAGCATGTCAAAATTGTTCATCCCAAGTCATTATTTAATGAATATTTCTTAACAATTTAGTTCAAACTTCTCTGACATTTTCCACCTGTCATAGTTTTATTGACTCCTAACTGAATTATTCAAAATATCTTAGACAACGAACACTGACTAGAGTTACACTAGTTCGTCCTAAATCCTTTGATGATGAATGATCCGAAGACTATACAGCCAAGATCAGGTAAAGCAAAGATTCCCAAGACCCGCAGATCAAGAAGAACAAACCATACAGGGTTTGTGACCCTGGAAGTTTGTGACTCCTCATCATGGGCAGTGAATCATTTTGCTGATAATTAACATCTGATACTAATACAGTTAATGTTACTTCTTTATTAGACCTATCTAGCTGAGTTACTATCTACAAGCTACCTCTGCAGAAAGATATGACAAATTATAGGGAGAAAAAAAAACCCAACACCTCCTTTCATTTTAAAAATTCCATCTGAGAAAAATGTGTGTCATTTGCAAATCCACTTTAAGTTTTGACAGGAATTATGTGGGGTTATATCTTCAAAAAGAAGAAAATACCAAGCATTTCTTTGAAAACATTTCAGTACATACAGTGTACCCATATCAACTAGTTTTATCTTTCTATAGCAGTTGTTACTATTCGTATTGCAAATACCAGAATAGAGATTGCAAATTTATTAATCCTTTGGAGATGGATTAAAAATATGGAAAAAGCCAGACAAAAAAAAGTGTTCATCACACTTCAGGGCTCTTTGCAGTTATGATATTGTCAGGTCATTCAGTCTCTAAGGAAAAGAGCTTCTTCTTGTGCTTTACTGTCCGTTTTTGCCTCCTTCCAGTTGTGCAAAGATGCCCTTTCTTACTCACTTTCCACTCCCACAAGGTTTTATTCTGCAGGACTACAGATCTCCAGCTCCAAATGGCCACCATCTATTTAGTATTCCTAGACTAATGCCTTCCCCTGCTAACTTCGTAACGGCATTCAGCACTTTTACAATCAGCTCATTTGCTTATATTACCAGATACAAATTTAGAAGACTATAACTAGCCGTTAAGAAATATCTCATGAAAAAAGAATTTGCTTCTTGGATGATTTAATTTTGCAGTCATATATCCTCCCAATATTTTCACTTACCCAACTTATCTATCAAAGATAAGCTAGTCTGCCTCTTATAGAAGATATGTGTATTATATGCGGACATGTGCAAGACAGCCCACCTACTCAGATAAAGAGATAGGTGCTCTTTCATGTAACTTCTTTAAGACCTTTTTAGGCATCAGTAAGAGTCACAGGAAAAAAGATGAAGACTCAACACCGAAATGTCACAGCTGTCCAAGGGCAAATAACCATCCTTATAAGATAGGCCATGAGCACATATCAGAGGTGCAGTCAGACATATTGCACAGGATGCAGCTGAGCTGGAGTGGGAGATTCCTTTCCTAAACTCCTAGGTTACCCTGTTCTCCTCTTATATAAAAGGTGGTTCTACTGCTTTGCCAAAATAACCACATATATACATTTATTCCTTAGGCCAGTTCAGCCAAACTGATTCATTGGGTTAAGTATTCTAGTAGTAGGAATATCCTTGTCTGGTTTTAAAATGTGATAATTTTGACAGAGCTACACCAGACCGCAGTTATATAGGCAGTATGCTGAGCAGTGGTCACATCTGGATACAGGGCAGCAACAAACATCTGAGGATAAACAGGGCCCAGAACAGCACAGCTGGTGATGCATTAACACCCAGCGCTGCCAGAGCAGTTCATCAATAATTGCAATCCTATGAAGCAAAGTTCTTTTATCCATTAATTGAAATTGCTACCCTTCATAATCACATAGTTTATTTACACATGAACCCTGAAATAGATTTAATTTCAAAATTGCCTGTATTACACACTAATGTAAATTACTGTATATTAGTGTAAATGATGTTTCGAATTGGTAAAACACACTTTTAAGAAGTGATAGCCTTTGAACTTCATATAGGACAGCATAAGCAGTAATATTCTCATGTTAAACTCAAATTCAACTATTTATTTGCAGCCACTAGGACTTAAAGAAGAAAGAAAAAAAAAAAGGAAGACCTTTGTGTTTGCTAGTAATTCAGATTTTATGCTGAACATGTGATGATAATGTATTTCTGCTTGACAAAAGAAGGGCTTGTCCTTCAATCTAGCAAACGATATCAGAGTTATGATTTGGATGACTTCTATGGCCAAAGGCAAATCACCCAGAAATAATCCTAAGAGTTCTCTCAATTAGAGCATGAACTTGAGATACCTTTGATTTGCTGCAGTGACTATCATCTGTAGCCATTAACCTATATAGCAATACATCCAAATAGCAATTTGTGGATACTCAGTAAGACTATGTTATAAATTAAATTATCCACATACTAGACAAAATGCTGCATCCAAACATCTTGACTTTCTTCTATTTCTTTATCAATAATATATTAATAAAAATTGTAATTGAAGAGGAACATAATAATATATTCCTTAATTCTAGCAAAGCGCTAAATTAATAAAAGGTGCAGTGTACCAGTGCTGCCTAGAGAGTATCATTTTATTAATCATATTATATGATCATTGTATAGTTTAATCAACTTTTATCTAATTTTAAATTATTGATTATTTTCTCCCTATTATGCACAAAACAATTTTAATTTCATTAAACCATTGCCTAAACTTGAAAATGCCCAGAACTTTCTTCTTCTTAGCAAGATAATCAGTTTCTAGTCTGTGGCTTTTATTAGCATGAATTAAAATCTTTACACAGGTTTCACTTAAAATGTATTTTAGATAAGAAAAGACTCTCCGTCTACCACATCGTAAACCTATATATAGAACAAGGCAAGTGACAGACTAGGTAAAATTTTAAAAATCATTTCCTAACACAATAGAGATCACTAAACCTGTCAAATCTTCAGCATAGATTTGACACTATATCAGAGCAGAAACATTAGTTGAAGGTCAGTGAGGCAACAGGTTGCTTCTCAAGTCTTTTAAAAGCTTTTTTCATTAGTAATTAATTCTTCAAAACAGTTAAAGTCTCTATAGGGGCTGTTGAATGACTGATAGAGATATATTTTTTTTTCAAGAAAAAGCTCTTGAAAATTAAGCCACAATGTCCTATTTTTAGCTTCATTACCAAAATCTGCTAATTTTTCCTTTGTTTTGCATCCCCTATCACAGATAAATGCTCCTAGTAGATTCATTGATGGGTCCTTGACCTTGGTTTAATTGACAGAGTGGAAGATTCTCTCTCTTGTGGAAGTGCCACTGGCTTTGCATGTGGCTTCTGCATTTTAGCTGTTCCCAATTTTATCTCATTATTAATATCATTGTGTGTCATCCAGTATGATACTATTTACAGTACTGTGCCTTGTCTGGGAATAGTGCAGGGAATGAGTAGTTTAAAAGAGGTTAGTGAAAAAAGCAAGACTTTTTTCTTTACATCAATACCTCAACAGAAAAAAAAAAAAAAAAAAAAAAGCTATCATTTGGCCATCCAGTTTCCTACCATATACATTTTTTTTTAACTCAGGCATCAGTAATACTCATCCCAGTGTTTTTAATGGCTGAACACTACCTCGTGCTTCACAGCTGAAATCATTGATAAGCTAATTCAGGCACCCCTCTCTTTTTTTAATTTCAATTTATTATTTTAAAAAATCTAATTAAAAGTGGTGATGCATCATTAATATGCTTCTCTCTTATTAGAGGCTGGAATCTGAAGCCAAAAGTTCATTTTTAAGTTACAACTTTTAACTAATTCCTACCCTTTCTCTTTTCCCAGCCTATGGCCAGAAAGCAGAAAAGATCTGGGCCAAAAATAATTCTGCCGCATAGTATTTTTAGAAAAGGCATGATATGCAACCACAGGATTTAATACCATGTACAGAGCATTCGGTACTTCATTGTTTGGTTGTCTTTAGGATAGTTACAGCATTTAAGGACAAGAAAATATACAAAAGAACATAGCACGAATATACACATAGCACGAATGATTCAAGCTGCCTCAGTATGCACTTTAAAAATTATTTCAGGGGAAAAAAATGTCAGCCCAAACATTTTTTTAAAGCTGAAAATACTAAAATATTTTGCTTCTTTTTCAAATATGTTCATTCTTTTTAAAAAAAAAGTTTGATTTTTGAACTGGAAAATCTGTGTTAATTCAAAAGAGGATTTATTTTAAAAGGTATGTTTATTTGTATGAAATTCCCCCTTGTTTCAGCTGAGACAATTTCATTAATGTGCACACTGCTAGTCCCTCAAAAACTCCATGCTTCAGCATGTAATATTCAGTGAGAACATAACACCATGTCTATAGTTCCGTGCACCATCTTTTCTTCTTTTTCTTCAGGTTTCTCTTACCTCCCCACGGGGGAATCCGGAGCAGGAGAGCGAGTGCAAACGTAATCACAGGGCACTCATGGGGGAGAGGTGCTTAGAGCTGAATACAGGCGTCATGAGGCAGGGGGACACCCCGGTGACGGGTTAGTGTTGTGAATAGCACCACAGGATCGTGTTAGTCCTTACACATTTAACAAGTCTTTACTAATAAGGATCTAACGTGCAGACACACGTGTGGGCCGCAGCCAGCGGGTTACCACAGTGGGGCTGTGAGGGCCCTGTGCCGGTTCCAGCAGGTTCCAGCTGGTTCCGACCGGTCCCCGCCATGTCCACCCACCCCTCCGAGCCCGCCCCAAGCAGCGCTCACGCTGCTGTGACATGGCGGCCACGAGGGGTGGGAGGGGGCACCTGGGGACAAAATGGTGGCGTTTCCCCCATTCGCGGGAGGGGAAAGCATGAAGAATATCCAGCATGTGAGGGACTGCGGAGGGGCGTCAGGAGGAGGCGCCTCACAGCGCCTCCCCCATGCGGCTGGCACGGCTGGAGCGTGATGGGCAGCTGCAGCGAGGGGCCGTGAGATTGGGAGGAAGGTGTTTTCCTACTTTTTCCTTTCTGTTGAATTGCCTTTTTTTCCTCCTCAGTACTCAAATCAAAAGCTCCCCTGAGCCACACCAGGGCCATAAGAAGCAAGGAGTGACAGAAAGAAACTATTGCAGGCTGGCTCCTGCAGGAAAATCTGCAAAAACCTGCAGACTTGAAGCAGAGTCTCCTGCTGTAACTACAGCTGAGATCATATCCATATGAGCAGTTAGTATTAAAACATTCAGCAGATATCAGGCACTCTCAAACTGGTTTTTTTTTTTTTTTTGCCTTTTCTAACTCAGCTTCAGTTTGACTTTGCAAATATTGCCTAAAAATCTATGACTTTCAGCCCAACATTTGAATAAACATCACTTTCGGGTAACCAAATGCTACTCAAGGAATTAAAAGTGTTTAGGTGGATGATTTGCGTAGATTTGAAACCCTTCATTTCATTATCATAGAGATGTGCATTTATCCAAAAGAGCTAACCTAGGGGGAGGAAAAAAAATATCCTCATAAGACAAATCAGCTAACTTCCTAGTAATTGACCTGAACCGTTCAATTTTTAAGCCAACCCAAAATAGTTCTGTAATTCAAGCAGACGTTTCTTTTTATTATATAAAGCAGATATTTTTGAGGTGTGCATAAACAACCTTTTTGGCTGAGGAAGATTCATTTAACTACCTGAGTATTATGCCATCAGGGAATGTAAAGAGAGGATGTCTCTAAAACGATATAATCCAATGTAAAAATGGATTAACACAGTTAGTGGAAGACTTTGCACTGTTCATGGAGAACTGGCCTACCTGATATTTTCATTCTAATCAGCCTAATTCTTGACTAAGAAATTTACATTAATGAAGTGCATCTCCTTAAAGTTCAGGGGAATTCAAATCAAAGGATTAAAATTTACCAAGCAGGACACTTGGGTGATTGGATTTTGTATGGTGTGTTGGTACACTGTTTTCAAATTTTGCTAGCTTCAGAGGTCTTTATAAGACTAGGTCATTTTTATGCAGTTTTTAGTAGATGGCTGGTGCTATTTTTCTTAAGTAAATGGTTAAATTAAAATATTTCAATTTGCCACAAATATGCTTTCAGATTCTCAACTGACCTCTTTCTACTAAAGAAACCAAAACCACAAATAGCGTGACAGACATTGTTTATCTATTTAAAAGGAGGATGAAAATTCAAGTGTGGGTTTTAAAGATACTGTACTTTCAACTGTGCAGGCAAAGATAAGTGGCAAGAGACTATTCGTATGGCAGGTTTAGTGCTAAAAGTGCCACCCTTCCGCCCTGAATGCTCCCAGGATAAAGCTCAGATGTCCCCAGTGTTTTTATTCCAGCACACTTCAACAGGCGAAGAAGCAGCACTGTTATCTTTGCTTTAGGTATCAGGTATAAAAACATAAAGCAGCCTGCCCAGGGTCCAACAAAAATGTTCTCGCAAGGACAGAAGCTGGACATAGTTTTCAGATTCCTGAAAGTATACCTTAACCTTAAAAGTATACCTTAACCTTAAAGTATATCTTATACCTTAAAGTATAAAGCCATTCTGCCTTCCAGAACGCTTGATGACAATAATGTCAGTTGTGCTTGCGTAATTGCATTTGTTGCTCTACACTTGTCTCAGAGGCAAAGGATCTCAAAAGCTTCCAAATATATCTCTGCATTGCAATCATATAGGGGTAATTCCTCTTTGTGCCATAGCACTGAGGCAGGCAAGCAGAAGGAGCTTGCAGCCTTCAGTAGGTATTACTAGGCTTTGTGCCGTGCAAAAGATTCAGGCATGCTTTTCTGTGCCTTGTCTGCCATCTCTTCTACCCAAAAGTGTGTTTTGACAGTCAAGGAGTTATGATTTCAAACACATTCTTTTAAAATTCGGAGAAGGAAAATGGTCTAAAAATGCTAAAAATAATTAATAAATGGGTTCCATATGCCTTTGCTCTGCTTAGAAAAGCAACTTCTAATTTCTCATAGCAGCCTCTAAAAGGAATGTAACATTGTCCAGCCCTGAGACAAGTAGAAAACAAAATGCCCTCCACATTTCTGCAGTCTGTTGTGCTCGGGTTGTTAGCACCCCACAGGTTCAGTCTACTGCAGAGGGAAGCAAGGGCATCTTTCTCCCAATTATTCCAGGCTTTCTTTATTCCCTTTTGATTCACTGAACTCTGGGGAGTAAATAATCAAGGTTTCCATTGACACAGAAAAGTACAAAATAAATTCCCAGTTTAAGACAAGTCTATTCAGCAGTGCTGCAAACTAATTTGAATAAAGTAAATTGAAAACACAACACACTAACTCAGGTACTAGCCACCAAATTGTGCAATTTCAAAGGAGTTCATTTGTTGTCTGGATCATGGGCACAGCCTGAGACACTGGTTTAGCTCCATGTAAAGCAAGTAGCAAGTGTGGCAAAGAACAAAATGCTCCTGTGACTAAACGATGCAACACCTATTTTGTAGTGACATGAGAAAAACAACAGACTGATGTTATAAAAGTCCTGCTGCTCGAACAGGCAGTCTAATTAACAAATATGATGGCTACAGCACTGCAGGCCAACTGAATATTAAAGCCACTTTTGCCGGAAAATTACAGTACAAAGCAAATACAGTGTCTAAAAGATTCTCATATTTTCTTAAATTAATGGTTTAAGATATTAAAGTTTCTTAAAGATCAACAATTTTCTGTTAGCCAGCAATTAGGCATTAGATGCTAGAAACGTGGGTGGATGCATGTGTGCTACTTCGTAAGTGGTAGATGCCACTGGGAAGGGATCTGCCCCTGCAAGAGTTCTTAAATTGCTCAGAGAAGCAGCAGGCTGGGCTACACGTTTATACATCAGTACTTTTTCACTCTGGATATTTCCTCAGTAGCCAAGACAGTTTTAGATGTGTTGAGCTTTGAAGATGGCATTTCAGATCCAATGGGATGAACCTCAGTGGCAGAAATTGCCAGGTAGTGCCTTTAGTTAAATCCAAGCTACAGTCACGATGTAGCTTAGCGTTATAGAGCTTAAGGCTCTTCAGCACTCAGCACTGGCCTTAACGCTGAAAATGTTGCTCTGCTTTCTTTACACTGGAGCTTGCATGGTGCCTTCAGTGATTTGTAGTTAGGCTGATCTTGCCCTGTGAATCTCTTGCTTCTACTACCCTGCTCACATAAACACACAGGAAGGCTTTTAGATTTATATTAATAACAAACCAGCATGATATTGGTAGGAGAGGAGCACTCTCTAGACAGAGCATCCCACAGCAACACTATGTAGGGTGAAATATGCTCCGACTGCAGATATGAGAGAGGACAATAGCCAGGTAGGGAACATAGTTTCCCACTAATTACAGCCATAAGCCGTCTCTGAAGTGCCAGGGCAGGAAAATGTCCTCCCTGGGACGCGTGTGCTTGTTAGCAAGCGAGCGTTAAGCCAGCATAACGAGCGCTGCTCGGGGCTGTGCGAGGAGCCCCACGCTGTTATCCATATGCTAGATGCTGCCCATAAAAATGCTGTTTGCGAAGTTACTGTTCCAGGAACCTTTGGGATTTTATGGTTTGCCTGGCTATGAAGCACCACTTGGCCTCGCTATAGGATTTTCTGAGGCGGACGAAATAGAAGAGTGACTGAGGACTACATTTCAGCGTTATTTTCACAAACGTACATTCTGAGGAATTCCATTGTCTCCACAGGTTTAGACTGACTAAAATCAGAATTTTACTGGCAGCCTTTGCATGCACAGCAGTTACACAGAGGAGCTGAGTGCTACATCTTGAGCATCCTGCTGTCAGGGAAGACTCAGGATAAAAACTTGATTCTAGTCAAGCGAATAGGCTCTATGTCAGTGGCTTTAGGGCAACCAGGTTTTTCCTTTTGGAGTGCAATAATCACTAACACACATTAATGCTCCTTTGCCTATCATCCCCTTCTCAGTGATGTCATTTTGAGAAGCACTTTCTTGAGTGTTAGGTTACATTTTCTCATATCTCTATTTCTTTATTTGTGTTTGTAGGTAAGGTTTTTCTTCTTTTGCTGAGTACACTCTGCAGGTGCTGTTTATTTTTTCACCTTCTCTAATCATCATGCATCACAGATACCTATATTTACATTAGTAATTCTTCTTCATCAATCAGCACCCTTGTCA
Source organism: Tinamus guttatus (assembly GCF_059628265.1). Taxonomy (NCBI): domain Eukaryota; kingdom Metazoa; phylum Chordata; class Aves; order Tinamiformes; family Tinamidae; genus Tinamus; species Tinamus guttatus. The sequence continues at coordinate 5,585,758 of NW_028288747.1, forward strand.
TATGCACATACCAATGCTCTTCTTGGAATTTCTTGCATATTTAAAATGTGCGGCAATAGGACATAAATTAACTACATTATCACCCTGTGACTATGGTCCCAGGATGTACTGCTTTAGTCTTGTTTTAGTTTTCTGACTGTTTGATTGGGGAGGGGCAGAATTATGAGTTCATATGTTGCCTAATCTTTGTTTTCACTCATTTTCTTTGTCTTTTCTTCTAACCTCCTTCCAGATTTATTAATGAATTTGCTACATACACCTGCACTTACAAAACGAGGCACTTTTGACCGTTCATTTGTGTTTACCTTTACGTTTACCTTTATCATTCAGCTGGCTTTGTATTTGGCAATAGTCGTATACCAGAAAAATATGAACCCAAAGCCAGGTGAGATACACTGCAGCAATTCTTCTCTCATAAAATGCTTCTAATTTTGTGGGTGTATTCTCATCTTTTGTATCATGAAAATAATTCCATAAGCTGTGCAATAAGTGTGTTTGATGAGAGGCTCTGACCTTTACACGCTGCAGATCCTAAAAAGTTTACTGTCATCGTCAGTTAGATTATTAAATAGATTAATCGAATTCAGGAGTGTTTAAATTACTTCTTTTTTTTTTTCTTTTTCAGAGTAGTTTCTTTTTTCTTTACAAGTTCATGAGAATATATTCTCAACTTTAAATAGTTTATCAGTTTTTAAAAAATACATAAATATATCAGTGTGTGGACTCTTTGTAGTTTATTTTATAGCAGACAGTTGCCTGATATTGTTCTCTAAGAAACTTTTAAGAGCTAGAGCACAGCCAGTAGCAAATAAATTTTGTATTTCTGGAGCTCCCATAGGGAAAGCTATACATATAAAAAAATTCTGACAGTTTTGGAATGTTGATTCATTTTCAGACACCACAGTGTAAGTTAGCTTTCTGAACTTTTGAACTGTTTATTTAGAAAATATGGCCAGATAAGCATCAAAAATAAGAAAAAAAGTTCCGTGTAATGTTTTCTGCTGGAGTATGGATTCCTGCACCATTAAACTACTTCGACTTAATGCCCCCGTAAGAAAAAACTTAAGTGGTCATCAAAGACTACAGTGTCAAAAACATTATTTCTGTAGAAATATTACTATAATTTCCATCTCTTTCTCCAAAAACATACACAAGTTTGTGCCAGTTTCCTCTTATAGAAATAATATGGCGAGGTTGGACACATCATTTTCTCTCTGACTCAGTAAAATCTCAATAAGCAAATGGTTTTGATCGCATCAGATATAACTGGAGAAAATATTGAAGTGAACAGCTAAACTTTTCCGGCTTCGCTAGTATGTGTCTTGTACACAGAAGTCACGCCTTAGAGGTTTTAATAAGCACCATTTTTTTGTGATTTTAAAGCTAAGGAGAATTCTTAGATCTGTTGCCTCAAACCACTGTTTGCATGGCATGGTTTTATCCAGAGAGCAGCGGGTTAAGAAGACCCAGGATAAACGACTGTCGCGCAGTGAGCGCCGCTGTGTGTAGCTCCGGCACCGAGATGCGGCTGCCTTGGGGCTGTGTCCCTGCGCTGCTCACTGCAAGCAGGCTGCTAAAACACAACGTGTGTTTCTCCAACCCTTCAGCTTTTAGCATGGCAGCCCCCAGAGTTTCACTGCTTCTCTGCAATCGTGAGTCTGGAGAAATGGACTGGCCATCAGCTTTCTGTCCATACGCATAAGCAGAGATGATTTTTTACAATTACAACCCAGCTTTAAAACGCAAGAGAATTGTGAGATTTCCATCTAGATCTAGTTACCCCCCAAAATATGACATTTATGGCATGTAACATCAAACAACACACATCTGTGAGATTACATATCTAAATAAAAATATCGTTATGGAAGTCTAGCTATGCAATCCTCGAGGGGTGAAATATGATAAAATACTTAAATCACTTTTCACTATCTAAATCCAAGCTAATGTGCAAGAAGATCCCATTCACTAATCATGCCCCATCCCCAGAAGTGCCTATCTATCTAATGCATGATAATGTTTCAGTTCCTATTCTCCAAAGACCCAGGGAAAGGAGGTAGTAGTTTTCTGGGGTGAACAAATTCATACATGCTCAAGTCTCTCTGAAATGGTATGTACAAGAAAATACTGCATGAGGAGATGGGAGAAATCTCTTTGATAAACTATTTTAATAATGTAGCCATTTTTTTTTAGTATTAAATCGCTTTTGACTAGTTCTTTGAGCAATATTAACTGCACAATGCAAACGAGCAACAAGTGCTAAGATTCAGTCCACTCCAATGCTGAGTAACTCTGACTTGCACTGCATTCCCTTGCATTCCCCCTTGCTTTGTATCCATCTGCTCAACTTATACTATGGAAGAGAAATAGCCCTCCAACATCCTACCACTTCAAAGCATGATATTCAAATATCCCACTCCTAGTGAACAGTTTTTGATTATCAGTCTTGCTGAAACTAAAGAGGAGGTAGTAATCACCCGTTATGGCAGAAGATACAAACTGCAATCAGACGCCAGAATGCCATTGCACTAGGCACTATAGAGACACAGAGTAAATACTATGCTTGCCCTGAGGACTTTATAGATAACTAATGTGTTCTTTTCCCTGCAGCACCGAACAAGAAGAAGCTATTTGCAAAGGACTTTCTACAATAGAGAGAGCTTGTTAACTTAGAACTGGATCCCTGAAGTAGAAAGATTTATAGTCTTTAACTCCCTTAGCTCTCTTAGTGGCACAGAGAAAATAGTGCTTCAGGCACAATTCAGAAACTTTTATTTTATTTTTACTGTCTTCTTTCTTTTTATTTCTTAACTCTTCTCATCCTCTTATTTTGCATCTCTATTTAGTGGTCAAGATGCACTATAAGCAGAGAGGAAGGCTGTATTTCCATTCAGTTATGAGGTTGCTTTATGTTTGCCATTGTAGCAAAAAAAAAAAATGAATCTAAAACGTCTGTATGATGAAAACTGGCTTGTTCTTTGCATCAGCGATCCCCATTCTCCATGCACAGGGGAGGGATAGCGATCGTGCCTGGGAATGAAGGGAATCCCTGGAAGGTCAGGTCCCGCTGGATGGATCCAGTGCAGGGGCTTGGGGAGCAGATGACGAAGGAACATCTTAAGCCTGTCTTTCTCTGGATGGCACCTGTCACCTGCACAGCCCCATCAGGGAGACCTTGTCCCCTCACGGACAGCTTGTCTTTTTTGGAGTCTTTTAAAATCCCCCCTTTTTTTTTAGGGTTGGTCAAAGTTACTGGTGATATAAGAGTAGTGTATATGCTCCCTCTTTGAACAATGGCATTGTAGGCACATAAAATTGAGATTCAAAGGCCAATGTCACTTACTGCATTTCTTGCTACACTGTAGCACTTCTGAGATTTGCCTTCTTTTACTCTATTAAAAGATAATTGGAGACGGAGAGTTGTTTGATATCTCATATATAAAAACCAAATATTTGCTGTTTTTATGCAAAAAGTCATAGTGCTGACTTTAATGCTTTCTTCAGCAAGAGAATTATGCTTATTCCTCTGAATTCCCAAGCTATGAAAAGAGAAAGGCAATTCCAGCTTCAGTGTTTTCCACAGAGCTCCTTTCTGCAGAGCTTCAAGGCAGTAGAGAACAAAAGTAAGAAAAGGTTGTGTTACCCTGCCAATGGATAAAATTGCCTCCAAGGAAGGAGTTCTAGATTTAAGTCCCTGCTCTGAGAATCACCTATGAATTTTTTATTATTATAAAATGAATAAACTTATTGGCTAAATTATAAACACAGTGCTAGAGGTTTTACTGCTGAAATACTTCCCTACTGGGACTCCCTCTCAGGCTCTCTTGATGGATGAATTTTGCAGTTTTACCTTTGCAGTGTTATCCTAAATATTACCCAGAAAGAAAACTTCATCTTCTATTGTTAATAGTTAAATCACTTCAAGATTAGGAAATGCTGATAATGGTACATCAGAAGATTACCAAATATATTTACTAATAGCTGTGAAACTAATTATATTTAACCAGGAGGAAAGAAGAAGAATTAGGGAGAATGAGAGAATGCAAATATTAATTTGTAAAAACATATTGCTTCGGTTTGCCTATATTTAAGATGGGCTTATGCCATGCAGAGTATTTTGTTACAGAGCCCAGCTTTTCCAGATAGACACTTGTTTACTTGTGGAAGCACTGCAGATAAAACATAACTTAAAAAAATTACCTCTGCTACAATCACACTGGGGATGTTTATCTCTTACTCAACAATATATCTGGTGCAACATAAAGACCAGCTTCCTTCAAATATATTCTGGTCATGCAACACTTGTTTTTAGAGCTTCATACTGCTGCTGCGGAACAAGTACTTGTGTATACAACACACACACAATAGGCTTGTAGAAGCTATGAATTTATAGATAGGTTTTTCAAAGTGTTGCATAAGGTGATACCAAATGCACAGACAAATCCCCTCTACAAGAAATAAATGCAATAAAAAGCATCTATTAATAATTTGATTTTTTAATGGATTTTATTTGGTGTGTTTTCATTTTCGGTTAGGCATGCTTCTGTCTATTTTAAAGCAATTTGCTATATGATTTAGAATTTTTGCTGCAGGAAAGATCTGCTCCCTGCACACAGACATTTGGCTAATGATCATATGCAACCTTTTTTTAATACTTTAAATCAAGCTAATGTTTTTCTGCATCATAATGTATCGGCTTTTAAAAACAATCTTCTGAAGCACCATGGATACATTGCAATAATTGATATTTATGATGATAAACCTTCATTTTATCCAAATTAAAGCATGAATGTACAACCACTTGCTATTCATTAACATTTGTAATGGCTATCTGTCATTTTACATGAAGAATACATTTGCAAAAATTTAGAATACATGCAAGAGGAAATTATAAACCACTAAATTCCTACCCCCAGTTTCAAAATTCAGAGGAAATGTGGTGGACTTGAGTGGCAGTCACATAACTGAAAACTTCCTTATTTACTGGCTACTGGAAAACAGTAGACAGTAAATAGAAAACAGTAATAAAATCATCAGTGAAAAGAAATACAGTAGAAATGAATGCATTTCTACTGTATTTCCAAAGCCTAAAGTAAAAAAATGCAAGTGAAAAGTAACCTAAAGACCACTGTGAGACAAACATAGCATAGTTAATGCTTTGACTAGTGAGAAACACTTTTCAGTAGCTCCCAGGGAGGTGTTCAATGCTTTGACTAGTGAGAAACACTTTTCAGTAGCTCCCAGGGAGGTGTTCCTCACCCTGGTCCCGTTGGGGGTCAGAGATGGAAAGTTCAGCACAGCGGGCCCTCCAGCAGGGAGCTGCAGCCTCCCAAGGCAGCGGCACGGCCCGTGTGAGGCTGCTGCGCAGGACGCACGAGCACCCAAGTCATCCATGTCCAATGGGTAAAAGACATAAAGAACATCCACAGTATCTTAAGTGGGGAAGATGCACTGGCCATTTCAAAAATGCTTCCTTGGGACATCCACTTACTCACCCAGGAGGTATTTTTCTCTTGGATCTGACATTTCACATCATTCTGTATCAGCATACTTTACCGCTCCACCTAACTGGACTTTTGTCTCCCTACAACAAGGTGCTAGGTCTAACTCATGGGACCTGGAGGGCTTTTTGGGTCCAGGAGCCCACTGTCCTCCCCTCCTCACCCACACGTCCCCATGGCCCTAGAAAGATGTGCAAGTAGACAGGCCAGAGGGCACCATGCCGTGGCCAGGACACTTCCCTGAATGATAGGAATGCTAGTATGGGAAATCTATGCTGTTCAGCCACTTGGCAATCCTTACGGGTTTTACCAGTCCCTAGACCATGCACAGTCTGTGAAGCACTTCACCTTCTCTATCTGGTTTACCTGTATCTCTCAGGGGTAACGGGAAAGGGAGCAGAAACAGCTCAGCTCTGTTCCTGATGCAGAGATTGAGAATGGAGAAAATATTGCAGTTCAGTACTGTTGTGCTTTCCTTAGGCACTGATATCCACAAGCCTAAGTAAGTCATGGGTTTTTTTTTTCACCTCACTGCACCTCGTCACTGTGGGGACATTGGGTCATATGTCAGCATAATATCAATTCAGTTACTCCACAAAAACTAGAAAAGGAAAAAGGAAGCCCTCTCTCGCTCAGGCAAGGGAGAAGCCTTTGATTCACTGCAGTCTCCAAGAGCCAGTATCTAATCTCTAACATCCTAAATCTTTTTAATAAAACAGAAAAAAATCCTTTCCCTTTAATGACATGGTAGGGGAAGATCTATGGGATGTAAAATAGGCTCATTCATGGGAAAAGAGGCAAGGCCAAAATGACAAGAGTTTCTCTGGGTTTTTCTGTGGGTCTTTCTCTGGGTTTATTTCAGCTCATGCTGCTCAGGGGGCTCGTATGACTCTCCAGAGCATGTGCTCTTCACATGGCAGCTCAGCAGGGTGACAGTGCCATTTGCAGCTTTCCTACTGCACAAACTCCTAGCATGAAGGCTGCAGGAAAGACTGCTGCCTCCCAGCTCCTCCCTCCCAAAAGCGTTTCCAAGGAACACAAAACAGAGTTCATCTGCAGATCAGTCGAGAAAAGGCCAGTATTGAATTTTACCTCCTTTTTCTTCTCATTTTCAGCACACTTAACAAAAGGCAACGGGGCAATGTCTTTGTGCTATCTGCTGCCCTGCTGATAATCTGCTCAGCCCCACACTCCAACCTTACACTAACTCAAACACTGCTAGTTAGTTAGAGTTAGTCTAACTCAAGTAGCAAATTCCTTTGCTGAGCTGGGCCAATTTTGTTCACATCAGAGCACGGGAAAGCTCTCAGCTAGTGCTCCCCAGATGATAACCCTACAGTTATCAGCTTTTCTGTGTGCTGGCATTTCACAAAGTTGCAGCAGATTTTTTTTTTTTCAAATGTATTTAATTTGAAACTGCTTTAGTAGAACAATTGACTCGAGCTCTGGGATGTTTTCCACAGCAAGACATTGAGTTAGAGCACCTGATTTCAAATGCAGCATGACTCAGACCTCTGTGGAATACACTGAAAATGTGATGTTACTCTTGGGTGCTTAATAGTGCACGAAGGAACATGATGACAAGCAGTAGCCTGATCTGAAACTAGAGGATGTTAAGCTCTGAAAATCCTTACTTCCCACTGCGCATTCTTTCATCTGGTCTTCTGTTTTGTTTATATTTTCCTCTTTTTAAATGCCTTGCCATGTTTCTAGAATCCCTCAAGCACATCCACTTTCTTTCTCTCAAAGAAAAGAAAGGAGCAATGGACTTATAACAGAGGAAGAATAATAGGTACATGCATTATTATCAAAGTAGTGACACTGTATCCACAAAGAGAGCATCGAAGTCCCACAGCGGACCCCATACCAGGGCACTCTGCACATCTCTGCCGGCCCCATGGCCGCTTGACACAGTGCAGCTGGGGTCTGTCAGGCTGGTTTTGGCTGTGTAAGTGCTGCAGACAGCTGAACGACAGCCAAGCCAGCAAGGGCTATCACTCCTGTGGTGCTTTCAGGACGGTGCTCAAACTCCTATTGCTTCCTCAGTGGAGTTGATCCTTCTTGCAGCACAGTTACATCCATCGTTCCTGCCTGGGACAGCAAAGTGAAAAATGATAGCTAACAAACCTGAACTGATATTGGCAAGGAGAGAAGAAAAATTATTTTACTACCTGGGACTGTAGATGGGACCCAGGCAGTATGTAATTCAGACTACTTCTCTCTGTCTTTTGCCTCTTTGAGACTGTAGCACTCTCATGCGGTGCTCGTGCATGGATCGGTGTGGTTTGGTGTAGTTCCCTGCAGAAGCCACCTCCACGGAGAGCTACATCGCAGTCACGTTACGCAGTCAGGTCACCCTGGTGAGCCAAGTTGAGGGGCAGTTCTGTCAGCTTCTGCTGACGTGGCTGTTGCCTCACAGGTTACCTCTGTCAGAGCTGCATCTTCTATCTCTTGCTGGCTTTATATTTCCTCTATAGTTACAAAGACTAGGAAAATTCCTCCTGGATCTGAGGAGGAATGTTTAAAAGAGCATGCTTGTTCTGTAATTGCCATTGGTATCATCAGTAAAACCAGTTAACCAATAGCAAGCAAAATCTTTCTCCAAACCCAAATGAATGCTTGTAAGAAAGGTTAATACATTGACTAGGCCTTCGGTTAAATGAATAAAAGGTCAGATAATCTGTTTTCATTTGTGAGAATTTCAGTAGTTTTCAGTGTATTAAGGCTAAAATGTTGCTCCATCAGGAAGATGTTACTGTATCTTTTTATCACCTCCCTGGCAGGAGTGCAATAGCGAGCATCAGAACTGGCCTTTTGCTTTTCTTGCAGGGTCATGTTTTAAGTGGGAAAAGAATGTCAAAACTAATTGGGTTAATCAGAGAAAATTTATAATCTGTAATTAAAATACTTTGATATTTTTCTATAAATGCCAAAATAGCAATGAAGGAAAATAGCAGAATAAGCCATAGCTCTTACTTTTACAGTATGGTCGTTACAGAAAAGTACTGATAGTTCTCTAAGAACTTCAGCTAACAAGCCAAAGCAGCCATGAAGTCCCATGCATGCATTTCTACCGCAGGCACTTTTTTCTATATTTTGGCTTTATGCTTGAGTTTTAAAATCATTACACTAATCTTCCTCCAAATTTGTCTGCAAGAAATGCCTTGGTTGTGAATCCTGTAAAATCCTGCCATTAGTAAGTGTCACCTTTGGAATCACTTTATATTATGCTAAAGTGCACTCATGTCATTGTTTTCCCAAGCTCTCACACCCTTTTTATTCTCATTAATTTCCCTGTGTGCAATCCTTTTGCACATTTTTTTCAGCACCAGGATGAACCAAATTCAATTATTATTCAAGTATCATTGCAAAAGCGTAGTAATATCTCAAGTCCAGGGAAAACTAAATGCTTTGCAGGCATGAGTACTAGCCAGGGATTTTTCTCTTGCAAGTCTACTGACCAACCATAAAAGTTTGTAGGATAGAGAACAAACTGAGGAATACACTAAGTTGCATTACTATTAATTGGGATTTCTATCTTGCATGGGTGACTTGGCAGCTGTTTTTGCCTCAAATACACCATCTAATTTCCAAGAGTTACTGTGTGTTGGCTCGAGCTTCTACTGCGCAGGGTTAGTTCATGCGTCTCTCCTGTTTGTGCTGCCCAGTACGTGCACACATGGTTTATTACTGGGCCTGGGATGGAGAACATTTGGAGACTGGATCCTGGCTCCTACAGGCAGCTTTCAGGACGCAATCTGCTTTCTTCTTTTCCCTCCCCGTGCCAACTGTGGAACAGTCACAGTTTAAAATGGTCTGAGGAAAGAAAAGGGAAAAAGTAAGCTAAAAAGAGTCCAAAGGAGTGAGAAGAGCTTCTAGTCCAGGTGGAAATAAAGAGGAGTCACTGCTGATTCACTGAAATTGAAAAAAAAAAACATACATAAAGAAATATATATTTACACATATGGTATAAATTTATCTTTATTACAACTTATGTATATATTGACAAAATCTTAACACTGAAACATGGGGAGAGATACCAGGTGTGTACACCCTGACAACCACACAAAGCAGATTTAGGACTCTCTGTACATGTGTAGATGGGCTCGTGCCTGCAATGCACCTCTGTGTGCTCAGTAGCTACACAGGCAGCTGGAAAAGCTTCCAGCTGCTGCGGAAAGTACGGACTATTTTGGGTGTGGGATCTGACCATACAGTATGGGACGTTGCATGTTTTAAGCTGTATCTGGCAATCCTATGTGGTGCACTGCCAAGAAAGCGCAGAAAGAAGGCCATATGTTCAGCTGCATGATAGAGAGAAAAACGTGGAGAAAAGATGCAGAAAGCAAAACAGGGCAGAGAGATCCAAGTCTGGGCATTGCTCTCCTTCTGTCTCTGCAGATAAAACAATGGGTTCACTAGAAAACCAGAAAGACCAGAGAAGAGGACCATTGGGCTCATGATCAAATCTAAATCTCTGATATTTCTCTTCCTCTCCACAACATCCCTGCATGCACCCCTCCTCCAGCAGAGTTTTGTGTCCACAAGAGACTAAAAGTGATGCCTGCCCTTTATCCTCAATCATCTCCTCACTTTATAAAAAATTACCTTAAGAATCCTCTGGGTTTCAGTTCGTAAAGAAACCTCCTCTCCTTTTATTTCAGAAATAGGGCAATGAAAGAAGCATGGAGGCGTGGAGGTCCTTGCCGGGCACAGTAACTAGTTCTGTGCTTGTTTACAGAAATACCAGCTGACCTGTGCCCTTACAACAGATATAATCAGCACTTTCCATAGAACTTGCTTGTTACACTGGTTCATAGCTTTGCATGGTATAATGACTTTATTGCCATTTATTACAGAGGCACATAAGACAACAAGTGATGCTTTATCTTTTCTTTATTTTTTACAAACAATGGCATTATTTGTTAACTGAGTTTGATGATAGAAACAGCCCAGTCAGCTAGAGCATGGATTAACATGAACAATAAACACTTCCTGAATGTTTCATTCAAAGTCAAAAGATAACAATCATGGTTTTGAACCAAAGGATGGGGGTTTATAATCAGTCAGAGAGGTAATTTCCAGAATATCTATAAAATGCCACTCCATGCTTGTGTTTCAATTAGCTCTAAATAACAAATGATAGATTTTTTGCTTTATTTATTTTTTTTAAGAGAAGTGCCTTTCAGTTAAATGATAAGTTTAGCTCAGCTTGAGTGCAGAAGCCTGCAATACCTACTGGAGTGTAGATAATTATTCAATTCGTCTGTAAAGAATCCAGGTGTGCCTTTATTTGGGAGTAAGAGCAAAAAACAAATTAAAAAAATTATGCCTAAGCCTGCCTAAAAGACCATGATGTAAACTAAGTAACTCCTGAAAATACATTTATTTATTTATTCCTTTTTAACCTTAAAATAAGACTGGTTCTGTACACACAGCTGAGTGAGTGCACAGCAATTGCCAGGAATTTTCTCATATTTTTGCCAAATAAACAGTACAATCCCATCCCATTAGGGCCAGAGACCATGAGTGGGAAGCAGCCACAGCTGATAACCTCAGCTCTTACGTTGAATGCGCTGAAAGATCACTTTGGTAGTTAGCACAAGAGTTTTTATAGTTGCACATGATCCTTTAGGCAAAAGTGAATACAGGAAAAGCAGAGGGTGCTTGCAGGAAATATTGGTGCAATATTGTATGAACAGAATGGCAAATACCAAGGGGGACCTTAGAGAGTGGAAGATGCTTTAAACTTCTTTTAAAGTGAAAACTTTAACCAGAAACAAACTGCTTTCGTTCGTTCACGCACTCGCCATCTGTATGGAAGAAGAGGGACTTGTCCAACCATTGGCACCAGGGCAGGGCCAATGAGCCCACAGGCCCGGTGACATTAAGTCCAGGATCTCTTGCTATGACATGGCAGACAGGGGATCCCAGCTGCCATGTCTCCTTGCCTCTCCTGGGCTCTTCTCAGGTTGGTGACCCCATGCAGGGTTCGAATATGCCTCATGTACCCTCTTGCAGCTGACAGAAATGTGTATCTCCATCTTGTCCCACCTCCATGAGTCACCAGGATATATCAGGTTTCTCCAGATCTGGGTGCCTTACACATGTGCAGGTGTCTGTGCTGGGACCATCTATTTATTAAGCATTCAGAAAAGCTAAATAAATGTACTTCTTCAGGGGAACTTTAGTGGGTTGTGATGGCACTTTGGTCACATGCTGTCCTGTTTATGCATGTGAGCACCATTCAGACTTCCCTGGATCCTTCAGAATAACGGAGGACAAGTCAGAGAAGCGCTTCACTTTCTAACTGAGTTTAATGAAATCTAACAGCTCATGAGCCCACTGCCCCAAATCCTCCAGATCTCACACAGAAATAGAGACCAGAAACACAGCTAAATTCCTGCAACGTAAATGAACATGAGTGGCAGGCTGGTTCAGAGAAAGATTTTCAAAGTGGATTTTCCAGCTGCCTTCAAAGATGCAAAAGCAACAGCATGAACTTATGTTTTATTAGACACCAGAGAGTGTGCACAGAGAAGACTATATAAAAAATACCCCGATGAGATGAAAAGCTTCAATCTGAGCTTTCAATTTGTAATTGTATTCAAATATTTCAATTACTTGCAAAAACAAGACCAGTTTATGTAGGAAATGAATGTATCCTGCTGTCTTCTTCTTGCTACAGTGCAGTTAGCATCACAGTTAATCACTGAAAAGTTTTTCAGTCTTACAAGGAATAACAGTATTGGAAAAAAACTGAAATAAATATCTTTAGTTTCCTATGTAGAAGGACAGGGAAACCAGACTTCATTAAGTGCAGTGCTTCCAAAACTGCTTATTTGTGCAATAGATTTTTTCCCAGAATTCTGTTACAAGCCTATCCATATTTTTGAGACCAAAACAAATAACATTGATTGTCCTAGTATCAATAATATTATAATATTATAGGACTAGTAATGTCCTAGTACATCTTGCAAGTGCAAGAAATGCAAGTAAATCTTGCATTTCTGTTAAAGGGGGTCATTAACATAGATCCATTTTAACAGAAATGCCAGATTTTCTCTGAGTAGACTCTCTGATGGCATGTCAGCTTGAAGAAACAGAGATTTCTCTACACATTTTTAGAGGCCTGATAAAAATTATTTTTGATTGGAAATTTTCTTAATACATTATTATTCCTACTTACTAAAAAAATGATTTTTGGGGGGAGAGAATTTTAAGGATACTGAATTCAAACAGCTAATATTATCTTTTATAGAAAAATGTGTGACCAGCAGGTTCAGTTATCTAAATTGTACACCATGCTATGACCAGTTGTAATGAGAATTAGAAAATACAGCTAGGACAGATCCATAGTAAATAATCACTGGAGCTGTAGTCTTGCCAGAACAGTCTTTCTCATATTTATTTCCATTTCTTGTGAGATTAAAAAAGTTTTCAGTTTTTTTTTTTTATTTTCCACCAGCAAACCACAAATTTTCTCCATTTAACTGAATAACTCTCTAAACTTTTTCAATGTCTTATCTGAGAATGTAAGATTACATGTCTTTTGTAGAGTTTTGCTGTGGATGAAATATTGTAAGAATGCAGTTTTAATAAAGGTTTGACACCTGAAGTGAGAAGTGTAGGGACACAGAAATACAATTGCAGCAGCTTAATGCCAGCAAATATAGTCGGTTTCAAACCTCATGCATGTTCTAGTTAATTCTTGCTTTATCTGCATCTTTTTCACCTGTCTTTAGTGAAAGTATAAACAAGTCTCCACAATAAAGTGATTTCTCGATGTTTCGGTGTTTTATGGCTCTTCATTAACTTGCTTATTGACTTTTCAAACAGTACTAAACAAGAAGATTTAAGTTTAAAAAACAGAACACCATTACCATCCCATTTTAACACATATGCTGGAAAGAATCGCTTATCACTAAGTGAATTTAAAAGTAACAGAAAGCGTTTTTAAATCTGCTCATGAATGCCAAACTATTAACTGCAAACTTGTAATTACTACCGAAAGGATTCCCACTTGAGCTACTAACCTCCTTCAAGTATGAAGATTTGCTTCCAGAGAGCATCTCAATTTTTATAAGCATTAACTTTATTGGAGCGTAAATCCTTATATCTGTCACAAAACATGTCTCCTAATGCCAAAGCCATCGATCCACTGCCAGTGCTCTCCACAGTACTCACTGGTGGGATGATGGACATGCACACTGTGCCTCCAGAAGTATTTCTGATCTGGGGAAAAATAGGCCAGTGTTGCCTACTTTCCATACCTTACATTTCACAACAGCCCTGGCACACATGGACTCGAGTTCTTGCAGGGGAACCGGGGCCAGGAGCTCTGCTCTTGCTGTGCCCCAAATGTTTGACCACTGCTCAGAGGCAACCAAGGGAAGGGCTGAGGGGGTTGAACAGCTTTGAGACACTTAGCAATGGGGACAGGACTAAGTTTAGGTCAAACTAAAACTCCCAGCTCGAGATAGCATAAGTGTAGAGGTGTCCAACCCAGTGGCTTCTACCCGCTGAGCTGCTGCTTTTGAGTAGTCACTTGTTCACATTAACACCACTAACACAGCTGTGTATGGAAATAGAGTCACACCCCCAAAATCTGAATATAATCCTGTTTTGTGCATAATAATGGCACCTATCTTTATAGTAGCTCTTTTAAATTATCTGAAATTACCTCACAGAGGTATCTAAATTATCCAAAAGTATCCAAGGTACAAGAGCCATTAGGCCAAGGAGAAGCAAAAGAACTGGATTTTCAAGCCCATGAACAATTTTGAATACCCTGCATTCATGCTGAAAGTGGTTGAAATACTAAGCTGAAGTTGAAAATGAGAATTACAAGCATAATGGAGTAATCCAACAGCTGTGATACTGAAAAGTGTAGAGTTTTTCTGGCAAAATTTTCCTTAAATCTTTATCCTATGAAAGGGAGAAACTGCTCTGTGTGTCATCCAAGCCAGTTTGCTAAAAGTCCTATCGTGTCAGATTAACCGAAAATTAAATTAAAGTTTTAGAGATATCCCTTTAATCTTACCCAGAAATATTCCTGTGAGCGTAGCTTGTATGATTTTGATCTGAATTGCAAGATCACAGTAGTGATTGGCATTGTATTAATAAAATAACTCTTCAGATATCTTTTTCATAACTTCTTTGCTATGCTTTCTTGCTGTGTATTTGCATCATCAGCCCTCTCCTTTCCTTCTTCCCTATTTGTAATCACTACAAACACAATATAAAGCTGGTTCTCTGCTTCACTGCTGCAGACTCTCCAGAGCTACCATACTGCCAAGAAGTTTGGCCTATTAGCATACCAGCCAACAGATTTATGATAGAGCAGTAGTAATTCACTCTACAACATGCATAATCTGTATACTGGCAGACCATTTAATTTGTCAGCAAACCACATCACATTTGGTAGTCTTGTACATCTGTAGTTACTGGTTCATATAAGGTACATTTATGTCTGAATTTATTTTGTGGCATTGAGTTCTGTTATGTCTTCAAATATTTGCTAACTAACTGTTCAATTAAGAATGGTATTTTGAAGTAATTTTAATAATTATATAAAAGCTTTTGAGTATTGCTTGTGTAAATTAAATGCCTTTCATCAAAACTATAATTTTTCCAGACAGCCTATATTTAAACTGGCATAACTTCTTGAGATCTTTCATTCTTTTATTTAATTACTAAACAGACAAAATCAGAAGTATTTTATACCTAAATTTTTATCTTACCTAATAAATCTAAATGAACTCAATATCTGAGATGTTTCTTGGCATTTTATGCCATTAGCAAAGGGTTTATTCCTGAAAATAGAACCCTTCTTGAAGACATACAAGAGCTCAGCTTAACAGTAGCAATTAATTAAATTTATTTTTGCAGGATTTCACTTCAGTCCCTGATGCTTCATGAGGAAGCAGCTTTGGAATTTTTATTATATTGAATAACAAAAATGTTCATATTAATATAAAGTGAATCACAGAAAAAACAATGAACTACTCCTTGAAAAACAGATTAAAGGTATATTGAATTAATAACTTGTTTATTTTGCTAAAATGAGAGAAAATATGGAAGTGGAGAAATCTGATAATTAAATTATTTATTAGCATCTTATTTATTTTATATAACCTTCTTCCACTCGTCTCTGCAAGAGTGATCTCTTATGAAAAGCCTTGCTTTTAATAATGGGAAAGGTAATACAGGAAGCAAAGAATCAGAGGATCACAGAATGGTGGGGGTTGGAAAGTTGCTTGCGAGACCAAGTTGCAGTCCAACCCCCTTGCTCAAGCAGGGTCACGTAGAGCAGGTTGCCCAGGGCCATGTCCACTTGGGTGCTGAATATCTTCAAGGATGGAGATGCTACAATCACTCTGGGTCACCTGTTCCTGTGTTCAGTCGCCCCTAGTGTAGACCTAGTAGTCCAGTGTCCTTGATTTGGAATAGCAAAATATGTTATTCATTTCTGATCTCATATCTGTAGGATATTTTCCAATTAATGGCTTTCAAAGCTACAGTATGGTGTAAAATCAATATACCAATAAGGAGGCATCCAGTATGGAAGAAGATGGGGATGGGCATTCAAGACTTCCCAATGCAGTAAGCAGGGGGTGTCTGGTTTATGTTCATGCCAGGGAGTTTGTAGATCATAGGAAAGACCATCACAGGATTGCTTTTTATGGGTCGTAATAGAAATTGTGACATGGTACCAGAGGCAGAGGAATGTTAGTGTTGTCTTTAGGGCATGTTTTATAGATCGGGGTCAGTTGTTCGCAGAAAGAAATGGTCAGGCAGACATGGAGTGGGACTAGAGATTGCTCCCCAGTGTAGGAAAGCTTTTCCAGTATCATTGCAAATGTGCAGAGCCCTCAAAGGAAGTGGCCAGCCCCGTTTCCATTCAGGCTAGGAAAATTAACTACCCAGGAGCTTCAGGAAAGATCGGCCAAATCTGTTTTTCTGTCTTCCTTAAGGTGATATTTTCTGAGTGCAACCAAACCAAGATCTCCTAAAATGCACAACTGAAAAAAATAATATATTTAAGGTAGTATGTTCAAGCCTAGTGTGAATTGTGTCTGCTGAAAGAGACACAGGAGGCTCTATAAATGCTTTCAAATGAATGCTTGAAAAAACAAATCTAAAGTTGTACTTTAGTGTCACCCAGTTGAATTAAATTATATATAGTTTTAACAATATGGTTGTGTGTGTAAAAACACTCAGATTATACCAATTAACTTGATGTTTTTATTTTTTAAACTATCTAGGCCATACAAACACCTAAACTTCTAAAGAAATATTTTAGCTAACAACCTGCATACTTTCCATCCAAGTATTTTACAAACACCTAAAAGCACTAGCATTTTTTTTTTCTAAATTGATTGCCTTAAGAGGAAAAGTGTTCATAGTTCTTCTGAGCAGAAACCGTTTTGGAATTGCAGCTCTATATATTATACCTGATGTCCAGTAATTTAGTCCGCAGTGGAATTGTGCTCCATCTGCAATTGCACTGAAGCCAAGGTGGGCATGTAATTGCAGATATTGAGGCTAAAAGCTGTATTCAAGCAGCATTCATTCACAGCCCAGGACAGTTTCCAGCTCCAATGTGGTGCTGAAACCACATTTAAACTGAAACCACTCTGAATGATATGTTCTGCATGAGCAGTGGGCTGCTGGCGTGTGGGGACCGAAGCGTATCATAACATTGCAAGAGCTTTAAATACGAATATTCTGACATCATTGTTTGCCTGTTTTGTAACAAAAGAGGAGGGAAAAGGGTGTTATCTTTTTGAAAATAAAGCAACCAAGCCATTGTTTGCCCTACAGATTGAGATTTCATAGACAAGGCTTCCAGAATCAGCTTTTATGTCTATGACCAAATGAAATAAAACAAAGTTATAAACATATATATATGAAATATCAGATTCTATCAAATTTTATTTTTTTGAGTAATTTTAATATTGGAAAGAGAGGAGGAACAAAACTTTAAGGTAGAGAACATTTATGCCACAACAATAGCCCCCAAAGACAATAGTTCTTTGTTGCTATAACACTATTGAATTCAGTTGGGATCAGCTGAGTACTTAGCTCTTTAAAAAGTCAGATATCTAATTTTAAACTCTGTTTTGAATGGCTGTCATAATACTTAAATCGAGAATGTACTCATCTAATATCTTAATTCAGGTTCAGCTGTAGCCTGAAAGAGAAATAAAATGAAAAAAAAAAAAGGGAAAAACAAACAAACAAGAGGAATATGAACAGGAAAATGGAATAAAAAGCCTATTCATCTGGATTTAAAAAAAAGAAATGGACTGGAAGTTAGGGTATAAAAACTAATAGGAAATTGAGAGGAATTTAGGGAAAAAATAAAGAAAACACTAAAGGACACAACAGTAAACATTCAGGTTAAATGATTTTTTTTTTCAGTTTTTCTTTTGAAAAATCTTGGCAGAAGCAGAGCTTCATTGGATATTGCAGTACAAAAGAAGTGCAATAGGCCCATTGAATTCAGTGTAGTTATGGTTCACTCTAATGAGTCATGTGTTAAACCCTTAATGATTCTAAAACACTTCAGATATTAAAAAAAAAAAACTCTGAGTTTAATAGATACCATGTAATCACAAAATACAACATGGACTAACCAGAAGATTTTCTTAGGTCTGTAGAAGGAACTCTAACACAGTGATGTGCACGAGGGAGTGAATGGCCCTACCTAATGAAATGAATATTTGAATATCCAGTTTAATAGATTTTTAAAATCCTAAGCCAGTTTGAATATGCCACTCAGAATTTCAGTTTATTTCTATCTTATCAAAAGAGGCAAGAGGAGGAGAAAACACAAGCAATGCTCTATTTTACCTAGTTTTACTTGAAGGAGTACCACTGTGTATTGCCAGAGACCAGAAAATTAAAGTCTGCCATATAAACAACTCATATATAATCTTATTAGCAGTGATCAATGAAAGCATAAAAAATGTTGGGAGCTACATATAAGTTAATGACTCAGAGTCAGGTATAATTATATGAAAAGAACAAATAATCGTTATTGCCAGATGTAAATTTTTTTCACAGAATAAGCAGAATTTCCACCTTTGCACTAGGAGATTTATCTGGTGAGATATGCTTCCAGGGCAAATAGCAGTCTATAGAAAGTTTTATAGAATCCTTCCCTATTTAAACCCGGGAAAGGAAATCCTGGAACTGTCATCTGTGGAGATTTTTGTGAAAATACCCCTGTATATAAAAAAATGAAAAGGAAGGATTCTCAGGGTGCTCTGAGAGTGAGTGGGTGATAGGGATGTTGCTATGACTCAAAAAAACATTTGCAAACACGCTAGAGCCTCTCACAGCTCGGAAAGCTACAGCACAAAGTAAGCGTGTTAGCTGCATGTTTTGCCCTGAAAAGCAATTTGTTAGCACGCTGGTGTTGAAAGGAAAACTGCAGCTCCCTCTCGCACGGTTCCCTTTATCTGCGTGCGCCAGGGCCCCCACGCTGCCTGCCGGCATCTGCGGCGAGGCCGTGAGGAGCCCGGCAGCGCGAGCTGACTAGAGCCGAGTTGCGGCCAGCAAGAATTAAATCTTGAGCCGATTGCCAGGCAACGCATGAATATGAATATTTACAATATTCAGCAGTGATGGAGCTTTCCCCAGGCTGGCACATCTGCTCGCCCTGAAGGACGTTTCTGAAGTGGGGAGAGGCAGTGAGGAAATCTCCAGCTTCAGATGCTGCAGATGCGCTGGCTTCTCTACCCATGTCACTTGAAGTTTAACTTCTTTAAAAGAGAGCTTTGTCATCCTAATCTCCTCAAAACCTACCCTTTTCTCCATTACCTTGTCCATAACAGCTTAATTTCAGGAGAATTATTCTTGTGCTCAGCTCCCTTTCCTCTGAAAGGCCACAACCGGGCGCGTGCAGGGAAGCCCTGGTGAGAGAGCAGATGCTCTCACCAGTAATTCCGCTGAGGTCACTCCAGTCTTGTCCACCTCAGAGGAAGACGTGTCCTTACAGGGGCTTCTCCAGTACCAGTTCCAGGAACAAAATGTACCGGTATTACTTCCAATAAATCATTGAAATCTTTTAATGAAAGCCAACGTACAGCAGACATGTCACAGCAGGGAAGTGCCTCCTACCAAAAGAGCATTCAATGCAGATTCCTGTCATCTTTTGCACAGTTGCATGCATAAAGGTAGGAGAAAATATTGTCCTGCCTGTGGGTTGTATTCACACTTTACAGCCCATCTGGTCTTGTTTCAAATGAGCAAGCTTCCACGTGTTTTCATTACCAAGTGGCACTTAAATCTATCCTGTTTAGCCAAAATAGACCTCTGGTAGACTCTATTAGACAGGAGTCATATATATTTTTTATTTCATGCATAATGAAAGTTTGGACAATCAATGTAGATTTAACAGTGAAGTTCTTTATTTTCTCCCCCGTGGCTCCCAAGGCCCATACCTTGAGGTGGTAAAAATGATCATTTTGTTTTGCTACAGGTGTCACTGTATGTGTGGTGTTCACACAATTTATAATATCATCTCTAAAACCAAATATCAACATTTGGTCAAACTCTTGGTTTCTTCTTTGACCAGAAATCTAGTACTTCCACTGTTGCTTGAACAGATACCTCCACGATCTGACTTTTTAATACATTTTGCATTCCAGATTCTTGCTTAAACTTTGGTCATTGCCTACCTTGATGAATATAAACTAATTCTATGTGATTGTCATTCTTGCAATCTTGCTTTCTCAAATAAACTAAAAATAAAAAGATGTTGCTAAGGTGCTAAGGTCTTCTCCTTTTTTTTTTTTTTTTTTTTTTTTTTTTTTTTTTTTCCAAAAATACAAGACTGTCTTGTATGCTCTAACAAGGGGGTATGGCTATAACTCTGTCACATTTCTGATTTTAACCCAGACATTTTGCCTCGTGCTTGAATCCATCCAGCTGCAAAATTAGGACATTATTAAAGAAGAGTTGCCTCAGTTTTAAGATTTCCTGCCCAGATGTATTAACATATACAGCCCAGTTTAAGTCTCATCTGAACGGGATATATCCCTATATAAATATAATAGCCAATTTTTATATGAAGTTCAAGCTGAGTTGCTTGAAAAGAATGATATTTTGGCCTCACATTTTGGCCTCCACTTATATCATTGCAAGCCCCATAAGTTTAATGGGTTTCCACATGTGTAAACAAGACAGACGTTTGGGCCAAATCCAGCTCTGGAATAATAACTCCATTGCCTTTAGTGCTGGCTTTGACCCAATGTGCATAAACTGGGATCCGAAGGAGATTTTCCTAATATTTTAAGATTTTATATCAGCTGTTTTCCAGCGGTTCTGGAGGGAACCAGATCTTTTTCTTAGGCAAATCTTACTTTTCAAACAATCGTATTAATGTTACTTCTCTCACACCATTTTAATTTGATATGCATAAACTAAATCCTGCCTATGTTGAAAAAAGAAAAAAAAAAAAAAGAAAAAAAAAAGGCAAGGCACATTTTCAGTTACAATGGACAGAGTTATATTTTCCTTAGCTTTGAATTTTCAGAATTCATTAGTGATTTGGAATATGAATGCTCAGCTTTCATATTTGTTGGGAATCCAGATTTTCTGTGGATGGGGCCTGTTTAATATGTCTCTAACAGAGTACTCAGACTGCAGCACCAATAATCACTTGTGCTTGTGGGAAGCAACAGCCAGCATGTCTTTTCCATTAGTGTTTTTTTTTTTTTTCTGCATGTATTAGATTTTTAGTAGCTTCTGGTGAATGTTACTTATGGCAGAGAGCATTTGTTCTAATCCAAACCAATAAGACTTAGGCACAAAGACATTGGAAAATTCATTATTCCTATGGCTATATTCTAAATATAGAAGGAAATAACTGTTTTCTTTATTACTGCAGAGGGCCCATTCTCTATAAGGCTGGTGGTAAAATATAAAGAATTGTCTATATTATGCATGTAGGAAACATCACAAAACAAATATCACCTTTTTGTTGCTTAAATTTGTTACTTAAAAAGTTTCTCTTTGGCCTTTAAAGCATTTACAAGTTATCTCAGTTGCTTAGAAGCCCAGTTTTCAATGATATTCCCTAAAATTTAGGCAGTTATCCATCTAATCTGGAAACAACTCCAGAGAGAGTTCATTATTTGAACAACCCTGCACATATGCAAAAGCCACGTACTGATGCCTGTTCACATCACTGATATATGCAGCCTCTGACTGTATGGGCTATAGGTCACCAGGCAATAATGAAAAGGAACAAAAAAAATGCATTCAGGTTAGAAAACCAACTGAAAAGGTATGTTGAATGTAGTTAAAACACTAGTGCTGTAAAGGAGTGTGAGCTATAAATGATCGGCCTTAATAGCACTGACATTTTACTGAACTACAAGCCCAGCGCTTTTTAATAGATCATACCTTGAGCTCATACCTCCTTCAGAAAAATATGCTGACCAGGGCGCAGAGAGGAAAATCCTCATTTGTCTCCTAAATAGACTCCTTATCCCAAGTTGCCTGAGCAGATAAAGCCCCCCTTTGTGCCCTTCTAGCAGGAGAGAGGAAAGCAACTAGGTCATTACAAAGACTGACAAGTTGTTTTTCACAGTCCTCCTTACAGTGTCTCTTCCAGGGACAGAGTTACAATGAGTTGCTCACAGTGGAGTGAAACATGGAGAATCCTGAAAAGGAAGGCAAAAAAGGTGGAAACAGAAGAGAACAAAACCCAGTGGCGATGAATGAGGAGGAAAGCAAGATCTTAAACAAGCAGCTCTAAAGTACTAGAAGAAAGAAAACAAATAGCTGTTTTTGTATGAGGATTTAAAACAGAAAGATGAAGGAATTAGGAGTGTTCACTTAATAGTATATAGAGAATTTAAAATTGTAACATACAAAAAAAAAGGATTTAATATATTATAAATAGCAGCATAATGGAGATGTGGTTTATTAAAAGAAAACAAAATAAACCAATGAAACAAATTACTAAAAGAGTATCCAAAATGTTGAATGTACAGAGAGGATATTCATACAACTCAATGTATTGAATAAAAGCAAAAGTGGAAGATGAGATACCGAAGAGATGGCTGAATTTGTTATGAAGTGCAGCAAAGCAATGAACATATAAACTTGTACTGCGAAGTCCAAGATGATATCATTCATCCACATCAGCTTCCCATGCCACATACTACAAGAGATTTTTCTGATCTGTTGCACGTATAATGGCTAAACTGCACAGCAGTTTCAAGAGGTCAAAACTATTTGTGACCAATTTGAATAACAATTTGCAACAATATATGATAACAAATGCATGTTTTTTTCACATTTTTTCAAACAAAGCATACTGTTGAAAAATAACTCTGCCATTTTGCACTTCATATCTGTAAAATCAGACAGCAAAAAAAAACCCTAAAAAATAATCAGTCTAAAAAATTAAGCTGTGTTTATGTTACCTAATTCAATTGCTGTTCTGACATTCATACACAAGCAGGAGAGACTTAACATGGAAGAATTTCAAAGAGTTGTTGCATTTTGTTGTAACATGTAACAGCTTTAATATTATTCACCTATATTTTTTGCTGTTAAGACAAAATTACAAAGCGCAGCTTCATAACCTCTCCTTGTGCCTCACTGGCTTTGGTGTTTAATTCCAACATGAAACCCTCGGTCTCCGGAGCCCAGCTGTGTTCTGTCGCAGTCCTGGCAGCTGGGGTGGAAGCCACGACACTGCGGGAGCCCTGGCAGCAGCTCCCACGTCTGCTGCAGGAGAGCAGCAGGTCGTGCTGAAGGAACCTCTCAGGCATCGAACGAGCAGAGATGTTGCAGAGGGCATGTGTTGATATTGCAGTGGGTATATGTCAAGACAGAATAAAGGTGAATGGAAGAGAGGAAAAGTGCTAGCATGGTGAAAGGATAGATCAATAGAAATGCTTTCCCTGTGAAAAGAGCATAAGTCACATACAGTTGTCTACAGAGGAGGGTAATCCTGAGGGAGTCTCTATTTGTATTTTCCTGTGAAAGGTAACAAGGAAAACAGCAGTAAGAACAAGTAAGCTTTCAACAAAACTGTGCAAGTGCCATGTTGAATGATAGTTGACAGCTCCTGCAGGGAGCCAGACACCGTATCACTGCAAGGCACACTAAGGTCAGGAAGACAGCAAGGCCGATGGAGGCAGACACGTATTATGGATGCTGTACAGTGTGTTGCTCCATGGTTTACTTGTGTAAGACTGCAGAGAGGACAGGTGTTGGGAAGGGCCTGACTTCTGGATTCCCAAGTCCTCAGATGGGTTTAGAGCTCTGAAAGTGCTCTGTTCTTCATCTAGCTCCAATGAAATATGCAAGTACTCTGGTCAGCAAAACTCAAACATAGATGTATAAGAAGCAGGTCTACGTAAAATTCAGTCTAAATTCTGATCAATATTATTCAGAAAAAGGGAGAAAGATATAATAAAACATAGAAAAGGACAATCAGACAGTCTTGAGATTTACTTCTTTTCACTGACTCTTCTCACACCTTGCTGTTAGGATGGTTTTATTTAAGCAGCATGATCACCAGTTATCACATAATAGAAGAAAATGGTTTAACACATAAACACTTAAAACCACTTTTCTGATTTACTAAGCTCTGCAGTTGTTTTTCTGGATCTTTTTTTCCATAAATGTCAACTAACATAAATGAGCTACTTGCTTCAAACATAATTTGAGATGTTTAGTGGTTCTGACATCAAACACCCTTGTTCATGGCACAATAGATAATGTTTTGTTTTATTTTGATTATTACAAAGCCCTTCTGTTTTCTCTCCCATATTCAACATAATGGCATCCATTCTTATAAAAAAAATGACTTAGCTTCACTTACCCCTAGAGGAAAGTTTACCCCTTCATAGGAAATTTTCACAAATTGTTTGGTTAAAAAGTGAAAATGCTGCAGTGTTTTATATGAAGGAATATAATACTTTTTAGAAGACAGGTTTCATGCTACAGTTTTGTTCACTTGCAAGCATGAATCATCTCCTGTAGGACAAAACATGAGAGGAAGGTGCCTTGTTTTTCTTACGAAGAAACTACTGTCACTACTGGACTAGGGAAGTCCAGGTTTGTCTGCTGTGTCACAAACAGAATAGAAATAAAGAGCATGACTTGTAAATACTTATCTCATTGTCCAGAGTGAGCTTCATGGATGCAATCAAGAAATGCTTTTTATTCCCTTTAAATACCATCTCACAATTTTAGCATGAAAAGTTAACAGAAAGTGGCAACTTCCTTGTAGCTGAAAATATAGTCCACACACGCACAAAAAGAGGCTATAAGGTTAAACACTGCTCATTTAATTTCCATTTCAGTAGAACTATTTATATGAGGAAGGGACAAGGAAAAATTCTGTCCAGAGCCTTAAAACAAGATTGATCTTTAAAGTAGAAAATGAATTAAACACTCCATACACGGTATTTGTCATATCCTGCACAGTCCAAAAATCTCATCTGCAGACAGACTGTGTCTCATCTTTATGCATATGGCCTCAATGCCACAGCTGCATGTTCCTGAGCAGTGATTATTTCACCCTTTCTCTTGCATGAATGTAAGAGGCAAGTTTCTCATATAATGGTCATCACATCTGGCTATTTGTAATACTTTATTGAGCCACAGCTGGTGTACATCCCGCAAAAATGGGAGCTGCTTGCTCTAGGATGGAAACCTCTCTATTTTTCTTGCAGTTTCTCTTCAATGCTAGAAAACAGATGTGTTGAACTATTCTTAGCTTTTGATACAAAAAAATATAAAAATTAATGGAAACGTGACACTTTTTGTCTCAAACTGTAGATGGTTACTCTGTGAGAACACTATATTCTTCTGTATTCTTCTATATTATGTTTAGTCTGGTGTCTGGTTCCTGACAGAGGTCAGTAACCATTGTTCCAGGGTAAGATAAATGACAGAGGCTACTACAGAATTACTTTCCAGTTTTCTGATACCAAAGATGTCCTCTGTTATCATGAACACATATGGCACTAAATTTTATTAACAAAGACAGTTTATAGACAATTAAACTCCAGATGGAAATTAAAGTTCCTGCTGATTAGGAATATCAAATAAGGAGCTAGGAATCAGACAAATTAGTAGAGAATAACAAATATCTATGATACTACCATTTTTTTTTCTCTGACTGATTTCCTTGGAATATCTGATCTACTTTTAGGTAGTTTAGGGGACAAAAATCATGTATCTATTTATATTTCAGAACTCATCATTGCAAGTTCTGAAATAAAAGTGTTCTTCCTTATATCAACAGAGGAAGAAAAGACTCTTGAATTATTGCTCATCTAATGAAAACAAATTTTTGCTTGACATTGAAAAATTCATCACCTATAATACTAATATATTTCTGACTTGTATTAGTTACTCTCTGGGGAAGAGATATTAAAAAGAAGGAACAGATTTTGAGTTGCTCAGGAGTGCTACCCATAAAGTCCACATTCACAAACTGGTAATAATTGCAGTGCTCAGTATTACAGTAGCAATGACAAATGAGGCAGTCAACACTGCTGAGCTGCATTATTGTTTCTGAGATATTTGAATAGAGGTAGTGGTGATTAAAATGGGATTCACGGTGCTTTCAACCATTTCCTACACAATGCTGAAGAAAAGCAGTTTTCTGGAGGTTCTTTTTTTTCTCCCTCTCTCCCAAGCTTAAAACACAATTACAGAATATTAGGCCAACCACAGAAGATTGGGTCATTTGTCCTTTTCTTCCGACGATTAACCAGAGGAGGACTTGGAAGTGGTTCTCGATTTTCTGTAACTGTCTGAAGATCAGACCACAGGTGAAAGAAAGAGATAGAATTCTTTGTATTCCTTACTTAAAGAGTTTCAGACTCACGCATGAAGCATTTCCATAAGATTACCGAGCTGCAAGATCAGCTGGGAGAAGGGCTCTGGATTTTGGACAGAAGATTCTTGCATTCTCCAGAAGAAGATCCAACCAAATCATGTTGCTTAGGGGTCAAAACACTCATGAAGGAGACAGCAGAATCACAAGAATGTCATTGATTTGTCCTTGTTTCCTGTGTTAGCCATGTATTGTGAACTACAGACATAACACCAAGGAAATTCTAGAAATTTAACCTGCAAGCAGAGGCAAGCATCTAGATTTACATCCCTTCAGTTCAGTGGCCTGAATTCTCCACCCCCTATTAGTGTCCAAATCAGAAATTGATTTATATCTATTTTACAAATTATAGTGATTTTATAACTTGTTTTGTAAATTTTGTAAATTGTCTGGTATGGTTCCCTTCACTGTATCTCAGCACAGTTGCTGCATTTAATCATCAGTATAATATTTTTTTTCTTCTGTGAAATAGAGGAACATAGATTTAGCTGATTGGATATATCATAGGCACTTGAGCAATTGTATTTAAAACATGGCCTTCTGCAATAGAAATTTATTATGTCTAATAAGCAATGCTTGTTCCTAATGTTTAGCAGAGGAAGCTGTATACCATCAGGGACTAACTTCAGAATTGCTCATCTATTCCCTAGTTTTACAACTCCATATCTTGTGGTAATGATGTTCCTTTTCTCTGTTTTTGATAGCATTCCTTCTATCTCTTACTTTGATGATACTTTGAAAAAAATAACTAAAACATCAGTATCCCTAGTTTATTTTGACCCTTTTGGAGCCAAGGGGGCAGAAGATGAACCATCATACGAAACAGACATGTTTCAGACACTTGCAGGTAGTTTGTTTTTAATAAAGAAGGCATCTCATTAAAATAAAAATAAAAGAGAGAGAGAGAGAGAGATCTGCTCTGGATATTTACAGAACTAGTGAGAGATTTTTCAGGAGAGTTTCACAGAAGAAACTAGAAATATCAGAAGACCTAACTAGCAAAGTACCTGTGTGAGAACAGCTTCTGGTAGGGGATATTGTTTGTGACTGATTGTGTAGTTTGAAATTTTCATGAAATTTTCAATTCCTTGCAAAGACAAGGCAGAGCGAGAGATGCTTTGGTCTGGAGAGGACATGTGTTTGAGTCTTCATCTCCTTGCCAAGCCCCTCTGCTGCGTTTGGCACAGGCTGGTGCTGAGACCCCTAGGCTACAAAGGACTCAGACACCCTCAGCCAAAGAAGTGCAGACCTAGAGCTGGACAAATCTGTTCTGGGGCTAGGAGAACAAAGAAATAGTATCTAATATGCACCATAAATAGTAAAATATATCTAAAACACACCATAAATAGTAAAATGAGAGAAAACGTAAACTTGCAGGCTAAAGAAACAAGTGTGTTGGCAAATATATAAAAGTGACACCAGTCAGATCTTAGAGCAAAGGAGAAGCTCTCAACATTGTGCTCCTCCTGGTGAAGGGCACCAGCTGCTGACAACTCGCTGCTCCTCCAGCCCTCCCACCCCCACACACCAGATTGAAGTCATCAACACTAGGGCACAGAGCAGCAGTGAACATAACACAGAGAAAGGAGTTAGATACTATTAAACACATGTATAATAACAATTTTATCTCTATTATTATTAGTGAGACATTTTATGTATAGAAGCATTCATTTATTTACTTTTTTTCAGTAATAATCATATCTAGTAATGATTCTTGGACTGCTAAAGTTCATTTATACTACTACATTCTTGGCTTTACGTATAAGGTGTGTTTCCGTTTTGCACCTAATGACATTCTGAGGGCAACAGAAATAAAGAAAAGGTACCAGTGAATGTGAAGTCATAAAATACTTAAATTCTTTAACTTAACCCTAGATTTCTTAGTTTGGATGGTAACCACAAACATATGATGTATGAAATCAAGAATGAAGGATCAGAAATTTATGGTGTTTCAAAATTTGATTGTCTCTGACAAGTGGAAGAGCATTACAACCACCTGCAGGAAAAAACACCCCTGCAATAATTTGAAAAGTGTCTAAATGCTGTGAAGCTACTGTGTCTCTACAAAAGAGTCAGAACATTGAACCTATCATCAGGTACTTAAGGCTTGTAAATGAGTAGAGGGATCACAATAAAAGAAGCCAGGGCATGTCAGATGGTGATCACATTTTCAGATAACTGCAGAGTGATGCAAGGCAATGACTGTACTATAGCGGTTGGACACTGGGGAGCACCTACGAGTCTCGGCTCACACCTCTTTTTGATCAGTATTTCTCCCATGCCCTTCCTTGACATAACGGCAGGAGAAAGTTCCCTTTCAAAAGACTTTTTAAGACCTACTTGCTGTTACACCAACATTTATTAACTTTTCCTAAATCTCTATATTTTCTAATGGAGTTATGCTTGGACTCCTTTTTTTATTTAAAGAGGGTGGTTGTTTTAATAGCTGCTCATTTGTTTGTCATCTCAAAGAGAGTGTTGCTTACTGTAGAAAATGACCATAATGACTATAATTTGGAGAGTGGCTGCTCTATATTAAGACTGACTATGTAAAGGGACAACCATGGTCCATAGCATTTACAACAACAACAACAAATTCTGTTCTTTGCCTATCTTTCTCACAGAACAAGACAGTCTAGACTGACCATACTAAAAAACACAACTTTTGCTTTCCTTGCATTTCTACAAAGCCTTTTTTGTGTATGGAAGCATCATGGATTAAAGTGATATATATATGACCAACATTACTGTTGGATGTGAGCACTTTTTATAATATGCATCTGAAGAGAAACCTGTCAACCTATCTATCTCAATCATACAGGTATATCTCATATCATACAGGTATGGAGTTCATATAAAGGTACTTTTAATGGAGCTTTTTAAACACTAAGCATAAGTCAAAGTAATCATTCAAGAGCAGCTTTGATGATCTTTGGAAACTTCTATGTAACTATTGTCCCCTTTGGACTCTAACTCTTATTTTTTTGATAGGGAAGTTGTTTAACTGATCAGTGTTGTGCTAGAACCTCTGTTTTTGCAAGCTCGAAGGATTTGGTACCAATCATACTCAGTTCTTGCAACAGTATTTACTATATTCCTTTCTCTCCTGAGTTTCAATAAGGTAGGATTTCTCACGACAAACTTGAAAGATAGTCACAAACACAGATAATCCTTGTGATAAAACAGCTGGTATTTTATTTTAAAGTATGTTTAGTAATAACATTTTATATAGTAGTCAAATAATTAAAGTACTGAAGCTAAACAACAGAGATCTCAGACTGAATCTCTCATCTTCCGAAGAGAAAGAAAAACAAGAAAATTGTTTTAAACTCCAGTGGCAGGAGCATATAAAATAACAGATGCATATTCTCTGTAAGACTATTCCTCTCTACAAAATACCACTTAAGATTCATTGGGTAAGAAGGATCCAGAAATGTTGACTATCCTAGTAGCTAAAATAATGTTGGTTATTTCCAGCATGTCTTACATTTTCAGTCCTGTGTACCAAATGTTAAATTTCAAAGCATGTGTTGATTTTAGTTGTCATTAAACTCTGGTCTTCAGTGACTAAGTCTGCTCTGAATAAGAGATAATATGTACATATTTTTTTCCTTGGAAGAGAGCAAACAGTAAATTATCACTTTGAGAAAATGTTTGTGTTCTGGTTTTCTACTGCTCCAGAAAGAAATAATTGTCACTAGTCTAACTGGGAGTCTATT
Source organism: Tinamus guttatus (assembly GCF_059628265.1). NCBI lineage: Eukaryota > Metazoa > Chordata > Aves > Tinamiformes > Tinamidae > Tinamus > Tinamus guttatus. Next base: position 5,615,859 of record NW_028288747.1, read on the forward strand.
GCTATGTTTTCCAAATGCTTTTCTTGCTTACTGCAGACTAATGTTTGTTCCTGTGTAGCAGGGAAAATAATAAATTTCAGGAGGCTACTCTCTCACTGCACTCTGTAAGGCGTTAAAAATGTACAAAGTGTACAGGAAAGTGTCAATATATTGACAAAGAGCAGGCAGTTTTATCAGATTTTTTACATCTACAGAAATAATTTCTTGCATTTTGAAATTGTAGACCTTGAAATGCAAAAACAAAAATCTCCAAAATTCAGTCAAAATCCCTTTTCATGGATATCAAATGAAGGTGACAAGGGAGAATATTTTAATAAACTTAATACATGGGAACTGTAGATTCATTTTTTACATGAACTGAAATTTTAGATATGCTTTTATAAAAGCTAATCTAGGAGAACATTATATCAAATATGACTAGGAAACAAAGAAGATCTTCATCAGAAAATTCACCGTAATTGCAGGAGACAAGTGAAGACAGGCAAAAAAGTATTTCATATGTGAAGATGCAGCTCCTTGTAATGGAAAGAATGGTTTCAGTTTATCAACTGAGAAAAATCAACAGAGCTTTCTGGCCAGCTCAGGAAATGAAATTCCATGTCACTGATAAAAAAAAAAAGCATATAAAGGTTTTCCTATGAGAAGAAAAAGCAGGCATTTAAGGATGCTGTTTTTATTAACATAGATTAGACTATAAATTAAGATAGCATTCTAAATCTTAAAAAGCACTCATAATGATTATTGTAATGAATCAAAGAAACCCTTTCAAACTGCATCATTTATAGAAAATTTGTGGTCTTTGTCCATCATTTATTAGTTTGGGTAAAATCCTCCTTAATCTTTATTTGGAGACTCTAGTTTCGGGTTTTTTTTTTTTTTTTTTTTTTTTTTTTTTTTTTTTGAGGGCAGGGAGATTAAAGAAGAGGCAAGGCAAAGCTAGGCTTTCCTATATTGCAGCAAGCCTTAACTGCTGGACTGCTGTAAAGCTGATAAATTGGTTTAACTAACTTCCACTGAGCCCCATGTTTCCATTTGTTTGTGGTGACACATCCCCACTGAGCTGAGATCATGGGTGAGCTTCATGCGCAGGTTAGGATCTCCTTTCACATTGTATTTTATTTCCCAAGCTTGGCATTTACCTCCTGTTTCATAGTGATGAGGGAGTTGCTTTCCACAATAACTGAGGATTATTGTGAGATTTCAGTAGCCATCTTTCCTGAAGCTGGCAGGTTTTTGCCTATAGAGAAAAAAAAAATCTGAAAAAATGTAACAACCCCTCAAGGAATCCTCCTTGTTAGGATGACATTACTGTACAGATAAAGTATAGTCCACTAAATATTATACCTTCAAAAGGATCTTTTTTTTCTAGACATCTGCGCTTCTGTCAAGATTTAATTAAAAGTGTGTTATTCCATTTCCAGTTCATCCACTTCATTTCATTATTATCTGTTCATCTCATTGACAGCTCTTTAGAGACAAGATGAGACTGAGATTTTCATACTGAGATTTCAGTATCCTACGTCTTAAATCAAGACGTGAATTTAAATCTAAATGTGATATTAGCTGATAAGCAGAGTTCAAAAGAACTGCACCAAAAAGCAGTACTGTTGGCTGCTTTTGAAGACAAGGTCCAGCCCTTGGGACACATTGACTGATGAGTCCAGTGAGTCCAGTGTTATGTTGAGCAGAAATGTGCTACCCAACAGGAGAGAAATGACCACGAGAAGAACTTAGCAGCTACCAGTGGCTGTTAGATTGCTGCAGTGGATAAACTCTTACCTGAATGAGAGTCCAGTTGATGTGTGGGATGGGAAATGCAAGAGTTATGTTCTATAAAAGAAAACTGTCACTATTTCTTTTACTTTGTTGTATAGAAAGTCTCTATGTCTGACTATATATGTCTATATATATGACATATATGAGACATGTCTATGCGTCTCTATTTTTTCAGAATATGGAATCTCAACCTTTCATGGTGCCAGTGGCTGAATGCAAAACCTTATGTTCCAGGCAGTGTGGTCCTTCATGTGCGTGTCCCTTCAGCATGTCTTCCTGAAGATCTAGGAGGTCTGGGCGACACTTGCGCTAGTCAAAGTGAGCACTTCACTCTTGAGAGCAGCTCTCTCCCCTCTGAATGTCATCCTCAGAAAGCATAGTCCATGGAGTACCTGTTTTCACCTGAGCTGTCATGTCTTGTCCGTTCTGCTCTAGAAGTTCTTGATGTAACATCTGTCACATCTGCCAAGACAGAAATTATTACATACACTGATCATCCTTGCCACTCTACATCTCACCTCGGTTAGCCTTTAACACCAAAAGAGTTAAAGGCAGCATTAGTCTAATGCTGCCTGATCCAGAAAGCAGACATCAAGACTGCTGAGAACAGAATATAAAAACACAAAAGATGTGGGGTATTATAAAGGGAAGAGTCAAGTAGTGAATTATTCCTTGGATTTCTTTTCTAGATGTTACTGATGGCATGTTCAGAATAGTCAAAGAGGATTTTATTCATCTTGTTTCAAGAGCTGGGGACATTAGTTTAGCCCGTCTGTACTTTCAGAATAAGAATTGAGAAGCTCCTTAAAATAGAGGGTCCTAAATGAAGCTGCCTCAAAGCTGTGCCTGTGACACAGCATCTTTAGGAGCCTGGGCTGTGACAAATGACGAGACAATGAACCTTAAAAGACAGTGGACAGGTTTGAATTATTATGCTTTACCCAGTTAAAAAGTCAGGAGATTAGCCATTCCCATCCATAAGAATTTGCTACTTCAAATAATTAAATTCTGGCAGACTAGAAAGAGCAGGTGTATTTTAATTAAATTTCTCTCATACTAGATTGGGAACAGCACACAGTCCATAAGGCTCTTCTACCCTCCCCCTGCCCATCTCTCTAAGTAGCTGAGATGCTTCATGGGCAAAGGCTAGTACCCATAGGCGGGGACTAATATCTAGTAGAAAAGATCCTGAAATAAAACAAAGCCATGGGAAAAGATGGCACTTGGTGAACAAAAAATGTAGAATTAAATTCTCAAGTCCATGGAAGAGAGAGAAGATATGAATTTCGACTGGATCTATAGATTTCATTTGGGAAAATGAAATCTAAATATGAAAAAAGCTTAGAACTAATACAGAATTTAGTCTTTGAAGTAATTTAAAATATTGTTTAACCTGTTTCACAGATAGCATTAACATTTTTTTACTAGTAAATTTATTCATTAGCATCTACTGATACTAAAAGCTTCATCAAAAAGCAATCCTTTATATTTTTGCCTCGCTGATTGCACAGGAATCTTTACAGAAAAGAGAATGCCTAATATGCTGAAGATCGCAAGAAAAATAATATTAAAGCACATTCAATGAACTAATTTAATGTAAACTTGGAAGCTATGTTTTAAAATGTAAGCTAGGACTAGAAATAAGTTTGAAAGTAAGTGAATGTATTAACAGCATAAATGGGAAAAGTCACAGACATTCCAACAGCAAAAGAACAAGACCTCAACACAGTAATGCAGTCACGGTTGTTGCCATATGCCCCAAACAAGTGCCACACTAGTATGGCTCATTATGCAACCATTTCCATTCCCTTCTTTTCTTTCCTTTTCTGTAATTTCTTCACTGTATCTAGGTCTTAAGAAAAAAAAAGAATGAAAAACAAACAGAAACACTCAAAAGAATCACTCAAATGAAAAACTCAAAGGAAAAAACAGGCAAGCATTTAACCTGAATTGTACACTTGTGTATGAACTACATATTGTGGAAATTAGAATGATGGGGAATTACAGTGTGTTTATATCTTTTTATTATTTTTATTTTTTCTCTTTATTAACAGCCAGTAGCATGTGCTCTATTTTTCTCTGTTTTCTTGTTTTGGAAGAGAGCGATTAAAACAAACCTGGGAAGAGAAGACATTGGAAAACAATTGTCTCATGACCAGAATTTCATTTCAAAACTATGAATACAGACACTATTTTAAAGTTTATTTTTGTTTCTACAGTTTATTCACATGATGGTTTAACAAGATGAACCACTCCTGAAATGAAATGTTTTATAAATGAGTAATAATAAATGACCAAGGGTGAAAGTGAATGTAAAAAACATAATAAAACAAAAAAAACACATTTTAAGCCCAAAGAAAATTTCAGTGATTGCAATTTCTTTTACAGTGCTTGTTCTGAATTTGGAAAAGTGTATTTTGTAATGGTCTACAAAAAAAAAGATTACATTATTTCAAATGATAACATTCAGTATAATCATATAATCTAGACTGTTCACTGCAGTTTTGAAACTGAGGATTCTGACATTCCTAAACCGGAAATGTTTCACTTTGATTTGCTGCAATGACCTGAAGCACTTTGATGTGACTTGCTTAAGAAATGAGACTTTGTTTTGCTGTGGTGTATTTAAGGCATAACAGGACGTGCCAAGCACGTGCGCCGGCACCCCTCCTTGCCCTGTGAGACAGGGTGTATGTCAAACCTCGCTCTATATGTGACACTGTGGAAGATGCAGCACTCCAGCAGTGCTACCCTGTAGGATTGGTAGGGCTAGAGGAGTGACATGCCTCATGAGTAAATCCATGTACCATAAGAAAAATGCAGCCTATTGTTTTAAAGTCCTTGGGACTAAATTATAAATCTCTGTTTTGGCTCAAAAAACATAATAATATATATATAGTCTAATTTTTGGAAGGCTAATATATTTTTTGGCTTTATAAAAAGCTTCTCACAAAAAGAAGTTTTCCAGAAGTTACTTATTCTGCTGGGAAATTCCAGTGGAAAAGTCGCATCCAACTGTAGCTATAAATAAACCTAAAACCACTCCAACAGGGTCCTGACTGATGCTATACGTGTCTATAGGGAATTCACTGGACTTACTTTTCCAATCCATTGAGTTTCCTAAAATAAAGCAGAAAATCAAGCTGCCCATTGCTGTGGATCCCTGAGCTGCCTGCGAAGTACCCCAAGGCCACGGGGATGGCCTGTCCTTCCTGATGGCAGCTCTGCGGGGACCACAGGCGCCTGGCACCAGAGCTGGGGACGTAGAAGGAGGACATCCTGCAGCAACATTCTGCCCCCAGAGCCTCCTTGCACACTCCAAAAACATCTGGGGCAGCCCCATCACTACGTCTTTGAACTAACAGGGCAACCCTGTGCAGTTTGCTCAGAGATCTATCAGGAAATCGGGCACTTTTTCCAGAACCAAAAAAAAAAAAAAATTGTTTGGGGTTTACTTGTTTTGATGAACATCTTATCAATCTAATGCAAAATGTTTCACAGTTGATAAATTGGCAGTGCTGACCAAATCATGCTTCTGTACAAATACAAAAACTGAGTGGCCATCTAGATAGGTTTCTCTTGGTATTTCTGGACCTGCAAAGCTGAAACAGAAAGTGCTGTATTGATATGGGCAGTAAACACAGTGAAGGCGTAAAAGGTGGAATAAAGAAAAGTTAAAAGAACATGCTAAAAGCTCAACCTTTCTTTTCCTTTTGTGGGAGTTACAGTTATAGAACATGTATGTGGAGAAGAATATGTATATACCCAATATCAAAGTCTACAAAGCAAAGCCAAAGGAAAAATAACAGCAGACAAACCTACTTTTATTAGAATAAACATTCCAAAGGGAAAGGCAATTGCAGATCATGCAGGAAGCTATCCACGCCTGCCTTTTTGTGTAAGGATTATGAACTTATTTTGCACTACATAAGCAGGAAAAATTAATTTTTTCATATATTCAATAGATGCCAGACTCTACCTGAGCATTCTCTGGTGTAACACGCATGTTGGCTTGCTTTTATTTGGGGGCAGACCATATGCAGTGCTGTCAAGAACCCAGTGTGCTGCTCCTGGGACTGCAGGTCAGGCCGAGCAATCTGCTTTCCCTCCCCGCTGGGAGGTGAGCGAGAACCGAGCGGAGAAGAAAAATGCCTAAAAAAGGTGTAATTTAGCCAGTTGCATTTTGTTCTCAGCCAAACTTTGCTATACTTATTTCAAGTTCTACATATTTTTCTTGTTTTGGAATTACCTTTTACTGTGCAAGGACACATTAGATTTATCCTTTACTTCTCACTTCCTTCTGTTCTGGTTGTTTTTCTTTTCTCCTCTCCAGTCCCTCCAGTCTCAGAGCCTTTTGCCAACCGCTTCACCTCATCATCATCACTGTGTCCTTTGACTTCTGCCTGATCTCTTAGCCACTTTGAAAAGATTCCCTTAATATTTTCTTCTTTAAGACGATTGCATTTGAGCTATTTGTATGCTAAAAAGATTGCTTTTCTATGAACCACTCTGTATACCCACAAAAGCTTGATCAACCATGTTGTCTAGTGTCTTTAAGCATTTTAATAATCTTTCTACATGGTGTCTTTTAAATTACTTTTACTTTCGTTTTGTTCCACTCTAAACCATCTGATGCCACATCCCATACATTCTGGGCTTCCCTAACTTTGGTTGGATTAATCCAACTTAAATGTTTTATTAACTTGTATGATGGGTGAACATGCTGACATAGGGCTTGACTAGTAAAAAACATTGACGCTACTTGCTCAGTACTTATGTATACTAAAATATTTGTACAGCAGCTCTTGGTCTGTTTTGTACAGCCATCAGTACTTGCTCCTTTTATATTAATAGATTCATCTTTAATAGACTTTTAGTTCACCTAAAGCAAAAATAACTTTACCTTGATGTGTTACAAATATCTTTCACTCTTCTATCAGTCTGTTCAAATATTTGCATTGCACCATCACTGTGTATCTAAACCATGACCATCTGCTTACCTTCCACACATGCAAAAACATGGCAACAAGATTAGCAGAATAATCATTTTTAAGTCCAGGCTGACAAAACCGCGCCCATTCAATTATACTGAATTACACTAATGGTAAAATACATTATAATCGTAAAACATTTTTAACACCATCATTATACTGGTTTCTGCCCTTAAGATAAAAAGAATATCCTGGCAATATTCCCTTCTTTAATAAACAAACAAAACTGAGACTACATATAGTATTGTTTATACCATTTAAAACAATATACTTCTGTGTTAAATATATTTCATAGTTCTTGCTCCTACCCTCTGTACCCTTTTATTCCATTCCTGCCTTCACTTTCTCATCTCCACTCTACTCTGTGGATGGAACTGCCTGTTTAGTGCATGGAATAAACTTAGTGATAAGTTATTTGTACAGCAAAAAAAAAAAGATTTTAGAGTACATTATGAAATTCAAAATATAAAACGTTTCTCCCAAAGGCTTCCTATCCTTTTTTTTTTTAATCTCCTCCCTCCCGCCCCCGCCTTTTATTTGGTGCTAAGTTGTTGGCAATTTGTGAAGCAGACATATGACAGCTTTGGAGGCTTAGCAGTCTGAATATATAAATACTCTCTTATGGGTACAGATCATCCTGAGAAAAAATAGGGCTTAAAATGTAAGGTTAAAAATGATTAGATTAATTCAAATTGAACAACAGAAGATTTAGTTCTCTGGCACAGTAGCTACTGTTTATTTTGTCAAGAAAAATGCTTTCAGGTTTACAGAAATGCGTTCTCACAGTAAACCCTCGAGTGTCAGAAGGAAGATATTGCAAAACTTCGAATGAAGCTCATGCAAATGAGTATTTCCTTGAGCTGGAGTTAACCAGGTTCTAGAAACTGCTAAACTCTTTCCCAAAAAGTAATTGGAAAGGTTTTGGTGAAGGCCAATATGTTGTAACAGATTTCTTTTCTTTTTGTGGGTATGATTCACCCATCAACTAATGTTCTCATTCATCATTTATTCTGCATGCATACCCTTTCCTGCAAGCATGAATATTACCTGCATTGCACGAGAACTGATGAAGCCCAGATTCCTGGAGATTGGAGACTCCTGGCTGGATTTCCTGCTTTCTGATAAGGGTGGGATCACCTATGGTCTTTTCCTCTGTGGTCACTTCCTCTCACAAAGCTGGCAAGAACATAACATCTCTGCCTCTCTGTGACCTTTAGTCTTTTGTCAGATTTGTTGGAAATTTATCAACATCTTCAGGAGTTGCAAGAGCGGAGGAGCAGACCAAACGTCCCTGCATTCATTCCTTGTTTAGGGGCAAGATGCTGTCTGCATGGGTTGAGGCCATGTTGAGTGTTTTACAGATAAAGAGGATTCCTGTTGGTTTTTAGAACATATTTCATTGGCATAATGTTCTTGCAAACATTTGTGTGTATAAGAATCAAATAACATGATAACAACCATGCAGAGCACTTGTGAGCAGAGAAACCAGGCCTAAAGATACCGGAAATGTATATAATTACATAAAACTGACAAGTCCTCAACAGTACAGCTATATTTTCAAATACAGTGACTTTCTTTTCAGTTTTTGTCTTTCTTGACAGTTCAAAGAGTTTGTCAGTTTAAAAACATAACAAATATTTCTGTCCAATAAGAGTCTAAAATGCAAAAGGTAAATAGTCAGCATTCTAATTCATTTCTTCAGGACTTGACCACTTGACTTTATCATGTCATGATTTTTATTTGCATTAAAACCATTTTGCTTCCTTAATATAAGTATTTGGGATTTTATAAGTAAATATGGCCGATTCATCCTATCGTAGGCACTCATAACTAAGTCCAGATGATTCACTCTGTTTTAATGCATGCTTTCAACCTCTGCCTGTCTTGCTGCCTCCCTCTTTTATGGCTCCAGTCTTTGAACTTTTCTACTTTGTCCCAGTTCTTATTCAGTGTTTATTTCAAGTGCCATGACTCTATAGCTTTTTTTGCAGCTTTCTACTGTTTTCACCTTTATCCAGCTTCCCCATCAACTCCATCCAAACGACTGCAATTAAAGTAATCTTTCTTCCTCACTCTGTCTTTCCATTGACTCCTCCTTCTCCCTTTAACTTCTGTGCTCATCTCTTTGTACTAATCTCATTCCAATTTCTCTCTTTTTTTTTCTATCATCACAACTATATTTTTACCTAAATGTGGAGCATCTCAAGAAACAGGTGGTTATCACCATCCTTACTCTGCCAGCACCTTATTCAATTTACATCTGAAAGTGGATGTTGATGGGCAGTAGCCAGAAGCCTATCAAGGCAGGAAAGCATTTTGAGGAAATGCATAGTGCCTCCCACATGGGTTTCTGTGAAAGATGTTGCAAAAAGGGGTTCAAGTCAGCCTGTGGCTTCCTGGGCTATGACAGTGGGGAAGGATAGGTTGGTCTCTTCACATGGAAGACATAAACTCTTCCTTTACAAATGAGCCAGTGAGCAGTGGCCAGTGACCTCAGATTAAAGGTCCTTTATTATAGGAGATATTCTCACTAGTAAATCCCCAAAGGATATGATGCCTTTCTCTCTTCTGCCCATTTGTTCTGTCCCCCTCCATTTATTTATTTATTTATTTATTTATTTATTTATTTATTATTTTTAATTTTATTTTTCAATTAGAGCTACTGCCTTCTAGAAAATGTGTTATATATGTGGACAGCAAGCAGCTTGCAGTTATGGTTAGCTACATCAGATCATACAAAACAGACCCTCCAGCTGACTCTGTTCTTCCATCTTATCTCCTAACTACATAATTAAAGCATTGTCAGAGAGTGCAGCAAGCAGATTTTTCTGACTTAAATGAAAATTAAATACTTTTATTTTAAGTCTGTATTCAGAATCGCCAACTCCAAATTCAGATACATCTGGTGATCTGATGCTTTAAATAGATCAAATGATAAAGTGTGTTTTTAATGTAAATGATAAAATATGTTTTTAATGCAAATGAAGCATGCTCATTAATAATGATGATTTTCCAGTAGCAAAATAATTGAATATTTGAGTTATCAGAAGGAATAGAAGTTGGGAGGAAGAAAGAAAAAAGAATCTGTGTAGAGAAGTTCACTTCAGAGCCTACGCATGATATGAGTTGGGGAACTGCAAATGAGAGATGTGCATAGCCTTGTACCATTAGAAAAACATAACTCAATGCACAAAGTTCAATACAAATATATTTCGATTCTTAACTGCACTTGAGGGCCTCAGTGATCAATTTAGCTCTGGTGGCAAATGAAAGAGCAGTCCTTGAATGCACAGAATCCACGTGCTTTCCCAGTGCCATAAGGCTTGAGAAAAGTGAATGATGACTAGTGTGTGACCCAAAGCATTCTGATAATTTTATTGAAAGCAAGTATGTAGGTCACCTATAATATTAACATGAAAATGACTTGTCTCATGTCTATTATTCAAGATGTCTAGAGTGGTTTCTCATTTCAGTCTTGCTAAGCAACCTTTCCCCTGTGAATGACTATATTCACCTTCAGGAAGAAATCAGCCATAAAAGAAGTAAAACCCAAAAGGTCAGAAAAAGTTATGAACAGTTATTTATTATTTTAATGTGAGTTAAACATTTAAAAAAGTCTAGAAACACTTATTTAGAGCACATATAAACTCACTAGACTCAAAATGTTATCCAATTTAATTTCCAACTGATTAACCAAATTTTGTAAGGTCTTTTTCTATTGCAGGCAAATCTCTAAATTCTCCAGCCTGGGGCTGTTGCATTGTCACTGCTTATATTGTTTAGTTCATTTCTGAACTTCATGAAGTGATGCTTGTGCTCCTCTTGCCTGGTTCTCCCTTATATATATCCCTTATATATTTCTATTTCTCTATGTTATTTCTTCTTGTATTTCCCTTCTCTGTCTTATGTTTAATTAGGATGATATGGCCTTATCAGAGCTTTATATCATCTTTATTTGGTCAGCAAACTACCTTTCCTACAACAATGCAGTGAGTTTGTGACAGACAAAAGTGAGTTTCCCTCATGTATCCTTTTGATCATCATTAAAATAGGTTACAACATAAAAAACACAAAACCCAAAACCCTAAAAGCTTCCACCTTTACTAATCATTATACTTTTCTTTCTTTATCTTCAAGAAGAATAATTCATAATCCTAAAATGACTATCAAATATGATATTTTCCTTATAAAAACTTTCTATGTCCTACAGGAAAGGGAAAAAATGAAATTGTTAGAATAGAGACATAGCGCATACAGTCCAGATATTTAAATTATTTTATCTGCCTTGTATGTGCTATTTTAAAGCTACACAGGCACACATATGAGGTTTGACATCATGGAGAAGACATGAGAATACCAAGCTGCTTCCAGTACTTCCAAACTTATTTCACTAGATCAGTTTGGAAGAACAGGTTTATGTTTGTAAGCATAAGATAAAATATAATTCAATTCTGTAAAACATGAATGTTTGGTTTGGTATGGTACTTTTTGCCAAGGCATGAAATATTGTTTCAATAATTTTTTCCTTTTCCATTTGGGTCAAACACACCTTACCTAGATTGTGTGCATGGTCAGCAGTTATGAATGAATACCCAGAAATGCAGCTTTCTTTTATTTGAAAACTATACAGCGAAAATGTGCAAAAACCTATTCCCTCTTAGGAACTTTGCATGCATGACAGTCAACTCAAGCCTTTGCTAAATCTTCCAGGAAAATCTAATCTGTGATTTAACTTTTTAATTAAATACATGATTATATACTTTTAACATGATACAAGACCTACTTTTTAACCTTTTTGAATATTGAGTCAAAATGCTAGCACATATTTTCTATTCTGCAGATATATTAATCCTGTATTTCACTCAAATGGTTTTAACATTTTTTTGTCTTTCACAACTTAGCTGCAATTAAATGTGGTTATGAAACAGTTGCTTCAGAACTTGGGAACAGTCTTGCAGTCAAAATGTGTTTATTCTACACATTATGTAATAGTTTGTGTGCTCATAAGACATTAACTTTAATTTCGCTATCAGAAAACCTGATGAAACATTAATAGAATAATGTATTTAACTCTTCTAGCCAAACATACTGACCCAGTACAAAGTATTAGAACCTAGCCAAAATGACAAAATATTTTACTAGCTTATTTTTTTCAGGCTGTTGTCTCAATTTTACTAAAAGCTGGTCTGTTCATTCTCCCACCATGATAAAGGTGAAGATAATTTTGGAAATGTCTTAAGCAACTGTAGTAAAAATATCATATACCATACGAATATTGGCTTTGTCTAAATTTCTCAGAGAGATTAACTTTATAGCACAGCAGTGCTTATTAAAAGGGCAGTTTGCAATATACCTAATTTGAGAGGACTTCTTGTTGCTATTGTATTCCACACATTTATTGCGATCTTAAAAGGCCTTAGCTCACTAGGTACACATTAGTATTCCCATTAAGCAGTCATTGTCTCACAGTTACATGAAGGTTTTCATTGCTTGTTATGTGTTGATTTCTCTTCAACAAAATTCTTATGAGCTGAGCTAGGCCACCTGCCAGACAGACTTGATCCAAGCGAGCCTCGCTTTGCAGGCTGCCTCTCCAAGGCTTCCAGATTTGCTAATTCAGCACTGATTCCAGATGAACTTTAAATCTAGTTTAATTTATCTTGTGTCTACACTAGGATATTGATGTTGTTCAAACATAATTGTTTAAGATGATGGGGGGAGTATTTCTGTTCTAACAAGGTTAGCTTTGCCTCTCTGGCAGTTAGATGTTTGAATCAACATCTACTGATGTCAGTTCAAAGATTCCTGTTGACTTCCACAGTCTTTGGATGAGATTCTAGATATTTAATTGGCCATCTGCATTCATATTTGCTATGACAGTGCATACACATGCACATACACATACGGTCACTGCATATGCAGTTTCCAAAAACCATTTGTGGTAACTTGCTCTAATATATTATATCCAATAATGATTATAGATTCACTTACTGAAAATATTTCACCTCATCCTTCACCAAAAAAATAGTGAACTATAGATATATAGATCACTTTGCATTCTTACATTTGCTTTTAGCATGCTCCTGACTGTATACTCAGGTTATCTTTAAAAAGCTATGCTTCCTTTTTCTTCTAAGGAGACATTATCTGCATTTATTTACATCTGTGTTGAAAAGGACTTCAAAATGACTCACTTTGCCACTTTAAATGATAGATTGTTATTGTACTCACCCCTTTTCTGCAAAAGCTACCAAAAACTCTTGAGAATAAACACACATGCACATTTTTTATTTGAAAGAACGTTGTTCAAATTAAGAAAAAAAAAGATAATCATTGATTATAATATTAGAAATAGACACAGCTAAAAGAACTGCTGCTGTCATGCAATTACAATGTAAGTGATGTTTCTGTACCTAAAGAGATAGAAGAAGCAAATCTGTATGATCAAATAGGTCACAAAAGACCTGGTAATCTTTGATGTTTAGTGAATGAAAGCAGCTTATAGAACTCAAATGAATTGTTATGTATCACTGTGAAACACAACTAGCTGACACGTGACAAGGTTAGTATTTTATGTTTTAGTATCTTACTGCTGTTGCATCTCCCCAAAGCTTTGGATTTTTCCAAAGCTTCTTGTCATACTCATGTAATGTTTCTCCCCTGATGTTTCAAAACCTCATCTTATTTAACATAGAAACTTTATGCCAGCATACTTATCCTGGCTATTTGGCTGCATGGAATGTGTTTGAAAACAAGCTTTCTTCCCTGCTATAGCTGCATATTTATGTATGTACTCAGAATATTGCATACCTTCTAGTACTTTAACCAAAAGATACGGACTCTTTTTTATGTACTTATTTGCATTCTGCTGATTTCATTTTCTGTTATAAATTCCATGCTCAGAAAGTCTGCCAGTTTGCCTTGCTAAGTGACAAGAACACCTATGAAGAAAAATCACTGTAAGAACTAACAAGTTTCCATTCTTCTTTGAATATCAACATCTATTTGTCTCCCCCAAGATTTGTATTAGTACATCTATCCTCTGAAGATCTGGATTAACACGATAGTAGAGCTGCTTCCAAGAGACATCCTTCGTGTTCACAAAGGCCTGATTTCCATATCTAACACAAAGCAAAACCACAGCTCAAACTTCATTTTTCATTTACATGCACTGTATATAATAAGCCCTCCTTGGACCAAATAGCTGCCAATAACTTATTCCAGCTGATAACATTTTGCATTTTCCTGCCCAGGTATACAGCATTAACAAACCATTCTCCATATGCTTTTATACCTATATTACCTTTTAAAAGTACTATGACCATAATCTCTCTCTAGTCTCTTCAGCGGAACTTGGTCAGTGGAATTTAAGATTATTTTCTTAAATTTTGCAATCTTCTAGGCATATAGAATTTATCACTAAGGAAAACAAATATGTATGAAACTAGAAGCCAAAACAGAACTGTGACCCTGATTTACCAACTTCATAATCATTTTACATATCTTTATGTAGCAGCAATGATGACTACATTTTATTTCAGAAACAGAAGGAGAAATGGGAGAAGTGCTCCCGAAGAAAGCTAAATGCAACAGTTAAAAAACCACTTGGAAATTGAGACCCGCTTCTAGACCCATGAGCTACTACTCTTCATTAGAAAGGAGCAAAACAAAACAAACCAAGCCAGGGACCACTTCTAAAGCCATGTAGTGGAAAAGAAGGTATCAAATGACAGAACGTGTAAATCTCAGAAAGGAAATCGTTCAAAAAATTCAAAAATCTGCAAGTGCAAGTAAGGAAAACAAAATCTGTAAAACAGAAGACTGAACTGATAATTACAGGAAAATATCAAGCACATGTTTGAACAAAGACTGTGTAAAAATAAAATAATGGAGAAAAACAGACTAAACCAAAGGAGGAGAGTTTTGCAAGATGCTGCTTAAAAGACTGAACAAGTGGGAAAACATTTATTGCTGCAGGCTGAGTCCCAGTGTCTCCCATGTCCGGGGTGCCTGGGTGAAAAATGGCACCGTAATGAGCTCAAACCACTGCAAGGTCACCCCCCGAGGTGAGCAACAGGGAAGATAACAACCAGGGACTAAATCAGGCAACTTTGGGAAAAGAACGCTATATCTTCGCTGAACTCTAGCAAAGGGGACAGACTTAGCCCTGATCTACCTGGAGGTCGTGCTACGACACGCAGCCAGATGATGTAGCTACTGGTGTTAATGGAAAGGCAAAGCTCCTTTACCCTGCAGGTTAACTACAAGAACGCCTAGATTAGTGATACTGTGATGCTGTAATTACTTACTGCATGAGCTGGTCGATATTTGCAATGTGCTTATTTACTGCCCACTTTCAGGTTGGAAAGCTGCAATGGAAAGTGCAAATGGCTTGTCCTGCTGAAAATAAATCCATGTAATTTCTTTTTTAGCTTTTTCAGAAGAGCAAGCAATTTTTCAACTCTGCTATATCTTACAGCCGGCTGAGCCTGCAGAATTGTGAGCTACAAACACAGAGAAATGCTGTATGCATTTTGCTGAAACTTAATAATTACTCTACTGTTAAATATGCAGCATATGTGGATTCAGAGATGGACCCGGAGACAGGAAAAAAACTCTAGCCATTTGTGTTTGGTCTTTTTGCCATACTTAAAACAATAGATCAAAACCCAGTATCTTAAAAGTGAAATTCAGTCTTATGTGACCCCCAAGTGAGCAAAACAGGTAAGTTAAAGGTTAAAACTATTGCAAGTCTTCAATGTATATTCTTCTTTTCAAAGGTTCAGAGGACATATAAGAGTGTACAGTACTGAATTATATTATCCTGCCATTTACTGCCTCATGAAGGCAGGAGGAACACCATGTGCATCTAAGCACTTGCCTTGCAGTCTAATGAGTGAAAGATCTGGGGGACATTTTTGTGTTATTTTTGCATAGCACCTATTTTAAAGAAATTTCTGTGACAAGCTATGTCATTTTCTAGGATCCTAAGTAGTACAGATAAATAAAACAACAATCAATAAAAATACCAGTTCATTACTTAAAATATCTCTTAGATTACTAAGAATAGAAACATCAGAAGGTGAAATATTTTGGTCCCTTAAAATCCTTTAAGTTGTATTAGGAGTAGACAATGTGTATTAGCAGAAACTTCAACCACTTTGCTTCACTATTATACTATTTCTAAATCAAATTTCAAAATTTGACAGCTGGGAGCATTTTGTGTTGCCTATTATGTACTATAAGTGTGAATGAAATGGGGGTGGCTGTCATTCACACAAGGGCACAATTTCTCTTGATAATAAATCCCTTTATTTCTATCTAGACTTCCTTTTAACATACATAAAAAGCAGTTATAGCATACCTAAACGTATGCTTTGACTACAGAGTTGTAGGAGGAAATTAAAACAAGTTTTTAAATGTATGAATGATGCACATTACATATTTGAAATAGCAAGTAATTCCGCTTACTCTTAAAATGCCAATAGTTTTCCTTTGTATTAGAGATTTTCAAGGCTTACTTTCAAGCCACTATGCCAGGCACTTGTCTCTTAAGCAAGCAGACTGATAAAGAACTAATGAGTAATTTGTTAAGGGCCAATGTTTGTGGACAGGATGAAGTATCTCCCAAGAATTACTGACACCTCTCTCCCCTCAGTAAAATGCTACCGAGTCCTCTCCGTACTGAGTTTAAAATAGCTGATGTTGTAATATGACCTGCCATAATAGTTCCATTCTGAACGAATGGCTAAAGTAATAGAGATTGAAAATGGACTATTTGCCCAATCTGTGCAAAAATATTTTTTTTTGGCATTGGATGACTTTCTGAAAAATGTTTGCATTTTGGAACTAAAATGAGTTTTCTTGCCTGTGGCCAGCAGTGTTGGCTCAGAGCCGGTGGGCAAAGGGGGCACTCAGGAAGTTATCTCATGGCAATCTCACTGCAATGTTAATGCAGAGAGAACTCACAGTCCAAAGAAAACAAATAATACTTTACTTTTATGTATATTTGAATTGTGCTATTTGTTATTTTACAAAGAGTCTTGGCAGGTTCTCATAAACAGACCAGAGACCAGTAAAGAGATATTGGCTATGTGTCTCTTTCAGCTGAATTCAGCTTGTGACAAAGGGAGATGCAAATCTCTCTGGTCCTCATCAGCAAGGGAGCTGCAGAGGCAGGACAAGGGCAAGTCCTTTAGGCTGACAGCTAATCTGAAGGGACACAGAGAATTATTGCCACAGCAAGCTGGCTGAATCATGAATGAAATAGAAAATAGAGCCCTTGGGAATTTTTTTGACAAAAGTTTTGTGCCAGAACATGCTGATTCTGAAAACCAGGCACATTACTTCTGAAAAGGTTTTGTGAGAGAGGTTTCTTAGGTCCAAGACAGAATTGTCATTAGAACCAGAGAGAGTCGTCAGAATGGGCAACAACTCGAAGGCCAGCAGGAGATGTGAACAGCTCCAAGAGCACCGCAGAGTGTCCCAAGGAGCCAAGGGTTCAGTGGGGAGGCCATCACATGGATGAGGCATGGACCAGTCCAAAGCTTTTGATCAAATTATATAAACATTTATCTGGTTTTCAAAAACAGTTTTGCAACATTAAGAAGTCCCTCTTTCTTTGTGATGAATGATAAAGAAAAAAAAAAAAAGAACTTTCTAGCATTTTCTTGAAATATTACCATTTGGAGAAATGGAAAAGGATTGCTGTTCCAGTCACGTATAAGGACTCTGCAGACTGTAATTGTACTAATGAAATAAGTAGAAGGTATAATCCAAAGAACTTATGTGAAACTCTCATTTTAGTGCCTCAGATGACAAAACGTTGTGACTTGTGTCCTTGTGTACAATGTGCATATACAGCGGCACAGTTCATCCTGTTGTTGCTAAAGTTATAGAAATAACAAGATAAATATACATATATGTATGTGACAGATGATGTACCTTTGTTATATGATTTGTGTACTTTGTGATATGTTTTGTTAAAATGCAGTGGCTGAGAAGCAGGATGGGAAATCTGCCCCTGTACCTCATTCAGATGTTTTATTCTGGGAAAAGAGGAGAAACATGTGTCCTTCTTGAGAACTAGCTAGGCAAGATGTCTGTTGAAAAACTGCTGGTTTCTTCTGAGTGAAAACTGGAAAGCGCTGTTCAGTTTTTTTTTTTGTTTGCTTTTCAGCACACACATGCTCTAGCCTTAGAGAAGATAGTAAGATTATTTTCCTGGGTTTTCAGAGGACTGAGTGGACTTTTCCAAGCCAAGTGACCACTGAGTGTCGCATGGGGAGGAGGTAAGCATGCAAGAAGGAACCTGTGCAAAGGTTTTGTTTTCAAAGCTTCTGTTTTTCATCTGTCTGACAAAACAGAGGTGTTTTTTCTGGTTAGGGTTCTACTGATGTATTATTGTGCCATCCAGTCAGTCACAGAACATTGAACTAACTCTGAATTTCTCGGTTAACAAATAACACACAGCTCCAAGGTTAGGGTGCTCTTCTGTGGAAACTTGCTTCAATAAAGAACGATTCCCAGAATCCCAGAATCCCAGAATGTTTGAGGCTGGAAGGGACCTCTAGAGATTATCCAGTCCAACCCCCCTGCTCCAGCAGGGACACCCAGAGCATGTGGCACTGGGTGGCATCCAGGCGGGTTTGGAAGATCTCCAGAGAAGGAGACTCCACAGTCCCTTTGGGCAGCCTGTTCCAGTGCTCTGTCACCCTCACAGTAAAGAAGTTCTTCCTCATATGGAGGTGGAACTTCCTGTGATTCAATTTGTCCCCATTATCCCTTTTCCAGTCATTGACCACCACCGAGAAGAGTTTGGCCCCATTCTCTTTATCTTCTCCCCTTCTCCCAGGTACTTGTACGTTTTGGTAAGATCCCCTCTCATTCTTCTCTTCTCAGGCCCAGCTCTCCCTGCAATCACCCCTCAGGTACTTGAACATGTTGAGCAAATCTCCTCTCAGCCTTCTCTTCTCCACACTATATAGGCCCAGCTCTCTTAGTCTTTCCTCATATGATAGATGCTCCAGGCCCTTAAACATCTTTGTTGCTCTAGGCTGGACCCTCTCTAGAAACTCCCCATCCTTCTTGTTCTGGGGAGCCCAGACCTGAACACTGCAGGTGCGGCCTCACCAGAGCAATCGCAGACAGCGCTTGTCTGCTATCTGTTTCTGTGACTGTTCCATATAATTGAGAATTAATCTTAGGGAATAGTCATAACATGATGCAAAACATTAGAATTTGTGCTAGATAAGTAGAGGGGGGAAGAAATGAGTTGGAGTGAGGGAAGGGAAAAGGGAAAAATGTCCTATAAAATCCAGCAAGTGCTAGCTTCTCCACCACTGCCACATTAAAACTTCCAGATATTATTTTAAAGCTAAAAAGAAAAAAAAATGTAGCAGCAATTTGGCTCATTTTGACCAGCATCACTGTCATCTAAATAGACAGTAGCCTTTTGGTCATCCCCTTGGCTTTCAAACTTGTCTGAAGAAAGATCTGGTAGCTTTAGTGTTTCTCAAGGGATTTTTAAAAACATTTAGTAGTAGCTCAGCTATTGCAATGCAGATTATTTCTTTTTCCTATTCAGAGAAAGCAGAATTTTAACATGTCAGAGCATTTACAAATCCTATGGTAAGGTATGGTTTGGAGGAGAAAAAAAATGATAGTCTGTGTCCTTTTCTCATCTTTAATGTTGTATACTATATATGTAGTTCTCTCTATATATGTAGTATACTATATATGATTTTCTGTATATATCTTTGAAAAAAAATTCTAATATAAAACTGTTTTCAGTAATCTCCGTCTTGAAAATCCATTTGCCCTCATGGTATCAATGCGCCCTATAACTTTGAAAATACCTCTCAACAATGGTACAGTATAGTATTTACTTGCACGTTAAAAACCTACACTACAATTTAGTCCTATGTACCCATTATTTCTAAGTGCAGAATTTGTTTGTATGTCACCATATATATGGCTGATTTATAACCTCTGGATTGCAAGATGACAAACCTTCCAAAATAGATAATAAAAGTGACATTATGATCACTTTTAAAATAGCACTATAAACTAGTATTAATGCATCTAGAATGAATCATACAAGAAAACAAACCGTTTCTTCTGCTATGGAAGCTGCTCTGTTAGATGCAGGACTCAACGAAATAACTTGGTAAACAAACTGAAAACTGTTAGTAAATGCACATTTTTTCCTACATTTCCTTATTTTGTAATGTTTAAGGCTCAGAGAAGGTTACATCTACCATATCTCTGCCAGCCATTGCTCTACACTCTGTTCTCCAAAGTGAGGCAGAGATCCTCTTTCTTACACCTCATCTTGTGAAACACCGTCAAAATATATGTTCCTAAAGCTCTCCTTTGTATTGCTGCTGGTACTTCTGCTTTCCATGCTGTTATGTTACTCCAACAGACATTTCTAAGCATCTAAAGTTCATATTTACCACTTGATGACAGAAGATCCAGATATTGTTTTGCATTTTGAGTGCCTGTTTATTTTGTAAGGCTTAATACTGCGTATATCAAACTGTATTCTAGATTATTAAAGGTGTAAAGATGCAATATCCCTTTCTAGTGCAGCAGTTTATCAGGCTGCCACATAATCTAATGCATAATCTCTGTAGTACCAATAAAATGCTGACACAAATGGGTGGTATTCCAGACTGGTCTAATACTTTAAGAGGCCGTGTGCCCTCAGAGAAGCTCAGCAGACTCCACTCCAGACGAAATTAGTGAGCCTCTGAGACTCAGCACTTTATAGGACCAAATCCTTTAAATACATTATAAAACTCTGCTTTCCACAAAAATAGTAATGACAAAACCCCCAAGCCCTTCCCGCTGTGCTAATGTAATGAGTGACAGATTGGCAGCACGGTGCAGATGGAATTCTGTGAGCAAACGAGCGAGACTGCTGGGTTCCCAGGGATGAAAGATGTCACTGAGGATAAAATACTGCAGAGCAGCCAAGGGCTGTACTATAAATGGCTTGTTCTGACGGGTACTCCCTACCAAAGTTTTTGAAGTTAGTAAAACTAACCCCACGGGTGTTCTTATACACCTGAAAGTGAGGTTGCACTGAGCCATTCTTCAGCAGGAGACTGAGGCCATGCTCTTCCCTACTTTGCCAACACCAACGCCAAGCTGCTGCCCACGTTGTGCCAGCACTTATGTTTCTATGGCCACACAGTGACTTGGATTAACCAGCAAATCTCACAGATTTGTTGCTCCTTCTGTGGTTATGACTAGGCTTAAAGAGGGGCAGGAGTCTAGACAGGATCATTCTTTCAGCAGGAATCTGCCACTACAAAAGTTTAAACCACCTGGGAAGCTAAAGAAGGAAAGAGGTAGGAGGTAAGATTTGCTTTAACTGGTTGAAGCAGTACCACTGCTGAATGTAAAACCATGGACTCACCAGGGTTTCATGGCTTCATGCTAAGATATGCTTTTGCATTCATCTTTCACACAAAAATCGTTGGAACGGATTTCTACCAAAGACCTACTTTTTCAGGAAATTAAAGGGAAATTATCTTCTCTCACTTTAGCTTCTCCCAAAGGGATGCTGCAAGAAATTCAAATCTTAATTAGCAAATCACAAGGAAGCACATTTCCAAGTTCAGGCAATACATATTCCAAGGCTGTGGTAGAATGAAGAGATCTACTAGCTAAAATATTCAATCTTTACAGGTGTATTTATTACCAGGAATTAATGCATACAAAATATTGTCTTTGCCATGTAGTGTAAGTGTGGAACTCATCGTCCCAGAGCAATACTTAGCTTGAGAGTTTAGGCAAATCTTTTAGGCAAAAAGGAAAGGTTGAAGTGCTTAACCAGCGATTACTGACGGAGAGGACAAATTTCTAGGGTAGTTCTAAATACTCAGGTAAAAAAATCAAAACTCTAACAACATACCAGACAGCTCTTACTGATGCATAAAAACATTTTAAGATTTCCGACCATGAAGCTGGTTCTCAATGCAACTCAGCTACAGACAGCTCTCTTCTCCAGATTGCCTGGATGAAGAAACACATTTTCTGGCATACCTCAGGTCACAACCTGGAGTGTTTTTTAGATTACAATGATTAGGAAATTCAAGATTTTCTAAAAATTATCCAAGTCAAATCACCTGTCTTTTGACAATTCCTTATCTTACAAAGACAGCTCTAGGCTGAGTGCTTCCATTGGATAAAACTGCAGCCCTTTGGCCTGTAAAAACAGCTGCCACTCAGATAAGTATGTCCCATATACAATGATAGCCTTTTGTTGGAACTGCTGATAAGGAGGTAATGCCCTAGAGCAAAAGCAAAGCACTGGTTGGTAAATTTCTACAAAATATATATATATATATATATATATATATATATATATATATATATTTTGAGCACTTTATTCTCCATCTGTCCAAGACAAGCATTCCTGCATCTTCCCTGAAGCATCTGGTGCCGACTTCCTTCAGGGGGTTGGCACTGACTTCCAGCTGTGCACAGAGAATTAATGGAATCAGAAAAATGAGGGTCTCGTGCATGATGTAATTTTGGAGACTTCTTCAAATATCCAAACATCTCTGTAATTTTTGTATCATCCATTATATAAAATAGCAGAACATTTAGGGAGAATTTTGCCTGTGTACAAACATGTCAAGAAGCTTCTGAAATACATTCTACTTTTAATGTCTTCTCAGAGCTTCTCTTAGCTCTGATGGGATGACCTGAACAACACAGGTCAAATTACATCTCCTAAAATTTTTTATAAGCTTCTTATTATTGCCACAAGTGGAATCTCTTGGTGAGCCATTTAGTTATTATTTGATAATAATTCAAAATTTCATAAATAAATAAAGCTCTCAGCAGACTATCTAAGTATATATATAATTTTTATTAAACATAGAAAATGACTGCACTTAGGAAAATATCAAACAACTGTCTGCCTCCCTCTAAAGCCAGCTAGTTACATGCTAGCTGAAAGACCACTACATAACTTCAGTACATGGTATAGCTAAGAATTATCTTCAATATTGCGCAGACACATGCGCAGTTAGTAGCCAGACCTGAAAACCCTCAGATTATAGAGTTATGATGACACTATCACCATTTAATATTTGCAGTGACATAGTCAAATCCCAATTTTTATTACCCCTTTCCCTTATATCTGACTTTTCTTATTGCAACAGCAGAATGAAACATCTTTTGCTACAGAGAGTCTGTACATTACTCCTTCCACGATTCTGCTTTAATATAAATTGGTAAACATTTTGTTTTTTTCAAAAAATAATGACAGATTTGCCCAAGTTCTCATAATGGAGGTGCACTTGCTTGAGTTGAAAGCTTTTTTCGGGGGGAGGCAGGTGAGACTCTGCAAGCATGAAATATATCTTTTATTTGTATTTTCAGCATGAGCACACGTGGATTGCTTGACTCAACGAATTTCTACAAATAAAATGTTTCTGAGAAAGAAATCATGGTGAACTTGTTTTGAACCAAATTTGGAAGGTACATTCAGCTTCAGTAACTGCCTAATGACTTCTCTGAAGAAAGTTACTTTTGGAGGATTTTTTTTTACGATAATAGGAAAAGAATGAGAAACTGTAATAGATGTGATTGTGGTCAGAGGAAATAAAATGGAAAAATATCGTGATCTCTAGTACTGTATTTATCAGGAAGGCTACAGCAAAGTAGGGCAGTCACATCAAGTCTATTCGCTTATGAAGAGGAAATAAAAAGCAACAGTTTAAATATGTAGGCAAAGTAATAGGCCCTGCTTTTGAAAGATGCAGGAAGAAATCACTATGTTCTCAAGAGGTTTTGTAGCTTCAAGGCAGCTGCTTCCCCTGGCTTTGCTTCCATAAGGAAATGTGTCTGCCAAGAGTAACAGCTGAAAATACCCCTGCTCTGGTCTGTTTTTCTCCCACCTCAACCTGGTGGCTCTTCTGCTGCCCTTGGGGCAAGGAATCTGTTGAGAAGAGGAGGGAGCAGATCCAGGTTATTTGCGGTTGCTTGGCTGTGAGCAGGATCACTTCCCCCAGCTATCTCATACCACCCCAAAATCGATCTGGGGTGGCCTAACCTGGGCCTTAGCCCAATGCAGGACAAGGACAAAGGCACCAGAAAGAGTAAATCCCACTGTTTCCCTATTCCCAAAACACAGTGTCAAGAGCCCACCAGCTGCACCCAGGATCACTTCCTGCATGCCCGTCCCTCGTCTTTGGAATAAGGGCTAGAAACAAGGAAAAGATCTTCACACTTTAAGTGTCACCTCAGCAGCAGCTAATGCCTTGCTACCACAAAATAAATGAATAAACCAATAAATAAATAAATAACTGCTGAAATCTGAAAGATTTCATATGCTTTTCCTGTTAGGCAACCATTGCAGAAGCAAACACTATTTACACTACTTAGAGGATATGATTTTTTTAAAAAAGCCCTTTTTTCAGTTTTTGTGAAATCAAAAGAAGTCATGTACCACTGATTTTCTTGACAGCAAGTAGTAATGAAATGATATTCATAGCTTATATTTAGCTTATATTTTCTGGTAAAGCAGATAGCTCTAAAAACTTATCAGATGTGAAAATATGCAATTAAATATTTTTAAAGTATCTGGTAATGGAACAAATTCTGCAGTAACATAAAATCTATCCATAGGTTATTCTATGCTTAAAAAGCATTTATCCTTGTCAGTGGCTGCCTTGCAGCCCCACTGATCATTGCATTTCACTGTAACAGTCAGAGCAAGTTTGAATGGAGCTTACAGCAAGAACACTTAATACATTTAAAATGTACAATTTTGAATGCAGAATACTCTAAGTTATAAATAGAAGCTGAAATTAAAGATAATGATTAATTGGAAGTCAGCAACAATACTTGCTGATTAGTGTGGAAGTTGGCATGTCTGGCCATCAAAAAACAGGGTTCTTGAATATGAGAGGGATATCAGGAAAGGAAACATATGAAAAGCTGATACATAAAAAATGAAGACACTTTTGAGAGAGTAAACAGATTTGGAACCATTTTTGAAGTGCATTGGGAAAACATCAAAAAATCAGACTCATGGGAAAGAATAAATACAGCTGTAATTTATCTAATGAATGTCATTTTATTTTTCAGACACTTTCTTTCAGATCTCCAGTTATCAATATACCTAAAAAAGTTTTCTTTGGTTTATTTGTATAACACCACTGCTAAATCAAATCTACTCCTTAGGGGCTTGTTTATGTAAGAATAGGGCAGTAACATTTCCTCTTTTTTAATGTCAAGCTAATAGGAAGCATTAAAAACACAATTCAAAGCACTTTAAACTCATTTCTGAAATCAAAATGATCCCAAATTTTTGAAGAAAATCAGCTTTGTAAGGAACAGACTTTTTTTTTTTTCCTTAAAAAGGGACACCTGAATATATTACTATTTCGAAACTGTCATAGACACAGTTGAACAGGAAAACCTAACTTAGCTAAATGTTATGATTACTCAAGATGTTTTCATAGACATAAAATTTCCTAGAAATTTCTGTATAGAAATTAAGTAAAAAAATCAGAGAAATTATTCTAGCATTCTTTTTTTTTTTTGTATTTTAACTTAAATCACCAGAGTGTAACATAATCCATATTTTATGTCCTGTGTAACTTTAAAATAGTATACTCTGACGTTTTGTGTCTGCTGCTGTTTATTTTACAGTAAAGTTTTTCCTAAAGGAAGGTAAGTGAATGTGAAATTATTGTCTAGGTAAGCTAGGGTGCTTACCATGAAAAATCCAACCACTTTAGTAAATTCTTCATAATTCCCCATTGCTTTGTATTCAAAATAGTTGAACAAAAAGCAATTCATAGGACATTTCCTGGAACTCTTGTTAAAAACTGACCTTTGGATGCATAACCAATATCTTTAAAATGCTGCAGCCTTCCTGGAAGGGTGCACAACACTGTATTGCTGTTGTGGCAACAGCATGAACAACTCAGGGCAAGACGTAGAAGACCAGCTTCGGTATATAAAATGAAACAAGAATGAAAGGCATCACAGAAAGGTATTTTCAATACCTATTTATTGATTTCACTTTGGCACTTATTTTTTCCACAACCTAGACATATACATTTGGAGTTTTATACACATTGCATAGTTTTGGGAACTAAATATCTTTACCCTGCTCAACTTCTGTTAGGACACAGACTTGATTTAAAGGGATCCCTGCAGATACTGTTCTAGCACCTGAGCTCGGATTATGCTCCACATCAGGTAGCAACATTCAACCTGGGACAAACAGGGCAGGTTTTGAAACAAGCAGCAGAACAGTCTGCTGGCTGAGCAGGAGATTTGCCACCCCGACCACTTTATGAAGCCTTATTTGACCTTCAATAAGACAGGATTCATGGGGAAAGAGGAACAACCATGAAGAAAATCTGTGGTTCTAGACTGCAGAATTTAGGGACACTCAACCAGAAGAAAGTGACCCTAGTTTCAGCTCCTTAACTTAAGAATATTTCTGCTTTTAACTGATGATTATATAATGTAAAACACATGAAGCCTCTTGAAAATCTGCCTGCTGCCTAATTTGATGCCTTTCATCAAAAGAAAAACCAGTGCACTGACTCTTTAGAGACTGTCATTGGAAATCCCAAGCCAACCTCTTATCCTCAGCAGAGGAGTGTTAGGAAAAGCCCAAATAATCGGTCATATGAACCGTTCCATGCAACAAAATTTTTGTCTTGACTAAACACTTCACTCCAGCTCTTCCAGTGTTAGCTAAGATTAAGCAAGTACTTGTAGGTCCTGCACTGCGTTGGTTGTGAGGGCTGAGTCCTTTAGGCTCACAGATCTGCCAGCTCAGGCTCCAATGTGACGAGTGCAGTGGGGATGCAGGAGGAATGCCACGCATGCCCACCAACAAATATCACACGTGCATGCAGAAAGGCCGTGTGGCAACGTGCTTCCTCCCGAGCAAGAGGACGGGCCTGATGAGCCCGGAGAGCTGCAGTTACCGGTGCCTCCCCTCCCGCTCCCTGCCTGGCTCCGGGCACGCAGCCATCCCAATCACAGCTGCCTCCTGCGCAGGTGCCTTCACGTGGGGGACAGCAGCTCTCCTCCATTTAGCACGTCTGTTCAAAGCTGACACAAGTTGGCTGAACGCTGTAAACTGGAATCCTAAAAGAACAAAAGCTGCATGTTGCAGGTGCTGCCTTTTGTATTTGGACTAATTAGAATACATGATCACATAGGCAAGCTTTGGAAAGGAAAACAAGAATGAGCCTTGAGCCGAATTCGCCAGAGATTAGTTTTAAGGATGTAAACAAATTAACAATATATCTGCAATCTTCTATGTTTCCTTTTTGGGTTATTTCCTTTGCTAATTTTATAAAGGGTGGAGTAATGCAATTAATAATTGTGTCGGAAAAGAACACAGATCAATCCCTAAAAATCAGCATAAATTTGTCTCTCAAAATAATATTTACTATTGAATATCATTTGAATATGTACTTTCTAGAAGATCATATTTGCATTGAAATACCTGTTTATCCATAATGTATATCTTTATGGCTTTACACATTGAATTGCAAAAACTGTTTGTTATTATAGTATAACAGCATTTGGCATAACATATTCCCTTTAGAGATAACTGAATTTTAGTACAAGTAAACGTAACAGTCTTAAGTAACTAAATGATGGTATTACAGGGAAAGAGGGAAAAAGTGTGAAAAAGCAGATGACACGGAATAGTACCATTTCTTATTGTGTTTTATTAACGTGGCAGTTGAGCAGTGAGTCATGCAGTATTATTACTGCTGAGCACTACCTTGAAATTTCAAAAAATGTCACACACTACAGTGGCAGCATTTCCTACGATGATTTCAGGTCTGGAGATGTGTTGCTTTTAATAATATTTTATATTTTATTCTGCATAATTACAAGCAGTCTTGCACTCTCATGACAAACTGCTCATTGCAGTGAAAAAGGGAAACAACGATGTTGTAAGATATTTCCTCTTAAAGTGCTGAACTCGATGGCACTGAGGATTAAGTGGTTCAACCCCATGATTTTTAACAAAGATCTTTCCTTTTCTACAGGAAAAATGCTCTTTATATAGCATCGCAGGACCATGCTGGTTAAAACATTTTAAGAACACCCTGTGAAATAAAGTCATTTCCATGTGATGGATATAGGGTAAACTGAACCATACTAAGTAGACAAGAATAGGCAAGACAAGATAAAATTATAATTCTTCCGAGAACAAAGGAAGATAAAATACTCAAACTATTTAATTTCTTAAATTCATATCTTAATATATGTA
Organism: Tinamus guttatus; assembly: GCF_059628265.1. Lineage (NCBI taxonomy): Eukaryota > Metazoa > Chordata > Aves > Tinamiformes > Tinamidae > Tinamus > Tinamus guttatus. The sequence continues at coordinate 5,643,909 of NW_028288747.1, forward strand.
CGAATCTGGAAGGTTAAGAAAGAAAATCATTTCTTATTTTTCTTCCAGACTAATAGAGAAGCAACAGCTGAGCATTTCAGGTGCACTATGATGAGACTCAGGCAGGTCATCATGCAACTCTCCTTATATTTAATTAATAATATGAAACTAGAAATAAAGGGCTTCTCAAAGGTAGGTATTATAAGCTGAGAATGACATACCATACTGCAGCTCCTGCTAAATTGCAAGTCCTTTTAGATGCAAATGATTTCACTGGAGAATATGTTCCACGAGGGCCTAGTGTATCTGGCAAGGCTCTTTTTTTCCTCTAGGCTGTGGAAGAGACAGACAGAAATGACTGGAGAACTCTGAACTCATGTTGAATTAATCCGAATAGAATCAGATTTATAAATACACCTTTGTCTGTCCAGATTTTAAAACAGAAGAGTAACAGAAACTAGTCTGAGGGAGAGGATGACTGGAACAGACTACTCAGGTTATGATCCACATCAAAGGGGAAGTATAACACAACTTACAGAGCAGATTTGGATGATAATCCATATTGTCTAATGTTTTGAAGCATGAGGGAAAGAACAATTTTATTTCTGGCTGGACTAAATTAATATTCACTGCCAATCAAAAAAATTTCAGACAAGTTCTCAGATATAGATCACTGTTACTGAAAAAAAAACTCTAGTCTTACACTGGAGTTCATCACAACCCACACCAAACATAGGCTTCAGGAAAAGCTATTTTAAGTGGCTTTGCTTATATTTTCTATTCAGAGATGATTTTAACCATCAGGATCTATAGATTAAATAAATCAATGAGAGAGTAAAGATTTCTAAATCTAAATGTAAAATATAAACCCTGCTTTGGATGACGTTAATATTTGGCAGCTCACCTGAGGAGTTATGTGGCTAAATTCTGATTCAGTTAAATTTAAGGGACAAATACGGCATAAATTATCAGTTCATCTGCACTATTTGGATGTGATATTTATGATACATTGCATATAATTCTATACTTATTTTTGCAAATTTTATCATAAATTTCTTCAAAAAATATTATTGAAGGTAAGAGTTTGGTGCAGTTCTGAAAGGATGAGAGATTTACATAAATTACCTAAACTTCCACAGCTACTTATGTAAAATGAAAGGTCTCAAAACCAACACCGATGGCTTGGAGTATGGAATTGCTTTTTTATAAGCAATTTATTCTCTTTCTAATTAATGGAGTTTCTTGCACTCCCTATAAGCTATTGAATCCTGAGAGAAGATATCTGGCATAACATTTCAAGTGGTAAATTTCCAAAATCAATAGAATAACTGTAGGCATGAATTTGACCCAGTGAAGTTCATTGATCCACTGAAGTTATTGACCTGACAGAATGCTTTAGTCTTCCTTTGACTGGATATTAATGAAGCACCGCAAATTGTTTAAATACCAAATTGAGCTGATAGTTCAGATCATGGCTTATTAATTGATTTTAAATTGCATATGTTACTGGTTAAATTTGAGAGCTTTGAGCTACAGAAGTGCATATAGGATCATAACATAACTCAAGTTGGAAGGAACCTCAGGAGAACGTACTGTCCAACTTCTTGCTCAAGTAGGGTCATAGATGAAAAACTTCCAAGGATGGAGACTACACAACCTCCCTGAGCAACCAGCTCTCCTGCTGACCTCTCCTCATGATGAAGAAGTTTTTCATTCAATATTCTTGATGTGGTCTAACAAGTGATGAGCAGAGGGCCTAATCACTTTCTAGATTTACCAGCACACCCGGGGGTTGTTTCTTTCCCTGCTGCTGGAGTGCATTCCTGCTCACACTCAGCTATGAGTTCTTCCTCATGAGGAAGAACTTCTTTACTGAAAGGGTGACGGAGCACTAGAACAGGCTGCCCACAGAGGTTGTGGAGTCTCCTTCTCTGGAGATCTTCAAAACCCGCCTGGATGCAGTCCTATGCCATGTGCTTTAGGTGACCCTGTGTGTGCAGGGGGGTTGGACTAAATGATGTCTAGAGGTCCCTTCCAACCTTAACCATTCTTCGATTTACTATTCGCTATTGATCACAAACATCCCATCAGTTCCCCCCCCTTTTTTTTTTTTTTCTGAGCTATCCAATTCGTTTTTCCTTTTTATCATTCTGTTAAGTATCCTCTTCTGGCTTTAACTATTTTGGTTATATTTCACTTTTTCAATTCTTCAATTAATCCTGAATTCAACAAATATTATCTCAATCACAGAGTATTTTCTCTTTTTGAGGGAGGCTGTACAGACTTCCACACAAAAACAGAATTTAGTCCTAAGTTTGCATGAATGTAGGTGCAACACATTAGAAGAAAGGTTTCGAACTCTGCAAGAATAGGTGTAAATCTGAGTTTGAAACATATTTTATCTTTACTTAGCTTTTTCATTTGTTTGGTCATATACACAACTAAACTGGAAAGAAAAATTACCAACATAAGTAAATACAAATTTATCTATTGAAGATCTCAAAGAATCTTTCCAAGACAAGATGGAAAAGATAAAATATTGCATGATAAAATCATTTATATATATTTTTAGTATTTAAAGATTCTTATTTTTCCTATTATTCCCTGTACTGTATAATATTTTCATATATTAATGTACTGTTATGTGAAATATGTAATATGTAATGCAATGTATTTGCATTTTCTAATACTGTTACTACACTGTTGCACTAAAGGATATGAACTCACATCTTGACAAACTAAACAGTTATGTAGGCATTCTTTTGAAAATTTTGCCTTCCATTTGCTGAATCATAATTTCACTCAGTTTCATGAAACCTCCATAATGAAGTCAAGAGGAAAAAAAAAAATTTGTTATGAGAGACTTTTTTTCCTTTATCAGAAGTATTATATTCTTTTTGGTGAGCAGAAATATACTTATATTAAAGTTTTTTTATTTAGCTGAGGGTTTTTTCTCTTAAATAGTATTTTTATAAAGCCTGATTTTAATTCAGTTCTAACACATCAAAACTCATTCAATTTCCAGACATCCTTGTAAAACTTTTCAAATAGCGCAATTATAGTTTGGTTATTGCAATATTATTACAGATGGTTATTGATATGGCTACATCCATTGTTCTTTTAAAACTGCTCAAATATCTCCTTTTCATCTTATTCTATTTTTTTTAATATACTTTTCTCTTTTGGGAAGGTACGCACAAGAAAAAACAAATTCACCAAAAATGAAGAATCAATGCCAAAGAAGCATGCGCGCTGAGTGAGCGCTGAAGGAAACTGGATAATTTGATAAGTCTTTTTCATACCTATTACTAATACTCTATTATGACAAGCTGGCAAAATATTTATGCTCTCAAAGAATAGAGTTACTTACTCAGTGGGCTGCTTTTAGCTTCCAAAATTATCACTTCTTCATGAAATGAAATTATCTTCTGCTAATATCACACTGTCCACACAAATATAGTCATGCCAGGATCCCATTTTTATGTTCTTTTTGTTCTTCTGCTGTGCTTCATGTTGGCTTTCAAGTCCTAACCGAGCTCTCTCATTATTTATTCTTTTTTTTTTTTTTTTTTTAAATCTTGCTGGAAGAATCGACTTATGTTAGAATACATTAGGAAAATAATGACTATTTTATTTCAACTTCAGTGTTGCAATATTATTTGGCAAATAAATGGATGTATTTTTCCCTGTGTCGAGCTGTACAAATGTTTAAGAATATCTACATGCACAGAAGCTTGAAGTTTCATCTGAGGATCATCAGATTTTTGGTAATCAGTGACCTTCTCGTTGATATCCATGGTAATTTCATCACAGATTCCAAAGGGAGCAGAGATGGTTGTGGAACATCTTTGGAAATTTGAACACAATTAAACCATTCACCTCAGCAAAGTTAAGAGAAGCGAGGAAAGGGCGAGAGAGAGAGACAGAGAGTTAGAGGGAGGGAGGGAGGAAGGAAGGAAGGAAGGGAGGAAGGAAGGGAGGGAGGGAGTTAGAGGGAGGGAGGGAGGGAGGGAGGGAGGGAGGAAGCTGAAAATAACCACTTCCTAAGTACCAAAGGAAAAATGCAATTTTCATCTACATCTGTACCCATCACCACCACATTAAAGGGAGAAGCCAATCATGTAAAGAGATCCTGCATCCTGGGAGGAAGGCAGCTTTCAAGCAGAGCTGGTTTTTCATAGTTGTCCTCCCTCGTCTCGCCCTGTTTCACCCCATCCCCGTCTTCCTCAGGCTCTGTGGTGCAGCAAGGGCTCTGGCAGAAGCTGTGGTGGCAACTGCCTCTGGCAGGTGCTGAACCAGAGCAGTGAATGGAAGGAATTAACCCGAGGAAAGAATGAAAAAGGGTTATGATAAGGGAAAAAATATGCTGTCATCTTCGTTAAGTGTATCAAAATATCTATCTAAAGAATCCAGATGATGCTTGATCAAACATTTTCTACAAAATTATGCTTGGTCAATACAGTTTATTATTATTCCTCGTATTCTGTTTCTGTCCAAATAATCCTAACTATAAGATGCCTGCTATTTTTGTTGAATCATATTTCACATAGTAATTTTCAGCCCCTAGACAGAAAGTTGTTAAAGAGGTTTAATCAGACAGTGACCTATTGGCTATAGCATTAAAAGAATCAAAGGCAGTATTTCAAAACCCAAAAGTTTCTCAGTCCCTTATGACATTCCCTTTAATAGCAAAGGAAAGGTGTGTGTCCCTTTTTTTTTTTCTTTTCCCAGCTTTAGCATACATTACCATGTAGTCCATTGTACTAATTTGAACATTTCGAATTTGGGCTCAGAACTTCTGACACTGTCTTATAATTTTATCTGAAGTTAGTTGGGATTCTCTTTTGGTCTACCAGTTGGGAGGGTATCCAAGCCTAGCTCCATAATTTGCCAGTTATGGGGAGAATATCCATAGGGCAGAACTATCTGCATCACATATATATGTCCAGAGACTGAAGTTCCGATCCAGTATGTTAGCCTATAAATCATTCTACCTATTCTGTTTCGGAAAACTGTTTTACTAGTGGGGTGGCGTGTCTGAGTCAGTTTCGTGAAAAAATTCTATGGATATGGATTCCTTGCGAGACCAATGTTTCTCAGACTCAGTAATAGAACTTCAAATACTGTCACTTGCATAACAGATAAATCACCTTTTTAAATGTTTCTACCCAACTATACACCAATATCAATTCAATGTCAAAAATACAAAAAATGTTGACGCAAGTAAGATAAATCATCCAACCCATAATGCCAAACCCAAACCTTCTGAAGCTCTTGCATAACCATAAAAATATTTTTTAAAAGCTGTTTCAAAACTGGGAAGGGGGAAAAGGAATTGAGGGGGCAGGAAGCTGCAATGTTTATCTTCTTACATATGTTTATAACCAGTTTCCAATTTCTCTGAGAGTCAAGAAGAAAGGAAAAAAAAATCAAGCTTGTCACAAACTGCCCTGCCTAGGCAAGAAATAGAATAGGTGTAAATCTGTACAAAATCTTCTGTGAAGCTTCTAGACTCTGAAGCCAAAGCAAAGCCTGGCAGGAGATTCTGTAAGGACTGAAAAGCCTGCAGGGAAGCGCTGTGTGATACCCGCAGCCGCAGCCTGATGGAAGGTGATGCTGGGCTAAGCTGATGCTTACGGCTGCCCAGGTAAAGCTGATGTGTTGTGAGAGCTGCAAAAGCCTTGCTGCAGCAAACCCATGCTACCAATAATTCAAAGAGACAGAAGCCATTATTCTCCTCTGTTATTTTCTTCTCTTCAATAAAACCTCTATTTCCCTTTTCTTGCAAGGCTCTTTCCTCTGCTATTCCATGTCACCAGGGACCATGACCTGCCCTAGCACCTACAAAACTATTTGGGCAGCAGCATATGGGTCCCTATTTAGTCTATAAATGGTTAATCAACTGAGCTGTTTTCTAAGAGACCTTTTGTTCCAAATTAGATGGGCCTTGAGCAGAAGAGATTATATTAAATTATGGTTGCTCATATTTACAAGTGGATATTTGAGCTCAGAACTTGGAAACCAATTTAATGCTATTCTTAGAGTACCAGCCTGGGACCACTGGCAGGAAATTCATTTAACACGGATATAACAAATAGATGTAAAACAAGGCAAACAACGAATATGCACATCATTAATTTAGACTACCACTTTTTAATGAAAAATACAGGATTTTCTCATTTATTGCACGGGACTCCCAGAACTATTTGAATTTGATGGACTACAACAACAACAACAAATCCTTCTCTGATTTTAAAAAGGAAAGAGAGGGGGATAAAAAAGAGTAAATGTCTGGAAAAAAAAAAAGGTATTTCAGGCAGTAGAATTCCTATAAAGAAATCCAAAATATGAACTAAACTATTAACAGGAAGCTAGAGCAGAGAATCGAGCCCTCATGCATGTATTCATCTCTTTGTTATTCAGGAAGCTGAAGTGCTCCTGACCCCAAACAATGCAGGTGCTCAGGTCACTGCAGAAACTTTCCTGTTCTCCATAATGAGGAAGTTCAGCGTGATCCAACCTTGTTAACTTCGGCGCCGCGCTCATCTCGCCGGACCCGGGGCAGCTGAGGCCGAACCTCGGTGGGACAGCTGAGTGCTCCAGCTGATCCGGCTGAGCACACAAGTCACCTGGACTTGGAATTTGGTCCCCAGCGGGCTGAGCCATCTGATGACCCTCCAGCCACCCGAGGATCACGGAGAGCTCAGCTCGGGCTTGGCACGGCTAGAGACAACAAGTCTGTTGAGCTCAGTGTCACCCCAAGCAATACCACTGCAATGTCTCTAAAGCACATTCCTCAGCCTGCCTGTTCCTCAAGCTCTGCAGAGGCTCTGAAAATGATCTGAATTAGGCCATTTGGGTTTTGCAGTTTTTATTAAAGCACCCTGCATAAGGAGCAAAGGTGGTGGCACTCTCTCAGAAAACGTGTTGTCTGTGTTTGTATGGTGCTTTGTCTCATCTACTAACACTGTTCCTTTATCTCAAGAATGGATAACAAACAGTATCAAAATTGAATGTAATTTCAGTATGATTTTATGAATATAAAAGCTTAGATATGCAGAGTGAAATATTCTGAAGAATAGGAAAATGTGTGTTTGAAAACATTTCTGTTCAGAACTGAGACTACGCATATACTTAAATTAAATTTATTCTGACATACTTCCCCACCTATTTTCTTCACTGAAATTTAAATTTTGGATATGTTTCCATGGCTATTAAAATTCGCTTGTGAAGTATGATGCAGTCATGTTTTAATTCTTCAGCTATTTCTAAATTGTTCAAAGAAGGATCAGAGTTTCCTTAATAAAATAATGACATCTAATATAAAATATAGGTAAGATATGGTGACTTTTAATCACAAACAATTAACAACTGTTACCTCCTTTTCACAGTGCAATGACTCAATATGAGATTAATTGTATCTAGGTAGTATATGACATTTTTGAAAGGTTCTCCAAATAGTTCTGATATGAAATTCAGATTGGTTGCCAAATGGTAAATATTGCGTGAGAACTTTTTTTATACTACATTTCAATGAGAGATGCACTAATAGAAATTCATTTCATGCAAGAATCTGATTACCTCTAGGCATTAGCATATGCCATTGTGTTTTCACTGATGAGAAAGAAAGAGTAGAACACATCTTTTCAACAGGACTTGAACTTAGGCATGCAAGCAGGTTCATCTAGTGAAATGATTAAAACACATTCTTATGACACCCGGCAATCAAATTTGAAACCTTTGATGCTTGACCTCTTTCGTGTATATGACATGTTTAAGTTTGTTTTTGAAAGAGCTTTCCATAGCCTTCAAGCTAGAGAGGGAAAGTTTTCAAATACATCCTGTAGCAACAGACATCCATGAAAGGTTGAAAGTACGTCTCTCATTAATAAAATTACTGTCAAATAAGTTTATAACTCAGAACAAAAGAGTTTAAAAGATGTCACCTAACATTAGCACTCAGAACAAGTGCTTCTTCTCAGTGCATTAGGACATCAGGAAAACGTACACCAAAGCAGGACGCTTTGCACTGCACCATTTATTTAAGACTTTCAGTTCCATTTCTTGGGCAGTCTATTTCTTTCTTATATTGGTACCATCGTACCTAAAAGAAAAGTATCGTCTATCTTCAGATAATATAGCGATGTCACTTTCCATAGGAACAGAATAAAAAAACAAAATCAGAATCATGCTTTTATGTGCTTCTTTACATATCAAGATATGAAAGGATTATAAAACAAATAGTGACAGGGTTTCCTGTAGATGAGCTATAATCGGAAAAGAACAATTATAACTTTAATTGGAGATGTTAGACTTCTCTGAATACCTGAGATATGTCAGCATTTAACATGATGAGACTACTAAGTATTTGTTGGCTTAGCAGTTATCCCCAAGTGAGATCTCACCTCAATAGGTAAAAAGTATTGTTTACGACCTTCAAAACAAACTTCTAATTCTGGGAAGGAGTTTGCAGCCAGCCTGTATCATACCAATAATACAAAAATGTACTCCAAAGCTAGATAGATTCAATACGTGGAGCTCTGGGGCAAAACAAGAAAGCACTCAATATTTGCTTTCAACTTATTTATCTGAGGAATTGTTTGAAGTTCCCTTGAGTTTCCAGCAATTCCAAAGCTTCATTATTTATTAATTATAGCTGGACCACAAAAATTCCATTGCACAAACAGTTCTATATCTCCAGTAAAAATTGAACCTTTTCAGAAATATTCATTAAATTAGCCAGATGATTCAGGAGTTCAGGTTGCGTAAGGGAGATATTCTCAGAACCTGCCTTGCTCAATTCAGAATAATGTTTTCAAACAAGACCACTGAAGCAGGAAGAAAAGAGAAAGGTCCCTGGTTTCCTACATTTTATGTGAGTCAAAAGCAAAATGTAACTGGTTGAGAAGTCATTATCCATTTGCCTTCACATTTTAAGTTGGAGAAGCCTTTGCTAAGGATTAATAAAAGTCCATCAATTCAGAAAGTAAAATGGAATCCAACTGAAAATCGGTACTATATAGAAAAAAGAATCTTAATTTCTCTTCAAACAGCACTACTACAAATGATTCTTCACAGTTATGTAATTTGCAATAAAACAAACCTATCTGTTTTGATTCGGAGTCGTCAGAACTGAGGCAGGTGAGGAACGTCCTCCATGGGTCTCAAACACACAGGCTTCCTAGCTAGCAGGACTGTGTCAGTCTCTTGGAAGAGTGAGCCTAACAAAATCATTAAAAAGATAAACTTTTAGCCAAAATACAAGAGCTAATGTGTCTGGAAAAGTAAGTATAGGCTTCTCTCTATGTACCTGCTGAGCCTAGAGCCATGGGAGAAATTTAGGTTATGATTTCACAGACTTTATTTCTCCAGTCCCCTCACATACTTTACAAGCTGGCGTAATAGTATGAATTTCAACTTTGAATCTATTGAATGAAATACGGAAAAATCATAGGAGGAATATTAGTGAGTTATAATAAGTAATTTGAAATACAGGATAGGATGGGAAGACGCTGAATTATGCATTAAGCAACATTTGCAGCATCTCGATATGTCTGAAGCTAGAATCAATGCCTGTATTCAGGAAAGTCATAGATTTTTCTACCCTGAGGGTCTAACAAGGTAGGGAGACTAACTAGAACAAATTGTTAGTTTATCTTAGATGTTAGTATTTCTATGGTGCCATGACCCCTTATTTGTAGAGAAGGCCCTTTTACAAGGCCCACCACACTCCCTGCCTGTCAGAGCAGATAAGCTAATATCACCAGCAGCTGCCAGTGAGACAAGCAAGAAAATCTGGTCAGGTGGAGGCTGCAGGTGCCGCTCCTGATATCATGAGCTAGTGTGGGTGCTGCTACATCACACTGCTGTCTGCAGGGTTTTGCTTAAAGTAAACAAGTAGCAAGCAAGATAATTAAATAGCGTTTAGCAGGACCATTTGCAACTGTAGAATACAATGGGAAGATGCAATAGAAATGAGTTAGCTCAGACAGTGGCAGGGAAAGCTGCCATCTGAATTAGTTTTCGCATTCTGATGAAGGCAATATTAGTTGACTGTTAGGACCAAAATGTAGAGGAAATTATGAGAATGAATTCAGACCATATACCAGTGTTACACAGAGGAATATCTGCGTGTATACTGTTTTCCTACTTTCAATTAATTTGCTTATCAGATAGGTATGTGATCTCTGAGTGTGAAATTATTAGCTGAAACCGGGTCTGAAAGCAGTCTTAACATCTAGTAATAGCTCTGTCTTCCAGCTCCTCTGGCAAATGCAAAGAAAGAAAAATCAGCATGATTTAACTCTATTCCACCCTCTTCACAACTGCAAATTAAACAATTACGACAGAGTGAAGATACCAAAACCACTGACAAAGTAAAATCGGTGCAGCTATCACATGCTAATCAGCTCTGCTAAAGTGAATCTCTACACAGAGATTCTGATTTCTCCAGCACCCTGCACCTAAACAACTGCAAAAAGAGTGGGGAATGAAAGTGTTAAGGACCAAAGTTATTGCTAAAATGTCAGGGAAGGGATTCTGCACATTCTAAGATCTTGCTTTTCGTTAACAATTTTCTGATTTATTGATTGTTGTCCAAAGAAAGATTCAGCTGAAGAGTAAGGCAGCTCTCCTCCTGAATACAAAACTGAAGAGCAAAGGTTGATACAGAAAATCTATGACAAGCTAACAAACCGAACTACTTCAGATAGAAACAAATGGCAAATAGAAAAAAAACAAGGCTTAAGAAGTACATATTGGTTTCAACTCTCTCTTCTCCCTGAGAAGAGAGAAGAGAGAGAAAATTCCCTAAACCCATATTCATTGTTAAAAAGAAAAAAGAACTTTCTTTTATTTTTCTTATTCTTTTTCCATTAAAATCATTGATATCCTATTTCCTACATCATTTTTACTGCACTATAACTCTGTGGCAGTATAACAATGCTGCTGTATGGAGGAACATTGTTCCTTTATGTTTTAGACAACTCATGAGCACTAAAAGAAGAAGGGCATGAGAGCAGGGTAAACGAGATGAAGCAAGGTTAGGATGCGGTTTGCCTGTAGCCTCACCACCACTCCCAGACAGCACGGTGGAAGCCGGAAACACAACAGATACCAAAGGCAAAAGGAACAGGCTCTGATGTGGGAAGGCTGGAGAGGACTAAGAGATGGACAGAGGAACAACATTTATTACTACTTAAAGGCACGAGGACTTGGCTGCCTGTTCCTGTGCAATAACTGCTGGTGTCTTACGAAAACTGATGAGGTTTCATATGGGTCCAAGAAAATTCCAATATCATAGAATCATAGAAACATAAAATGCTTAAGGTTGGAAGGGACCTCTAGAGATCATCTAGTCCAATCCCCCTGCACACACAGGGTCACCTAAAGCACGTGGCACAGGACTGCATCCAAGCGGGTTTTGAAGATCTCCAGAGAAGGAGACTCCACAACCTCTCTGGGCAGCCTGTTCCAGTGCTCTGTCACCCTCACTGTTAAAAATGTTTTCCTTAAGTTCATGCAGAACTTTTGGTGTTTCAGTTTGTGGCTATTACCTCTAGTTCTGTCAGTGGCCACCAGTGAAAAGAGGCCAGCACCATCCTCCTCACTCCCTCCCTTGAGGTACTTATAGACACTGATTAGATCCCCTCTCAGCCTTCTCTTCTCCAGGCTGAACAGGCCCAGCTCCCTCAGCCTTTCCTCGTAGGGCAGATGTTCCAGGCCCCTGATCATCCTTGTAGCCCTGCCCTGGACTCTCCCCTGATCATCTACATCATTATGTGTAGATTTTGCTCTAGGAGAGGGAGCATGTACATTCTCTCTGAAAGAGATAGAATTGTGGTTGAGTCAGGAAAAAAAGATCTTCTGAGAGCCTAAGGAGAGAAATCTGGGAATCACCAATTATAGGACTGGATGTAAAAGGCAGGCCTGGCCTTGGCTTGTCTTTGGGACTTTCGATTAGTTTTTAAGTAGTGGATTGAACACACCTTTGCTTGAACTCTGATTCCGAAGAAAAAATAATGATTTCAGTATACTTCCTGCAAGTAGGCACTAGGGTGCATGCACTGTTACAGCATGAAGGAACAAGCTCTATCTTTTTGGGCATCATAACTTCAAAGAAAAGCAGGAGCATGAATGGCTGAACATTGCCAGGGGAAGCCAGGACATTTGGGAGACAGGCTGGGCAGGAGCCAAAATGGGTGGCTACACACGAAAAGAAGGTGAAGCACCAAGCACTGCACCGGTCTGGTTTTCTGCCACGTTGCTTGTCTCAGCATGCAGGGTGGCTCTCTAATATTCTCATAGGAGGATGGGGTTAGGTTAAAAAAAATTGCATCCTCTAGCATATGTATAATAATTTTACCTGCTTTTCTGCTTCTGTTTTCCAATCAGACTGTGAATTGCTGTACTAACAGTTCCATATTTGTAACAGGAACAGAACTGTTGAACAGTTAATAAGAGAATTGTTCAAGTAACATGAAGTAGACCTCTCTCCAAATGCAGAACGGCTAGAAACATGACGGAAATCAAAGTACGTCTCCTGAGACACCCAGGCAGGTTCTGTCTTCTAATCAAAGCAAGAAGCCTTCAGAGCGCAAAGAACAATACTTAGGAGGCTGGCTGTCACTAATGCTAACTATGCTTAATTATTGTACTATTAAAATTTCTTTTAAGCATTCTTTGATTTCTAGTACCGTTAAAATGGCAAGTATCTAACAAGCTAGTGTTTTCATCTGCCAGAAATTTCAAAGAGTTATTACATAACAGATTGTTGATTCATCCAACAATGAAGAAAAAACATAATGCATAAATCCAGACTTCAGATGAATCTGGTGACCTAATTCTTTATCAAAAGCTACACAAAAAAGCAGAAATAGGCACTTAATAATAACTGCTTCATCACTTTCAGGGTTGAAGATACAACTGCAAACCTGAACTGTATCTTGCAATTCTTTTGTTACCTGAGCTTTTATTATCTTCTGTAATGCAATGCCAGAAACGACTTTCATGCAGATACACATATTATGGGTAGCAGCATGAAATATTCACACATAGCAAACTTTGAAGTGTCTAGATTATTTAGCAACTTCAGTGCCACTGGAGGAGGAATGTAAGCGTAAGATGATGTAGCCATTCTGTCTTCCTATTCACTCTGCTCTATTTCTCTTTATGCTAAGATTCCTTAGCATTGCAAGTACACTGTTATAACTTCTGAATTTTATTAAAGCTTCTCTATACAGCAAAATGACACTAGGAATACATCATGATCTTGCAAATGGATGTTTTATACCACACCTACCTGTGGTATTGAAGCCTTGCTGTTTTCTACAGCATTTAGATTTTTATTCATAACTTTTTTTTTATCCTGGGCATGCATATTTGCATTGTCTGGACTCCCATAGCTTAAATTTTCATAAGTACTTCTGAAGTCATCAGCCCTCCTAATTTAGCTTGGCATGCACAAGTGAGGCAGCCTTCCAAAGGTGCAATACATGGGATGAATCATTTATCTGCAAAGTAAATGATCTGAGAATATAGGTCATCAAGTGATATTCAGCAAACACTCATTACTCTGTGCTAAATGCCTAGTATCTATTATATTGTGCTATATATATTATAGGTCATTTATTGTTTCACATATTGGCATGTATGCAATATATATATCCTTGTAATGGACCGTTTACAATGCCGAAACAATAGCATAATTTATATTTTCTGATGCTGTTTATGTATATCTGTATTGTATCATATATACTAGATGTTATGCATGTAAACTTTATCATAATGTCTAATAGCTTAGGACATTGCTCATAATATACATGAAACCTTAACTGTCCCCTTGAATTCCACAGAATAAGTGGATTCTACCTGTTGGAAATACCCAAAAAGTGTACTCTGTTGCCTGAAACTATTTACGTCCAGCAAACTGAGTTGTCCTTCCTCAGATACCTGAGTAACACCTTGTCTCTGCATCTGCCTTTTGAGCCCACCAAGATTAAGCCAAGGAATTCTAGTCAGTCTTTCCTTCCTTCAGCACTTGTGCCCTCTTGTTTGCACACCCGTAATCCAAAAAGGTAACTGCAGATTACATAGACATGCTGGAGCTGGTATGGACTGGATACTTCAGGCAATTACCTGTGAAGCAGCTCCCACTGAACCTGCTGTTGCTGCAACTGCACTGTTACCTGGAGCTGAGTTGCCTGAGGGTATCGGTTCAGACGGGTGCACGCGGTACCGCGGGCACGCACTGCGTTGAGCGTGCACAGGCACCTAGCACAGCTCTCCTGCTTTATCTGAACAAAACAACCACTGCTCCCTGCAGCAGCTTGTATATTTAAGTCTGGCCTAACGTCGTTTTCCTGTATATTTTGGCAGAAAGAGTAGAAGAGAGTCTTTTTAAAGATAAAAAGGAAAACAAACCATCCAAGTGTTCTTCACGAGGCATGTTTCATCCCCATCCTGGGCAGCTTTTGCCCAGATATTCAGAATGGCCAATAACCGCACCCAGGTATTTAGATGTAGAGCTGCTTTCAAGACAGCCTGTATTCTCTATATAAAAACAGCCTATATTGTGTATATAATGTATTTTCATAACTAACTAGCTAAAGGAAAAGGGTTGGGAGATACTGTCCTCACACTGACTGGCAGTACTGTTTGCCTCTGTTCTGAAAGCTCAAGTGGAATTTATAATAGATTCAATTTCATTATCTAATCTTCAGCCACCTATCTCTAACAATAATATTAATACGTCTTCCATTCCCTCATGTTCACTGTAAGCCCTCAGAGGAAGCTACGGCTGAGGGAAGCTAAGGAGGTCCTTCAGCATCAGTGTGCTCACAGGCACCATCCATCATTGCAACAATAAACTGCTAACCAATGGGTTCCCTAAGGCTTCTTGTAACTCTACTGAATTTACCAGTATGAGCAACACCAGGACTGTAAGTTGTATTTTTAGAGCCACTCAAAATATTTTAGTGCAGAAGCAGTATGGTTGCACCCCAATGTTCCTTTGCTGAAATTCACCAAAGAAGTGGCAAAATTTTTACAGAAGAAAATGCAGAGGATTCAAAATTCATCAGAAATTGTTTTTACTGAACTACATGGTACAAAAAGACTGTATTGCTGATTTTATGAATGAGTCCTGACCTGGGTCTGATAGAATACTTTGCTTTCTTTGAAGGAAAAAAAACAAAACAACAACAAAAAACCCCAACCGCTTACTGTTTGTGCTTATTTTGACTGAAGACTTTGAGACAAATCCTAGCTATGCAGAGCAAACTGGATATTCTCCTACCCACTATTGTCTGTGAGCCTGTCATTTTTTTTCAAGTATATCTTTGTACCCTTGTGTTATATCTGAGAGAAAGTAGAAATGGTTGAAAAGTGAAATTTCAGTTTTAATACTTTCATTAAGAAAAGAAACCAAGAGTTATTTACAAATTGCTGCTACCATAAGAATCAAAGGCATGTCATTCTCATTGCTCTGTTCCATTCACTGTTATGTAAATTACTGATTTGATGTAAGCTTCTCCTGGTTTGAGCCAAATGTTCCTTTTAAACATCCTGTCAGACATATTTAATGCTCTCTGATTAAGAATTGTTAGTTTATTTAAACATATAGCTTCCTCTCAGTATGTAAATTTCCAGGTATTCCTAATACTTTGGTAAAAACTCTGCCCTATGAGGAGAGGCTGAGGGAGCTGGGCCTGTTCAGCCTGGAGAAGAGAAGGCTGAGAGGGGATCTAATCAGTGTCTATAAGTACCTCAAGGGATGCAGTGAGGAGGATGGTGCTGGCCTCTTTTCAGTGGTGAACTAGAGGTAATGGCCAGAAACTGAAGCACCAAAAGTTCCACAGGAACTTAAGGAAAACATTTTTAACAGTGAGGGTGACAGAGCACTGGCACAGGCTGCCCAGAGAGGCTGTGGAGTCTCCTTCTCTGGAGATCTTCAAAACCCGCTTGGACGCAGTCCTGTGCCACGTGCTCTAGGTGACCCTGCGTGTGCAGGGGAGTGGGACTAGATGATCTCTAGAGGTCCCTTCCAACCTTAAGCATTCTATGATCCTATGAACTCTCTGGTAAAGCTCAGAGATTTTGCAGCTTCCACTGAATTCTTCTTACATTTAATCTTTCATTACTTGTTTTAATGAAGTACATTTTAATTTTCTCTAAGTTAAACCCTGAATTGGTTTTTGATGTACTGTATCTATCAATCAATAGGTCTAATATCAACAAATATTTTACTTCATGTAACAGTATATTTAAAAAGTGATAGAGGAATACTGTGTATTGGCTTTTGTTCTGCTAGACTATGACCTGCTTGGTAATGTATCTTAACACATGAAACACTGAAAAATGTATGAGAATTTCCATTAATTCACATGCAAAACAGCTTAAAATTGCAGAAAATATATACTTTAAGACACAATATGAAATTTTTGTAAGCTATGCAGCTCCTACTGTTACAGAGTTCAGATGCATTTTTAATGCCTGCTCTTAGGCTACACTTCACTACAAATTTCCCCGTGAAACTTTACCAGAAAGAGAGAATGCATATTTTTGCTCTTTTTGTCTCAGATATAGAAATAAACTGGGTTTGGTGTTAGCTACCTAATTAAAGCAAAGCATGACCTAGTTGTTATGGTTATCTATTTATGCTAGACCTATCATCGACTGAACAATTAAAGCTAATTCTGCTAATATGCAAATGGGAACAGCTACCCCTTATGTTACATGAGTGGTAATAAACAACGTAAAGGTGAATGCATTACACCTAATTATTGCCTTTGGCAAACTAGATTAATGTTCACAATAATGGAACTGTATCAGATTCTTTATGATTGTCTTAACCATCCTTACACAGGCCTTCCAGAAAATTTAACAAGATTTAAGATTAAGTGGGCAGAATACAGGAAGGTTGTATTCAATACAATACTATTTAAGCTAATGAACTTAGCTTCAGCAGCATGCATATCGTAATATAGCAGTGTGAGACAATTTTGTTTCTCTGCAAGCAGCTGCTCTTTCTTCCAAAGCAAGAAGCAAATGCCTTCAAATAGATGAAGAAAAGAAAATATACATATAGCATATCACCAATTAATTTTATTGACATAATGGTGTTCAGATGAAAATACTCACTTTTT
Organism: Tinamus guttatus; assembly: GCF_059628265.1. Lineage (NCBI taxonomy): Eukaryota > Metazoa > Chordata > Aves > Tinamiformes > Tinamidae > Tinamus > Tinamus guttatus. Next base: position 5,661,032 of record NW_028288747.1, read on the forward strand.
ATAACATGTATCTTCAAAACAGCAGTAATTGATACAATTTAGAAGTGTTCATGTTCAACTGTATCTTTTATTCCATGGCTAATGGAAAATCTGGCTACTACAGAAATATCAAAACAAATTATTCTTTTGATAAGCAACTTACGTCAGACTGAATCATTAACTGCATTACTTTCCAAAACTTCTTTAAGTCTCAAATACATCTGTGAGGTGCAGTTTGAAAAATGTTCCCAGCATTCAATCTTTTCATTAGAACATTTGTTTGCTAGGTAGAATTAGCATAGCACAAAATGGAGGCACATGGAAAAAAGCAAATAGATATCACATCTTTAAACCTCGACTCCTCATTTATGAAGATCTGCCCTTAACTGCATATGTATCCACAAAGATTGCATGCTTGAAAAAAATGTTGAGCTGCTAGTCAGCAGGTTGAGTGCAATGGGTCTGCAGAGGCTGAGATTACAAACAAACTGGAAAGGAAAAAGAACTTCCATAAGATCACCAGGAAGGACGGACTCCTTTTCTGATTCCCCCACTCCCACCTGAGAAGCAACCTGATAACAAAGGGCCATCAGAGAGGGAGGAAAGAACACTGCTCCGTGCCCCACTCTCACGTTAAGCCTCCTTTTTCCTTTCCTTTGCCCCACACTGGAGGCACTGCTTCATAAAGCCACACGTTTGCTCTGGATGAGGTATGGACTTGTTTATCAAATTAGCCATGACACAATATGAGGTCCATGTTAGCTTTACGCTTTTCTGTTGCCTTTGTCCCAACTGGAATGGTACTGCTTTTTATCCAAGATGAAACGTGATGCGTCGGAGTCAAGCTATCCTCTTAAGAGAAACCCTTAATTAAGTCTAGTCTTAGGCCATGGTTAACCCCTTCCCAGTAGCCACATAATTTCTATGCAAAATGAGTATTATCTGCCAGGCAGTTGCCAGACATAAACTGCTTCACAGCTGCTCGAGGGACAGGGTGGCTATTTTGCTTTTGCACAGCAATGGGAAAGTGGGAGACACTTTGCTATCATCTCAGCAACTTTCAGAAGCCTAAGTACAGACAAATACACCAGAAGATAACCTCTGAGCATCTTAGTGATATTCTCCTATGAGGGAATGGTAATCTTCTAAAAATGCAAGGCAAATTCCTGACATACATAGGACATACATAGGAAATACATACATTATTTGAAAAACCATCAAGGAGCATATAGTTAAACAACATTTGAGAAAACTTTTTATTGGAAATTCCAGAAGATTTTTATCATGCTTACATGGATCTTATTAGAAATAATTCTATAAATGTGATTTGTTCACTGAACACATATTGGTTCCCCATAAACAACTAAACTTGCATTTTTAGTGCACGGTAAGTCTGTTCACTGTGCAGGCATTCCTCTAGCTTATGAGGTTTGGATCACTGTTCAAGCAGGAGGCAGTAAGCCTGGGTCACTACAACTTACTGTAAATCTATCTAATATCCTTGAGGCAGTTCTCATTGGTGTGGAGAAAATGATTTAAATCCATAAATTTGCAAGGGCAAGGGCTAGAAATTTGAGTTTATAAGAAAGTAGGAATTCTGATTATGAGGGACAGCTTGAGACCTCCTCTCAAGGACATTAATACAGCAAAGGATAACTCACTAGCCTGGAACAAGCAACAGATGGCCCTTGGAGCATGGGATGCATATTTGGAAACAAATTGTGAATGGGGGGGCGGGGTGCAGAAAAGCTTTTATCCAAATAAAAAGACAGAGGGCCAAAGAAACAGCTGGTGCAAACTGGCATCTCTTCGCTGAAGCCACTGGAGAAAGAGTCTTCCGGTCCTGTTGGTGGAGGAGTGACCAGGAGAGCTCCTCATGATTAGGAAGTTAGAAGGAGGCCTAAGCAAGAATCTAAGCAAGCAAGGTTCAAACTATTCTCAGACAAACACATTCCAGGTAATAACAGAAATACATTCCAGATGATAAACACATTCTGGGGATTCATCAGAAAATGTTTATTTTCACTGGAAATCATCAAACCACTTAATTCTGATTTTCTTCTTCTTAAATGTGTTTTTATATGACTGACACAGGAAAAAAGTATTTCGAAAACTCATTTTGAAAGTAAAAATCATATCTTTTAAAAATTTAAATTAACAAATGAAGTTTTACAAGCAACTAGAATTTCAGGGAACTTAATCTACTTTTGGAACATTGAAATTCAGCAAAAGTATATATTTTTTTAATAGCTGAAAAAAAAATTAAAAAGATGACATAAAAAACCCTTTCCTTTCCAAAACAAAAGGCATACCTACCTTGATTTTATTTCTGACTCCTAACTTCTAATAAGGTATTGGCAGCTATAGGAAAACAAATATGAAATGAGTGATACACATGCATAAAAATTTTGCTTTGCCGAGAACTTGTAACTAACCAAGGAACTGATGAGATCAACTGTAATTACAGTTAATAAATTTTGTGATTTGATTAGCTGAAGATATTAAATGGTCTGTGCGATTTCATGCTCCAGCTCCCACTCCTATAATGCTTTAGCACGCAACTTCCTAACTTTACAGCCGTGATAGGCACTTTGCTGAGTAAGCAATGAGGTCCTAAGAAGATGAGAAGATGAGGGCAGCGCCTGAGTTTTCAACTAGGAATAATGGTCCGATACTGTAGACCTCCAGCAATGGAGAAAAAAGTAATCAGTCATCCAAAACATATAGCTTGCATCCAAAGAACTGATCGATAGGAGTGTGGAGGGGCTGGAACATGGACTGGACAACAGCTCCACAACCTCTCTGTGCAGTCTGTTCCAGCGCTCGGTCACCCTCACAGCAAAGTAGCTTTTCCTTATGGTTGGACCGAATTTCCTGTGTGTCAGTTTGTGCCTATAGCCACCTGTCCTATCACTGGGCACCACTGAAAAGTGCCTGACCTCAGCCTCTTTGCACCCTCCCTTCACATACTTATGTGCCTTGAGAAGATTCCTCCACAATCTTCTCTTCCGCAGGTAAAATAGACACTTCTAAGATTTAATAAAAAGTCTAGACTACTCATACATCTGCAAAAATGTTTCATTTCCCTCATTTTTTCAGCTATTTGGAGTAATAGAAGCCTATTTGCTTTTACTTCTGCTTACCAATAAATAAAAATCAGCTTTCTTTACACAAGTTGAGTTAATCATACTTAGAAAGAAGTATTGTACATGATAAGTCAATATTCCCTGGGCCAACTCTAATAATCTATCACTGGCACAGAGTATAGCATTATTAAATTTGAAACAAAAATATCACAGTTCAGAAGATTCAGAAGTACATCCAAAAGATCATGAACAATTTATTAGCTATTTACCTGTTTTAATACAAATGCTATGAAATACCTTCAAATGCCAGATTATTACCTTCCTTTGTTCTAATTTTTGCTCCGGGTTAACTCTAAAAACTCCTAAGATCAAAGAGCAATTTAATTTCACCAGTTTTTTAGCTGCAACACTGGCAGAAAAAAAAGACCAATTCTTCTAAGATAAGGAACTAATTGTCGAAAAAGAAACATCGGCACTTATTCAGTGTATTTACTAATGATGACAATGGCGAGTAATGAGGTGACAAAAGCTGGAAATTACATCGAATCATTTTAGTTAGTCAAAAGTACATTTCATGATGCACTTTAGAATACTTAACCAAACTAGGTATTTAGGCAAAATGGTGGTGGAGCTGAGCTCCTGAATCTCTTCATGAGATAGAATAAAGTGAACACTAAGAAGCAGCTCTTTAAACTAAATGAGAATAGTTACTGACACAGACTGTTCTACGTTAGCTCTGTACTGCTCTACCTCTGTAATCCCTACCCTGGGAATAATCTATCTTCTCATATGTTTTTCTTTTGCACAGGTATGTATCACAAAGCAGTCACAGCACAGTTTTAGATCTAAGCCCATCTTATTAATTTTTACTAGACTGATGGGAATTGGGTCCTACATATAGATCATTCATCACTTCAATTCATTACTTCTTAGTTTGACTTTTTTTCCCCCTCTTGCCTTATAAAAGATTCTGAACAGTATGAAATCTGATTCAACGCGAGATTTTCCTCTGAACTCTTGTGAGTTTGACCAATGTCAAGCCAAGCCATCTTTTATGGCAAGTCTACTACATAGCTTATGCCTTTCAGCTGGAATTTTCAAGGTCTGAAGCTGGAGTGAGACCCAATAAATTTCATACCAGCTAAAGTAGAGTTATTCTGTCCTAATAATCTGATAGAGTCCAGCAGATCAGTAAATACCTGGGGCACCTGAAGCCCCTGCCCTTTACTGAATTCCCTGCCATAAATTGCCATGTAAGAAATTACTGCAAGACTCAGTTCTGCCACCAGGAGTAAGTTTCTTTCACAGCTACCTAAGGAAGAAAAGCTTTGCTGCTATGGAAGAGATTAAGCATTTCTCATAAGGCATTTAACTGTATAAACCATTTAGCTAATATTCTTTGTTTCCTTATTCAGAAATTTTTGTTTAAGGATATGTTTTTCTTCCTTTTCTTTCCACCCTACGAAACGAGGTTTTTAAACTTAACCCAAATATTTTTAGCTATCAAATAAAAGGAAACGAAAAAAAGGAGCTAAATGAAATAGAAACAGAAATCCTATTTTACCAGGAAAAGTTGCAGTCTGTAGCAACTCTGTCTAATAAACATGAGAAAAGGAGGTCATTTGATTCCAGACAGATATTGAATAAACCGGGATGTTTTTTCTTGTCACAAAATTTAGGCTTGATTCATTAAGATCAATATTTTTCTCATTCTCTGCAGCTATTACTTTTAGCAAGGGGTGGGGGCTGGCACCATTTTGCCATATTGCTAGAGTTTTAGTCCTGACAGTAATAGAAACTTTAGAAGATAGAAATGATAGATATCTGTTACTGCCATAGTCACAGGTCTGCTCAGAAGGCCTGATCAATAATATGGAGCATACCAATACCAGTTAAAAATTAGCTGCTTTGACATGCTAGAAAACGGGGAAAGTAAATTACATACTCATGGGAATCTGGTAACATTCACCCAGAGCACTGAAGATGAAACTTGTAAATGGTTCTCTGGAAGGAAAGAAATGAATTCCATGCAGAATAAACACAGGCATACAACTCATCTTTTTAGTGTACCAGTCAATTCTCTGTTTGTTAAGATTATTTCTAAGACTTCCCAAGATCATGCTGTATTATAAAGCTAAAGAAACAAGTTTTGTACTGCAATACTTCAACCAGCAGAAACTCTGTAAGACTTCATCCAAGATTTCATCCACATAGCTTACTAGACTCTAGAGACAAACCTGAAAACCACTGACATTTTTTCTACATTGAACCATGTATTAAACTTAACTCATCATTCAGATGAGGGAAAGGATTTCAGTTTGTCTAACAGTAAAGTTTCTGTTTCAAATAGGCGATTTTTTTTTTAAAGATAGCTTTATCATATTTGTCCAACTTACTCAAATATGCTTAAATATTTACCTTGTCTTCAAGTAAATGCCGAGGAGCATGACAGTGGCTTTTATGTGCAAAAGAGAGGACGTTTCTATCATCTCCCCCATATAACCTGCATTCATGCCAGTTCTACTAACCCCACCACTCTCCTTCCCGTATCAGGCCGTGGCCACGAGCAGAGAGGCCAAACCCAATCATCCTGGACACCCACCATGATCTACCATTGAGGAGCGATGACGCAGTTCTGCAGGAGCTGACCGGCTCCCTCCACTACTTCCTTGCGAGGAGGGAGGAAATCAGGAGCGTGGCTGGGATCACTCCTAAACCAGCACGCTGTTGCTTTTCGGGCAAAACAGTTCAACAGCATTTCTGAACCAAATTACTCATTGGAAACCCATAATCAAGAAGTGGCTTTATCGAATTCATTCTGACATGAAAGGTTTTATTATTATTATAACAACCATCTTTAAGAACAATTTTATAGATTCCACACAACATGACTTGATTCTAATTTGAAATTTCTATAAACACTAATTATATGTCTATAACAGATAATTTATATATCTATTTGGATTTCAAACACATTCTTGTATTATGTAAAAAAAATACACTTAAACACTAGAAATTGCAACTATTCATTTTTTATATACTTTCTGTCCTGGACAATAAAACAATAATATTTGCACCACGTGACAATAACAAAATATTATCCAAAGCGTAGATAAACATATAATAATTTCTAGTAAAAAAAAAATGGTGTGTGGCTTTCATTGTAAATCTGACTCTTGCAAAGAAATATTGTTTCTCAAGATCAATAAAAAGGCGGTCTCCCCTGCTGCCCTGTGCAATATCTTCCAATTTTAGGTGTGATCAGGGCTGGCTCTCTCTTGATACATCCCCGCTATTAGATGTCAAACATAATTTATTCTTCTCACCAGAGAAGAGGTGCCTCCAACAAGTGATACAGAGCACCTGCAGTTGGCTGCTTACTCTTTAGCACAGCCTAGAGAAGCTGTATTCTAGGTGTTAACCAAAGGAAGACTATCCTGCCTAGATGAAAGTTTGCATGTGTCAGTCCAAAGCCAAGAAGTAGTGATATGACTTTGTTGGTTTGGTTCTTACCAATTAATTGCATTAGCAATATTCTGAAGTCTCAGCTGTATTTTTGCTTCAGGCCATCTCAAAATTTATTATAATAGGCATATGAGCAATTAAAAGACTTAATACTGATTTTTTTTAGGCAAGCACACAGACTAGATAATGAAGTTCTAGACAATATTTGGGAAAAGAGGGAAATATTTTCCATCGACAATAGGCAATAATAGACTAATATTTTAAGGATTAGTTCATCTTCTTTTTGTGTATGCATGTAATACTTTGGCTGCAGTATATACTTTTTTTTTTACTATAGAGTAAAAATTGCTCACTGTAAAATTGGAATGCTTTTTCCAGAAAAAAAACAGCTAATAATAACTCTTCTAGGCTTTGGAGAGTGTTTGGATCCTTTATCTTTTTAGTGTCCAAAAAGTCAGTGCTGAAATAGTGTCTGAGGGAGCAGCTGCTCAGTTGACATATTTTAAATTAGGATCGAAATAATTTATTGATTTAGGAATGACACTAATTAACTCGCAATCAGTGAACTATACATTCAGGATCGATATCAGCAACACTATAAATATAAACCACAGCACTAGACTCTTGGAGAAGGTTATTGAACACCTGTAAATGTATACCCTTCTACAACCCTTCTATAACTAAACCCGAAAAGTCCTAATGCCCGCACCCGTCACCTGTCACAGGCCATGTGGGTTAGAACCCCCCGACGTGAGCCCCTGAGCCACTTGCTACATCCCATTAATGCAAAAGCAGCCCTCAAGGTCATGCACAGGCACATGATATTTTAAAAGTCTCCTTTTAATTCCCTACTTATGGTTTAATTCAACTAATGGCCCATCATCGCCCAGCAATCATTTGGATCAGATGTCCTCGCATCCGCTTTGGGGCTCATCCCACTCATGTCTTCATCTTAAAAAGCCTTTGCTAGGCAGCCCATATTGCGAGCTTTCCTTTCCACACTGCTTGTTTCCTTGCTTTGGGATGACTCAGTTCTTTTTGAGAAGGGAAAGGAGACCATTTTGATTTTACTAGCATTTGTTTTTGAAGAAAACAGGTGAACAAAAACAGGCTGCCAAACATAAAAAGGATATATTCTCAAAAAAGCAGACTAGACTTTGAGCTACATATTAAAAATGGTCCAAATGAAGTCTAGTATGGTTACTTCTGGAAACAGAGCTCCATGCTCAGCTCTTTTGTGTTAATCATTCTTTGTGATTTTCATCTAAAATGTATATGTTTTATGTCCATCAACTATATATATTTATATGCATATATATATGCTTATATCTCCATACTTATGCATATATGTGTCACAATATATCTTGTACTATGAACTCTTATTTCTTTATTAGCATCTTCAGTGTCTTCACTGGTCTGATTTCTGAGATGCTACCATTTGATACCTTCTCATTTTTTTTTTCCGAATCCTCATCTTTATTTTTCCTGAAGGAGTGAGTCTGGGCTATTGTAAGCTTTACAAATAACTGCAGAGCAACCTTGTGTTGAGTGCTACTAACTGTATAGAATTCAGTAAGTAAATTCTGAGGGATATGAAATTTTAGCTCATACTATCTGTGAGAGATGCCTGGAAAAATGGCATTTTTATTTTTTTATTGACAGCTCCATAGATTGTTGAGAGTTATGGAAAAGACTGAACTATAAACTAGCTTTAATCAGCCAAGAGGAACAGCAGAGGACAGGATGCACATTAAGGTGTCACTCAGTGCAAATACTATCTTGCAGTTTTAAATGAATGGAAAGTAACTTTTTTATAAAATGAAATATACCTTATTGCATTTTTGGCAGAAGAACTTGGTTTATATGCCCACAAACAGTCTGTGCAATCATTTACACATGCCTTAGATTCCTTAAAGGTCTCTCTATCAGTTTCATACATATGTGTAATTATTTGTAGTTCAATCAGTTTTCCAGACAGACAAAATTTCTCAGATTTTGGGGATATTGTGCTATTTGTTCACATCTCAGGACTCCTTGGGAATAAAAGCTCTCCAGGAAAGGTCTGTTGATCAATGTCCACACACTGCCCAGCTGACAAAGTTCACCTTCTCTCATTGCTCTGTCTGAACTAGATCGATCTGCACTTCACCTGTTGCTATTTTTGCCATAAAAACACCTAAGAGTCCACAGGACATTGCAGTATGATCGCTCTCTAGGCAAAAGCTAAAAGCTGAGATTGTACCTGAGTTATGACCAGTTTCCAGGTTTAGATGAGCTTTTCTATATTGGTCAATGTTTGGGTTAAAAATCAAGTTAAGGTTTCAGTTGGTGTTCAACGACGGTAACATTTCAAGCCTCTTGTAGATGAGTATGCAGAAGCCTCTTGTAGATGAGTATGCAGAAAACGCCTTTGGTCTTCCGGGATCAAACCTTATGAATACTTTCCTGTCACACTAATGTATGATTTTAAACACTAAGTTCTTATTTGGAGGGTCCAATTTTTCTTAATTATTTATGACAGAGTTCGTGATCACAGCTCTAGATTAAAACTTTGTTTGGACGATTTACTTTTTTTTAACCTGTAATTTTTCATTAGACTTAGTGAATCAATTATCTTCTGCTCTGCTTTCATAGGTAGTTATATTAAAATTTGAGAACAACTAAATCGTGCTTGCAAGGCCCTTAATTTATACTGCTAACATGGGCAACATTCACTGTCAGTCCCTTTTGCATGTCTTAAATGTAACCCGTCAATGTCAATATCTTAGACAGGATTTAAGAGTGAGGTATTAACTTATATTTTAGAAAGTATTTGAGGATATTTGGTACAAAGAAGCTATATGGAATAGATTCCATATGTGCTGAGGCATAGATATTGAAATCAACTGTAAGAACTGTAGTGTGCAGTATGACTGCCCTGAAGAGCCTTTAGAAAGGTCTGCAAGTATTTTTAAAAGATATGCAATCTGCAGTATTCTATGGCAATATACAAATCATTTCCTCCCTTCTCAGACTTTCCAGATATTTACATACAACTTCTGTTGATGTAGAAAACATATAGGTGCTAATAAGAACTTAGTTACTTTTAGTGTCTCATGTCCTTGTCCAGGTTAAGTGAGAAACTGTGATTTACCATTACCATAAGGAATAAGGCTTTAATTTATTCCACAGTACATATTCTGGTATAACTTTTCACAGCCAGACTCTGAATTTTCAGCATTGAAATACAATAATCTAAATGTTCTGTGTTCTCTGAAGAATGTAAACCTAGCTGCAGGCCAGCTTGGGACAATACCAAAAAAGTCAAGAATAAATGGAGGAAAGAGATCAGACCCATAAAAAATACCATTATACTCAGCCACAGCTTTGCTACTTGCTTTGTCTTAAAGATTTTATTTTAAAAGTCCAGCAACTCCACAGGATGAGTTATAATCTATAAATATAGTTTTGTTTTGGAAAAATCTAACAGAGTAAAGACTACTGGTTTGTTTAAAAAATCTCCCTGACACGTTAAGATAAAAAATAATCAAAGCACATTAAAAGGAACTGTGATAGGACATTGTGATAGGAACTGTGGGCTCCTCAGTCAAGACAAATAGAGTTTATACGCGCAATGCGGTACCCAGCTAGCTCAAAGCAATTCACAGTCCTATCGCATTGCCTCTGTTCACCTAAGCTGAATATACCACAAATCCTATCTGACTGCTTTATTGGACCCAGATATCTTGGGTAACTCCCATGCTCCTGGCAGTGCTCTTCAGAGGTAGCCTCATATTTCCCTTCAGCTTCTCCATCAAGGGAATGCGAGTTGCAGGACCATGTTACCGCAACTAGCTCATGGTAAAATCATTAATATTTGAAATGCTATATATTCCAGAAGGAAGGCTGCATGTGTACTACAAATACAAGGGATTTGTACTACAGAACACATAAATGTGCTTTTTTCAGGCTTAATATGACTTTTCGGTCACTTAATGTGACTGAAAGATTAACTTAAAGGCATCTAGTAGCTGAAAACCGGACGGAGGTTTTATAAAATGGATATAACATGTAGTTATGTGGTAAAGTAGAACTACAACTTCAATAAATTATGCTGCTGCTTTGCTGTCTATCAGCTTAGCTGCATTATCTATACATATGCAATGCAGTCTTTCAATTTAGTAGGCACTGCTGCCTACCGGAATAACTATCTTTGTTATATGATACTCTATAGCTATTCCAGGGTTGCTTTCAGAAGAGATTAATATTTATTAATGCCAGTAGGGAAGCAAGACCATTTTTGTTCATTTGAAAACAGTTTCCCCAGTTCCCCACCACCACCACCCTTTTTTTTTTCCCCATTAAACTAGCAAACTGAAAAAAATCATTATTCATATCATTCTGCTCTTGATGCCTCCTCACCAGAAAAGGAATATTCTACTTAAGCCATATTCAGTCAAACTTACATGCAAAATAAACTGAACACTCCTCTCAGAAAGCTGAATTTATCAGACCATTATTTCAATGCAGAAACACTCTTTTTTGTTAGTACACTGAAAATATTATAATAGAAAAGGCAATTTATTTAATTTCCCCTTCTTCTGCAAAGATTTGTTTGATTGCATTGATAGCATGAGGACTTCTGTAATTTTCTCTCAGTATAGCAGTGATGTTGAGCATGATGGGAAAATTTTGTCCATTTTCACAGTACTCTTAAAATTCAGATCTCCTGGAAAATAGACACTATTTCCCATTTTAATTCTCATAACGTATATATATCCTTGACGAGGAATAGAGAATTCTTTAAGTGTGTCTCTGTCATATTTGAGTATTTGCAATTGTGTTTGATGTGGGGGGAAAAATATCATGCAGTACCATTTAAATGGCAAGTGAGATTTAGTAGGACACTTTTTAATCATGCACCTACCCAGGGCATACCCTACCCATACATTTATTTATTTTCATTTCTGCCTGCAGACCAAATCCTTCCCACCAATTCTAACCTCCATCGTAGCACAGCATTTCTTTCAAACAATAAAAAAAATTTTGGCCCCTGTTGTTGAAGAGTCTGCATTCCAGGGAACTCATAAAGAAATATAGACTAATTTAAAAGCAATACTATTATTTTTAGTTTATTAAACAGAGTATGTAGGTAGCAGTATATTTTAAAGATGAAAAAAATGGCACTTGTAAACCCAGATTTTTTTACAGCAAAATAAACACTTGCATGTTATGCAGGTCAAATAGCATACATTGTAATTTCTATGACCAGAAAGTAAAACCAACAGCCTTATTCAATAACATTTGTAGAGTAACTTTGGATTAACCAACCTCAGCAAGACAGGAGATGACCTCGAACATTCTCAAGGAACAGCATTTACTTTCATTGTGAAAAACACATCTTTTCCTGGTGCTCTGAAATCCATTTTTAGTAAAAGTAAAGAATATTTCTAAGCCGTCCTGAAATCAATATTTCCTGAACTGGATAAATTTTTCACAGCTCTCTGTCCTAGTAGATATTTTTATCTATTGGCATGTATTTGTATGCTAATCTGCTTCTCGGAAAATTAGTATCTGCATCTGATTCTTTATGCAAAAGAAATTATCAAAGCAGCTTTTCAAGGCAATTTCTAAATAAATCATCTTATACTTCAACTTGTTTTGCATTCAGTAGGGCATAACATTTTACCTTAAATATAATGTCTATCAAATTCTTTAGAAAATTGCAGAGCATGGGACAGGCAGAAATGCCATCCTGTTTGTTGTCAAGTATTATTTTGAAGGATGTTTCTGCCAGATACTAAATATTCTGGAAGGTAGAAAATAGGGAATTTGTTGCAGGGCTAACATATGGTTCTCAAAGTCCAAGTAGATTTAATTTACACAAATCTATAAAAGCCCCAAACGTTGCTATCTTTTGAACTGTCAAAATGTTACGAGAGGAGAGTAACAGTGGGAATACATCATGGTAATCAAAAGGAATGGAGCTTTAGGTTAGTTTAACTTTGTTACTTCTGTTCAAAACTGTATTTTAAAGCATATGTGGAAAAGGCGTTCTTCAGTTTGTTCTCAAGTGCTTTGAATGAGTATTGAGAGCTAGTGCATTAAGGCAGATCATATGGTATTTACAAAGCTTTGTTTCTGCAAATAGGATTTTTTCATATGTCTAGACATATATCAAAAATGATAATCTGAAAACATGTATTTACATGTATTCTTTTTTCATGCTTCCCATAGGCAACAAAAATAATTAAAAGGTTATATTTAAATCCAGTTTTGAAATTGTATGCATCTCTGGAACTACTCAGCCCAAGAAAATACTTCATAAGCTTTTTGTATGTTGTTTCACACTTTCCTTTAATACAGTCTAAGAGTTCTTATTAATTCAGATTTTATATTGGACATCAAACAATCACTTAGTCTTTCTGTTAATTCATACATCACTTGAAGCCCGGGATATAAGGGCATCACGCATGAGCCATTGCCTTTCCTTCAACATCATTATCCTTTCTTAGGAACATCATTCTTTGTAATCATGGGGTATAAAACTTCCTAAGTTATTAGAATAGTGTAATAAACCAGTGCCAATCGAGTTCTCAAAATTCCTTGGAGGTATTTCATTCCTAAGTCAGAAACTGAGGTTTACTGCAAAACAGACACTCAGTTCCTTCAGTAATATGAAGCTGTCTGCAACAAAGATAGAGTGACCGCAGAAGATAAGTACACATTATGCTACCCCTTAATAATACTGGAAAAGTCAGCACGTATATAAATGTCTGCTTCTATTATAATCACTTGTTCTCTGCCAAATCAGAGTTTTCACGGAAATTATAGAAACTGTAATTGACCTAAGAGAAAGGTCAGGCGCTTGTGTACAGCAAATCGGGCTCACATCGAACTGCCTTATCCAGCCCTCGAGTCCTTTTAATACCGATTAAAGCCATACACAAGTATATGTTAAACTGCAGTAAGCCCAAACCTTGGTCTTTATGGTGCAATAAACATTTGCTTATAACTGTTGAATGACTGGTTCTGAAAAATTTTACAGAAAAAAATAATACTTCCATGTCTCTACCATGCCAAAGAGATATTTTGTCTGATAGAATGGGAAATATCAGGTAATGGGTTTTTCCTGTATTGTTGAAGTTTTTGCTCCTAAACTGCTGCAAGTTTTTTTTCTACAATTTTTCTGCAATAATAACAGCGAAATCAACAAGTGGTTAAAGGAGACCATCACATGCACACCACACTGTAAAGTCTGTACATAAAAAAGGTAAAAGAAAAACCTACATTTGCCTGAATGACAGCAATGGGGGATGAAAAATGCAATTCCATGGTCCCCTGGAATCCGTAGGCTCTTAGGAAGACTAAGGAAGGAAGTTATGCTCTCTTAAAAATCTCTGCCTTCACCGGACAAGCTATACTCTTCTCTGCTTTAAATCTGAAGGGCATTAATTGAGTATAAGGCTGCATATTTGTATATAGGACTGCATATGACAATAAGATCCTTACTAGTCTTGATTCTTGTCTCATAGCCAACAGGATACCGGCATGTGACCTCACTGGCTCAATTAAAGTTAAGGAGTAATGTAGATCTGAATGAAAGGAAGTGTGTGATGTTTTTAGGTTAAACTTTTTAAATTCAAAATCAAATTTTAAATCCAAAATCAAGTTTCATCAGGACATTCTAAAACTGTGAGGTAAGTAGTTACTCAACCATTTTAATCCATATGCTTTCTCCTTCCTCTTCCAAATCTCCATGCACAAATGCAAGATGAAAATGAGACCAACCATTGTCGCAATGGACTGCTATATCACCAAATACCGTATTTTGCAGAAATATCCAGGCAAGCACTCATGTCAAAAGCAGTATAACTGCATGAGTGCAGTGCCCCCAACTAATACAACCAGACTACATCCACTGAGGTGTCACAAAATAGTATAAATGTGCTATATAAATATATCCAAGTTTAACATACACAGAGAATTCCAGGTAATCTTGAATAAATGGCATAATTCCAATGCAAGTTAATAGTTCAAGGATTTCATGCACAGATTACATAGTCCCGGATTCCCTTCAGGCTGAATATTAAGTTTCTAATAATACTAGCCCAAACTTCTTTCCTTATTCGGTGTGAATTAGTCTGTGCAGAGGACAATTTACACACAGGGACATTCACACACTGTAGTCATTTCTGGGACCACAGTTAGGCATAACCTGAAGTAATTATATACAACTTTGTAAGATGTATTTCCCTTTGCAGTGTTACTTTCAGTGATTTATTACTTTTTGCCTGCCCAAAGCAGAAATACAGGTTTACATTAAAGATGGGTTAGCTCATAGGAAGTTAGGATACATGTACTCCACTTTGCACAGATGCACAGATTGCACATTTTGCAGAGAGCAAAAGCAGATTCCAATAGTCTATGCCAGACGCAATATTTGCATGGAAATCTCATATTAAAAGAAAGACTTCAGAAGTGGTTGACCTGGCTAGTGACTTGCTTATACTCTTTGCCTCACTGAATTTATGCAATCTGCAGGCTATGCCCTTGGTCAAATAAGCTCTCTTTTTTAATCATTTCTAAAATATCACCAATTTTCCTTGTTTAATGAACTCAAAGCGATACAATCTAAAGCTCAGTAAGAAAAGCATTAAAGCTTTTTAAAATGCATTAATTCCTTTATCTGACAAGCATCCACTTTCAAAGTGAAGTTTGAATTTGAGATTTTTTTTTCAAAACGTACATAATATGATTTTCAGCATTAACAACCTAGAATTTTTGGCTCTGTTTGAAAAAAGTAAAGCTTACTCAGATAAATATGACAAAGTCAAAAAAAAAGTCTGATAGAATTTCACCTTCTTGCAGTGTCACTGATTTTTACATTTTGCACAATACTAGATTGAATGAGATCAGTGTGAGCCAGTGCCTCTTTACTGGTGTTTCATCTAAGCTGATTTTTCTAAAACCACAGGGAAAGGTAAGAAATTTCCTAAGAAATGGAAGAAAAATACGTATTTATTAAATATTCCTGGAAAAACAAATGTGACACAGTACTGATCAAAAAGGGCATTGAAAAAGTTATTGGTTGAACTTCTCTCTCAGTTTTGCTAGAGATGCACATGTGGTGAAAATATCAAAGATTTTATGTCAACTGCTCGATGACGTGCGTGGAACGATGGTTTTTGTGTGTCAGTGACAATCTTCAAATTGCCAGTGACCTTTACATCACCCCTGGGAACGGCGGTGTCAGTAACGTGCTGGTGAAGTGCCAGGGACACGGTCAGCAAACACTGAATGTACCCAGGCAATTCTAAGTAAGCAAGAATAGGACTGTGTCAAATGTCCCTGTGATTCAAGTAAGTTGAAGAGCTCCCTTTTCTGTCTCTGGGGCAGAAGCCTGAGTCCTCTGTTATTTGGGGATTACCCAAACTCGTGCAGTTCTAGAACTGCTGCTCTGTAACCTTCCCTTGCTGTCGCTCCTGCAAATCATCCTCCATCTGCGTGTGACTGGTCATTGCCCTCTTCTGGATCTTTTTATTGTGGCAATATCGGCAGGTCCATTGACACCTCTTCGATTTCAGATCTCTAAGCCTGCTCAGGGTTGCACCACAAGATGCGGCCCGCAAAGAGGGGGGGAACGCATCTGTGCTGCTCTCAGGTCTGATGCTGTGAATTGCAATTACTCATCCCTCTTAGTAACTCCTACCCTTGTTTTGAGAAACCCATAAGCAAAGAACATAGGGTAGATAATGCTGTTATAAGCACTAAGTGTGACCTTAAATACAGACAGTAGTGAATCTGAGGTGCTCAGCAGAACTGGAATATACACAGGCTATAGAATAGAGAGTACAGATGGTGCTTCATGACATAAAAGAATTTAATTTTGTTTAGAAAGTGGTTTGATTCCTTAAAGTTTCTTTTAATGTTTAATACATCAGCAATATTACAAATATATCCCCCCAAAATCTATTTTTTTCTGATAGTTACATAGAATAACTGTGAAAAGTGAATGAATTTAATTATCAAAAGCTTATGTGATTTGATGAGTTAACATCACCAGAATTACTGTGAATTTATTTCTGCAAAAACATTAGCAGTAGGTATACATACCTGTATATTTTTAAATTTACAGCCTTTTCTATAAACTTAATTTTCTTTTGATAGCATAAATTATTTTATTTAATCCACTCATTGCTATTGGAATTCATAAACACAACTGAAGTGAAGTTCACAGAATCACAAACTCACACAATGGTTGAGGTTGGAAGGGACCTCTAGAGATCATCTAGTCCAACCCCCCTGGTCGAGCAGGGACACCTAGAGCACGTGGCACCGAGTGGCATCCAGGCGGGTTTGGAAGATCTCCAGAGAAGGAGACTCCACAGCCTCTCTGGGCAGCCTGTTCCAGGGTTGTGTCACCCTCGCAGTAATGAAGTTCTTCCTCACATTGAGGTGGAACTTCCTGTGATTCAATTTGTCCCCATTATCCCTTTTCCAGTCATTGACCACCACCGAGAAGAGTTTGGCCCCATCCTCTTTACCTTCTCCCCTTCTCCCAAGTACTTGTACATTTTGATAAGATCCCCTCTCATTCTTCTCTTCTCAGGCCCAGCTCTCCCTGCAATCACCCCTCAGGTACTTGAACATGTTGAGCAAATCTCTCAGCCTTCTCTTCTCCAGACTATATAGGCCCAGCTCGCTTAGTCTTTCCTCATATGATAGATGCTCCAGCCCCTTAAACATCTTTGTTGCTCTAGGCTGGACCCTCTCTAGAAACTCCCCGTCCCTCTTGTTCTGGGGAGCCCAGACCTGCACATTCCAGGTGCGGCCTCACCAGAGCAATCACAGGAGTTGCTTTCTACTTGTCTGCTATCTGTTTCTGTATCTATGACTATTCCATATAATTGAGAATTAATCTTAGGGAATAGTCATAACATGACGCAAAACATTAGAATTTGTGCTAGATATGTAGAAGGGGGAAGAAATGGAGTGAGGGAAGGGAAAAGGGAAAAATGTCCTATAAAATCCTGCAAGTGCTAGCTTCTCCACCACTGCCACATTAAAACTTCCAGATATTATTTTAAAGCTAAAAAGAAAAAAAAATGTAGTAGCAGTAGATGCGAATTCTGCAGGAAGGGCATAATGGGGGACAGTGGAACTGTGAAAAGGAAACTATTTGGCATGGTTGCTGTCCTTGAAAGACTACCTACTCTTGGAAGCTTCTGTGCCAGAAAAAAAAAGTTATAGATGCTTGAAATACAGACTGTTTTCAATTTTGGCACAGGAGATATGCATGGGGCTCGCAAAATGAAAAACGTGGCACAGAACCACATCAAGGCTGAAAGTGATGCTAGCAAACCCATGCACGCTCCTGGCATCTGCAAGGCATCTGCTATGGTTGTTAGGAGCTGTATGGTGGAAAACAGCAGTACCATAAACACCACCAAACTCTTCTCCCTTCCTTTCCTACCCCAGGTAACTATTATATTTCCTTGAAAACAATGCAGAGATGACAAGAATAAGACTAAAAATGTTATAAGGGGAAGGGGGAGTTTTAAACCAGGATTATGAACTTGATTTTTATGAAGAATGCCATATTGGGAGAGTTAAGTGATATGGTCACACTAGGGTGACTTTCTTCTCTGCAATGTACAGCAGAAACATATGAAGAAATTATGACCTTTTTTATTTCTGTTCATAAAGCACTCTTTTATATTTAAAGTTTTCTATGGACGAGGAGGTTTCCCTGAACAACTTTGCTATGAAAATGTACTGGTTTATTACGTGGTCCACGTTTCTGTCAGAAAGTCACAACCAGATTGACTCCAATGTCCCATAAGAGTCCACTGAGAACATGAGGAACGGGGGTCCTAACTACTGCAGGTAGCTCTGCTATGCTGCAAGGCAAGGCCTCGCCAGCACTTCTTGCCCAACCTGCACTGGGGAACAAGGTATTTCCCTCATTCAGTGATTGTCTCTGCATGAGGACAATGTATTTGTCCTACCATACCTTTACATATTGCTTTTTATATTGTCATTTCCTGTAATTACAGCAAAATACCATATTTATCATAGCAAAAAAATGCTTTCTGCCATTATTCATGTTGAGGATCCACAACAGTTTGCTGGTTGCTAGAAGGAAAGAACATTTGGTGATGGACTCTAAATCGAAGTGCAATGTTGTATTTACTGGTTCTTATAAGGCTTTACTTGGCTAGCTGAGAGCTAGACCAAATAACTTTCAGGATTTTGAACTAATAAAAACAACAGTATAGAGAACAACCTCATTTCAAAAGTGAAGGAAACTGACTGTTTCAGACCATTGAACCCTGTGTCTTATACAGCAGTATGTGCAGCATCCTACTGGTACCTTGTGCATCAACTGAAATTAAAATTTTGGTAAATTCCACATTAGGTTATTTAGGCGCTCATTTTAGGAGGCCAAAGTACATTCACTCTAGTTTATGCCAGTTCACCTACAGTCTAGCGGGTGTTCAAGTGGGGGATAAGGAGGAAATCAGTATGTATTTTTCTATATTTACTTCTTTTTTTAAAAAAAAAAAAAAAAGCATTAAGGTGGGGGAAGGTCTTGTTCCTCAGGGAACATAACCGAAGTTTTTATCCATTATATTCCCTGAGAAAGAAAGCATGCAAAAATAATATAAAGCCTTTAAATCACACACAAACAGTACAAAATAAAACTCAGTTCTAAAGCCGTGCTCTCGAAGCGCAGAATGCCTTGGCTGGCATTCTGAACCCCAAGGGCTAATTGCTGACGTTTCCTCAGGAGAAAAAAACCTCCCTGCAAAGGTGAAAAGATGCCATAAAACTATACTGAAAAAGAGCATTTAAGCAGATGCTTTTCCCTGAGTTCAGTGGCTACTCAGATCATTTGCTGTGCATTATGTTTGCTCCCGAGGACAGCCCGTCCTTCCACAGCCTTTTCTGTAACGTTTCTAAATGCAAACTGCCTTCTAGGCACGGTCCACTGGAAAATCAGCAGACTTAGTGCTCTGCTGTCTTGCATGTGATGCTGCCTTGTTTTCAAATGGTGTGTTGGTGCCTATGTTAATAGCAATGCAGAATGGATTTAAACCGATATTATTCTTATACAACATTTATGCCCACTTTACATTTCATTGACACCACTGCAATCAAGAATAAGGGTGTAAATTTGAAATTCAAAATGGTTGAAGTAACTTCACCTCACTTCAAAATTAAGCTAGCTTGACTTCATTATTTCTCAGTTTCATTTAGAGCAATTCAGCCTTTAATATAAATTGCTTTGAAATCTATGGATTAAAAATAGAGCTATTTTTATTTTCCCTCTGATTACAAGAGAGTAGAGATGCCCAAACGACTGATAAATGTGTTCCAATAGATCTTGCGCTAGTCAGGGTGAGCCAACTCTGTTTCATGACCCATATAGATACTTTAAGCTGGTCCAAGCTAATGAGCGTGACGACAAGCAGAATCCATTAGCTGAGGTATGGCAACTGGCAACGTACTAAACCAGCAGCTTCATGCCTGCAGATGGTTTACCCTGAGCTGCTTCGATACTCACTGCCTTACCTTTCACTGCTGTTAGAACAATCTTTCCTAGCTTAAGAGTAATTTCACAAGTCAGCATATGAAATAATGTGCCAAAGTATCTTACGGCTACCAAATGCCTTTTAATACTTTTAGAAAGACTTGATTATTTTTCATATGTGAAATAATATGCAAATATATCAAGTCATTTTGAAATTTAATGAATTGATGCTGAAACTTCACCAATCCTCTATTAACTTTCATGTCAATAATTCTTTCAAAATTTGTTTCAACACCCTGTCTGGCTACCAGACAAACTAGTGGATTTGCAGCTCTCTTCCTGAAATACAGGCACCATGCTTATTTGGCCTTCATTTTGAATTACATTCTTATTTGACTTCAGTGTAGTTGTCCCATAGTTCTAGGGCAGCAAGTCTGTCCACGCTGGGCACTACCACCTTAGTTTTCTTTCCATCTTGGTGGAATAACATCTATGAATTTGTTTCCCCATCCTTTCCCCTTGCAGCACTACTACTCTTCTTTAACTCAGAGGCAAACTCATTTTATTTTCTTGGTGTATAGTCTCTCACCTATGCTTATCATAGAAAGACTAGTGTTCTTTATCTTAAGTATTTTTATTTACAGCACTGAAGACTGTCTTAATATCTTGTAATATGTGGAATTTATGTAGTCTGTCTAAAACTACATGACAGCTTTTTTCCACCTTGGCTTTAATTCTAATATGCTTTCAATGCAGTAATTCACTCACCTAGTTCTTGAGTCTTTTCTTTTCCTACAATATGTTTGGTTTTGTTTTTTTTTTCTTTTTTTCATTTACTGTATGACTATATATTTACACTGTGGAAGAACTCCTTGTAAACATATGTTCACGTTAACTGAAGTTTTAATAAGTTGTATCTGTTTCCCCTAAGGCTCAACATTCTTTCTAAACCCCATTAGATGATGAATTCATGAAAATACAGAAGACACTATGAATTTTGTTAGAAACAACAACAAAAAAGCAGTTTCTCAGTCTGTAGGGAGCAAATGAAAGGCTAAGAAAATGTGTGAAAAAAAGACTCTAAGCCACCCACACTCCTATGACAAAAGAGCTGTCACTGCAAGGGACAGGTACAAAGGTATTCAGCCTGGGAGGGAGAGACCAAGCTTTGGTCTGTCAGAGATGGGGCTCGTAACAGGGTCTGTCGGTAGCCCCCAGCACGATGAGCCATAAGGTTGAGGGCCCTCAGGGAGCCCCATCAGGAGCAAAACAGCTGGAGACTGGACTTGAGACAAGCCCCATGCTACATCCATGGGGCCATCCAAGCTGCCAGGGCTTGGAGCTGTCAAGGTGTCTCCAGGGAGGAGCAGGAGCCCAGCACCACAGAGGCATCACGGGGGAGGGATCAAGGACCTGGGCAAGGTGGGGAAGCCCTAGGGAGGCTGCTCGGATAGGGAAGTATGGCCTGGGGGTGCCCTCAGGACATGGACAAAATAAGGAAAATAAGGACACGATCACAAAGCATCATGTCAGTGATGGTAAATTAGAGATAACCGGAAACAAAATGAATGGCAGAAAGAAAGAGGAACAGTTATAATGAACCAGAAGAACTTAGCAAGACCAGAGCACGTTTATTTTTATCAGGAGAAGCCAACGAGCTGGCCATTGCACATATCCAGAGAACAGAAGTGTGATTTATCTGCCAGAAGCAATGATATTTAGTGTGAATCTGAGGCTGAAATTATTTTTAAGAGAACTCCACAGTATGTACGAGATATCCTTCATGTCAAGACAAATGATGCTGCTTTATTCTCCAGTGAAATGATTCAAGGACAGCAATTCTGGGCAGGGTATCAATAGGAAGGAGTGGGGAGTGATCTGAGTGGAATTCATCCCTAGAGAAGGTGGTAAAAGATGGCAGGATAATAAAGATCAGCAGTCAACAAAACAAAGAATCCTGTAAAACTATCAGGACTTCAGGCAGCACAATCACTGGTAATATTGACAGAAATAGCAAGCAATTTATGTTTTAATCTCAGCTAGATGAAGATCAACAGATATATTCCCCTTTAGTCATTTAGAGAGTTCCCCTGAGCTATCAACATGCTCTGTCCATTTTGCTATTTTAAACTAAGTTAGGACTACACCATCTTTCATGGCATGGTTTCATGCTAAAGAGATTGTCTAGCTGCATTTATCTTTTCATTAAGAGCATTGCCCCTATGGGAAAAAAATAAGTTTCTTTTTGTCTGATTGTTGACTACCAAGGAAATTAATAACAGAACCTTTTCCTTTCTGGGTAGGATTTCTGATCAACATTGGAAACAATAAGGATGATCCTATTTGAAACTAAAATATGTTATTATTTTCTGCAGTGTAGTTTTAAGGGATGCACAGCAATATCCTCAGCAGGATACATGACACAGACACAAAGCCATGTGGTCACTCACATTCCCATGTGCTCTCCTTTTTTTTTTTTTTTTCTCTCACCTATGTCATCACATACACCTGAGAAATAGCAATTTAGAATTCATGACATAAACTTTAAGGAAAAAGTCTTTCTTTTTTAAAAAACTTTTCTATGGGATTTTCTTAGCATTCTGAGCATTCCACAAGCTCTCGCTCGGCTATTAAAGCTAAGAGATGCAACCCAGTCAGAGCCTCCTGTGAGAGTACATGCAGAAGTGTTACTTCTGTGTCTCTAGCAATGGTTTTAGAATGACATAGGTCAGGGTCATGGAAGAAGCTATCTGCTAGATGCTATGGTCTTGCTATGCCATTTAAGATATAGAAAGGTGTACTTTGGCATTCTGCATAGGCTAGCAGGGATTGCCGTGTTTTACCTGGGAGGCAAATATTCAATTTTGTGGGTATCTTCAGAGACAGGTAGTCTGCACCCAGGGCTCTCTTACAAAAACAAACTGTATCAATTAGAGTGCAAATATGCAGACACACAGAAAAATGCAGGGCAGTGCTGAAGGATTGGTTTTGCTGGTACTCGTCAAGCACAAGGCTGTTTCAAATCATGCGAGCCTGCGGATTGCCTCCATTGCTTTGCCAGGGTGCATTCAAAGTGTGCAGAAAATATTCATCTGGTCTGGGATAACTGGAGCAGAGATGAATGCAAGTGCATCTTTTTGGGAAATCATCTAAAGATGCTTTAGATTCTTAGCGTGAGGTGGGTATATGCCAATCAAGAAGTGGATAATTGCTTTCTGAAGTGCTGAATGAGCCTCATTAGATCCAGTGTGTTGTATATGCAAACATACGCTCGGATATTCTAGCAAAAATTCATAAAATTGCAGTTGATACTTCCCAGCTGAAGAATAGCAAACATTATAGTTGGCTCAGGTACTCTTCGCAGGGTATATACAATTGCGTTTTCATGATTTTATTCTCATTCTTGAGAGATGAGGGAGACAAATTCAGTTCCATAAGTGTGGCAGAACAGCTCTGCAGATGACTTACTCTGTTATTCTAGTAATGTCTATGTTTTACCATCTACTTTGACATAGGATGCTTTTTTTATTAATTTTTAATACCAGAAAATAAAAACAACTGGTTAGGTATAAAAAGTAACTTGAAGCCTGGCTGGAACTATGCTAAAACCTTGGTGCAAACCTATAATAAAATTCTATTTGCTTGCTTTTTTTCCTGGATCAGCAATAACCGTGTACAAAAATGCAATTACTCTGAGATATTATTTTTCCATTTCTTCAGTGGAGGTATAGAGACAGTATTAGAAATAGATTAAATAATTGCACTTGAGGAAGGAAGAGATGAAATAAAAGAAAGTACTGTGATGAAGGGACAGAAAGGAAAGACAAAGACTGCCAGGAAGATCCGGAAGAGAAAATTCAGGCTATGCTGAGATGAACAGAGAAGAAAGGTAGAGGCGCTGGGTATGGGGGAGTATATGCATGGAATTTTAAAACATTTTTGTTCAGAGACATTCAGGGCACTGCCTCACATTTCTGAAAACTTTTCCTGGCCATTTTCCTTTGTTCTTGTCATGGTAGTCAGGTACCTGGATAGTTTGCATTTTCTAGATGCCTCCTGGGCTGCCACTTCACTAGCCTCTTCACCATTACTATTCTTCAGCCGAACTCATGTTCTTTGTAATTAGTCAGGTTCCATTTAGCACCCATTATATGTAATTTTAAATTACATAGCTAGATTGTAACGCAGATTTTTAGGGTTTTTTTTTTTCTTTTAACAGCAAAAAAAGAATTCTGAAGTGGGGTTATGCCCAGGACAAATGGACACAAGAGCGTTACTAAAGCACAAGGGTTCAATTAATGCTTGATGATTCACAGAGACAGCAAGACAGCATTCGTGACACTTACTTTAAATTGGCAGGGCAGAGGGAGGGGACACACAATGCATCTTCTTTGTGATTTTTGAGCTGGATTAATTTTAAATGGAAACAAAAGAAATAACTAGGGAATGTCTGATGGATTTTGTTTCTACTGCTTAATAAGAACTAACTAATTAGTCCTCCACATTTCATTCTTAGGAAATTTGCATTTAATTCAAATTTGCTGTCCAGTAAGTATACATCATAGTTACGTAATCCTTAATAGTAATCCGGTTCTGAAATATCTGGAGAAGCTCAGTGGCTCTTGCTAGTGCACTGGAGCCACATTAAAAATAGATGACACACAGCAAGTGTCTATATTGCCCTTGGACTGTTTAGATTTAATATTCCTTTCAAAGGCATCGTTTTAAGTTAGCTGATAGGAGCTCCGGATGACACAGTTACGGCAAAGAGCACCACTCATTATTCCAAATTAAATTTGAAATAGGTGGAATGAAAGTGAAAGCCTTATTTAGTGGAGCTGGTACACAGTTTATCCCTGACTAACCTGATGTCCACATAGGTATATAGTTACATAACTACACAGTTATTTCCTATGGTATTTTTTAGAGAAATACAGGGCAGTCTGTTCAGCTGAAACTGGGTACAAGAGTTGAAAGAATGGGGAGAACCTAGAACTGTGAAAGATTTTAAGCGGAAGGAGGAGAAAAAAGCACCATTGTTTTCCCCTCAAACTCAATGCTATTTGTTAGGATCTGATAGTCCAAAAGGGGCGATGACACCACATCTCTTTGGCCCTACGGCCATCCAGTAGCAATGCCAAGCATGTTGAGGAACACATATACACACGTATGGTCTAACACACACAACATCTGCACGTGTCCAGCCACACCATTCAGCACAGCCCAAACAGGCACTTGCTGCATCTGGGCAAAGGGGCCCCTGAAGCTGCAGCCCTCTTCCTGCTGCAGGTGCATGGGCTCCTGCAACCCACGGTCCCCGCACCAGTTATGGACACTTAGACCTCCATACCCCAAAAAAAATGTTGGAATTGGAGTAAAATGACAAAACAAGATGCCTCTTCTCTTCCATCCCATCACAGGCCCCATAGGCTGCAGCCCTCCACAGTCTAAACGGTGCTCCAGAGGGCTTTTCCATGGCCCATAGTGATGGATGTCCCCCAGCCCCAGTAACAGCCATGGTGGCTCTGGGAAAGAGCGGGAATCTCTGAATGGATTTGAGGACTCCTCCCTTCCCCTGTGCCTCTGTGTTGTTTGTGCTCTTGGAGAAGAGCCTTTAATCATTTCACCTAACATTATTTACATCAAACGGTCTTGATGCGAAAAATCAAATGTGCCAAAGATGTTTGCTGATTACACAAATTTAGGGGACATGATTTATATATTCTAATATTGTACCGCACAAACCAGGTGGTCTTGAGTATTAAATTATTAAAAATGTAATAAGAGAAATTGTAAAGACAAGCACTAACTAGAGATTAATGATGATAATGTCCACTGCAAACTGGGAATTTTCTGTAAATTGTTGCATATTGAGGATCTCTTCATCACACATTGTCAGTTATTGATCTTCACCTTTAAGATGAAGCTCTACAGATTTATGTGGAGAATTATGATATGACTGTAAACGGTACTTAAAAACTTTGATCAAGAGAAAGGAGGTCCTTCCAGACAGGATTAAAAGATCATTCTTCATATAATACTCTCTGCCTCAAAGGAATTAAATCAGAAATTGAAGTGGTCCACTACATCAATTAGTTATGTGAAATGTGATTGATGAGGTAAATATTTAAATGAAATTTATGCTATAAAATAATGAAATCACTAGTAATTCCAGTTCATTAGAAGCATTAGAAAAAAAATAATTATAGGAATAAAAATATTGCATCCCTGAGTGCTTGACTTGATGAGCTCACAAAAGAGAATAAGGTGTGTAGCATAATTTTGCTAGTAATTTCATTACTATACAATTTTTTTAAAATGACATGGTTACTTTTTTAATCATATACAGGAAAAAATCTATATGTATGTGGACTGCTGTTCATCAAAGGAAAATATTATTAAAAATATACATTAATTGCTCTTAGCTTGGAGTATACAGAGAGAACGTATACAGAGATCTTTGAAAGCCATAGCCATGTATCATGTTCAGGATTATTATAATGAATACTTAATCATATATTAATGTGGCAAAATAAAGTTTCACTACTGATTTGAAATAAGACTCATAAATTGACCTCATAGCACAGATGTTTCAATATATGTCTCTGTAGAATATCTCCCCATAATAAGGAAATATAGTAGCAAATATAGCATTTGTGGACAAGATAAATAATTCTATTCTATATAATAATTTCTACTCTTGTTCCACTTTTCATTGGTGCCTTGTTCTCAGTTGCTCTATAGATGCCTTGACAATTTAGAAAGGTGACTTGTAAAAGAAATTCTTTCTACATTTCTTTAAAATGTACAAAAATATATTGTTCTCTTTGTTCTTGTATTTTGGACACGCATCTAATCCACACCGATATTCAGTTATCTTGCAGTACCACTGACTACTGCAGGATACTAAGCAATATTACTAACTGCTTTTTCTTTCCATATGAATGCTTTGAAGTCCACTGTCTCTATCTTGTCATTATGTCATCTTTTAACAATGCTACTTTTAACAATATCAGTCGCACATTCCTTGTTTTAAGGAAATAAAAGGGAATGGAAAACACAGATGATTTTGAAACTTTTAACAGTGCAGGTCCTGAAAAACATTAATGATTCCTAACCAGAGTTCATGAGGGTTTGATAAATGGTTTATATAGTGTATGTATTGTTATTGTCACCATAACATTTATACATTGTTGAGGCCAGTAAGCAGAAAAAAAGTTACAAGGGATTAGGAGGTAAGGCAATCATGATTTCAGTAGGAGACTTTTTACTTTTAAGCAGTCACTCTTTAAGATGAAATATAGGATGAAATTAGATTATTTGTGCAATAAAAAAGTCAGGATAGGTTAATATAACTCTTTCTGAATTTGAAATTCATGAAATCTGCATTTTGGAAACTTGTGCAAATACTTATGCACTGTCTCCTCTAGCCTATGTGCTAGTGCAGAATGAAAAAGCATGCAAGTTGCTCTGATTGATAGAATTGTTTTGAGTGGGTGGAAGACAACAGTTGCAAGACTCTCCAGAAGCATAATGTTTGCTCTCCATACTTACAAGTGGAGAAGAACAGAACTAAGGGCACATCAGCATATTTGGAGGACTGCGCAGCTCTAGTAATTGACCCATTTCTGGTTCTCCTCTATCCCTACCTATCATTTCTTGCCATCTAAGAATTTCCATTCTCCAAGCCAATTTTTAGCAAAACCAAGGCAATCAATTAACCTGCATTCTGGTGTAGAGCACATTTCGTGCTCTAAAAACAACATACAAAATCCTGTTCTGAAAAAAAAAAAAAAAAGAAATATTCCCTGCTCTATACTTTAAAAACATCCAAAATTACTCCCTGGTTTGATTTTTTTCCCTGAACATTCCTAGTCTTGATTTTGCATTCTTTTTTTTAAAATTATACTCCTTTGTCAAAATGAGACTTGTCAGAAAATGATAATGCAAACAAAATCCCTTAAAAAATCCTTAACAAATTAAATATGATGAAATATTAATGTCAAGAGGGAAAAATGAAGGGAGGTTAGCCTTGGGACACAGAGAAACTTTAAACAGCTTGGTTAGTTTAGCTGAAGGTATTCCATAGCTATTAAAGCCTCAGAAATTATGGGAGCTCAAGGTGTCTACTTTAGGTGATTAGATTACTAAAATTAAACATTCCCATCCGTCTCAATAATAGCCCTTAACACACAAATATGTGTGTCCCATGTCTCAGTTTGCACTCAGTCACCTATGCAATTCCTGGGACAAGAGGGTCATCACAGACAACCCACCAACTGAAAGGATGACACTTTTTATTTTTATCAATGTACAGTAACACGCAGTTTTCCAAAGCCTAAATAATATCCTTCTTAAGGACAAAATGCCATCTTTCACCTATTCATTAAATACAATTATAATCATAAAGGAAGGAGAAATGTTCTCTGGCTATATCTTTGCCAAAGAGACTCATTATAGGCAGTGTGCAATATTTCAGCTGCATCTCTTTTTGTCTCACATTTAAAAGTATTCCAGATGAAGCTCACTCCATGCTGGCAAATCAAGAGAAACGCAAGGCTGTACTCCTCTGTAAATGTGAAGGGTTTTATTTCCAGCTTAATCTCTTTATTTGACTAACCAGTCTGAAATTTAATTATTTATTCACCACAAGGGTCCTAATTAGAGCTGCAATGAACTATTCACATTTCTGTTGAAGCTGAATGAGCAAGTGTCTCTCTGCTCACAAATTTATTGCCATTAGCCCAGTAGGCTTGCTCTTCCCGGCAAGACTTAGCTCAACCATTATGCTCCAGAGAAAGGAGGACCCTGAGAACATTAACACCGACACTTCTGAACGCTACCGAGAGCTCAATGTACTTTTCTCTTCCTTTTCAATAAGCTATTAGAAGACAAAATAAAAAACTGCAGCAGAGCCAACTGGTGGTAAAATACTTAGGCAGTTTTACAAAAGGGTATTACTAATAGACTGGAGAAGCTTTGGGGGAAAAACACAGTTGTTGAAGCAATTTAAGATAATAGGATGCTAATTAAGAGGAATTATAGTGGAGATTTTATAATACATATAACACTGGCATTAATGTTGACTTCATCAAGATTAAAACTAGCACAACAAATAGCTCAGGCATTAGGAGCAATTAGGAACCAGATTTTGCCACTCACATGGAGCAAGAGGTTTCTCTCTGAGCAGAAAATACGGTGAGCAACAGAGTTAAAGCTGACCCTAAATGTTGTTCTGTGGTGTTGCTCTGGCACTCACGGCACCAGGCAATTAGGACCAAGCTCTGCAGTGAATGAGCACTCTGTAAGTGCCAAGTGTTCAACCTGAGGTGTGGAGCTATTTCCAAGGTCTAGCTCAGGAACACCATCTTAAACTGTGCAATCAAGCAATACCATCAAAATTACAAGGCATAGCAGCATGGTTATATATTTAAAAATCAATCCCCCTGCAGAATAGTCAGTTTTCCAAATGATAATCAATGGCATATATAGCAAATGTTTAATTAATTGTTGATTTTTGTAATTATTCATTTGAGCCATTTTCTTGCTTTGCCTATTTTACTGGCCTATGGAAATTAGAGAAAGCTTTAGACAAAACAGTATATTTTAGCTCTAGTTCTATGTGGTTAATAAGGAAACATAAACAAGCTAAATGGATGATTTGGGTCTTTCATTTTAAATGACTAAAATAAAGACTTTGGGGTTGAGAATATAAAATAAATTTTAGCCCAGAGCAAAACTGTTTTGACTGAGCTGCACATCTGAAAAAAAAAAGAGGCTTTTGAAATGAAAGTACTGAGTTCACTGACATAACTTTAACAATGTCTGTAACATATGACAATAGTAATGCAAATATTGCCAAACACAGTACATAATAAAACAAGACACTATAGAAGAAAAAAAGAAAAAAATATCATATTCTTCACTACTCAGAATACATTGATGATGGCTACTGAGTGAAAAAACAGGAAAGTAGTGAAATTCTATTATCTATTTTTAAAACATGCTCTTTTTGACACAGACTTGTCTATCATATTGCATCTAGTACATCATTATAGGAGACCAATGACCAAATAGTGGGATAAGCAGAAACTGAATATAGGCTGACGTCATGCTATAAATCATACAGTTGCCTTGGCCCACCTTATTTCCTCTCCTGAGGGTCTGCTTAATCCAGTGCTTCCAGGGAGGAAGTCATCTCCATTTAGAAAACACTAAGTAATGCTACATAGTGTAGAAAACACTATGTAATCTGTACAATCATCATGTGATTTCCTCAGCAGCAAAGAGGCAAGAACGTCAAGGTTATATTATAATTCTTTTCTGACTCCTTCTATTCTTAGATTTCTATTATTATGTCTTCTTGAAAAGAGGATC
Source organism: Tinamus guttatus (assembly GCF_059628265.1). NCBI lineage: Eukaryota > Metazoa > Chordata > Aves > Tinamiformes > Tinamidae > Tinamus > Tinamus guttatus. The sequence continues at coordinate 5,691,455 of NW_028288747.1, forward strand.
TTATCCTTGACTAGCTGAAAATGCAGACAAGGCATCCTCTTGGAAGTGTGCTCCCGCCTGTACCCATAATATGGGCTAGTTCAGAAAGACAAGTGAGGTGTCTCTATCCCTCTCTTTATTTCATTGTGTTTATTTACATGACCCTAATGATGCTTATATATCAACTCCTATACCATACAGAAGAGGCTGCAAGCCTCTGACTGCACTGGAGTGCAGTCGGAGACAGCAGCATTTCCCAATAAAGATCTTAGGCATAGATGGAGATATAAGACTCCAAGATGAATGTTTCACATGAATAAAGAGTACAGGCAGGTGTGCAGGTATCCTGAAAAACATTCCACAAAGAAGAAGAGAAAAATTCAAGATCCGTGTTAAAAAAGAAGAGGCACGATATCTTTGAGTGAAGGAGAAAGGAAAGCAAAAGCTTTTATTTCTGACCTTTCTGATGTGTTGCCTGTGCTTGTCTAACCTCGACAACCTCTGTGTTGCTGTCCATCAGGTCTTACATGTTGTAATACGTTGTTCTGATTGATACATTTTAGGGCGCAGATTTGAGGAACTTTGCAGAGCCCTATCGCTTTTCCCAAGCTCCCTGGGACAGCAAAGCTCTATAATGTGGTAGGCCCACAGTTAAATCAAATAACAGAATGTATCATTTTCTTATAGGATGAGATATGCTGTAGTGAAAATCCACCCTTGCTCTCAATAATAACTATAATAATTAAAAAAAGCAAAAATGGAAATGATGGACTAAATCTATTTAATTCTTAGTTTTTAGTGCAATATTGAGACTGTGGCTTTGTTTTGTTTGCTGGTTTTCAAAATAACTTCAGGAATGGCTATCAGTATATCTAGCAGTCACTTTTATTTGGCTAATTTACCCAGGCTGCTATTTCTCTGTACAAAGCATGAATTCAAAAGGATATTATAAAAGCTATCAGAAATTCCCTGAGATTTATAGGACATTGTCTGACATTGATTCATTTTTTTTATCATTCTCTCTGTGACTGGATAAAAAGAAGAGAATAGTAATTTGTAATTTAAGGTTATATTTTTGTATAGGACTTACTTAAATAGCACCTATGCTCAAAAAAAAAAAAAAGACTTAAAATTGAATGTGCAATAACTAGGGCAATTTTATGCAAGAAAAGTCTTCAGAAACACCGTATTTCTCCTTGCAGTGGTTAGGCAGCAACAAGACAGTCCCTACTGAATGAGGATTACCAGCTAATTATTACTTGCCTCATTTGACATTTTTTTGCAGCTGGAAAGCAGGGCAGATGCAATGATGCAGCCCTCCACCCGCTCCTTCTCCCTGACCTCTACAAACTTCAAGTTTAATCAGGCACCGAGTGAATAGTGAGTTAATCTTTTATGTCTCAAAAGGCATCATTATGCTTCTCCTCGGAAATACCTGCTGGAGACAAACAAATATTTCTCCCTTTCCATTCCCCGTGCAAGGAGGTCTATCTACAGCCTCACTCTGTTTTCCTGAGCTGAGGGCAGTCACTTTTGGTACACAGGGCCAAGTTTATACTGATGTACAGCATTAAAGCGCTATTCTGGCAGACAGCACAGTGATTAACACAGAAACAACGGAAAATGGATATTTATAATCTGCTAACTGAAAATCTTAGGCTATACCCAGCAACAAACTAGTGCCTAGTGGTGGTGCCTGTTTCAAAGGTTGTTGTGTAGGACTTGCCTTCACAAGGACTTCTCTCCTGAGTTTCTGCCTATACACATCTGTTGGTACCCTGGTACCTATAGGCTAAAAAGCCCATTCAAAACCACCAAAGCTCACTTCTCAAATATCTCACTTTTTCTGTAAGAATCTTTTTTTTTTTTTTTTTTAGATCAGAAACATAGACATTTTATTGTTGTAAATATCTATGAGGCCCTTTTTCAGAAGACAAGCTGTTCTTATATTCCAATTAGGAACAGGAAGCACTGGAAATGTCATAATTTTTTATTATTTTTAGCCATACCAATCATATAAGCTCAAAGAATTATATTATTTTCTTATGTAGTTCTTTTAGTTAACAAATGAAGGCACTCAAAATTTTAAATTAACCTCTTTTCTTTCCTTTCCCTTTTTCTCAGTGGCATAAAGTATTAAGTTTTACAAACTGAAATTTTCAGATTGCTGATTTCAAGCTATTTCAGAATATTTTACCATTATTCAAACTCATTAGAAATTAGAGAAAAGTAATAAATGGCATAAAATGTATCATTTATTTAAAATAATTTTCCACTAGGCAAATATCTTTCTCAAACCCTACAGTTACTTTGGTAGCAGGATTGATAGACACACTCTTTCATAGAAGATTAAACTTGTTACATTGGTGAATCTTTATAATAATAATCTTGTCAAAGTCCAAGGTATACACCATGAGTTTTTAAACTTTAAGTAGAGACACATTCATCTTACAAGCTAGACTCGATGTATGTAGTTCCACAAATTTGACTTTGAATCAGCATGAGAATCTAACAGATATTAACAGATTCTTCCTGATACAACCCTTGAAGATAGGCTTTTGCTCCAGATGAGTGGCAGAAACAGAGCATAATCTTGACATGGCTGAAGTCAACTGCAAAACTCTCAGGAGATTCCTTGATGGAAAACTTCTCCAGAGCTATACTTCTTTTCAATTAATGTTTGGATTACAAATCAAATGAGGTTTGACATCAGATTTTCTTAATTCTAAGAATTAGGAATAAATGCACACTAAGAAAAAATATTTCTTTTCTTTGAGCCAATCAAGACCAGAAGCTAAAATATAAAATAAAAATGAAGAGCAAAATTTGCACAAAACAAACAAACAAACACAAACATTGTGGTGTTCTCCCAACATTGCAAGGTGGACTAAACGTAATCTAAGTACAGAAAATGTTTAGGTTTGCCTTAAATTATCCATAGAAATTAAAAAAAAAAAAAAAAGTGGAACATGCCCGCTGTTCCAGTAGATAGACACAGACAGAGCCTGTGGCAGTAGTGAAACATTTTATAAACAGTGTTCTGCTAATTTAAGTTCACTTGTGTAATATTCTGCAAGGTTACTGTGACCTTTGGTTATCATTTGTCATGAATTTGTCTTGCAAATTTGAATTATCAGTCATTTCCCTCCTTCCCTCCCTTCCTGAATTACTTAAGTTTCCCTCTTTGTTTAATTTGCTTGTTGGACCAGATCCTCCCTATTGTAAATTAATTATCCAGTTAAATGAAGGTTGATTTCATGGGAGCTCTGCTATTATCCTAGTCATGGAACTGAGATTTCATATATCAGAAAAGGATCTAAAGACTCTTAAAAATGATAAAACTTCACCAAAGGAGAAACACCATTGCAAGGTCTTTTTTAGAAAAAAAGCACATGCTATTCTCATCACATCCCAAGTCAACAAGCTTGTCTAATAAGTCACAAATGAGCTACAGTATTTTATTTTACTTGTACATGTTTGTTAACAACAAACTCTTGAGATAGATATCTTTATCGATAGAGATGATAGTGTTCCAAAAACACTAAATATATATGTACATTATATATATATGTGGGGAAACAAACTAGAATTTCAGTTTCTGAGGAGAGATTTATTGCACATACTCAGAAAATAATATACTTCTGAAGTGAACATATTTAAGAAACTTTAAAAAACAGAAAATTTGTATTTTCAACAATTCGGCTGAAAGCTGCTTGAATTGGGTTTGGATGTCAAATTTTACCAACTCCTCAGTCACACAAAAATCTCACCAACTCCAGTATAAAATTTCGAGAAATTTGTATCACTAAAATGTAAGGAAACTAGCGTGCCCATTGAAAGGCAGATAAACCACATGTGATTCCTTCCTTATGTCTAGTCACCAAGAATACTAGAACACCTAGCTGGCAGGAGTGTTTTGACATTATCCACACCATTTCTTTTCTCAAGCCAAAATCAAGTGCACCTTGCCCATGCTTGACAGAGGCTGCCTACCCTCAAGGCATGGTGCTTTCAGTCTCTCAAAGCAATATAGTCCATATAGATAGACGGTTCTCCAAAGTATTTCAGCCTTGCTTCTCCCTTGCTTCAATTTATTTCTTGTCACAGCCATTCTAGATATGGAAAGCAGTTGTTCCTTTTATTCTGTGCAGCACTCTCATATAGTTCAAGGCCAACATCACGTCTAACACGATAGAAGCTCTTTCAGTGCAGCTAGCTTTTCACCCCAAACACACTGCAAGAGAAATATGCTCAAGTGTGTTCTCTGCATACGAATCTACAGTAGTACGTTTTATAATTTGATAAACCATTAACTAAAGAGGTGGGCTCCAATCAGCCCCCTATAAACAGACACAGCTGAGCTCTGAATGAAGACTCTGCCTGGGGAAACTTGGCTTGGAAAATGTGTTGCAGAACTTAGCCCTTACAGTTTGTCTGTTTTAAAGAAGAGAAAATAAGAGTTGAAATGGAATTGGGAACTATCCTTACGTGGGAAGCTGTCACAATGAATATGGAGTGCCCAGTTGAAATCTAGCAATGTAATATTTATGTTAAGCTCCAATGTGCTTTTGCAAATTTTATCATGTAGTGAAGTATATAATATGTATTTCGCAATATATGTCAGACCTGGACAGATTTCCTGGAGAGTTATGTAACTTCATTCTCCAATGGAACATCTATACATAAATGAAATTAGTCATAGGTAATTGACTTTTCTGTTTCTGTTCATGGTTGTTCGTCTTCCAGCTGAAGTTAGGAAGGTAAGCGACAGCTTTTCACTACATAGTATTCTTCCCATGAGAGAGACTTACACTTAACCAAACTACATGAAGAAGCAGATGTTAGAAAACATTTATATTAATTATAATTCACTAGCTTCTTTCATCATTTTTATTTTAAGTTTTTATTTTATATTTCCTTATATATTTCATTATATAAATATATATATTTCTTTGTTCTAGCTAGCCTAGTGCTAGCTGTTTACCTAGCCAATTAAAGAAGAATTGCCAGAGAAATGCAAATTTCTCTGAAAAGGAGAAATGTCAGTGACATATTCTCACCTAACTGTGGCGCTTAGCAGGACTCCGAATCAGCTGGATTTCCAAGGTCACTGAAATAACCCATCTTGGACTAAATGACACTGCATTTTCCTGGATTTAGAGAAACCCAGAATGATTGAAAAGAAACAGTAAGTCTCTTTAGGTCAGAATGCTGGATCCTTTCTACAATACAAGAAAGAGAAAAGCTAGGAGAAAAGCTAGTGGGCCTTTCTTTCTGCCTCCTTTTATTGGAGTTGGCACTGCTCAGAGAGTGATTTTCATAGTGCTTGAGTACATTTCTATGCTTACATGCAGCTGACTCTTCCTTGAGCTATTTCACTGCTCAAGGAAGCAGCAATGGGATATTAAGTCCATTTCTGCTACCAAGCAGATATGTAAGTTCAGAACAACCTGCTCTAATCATTTTTCCTTACAAAGAAGAACAATTATTTATTATTAGTCAAGTAAAATCTACCACTCTGCACATTTCAAGTTCTGCATTATTAGGCAATAAAAACAGACTGTCACTTAGGCTTAGGATAGCTTAGATTTAAAACTAAAAAATATTATTGTAGGTGATCTAGCTTTGCAATAAATCTTTGCGTGTGTTTTGGAATGTGTATTATATGAGTGACGGTTATAAATGAGAAGAGGATGGCTTAACTGGATGTTATCCAATCTGTGGGTGGCATTCAGTCAGCAAGACTTTTCATACAGAACTCTACTATGATATTACTAGAATTTTGTTTTTGTTTGCAAAAAGCATTTACAGGGAACAATGCTGGCAACATTAACATTTCTAAAAGTACATTTTAATGGGTGTTCCTAACTCTGAGATACCTTAGATGATTCAGGAAATAGTTCCCAACTATCAGCACTAAGGAATTTTCCTTTCTTTTTTTTTATGTTCAAGTTTGCTTTTGATAACACTTAACAATAAACAACCTGACAGGAAACTGGAACTACTTTCCAACACAATCTCTGTATATTTACACTTAAAGGAGATATTTCAAAACAAAACAAAAATTTGGGGGCTTCTTCCTGTCAGGAAATATCTTTCTGTCAGGCACAATGTTGTTACTGATGGCTACTGAAATTACCTGGATTTTCAACATGGCCACTACTCATTAAGCTTTGTACTGCAAGATAATTTTAAATCTTATTAGGAATATAGACTGTGGAATACAGACTTAGGAATATGCAATATGGAATATTTAATAGAAATAGAGTTGACTAGGCAGCTGAACAATACATTAGCAGCTATAAGATCCACTTTTATATCCAGAAGTGTCTTTTTACAGTGGTTTTCATCCAAATATACTGAACTCAGTCACATGTTTTTCCACTGAGTAGATTATAACAGAATCTAGCTTTAAAAAAAAACATGCTAAGCTTCTGGATAGCAATCGTATATAGCTCTTTTTATGATCAACTAGGATATTGCACAGACTGAAAAATGTAATGCTAGGCTTATGAAATGTTCCCTTTTTTGACATATTTTAAAAGCTGGCAGAAACATTGCCTAATTTAGAAGCTGTTTTTGTTTGACTCCATAATTTGACATTCTCTGAAGAATAGCTTGTGTTTCAAAGTCTGTCAGATTTATGCACCGAAGTTACTTTCACTAAGCAAGAAGGGTGGTCCAGCCTTGCTTCCCTTATGGAAATCTAAACAATTCTAAACTTTAAGGGCTTAAAGAGAATTGAAGCTTTGTGCTTTTTCTAGTTTGGGGAGTAGCAATAGTAAACACTTCAGATCTCTTGAAGTAGACAATTCTTACAGTTCACTCTATAGACGCCTCAGAATTTCCTACTCATTGCAAGTAGTTCAAGTTCATTCAGCTCTTACACATTTCTTCTCAGGACTGGGATCTGTGCTTACTTCTATACATAGACATAGATTCACTGGTTTCAACATGATGACATGTACATGTGCATATTACATTTATCATATGCTACATCTTTGCGAGATCAAGATCTTAATATTGAGAACTCATGCTTCTTTGAAACATAATTTGTGACTCAACTTTATTCCATAGTCTGATGAAGAGATCATTTGCCCCTCTTCTCAGCAATTCATACATATCTCAGTATTTGAAACAAAAGCTCAAAGCAATACAGATAGAGGAAATGAAGTCTCCCTTTCTTGATGTCTTCTGGTTTAGAGTGAGTGTCTTTTCAGAAATTATTTTTGGTCAATCATATCTCGTTGGCTCACACTAAAGGATGAGTGGGTAAAAGCTACCCGTACAGAGGCTATCAGAATGAATTATATGAGGTCCTTTTTGTGTCGATGTATTAAAAGGAGTTTGTCTTCAAATAGCTTAGAAAATTATGGTGATGTCTGTAATGGTTATTCATTTGAAAATGCTTTGTTTGTAAAGGTAATAGCAACAATGGCATGAAAGAGAAGGGTGAAAAGGCTACCATAATCAGGAGGATCATGTATATATAAATAAGACCTTCAAGTCCTTTTAGTTGTAGGAAACCATTGGGAAATGGTGGGGACAGACAGATCACACATTTGGCAAAAAAGGTAAGCATGGAGGGGAAAAACAGGCAAAAACTGTCAGAAAAAGGCAGAATGGGTGAAATTAAAGAAAACAGGAGCAAGCACGAACATATTGACTAGATTTTTTTTTCTGATTTACAAGCAGCAATACTCTCTTCAGGGTCAAATGAACAGGATTGCGGTAGTGATTAGAAGATACAAAGTGAAAGAAAAAATGAATAAATGATATGAAACGGAAATGCTAATTTATGCAGGAATATACATCTCAGATCTGAGCTCTGGGAAGACAGGTTTGGCCAACAAGCTTGATCGCTGCAGAGGTATGATTCTTAATCTCAACTTGCACTGATTAAAGTCCTGAACTATATTTATAGTTCATTAAAATAATGTTTGCCTCTGCAGGCTTCCATTCCCTCCCTTGCCTCGACTATGTGAGTACAGAAATGATTCCCCATACCTCTTCTGTAGGACCTACCATATTTGGAATGCAATCTCTCTTGAGCTTTTCCCTATTTAGTTTATCAACTAAATAAGAAAAACAGAAGCTGTTGAAATATTTTTAAATTTTCTTCTAGCTTATCTGCTGAAGCCAGAAAAATCTTTGTCTAAGAGAGCATAAATCAAATGCTTAAGATCAATGTATTGACATACATTAAAAGGCTATGTTTAATATATTTAATTCTAAAAAGGATATATTGTAAACTTCCACTCAGCATAATCAAGGGGAAAAATTTGGGAGCAGAAACTTTCAATGATCAAAGACTCCCCCTGAAATCCCCAGTAAATGCAAAATACTTGTAGAGAACAAATGAAGGATAGATTAGATCACTTTTGCTAAACATCATTTTCTGTTGTCTATGTTCAAAATGCTTTCAGATGAATTTAGCTGTTAACAGATTAACTGTAAAGTGTTAAAACAGATGGAAAAAAATAGCACTCTATAATTATAGGTAAAATCATCAAAATAATTTCCCAAATCAACGCCCACTCCTAACACTGTGGTATAATTTGCAGATACCATATGTTGCAAAAGATCATTGTTTGCTTTAAGTGCTTATCACAGGTTCTGGCAATTAGAGAGACTATTAAGCTCCGTCTTCTTTAAATTGCTCAGACAGGTACTTTGATCTGCCTGTTTCCATCCTAAGGTTGAATAGGCCAGCTTTGGAATCTACCATTCATTATTAAATTGTCTTTGCAAATCAGCATTTAACAGCTGCTAAAAACAATCACTCTCATGTTAATAATGGGTCTGTGACCCAGACTCATCGATCTTATATTATACATTTTCTTATGAGACCAATTATAATGATTTCTCAGTTAAGGATTTTCCGTTTTAATCATTTATTCCAGACCTGGACATTTATGATCTCAACTTGATCTGCCTAGACAATATATTTCTATTCCTACTGTATTCATATTGTATTCCTACTTATCACTATTTATAGGCAAATTAGTAGATCAGTTATTACACTTCATCAAAGTCACACCGTCCATCCTTTGAACAACATAAACTGGTTTTGCTTATTTTAGGGAAAGAATATCCATTGCACAGCTATCTGTTAACTAATTCATCAATAACTTGTGCATTTTTTATGAACGGGTTTCTTAAAATGTATAAATGCTACAAAAGTGCTCAGAGTTCTGGCTTCAAAATTCATAATTTAACATTCAATGAAGATGTTCTAAAAATCAAAAAAAAAAGCTTGGCTTATTTTCAACAGCAAAATCTACAGAGAAATTGAAGTTTGAAAACTTCTATTTTCAAATACTTTAATACTTTCTTAGTAGAAAGACTTTTATCAGGCTATATGAGGGGAAAAGAGCTGGATATATTCATGTTCTCACATCTATACAAAAAAAGAGAAAAGAAAAAACATGCTACGAGGATAAAAAGTTGGGTTTTGTGAAACAGTTCCTCAGGACTGTGAAAATTATGAAGACTGAAAAAGGTTTTTAGAGACATAAACAAAAAACTAAATGATACATACTAGAATGAATAAATATATTGCTCTTTGAATTTTGAAAGGGAGATAAGTTCTTAGCATAGACAATCTGATGGTTATTTCAGAATAACCATTCATAGGCAATGATTGTTTCATCAAAAGTAAATAAATTATCTGAGAAGATTTTAAGGAGGACTATATGGAAAAGTAAACAAATAGCTGGGATAAAGGATGGAAAAATACAGGTGGAAAAACATTTTGTCATCAAAATATTTTTAACTTACTATTGGAATGAGCTTTCAGCATATTTTATCTAATTGAAACAAATTAGACAGACAAACAAGACTAAGCAGACATACTTAAACTAAGCATAGTTAACCCAGTGTTTTGGGGAGTTCGGGAGAGACCACCATAGTTCTGTGGATTTGACACTTGTCCAAAAAACCAAGCTTTTTTTTAATGGAAAACAAATCTTTTCTATTCAGCTACACTGAGGACATTGGAAGCCCTGCAAACTGAATAAGGTTTCCACATTTCTATATAAAGAGTTGGCATTTTATCAGTCCACTTTGATAAATATGTAAATTATATAATTTTAATATTACCTAGTTTTCTTCTGTGGTAGTAATGGGTTACTTATGGCATTTTCCCCCTCATTACCAGAATATTCTCTAGTATTTCATGAATACTGAAGCAAAATCCTCCATATGGAATAGAGAATCATTCCTATACTTGTGTTTGTTAGGACTGGAAATGCCATTTCAAGTATGTGCTACAGCATTTACAGCACAATCAAGATTTATTAAAACCACTCCACAGAGCACCATTGTAAAGAATTTATGAACTGTAAAACTGCTATAAAGGTCACTTGAGATGCAAAAGTTTAATTTGGAGTATCATGTTATGGTGTAGTACTGCTAAACTCAATGCTTGTTTAAACAAATGGCTTGAGGATATTTGTTTCAGAAGGTGGGGTTTATTAACTTCAGTAAAACAAGTATATTATCCTTTTTTTACATAGCTTTTCTTTTTAAAGTCTTGTTGACCTTTTTATGTCCACTAATCCATTACTCAGCCTCTATGAACATGCATGCATAAAGAAGCACTAGCATAAAAATAATATATTTTTGAAAAAATTTGTAGTATTTAAAAACACTGTGTGTAATATTATTGTTTATTCTGCTTTCAAGGTTTAATATCCCATTCCATTATATTTGCTTTGTCTTTAATCACCAGCTGCAAAGACTTAGAAGATATTGAACTGCCATTAGGAAAAAAAGGAAAAAAAAATCATTAATAATTAGCAAAATTTCCCAAATTAGAAGGTCTTTCTAGAAGAGACATTGTCATTTACAGATAATAACATAGACATGCATGTGAATTACACTAGATGAAGAGCAAATTCAGTAGGTGAAAATGAACATTTGTGCAAGTTTCAAAGGCAAAATTTCTCCTTCTTATATGAACATTTTTGCTATGACTACAGTATATGTCTGAATCAGTCATCATATTAGAGGGGTCAGTCTTTGTGCATATGTAGAGCTCACTTAAAGTGTCCAGAGCCAGCAATAAAATATGAGTATTATCTACCCAGACTTGACTTCTTTCTACCACATTCCATCTAAAATACTTAGAAAGAACTCCTCATTCATGTACCTAAAGGTATGCCAAGAAGCTACATGTGCCAAAAAACTGTGAATTTGTAAATGTGAAACACATATTATTTGCCAACAGTAATTGTTTCCTGTTAAAATTTGCAATATTTGTAGTATTTAATAGAGGGTATAGGAAGTTAACAGTGGAGGGCTCTAAGGGGTAATCCCACCTACCCTACCAAATAGGTAGTGATGGTCCCTATATAAGTAGTGTTATGAATAGAAGTGTTTTCTTAGAACTTCAAAGAAACTTATATATCAATAGCATCAGGCAGTAAAGTGAAATACCTTTGAGAAGACATTTGCCTTTCAGGGTACAACTGCAGAGCAGCGAGACCAACAGATGTTAGGCTCACAGTAATAAAAATGACAAAAAGAACAATAATATAATGTATAAGACTGAGTGTTTTTAGAAGAATGAAGACAACTTGACATGTTCAACTCACTCACTGAATTTGCATTACGGATTTTTTTTTTTTTAATGAGTTTTTATGAATAAAGATTTGTTTTCTTCAAGATGAAGATACTATATTTATGTTTCAAGCATATAGGAAAAAATCCTCTGGCTAAAAACAGTTCAGGAGCAGAGTTTTGAAACAAGTAGTAATAAAACACAATGCATTTTCTAATGTCAACCAAAAGTGTAAAGAGTCATTATCCATTTCTTGGTATTCGCCTTTTCACGCCTTATCACATAGATCCTTTGCTAGGAGGTTCCACCCCTGCTCCTTGCACAGCGTTTGTGCTTGAGACAGCAGAAAGTGGCTGTTCCACAGTAAAGAGCTACAATTTGAACATTAAACTAAACGAGAATTTCTCTGAGATGCTCAGAAAGAATTAAGACTGAACGAGACAGGGCATCCTAGAAGCAGGGCGGGGGGATGTATACCCTTTCACATTGAATTTAAGCAACGTGTAACTTGAGAAAGAATTTACTTTCTTCCTTTTGTTTTCTTTTTGTTTCCTTTTTTTTTTCTTTTTTGCTACATCAGGAAGAGTTGGGCCATGTGAAGAGAGAGAATAGGACAAGATAAGCTTGTAAAGAGGAGGTGGAGAGAGGATGTCTCAGTTCCCCATGGAGGACACACACAGTGACTGCTAGAATGGACCCAGGACTGCGATCAGTTTTGATCATCAGTTTTTAGCAGCAGGAAATCTAATAAGCAAAAGTACTTATGAGGAATAAAAATATCACAACATTGGTCCAGATAAATTATCAACTTTGTGCTAATTTTAAAGACCTAAAAAGCTAGTAGCTTTCCTTACCTATCAGTCTGTTTTCCTACAAGTATGAAGCTCTACTGATAGATGCGCTTCCCCTGTCTTTCAGTGCAAGAAATTGCCTAGGGTTTTCAATGTATTTCTTCAAGTGTTAAATTAACAAACCAGCTCCAGGAGCTGACAGTTGAGAATGTTCCTGTGTGCTCATTTCCAGCATGAGACAACACTCACCCTGCAGACTCAGCGGTCTGTCTAGGACAAGTCTTCGGCTTATGAGGCAGACTGCCTTCAAAATGAGTTTACTAAAGGAAAGAGGGGTTCGGGGTGGTGTTTTGTTTTTACTTTGACACAACAAGTACAAATAAATAAGTATGTATAGCAATGAAATGTTTAATCAAAGGCACAAGAAAAAAGAAATTCCTGAGGTCCCTGAGCAGATATTTCCAAAAATGTTCTTACAGCCCTTTGATAAAACTTTAATTTAAATTCCAAGTTACCCAGGGAAGCTATTTAGTTTTTTTAATGGTATTTCATATTTCAAGGAGAAAAATAAATTTGTGTTTACCTACAAGCTACATACTAGGCTCTGCAGACTAGTATAATATACTTATGGCTAAGAGACCTCATGCTATTTCTCCAGTTATCCAAAATTCTCCTGCAAAACATTGTTTTACCCATGAGCACACTGACAAACATGCCTTCTTAATACACATATGCCTTTTCAACTGTTTTACTGTAATATTTGTTCTTCATGACTAGCCATAAGTATCCATTAGACTCATGACAAAGAGCAATCTAGACGTAAATATTAACATTGAAGCTATTAGCCTAAGGAAAATGTGCACTTTTGTAAATAAGGAGCTGGTACTTGAGATAAAGCATCAAGACAAGTCATGCATTAAACATGTTTAACAGCATTGTGTATATAGCATAACATTGGTTTTTGATCACATAGTTGCCTAAAAATATACCAGGTTCATATTCTAAGTAGTTTACAGTGAGATCATGATCTAGGCTAAGCACAGGCCTAATTTAAGTGTATGAACAGTCCTGCAGCCATGCCTTAATTGCTTAATAAATCATGGTCCAAAAAGTAGGTGAATAGGATTTAGGAAAAATATGAAAGAAGAAAAAAAGGAAAGTAAGTTTCATCACATCCTTCTGCTGTGAAGAACTGAGTTGAGAGGTGACAGGTCTTGTGGCTAAACAAGGCAGTCAAGGCCAGTTACATCGGACCTCATGCAAACCTGCCCAGGGATGAGAGTGAAGAGAAAAGGTAGGAAGATGATGGGGGCACATGAAGGAAATGGAAAACATTTACAGACAAAAGCACAGAGCTGGACTAAAAATACTATGACTCATATAAGAACTTTAAAAGCAAACAGAAGGGCTTTATTGATGAGTTAAAGTACGGGTATCACCCAGCCCAGTATGCCTGGAGACAGGATTGTGTTATCACCCACCCCGGGGCGTCTCAGTGCAGGAATCCACCAAAGAAACGCTCATATAAAGCTCCTGCCACACTAAGGTACAGTGGTTTTTACTTACATACTATCCTGGTTTATACTTATCTGCTTGTCTGTACTACAGTCCTATGCATGCTGGTGAAAATGGCAGTTGGTATCACCAACGAGGTGTTTTGAATGAAAATGGACACATCCAAATGAGGCCAAGGATTTAGGGGAAATTCTACGAATTGAATCCATGGAGATAAGGTTCCTTACGCAGGATCTTCTCTTCTACAGGAAAAGAGAAGATCTTGTGGTTTAGACATGAAAGACTCTTAGGGTTTAGCAGAGTCTATTGGTAGGATGAGAGTGAGTCTGAAGACATAAGAAGACACTTGAGAACATAAGAAGACACTTGAGGGCATAAGAAGACACTCTCAGGATATTAAGGCAGTAAGCAGGTAGGAAGATAATGAAGCACAAACTAAAGAAGTAGGGCAGCAGTAATTTATGAAAGTAGGTTGCCAGTAGCAGGTTATGATCAACTAAGGGCAGCAGATTGAGAAGGATAAGAATGCCGAAGAGGCTATAGAGCTTTGTGGAAACTGAGATTATTAATGTCAGTAATAGTATTTATAGGTACCTCAGGAAGCCAGCACAATGGGATGAAGGGGAATTAGCAGAAGTCAAGGATCCTGAACAAATTACTTTCAAAAAAGGTCATTGCTGAGGCTAGAAAGAAGGGAGAATGCCAGAGCCAAGAAAGAGATCCAGAAGGGTTCTTTGAAATTTTCTGTCTAATGTGATGTGATGTGGTGGTAAATGAAGTCAAATGGATGTCAGGAATCAGCAAAAAGGAACAGGAGAAAAACAGAAGCATTGTAATCTTATGAATCTGTTGTGTTTAAATCAAATGGCTTTAAATCAAAAAAGGAAGAACTGTTCACACAGAAAATAATATATCATGGAGCTTTCTGATCTCTACAAGATATTATGTAGGCTTGATATATAAGTGTGCAGAGACATTCACTGAAGAAAAGTCATTCTATGTCTATTAAATATAGTAATACAATTCACATCTCTAGACACCAGATTCCAAGGAAAAGAAAGCGCATTTGGGAAAAGTTTCATTGTATTTCTGTTGTTGTGTGTTCTCCAGCATGCACTTATTAGTCACTACGAATAGCAGGAAACTGGGTGACTGAATTCCCCTTCTATGCAAACACACACATGAACACGTATGTTTGCGCACAGACTTGCTTTGCTTGTAAAGCAAAACTGGAGTGAGATCTGGGTAAATACAGATTTACCTGAATCCCATTCAGAAGAAAAATTAGCCTTTATGCCATATAGAGTGGTTGTATTTAACATTCACCCCTTGTGGCTAAGTAAAAAAATATTTTTACAGGATGCAATTGTTGGCAAAGATTTCCAAAGGGCAGAAACACAGGTCCTGTTCCGGGCAGTCTTGAGAAGACTCACACTCAGAATAGGAGACTCATGATACTCTGTTCCAGGAAAAGTAAATACATGACACCTTACATATTCAGGATGTAAATTCAGGCCAGGCAGGGATCAAAAATGCATTTAACTTTATAACTGAGCTCTTCATTTAGTCATTCATGCCGAAGTATCTTATTAGTTGCAATAAAATTCATTGACTCTAAGCTATTACTTTAAGGATAAAGTTTTAAAAACACAGAAACTGCCAAACAATCATAAGAATATATTGGCAAAATAGGACAACATTATTTTGAAAAAATATAAAAGCATATTTGAAGTATACTAGAATTTTCTGTCTATTCTATTCTAATTATTCCAAGTCTGACTTCTTTAAAAAGAAAGACAAGAGGGGAAATAATGAGAATAAGGAAAAGATATGGGGGTTGGGGGAGCCAATAAATTAAATCAAATGTATTGAAGGCAGGCAGGCTCCCTGGATGCTGAAATCAATAGGTTAAAGTCCTGTTGCTAGATATGCTTTCACCAGTAGAAACTATTTTAATGCAAAAGTGGTACTGCTTTAAATTTATTACAGTTTCAAGTGCAGGCATGCGCTGTTGTACACCTAATCTGATCTGGAATTAAGGTATATACGTATACAGAAAAGAAGAAAATATTTTTCAGTGCAACCTGCACTCAACACTTCCTTTTCACTTCTTTCCCTGGACGACACCAGAATGTAAAGATAATCCCTGAAAATGTCTTCATACTGGGCATCTAACTGGGCAATTGAAGAAGGATGTGAGTCAGAAGAAAGGATGGACATGTCAGAATTGTCTTACCTAAGTGAACTTCTGTCAATTTTACTGCAGCCTTTTTACTTTTCAGAACACAAATGTATTGAGTCTCTATAAATGGGAGGTTGTTCATAGCTTTTTGGTTCAGCTCCCACTACAGGTGTGTCTAGTAGGTATGGAAAGGTCTTGATTTTTATTCTTCCAATCCCAGTATTCCTGGTGACCATTAATTATTTCTGTCTGGTTTTGTTTTAACACCACACACATTATTAATCACACCAGCAAATACCTCCTTTTCTTTGGGGAATATTTATCATTGCACTAGACACAGCTAACTGTCATTTAGGCAAGATCAGAGGGTGGCCACAGCTATCACTCAATGTTATGGCCCATTGCTTTAAATCTGCTCCATGTCTTGTGCCTCCAGAACAGAGTCAAAATTATGCACAACAGACACCTATCTGGAAAGATGCATGTGATTTCTAAGAGTAACAAAAGAAGAACTAGGACAATAAATACCTAGTAGATAAAGAAAGCGCTAATATCGTTAAATTTTACATCGATATCTTAGAATCAAATAATGATGAGAGATTTTCCCAGAAAAAAAAATGTAGTCAGCCTCAACTTAGTTAATAGCTAAGGAAATATTTATCACATAGTATTATTTGTTTGATATATTTCCCCATAGTAGTTTTGTACATTTTGTTTATATATGTGTATCACAACTAACGTTCACTTATAATATGTGTCCCATAATGTTTAAACTGTATTCTCGTAATTCCCATCCCCTGTAGTCATAAATATGCAGGCACCAGAAGGAGGATGGTGGCTAAATACAGGAAACATAACAGGCTGCTTTGCCAGTATCCAGCTAAATGAACATATACAGCAGTATTATATGCTGCTGTATTATACAACAGTAACATTTCAGACAATTTATATATAGATTGTAATTTAAAATATTTTTTTCTTCTTTTTTGTATGGCTCAAGTAAACATGAGAACAGATATATTTAATTACATGTGCATATATTTAATTGCATGTGAGTTTGGATCCATGAGAAACTAGCTTGCCCTCATATTATGATCTTCTACAACTTCATTACATACACTGTGTAACAGATATTTCTCTAATGGCTCTACAGCTTCAAGGAATGCACACAGCTTAATATTCAAAGTCAATGTATCTGAAGAATTACTCTCAGATAAGTGCAAAAAGAGGTGAAAAAATTTCTGCTACTTTTGCAAAGGTTTCATTAAATAATGCATACTTTTAAATTGTGGTTTTGAAAAAATAATTCCAAAAATGTGAGAACCAAAATAGAATACAGTTTTAACCACAGATACAGGCATACACTATTTCAGTCCTCGAATACCGGAGACAGAAACATTGTTATTTTCAAACCTCAGTAAATCTCTTTACAGGAAAATGGCTGGAAGGTAAATTAATATCCACGTCAAAGCTGTGTGTTGGCAGGGCCTCTGGCTGCTCTGAAGCAGTTGAATAGGAGCTTTTGCTGCTAGATTTTGAATCCCTTTTAAGTCTGTCCCTTAATATAGGGACAAAACATAGGTTGATTTCTCTGTATGCATGTGTGTGTGTGTGTGTGTGTGACCAAGTCCATCGGTCACAGGGATAAAGAACTGAAAATACATCTTTTCCAGCATCCTTCCCTTTATATCTCGTATTGCCAAGATTCACTGAATAGTAATCACGAGTGTAGCATTCAGTATCCCCACAAAATGAGTCTTCTGATTTAATAGGTCCAAAATCTTTGCATATATCTCAATGTCAAATCACTGTTGATGACTGATGCTACAATTACAGCAGAATATCTCTTTAACTGCAGTCTGGTTTGGTGCTTTTATTCAAGCAGCTCTACCACATGGCAATAAAATCAGTGCAGTTAATAAATGAACACCCTTGTTCATGTAAGAATAAGTATACAGTTAATTTTTGTAATTATTTAAAAATAACTTAAAAATTCCATGTTCCTGAAATGGCCACTGGTTGTCCAGACTGCCAGCTGAGGATCCAGTTCACCAAGGAATTCTTAACCAAATTTGCCATTTGCTGACCATTTTCTATCCATAATGCCCGAAGTCATACTTTTAATCTTTAAATTGTTCCCCCTTCCATACATGTCCATGAATCCCATTTTCTGCTTTTCCCTTTGCTTCCTTTTTTTTTTAAAAACAAATGTGATGGTGCAAAAAAGGAGCCTGAAACAAAAATGTGCAAGGAAAGGGGGACTTGAAATCAATCTCAAGTATTTTTCACTTACATTTTTTACATTTTTTTTTCTGTTGGTAAAGATGCTATACCCAATAATAGCTGTCCTAGGATATGAATATCACAAAATTCTTGGTCGTCTTGTGTTAACGTAATAAATCAAGCAATATACTGCAAGATTTGCTTCTATCAAAGAAAAGACACAAACCAATTTTTTATTTATTTAAATATCTATTTGCTTTCATATATTTTAGAAGAGGTTGCTTAAATAATGTCTAAAGCTTAATAAAGCAGTCTAAAGCAGCATTCAACCATACAAAATAAATTACCAGTGTAAGTAACACAGACAATGAACCAAAAGTCAGTGGACTGCTGCAAGGAAATTAGGAGGGAAAGGAATTATGCTGGTGTTTGGACCCAAAGAACAGGATCCCACTGACTTGAGTGTTCTTTGAAATAAGATCTCAGCTTGTTCATGAGGTGATCCCTGTAGATCCCAGACATTCCCTCATCACTTACATACCCTTGCAGAGACTGAGAGAGGTACATATGGATACTAGGGAGGGGTGTATTTTTTTTCTGGCGCTCTGGAACTATTGTGGACTGAGATTATCTAAAAACTGTATTATATGCTGTAAACAAAGCAAATTCACATAAAATAAAATATTCAGCTTAAACAGGACCAGGTGGAGATTTTTTTTCTTTTTTTCTTCTATTTTTCATTATTTTCCAGTGAGAGTTTTCCCAAACTGAACACTTTTAGTCTTAATCTTGTACCTGGAGAGACACCAACGTAAATATGAACTGTCACAAACATTCGTATGAGTTTCACAGTATGAGTTAGTATGAGATAGGCCACGGGTGAGATAAGGGTGCAGCGAAAGACTGTGAAAGTTTGTTCAGCAGAGCTGAAATGAGTAACAGACAGGCCAGAAACAGAGAGAGATAACGAATGCCAGGGCAGACATGTCCCCTTTTCATCTGAAATTGCCATGACACAGCCCATAGAGATGGAGATAGAAACCCCTTCAGAGTTGGGCAAGAGGAGCATTGCCTTTATTTATTCGTGTCTGAGCCCCTTCAATCTTAGCCCCATTCGAGTATTTGTTTAGTGGAAGAGCCCAAAAGCCATTGCTTTCTTAAAAGGGCAAGAACTAAAAAGCATATTTTCTGAAAAGCCTGTTCTAGCACATATAGATATGCGGCTGCTCTGAGAAGTGGAAATCTTTAGTATTAATAGTGATGGACACAGAGTGCCATATAATTTCACCATATAGCTGGAGGTCAGATATTGCAGCTCTGAGAAATAAGACTCCATTGACATCTGCAGGGCTTTGCCTGAGGTTGTAATGAGGAGCAGGCGTAAATCAGGCGGCAGCTGTCAGACTAAGCCAAAAACACTTTCAACACATTACTTCTTGCTCACTATATTTCAAAAACACCGAGGATCACCCACCTGCTGTTGAGCAATTTTATTTAAATATATACAAACGTAACTGATTGAGACATCTGTGTCCTCCCTTCTCTGGAATTAAGTAACTCAGGCTATGAATGTGATATAACGTTCAGTAAGTTTTCCTTGATCGCTTTGTTTTCTTTTACAAACACTTTTTTTGCAGCCTCTTGTTGGAATAATGCAAGGAGCTTATTATTTTAAGATTCATCCCTTGATGATGTTTTTAGGCAACTTAACAGAGTTGAAATGCTAAAAAGACCTCAAGTTTTATTTTTGCTCTTTCTTTTCTTCTTGTCTTCATCATGTATATCTTTTTTAGTGTGCCTTTTGTCTCCCAAGTATACTTGCAGAAAGAAGTAAAAGTATAACTAAACAGCCAACAGAAGACCTGTAAGCAATTACAAAGAAGGTAAAAAATAGGAGAGGACACTGAACAACATTCCTGATGACATATTTACAAATGCAGCATAAGCAGTTGCAGAGCAGAATACTGGGTGCTTACAATGACACATAGGACCACAAATAAATTGCAAAGACTTTCAAGGAAAGGCTTCACAAGCAGCCACAATTAATTGCTGGTGAGAAGCCTCTTGCACAAACAAATGCAGAATAGGCTGATATTAGGCAAATGCACGGTGCCATAGAGGATAGTTTGGGTGTTACTAAAATTCTGGGTTGTATTTGCAGAGAGAGCTGCAGTGGTAACAGCTTGAAGGGAGCAAAAATGTTGCCTAGCATATTTCCACAATGAGAAAACTCACATGCATGACAACTAAATGAGAGCAGTGTCTGTAATGATACAAAAAGAAAGAGAAAAGCCAGCATTGCATACTTGTCTTCAAGTCTAGGGCAGCTCAAAATAGCACTGGTGGCTTCTGTCAAATTTACCCTGAGTATCATTTCCAAAATGACTCTCAACCACCTCCTGTCTAGCCAAGGAAAGCAGAAGATAACTTAAAAAAAAAAAAAGAAAGACAAGCAAACGATCCCCCGTTCTCAGCAGAGCAGACATGCTGCAGTATTTACAGTGCTTGCTACTTGGTGTAAAAATGACTTAGAAGTATTTGCAACTCTTTTCTGGTGTGTATGTTAATGAATTCATCAGAACAGTCCATTCCAGAAGATTTTAATTACATAGGCCTAAATGTCAAGTTTTTAAGCAAGGAAATTAGATGTTTTCATAAATTAGTAATTTTGTGAAATATGTATGCATATAAATAGGACAATTAGGATTTTTCAGATACTTTAGTTTAAAATTAAAAGCTACATGAAAGTCTCCTTGGACATCTTTAATAACTTGACCTAGTTATGAATAATTGCTGTTGACACAGGATTTACACATGTCCTTACACTGTGTCATTTTCTCAAATGCAAACAAGATACCTGCTGAGTATTAGCTTCAGGAAGCATGTCAAATATAAATCAGCAAGTAATTATCCCTACTATGCACATGGAACTTAATTTATCTTTAAAATGGTCTTTCCAGGCATTTTCAGTACTTAAGGTGCAGGATGAAGAATGAGATTCATGTTATATATACATGGGAAAACATTCCCTTTAAAAAGCATGAGTTTTGACATGTAATGAAAGCTTTTCATAATTTTTTTCTTTTTTTTTTTCCTGACACGGTTTGCATTCAACAAGCACAAGGTCTTAAAGAATTTTCTGTAGCTCAAATGATGCAAAGGAACAGTTTAAATGTGTAGAGGAACAAATTATTTCATCAGAGGTTTTCAAATAATTGTTGCTAATATTATAACATGGTGTATGCAGACCCTGTGGGGAGCCAAGTGTGGTTAATGTAGTGACAACTGTCCTGTTACTGGCATAACTGTATCCTGGGCTAGATTTAAACCTGGAATTAATGTAAAGTGGCTTAAATCCAGTTTAAATACAATCTACTATTAGGAAATCCATTGCTTTCTGATCATATTTTATCAATTGTTTCAGCTACGAAAAGAAAAGCAAAGCCTTTTTTGGCTACTTGGAAACGAGCATGTTTAAGCAAAATGTTATACAGTGGTATGTGCACTTTCGTCTGCCTCTTTCCTGGAACTGTCTATAGTTTCTATTGCTGGGCTTTTAATTGCATTGCTACTGTAGTTCTCCAGCAGACCATTTTAAAAAAGAAGTCAAAAACCACCACAGCTTGGGGTGACTGCAAGGCAGCAACTCGAGGTCTTTTGGGAGCTCTGCTGGCTATTCCATGTGCAGAGGATTTTATTTGGATACTAACTCTAACTAAAACCACATTGGAGTGCTGAAACCTCTCTTCCTGAGATATGAGCTGAAGCTGTATTGTTCAGGAGATAGAATTATAATTCTATTGTTTCTCCTTCATTTAGGAGTATCCTCAGGGATACAGTGCCATCGGTTTTCAAAAAAATACAAAAGAAGGAACTAAATTAAATTCTCTTTACCTTGCAGGCATTCACTCTTTGCATTTAATCATCTTTTCCTCCTCTCCCTCCCAGATTACTTCATTTGTCTGTGAATTAATGCTAAGGACAATTTTGGTTGTAAAGTTACTGTGGTGATCATGAGTTGTTCTCCCAGTGGTAACTCTTTCCTTACTGGTGGTTCTTTGAACTAATACTACTACTTTAGTGTGAACTTCTATGTTTTTAAAATTTGCTTAATAACGCAGGGAAGGCAGAACAGGGGCATCTAGGCAGGAGTTGAATCTTCAGGATTCTTTCTAATTTTCAGTAAATATCACTGTTCCAAATCAAATCAACTCATAGACAAAATTGATAAATATTCTGTATGGTCTGACTGGAGCCCACAGGAGTACTTCTTGGACTCCACCAAAGATTTCAAGTTTTACAACATTCAGGGCAAAAAGATTTTGTTTTGTTTTCTATTTTACTTTTTTTCTCAAGAAAACACACGAATTAGAGATGACCAACAGTGAATAAAGCACAAACTACACAATATTACTGAGGTGAAACAGAAAGAAAAATACATCACCTGAAATTTGGTAAAGAAAACCTAAAGAATAAGTCATTACCAAACGTATGAAGAGAATTAAAGTTCAGAAGCTTGAGGCATGTCAGTCACTGCAAAATATTTGCCACTTAGGTGCTTAGAGACTCTTTCAGGAGTTTCTTCTCTTGGTATCATTTGCTACTTTTGCTTTTTTCTGCTACAGATGAATAGCAGAACATCTACACGGGGTATTTCTTAGTGCTCGAGACACATATAATGCATTCCTTCTGTGTTTTATTGTGATATATAGAGACTATTGTAGCAACTTGGCTTGGGCTAGTTGCTCTTATCTCCCAAGATAGCCCCTATGAGCATGTTCATCTGGAAGTTCATATGAAGATACACTCGAATCAATTAAAGAGGGTGGGATAAGCTCGCTACAGACCAAATACCCTACTTTGCAGAAGTTGCATTTTTTTAAATACTATTTGCCAGCTTTCGGGGTTTAATCCCATACATCAGAGGTGCTGAGTGTAGCTCGTGCAAGCTGCAGATAGCAGAAAGCTGAGCTGCAGAGGGGCCAGAGCAAAGCCAGATGAGTCCAGACACCACGAGTGTCACCTTGTCCCCAACCAACAACACAGGAGGCTGAAGATGAGAGAGCAGAGCTTGTGTCCTGCGGACAGTTCAGCGCGACGCTGAAGTCCATCCACTTGTCTCCAGATACCCCGACTGCCCTAATCAACCATGCACTAACCAGAGACAAGCTAGAAGGTCTGAACAATTTATACTCAGTATTTGCTCCTTGTCCTGCACTTCCCCACACGTGGAAACAGCATTGGTGATGCTCCCTCTGCTCCCCTCCTGCCACATTTAAACCGTGCAGTTCCTGTATTCTGGCATTCTCACTAGCATTTGCATTGAATCTGGCATGCTGAGTGTCTGTTTAGCATTAGGCATGAATGCCTTCCTATGAAAGGAATTTCTTTTTAATTTTTATCCCTTTTTTTAAGAGCTCACAAAAGCCCTAGGCCAAACAGCCATTTTTAATTTTCATGAATAAGGTATCTCAAATAAGGGAATCCCAAGGCCCCCTGGCTGCTTTGGAATTCTTCATAAGTATCAGGGAAACTTGAACTCCACTCACAATATACCATGCCCAGTATTTTGGGGGGAAAATCCCACAAATACCCCAAGAGGATCAATTCTGAAAAAAATCCACCTTCTTGTGTATGGGTGTGTAACTATATAAGCTTTCATTCCACTTAATCTGCAGTACAAAATCTTATTATTTTTCAGGCAATATATCTGGGTTCAACTGACATTTTAATATAAAAAATATATATATTTGGAAAGCATAAAATGTGATGAGACTGTGAAGAAGTTTTCTGTCATTGGATCCAGTGTAAGAAAAACTGCATTGCCAAAAGCCTTCTGATGTTGAATAGGACAGGAATACTCAGCCCCATGAAAGTGTGACTTAAAAACTCAACTCTTAATTACTACTGTTTGGGAACTTATATTTGTAATTACTATATTGTCTCTTTTCCCAAAATTCATAAACTGAAGAAATATGAAATGGAACAAAAGCTTGGAAGTTTCACAAAGAAGCTTCTGTCACAAAATGCAAGAGATCCTCTATTTGATATCAGGCATTTCAAAGCATCTTTGTATTGATGGAAACTATGGTCTTTCATCTCCGGCCTCTTCAGCGTAGCTCTCCAGCTGCCATCTCTCCTGTGGTCACCTGTTAACGACCAGACTTCTGGACTAGGATACCAGCCTCTGTTTGCTTCACATACGACCTGCTGTGAGCACTCAATCCCAAAATAGTGGTCTTTTACATTTTTCTGTCGATTTTATTACTCCCCTATTTATGATTTTTATTACTCCCTCACTCCATCAGACTGAGCACCCACTAAAATACAAAGCCCTTCTCTTCCAGGCGTACTTTCCCAGTGCCATGTTTGATTGTCCCCTAAGGATAAGAGTTTCAGCATCCTGTTCTCTTACTCATAGTTTCCAAGTTTGTAAATAAAAATATAAAAACATACCATTTCTCAGCACTTTTGGCAAACACTTAAAATATACACTAGGTAGAGAAATATTATGTAAGCAAAGAAGTCTGAGAGTAGAGCTGATGGAAAATGGCTTTCCCAACCCACATGCTTTCTAGCATTCTTAAATTTTCTGTCAAATAATTTTCTGCACTAAAGAAAAACTTATCCACAAAAGAACTATGAGCTCAACCCAGGCTCAATGAGTGTAGAAAATATATAATTAACCCCTGTTATCTGAAATGTCCGTTGTCAGGTTAAAACTTGTGTCTTGTACAATTCATGGGGATACCAAGACAAGTTCTGTGCTCATACAATGCTCACATTCTCTCTCACGTAACAGCAAAAAGTATGACTTAGTTTTGCTGAAACTTAAATATCCTCCTTTTTTTTTTTCAATTGCACATACAACTTTCTTAATTGCTGAACGACTGTAAGTATTGAACTTGTAACCTTTAAGACAAGAATACCAAAATGGTCAAAGGATGTGTACAAGTGCAGGGTTTTAACCATATCAGCGAACGAAATTCTTGCATAGTCAGAATAATTTAATTCGGTACTTATTTTAAGCATAAAATTTCATTTGGGGAAAGTAACTTTTATTTCCACATATTATAAAAGAAAATATTCATCTTCTCATTTTGAAATAATATGATTATTTCCCCATCAATCCTAAATTAAGAAAAAACACTAAAGAGAATAATGTACTGGAGGGGTAGAGAAATTTCTAGTGAAGTAGTTCAGATTTGACAGACTTAAAATCAGTGTGGTTGAGTTTCCTGACAAAGGAGTTATTATTCTGGTTTTTATTAGGTTTGAAACATCTCTGCTTTCAATTTTCCCATTGTAGAGAAGACTTTTGTCTTCCTTTGTATGATTAATAAGAAGTGGATGAGTACAAGAAATAGCTAAGGAGTCTCAACAAATACCTAGGATCTCAATTGATGGATGCTCTTAACACATTTATGAAGGCAAATAGCAAATGGAAAGAGAGAGGAGGCAGAGATAGCAAAGTTAGAGATTTAACAGGAAATAATTAGATTCAAGATGGTAAAAAAATAGTTATGTTACAGAGTAATAGGAAGGATAAATATGAGCAAACATTAAAAAAGAACAAAGAATCTTAGTTTTATGCTGAGCTAAGAAACTCTTTTAATTTCTCCAACCACTTTAAAGAACAGAACAAGAGAGGTCCATTAAGGATAGGAATTAGACAGAATAGAGGAGGAAGACTGAATACCTGTTAACAACAAACTGGTAAGTTAATGGGGTGTATCCATAGGCAAATAGGACTCCTGGAGCGGGGAATCCTTAAACACCTGCATAAGCACCTTCTCCTGGTTAATGAAAATCAGGATGATTTTGAAGGAAAGACAGAGATCCTGCAATTTTAGCGAAGTCTGGGAAGTATTGACTTTGAAAAGGATTTCCTAGGCAAGCGTATTTTACTGCTGTGCCTTCACTGGAGTTATGCAGTGGGGAAAGGCGTATTTGCTTCATATTTAGCTTGTGAGTGCTGGTGGACTTGAGTACCTGGATTTATGTCCATACAGATTTTGATCACATACCTGCTTATAGTGTGCGTATGCAGTACGAGGCATATGTATGCTGCGGGCTCACTTGTGTTCTACATTTTGGAAAAAAAAACAGACCCACTCCATTTTCCCTAGGCTGCTTTCTGCTGCTTTCTTAAAAAGGTTCAGCAAATAAAGATTAGGAGCAGCGCAGGGCGCTACGACTGGTGCAGCTTCGGCTCTGCCGCTTCCCAGGCGAGGGGCACTGCAGCTTAGAGACGCATCTTCTGAAATGCATTTGCTGTTAACGCATTTTTTATTCACTGATAAGTAAGAAGCACATGACAGCAAATGCTTGATAGAAAAAAATACACTTCAGGTGCATAAAGAAAGAGCCCGACTTTTCCAGCGTGTCGGCTCTCAAAGGGATCACCAGCGGAATGAGGTTTTTTCCGATTGTTTGTTTTACTTTGCTTGTTTTCAGGGGTGAGGGAAATGATGTTGATTAAGTTAGCCAGTACTCCTGAAGGTGTTTAGCTGACAAGTGAGGGAAATTACTTTCCTCCTGCGATATTCTCTTTGCATTTTTTTTTAAATCTTAATATCCCTTATCAACACAATTAATTATACTGTTAGCACCCATTTTAAATAGAGTAGCTAGTTTATGAACGACTCGAGTCTACAGCTTCTACCGATCAATTAAAGTTCTTGATGGATGAATTTGAATTTGAATGAAATTAAACCTACCCAGATACTAAAGCAAAGAGAAAGAAGAAAAAAGCAGTATGTGAACGCAAATGTTGTTAATTCAGAAAATACTTTAGTATATTTTTTAAATGATGAAGTCCAGTCACTGGAACATCACGCCTTTCTGAACACTACGAAGACTTTTCTAGTCATTTTTGGAATATTTTTTTTTCATTTTTTTTTTCATTTAAAGGAAGCATGTCCAGCTGTCCTAATGCCAACAGCTAAAGAGTTACAAGGACAATAAAATATTCGTGTAACTACATTTGCCTACTCAGTTCATAGAAACTACTAGTGCAATTAGTAGTTATTATCAGCCATTATAAATTCAAATGTGGGATGTTCTTTGATACTTGCACTGCAGTTTATAGCCACTGATATTTTTTGTGTTGATAGCTTGGATTTCCCAGCTTTCGTAATAGCCTAAATAAGTCTAATTTCCTAAAAATTCTTTCTGCACTGCATATGGAAATATTAACAAACACATGAAAACCCCAAGCTCAGTGTTAGCACTCTACATGCCTCAAAGGGCACACAGGCAAAGCAAAGATCCCCACAACGGCATCATCTTGAATCTGTTATAAAAGTTTAGGGAGGTGCTGCTTAGCAAAGCCAGAGCACCCATGCCCCAGCACTGCAGTGTCACTGAATGCTCTTCCACCTTAACATTATGTCAGTACAAAAATTGATTCATACTTGGGAATAGGTCTGGTCACGATACGAAACAAAGAATTTAGTGGAATTAGGATGAAGGGATTGTGGACTTTAGCCTTGTTCCTATTCTGCACAGTCGTGAAATGCCAAATGAATAGTCCATTGCTTCTCAGAGTAAGTTGTTTTGGCTTTGCTTCTAGGCATTGCTTTTTAGCTCCACAGACACAGACTTTCTGCAGCCTTACTGTTTCAGTGTGCGTTTTTGTGTGTGCATGATTGAAATAACCTGACTACAAAGCAGATGCCCGCAAAGCCTGTTACTGTCTGACAAAAATAGGTACTGCTTGGGAAGAGAGATCTCGTAAGTTCCAGGCTGCGAAACAGGTCGTAGCACAAGCTTGCACTTCTTAGGCGTCCAAGACTTGCCAAAGCATGCACATCTACCTGCATCACCAAGAAAACTCCTCTTATAGTTCACTCTTTATGTTTTAGTGCTGGCCAACTGCCAGCTCTAGGTGTCCCTGCTAGAGCAGGGGGATTGGACTAGATGACCTCTAGAGGTCCCTTCCAACCTCAACCATTCTGTCATTCTGTGATTCTGTGACCTGTGAAATACAGGATGTCAACCACAGGGGGTCAAATTAGCAGCCCCACTGATCAAATTGTCCTTCAACATTTTGGTACAGTATCTGTTGAAAGCTCATAGGTGATAATTACCAACAAAAACTAATTAAGAAACATTTGAAGTAATTTCCTAGATTCATTTTCCTATGTCATTTAGCAGTTATTTGAATCCTTAAACTGTGAGTTAGTTATATGGTTACAAATATTGGACAAAATATAGCAAAAGTAGAAACGTAATTCATTATTTATCACCAGCTGATATGTGCATTTGTACAGTACTTTCCATCACACTCTTTCCATATCCAAATGTTAGAAAACTTCCAAGTATGTGTTGCTCATTTGAAGTTTAACAGACTTGATGGAGTTCAGCTGAGATAGCCATTAAAAAAATTAACAATATTTTAGTCTCCATCAACTCAAATTACTTATTTCATGTGTAGTTTTTATAGATATGGCAGATTATATGCATAAAACAAATAACTTTATTTGCAATAATTTTTGTGTATACAATTCTCTCTAACAAATCTGTCTAAGGCACAGACTATTTTCAGTGTATCCTTTCTCCCTTCTTCAAAGTATCTTTTGCCATTGGTTGCATGGAGACATCTCTGAGTGCTCCTGTTTCTCTTCACATTCTAAACTTGGTGATCTCTGTAATTTTATTTGAAGTCCTATGTATAAAAACAAGTCCAGTTTCCTATGAGGATTTAGTTCCAGTATGATTCTTAAAGATTTCTGAAATGCTGCACATGTTAATGCTGTTGTGTCTCCATTTTCCTATACTTAAGTGACAAAGTTGTTGACCCAGTTCAGACAGCCTGACAAGGATGCGAAAGTCCGACTAAAAGTTTCAGTTAGGAATCAGGAATAAGTATGAAATATCTTCTGATTTGAATCTTTCTGTTTTTCATTTGAGAAACTGTTTTTCTCATACTGCCAAACTTTTATAGAGGGTGAGCAAAAGTATGTGCAAAAATGGGCCCCCAAAATAAAAACATTCTGTTATTTCATCTGATTTTTTACAGAACTCATTATTTTTGTGCCTCAGAAGTTCCCATTTTGCACAGTAGAGTAAGCCCACACCTTTACTAATGGCCTAAAGGAAATTAGAAGCAAAGGGAGATCAATGCAATTTCATTTGCTTCAAATTTTAATTCCATTGCCTTTTAATTTATCTTTGACCATTAGGCTACCAATACCCTAGTGCAGCAAAGATTTCTAGACCCATTTCCCCAGACAACACTGTGCAAGTCCAACTTTCAAGCAAGTCCAACATGCAATCAAAATTAAGATTGCAGCTGATATATCTTGGCTAGACAAAGAATCCCTGATGTACTTTGTGGCCACAGCTTTGGCCACAGCTTTGGCACCCTGTTATTGTCACCCAGTGATGCTCCAGTTGCTATACGTACTTTAGTAGTGCAGGAAGAGCACATTGCACAGCTAACAGGGTTGCTGTAGAGGACCTCTATGTGGATTTTGAGGAAGTTCAGCTTTGGTGTAGCTCTGATCAGACAGCACTGAGAGTGCAGCAGGACAGGCCCTCGGCAAACTTGACAGGTCCGAACTGCCTGGTTTCATCCAAGGGAAACCCAGTCACATGGCTGCAGGCGTCAACCAAGGCACTGGTAAGTGAGGACAATCAAGAGATTTGCTTCAGAATCTCATTTCTTCTCCAAACTGAAACTCTATAAAGTTTATATTATGAACCTTATATATTAGATACCTTATAATACATCCTAGGTTTCTAAGTTACCCTCTGGTGAAATTTGGAAAGATTACTACTTACATACAACGATGCAGGGAAAAGAAGGTGTTGTTCTGACTCAGTCCTCAGTCAGGGTTTGCAGCAGTGTGTACAAGAGGTCTGGACATGAATAAAGCAAATTGGGTCCTAGGAGAAGTCAAGCTGCAAGGCAACTAATCACATTAACTACAGAGCCAAGTTTGATTCTTCTTTCTTGACTTTGCTGACAAAGGAGTAGAGAAATCCTGGTGGACAAGGATCAGCACTTCTGTGTCCCCTGCCAGTTATCAGCCCCCTCCGGAAAGCCCCCATTTCCAGTACAAGCACTTTAATAGTCCCCAAGAACAACGTGGTTAAAGGAAAGTCGCTTGCACCTGCGTTTTAAATCCCATTTGTAGGTACGAAACATTATGCACTGCATCTTTCTTCTGACAGACCTGCTGATGACTATTAGACCATTATTTGATTTCAATCTTTTTTACCTTTAGGGTTTCAGCGTGTAATTTGAAAACAATAATTGTGAGGCTGCATTTCATGATACTACACGGTTCCAAAACAGCATTAAATGCTCCCAGCTTTTTCCTATAGCAATAACAAGCCAGAGCTATAACCACTATAACCACTATAACCATTTCAGAGTGATACCACTCTGAAAAACTCTTCGTACTAGGAGTTCATAATGTTAATACAATTCTCAGGTAATTTTAATTTCTTATGATGACAAAATCAGAAGAAAATTGTGTTCTCTTAGTGAAAGAGTCCATTTTAAAGTAAACCGCATGGTTAGGTAGAGAGCTTTGTGGTGGGGTGAGTTTTTATCCTTCTGAAGCGGTTTGTGGTTCTCAGGCACATCTTCCTAGCATTAGCACAAGCAGGACCAGACCTCATCAGCCCTTATTTTGGAGAGGCTTGAACTGTGAAACCTCATCCAGAGAAACAGCCTTGCTTACTTGAGGTGCCACCAGCAGATCCTGTGCTCTTTCCTCACAGTCTCTTGTTTCTATCACCCTCTCCCTACTTCTGACATGGATTTGTGCAGCTGCTTGGTAAACTGGATTAGCAAATGGAGCCAGCAGGAAAACAACCAGAACCAAAAAAAAGCTGCCTTGATTCTCTAACTTCACCCACTTTAGCCAGGCTTGTCATTTAAACATTAATTTAAATAGTCCTTTACTTAAAATAGGAAACAAATACCATTAAAAAATAAAAAATGAATCAAACAAAGCTTCAGACTGTGAAGTTTTTCCTTATAGAAAACAATGAGCGATACTATCAAAACAAGAAACCCAAAGTTTTCTGCAACAGACCACTGCAAATTTTGGGTTTTTTATTTAGAATCATTTTTAAGATGATTCTATTACAAGAACAAAAGAAAATTTTGCTCTCTATGCAAAATAAAAGCCTCTGGTATCTAAAAAGAATTACAGTCTTACAGGTTTTTGTTTTAATAGCCAAATATATATGCAGTCAGGGCTCGTTATAGCTAAAGTGTTTTTATATGTAACTAAGAAGGTGTGGATTCTACAGTTTTGTGGTTAAGTTTAAATACAAGCATGACCCTTTGAAGAAATTCAATACAGTCATAGGAAATGCCTTTCCCCTTATTTGACTACATACAGAATGTGCATGTATTTTATGCTGGATTGTTTTCAATTAACGCAGTACCTACAGTTAGTGCCCCACATATTATATTTATACTGTCCCCAAGCTGAAGCAGAATAACGCAACTATGAAACTGAGCAGACCGCCTCAGTTAGGCTGCGTATTTTTCACACATACCAGAGTATACTTATTAAAGAGAAGGAGTCACCTTTTTGCAACTCTAGGTCAAATATGGAAGCGGAGCAAAAAATCCAGAGGGAAATAGGTTGATTGTTCAAAAACAAAAACATACCATTTAAAATGGTAAGGTATTAATATTATACTTAGCTGGAAATCACACACACACAGACACACACACAAAAAAAAAAGAGATAAAGGAGACATTTTTAGATGGCAGAGAATTATAAGCTCAGATTCCTTCTGGACGCAAGTGCTCTCAGGGAAGGTAAAATGTCTTTCACCTCTATATAACTGTTCCCTGCAGATGAAAGGAGAATTGATTTAAATTCAGTTCTTTCTCACTTTTTCTCTTTGTAAAAAGCAAAACACCCCTGACAACCACTTAAAATATATATCACCAACTCAGACTGCTGAAGCACTTGACCTAAAGTTTGATTACCTGGAAGGTATCTTCTATCTTCTCTGCTGGAAATGCAGTGCTCACAGATGATGCACATAGTTATTGAACAAACAAGCAAATAACAATCAAACATGTCAAAAAGGCATTTTTTGATTGAGGTGAATTAATGTTTCTGTAATTTCTGTTTTCCTTGCACATATTTAAATTTATCAAAATATCTCTAGCTATTTTCCACCGTAACAAGGCTTATATTGCTCTCGGAAGGAGGCTGCACTCGTATACTCTGTGCAGCTAGACTATGTCGTCAATAACAGCAAAATACATCTCAACAATTACATTTTAATACTGTAAATAGAAGCACTGGTCACAAATTAAATAATTCATTGACCATAATATCAAAACTACAAGTTATGATGAAATATTGTTTTAAATTAGAGCCTTCTTTAGGTCAAAGAAATTAGATTTTTCATTTGCTAAATGAAGGAGTCTTCACAAAGATATATATCAATTATATGGAGATAAGCTCAGTTCACTTACCTCATCTGCACATATCATTTCAGACTATACCAATTCTTCTTTAAATTCATCTTTAAAATATCACTTCTTGAGAAATATAATCCGTCCCATTTCACTCCTGGAAAATAAAGAGCAGGAAGCATACATGAACTTATTCAAGGTTACCTGGGATGGGACTCAGATCAGAAAGTACTGTAACCACCGATGAGAGCAATTAGTTCTCGGTGCAGCTAGTCCCTTATACATATATATACATACAGCATCTATGTCTAACCTGCCTTTGGATAACAATTTTCAAAATCTAAATTTGCTTTTAGCTACAACATTTTAAAATGTTTGCCAAAGAAATAGGAGCTGTGTTAGAACCAAGATTAATATTCATTACTTTCCTGTTATTGATTCTCATTCATAACACTTACACTGTAATAAACTAAAACTGCATCTAAAATAATTAAGAATGATCTTAATTAAACAAACATGATGCAGCATATCCTGATGCAAATACAGAGTTACTAAGCTCTATGTTTGTTTCTCAGACTCTGAGCTGATTTTTTGCCTTGGTAAACACCCACTTTTCAAGTCAACCAAGCTGTTGCTGGATTGAGTATCCTAGAACTGGAAACATGAAGTGCTAAAATGTTTTTGTGTGAAAAAGCAGTTGAGAGAACATATTTAGCAAAGCAAATACAAATATATTTGGAGACAAAAAAAAAGGGGGAAAAATACAGGTCAGCTGGTGTAAAAAAGAAGGAAAGCAAGTGTCTGGGATCTCATTTCTAGATCAAAATCATATGTAGAAAACACTGTGAGAAATCACTTTCTTGATAAAACTTCTATAGCTCTTTTCCTTCATCACTCCCCAGTGTGGTGCTTTTCTAATTGCAAGCTAAATGCAACCAGCCAGCAGATGAATTAAATATTCCTTTTATTCCACCTCAATTAGGTTTCCTGGATGACTCCTAGAACTCGATCCACATACTCCTGAGATGATTTTTAAGTACTTAAATGCTTAATGAGATAGTCAAGTAGGATACATACCTGATCACCTTGTCTATCCATTTCAGTGTCATCTTTACATATCTAAACTCTTCAAATATAGTCTGTAACAGAGGACTATTCTGCACACTTCTGACTTCACTTTTTGCATAACTTAATTTAATATAAGATTCCGATAACCAAACAGAGCCTTCAGTAATATATTTTTTCCTTTAATTACATTAGCTCTGTTTCAGTTTAATCTGTTAATTGCTATAACACGTTCCAGACATATCCATCCCAAAATACTATGCAAGTTTGGGCCACCACTACCGTGACAAAACCATGATGCAGTGATGAGGTGGTCTGAACAAGGTGAATTCATACTCCTTAAGGAGGAAAAACTTAACCTTTGCGCTTTTGTAGGAAGTTTTAGAAAAAGAGGTACTTGTTGAAAACTCAAAAACAAAAGCACGTGTATGGTGAAGCCTCCTCTACATCCCCATGGTCACAGAATGTGATGTGTTACAAAATGTCCTAGTTACATATTTGTAGGGCAAGCCAACAGTTATCTGCCCACACGTGAAATCGTTTTGTCTCTCCTTGCTAACTTAAACATGAAAATGTTTATCCCAAAGTAGATTTAAACAATATAAGATGAAAAGTTATAGAATAACTTAAAACAGAGATGAGTCGTCTTTTTTTTTTCCTATTTTTCACAATTTCAATTTCCTGACCAGCAGAAAGTAATTGATAGTCTTTTTAGAGCCTAATTTAGTCAGTTACTTATGCATATTGTTTAAGTTCAGACATATGAACAATATAATATCTATGTATATTTAAGTACTTAAGGGGAACTAATAAAAAATGTATTTTTCTTTGGTACATTCATGAAGCATAGTTAAAGGGAATAATGATCACGCAGGCACCTGACATATTGGTAGCTTCAGGAGGGAACTTAGATACGGAGAAAGTCAGAAATAATTTCACAGATACTGGAACCATCAGTCTGAAAATGGATTATTACATATCAACAACCACAATTTTTCTCTTTTTCTATCACATAATAACTATTCTGATACATAATAACTGCTTGGAGGTCTTGCTTTTGTGTCTAAAAGACCAGTTAATTTATGGCTAACAATTGGTAAACTGTGTATCATATTATGCATTCTTTACTGACTTTGATTTTTCATAGTAAATCACAGATTCTTCTGTCTCTTCCAGTCAGATGCTAATACCAAGGCTGATACTTTGCATTAATAGAAATATCAGCAAACAGGAACAGCAAATAGGAAGAAGAGTACACGTAATAAGGGCATAAAGTTTGCAAATAAGTACCAAATTGGTTAGATGTAAAATATTGTATAACAGAAATAAGAGGGGAAAAAGATAAGTTGCATTAGTTTCAATCTAGGACATTTATGATAATAACACCAAAGAACACATGCTCTAGGTGACCCTAGGTCATAGGCGATTCAATGATGAATCAATTCTATGGACATTTTCATTGAACAGACCTTAGAAAGACCCTAAACTCTGGCACGATGCTACAGAACATTTCTTCAGAAGTATTCATTTCCTATGTAATTTGAAGATAAATACTACTATCACAAATAAGAAGCAATGTATTAGTATGCTGAAAAGAAATTCTATTGTGGATTAGGATCTTGATATTATAATGTCACTGCTAATTGACATTTAATGTATTGAGTAATAACCCTGCTAAATCTCTGCTTCCTCATTATATGGCATATCATGCCAAACATAAACTCAGGGAAAATAAAAACCCTGTTCTTTGAGTAGCCTAGAAAAAAAACACTGAGAAATCATTGCTGTATGAAATACAATTATATGTATTACACACAAGGGTTTCAACCTTTGAAAGCAGTGGGAGTTTGCTGTTCACTTTAATAGGGACATGACCAGCCCAAAGGTATTAAAATGCAACTAACACTACCAATTAATTGCTCGCTAGACAAGAAATGCAAAATTTAGGGTTGAAACCAAAACCTTAACTCTTCCCCATGGGAAGAATGGAATATGATGATATATAATTACATGATCACATCAAGTCTTAAAACATAAATGTGTAGAATTTCTACTTCCTCCTGAAACAGAAAGCATCCTGTAATAATGTGGAGTATTCTCTGCATACCTTTTAGTTCATGCCTATAAATACTGAATAGGACGTTCCAGAGCGGTTTTTACAGAAATACAACTAGGAGGACACGTTCTTGGTTATTTAGGTAAGCTCCTTGGTATCTCCAATAAGGAAAGGCAGCTGAATAAAGTGCTCTCTGTCATTTATTTTGGCCTCAGCAAAAAGCAGGAGGTGACTTCCTCTCCCTTCAGCACCAGCTGATGGGAGGAAATGCAATGTTATCCAACCCCATATGTGTTATTCACTGGAAGACCCTTAAAATGAAATTGAGGAGAAACACTTGATACAATATCATACATTACCTCAGGCATTTTGTACTGTTTTGTTCCTTCCTCTGCGATATGTAAAACACATGTTCATATAAAATCCATCTTACATGAATCATTTTAAAGCCACCATTGACTGACATGTGTAAAGATATATCTTTCTTTCTCTAAAAAAGTCAATTCTACTGCAGAAAAACTATAATTTATTCAAAAGTAAGTTTTGCTGTATTACTGTAGCTGTAAAACACACTCACTATTAGATTATGTGCAAGAATGTTTCAGCCCATCATCCTTTAGTTACAGTAGATGTGCTGATGTCACATCAAAAGGTTCATTTGCAATCCTATTTCCCAGTTTTAATTACTTCTGGAGGTCAGAGAAATGAAGATATATTTGATATAAATTCAGTTCTTTCAATATTAACTCAGTCATTTCTTTTGGGTACTTTATGTTCTATATAACAAATTCAAAATTAAGTTGTACTGGCTCCTATCTGTATTCAGAGATGTGTAAAATAATTCGAAATAATTCTGCAATTCTAAGCATATTTGCTGGGAAAAAAATCTAAATCAAAAATTATCTACTGGATTTGTTGGGTTTTATTTTATAGTGAGCAGACAAAAGGAGATTCTAGAAAGGATATTCACTTCCCTTTGCAGCATTTACATGATGCCACTTTATTACCTTATGCAGCATCTTCTTTCCTCCCCTTGCAGCACAAACTGACTGATGGCACCATTTCATTATATCTATTCTAGGAGGAAAACTAACTAAAACTGCAACACCCAAGAGAGAGCTCTGCATGCCAACGCTGCCTGAGCTTTCCATATAAAAATTCTCATTTTCTCTGGAGCTAAGAAGTGCGTCAGTGAGCTCTCACCTAAGACTCCGGTGCTGAAGGGAGGACGGGGCAGCTCAACATCTCAGCCGTGCCACCGCGGTGGGCCAGCTTCAAACCCTGTTATCCCCTCCAGCTCTTTTTTCCCCTTGAGGCCAGTTTAGTTGCTGTGGTGCAGCCGTGGTTTATCAACACTGGCACGAGAACTATGATTTTGGTGTGACAGAAAAAAAAACAAGGCTCTATCTCAGGTGCAACAGGTCTTTTCTGCTCTTTCCTCTCTTCTTTTTGCTCATAGACGTCGCTGGTTAGGGCGATGGACCGCCCGAGCCCAAGAGATGCTGCCACTGCACTGTGGGGACATTGCAGCTGGCGGGGTGCAGGAAGATCACAGCTTGCAGGACACAGGGACACTGCAGCTTGCAGGCCTGCTTGAAAGCACGGCAGAGGACAAGCACCAAAGGCAGCTTTGCAGTGGTGTCCACTCCTTCTCCCACACAGGGGCACGTGCAGGGAGACTCCTCTGTCGGGCAGGGTGTTTCTTGAGGAGCAGACAGTCTGGCTCAGCAGCAGTCTGGAGCGGAGCTGTTTGAATCCAGCATGGGAAAAGGCACGTTCTCCGCGGCAGCGCTGCCGTGAGCCTGTCACTACTGCAGGGTGGCACCGTATGGGGCCTACGAGAGCCGCAGCTCTGTAAAATCTCTGTATGTTACCATATACACAAGTTCTACTACAGTAATATGCAAGAAAGTTCTTTATATTTCCCAATATCGAGCAGAAAATTAATATAATCTGAAAGACTCCCTACCACACCCATTCCTTGCAATCCTTGCATGAAATATTACAGTACCAGAAAACATGGCTCTGTGTTTTGCTGGGAATCTAGAGAGGATTAAGGGCAATCTTTAAATGACAGTTTAATAATCTCCTCTCAACATTAACATTTGTTATGTTGCTTTCCACTGGGTATACTGCCTCTTAATACATACGCACACATTCTCTTTCATCACGCTCCCTCATCAAAGAGTAATTTTCAAGTATTATTAGTATTACTAAATAATAAATAATAATGATACTTAATATTTATTGTTAAGAGATCGCTGTGTTCCCTGGAGTCATCCCAAAGGGTTTTAAGAGTGAAAAAACACATCTTTTTTTCTGAAAATGCTCAGAATTAGATGTTTGTAGGGCAGGAGTATTGCTCTTAAGGCAGCTCCTTCACTGAAAGTGAACTGCATTGTGGTGCCTCTGACACGAGGAAAGGGCTGCCATGCAGATGCTGCTCCAAGAGAAGAGCTCGCCTGCAGGCAGCCCGTGCTCCAGGACCAGAGCAGGACTCCAGCTCTAACAGCACTTTAGTCCTGGACACAGAGCTGTTTCAGAAGAAAAATGATTTTCTGTCAACTGTTGTAAACAGAAGCTAAAGCCTTCACCCATTAAGGAGTTCAGAAACTCAGGGACATATCTTTTTTTCTTTTTTTTTTTTTTTTGTATATACACCCCTGAAAATTTTCACTCAATTATTCCAAGACTGTGCTACCAACACACCCCCGTTTTTCATTTGACGCCCGTCAGTAGCTTGTACTCTGCTCTTCTCCTCTCACACAAGCCAAGAGACAAGGCTAAGGTGGAAAGTCACTGCCAGTCACAAGACCCTAGGCGCTCAGGGCCCCGGCCTCAACTCTGTTGCTGCCTGTTGCAACACTAATATCACTTCCAGCCACCAGGAACGAGAGGGCTGAAACCCCTTCCCTGGGTGCCCTTGAGTGTGAATACCCTATCTACCTTATCCATCCTTTCCCCTACCCCTGTGCAGAAGGACTGCAGGCAAGGTGAAGGCAAGGGGAAATCTCCAGCACAGTAAAACGATGGTAGGTATTTGCTGATAAGCAAATGAGGGGGACGGGAAATCATCAAACTCTGTTCCTATTCCGAATCCAAAAGACTGAGAGGTAGTGT
Source organism: Tinamus guttatus (assembly GCF_059628265.1). Lineage (NCBI taxonomy): Eukaryota > Metazoa > Chordata > Aves > Tinamiformes > Tinamidae > Tinamus > Tinamus guttatus. Next base: position 5,730,353 of record NW_028288747.1, read on the forward strand.
GAAAGAAATGGCTCTATCTCCTCAGATGATGAAGTTGAACACTGATGTTAAACAGGGATAGCTGAGGAAAAACCCCTCTACCCCATCCCTCCCTTCCCAGCCCTGTAGTTCTTGTCAGATTGCTGGTAACAGTATAACTAACTCAAAATCAAATCTATTTTACATCTAAAAGAAGACAAATTCTCCCACCCCTTCCTCTTCTGGCCGGCAAATTCCTTTCCTCTGAAAAGTCTGTTGCAGTGAAGCTCGTATATTGGTGCTCCAGAATACTGATTTTAAATTACAAGGAGTGAGAATTTCTGTAGAAACCATTACACTAATCCACCTGAAACAGGCTGATAAACACCTGATCTCGTGTGCGTTACTGAATATCTCACGAGAGTGATTTACAGTTCCTCAGAGACAGCGGAGGTGAACCAGGCGCCGCCGCCGGTGTTTGATCCACAGCGAGCGCGCGGTGCCGCGTCGCGGTTGTTGGCTTGTCCCCTACCAGCTGCAGCCACCTGGAACCAGCACGAGAGCTCACGTTCGCACAACCATTTGATCTCCTCTGCGGTGTCAGCAGGGCCCATGCTGAAACAGGAGTATGCCCATGCAATTAAGCTAAATCTTGGTTCGCAGGGTGATTTGTGGTATGTGGGGTTACAACTATTCCACCTACACTAACCAGTTTCTCTTCTGGTAGCTTTACCTAAATACATCCATCAAAAAGTAACCTAAGTGTTTCATTTTCACTATGCCTTGCTGATGTTTATACTTCATCTTGTATCATACCAGTGCATATTTTGTATTTCTAGTCTTCCACAACATACTGTACAGCTTTTCTCCGGAGACAACTATTTTTATACAGGAAAAAAGAATGAAAGATATTCTATGTTATATGATTTGGCAGCAATAGCAGCATTTGTTTCTGATTGTATATGATCTGCCTCACCATTTATACTAGAGTAAACCATGAAAAGAATATTTTTATGTTTTAACTTTAATCCATATTTTTGTAACAATCTCAGAAGTGCTTTATAGTTTCCCAAGTCATCTTCTCTTTTTCTGGCTGTAAGTACTATATTATTTATATAGTAGAAGACAAATTTTGAAAGCAAAGGTAGAGAAACTGCTACACTGTGTTTTGGATTATGGCAAGCTTGCTAGCTATACTGCACAGCTGGTTTCCATACCCAAATGCTTGCCTGTATTCAATGGGCCATGTTAATACCATTTCATATGTTTGAGGCAAATCCATTTCTCATACTTTATTTTATACACTATTTTAGAAAGAAATCTCTCAAGGCCCAGTCACACTTAGATTTTTTTATATTTCCTTTCATACCCTCAGATTTAGGATATGAGAGAGACAGCTATCCTTAACCCCAGGTAAATGGAAAAGTCCATTCATGAAGGCAATACAGCCAGTATTTCCATCCTTTCTGCAAATGATCGGAAATCACCAAGCATAGGAATGGACCCAAAGACATTCAGACATGGTACCTTCTGATACATCCAGCTTTGACCTTTTAACTGAACTACACCTGTAGCATAAACAGATTTGTATATCCTCTTCATTTCTCTGGCTCTACACTGCCCTAACAATTGCTGCATAGTGCTCCAGTCCACCCGTCTTGTTAAACCAATCTCTGCCAATTAGCGAAGGGCCATTTCCTTCCGCAACAATTAATGGGAACAACAACCAGTTAACCCCTGTACTGCCTAGGAGACTAATTATAATCCTGCTAGATATAGCACAGTCTTTAGTCTGTGTTGTACACCACTTCAGTAAAGATTATTATTAATAGGAAAGTGTTTTATGGATTAAAGATGAAAGAGAGCATATTCTGTCATGATTTATTTACTGTTTTCTGGGCACAGTGCTTTTTATGAACCATCCACTCAAACATTTGAAATGATGCATACATGAATGAAGATCAAGCTGTTTGAGTTCTAAGTGCTAATGTTGTAATCAGTTATTAAGTATGTTTTGTACTTTCTAAAGTCATTTTGTTTTTTTAGAAGTAAGTTGCTCATTCTCTGCCTTTCAGGGAGCCCTTTCCTCTGAAGGAAGCCATTTCCAGTTGGTTATAAAAAGCTTTCCCAAATGTTACTACTTGAGCCGACATTACGTATAGGACATGTCCGCCTCAATCCAATTGCTCCTGGGGAAAACATAGTCATAGTAGCTATTAAAAAAAATTAAGCTGAGGAAATTACATATTTATAATGTAATATAATTTCATATTTGTAGAATTACATATTTACAATGTAATATCTAATTCTGACAATTGGGCAAATCTGACCTTTAAGGTCCAACCATATAACCATTTAAAAGTAGGATTGTGAATTTTTGCCATTCAAAAATTCCACGCGATTGGGTTTCCTTTGAAAAGGCAGCCTGCAGTTATGACCAAGCTGAAAACTGTGGAAAACTAGTTTGTAGGTATTCGGCTTTCAGCGACGGAACCCTCTGTGGCCACTGGGCTTCCGTGGGCACCCGCAGTTTGTCATGCACCTACTTTCCTCACAGAAAGTCCCATCAGAGATACAAGTGGTTGCTCATGTATTATTCCTACAGATCCAGTAGACATGCTCCAGAAAAAGACATGTCCAAAGAGCTACATCTCAGTTTAGGAGTAGGAGGAGAGAGGGACAGAAGGAGAGATGGGCAGATGTTGAGTTGTGTACTGAAATAACTGAACAAAGCTTTACCTTGTAAAATACAACAGGTATGTTAAAACACCCCTGCGAAATAAGGGGTCATTACTATTACCACATCACTATAGAAGTAGAAGGAAGTATTTATTGCAAAAAACAACTGTACAGTATAAGATACAACAGTACAGAATATTATCTATGCTATCAGTAATCCTTTCAGAGAGTATAAATTGCTACAGAGACATTACGTGACATGTGTCAGTCTAAGAATTTAATCTGCATGAGTGTTTTATGGTTAAACATCCTTCTTGCAGCAGAGGCTGCCCTCTCTAGCAGAGTACCGAATTGGAGCAGCTCCATCAAACAAATATGTATTGAGGGATTCATAGCATTCAAACAGAAAGATATTTCTTAGAAAAGTGAAAGAGGCTGATAAAAACAGAAGAATTACTTAAAAAATGGAATGAGGGTTGGCACAAAGCACACTGCAATGTTGGCACAAATTAGACAAACAGGAAAACATTGCAGGTTCATGAGTATTCACAGCTTACAGACACTAAAAAGAACCTCCAGGGGAAAAAAATGTTATTTAAAAACCTGATTTCTCCCTGCAAACAACTTATTTCCTGCCCCCTTTCAATACATATCTGGTACTGTTTTGCATCTCATAATTGTTTTTCCTAATGGTAAGCTATTCAAATTCACTCAGATCATGAATATTCTCATGTGTAAGAAGCACTCACTCGATGCCATTCTTTTAGATAGCACTGTTTTGCTTGGAGTTGAGTCTGATTTTCTGGTGTGCCAGCTGGATGGATCCCTGCTGCGATCAGTGCCTCTTGGTTTGGGTCCTGCCTACACATGGAACAGAGCGGTATTAAAACTCCTAAAATGAAATGATCAAAGATAGAGTTGAAATAATATTTTGTGACCATTGCCAAGAACAGAAATCAGGTTCCTTCCCTATTCATGTCATGATCTGGATCACTTTAGTGTACAATGGCCATAATGAATAAAATCCGTATATAAACAAAGCATATTGCTGAGAGAAAATTGGGAGGAATGAGGGGGAAAATCTTCTGGGCTAGCAAGAACGAGGGCCAAAAGGCAGTATGATATTTTTATTCTAAAATGGTTAAATACAGCTGTTGCCAGACTTCTCTTAATATCCAATGGTTACTGAATGTTTCATGCTAAAGACTCTTTTCTTCCATTTAAAGAATCAACTGGAGACTGGAGACTATGCTGGAAAAGGTAAGCCAAGCTGTGAAAACACCCCTAAGGTATATGCTCCTGGATTTAGGCATGCTTGAGGCATTTGTAATAACAAGCCTCTAGATCTGCTTTTCACTCTTGTTTTGCAGGAACTGCACTTATATGAAAATAACTTCTATGGGTGATAAATTATATGCAGGTCACATGGAAATATCCTGTATTTGGTAGTTGCATGAGCCAAAATTTGTATTCCAGAAGAAATTAGTGTGAGAACTGAATTGTGAGATTCTTCAATCATTAAAAATAATAAAAGACAAAAAAAAAAGAAACAAAAACCCCACATACATCCTGATATGAGGGGATAGCCAGAGCAATTTCTGGCAGAAGTTTTTAGAAAGATTTAGGTGTGTTTGAAAGACAGCAACAAACCAAATGCTTCCTCATACAGCTACAAGAGCTATTTTCTCCACTTAATAATATGCTTCACTGAGATTCTGAGCTGTTAGAATATTTGAAAATTTGCATGCCAGAAAACCTGAAATGCCATGAAGGAAACTCCTGCTGTCCTATTTCCCGCTGCGACCAGAAGCTGAATGCAAGAGTTCACATGGGAAAGTTTTCATTTGTTTTTCTTTTTCTTTTTTTTTTTGGTTAGATTTCAGAGGACGTGAACTTTTGTTTAGCCAAGTATCTGAAAAGCCCCAAACTGAGGAAAGTTTGTGGTTTGCCCATCACACACAGACACTGTTAAAAGTGGAGTTTATTTAAGGTCAGTGGTTGCTAAAATATAGTGATAGACACAGAGAGAGATACGCAGTTTTATTTCATTTTTGAAGCATGCCTGTCTGCTTCAGATGCAAAGAAAAGATTTAAAACAACAAGCAAGACTGATGCATGCAAATATGATTGAATGAGCAGGCAGAAAGCCTGAAACAACAACAGTGCTCCATTAACTCCTGCTTCATCGCAGTGATGTTTGCCCAGGCACCAATAATGATACTTTAAATATCAGCATTGTTAAATATTTCATTGCACATCAAAACATATTATGGAAATCTATAATAGCAAGGGAAGCAAGAGAGAGGAAGTCAATGTTCTCCACTCTATGTTTCTGGCGAAGAGCCACGAGAAACCTGTCACCGATGTGAGACACATCGGGGAGAGGAGCTGCAGGAGCAGCTTGCGGGCAGAAAGGGACTCCAGGACACCGGTGCGGAGCTGGGTGATCCTCCGAGCATCCTGCTGATTTCTCCTGCCAGCAACAAATCTCTTGGATTACCAGACTGGATCGGGATTACCACAGCCCTGCTGTGGATTATACAACTCCGCTCCGACACGGGAACCGTGTTTGGAACTCTGAATTCTTTCAGAGAAACTCAAAGCCTCCACCTAGATCTTGAAAGAAAACCTTATCTAGGGGTTAATAGAAAAAGAAAAGTCAATGATGACAATTGCATCTACTGCAAACATTGGAAGCATTTTTTATAGAAATTTCCATAAATTTCCAAAATTTCCATATATTTGAATGTCAAAATGACATAAAAAGCAAAAATTACTTTAATCATCTAATATAAAAATAAAACTGTCAAAATATTTTTCTGCTAATTATCAGGCATTTCAGTTCTTCAGTGCATGGTCTCTGTAATTTTTTTTTTATCTTAAAATAACTTTAAAGGTTAGCAGGCTCATGTTTTCAGGACTAGTGTGAAATGCAATACTATAGCACATGGCATGATGAATTAAAGAATCAGGCAGACACTTATCAAATAACTGATTAGAGATTGCAGAAATTTTCTGCAACTGAGATTGCAGAAATATTCTAATGAAGAGTTTCATCCTGCAAGATGATTTCATCTATTTTTATTATATTTTATAAGCAGATCAAAAGGCTTCATGGTTTTCACAGACTGTCTGCATTATTTCAATAAAAAATGACAAAATCTACCCTCAGTCACGGAAAATCACTCATTTCATGGGCCATGATGTAGTGGCTGTTCCACCAACAGAGCTAAGGGCATAATTTGGCCCAATATAACTTCATTCAGAAGCAACAACTATTACTTGTAATAGCTTTCCCCAAAGATGGCAACACGTGCAGATACTAAGTGACATGATGCTTTTTCCAAGCTATTCCTTAAGAAAGGTGTGAACTTGCTTAATAATAAAATGATCAAAACCAAACTGTTGGCCATTACCTCTTCTCATTTGAGCAGTTATGAGGAACAGTGCAAACTGAGAATTTGGGGGAGGGGTTAAAATTGGAATTTTTCCCTGTCCTTCAAGCCTCCTGACTCTTCCCATCACTATTTTTCTGTAAATCACTTGAACTCTAAGGTAAAAGTAGCTAAATACTGGTAGTTTATTATTATTCATGTCACAACCCAGTTATCATATATCTAAGGCAGTTTCCTAAACCTGAAGTACAGCAGAATGAGAATTAAGAAACGAGTTTAAGGACTACGGCTAGCTCTCAGTCTGAAGATGCTTTCAGCACTGCACCATCAAAAATGCCTGCTGCCATCCTCAAATACATCATTAAAGTAGGTCAGGCATGTTTATTTCTGAGAGAGACATATTTCAGAGTGAAAATTTCCCTCAGATAATATGCTTAAGCAACATGTGGGCTTGGCTAAAATGAAGGCTTATATGCAACAGTTATCTTGTTCCAGCAAGGAGAAACAGACACAGGAAGAAATCATTTTGCATATAGGCAGTGAGGAAATGTTGACATCCATCAAAATCGTATGGACTTAGTGTGGGGTCTTCTTAAGGGCTCACATCCCACTTGGGCAATATCAAAATCCTTCCTTCACGCACAGAGCGGCTGACAGTTTGACAACAAAACGACTCAAATCCTTTATTCCCCAAACAAGAGCACCACAGGCCAGGGAAAAAGCCAAGACTTCTTTTTGTTTCTTTTTTGTGCCTCAACCTCCACCTGGAGAGGAACTCAACGGTCAAAAGAACATTTCAGCTTCTAAACTGATGTGATCTTCACCCCTTTTGTTAGCAAGAAAGGTATCAAAAGAAGACAATGTTTACACCTTCTGAAAATAACTGCTCATTTGAGGTTTATGATTTGACACTGCTTTCCAGCATTCCCTTCTGGAATTCTATGCAGAAGAGCAATTTCTCAGTTCTTGCATCGCGGAAGATCAGGTAAGAAATTAACATATAAAAGGAAAAAGAAAAAAAAGAAGCTCAAATTAAGGGACTTCAGTGCCTCTTCTTTGAGGCTACATCATCAAGCTGTTTTGTTATCTGCATCACCATTATATTCTGCTTATAGTGAGAACTAGGTAGCAGAACAGTTTTGTTTGGATCTTTCCTGCTGGTGCGGGAAATACAGAAGATAACTTGATGACAGAAAGAAGGAGGAAGAAGTACATAAGAAACAAGTTTGAGAGAGCTGAAGCAGAGAAATTGGCTATTGGTGAAGTTCTGCCTCAAGATTTTCCAGCAGAATTTATATCCAAACCCACAGAAATTATATACCATCATCTGAGCAGGATGGAAGTGTAGTGCAGGCTTTCTTAGGGCATTAATTTTAAAACAGGTACTTCTGAAGAACAAATACAAGCACAGCTCAGTCATCTTTTATTATGGAAGCCCTTAGAAACTTCCCTATTTTCTTTCAAGTATATGGTACAAAGACTGAGTAAGATTTATAGCATAATGCCTTAAAGAGCAATGGGATATGTAACAAACACTTCCACTAGAGCCCATACAAGAGACAAAAGAGATCTCAACTCAGAAAAATTAAACAGGAAAAAAAGATAGCTGCCAAGGTCTTTAGGGACCATTATTCTTTTAAGGAGTAATGACTCATTCTGCCAGAAAGCAGAACTATTCATGTACAAAGCACTAGGTAAAGGAAATCTTTAAAAGAAATCTAAGGACAGCACTGCAACATAAGCTTTAAGTATGACGATTGAGTACACAAAAACATCTTGCTTTGAGGCATAGATTTAATGGGTAAGAAAGGTTGCATCCTTGTCAGGTAGTAGGTCTGACCTTGCCAAGATTGAGCACATCACAGATTTTTTATTATTTTCCCTGGCATCTTGTTTTGGCCAGCCAAGATCTCAGAAACTTGCAACAAGAATAAAAAAAATAAAATAAAGAAGTATTCTGCCATTTCACAAATTTTACATCTTTATTTTTGGCCAACAACTACTGAGGGGAAGAGTTTCAGCATAAAAATGAGAAATGCAAGAAGTGATGCATTTTTAAACAAAGAGGTGAAACAAAAACAAGATGAAAAACAAAAGCAGGCAAGAATGAATTCTGAAGATCAGCATTTTTGAGGGGCTTCAGGAAGGGAAGATAGATGAATACTACAGGGACTAAGCTGCATGGTTTGTCCCAGATCCTGAGGGAAGGCAAGCTCACAGTTTACACTCAACAAAGCAATAAAAATAGGCCAGACATGAGAGAGAATCTAGCTCAAAAGGAAACTCAAAAGGAAAAAAAGGTCAATTTGCACTGACTCTGTGACCAAGATAGGTAAGAAAAATACATCAAAAAAGGCAAAAAACCCCAAAATACTACATGGAAAGTCTCAAAATTGGAACATAGAGAAGACAAGCCATGGAGTTGCACACAGCATAGCACAGGTAAGGTAAGGCAACAGATAGCATTTGCAAAAAGAAGCAAGAATTACAAGTATTACAGTACATAACATCACTTCGCAGTGCGTGAAAACACCAGTGAAAAGGGAAATGGAGCATGGGAAGGGAATGGCTCTAGCTGGAAGAATTCTTCATGGGAATCATGGACGGCGTTGCCTCTCTAGCAGGTTTCAATCTGAAGGAAAACAAACGGACTCCTACACTTAACCGAAGTTGGTAGCAGGAATATAAGGCCAAATGTTGCCAGACATGGTGGTATTTAAACTGAAAGAGAAGTCACAGATGGGCGCAAGGTGAACGAACTTGCACAGGTTATGTCATCTTCAACAGCGGGAGCTCATGAGCTGAGTGAACGGGCACCTGGAAGACGGAAAAATAGCTGCTATCGTCGCACCTGGGAACTACTGCCAGTCTTCAGGGCTTTCCGTGCAGCAGGAGCGCGCCAGCCTTGAAGCTCTGAGAGACTGGTTTAACTAAGGATGTGTATAAGAACATCTGCCAGAAACGATAATACAGCAAAGCAGATAATGCTGGGACAGAACATAGCCAGCCTGCCAGTCATACCTCAGAGGATGCTCCACTTGCCCTAGGAATACGACTGGAGAGGCTACAAAGCAAGCAATGAAAAGTAGCAGAAGTTAAGTACTCAAGATATAGAAAAGAAGAGAAAAAGAAAAGAGAAAAAAAGAAAACCAGAACTCTTCATCTCTGTGTTGACCTAAAAGAACTAAATCTATGTGTAAGAAGAGAATATTTTCCACTACCTACAGGAGGAAAAATTCCAGAAGAGTGGGTTAAGGTCAGATGTTTTCCTATACATCTGCAGTATTCTGGCAGGTGTCCTTAAAACACATAGCACACACACACACATAAATATATAAATGCATATATACACATGGTGCATATTCAACACCCCCTTTCAAAGACACTGATTTCTCAGACTGCCATTTGGTTTATGTCCAGTTCTGAAGGTGTTTCAGTAGAAAATATAAAACATTTCTGAAGGTCTGGAATGTATAAACATCTGTTTAGGTGACATTCTGACATGAGGTGAATGGAAAGGGGAAAAGTGTATGACTAAAGCTTCAAACGGTTTTAGAAAGGATTCAAGCTGTCGGTCCATAGCTAGACTAAACAAAAACTCTGAGTTTAGTGCAGTGCGAGTAACAGCACCAAGAGCACTTAATACAGCAAGGGCAGAGGCACACAAGAACAAAATTAAGGCCATCACAGTATCACTTGACCAAAAGAGGAGAGAAACAAAGATTTCCCAAGTACTATGAGTCACGTATCACACGTATCAAAAATTACATCTCATCTAACTAAGGATTTATGCTTTCTGAAAGAACTACTATACAGCAATGACACAAAATATGCATTTTAAATGAGATTTAGATTCAGATCAGATTGTCCACCACTGCTTCTAAAACCACTGACATAGTACAAAATGATCAAAATAGGATATACATGCTGGCAAATCTGAACATCAGTGTTCTCAAATAGAAAAGAGAAGGAGGCTATACACTTAGTCCAAACCTTTAAGAAATATAAGTGGTTTGTGGTGAAAAACTGAAAGATATATAAGTGCCCACTAATCTCCACGCAGTCAAATGATTTTTAAAAGGTTGGTAAAATAAAGAATGTACTAAAAAGCCTATTCTCTGATCGGCATTTAGGGGTGTTAAATTACAGAAAAGTTCCACTGAATCATGAGATGTCGCCTGATGATGTGCTGGGCTGCATAAAAGTAGGAACAAAATCTCTAGAAATTGATGTCGGAGCCACTGCCAACTAGTAGACGTACAAGAGACAGAAAACACAGAATCACCTTTCATCTGAGCGGCTCCCTGGACAACTGTAACGCAAAACTCCGATCTACGCAGCACTCTGCTCACAAAGGTAGCCACAGAGTGGGAAGGGGCTGCCCCCATACATAGAAACATGTGGGAAGGGAATAGGAGACACCCTTTTAAAATTCCAGCGTGGAGAGAAAAGGAAAAGAACTTAGAAACTACTTGGCTATATTACACATTCTCAGGTTACCTGTCCTCAAGAATTTGATTGTAGGAGGTCTGAGTACTCTGTGAAAACTTTAGAAGAATCTTCGAGAACTCAAGAGGATATTAGATCCGGAATCCAGAAGACAGAAACTAGACTAACATAGCTGCTCTCTCTATTTACTTATTTATTTATTTATTTTCCTCCAAGGAATCAGCCCAGCCATCGTGCCTGGAAAACGCTCGAACAAGTAAGAGATTGATTTCATGTACAAACACTTTGAAGATAACAAAAAGATGATTAATAATCCAAGTGGATTTGTCATGAACATCAAAATAATTTCCTTCTATGACCCTCTTGAGGGGAGAATTAGTGGAAGTCATAAAGGTTCAATAAGGTTTCAATAAAAGTTCTGACACTTTTATTTGTAATTTTCATAAATAACTCAAGTGATATAGGTGGCATTAATGTAAGCTGAGTTCACAACTGGTTGATATGAAACCAGCTACTGAAATACACATTCAAAAACAATGACAAAATCAGGAAAGGTCACCAAGGACTTTAATGAATTATTAGACACAAGGATGCCTACAGATAGCTAACTACAGATAATTTGGGCAACAGAATATGGAACGTCCTGATGAAATACCGAGGGAGGGGAGCGAGGAGGGATCTGCCCCATACAACCAGAACATAGGAATTATTCCACATCACGTGCTGAGGCATCTCAGTGATCCAGGCATGAGCATAAACACAACTCAGACTCGTTCAACAACGTTCATCAGTAGCTTGTTGATATACATTTGAAATGATGCATTGCCAAAATGCTGCCCTCTTCTACTTCCTTGGCTTGTCAATGTGAGGGCAGTGTTACAGCACTGCCCCTCTCAGCAGGTCCTTTCTGCTGCTGCCAACCTCTTACAGCCACCCACTTTCTGAAACAACGAGATTCCTGTTGAAGAGAAAGCACCCTTAAAAGCCTCTCCCGAGTTCCTTTTCTCTCCCTGACTTTCATCTAATGAACTGCTGGAGACAGTTTGCTATGTAGCTCCAGAGAAACCTAACAGAAATCAACAAGCAGAATAAGTTTAATAGCATTTGTCTGTGTGACTCTTCCAGGGCTGCTATAAACATCTATGTCTACTTTTGTAACTATAACTAACTGCTAAGGCCTGGGATATAAAAAGGGGTCAAAATTAAATTTAAATCCTTAGCATGCAGAGATAATTACTTCCAATTTGTCTATCAACAAAAGAAATAGAGAAGACCCTGTATGGTGATATGGAAGAGGTTTAAATCTGCCCAATATACTAAAAGAAAAAAAGTGAGAGAGACTGGGGGAAGGACGGGGGAGGAGGGAGCAGGGGAGAGAGAAAGCGAGCAAAACAGACTTCCCATTTTAACATTTTATAAGTCTGCATGCTCCCAAGCATGCAAATAACTTCCCTGAGCTGATTTTCCCTGGTGTTTTTCCCTAGAAAGAGTTCTTTGTAGCAAAGACAAAAGAGAACACTTCACCCTTAACCAAAATAACCCAGAATATCCACTAATACTTAATGTCTCCAAGAAGCACCCTGCTAGAAACCACTTGTTAGATGTAAGGTAGGAAAATAAATCTTGTGAGCGGTTTCTGCCTATATATTTCTTACACAACTTAATGTGCAAACATCACTGGCCCATTACAGTCAAGAAATGGGGAATTTTAAGGACTATTAAACACTCTGCAAATAGATCAGCTGAAAGTTATTCAGCGCAGGTGTTCTTATAATTAGCTAACATTGGAAAAAATGTAATGTTCAATGATCCCTATACTTTGCCCTTCTTCCTGAGTAGCAATGACTATTACCATTCATAATTAACCCAAATCTCTGCTCCAAAAGAAATAAGCAATTAGAAATAATATTTCTAATTATTAATGTTTTATAATTATTTGTGTTCTGTTTAACTCATATTTGTAATTATTACTTGTGCTAGAAACAAAAGTGCTAAGACACTGAGAAGACAATGCTGGTTTTTTTCCCCTTATTTCGTCTACCGGAACGGAAGCAAGAAGCCCAAGAAATGTTACTGTGTCATATATTCTAGTCTAACCTTGAGATTCCAAAGGACACAGGTTAGTCCCTGGGATATTAGAAACTGTTTGCTGGGGTTTTTTTTTCCTTTTCTTTCTTAACTACACAGTGCTTGGATGCAGAGAGACACAGATTTTATGTTTTTAATGAGCCTTAACAGTTGTCATGAGCTCTAATGAAACTCTGGACCTTGAAGGTTGGTGAATATTTCAAATATCTTCAGTAAGCTTGTTTCCAGGGGGCAACATTTTCTGTGGATTCACAGTGATATCTCTGCTCCTTCAAGTATGCTTAGCCATTGCAGTTATTTACTTATTAAACAGCTACCGAGGTGGATGTCATTCAGTGAGATTAAATGGAGTCTCTCTTGAACAGTTTATAAAGTGTATGTTGTCATCCTGGTGATAGGCTCACTAGTAGTTTTATTTAATCAAGAGAGTAGCTATGCCTAGGAAATTGTTAAGGGCCTGTGAGATTGGATGATTTAGCTCTGCAAAGTTGCAGCTGACCTGCAAGAATACACACCTGGGAGATAAAACATGAAAGTGAATTCAACATGAAAGACTACGGACTGCTTTTCCTCTTTGTTTTGTGTGTAAGGAAGGCAGGTTTGGGTTTCTTTTTCTTTTTGGAGGAGAAGGAGGAGAAGAGGGGAGACCATGTTTTTTTTTTGTGGAACTTGTGCTTGAATACCTACCACACAGCCTTGATAGCTACCAGAGGATGAAAATACCTGTAAATAATACATATTTCAGTAAGAACAAACACTTTGCTCAGCTATTCTGCAATTCAAAACTATATTTAAAGATAGTGGAAGTGGTCAAACCAAACAAAACGAGAAACAATCAGAGGCCCAAGCAGCAGCTATAGACTCACATGCTTTTACATTCAAGTTTTAATAAAGAATTTGGAGATCTAAGTTGGCTTCCAGACCTCAGGTATTGGTATAGCTCTTTACAGAAACACCTACTGTAAACTGAGTACCAGCATAAAACTTCTCTGTATCATTGTATCCAGGAGACAGTCAACTTTCTCCTGTGTAAAAACATGTGAATGATGACACAGAAGTATCATTTGCAAAGAGTTAAATATCCACAGTTTCATTCATGAATTTATGAATATTCATGAAATTATTATTATTATATTAGTCGCCAAGCACAAATATATTACTGAAAAATGAAACCTTTAGGATATAAGGGAGAAAAGGGAAACAAATGGCAATTTTCTGAAAACAAAAGAAAGTTCTATTACATCTCAAAAAAATAAAAAGAGTTGTAAATATAATTAATGTTTTTTGCCTCCAAAAAGTTCAGACACTCATATTACTTTTGTATAGGTTTACGCACTGACTGGTCATGCCATATTGTGTTGAGAAATATGTTTTCATTATAAAGTATTCTTGTTTAAATAACAGCAGGCTCTTTCTCTTCAATTTTATAGCGACAAGACTGAGCCTCTGTGGCAGTAGAAAGCAATTTCATGGAATTAGTAGGGTATTTGGCTATTGCTATAATAAATCAGTAAAGCAGGTTTATTCACAAGAAGAAGACATACATCTCTCATTCCTGTTTTCACTAGCTGCCTTGCAAGATGGTGGAGAAGGCCACTGTTTCTCTGGCCTGTCTTTCCTACAGGTGACATTTACCTTCAAGCCATAGCCCATGCTTGTTATTACCTAATGGTCTCTCCATGACAGTGGAGCTTGAGGGTCTGTGGTTCTTGCAAATGACCTCCTCTTAGGCTTAGGAAGAGATTTCCTTCTCTACCCAAAGGAAATCCCTGATTTGCTTCCTTGACTTCATGGTACAGTTTTCAAATCTAATCTTTATTTCTTATTAAGTTCTAAGTTACTATTTTTACTTGACTTTTTATTCCCACCAGTCATCCATAGACTTGACAGATTGAAGCAATTCAAGCATAAGAAAGGGAGAACGGGCTTCATTAACATGAAAAAAGACACGGAGGATTTAAGTTTTCAGAGGCTGAGACACACTCATGTACACTCTAAATCATGAATGGAAAATCTGACAACAGCACATAGATTAGAAACGTCGGGCTGGATGGCAAACCCTGTCTTCTTCACTGCATGTCTACTCAACGGAAGCACGGGCCCACAAACCATCTTGTCAGGATGGTTCACTCATCCCACGGCAAAAACACCTCCCACAGCCCTGTAACAACACTAGACCTAGAGCTGTGGTTTAGTAGCATGACGATGTCGTGCCGCAGGACATGTGAAGAGCATTATGAATGCCTTTTTTTTTTTTTTTAGTGAAATCCCCAAATGATCCCAAGAAGTGTAGCATGCTCCATATGCCAAAAGCCTGCCAAAATAAAAGAAAGAATTCTTTTAAGAATTCCTACCAATGCAACCAGAAGAAAAACTCCCTCCTGATCCAATGCAGTAATCCACATAGCAGGAGGCTACAGCGCAGTATGCCAAAAATACTCCTGAAAGATGAACACAAGGAGCACCAGGGCATCTCTGCAGGTACACCCCCTTTTCCATGTGGACTCAATGCACTGAAATTGCATCTTCAATGGAGCTAGGGGGAAAACTTTAAATCTGTCTTTGTGTTTCTGTTTCACCCTCCCGAGTGTTCAGACCAAAACGCACACAGTAGAAAACCAAGACACAATGTTTGCTGCCAAAGATATTCCTTTCTAAAGTAACTGCAGGAAAAAATACATCATGTCCAGACAAGGCATATTAGAGCAGATCTGTTAATTCTAACCAACTCTATCAAATACTTTGTTAGAAGCTTTCTGACAGACCTGTGCAAAAATAGGTTCTCCTTCATGACTCTTCACATATTAACAAGATTCAATTTCAGTCCTCAGTTTCGTGTCCTTAACCATACATAAGCTTATCAGCTCACTTTTTCTGGGGCAGCTCCTGAAGCTCTCTCTGATACAGTTTCTTACAGTATAGAACTACTTCAAAATTGTTTCAGCTGTAGAGGAAGGGCACCCATTACAGAGACTGAATATTGGCTAAGGAAAAAAAAAAAAGAAAAGAAAAGGCGAAAAACATAGAGAAAGGTGAAGGCATCTATTTAGAGCCAAATGCTGGTATGCAAAACCTTTGAGGTCTTCTTACTTCCTAGCTGCTGAAGACAATTAACCATCTCTTTATTATAACGTGGCAAAGACTGGCATTAGCAATAATTTCAATTTATGACCTCATTAATTATCTGAGAGAGCAGGTAAAACCTTATAACTTATATACCCTGAGTCATGAGAATCTGTGAAGGTGCTCTACAGTATAATATAAAAAAAAAAAAATCAACTGAAAGTAACACAACTGGTATATATGCTCCTAAACTCTACACAGACACTCGCTGTGATTTCCAGCTGTGAGCACATTGCAGATCAGCTGTACTTACTGCAGGGGGAAAAGAAGCACCACTGAGGGTGAGCAAAACAACGAACGTGTTCGAGTAAACATGCATCCTTTCCTGTCCCTTCTCTGCATGCTTGTGACTCTTTGGGAATATCATGCCAATAGAAATCTCACTCCTGGATTTCACTGCTTTGCTATCAGAATGCAAGTGGCTCCTTAAGCATTTTGCTAGAAGACAGAGTCCATCTCATCCCTTCAGCTGCTGCTGTTTGTATTACACCCCTGCAGAGCACCCAGGGAAAGCTTATTTCAATGTGAGAAAACATGAAGGACTGTCATTTGTGTAGAACAAGCAGAATATTTTTAATAAACCTCAAAATCAAACGCCTAGACATTTTTGTAGATCTCCTATCACTACTATACTTCAATGTCTTATAACGCTTGAATTTTTTTTTATGCTAAACAATTTTTAGATTACTTACACCACTTGCTATTCATGAAGTGCTTCTAGATTGCTTTTAAAGAACACAAAAATTAGATTTAGTAAAACAGTAATTATTGTAGATTCCATTTATTAACACAAAATATATTTTAAAAGACTCTTGAATACAACCTGTCTCATAGACCATCAACTTCAGAAATTCTCCAATTCTGATCATATACAGCACATCAAATTACAAAGGGTGACCTGTAAGGATAAACAGCTTGTGCCTCTTCCTACCTCTTGTTTCTCTGTCATAGATAAACAAGACATGGAATGGTTTTGACTTTTTTTCCTGCTTATTTTTGACCTATAAAAACCCATGAATATCGATGTTGGTTTTGAGATGTCTGTTCCTTGGAGTGCTAAAAAAACAAATGTGGGAAGTCTCAGATCATACAACGTGTGAATCTTCTAATAAAAAGTCATTTTGCCAGTGGGTTCACTAGAGTTGCCGAAGGACTTAAACCCTGTGCATGACAGAAGAAGGGCATTTATTTTTCGGTTGCGGTGATCTTTTTACTTTTAAATGGTGGTGGTATTTTCATTGCTGGAAATTTCTCATCATGATCCTATAGGCAGTAGAAGGAATTTCTAACTGAGAAAGAAGTGGGTGTCTTTATTAAATGTACAAAAGACATTGCCATTCTCCCATCCTGTGAATTTATTTGATCTTTACGTAACCTGCCACCATTTTCTTTTTTTTTTTTTTAACAATAAGTTATATCCTCTGTTCTGCCTATATAGAAGGAAATAGGGGAAAAGAGTCTCTGTGAAAAGTGGCTGAAAATAAGATTTCCATCGCAGTCATCTGACAGTGATAAAAATGTGAGTTTGCTATGTCAAGAGATCAGCTTCCAGTATGTGATATTAATTACTAAAGGCTAAATCCATCGACCCTACCTATCACTGACAGATGGGTAAAGAAGTTTCTTTCACTATTCAAAAGTTTTAAAAAATACTATATACAGCAGGCTTACTACAACAGAATATTAACACTTGAAAGAGAAGGAAAACTTCTAAGTGACTAGTCATAAAAGATTCATATTCCTAGTTCATTCATTAGGCATTTTAAAAACATGTTGAAGCATTACATCACTCTTACTGAGGAAGAAGGTAGTTTTCATGTTTTAGATTTGAAAAATGAATAGAAATGAGGTAGCTTGCTTCTGATAGCTTAAAAAGAGATTTAACAAAAATCTGAAAAGGAAGGACTTGTTTTTGTCAGATGTACTGTGGAGCAGAAAAAGATCTGCGTCAACATTCAAGAGAAGAGAAAGTTCCACGATTTAGCTCAAAATGGCTTGGCACAAGCTATTACAAGCTAGTATTACATATTCTTTTGACCTGCAAGATGTAGTCAGCTGTCAGCTGGTAAAAGTATGGAAATACCTACTGTTATGAAACATGGTATAACATATAGAAAATGGGGTTCGAAAGTCTGTCCTGCAAAATATCCAGTGCCGTAGGTGTTCTGGCATCTCCCGTCTACATTTTGTGTGCAAAGGGAATCTGGGATCCTGCAGAAAGCAGGGAAAGTTTGGGAGTTCACATGGTGACTGTCTAACCCTCCTGCCCTACCAGGTCTGAGGCTGCATCTGCTTCCCACTCAGAGGGGAGGAGGGACTGACATTTACCACAGGTGAGAGAAGGACATTTAGGGCACGTTCGGGCCATGAGTCTTTATATGGGGACTGAGGAGGCACAGAGGAGCCACCATTCTCATTTAGTCACCATTAAGTTAAAATGGAGCAAACATCCTAATTGCAGAGCAAACCACTGGGGAACGAGAAGTGAGAGTTTGTGTGAGCTCAGAGAGGCAATAACGAGAAATGAGAAGCTGGAGCCTCAGGTAAAGTTCTCATTTCTTCTCAGGTAAAGTTCTCATTTCTTCTCTGAGTCAGGCCGCCTGCCTGACTCAGTCGAGTGCTAAGCGCCCGCGCCGGCCCCTGCTGCAGGGACACCGGGCGCCCACTGCTTCTGTGACGGGAGGTCACCATTACTGATTCCAACCCATTTCTATGCCCTGCTGCTCACAAGGACTTAGCAATAGCCCCGTGCATGCAAAGGGACCCAAACGCAGAGCATTCAGTTTTGATGCTCTTCTTCTATGTGAATTAATGAATGTGAGAAGACTTCTGTAACAAATACTCTTTCAAACATTTCCATGAGTTGGCCTACTTATTTCACTGCAGACACCTATAAAAGCCTATTTGAAATATAGTCCCAGGAAGCTTTATCTGCATCACGAAAAAGCCAGGAATTTGAAGTAACTGAACTAAAGAAGGAGACTATTTAATTCGCAATAGGTGTTGTAAGGTAATCTGGACATGCAGAAAAATGCATCAGGATTCCTCCGTGGCAGGTTGGTTTATTGAGTGCTCCTGAGTGGCTGCTGCACTCAACAGCAAGCTGGCAAACTGCAGCCAGAGCCGCATGTCTCCAGGGGAATTCGTTGTGGGTGGCCAGATCAAACACCGCAAATCTAAAGCTGAACACCTGCGAATCTGGGCGATTTGTATGAATGTCAACCTAAGGGAGGAGGCAAAAAATGCCTCATGAACTAGTATATCAAAAGTAGTGCTAAGCAAATACTTTCTTGCAGAAGTGTACTGTGATTGAGGTTTATTTTGGCATGGAAACATGAAGTTCTGAGGTACACTCATGGGAAGATCAAGAAACAGTTAGGAGAAATATCAAGAAATATTAGGAACATCTTGTCTGACATACCCAGACTAAGGTTTACACTGCTGACCTTTTAAAACTAGTTTTACTTCTAAAACTTTTTTTCTGCTTCACTGACAGAAAGTGTATTTTTAAAAAAAATACGTAAAGTTCAGTGAAATAATAGACAAAGGGAGTCAGTTTAATTGAATCCAGTTCGGCTTTGCTGATTCAGTGTCTCATTCAGCACAAAAATGATAGTAAATGAAATTTATTTACAGAGAAGCAGACCCCCTGAAACTCTATCCATGCTATCATCCCCCGACCTTTTCAGGAGACAGCTACACCCAGGACAGCAAAAGTGAAAAACCAGGCACAAACAACCAAAACGAGATGTTCTCTCATTTTAAATAGTGGTTATACAGCATTCTTATTTGGACACAATGTGACTAATTTGTTAAGGCCAACAGGGCTTCGAAGTGACCCAACTTTTCCCAATGTTCACTGCTCCTGTGAGGGACAACGCTATTGCGATGTGTGCTTTCACCATCTTAGCTCTTCTGATGGCATCACACTCTAAATATGCCAATTTAGAGCCAACCAGGAAGAATAACTTAGATATGCCAAGGATTTTTGCTTAATACTCATTGCACCATGGAAGATTAGGTGCTAGAGAAGCACCTGTCATCCTTATTTCCATGATCCTAGACCATCTGGAATAACCTTGTTGAGTTATAGCTGATGTTTAGCAGAGGTCGCTCCACTTCAGCTATTAACATTCATGATTACAAGGAAGAATAAAGCTAAATAATGTAACAACAAAGCTTGTCATAAATGGCATCATAAATGCGATTGAAGTTCAGGATTTCATCCTTAGGAAAACAGAAAAGCTAAAAGAAATCATAATGTCACCTGCCAAACACTATTGATAACTAATGTATGTCCAGTTGCATCCTGAGGGTGCAGGCCGTCTCCCGTCTTTTAAAACACTATATTCCCACAGAATTGCAATATTTAGTCTGATAGGCAGTTTTTAAGTATGGGTGAAGAGGAAAGGAAAACCTTTCCTGCTCACTTCTGGTTCTGGAACCACTTGCAGCTGGAGGGCCAGAGGACAGCGCTGCTCCTCTCCATCCGCACACGTCCCTCGAAACACTCCTCGAAATGCTGGATTTTATAGGTGCTAAAGACATAGAGGTTTCCTTCACTGCAGCGCGAGTTATGAGTGCTCGGTGCCCTGGGACCCAGAGGAGAATTTCCACCCACTTCACTGCCTAGTAATGCTGAGCACCAGAGCAAAGGCTGGTAAAACACCGCTCTGTGGGCAGGAATCATTGTTAAACAGCTGCCAAAACAAACCAGCTTTCCTTGCAACACCAGAACCTGCGAATTTGATACTACTAGATGCAGAAACTTATTTGAGATGGATTCAATCAGAGGCTAAGTTCCAAGCTACTAAAGCACTTGTCTGGCATTAAAGCAAAGCGTTTGTGATTTCTTTTTGAACATTTTTAAGCTTTAAACTTGTTTTTGACGTTTTTATTTTTCCACAGTTGATATTTTTCTAAATATTAAATTTTGAAAACTTTAGGAGTTTCCTTCTTCTATCCCCGGGGAAAAAAAAAAAAAAAAGAGCTACAAATACGAACACCTGAAACATTGAAGGAGTTGCAAACACCATTTTACAAGGCACATGTTGGTCCAGGCAGAGCGGGGGGATCCCTGTGTGCCAGCAGCTGCCCTTCACTATTTCTAAAAGCAGTGAAAGCAGCCGGGCCCCTAATTCCTCTTGAAAGCTGAGGGACCCCCCCTCACCTTTTCCAATGCCCCACTCTGGGTATGTCAACTGTGTAGCTATTTATAATGTTTTTCTTAGCAAATGCTCCTAGGGCTAATGTCTTTGGAGGGACTCGTAACTACTGTTTAGCCTTCGGCAGGCAGCTTTACTTTGCCTAATCCAAAATCAATTTTATCACCCCGGCTCTGATGCCAACTTGCTGCTTCCACTTTAGATCTGAGCTGGGTCAAGATTTCATTCAGGAATTCTCTGCATGCTCTGCTTTGGAAGGGTCTTGCCCTTAAACATGGTTACATAGTTATTTATAAAAGTTGTACTAACAAAGTGATCTGGAACTTCATTATAGCCCTAACACGCAAAACATTTTTTTTTCACTTCAAACTGCATAAATTACACTACTTATTTTGCGCTGAGGGGTGACTGGTAATGTTTTTGAAACCTACAGCTACTCATTAAGCCTTTTG
The DNA here is from genome assembly GCF_059628265.1 of Tinamus guttatus. Taxonomy (NCBI): domain Eukaryota; kingdom Metazoa; phylum Chordata; class Aves; order Tinamiformes; family Tinamidae; genus Tinamus; species Tinamus guttatus. The sequence goes on from NW_028288747.1 coordinate 5,751,662, forward strand.
TTGCAATGACTCTCCAGGGGTAAATTAAGGTTTGGCTTCAGAAATGCCTTGGTGAACTGCATGGTATCAATTGTCTAAGAATACACAGAAAAATTTAATAATTTTTCCAAATCTACCATAAAACATAGCTTCCTTAATGCTTTGCTGAAGTGAGGAATCAGGCTAGGAGACAGGAGTAACAGTTGACTTGCTTGTTGGATTTTTTTCTTTGATTTTTCCAAGGAAAAGCCACTTTTTAATGAATCTAAATCTTCACATAGTTTGTGATGCATAAGATGTTTTAATATAAAAGTTTCATATTATATACTCACTTCCAGAGTTTAATCCCAAATGAGGTTGATTGCAATATACTCAAAGTAAAAACAGCTAATATAAAAAATGTAGGGGTTATATAAAAACATGGGATGGATAAAAAATAGAAGCACATAGAAAATAAGAAGAAAATAGAGGACCAGTTTTTGTTAGGTCAGTGCCTCTCCAGATAAAAAACTGGAAACAGTTAAAGAATTGTTTTATTATAAGATGCTTGAGGCTAAAAATATTTGATAATAATAGGTTTTACAATCATTTTCCTCCAGAATTAGGTGCTTCTCACTTTTCAGCATGATCATAATTTGTTCTTATCCTACTGCTTTGTTTTTGTTTCAAGCTACCTCTTCTTCTTGATCCCTATTTCCTACCTCATTTGTTTTCAAAGCCATATGTGGTATTCCATAAAGCTGGCTTAAAAACTCTGCTCCAAGAAACATACTGCCCTTAAAAAATGCATTTTTTTTTCTTTTTTCTGTTTTCATACAATGCTCTCACTGACTGATCAAAATTTAAATTACAACTGTGTGTGTAGAGAGAAGGTTTGCCTCTCTGTCTTTTTATTTTCATTTGTTGCAAAAGCAGATCCAGTCCTCATGGAGTAAATCTGCAGGTGTACACAAAACACAAAAGGCATAAATTCAGACTGATTTGGTTTGGCAAGGGCCAAAACTGCCTCAGAATCACAGCTGATCCACATGCATGTGCCATCAAAAGCTGCTCCAGCGCCCTTGACTTTGCTGGACACCCTTGTTTAACATCTGCTGTAAATGTGGAAATTTTAGCTTCCGCTCCTCTTATTCCAAAAATTTTCCCCATGCTTCAAAAGCCAAAGGATTGAAGATTCACTGCAGAACGGGCAGATGACACTACTGAAGCCAAGGAGAAATAGGCCTGGGTATAACGGAGGGGAATGTCCCTCCGGCAAGGTTAATCCCAAGCGCCGGGTTGTCTGAAGATGCGTTCAGGACTCTGCTTGGTTATGTGTTTATCTAGTGGCAATACTGCTAAGGGTACAGCCATCCCATTTGCTCACTGCCCCAGCTGCTAAATATTATTCTTTCCCTTTCTTAATGTTTTTGGGAAAGTTTTGACTACATATCAAAATCCATAAGTTGGTCATCATAAGTTTTAGTAATTGTGTATGTTCTTTCAGTGAAACTTAGCTCTCGAGATTTTAAAATCAGAGAGTGCGGCATAACTGGCTCTTAGAATCTGTGATTTTGCAGAACTACTACTTCTTTTTTGGCTATCATTACACACTTTAAATCAGTATTTCATCTTGCTTAGCTATCCTCCTTGGGATATTCTGTGCTATTGTCAGAAGTACAATAATCACTGTCACCTAACCAGGTTAGCAATGTGTTAAGCTAGAGCTGTAAACTCTCACTAAAAAATTGGTTTCCATCCTCGATCTAATCTCATAGAGAATTCCATTTCATACCAAACTGAATGATGCATTGACAAAAAACACAATTTCATTTCTCTTGTATGTGCTGATGTAGGATGAGACTTTCCATTGCAGTCTATTTAGACTGAGATGACAATGCAGCCCATGCACACAGTTCAAAATGATCTGCAGTTTGGATTGTAAATTTATAAATGACAGCTCTGAGAATTAGACTTGAAAGGAAATGCTGAGCAGAGAATTTAGACCTGCTTGTAAAACTTAGGACGATTTGTACAGAAAAGAGTTTGGCTGCTTGTGTTATATCGCATAAACCCCAGTGATGTCTACAACCAAAATTAATGAAAATACTGCTATCTTCTTTTAATTTTTCCACCTTTTTTGGTTCACAATGATTTATTGCTGCCCCATCTGAGGATAAGTCTCTGTCTATTTCTAATAGTCAGAACTTTTCCACACATGATATTTTGGGCAGCAGTACAGTGCAGATGGTGGGAAAGTACCTTTACAAAACTCAGGTTTCATTTTGGGCTTGGATTTTTCATTCTGTAAGAGGATTTCCATTTTTTTTTTCTATTCCACAGTTACCTTTCTAACACAATACTTTAACATCCTTGATAATACAAAAACACTTAAGATTGCTCATCATATAATTGCATGTAGGACAGGTCTGACTTTTCAGACTTCCTATTTTCAGCATGTTTACCATCTCCTTGTAGTACCCTACAATTTGAAATTCTGGGTTGTTGTAAATTATTCCAGCAACTATTAACATAACTTTGAAAGTGAACTTCTGCTTGACTGGAAAATCTGCTGATAACTCAACTGCAGCAAATTACAGTTCATTAAGTACTTAAGTTTTGTTGTCAAATGGCTTATGAGAACAGTTGTGTGACTGCACAAACAGTCCAGATCACAGTGCATACACAAGAGGGAGCTACCACTGTGCTACCATTTTGCATGAAGCACTACTACTTCAGAATTTTTAACTTTATGTCCTTAATAATGATCTTTTAAAATACATCTTACTGTTTCCTATGTATAAAAGAAAAAAATACGTTCCCATGCGTGGCAACATGTTGCCTCCCACACAATCCTGGCACATGAGATAGATAGAGGAATCAGACAATAGGCAGAGGTAAGTACATTGCTGTACTTAAATTGTTACTTGTTATCATGAAAAACCTTGGCACTGGATTTCACAGCTTAAATTTTAAGATTGTACTCCAACTTAGTTTTTAGAAAAGACTGAGATCTACTAAATGTAAATTTTTCTGAGTGTTTGGTCTGTTGAAGGTGTTTCAGTCCAATCTTTCTCTGTTGAAGTCCTATCAACTCAAACTTGATCCTCATCATTATATGGCTCATTTTCAGTTGTCAGCTTGGTCATTTTAGTATCTTGACAAAAGTACAGATCAGGTCTCCAACAAATCTATTCTCTGACTTCTCGCCCATGTCCAGCTTGCTTCTAGGTTGAAACTGCTTTTACTCCCTGGTCCAGATCTCTTCTCAGTCAAGGCAAGTTCCACTGCACAGCATCACAGCCAGTCTTAGCTTGCACAGTTGATTCCTGCTCAGAAAGGTACTGGTGTCCCTGGCCAGATTTCCAGCTTTCCTCTTATAAACACCAGCACCCTTCCTCTCCCCACTTCATTCCCACTCCTTCACGTTTAAGCTGGCTCCACTATGCTGCTGGATCCCAGAACTTCTTTAATCTCTTCTCCTCACAGGCTTTCTTAAGCTAATACCAAGCAGCTTCTTCTCACAGTAAGTGAGGAATTGAGGGTATACTATAAACAGTGCCTGTTATTTTTTAAACTTGTATTTGGTCCAGCTACAGCCACATTAATCAACAATTGAACAGATTTTATTATAATAACGATTATTATTATTTGGGAACTGGAGAATGCATATTACAGCTGGGCACTGGTGATTTTACTGGAATCAAGTCAAAAATCCAGTGCAGGTGAAAAATGCCTTTTTTGCAGGTTTTCAGACCTCCAATCCCAACACATATTTGCAATTATATAAGAAAAAATAATACCTGTAAGGAAAACTCCAGTGATTCCCAGGATAATATATTCTTTATGGACAAAGCTTTTGGGGAGTTTTACTTAAAGCATGCAACACCTAAAAACTGTGTATGTAACTGTAACATCATTGGATAGAAAGATATATTTTTATTTCTGTCTGTACAAAATATTTTTCACACTTGATTTATTTACCATAACTCCATAGGCTCAAACCAAAATCTGACTTCAGCCAAAATTTTAATTTACACATTTATAAGAAGCTGCTTCTTATAAAAAGACTTTGAGGTCTGTATTTTAGAATAAATTCTGAATTTGTCCTCTCATTTTGAAGATACAGGAAACAAATGAAAGGGAAATATTTCTCAGAAGTTGTGACAGAGGTGTCATGGGGACGCATGTCCTCACGTGCCTATTCCTGCAGTTGAACTCAAGGAATGGCCAAGTTACAGTCATGTAGAAATGCTGTTTAAAGATATAAAACTTTCAATAGGCTTATGCAGCTGGCTCCCTTTGCCAGCCTTTAGACTTTGATTTACAAACATAATACCCTTCACTCAAAGGAAGCAGGCATAAAAGATCTTCTATGTATATTTAATCTGCTTACTGTTATCAGCCATGTGAGTGTATCAGAAGTAAACACATCCATTTTAAACATTCCCTGAAGAAAGACCCTCTGGTGCCATTTCATGAAAAAGACTTCTCCTCTGTTGAGCTTTTCTTTATGCCCTATCACTGCTGAGAATAGGAGCTACGGATTTCACAACAGCAATTTAAGTACAATACTTTCAACTTTGAACAATTTCTGGTATTTGCCAAAGCTGTATTTCAAAAGGAAAACAGTTTTAAACAACAAGGAATATCAGTTTGGAATTATAAATGATTCTGTTAGCTGTTTGTTGATATCCTTCTTTCAAAGAAAGGAATTTGAAAGGCTTCTTATCATGGTCGATGTGCTGGAAAGCATAAAATCACCAGTCACCTTCTAAAAATAGTCTGAGCTACTAAAGCAACTTCTATGAAGGTTAGGAGCTGGGGTGTTTTTCTTTTATTATGAAAAATATCCTCTGTTTGAATGATCTGGTAGGAGATTTGCACAGGTTGGTTCATTTAACTTTTTAAGAGGACATGTTTCTTTTGAGGGCTCTTTCTCACAACAGCCCACATATTCAAAAAGGATAATTCACCAGTAAAACAACAACGACAAAAAAACTGAAGAAGAGTTCAAACCCCAAATTTGGATTTTTCTTTTCACAAATGCATTACTTGTGGAGTAAGAAAATATCTTTCCTTATCCAAATAATATAAATCCTAAAAATGCTAGTCTTCACTCCAGCAATTGTGATTGTTCTGTATTTCCATTTACACAGCTTATTCCTAGCTGTCCTGTTATCCTGCTCTATGAATCCTTATGTTTATTCAGTTTTGATGAATACTGTTTCAGCTCTGAATTCATCTTTATCTCCATTGACATATTCTACACACATATCTCCTTTCCAAGAGATGTTCCCTCTTTTCTATCCATAAAGAAATCCTCCAATTATAAAAAAGAATCTTCTATTATTTTATAACAAACTGATTCTTCCATTTTGCTGCCAAAAAGCTATCTAGGGGAAAGGGAAGGATAGCCTCAGCGGGAAAGAAACTGAATCAGGGGCTCAGACTGTGCATTATTGGATGAAATAAACAGGCACACAGTGAATCATGGAGTTTTATACAACTCTGAGGGGGGTTCTAATGAAAGCACAAACCACTTCTAACCTTGGTCTTATGCATTACGATGTCAGCAGAACACCTGAGCAGAACTCTCCCCTTATGAATGAATCAAAACTATCCGTTCTACAAATACTTAATAGCAAAGTGTGTCTAGACAGGAGAATCAGAAAACAAGATTTCTCCTCTTTTTTTTTCCCCCAGTAATATGAAATCCATCACAATAAAGCAGCGAGCCTCTTCATCCATTACACCGTCCTCAGAAGAGGAAAAGCAGTGACCCTTAGATTTTTTTAATCAGCTACACCATGGCTTTGCCTTGAAGATGGGCAGTTACATGAATGATACACATAGGTATTCGAAACAGCAAAACAAGCACGGAATTAATGTTTAAAAAAATCCCCCAGGCAAAGACGTCTAAATACTTAAAACGACATGATGACTTGAATGGTATAAGGCTGAATGCTAATCTCATTACTGAGCTCCCCAGCGTGGCGTGCGTCAAAGAGGATATTCGTCTCACCGGGTGCCTGACGCTCTTTGCTACCCGGGGAAGACGTTCTGCCCGAGGGAAGGGGGAGAGGAATTTGCCACAGCAAAGCCAGAAGAGGCCTGAAGCGAAGCTCATCACGGCCAATGGGCACCTATTGCCTTCAGTATTTTTTTAAAAATTATTCTTAGCTACAGAAAAACAGACTGGCATGCGCCCCAGTGATTTCCTCTGTAGATAGGTTAGTGAGTATGGGGAGAAATATAAAGATTCACCTCTTGAAAAAAAAATCCAGTATTTATATTCCTTAAATTCTCTGTTTCTTTTTTCATTGTTGTATGTGAAAAACCTACAAGCACATTCAATTTATCAAAACCCAGACAAACATTCTTTGCTACATCTCTATGTAATAAATATCAAATTAGCAGCTTAATGATATGTAAGAGTTTTTTTGTCAATTGGAAAAAGACACCAAATCCAGTGGCCGCTGAAAGCTGAAAGTTAGGATATGCACCGCTGTGCCCATTCCCAAATATGAAGGGAATTTGTTCTTTGCCTAACTGGGCACTATTAAAGTCTCACACGGGGCTATTTGTTAGACTGTGCTTTGAGAGCTGGTTAATGGGGATTTGGTGCCTCTTCACTATTAATCTCTAATCGGCTTTTTCCCATCCCACAGATATCTATTGCTAAATCTTCAAGCAAGAACTACCAGATGGCAAATACTGGGCAGTCTCTGAATTTAAGCAGATTTAGCAAGGCCTTCAGTGGATGTTTATAGTACTTAAGCTAATTGGAAATAAGATTTATAATGCTTCTTTTAACCAATGCCATTCTATACTTGGAAAAAGGGAATTACCGAGATTTCTTAAAACTAATCTAATTTACTCATGAGTATAACTTTCTTAAACACAGGCAGCATTGCCAGTCTGAATTTAAGGCAAAATACAATACGAAATTTTTACTTTACATTGTATGATGAATTTAAACGTCATTATTTTCTAGGTAAATCAGATATAGATCCAAGTAGCCTTCACGCCTGACCGTACAGAGGTAGTGGAATTAAAATCAAATTATATTTCTTGTAACAGAAAGTTTTAAGTCTTTGGACAAAAACACACTGACTATTTTTAAAGCTGTTAATTTCTAAGTAAGTTCAGTGTTCTCTATGTCTGAAAAACTGGGCTTACTCAAGCTAGTAGTAGTCACTTTGCCATAATAAAAAAAAATGTGGTCTTTTTGTATGGACAGAAAGTGAAAGAAAAATATTCCTAGGAAATGAATTCCTAAGTCTCCTAGTATTTATTTTATGCCCTGTCTTACGGACATTTCTGCAAACTTTTGCATCACTTAGTAGGCTGTAGAGGAAAATTCTTTATAGAAGCATAAAGCACACTTTTTCCTGGGAACTGAAATGGAATTTCACCCTGCTTATTATTTCAGATCCTTAATAATTAAAACAGATTTTGATTTCTTCATGTTTGGACCTGCACTGGTGCCTAATGTCACTGTTTTATTCCAGCTGTTTTGCTGAATTCCAGAGTGTGGGATTTTCATTTCTTTTCTAAAGAGAGACGTTTGAGCATTTCTTATGTATCCATTACACTTCTCGCATATCCCTCTCTGGGCTGTATCTGGCTCAATGTGCTAAACCATTTCTTTCTAATATTTTTGAGCCTTTTTTCACTGGTAAGTAAATAAGACTAGGTCTATTTACTGCATCAAATGGTCTAGGAAAGTCAGTTAGGAGCACTGTTATAGATGGATTGTTTATGTTAAAGGCGACCAAGGATTTTTAAGGCTCTGCTCCCATTATCAGCATGAGAATTAAGCTAAAATCTAGTTCTTTTTTTTTTTCTTTTTGATGATGATAATTAACCAGTCTGGACATTTATGGCTGCTAATATTTAACATCTAGGCACGAATTTACTGCAGAAAATTAAATGTAGATGTCACCTGTTAACAGCTACCACCAATTAGTCTCGCATTCATATTAGGGCAGATGATAGGAGCCAGCCTGTATGGCTAACACTATTACTAAGATCCTTGTTCATTTTAATTTCTTCTGATCAGAACAGGATGGTGACCAGAGCAGGAAAGAGAAGGAAGAATTCCTTCCTCCACTAGTAAAATTGAAAAGCATCTGCAGTATGAGACTATTGTTTGTGCTCCCTTGTATGCCTTATCATTCCTGCCATTATTTTGTCGTTTTCCATTCCCCTCAGCCGGGGCTCAGAGCGATGCTGCAGCAGCCCCGCGCTCGCGCGCAGGCACCAGGTGTGGGAGCAGCTCCTCAGACCCTGCTCTGAGCTGCCCTCCCCAGCACATGAGAGCAGGTAACTGAGGCTGCTGTATTTCCTGGATGCTTTTCTCTCACCTTTATATTCACTTGCCTTCTTTGGTCTGGAAAGAAGTGGTTCAGACTTTAAAAGCAGCATCAACTTCAGGCCAGTTCGAGCAACACCTCCTCTCAAAGTGACTCACAATAGCCTTTAAAAGACTGTCAAGAGGTGTTTTATCTGCCTTAGGGAAATGATACAGCAAAGAAAAAGAAGGGATATGGTTAAGAGGACAGCATTATTTCACATTTCAGCTTGGGAGCCTTTAACGTGTAGCACTTACTTAAAAAATATAAAGTACTCAATTGATTTTTAAAGGACAACAGTGGCACAAAGTTACTTGTGACTGATTATAAAGAAATCAATGAGCGCAGTGAATATTGCAGCAGTGAATAGGAATTGCTCATTAGCATCTCATTTTTATTAGGCAGCCCTTTCTAAAACAGCAGCAGATGTCTTCGGGTGACCTGGTTTCCAAGCCATGGAGCACCTGCAGGTTTCCCCCATGCTCTCTCGGGTTGCACCCTCGCACCCCGGGCTGGCCGGGCGGGTGATGCTCACGGGTCGCAAAGCGCTGATGTCCCCCACAGCCTGCTCTGCCCCGTCCTGTCCTTCTCCTGCATCTGTGGCTGGCAGGGAGAAGGGGTTGTCCTCATACTAGTGCCCTGGAGCTCATGGAGGTCAGTAGAAATGGCGGGGAGGGCAGGGAGGAAAACACTCCTTGCTCTTAATCTCATTTGCTAGGATCTATGGATAAACAGAGATGAAAAGAAATATAATGATAATTTTATTTAGTATTTTAGATTTCTGTATCAGGATTTCAGGCCTCTCAGATTTTAACATGTTCCACACACACATACACAAAAAGCCTAGTAGTTATCTTTATGTCATTTATCTCATTTGCCCAAATATTGTTTGTACAACTGCATAGGGAATGCGAAGGAAATTAAAATGAATGACTGATATGAAATTGAGTAAATCCTAGAAGAAACTGAGGCATGAAAAGTTTTTCATGAGATAATACAAATGGAAGGGGAAGATCAAGAAGACACAGCAGGTTCCTAGTTTTCCAATTTCCTTCATTGAGCTCACAGTGAAAATGTTTCACTGTGACTCTGAAATAAGGCTACAGCTCAACATAAAGAAGTATATAAAGCAACTACACCAAATGAAATCTTGCTGACAAGAAATAGTTTTTATTTTGACTCTTTGAAGGCTTAAACATAAACCCTAAGGATAGGAGATGATATTAAGTGCCTGACTAGATGATAATTATGGTTTTGCAACTGTAATTTGAAGTGTTTAGGATTACAGCATGGTATTAGTTACCTCTGCAGAAATCAAAGAAGGTCCCATGAGACAACTTACAGAACATTCTCTGTAAAAGATAGAAAAAAGATTTTTTTTTTCTTATAAACAGTGTAGGGCTTACTCCTTTGGTTCTCTGGGTGAGTGAGGAAATAGGTATGTTACAGTTTTCTCAGATGATACTTGACTGTCATTTTTATGGCATATACTAGTATTTGATTCTAATGGTTGAAAGGCAGCTTGCTAGCACACCCTCCTGACTAAATCTAAATGACGTTTTCCTCAGACAAGAGGGATTTTATTACATGAACAACACAGAGAAGAAGCAAGCTAAAATGGCCAAATTGAAAATTCAATATATAATAATGCTTCTGCTGTTAAAATCAAGGTATACAACAGATGTGTCATTGTGACCAGATAAAAAATAATACTGTTTTGCTACAGACACAAACCACCTTTTCCTTAAGAAATACTGCCTTGTTATGACTAGTTTGGGCAGCACCATACATTTGGCACAAGGGAGAGCACTTGCGGTGCTCTCCCAAGTTTAAATTCTTTCTCAAGATGGATAAAGCTCAGAAAAAAAAATGTGCACAATGACATAACAAGTCGGCACTTACACAGATGGTTTGTTTGAACAAAGCAGATCAGAAATCTAAAAAAAAATGCAGGCTTGGTTCTGCTGCTTAGTTCTTCTTTAATATTTCATTTCTTTGGAGAAATACTTTTCAGGCATTGTCACTACACTAGCCATAAAATAAAATACAATACAACACAATACAATACAATACAATACAATAAAATAAAATAAAATAAAATAAAATAAAATAAAATAAAATAAAATAAAATAAAGTAGCTAAAAAGTAGTTACTCCCAGACATTTGGAGAGAGGAGGGTTCCCCTTGGCAAGGCGAGCTCCTCATGGCCACCCCACCGAGGAAGCAACGCAGGCCATGCCCCGAAGAGCCATTCCCGCTTCATGCAGCCAAGCGCCGCTGTGCAGGGAAAAGCACGGGAAAGCACGAGCTGTTTGCTGGCAGCATCCGACTCCATTCCACCACTTTCCATTCCAGGTTAGACGGACTCAGCTGCCCCAGTTACAGCAGCGCCAGAAGAGGTGGAATCAGGAGAGCACGAGGAGCGCTTTGCGCTCCCCACGCCGCGCTCTCCAGCCCCGCGTGCGCAGGCCCGTCGTGGTCCGGTTCTGACTCAGGGTCAGACTCTCCCTGGCCATTACCTGTTGCAATTTATATTGAATTGCTCTTCCTTAGCTTCAGTACTGATTTCCTAAGTGATCACACTATACACTGAACCACTATATTTGCCTGACATACCTGTCTTTTCCTGACATACCTGTCCTTTCCTGATGATTGAGTTGGTTTCTTCATGGATAATAAATCAACTTTAGGATCCTTGGCAATGTACTTATGTAAAGCTATTGGATACTAGACTACCTAAGTCAGTAGCATTGCTACATCCATGTTTCCACTGAAATTATCCTGATACCTAAGAATCAGACCCTGAAAAGTTCTCATTTTTGTTCTATGGCTCATTGACAAGTGGATGTGATCAAGTTGTCATCTTGCTATACACTTTGGGGTAGTTGCGGGGTGGTAGCTGTTATCAGCTATAATCAGCAACTAAACAATACAGAGTTTCCTTTTCAGAGACTTTACTATAGGTGAGAAATGGATGAAGTCAGCTCTTGTGATTCAGCTGATGTAATCCTAACATTAAAACCACTCATTAAGTCCCAAAACATCTTGTATACTTTTGCTTCTAATAAAAGAAAGAATTTACAGGAAAAAAAAAAGACGCTATGGATCAAAGCTATGAAGGGATTACTCTTATTAGTTACCTCATCTATGCCCCACCAGACAAAATAGTGAGAGTTTAATTAAATCCACCAGCATTTATAAAAAACATCTATGTCAATTAATTTCATGATGGCACTAACAACCCTACAATAGAGAATTAGGCAGTGTTGTATTAATTTGAACTTGCAAAATCTATGCAGTCTGCTATGACAGCTGATTTCCCCTGCCCATTTTGCAATTATAAGTTTAAAAATACACGCTTTATGAATAAAAAATAAAGCAATATTTCAGATGTTTGCCAGCAGGCTGAGAATTTTCAATCTCACACCCCTCACCCCAGCCTTTGTTACACTGGAACTGATTCATGTTCTTGTCTTTTCCCCTTCCTAAAGCTTGCATCTTCTCAGTGTAATTATTGAAAGTCACACCCCATGAGGGAAGGAGAAAAGCAGTAACCTGGAGCAGGAGTCTGGAAGCTAAGACAGTCAGAAAATCAGTCAAAGCATTGGAAAGAGCCAGATGATGAGGGAACACTTTTGGGATCTGACACAAACTTCCTGTGTCACTTTTCTGAAAGCTGTTTCAAGCCAAACTAGGATAGCCTGTTTAGTAACAGTGAGCTAGAACATGCTCCCCCCAAGATAGTTGGACCACCCTCTTTCTGAAAGCAACAGAAACCTGACATTCAACCTCAATCAACATCTTCCATCTCCTCCTTCTTTATCTATAGAACAGCAATATAATACTCACTTGTGGCAGCAAAATTCTGTATTTATTACCGACTTATGCTGTTCAGATAGTTCATGGATGGTGTTAATGTTTTTGGTCAAGGAAAGCATATAAGCATGCTTCTGGCCTTAAACACAAACACTACTATTAAACTTAATGGCTTACTGAAGTAGAAGACCATTAAATTGCAGATAACTCTGTGAAACCTAATTGCTATACTTATCACCTCTGCACTGTGGAGCTCTGGGAATACCTGCAGCAGTGCTGGGAGAGCAATGGTCTTGGTCCCACTTCCAGTGGAAACACTCCCCATGAGAGGAGCCATCATCCTGGCTGATGAAAACTCTCCCTCAGACTTTATATATGACAAAGAAGGTGTTACCCAGGTCAGTCACTAAATAAGACATTAAAAGACCTCTATTCTGGTTTAAAGATCATATATCATCTGCGTTCTAATGATGTCATATTATTTTACAATTGTGTCCATGTACACTGGTTATAAATCACACACAGCAGTAACTGTACACCCCACTGCAGAATACCCCACCTATGTTACTGGACAGTTGTCTCATTGTTCAGAGGTAATCCAAATAATTCAGGAATTGTAATGAATATCTTTTATAACCATTTTTCTTTTATATTCCTTAGTCCAAACCAAGCCATCAGATCTCTATCTCCTGCCTATCAGTATGCTCAAAATGTGTATTTGAACCTTGATGTTTAAACTAATTACTATAATTTTCCACTCTTTTGGCCATTCTTTGATGATAAATAACAGCTCTTATTTTTAAATGGAACTCTTGAGTAGTGTTGGAACAATGGAACTACAATGTGATATGTAATATAAAAAAAATTAACAAGCAATATCTTGAATTCTGTATTTGCAAAACTTGATCTTATGTGAAAGAGGAGTCTTTGAGATAAAGGAATGTTACAATTCTTCTAGGGTTATGTTATCAGCAGCATACTTAAATTTATTGGGTTTGGGTCTACAGTAAAGTCTGTTGCCAGTCAAAAGATATTTCAGTACATAACTTTGGCAGTTAAAGATGACATAGCCGCAGGCAAACCCATGACAGAGTTTGAAGAAAATTTGCTTAGTAAATTAGCTAATGATATCGCAGCAATATTTGATTAATTAGTTTTCCACTTTGTTAGTGCTACTTACAAGGAAAATTAGAAGTAGAGACTCTTAATTATTATACATGAGAAGTATACAATTAAATTAGCTTTCAGTTAATTATGTAGAGACATTCTGTATCTGTTAGTACTCAATAACAGTACACATCAATACTTTTGATGCATCAGAACTCAAGAGTGCATTTTTCCATCCTCAGATATTTATTGACTAGCTCAAGTCTGAAATAATTCTCCTATACAAGAGAATCTCTCTCTACAAAACAGTCAATTGCATTTGAAGGCCCTTATTTGATGCATTGCTTCAAGATGTCTCTTCTAAAATTTCCTGTGTAATTCTGTGTTGCCCTATTGCTAACGGCTCTGAATTGTTATTCTCCCTCCCCTTTTTTCCCCCCTCCAAAACACTCCGTTGAAAGGTGTCCATTGCACAACATGGATCTTAGTATGAGGGAGCTCAAAATACATTATCTAAAGAAGTTGGAGAAAAAAAAAATTGCAAAGTGATGCCCTGACACTGCATGGTGATGCTCGCACTACAACTTTGTCACAACACCCAGGAGAGCGTGCAAACACGTACCGATGTAGCGCCACGAGGCAAACACCACAGCGCGAAAGCTGGATGTCACTCTGCAGTTATTTTTCAGCCCTGTCTGACTTTGTTCACTGGAAGTGCTTGCTTTCTCGTCCCACTGATGCTCTACAGCTGCTGAGAGAGCTGTTTCTCTCTCCTTCCTACTCTACTTTGCAATTCTAACCATGACATTCCCAAGAAAAATAGCCTAAGGTTCACTGGAAAGCTTGCATAATTCTCTAGCCGTCTGTGCTCCAAACATACCTGGTAAATGAGTACTTGAAAAGAACACAAATACCCAAATCTTATGAATAATACAGTAATGCCACAGAATGTTTCACACCTGTTCCTCCCTGTGTGTGAGAGTTTGTATGATTCTTCTCTATTCATTTCCCTTCCCTGGTTTTGAGACAAAGGGAGGACTATCTTTTTTTTCCCAAGAACCATGGGTAAAAACTAGCATGCAACCCTTTCAGCTAGCCTGTCTGCAATCTATAAAAAAAAAAAAAAAGTAATTGATTTTGCATTTTTTTTTACACTTCATCAGGTGACATATCTTTCTTAGGGAACATACACATTGAAAAAGAAATCAGAGCTTAAGCACTTGGGCATTTGCTTCAAGGATATTTCCACAGGAAAAATAGGGAATCATAAATTACCAAAATGGCATGTACTTTTTGTCCTAAACCGAAGAGCAATGACAACTCTAAATTTCATACAGCAATTTGTACCTATTACGAGGCATGTTCCTGCATGGCTACTTGCATGTAAATCAGCACTCAACTGCCTAAAACTAATACCTGGCCGGTGCAGTGCAGAGCTAAAAAACCACCTACTGTAAGCACATTTTCTATCAAACCATGCTAAACATAGTAACCATGCACCTTCCCAAGGCCCCCATATTAGGTATCGGATTCATCTTCATTCTACATCAAGAGAATGTTGCCTCATTAACAGCCAGTGTGTTGGCCTGTCTGCATCACTGATCTACAGCCACGCTCTGAGTACAGGGAGAAATTCCCCAGAAACCTGAGCGCAGCCTAAAATATCCCAGGACTTTACTGAAGAAGGGTTAAAGTTACTGCTTTCTTGGTTGATGCTGTGCATGTTTATTTCAGAAACTGCTGGTTCTGCTTAAAATGGGAGAAGTAGTATTTTTGTCATGAGAAGGCTCTAGTGATTGGTTTAAAACTCTCTGACTTCTGCTTGGCGGTTTTATTTCCTCGGATTTCAGTGTGGTTCCCTTCCATTTAGCATGGGATGCTTCTCTCTCTCCTGATTCATTTTGTTTCATTTTAGTTTTACATTTCTAGCACCCAAAGTAAGTGAAAAGAAGATGTCTGAGCAGTGCCTCCTGTTAAGAGGATCACAGCTCCTTCTGTGCAGAAGTGACTTTACGTGAGATAGAGGGATGAGTCTTTTCAAAGCTTCAAAACATTCATTTAGGTGTATTACGCCACTGAAATGGCAATCCTCAATCCTTTTTTAGACAGAACTCCCCTTCACTTTCCACTAGTTCCACCTGGTTTAAGTGCTAATATTCATCATAATATAAGGGATAAAAACAGTGATACAGCCTCATGGATTTCACTGTCTATTTTACAGCACAAAGCCAAAGTGACCAGCACCAATGAATGCCGTTATGAAAGAAACCACAGTCCGACATATCAGGCAAATTGTATCCTATACATTTTCCAAAGCCAGATTCAAACATACAATAGTATCCATGCTGTCTAGTATAGAGCAATCTTCACAGCTGCCACCTCAGGCAAAGGTACAGGGGACCTAGGACAAATGCTAATTTTGTTTTAATCATGGATAATGAAAAAGAAAGGCCCTGGGAGATTAAAACACCACATCAATGATCTAGATTTCTTTAAAAGGTTAGGCATTTTCTGGAACTGTATTTCTGCAACAACACTGCTAATGTACCTCTTTAACGAATGAGGCCTTCATTGCACTAAAGTTGTTACAAGGCCGGAGATACTTTTTCATAGTATTTCTTCTTTGTTTTCATTCACAAACAAGTTGGTTCACTATTTCTTGATGTTCTCAGTCTCCTATCCATATAAATCCTGCTAATTACAGAAATGTGTCAAAAGCAGAAAATTCACCAACAGGATGCTGACTTGAACTTGCTTTAGATTTGACAGCTTGACAGAACTACATCAAATTCACTTTGCAGATGGAGGTGTAGCTCAAGAAGAGGAAATAACCATTCTTCACACCTAATAAATAAATGAAATGCTCACAAAGAAGGAGAATAAATAATGATTATTTCCTAGAAATGCAGATAGTGAAGCAACTTGCTCACGTGACAGTGGAAGAGCTAGGAACTTAATCCATGCTCTTTTCAGCTTCTGCCCACTGACTTAATCTAGAAGCCATCTCCTCATCTTCATCGTATCATGAAATCAACACTAATTTGCCATTTTTCTTTTTATCATTCCTCTTTACGCATTCGTAATCCAGGGCCATCCCTGCCTCTCCTGTTATCGGTGATCACAGACGCAGGGCTTTGCTACTTCCTAAACCACTCCAGTCACTATAAACCCATTATAAATGTCCATGGTTTGGTCAATCTCTGTGCCTGTTTCTTTACAGACGGCAGGCTAAGGCCTGCTGTGTTTCACTGGCTGCATCCTTTTTCCATGTGTTCTCCTGCCATTCATATCCATTTCTTTATCTGTAGTCTTGCAGGTTTTTATTTCACCCTTTTGAGTATTGTTTGTGCTTTTCTTTAATGAGTCATTTTCTAGGCTTTAGATATTAAAACAAAAAACAAACCTAGAGTTTGGATAATTGGCCAAGATAAGGCCATAAATAACCTTTATGTGGCCATTAAACATCTAGTATTTAATGCAAGAGATTCCAAGACCTGGATTCAAGGAAACAAAATTGCATTCAGAACTTGCTTTTTTGGATTTCTTCTTATGCTCTCAAATCTGAAGTGTTTACTGGCAAGGATGTGTTGGCCAGGAAATGTATTTAGAGGTCCTATGAAGATTGTTTAGAGCAAACATGCCCAGTTCTGGTATAATCAGGAGGAAACAGGCCTTACCATGGAACAAAGTTGCTTTGACGACACTGTTGAATAAGGATCTCTTTCTAAACCTCATCTAGATGTGAGCACAGACTCAGTGAAGAAGGATCATGTGAACAAACATATGAAAAAAAACAATGACAGACATTTGCATCTGAAGCTGGGAAAGTGAAACACAGGTTTGTAGTGTGCGTGCCAAGCTGGTGTATTAATATTCTCTTACTGTTTTGCTTGATTCATTAAAATTAACAGAAAAAAGAAAAGAAAAAAAAAAGCTTCAGTATTGCTGCAGTAAGCCAACAGTGCTGTTTCTTACTCTCTCCTCATCTCTTAAGTTTCTCCTGATGCTGTCTTGGAAAGCTACTGACTGATTTGGTTGATTGCATGAATTTTGCTATTGTTTCGCATAGCAGAAATGTTATATTTGTCTTCAAGCATGTTATTTCTGCAGCTAACGGAAAAAAATTAGCATTTAAATGAAGATGTTAAATTCTGTCAAGAAGAAAATAATGAGAACCATTAGTAGGAAATATGCACAAATTTTTACTCTATGGAGACATGATATAGATCTAAATTAGGCTATGAAAACTAAAAGCTGAAACAATTTAACTACAACCCAAACTCAGGGAAACTGAGTCTCTTCTGATTGTTATTCATGGTACAGCCGTCACTCAGAAATAAATTACTTTCTCATAGGCAGCTTTTGTGTGCATTAAAAAAAATAGGAAAAAATTCTGCAGCCACCCCCCATCCTCTAAAAACATTCAAATTTTACCTTTAAAAGGAGGAATGGACTTTCTATTTTAGTAATTGTAGATTTACTTGTGCCTTAAAATCATGATCATGATCTTTATAACTCGTCTTTACTACTAGACATTTTCCAAGTGGATATGAAAATGATCTTATTCGGTGGACCTCACGAAATGAGAATGGAAGAACTGGGAAATATGGGAAAGAAATCCATAACAAAACTGGGGCCAAGTCACAAATAAAAATACAATGATCTTTTGATAAGAGGATAATATCTTATTCATTAAAACGCTTTCTCAATCTACTGTTTCTAGAACTGCAACATCAGTAGTTAAATTGCAATGAACTAGGCAAAAATACACTAACATATCTTAAGCTTTTTAGAATAGATATTATAAAAGCTCTTGTTAAATGGTTACAAATTAAAGCTGTCCCTATATAATTTGATTTATAGGAGAAGGGAAAACATATATCGCAGAACAATATTTTATCATAATTAATTGCACCTTCAAATACACCAGCCAAATCTGAATGCCCAGTTAGAAACCTAATTATGTCTAACGTGCAATCACAGATCTACACATGTGGTTAAAACCCAAGGCCACCTTGATTTAAAATGCCATTGCCACTGATATTCATCTTCACTGATATTAGAAATAAAATTGATGTGTACAGTTTGTGAACTGAAAGATCCTGATGACAGTTTTGAAGGAGGAATGAGGTGAAAAAATTGCCTACACTTTGTTTGCCAGATCATGCCCTAACATTATAGGCTACCAATGAGTTGTTTAAAGAAACAATACAATTAAACACAATTAAGGTTTGTTTGCACACGTTTTGGTTTTCCTTTCTGCAGCACCTTACTTAACTACCAGCTTTTGGAGACATGCCTGAAAGTTCGTTTTTGTTTGTGTTTTTTCTTTTTGTTTTTTGGAAAAGAAATTGAAAGCTTTCATATTCTAGATAAGATTGAATGTTTCACGTTCCCTTAAGAAAAACTTTTAATGCATTTTCCATGTTTTAAAGAGACTTTTAACATTCAATATTTAAAGAATTTTGCCTTCTTCCCTTTTGTGCTGAGTTGCTCTCCAACTCTATTTCTCTTTCTGAAATCACATCCTATATAAGCAGAGAGGTCTGTAGTATTTTAGGTCAAAGGGAGAAACTGTTTTTGTCTAATTGGCCAACTTTATTTAAACAATCACCAGACTCATAAATTACTAAGTGTAGTAATTTATGCATAGCATTTTTGCCTACACGGAAAATATCATGAAAGACCTGTGCTGCTGAACGCTAAAAATAAGAGACTTTTTTGCAGGAAAAAGGTAAAATTCATCATCAAAACTATTGTTTTTCTCAGTCATGCTGAAGAGCCAAATGAAAGGTAAAGATATTTCATAATACCCAAGACATAGTCCCCCTACCTGTGGGTATTACTTTCCCTTGACTGAGGGTAAGGGCTGAAATCCTAAGGAAATCTTGACACCAAAAGCTATAGTGATCTTTCAGTGATTGCACTATAAGGACATTTATATAAGAAGGTAGCCGTGGAATAAGAACTTTGTTGTACACCACATGTGGCCATGTCTGGCCTGTACTTGCCAGACTGGGTGTCAATATCTATTTCAGATTTTTACTGTCAACAAACAGTGACCAGTTTATTCAGCTTCCCACAGCACCTCCTGATGTGCCGAAAGGCACAGGTTGCACTTGCAGTTTTTTCCCTTTTTACCCCAGCAATAACACATCTCTGACCAGCAGTAAAGGATCTGCAACTGGTCACAGCACATTTACTCCTGCCCCCCATTTGTTTGCATGGCGTGAGGAAACCACACTACATTTCCCATATTCAAGCGAGTATGTCCTCCCAGTACATAGGTATGTGAATTAGCTTTATAGCAAGTGAATTCACTTGTTACTTGTTATTTACTAAGCTATTTCTTTAGCTGATATCAATCGCCATCAGAAAATTTCTAGGAAAAACAGGGAATGGCCACTGAGTTTTCTAAGTAGAAAACAAACAAGAAAACAGCAACAAAAAAGTATTTGTGATATACAGACCTGACTCCAGTTCACATTAATTCTCCAACTACCACAAAGACTTTACCTAGATACAACATTAAAACATTAAAAGTTTTGATAAAAAGTCCTTCCTCACGCAGAATTTTGATTGATGTTAATCATTTTGAGGAGAGAAAAAGCAGAACATCAGAGAACATTTTGATTTTAATTCAACAGAATTAAAAAGAAAAAAAATAAATTAGAGCAAAATGTCAATACCTGTGCTCCAAATGAAGCTACAGATGTTACTTGCAATTATATCAGTTTCCCTCGCTTCACCATGAGAATAAATCATATCTGTGTGACACTTCTTAGCAATTCTCCATATTGTACTACGAGCACTCACAGTGCATAAAAACACCAAAGCTCCAGAAAACAGAACACGTATTTAGAAATAAATTTTAAATTTTAAATGACTGTGACTCACAACAGGAGTCAGCACCTGTTGTTTGTCCTCAGACTCCCTCTCCGAGAGCCACTTCAGCTCAAGAGCACCTGAACAAACCACAGACACTAATATCCCCTGAATCTCTATTTTATATCACTCCATTTGTTCGGTGCTATTGAAAACTACGTTGTTTAATTCAGGCATCTAAATCAATCCTTTTGGCTCATAATGTTACTTTTCACCACTTGTTAATGGCTGCTTTGTGTGCTTACCCTACACATGGCTGTTCTGCATAGAACTTGCACACTGTAAGTGCAGAGCTGTATTAGAAAGGGTATAACTTTAACACAGTTGTTACAGAAAAACTGAAGCACATAAATGTCAGTGTAGAGTTGGGCTGGCCATACAGCATAATCCATCTCTTGAGAGAACATATATTATTTGATGGATAGAACACTATTCTTGATTGAGTAAAGTAGGGAGGTCTGTTTCATAAAGAACTATAACTTCCATAAATAGTGCTCACTGAAGAAAGGGTTTTAAAATCTATATTTACAGGCACCTCCTAAAATATATGATCCTAGGTAGTGCTGAGAACGCAGCACTGTTCTTAAACTATGATAATGGTTAACGGAAAATTGTTGCTGCAAGTAAAAATTGAAGACCAAAAAGACAAAGACAAGAGCCTGGAAAATGCATACTGGCAACGCGTGTGCATGAATTACACAGGGATTTTTATGGACATTTGTCTACCCAGAAAATGTCTTTTTGTAAACACCTGAGCTGCATATGCCCTTTGCCTTTTATACCAATGGCTTATCAGAGATGGGAATGAAGATATGTCTGTAGTCACACATATCCATATATGATAATCAGACTGTCATTATATGCGGTATTTTCATTTGTGTTGTGTAGAGGGCAGTTTCTTCAACCGGTAAAAAAGCAGCTGCAAACAGAAAACAGAGCATTGGAATAAATTTTTACTGTCATTTCAGGGAGAGATCGCCCCCGAAGTTCCAACATGATCTGTGAGAGGGCTTGCATTTTACTCTGGACGTGTAAGAGAGGGTGCACGATAAGACCGAGTGATTCAGAAGAGATTTTACAAAAGCCACTGTGAAGTGCTGCAGAAAGACCTTACGACTGATTTCGTAACAAAATGTCAGATGAAACACAATATAGATAAGCATAAAGTAATGCACATAGGTTAAAACAATCCCAGCGTTAAATACACAATGCTGTGATATGAGCTGCTGGGAAATGAGACCTTGGCAATTCGAGGCAAACACGAGACAAATGCTCAGAAGCAATCAATAAAGGAAATAGAATGCCAGATAGAATTAGGAAAGGAACAGAAAACTAACTGCAATGCCACTGTGCACTCCCATCTTGAATGCTGTGTGCTGTGTGAATGCTGTTCCCTTCAAGAAAAAGAGAATTGCAAAAACATACTGAAGGAAACCAAGGCTGATTCAGCATAGAAGACTCTGCATAAAGAACAACAGAAAGTTAGGATTCTTCAGGCATGGAAAGAGACAAGTGAGGGGAGGGATGTGACTAGCACTAGGCAGGTAAATAGGCAGTTTTTCTCTGAGAAACCAACAGCTGACAAGCTCAAAAAATTTTTTTTTTAATGATATATTGTGCACACAAGCCCCAGGTATCCTCTCTGCATGTTAAAAGTGATATTTTTCTTCTGCTAACTATAAAGCACTACTAGTTCTGAAGGCAGCAGCTCTGCCTTGGCAAGCTCCTGAACCGAGATTGCAAGATGCGGGAGAGCGTTTTGAGGGACCATCACTGTATTCGGAGTCTGCCCGTCCACCTTCCCAAGATCCACTCTTGGCCATTGCTGGTGACAGCACCACGCTGGTCAGTGGTGGGTTCCAGCATTGTGAAAGAAATAACTATTCTTTCAGGTTTCATTGTACTCGCACAGAAACTTCCAAGGTACTCTAATAACTCTCTTTTGTGTAAAATGTGTCCTGAATGTAGTTCCGCTGGAAACATATACATTTGTATTTATACAAGCTGAAATATCCCTCTGCTGTCTAATTATATTTGTTCTAACTATTTCAGAGTTCCTGTCATAAAGTCATGGAATATAAGAGGAGTATTTATGGCCCCACATAACCACATATTTGTGAAGTTTCTGAAGGAAAATTCAAGCCTTCTAAAGCTAGATAAGGCAGAAAATATCGTTAGTGTTGCCGTTTAACTTGTCCATCTTCCTGAAGTCACCTCATTACAGTTTCCATTAAAATGACATATGCAGAGTGAGACAAAACTCCAAGATCAGGTGAGGAACGGCTGATTGTGAAATGCATCATGTCTTAAAGCAGTTGTGATACAAGTGATTTTTGAGCTTGTACCTCAAGATTGTACTGGCATTTTGAAGATGCAGAAGAGTTCCTAGGTGAGTTCTCAGATTTCAAAAATGTTTAGAATATTTTGCAATTCAAGGTTATGACAAAGCCTTTTATGGCTGAATGTGGCCTGTATTAAGCAATCTTCCCATTTAGGTCTGCCTCTGTTTTAAGGAAACGCATGATATGCAACTGAAACAACACAATTATGAAACTAGGCATGACAAAATTGTTTAAATCATTCTTATTTCTCACTTTAAGTACTGAATTGGACACATTGTCCTTTTTCTTTATTTCTACATAAGCTTTTTTCTTGAAAACATCATTGCCTAGCTTGGACCACACTGCCCAGGGAAACCTTTCCACGTTTGCAAAGGCCATAGGACAGCGTTCAACTGCTGAGCTGCTGCTTCCCCACTGCCTTTCAGGTATTCACAGCACATTATTAACCTTTGCAGTCCTGCTCTAGTGCCTGTTCGGTTTCCAAATTCTGAAGAGGATGCTGCATACAAAATATCCTGAGACCTTTGATATATCCTTCAAGGCTGGCACACAAATATAGATTGAGAGGCCTTTTCGCACTTCTGTGCAAACAACAACAACAAAACAAAACAAGTCAAGACAGGGAAAGCCTAGACCTTAGGTATAATATAACTTTCCATGTTTTGGAAGTATAAAATGAGGTGTCTGTCCTAAGCTGCAAAGGCTACTTAGGCGAAGAACTGATCAGTAGACTTCTAATATAGGGTAAATCTCTCTCATTTGCTCTTCTTTAACTGTGGAGCTTAGGCTAGATACCTGTTTTCAGTGACCACAAGAACTTCATGAATCCTATATTAACAATCTCTATCACAGGATTTTTGACTTGCAGAAGTGGCTTAAGCTATCCTTACAATAAACAGATAAAGCTTTCCAACGAGGTGCAGAATACAGGAGTTATCCTGCATGATTCTAAAAATGGAGACCTTTGCGGTTTTAAATGATAAACCTAAAAATATCTCACCCATTAACTGTGGCTTCAAAGTAGAAACTATGTGCTATACTATACACAAAGCACAGGCAGTGAAGTATAAAACTACAGTATTATCCAACAGCCTGGCATGCAACATTTTATGACCTGGGACATCCAGTTCAGTTGCTTTTCACCACTGTGAACCATTTAGAAAAATCTTATTGTACCATAACACTTATTTTTGGTAATATACATAGATCATCTTACAATATTACCATTTTTAAAGGAAATTGCTAGGATTAAATATAAGGAAGGGCATTTTTAAAATCTATATGTGCTTTATGAGTGCAAGCATTTTTCATAACCTCACATCTTCACCGTAATCAGGGCTGTGACACATCCAGTAAATTTTGTTCATCAATGTGGAAGCTATTGGCTCCTGTCACACACATTTTTACTACATCACATATTCTTTTCAGAAGTACAAACTCAAAGTAAGGCACTTAGGAAACAAACCAAATAATAGTTTTTAGAGGAAGTATATTTCTTCATCAGATGGAAATATTTAGTGACATTTCAGGTTTTTAGTATCTATGCACAAGTTTATCTACACAGTGTTAACACCAATGTAGAATCCTTCTGCAATGTGCACACTATATGACATAGCTATATTATGCCATTAGCATTTAACGCTAACTCTCTGGCAATTGAAAATATTGATTTTTACCAGTTGCTGTGCTCTCTGTCCCAGAATCTTGCAAGTCCTTGAGAACATATCAGAACCTATGGCTTGCTCTGCCACATGCTTCATTACTTTTAGCATTTATTTGCAGAAACTCCTCAGCAGTATCACACACCACAAGTCAGGCAGCAAGTCTTGACCAAATTCTTGGTGAGTTTGCAATGAAGAAAACAAGAAAAGAAAAAAAGATACACAAGACCCTGCAGACTGGGGCTTGTTTCTCACACATCTCGTCAGTATGCTGAAAAAAAAACAATACAGAATGACAAACATCAGATCTAACAGGCTGTTCTATCTGCATGGGTTCCTACTTTGTTGGAAAGGATACAGAGCATGATCCCCTGTGCTTTGAAAACCTGTTTCTCATGGCACTATCCAGAGAGGATGTGATCAGCACAGCACAACTCTCATATGCCAGTTTGGGTATCACCTTTCACTGAGAACCATTTTGATGAGTTTCTGTTTCAGATAATGTGGTGTGTCTTGATCATGTAAAACTGGTCTTCTGTACCTGCACTGTACACAGACCTACACTGGTATTTTAAATAAGTATGGGGAAAATGACCACAAGAGTTGTTTCTACTGGATTCGTCTATAATAGCGCGTTAGTGTACAGACACTTGTACAGGCATATGTATATCCTCTTTGTACAGGCATATGTATATCTTCTTTGTTCACAGGCTTTATCCGTGCCTCTGAGCTACACGCCACGTGGCAATCACTCCACCATATCCGATCCCCAGAAAGGCCACACACTGTGACAGGTAGGATAGTTGCCTCATGATGATAGTTGGCTGATGATCATGATGATAGTTGGCTGATGATGATGATCCAAGAGTCTCCTGGAGGAAAGGAGTTGTACCCTTAATGGTGATTTACTCTCCTATAGCTTTAGATGCAACATAAAAATAACACTGTTAATGCTTAGATAGGCAATTTGTCCAAGTTCCCTGACAAACGAATCCATGAGGCTGACTCCTGGAAGATATGTGTCAAGCAGTTCCAAAAGGCCTTTGTTGCTTCCATTCCTATGCAAGAATTGAAAGAAACACCTCTAAGTTACATATTTTTTTTTCCAGTTCAAAGTAAGGGCTTTTTAAATCCCTTACATGACTACCTACCTAGACAATTCCAAAAAGGTGCACTGTTTATAAGACAGAAAATAATAGGTATTCATTCCACTGTAAAATTTATTTTGCATTTTTTTCACCCAAGATCTATCACACTATTCTTTTTTTTTTTTTGTGCAGAGTATGACCGCTAATGGCAACATGATTCTCATAATACACTGTGAAAATAATTTTCTTTATAGAAACTTTGGTTTCATTTCTCTCTTTCTAGGAGGAACTTCACAGGAACACATGCACATTTTTAACATCCTGGCCTTTTAATTCCTGCCTTTTGAAAAAAAGGAGTTGTCATCTTCTGAAACAGATATTGAAAACATCCAGTGGTTGGTGAACAGTGAAGTCCTGTGGAAACTCCTTACCATGTGTTTGTACATCTGGAGACCTCTTGGCCTCTGTGTAGCCTGCCTTACAAAGGTGAGGACACAAAGAAAGAAATGACTTATGCTTTAGGAATGTCCTGTATAGGACACATATAATGGAGGGACATACATTTTGGCCCAAGATTGGCTTAATTGGTGCAATTAAAATAAAAAAACAAAACAAAACAAAACAAAACAAATTCAGTAGCAGCATAGTTTTCAGTCCTAAACTACATCAGCTGAGGTGGTTAAGTCTGGTCACTAAGAAGATCTGGCTCAGTTGTCTGTGAGATCCCTGTATGACTATTCTGAAACCACTCTGGGCCTATCTGGAGAAACTTGTGGAGCCTTCGGCCTTCACAGACACTCAGGAGCAGGAGAAAAATACTTCTATTTATTGTACTCCTTCTTAGGAAAATGTGAATAAATTTTCACTCTGTTTTATCATGATATGTGCCCACTGACACATTTAGGAAAGGGCTCTAGGTAGCAGCTCAGAACTCTTCTTGTTAACAAAATACCAAATGTGGAGCTCATTACAGCAGCTAAAATAAAGCATTCCAGTTTTGTACAGAAGAGAAAACACAGCTATGGAAACGCATTCTTTTAAAACAATTTGATTCTGAACTGAGACTTTATCTGGCAAGTTTTAGCCTAAAGCTCATTTTTACAGTGTGGTTATAAACCCTTGGAAATGGAAATGCTGACATATGTAGGTTGTAACAGTTCTAACAGGAGCTTCTACAATAGCCTGTAAAATCAACTATTCTAACTGTAGTCCCTATTTATTTCTTTATGTTATAAACTGCAACTACTGTTTTGATAGAAATACATGTAACATCACAAGTATACTATATTGCCATGGTAAAGCTGGTGAGCTTTAAAATATAACAGATTAAGTGAACAACATAGGATTTATACAATCATGATGTTAATTTGTTTTAATATCTCAGTCTATTTATATCTGTTCCTACTCTTGCTAAAACTTTTTAGTGAAATCCACTGAATTTTTATGGTATTATTTTATCACACAATACTGAGTGTGTAAGATTTTTAAAGAACTTGCCAAGACCAGGAAGGTCCTTCCCTGAACCTGCACAGTCCTTTTCAATATACTAACTTCAGGTAAACAAGTATTCATCTTTCAAGTATCTTCACTATTGTCACTAGTCACTTTTCACCATTCATACATATTTGAGTGCTTTGCTGACTATATCTTGTATTGGTGGTAAAAAGTAAGGAGAAAAAAGGATGAAGTTTGATGGATATGCCTATTCCATGGGATGGACAGAGACATACAGATAGTTTAATTATTGTTTTCTCTTTAGCTGTAAAAATACAGAATACATGATTTATTATAGAAATGTTATGTTCAGGGATTCAAGGGCTTGAAGAGCACTACAGTTATGCTTTTCAGTATTTTCACTTATTAAAAAAAAACACATTGCTGAAGGCGTAAACGATTTTAACTAGTAAAAGTGTAGTATTTTGAGGTTCACCATGTGCTTAAGCACATTAATAAAATTGGGATCTGTAAATATTTAATTCTATTCAGAATAGTAGCATCATCAAAACTATTAATTTCCTTAATAAAACACACTGATGAACAGATAAACATGCATTCAGGGGAGAGACCTCTGTGGAGAGCAATCCCACAACTTATGAACACGGACCCATTACTATGGAATAGTTGTTTTCAATTTCTGCTCTTAAAACTTTCCATCATAAGGATGTCTCAGTTGCTTATAAAGCAACTCTTGAGTTTGAAATGGCCAGGACCATGGAAGAAGGATTAACCACACACATCGCTAAATGAACCGTCCTTCGGCTTTGTATGAACTCAAGCATTTATTGACCACATTTGCAGGTCACAAACAGCAATGCAGAAACTTCTGTGGGGAAAAAAAATCAAATTATTTTCAAGTTAGAATTACTTTTAATTATTTTTCCTAATTTCATTACTAAAGTAAGACTTTCCTAACTAAAGTGAACAAAAATCCAGAATCTGTTCCTTCATCTCTGCCTCTCTGAAGCAGACAGGGATGTCACAAAGCCGAGTACGGGACATGACTGACGGGCAAGTCATTTCTGATTCAACTGCACAAAGCACGAACACCACAGCAAAAGTTTTCCCTAAAAAAAAAAGTCAAACAAAACTGAAGAATGGGATGGGATACATTTTCTCCCCACAACATTCAGGCTGTGCCAAAAGAGCATGAAGTGATGCCATAGCATGGTGCTGGGACCCGTTTGGAGAAAGGCAGCCACCCCTGCACGTCACCTGCTCTCAGCCTTCTGCTCTGTCTCAAGCTCATCTTTACTGACCATCTCTCCAGGGGGTTTGTGTCGGATGAGGGACAGGGAAGACTTAGCTGCAATATCTAACAGATGGGACTGATAAACTGAGCTAGGAGAGACAGTGTCTCCTACCTCACAAAACACAGGAGTTCTTCAAATAATGTAAAACAACAGAACTGGCAGAGAAAAGGTAAAAAAAAATATTCAGGCAAGGGGAAGGGGAGGGAACTTAAATAGAAATACTAGAAAACCTGCACGGAGGAGAGAAGGCAAAAGCACACTGCAGCATGAGAGCTTACTTGGCAGATCAGATGATGCCAAAGAAAGTGAGATAGCTAGAAAAACTCTATGGATCAGGATACAAAGCATGAGCTGTACAGGAAAGATCCCCTGGATCACCCCAGAGATCTGGCCCAAAATGATCAAAAGGAAGAGGAGAGAGTAAACACCGGTAAGGAAATAATTACAAGAATTCTCACTTCAGGTCTGGGTCTAGGCCTGTGAATCTTTCATCCTCTCTAGAGAAAATAGTGTTTCAAAATCCCAGGCAAACCGTGCGTGTGCTGTGTGAGCTGCGGGGTGCTCCGGAAGAGCGCGCGGAGGCGAAGCGCCAAGCGAGGGCGGACTCACCTCAGCGACTGCTCCTGCACATTGGGAACCCGGCCCCAGGGTCCCGTTTCCACGTACATGTAAAAGGCCTGTGCCAAAGTGCTCTCCCAAAGAGCCCTAAGAGAGTCCGGGGTCTCATCCGTGAAGACAAACTGGAGTTCTGTGGCCTGAGACCCAGCAATCACGTGCCCAAGCAGAGTGGTCAACCAAAGCAACACAAGTAACACGATGTTTTAGAAACAGATCTAACTGCTGGGCAAATTATTACCAGTTTAATTATGCTTAGTTTTTTCTACATGCAAAAGTTAATTCTCTCTCTTAAATATTCGGGAATATCCTCCAGTTTCTTGGTGTTTATCGGTTTATGACTTGTCCCACATTCATTCCTACTGAATTCTGCAATATATCATTGAGAGGGGTGAGAGCTGCTCTCCAAAACAAGTCTGTTGAGCAGCTCCGACTGTTTATCTTACCCTGAAGGTTATTTATTTTGACCATCATCAAAGTATCTCAAAATTTATTTTTCCCACTCAAAAGTAAGTTGACAGAAAGAGAATAGCTGAGAAGAGCCCTAAATGTCACGCAGCAGAAACTCAGGCTACAGCCAGGAAAACTAAAGATTGGATATGATGTTTGGCTGCTCTAAAATCCCCAACATATCAGAACAAGCAGAACAGGCCACGGCAGACAGGGCACACATTGTGTTTCATGACAGCTTGAAATTGGCTTTGTTCATCTCCTCCTGCCCAGAGCTATCTGAAATAATAATCTCAAAAGCTTCACCACACATTTCAGTTTTCAAAAACGCACTGAAATATCACATTTAAACTGCACGTGCCAAACTTACCACAGGTGTAATCAATAAAAATGAAGTACTGTCACAGCAAAATTGGCCTAACTACTATGGTCAGGAGCTTGGAGGCTACGGTTGATGGTAACTCTCTCTGCAGTTATATTACCTAACGACAGGAACCCCTTCACGCTGGCTTGGGTGCCATCCCGGTCACACTTTCAGGGACAAAATCTGTCTGAATCATGACTAATAGTTCACAGAAGGGAGCACTCGCTTGCCACATGGATGCGGGTCCTGCACTCTGCAGCCTCATCCATGTTCTGTTCCCTTACAGTGGTGACAAATGACCAACAACAGCTGGACAAAATGTGTCGAGGTCCCTTCCTACAAGCACCCAGGTGCAATGGGGCAGGTGGAAGTTAGATGGAGTCAGCAAAGGTTGTGGAATTCAGAGAAAAGAAAGTAGGCACCATATTCCTTATTTCTGCTTCAAGTCTTTTATCCTGTATTAAAAAAAAAGCAAGAAAAATGAAAGACAATATGATTTTAATGGGGTTTTGAGAATGAAATATAGGAAATCCTATGTTTTATAATGACTGGCAAAACCAGTAAGAACGACACGGATATGGGGTGCTCCACCGTGAGACTATCATGTTTACATGCTATTTTTCAGATGGTTCCCTTCAGGCACAACATAGCCATAACGACATCTCTGCTGCCAATCCTGGCACTAATGAACTTTATAATCGGTGGCCTTGTTCACTGCAACACAGCAAGTTTCCTCTGTTTCATTTAGCCATGAGTGTGTCAATCCTGCAGCTAATCAGAGAAATCATGAGTCCAGATTGGCTTAATGAACGGTAACAGATGACAAAGAGCACGCTGAAGGAGAGACTGGATGATTTAAAGGACTTCTGTTAGCTTAGGATCTGGCACTTGGAGACAAAATGAATCCACAGTCATTCAATCAATCAGTCACTGAGGAGATGTTTCATTTCCCAGACTGTCAGCAATGAGTGTGTCAGAAGGAAGAGTAAAAGTACAGGCAACAGGTTCATATACCTTCAAGGCTATATATGATATTCTACGATAATATAGGGCAACGTTTGTGATTACAGGAGCAACCCAAATTCACGCGATTACTCACACACAGATGATATCTGCCTGCTAAGTTTCAGCACTTTAAGGCATACTCTCCTTCCATCCACCTTGGTGAACCTCAGCACAACATCTAATGTGAACTTGGGCTGTTGGCCTTTTCCCGAATGCTCAAAGTGCCTGCAGAATAGCACAGCTAGGTTTTCTCTTGGGCATCATTACCAAGAAAAACACCTTTGTCATTTATCTGGTTAACACACCCTTTTCACTTCAGGGTTAGTTTTCCAATTGAAAAGTTTTGTTGTGTAGGCTTTGTGAAGTAGTTCAGATGCAGCTAATCCAAACACAGGAGAAGTTAACTGGAATGGGAATTTGGCATGAGGATTGCTATTTTAACTGAATTCAGCAAAAGTTAAAGGTTAACATCAAGTGTTTGCTTCTGTTTAATGCACTCACGCGAATGCACTCACATTACTCCATCAAGGAAGCAGAAATAATAACCTCAAAAAGAAAATTGTAGACAGCTATTTCTGGCAATATTTGTATGTGTAATTTCTAGGCTTGGAGTAAAAGGATGGAGTAAATTATGTTGTAAGGTATTATATTTGCAGTATAAATGCTTTTTACCTATATCTTTGTAGATGACTAAGGTTTTTCCAGGAGACTAAATCCTGTTGGTAAAGATTTGCAGGAGAGTCAAATATATCATGAATATAAAGGGATGATGGTTGCATTATCACTGCAATCTTACATTCTTTATTCAGGCAAATTTTAGGCCTGAAGTTCTTGTTGGCATATATACCATAAACCTAAATAATTTCCATGATTTCGGAAAGAAATCCCAAGAGACCAAGGGATGACAAGATATTGTTCATCTCATGAGTGCTACTTTTCTAAAGTGCACCTACCATCTTATTTATTACTATAAGATTATGAAAACGCTGAAGTCATAGGGAATTAGAGTGATAGTTGTTCTAGGTTCTATACTAAATTTTGATTCTCCTAAATTTATCTATCTGAGATAGGGAGAAAGACTGTTGTCTTAACCAAAAAATATTATTTTTAAATGAAAATTCAATTCGAGAAGTCAAGATTAAGTCATTTTGAACTTGTGACATCATTCATTTTATCTAAAAAATAATAAATAAACACTTTCTTCTTTAATATTCTCTATATATTTTTCAGGCAGAACTCAATTAGAATTCAATTATTGTCCCATCTCTTTAAAATTCTTTCTTTTGTTTAGGCAATTCACTTCAAAAAAAAAAGTGCTGCAGTCCTAACCCAGATTTTTCTACTGCAGAGTGTTTCAGTTGCATCTTTAAACACATATGTTGTCTCCAAATTAATTTCCTCCCTGTTATTTTTTTGTGGCTGCATACTAATTCTTTTCTAATTGGAATACCACAGATCAGTATCAGGTTGTCACACACGCAGAGCTTTGCTCTTATCTCTTTAACACATATGTATTTTCCCACACTAATGGTTCCATTTTAGCAATACTTCTGAAACACTTGAGCACCCAAAGTCCCCTGGTAAATCTCTCAGCAAGTGTTGCATCATGTTGCTAAAATGACTGAAATCTGGCTGTAGCACAATTGTGCCACAATTCAGCAAATCAAAGCTAATTTACTATGTAATTTATGCTTTGCTTTTAAATTATTGGATAATCTTTTTATATTACTTGAAAACCTCATGATGTTGATATATCTCTCATATCAAGCCTTCAAAAGCGCATCCAGGCAAGTACAAATAACTACAATAGAATCCTCAAAATTAAAGCCAAAAATATACTTATTAGCTCCTTTTCAACATTTCTCCTACAAGGGAGAGATGCCCTGTATTTCGAGCTGTTTTGAATAGCTGCTGTGTTCCAAATCTGTATGCAATGATACACTGTGAAAATGAGACTTCATGGCAAACATGGTCTGTCCAGTAATTCGTTTCATCTACTGGCATAGTTTTAGTATTTAAACAGCGATTCAGAAAGACGTAAAGCTTTTATGCTGCACTCTTTTGTCAGTGTAATCATTCCACAGGGAAGATGCTCAAGGAAAATAACAGTCTCAGCCAGACCCCTGCAGACTTGGAGCAGTCGAACTGTTGTGTTCAACCGCTCAGCTCCGTCGCGTGGGTGCGCTCAGGTCTCCCTCTCCAGAGCAACCTGTGGAGCAGCGCAGCCAGCACTGACGTTAGAAAACAACACCTGCCTCAAATGGGGAACCTCGGGGCGTGCTGGCATTGATCACAGCTTCTGGCAGATATATTCCCTCTCACTTCTGCGCATCCCTTCGACTCTGTCAATGTTTGCAAGTACTTTAAAAGCCCTAAAATGTTCTTTTCCAGAATTCCACAAGTCATGAAGAACAGTATCAGAAAGAAAATGCCTTTTTTTTTAATTTTCTTTCATGGGCATGAAGGAACTATCAAGGGGAAAGAAGCTGGTGGGTTTTGGGGAGTGCATGGCCTTGATTTCAGATGGGTGTAAAACACCCTGTCTTTCAAGGTTTTTGTATCCCTTGAGTAATGTTATCCAGCCAGATGTGTTCAGATGAGGCTCTGAGAGTTAATTCTCCATTGCTAAGAAAGTATATCTGCACATCTATAAGCACAAACTAATCATGCTGTGGCAACTTATGAATTTATTATCCTGAGTTCCAGACAAATAGGCTTGCAATGAGCTTTTGGCAGCTCCTTAGCTCATGCTGGCTCATGGTGCTAACTCCTCAGACCAGCACACTCTCCCCAGCACAGCTGACTCTCAGTCACCTTCCTTTCTCCTAAGGGGCGGGTTTTTCTTTAAATGGATACTTAAAAAGTAACTATGATTGAACAAGAATTTTGACATCTGTATTTAGATATCTGATTTTCTGGAGTTCTTGCTATCCATTTCTCACATTCTAAGTCAATAACGTACTGACATGTCAGCTTGGACATGTCAGTACGATTGTAATGCTTCATAACTGTAATTATCAAGATCACTTATCAACTTTTTTTTTTTTTTTCTTTTTCACAAGTAACCTTACATTTCTCTTTCCCTTGTTAGCTAATCTTTACCCAACACAGGAAGATTTCAAACCCAGAAACAAACCAGAAAAGTCTCAGAGAAGAACCACTAGCTTCCTCTAGCACTCTAAATTTAGCCAAATACGAAGTAGATACTTAGAAATATATTTGGCTGGTAAACTACAGTGATTTATTGTGCATGAGTCAGGGCAAAAAACATAGCTAATCATTACTGTCATCATAAACTTACCCTCAAATGATTTACTACTGAATACCTACTTTTATATTCTACAGTACATCAATTTCTAATTCATGATTCTGATTGCAATCAGAGTACGTCATTTCTCTATATTTGCTGGTCTTCATTAATGTTCACAGCAGTTTTTGAGCTAGAGGGCTCAGATTCCAGCCGAGCAGACGCAGTGGCTAAATTTGTTTTACAGATGAAGTTAGGAAACCCTCTTAATGAATAAAAACCATATCATCAGTCCCCACTGCTATAGCTTTACATTCATCTAGGGTCTTTTAATATTAATCCTAACAAACCTACAAGGACTAAGGAACAGACAAATGATTTGTCTCCTTTCCTCAATGTAAATCCTTTGATTTCCCTAAGCAACTTTCTAGACCGGAAGCTTCCCTGATTGATCTCTTTATCTGTGACAATTACAGTACAAACAGGCCTCAAAATTAAATTTAGAAATTTGCCTTTAAAATAAAAAATATGGTATATTTTTAGGTTTTTGAACAAGACCTCACTCATTCTAAAACTGTGATTTTGTTGACTGGCCTTATCTTTTTCACTGTAACTGTCCAAACATGGATTTATCATTATCTAGTTTAGGTAAATATAACACAAATTAACATGTCCAAGATTTAGTGGTTTGTTGTGGTTTGTTTACTATTCTGAGTCACATATTTTCTGTTTTGAGTAACTGAAGAAAGAGCTCAAGACAAGGCATATAAATAGCAAATAAATATATCCTTAATAAGTATTTATTGATATGCAATAAACCATTAATACTCAGTGTCTCCAGTGGTACCTTTATTCAGATGAAGAGACAGAGAATCCGATTCTGACATAATCAGGTTGAAACTAGCGGGTTTAGAATCAACATTTTTTCCCTGTCTGTGGTAACGACCCCCATGAGCAGCTTGCATGGTCCTCATAAACATTTCTCTGTGGGGCCACGATTCCTCAGGGGCTCAGGAAGAGGCTGTGAGCCACAAAAATGTAATCTGTATTGAAGACCTCTTGGAATCACATATGGCTTGGGAGATAACCTCCCCAAAATAGAGCCCAGGCAGTGAACCAGCTCGGAGAATTTGAGCTATGTCCGTGCTATGTAACTAATCTTTGCAGCCATCACTTTCTCTGTCTTTCAGAGCCCAAGTCTTGGATTCTGCTCCTTGCAAAGTGTCAGACTAATTCAATAAGTTGAAGTAATTATGGCGATAATGAGTAGAGCAGTATGCAGAATAATTTAAATGGCATTACAGTTACAATCCTTTCTTCTGCAAGTCTTCATTGTTGATTGATATCAAATATTGAGCTGTACAGAATATAGCTCTACAAACAATGAAAGCTGAAAGCTTTAGTAATAAAATACTGTCTTTCTAATTCCGGGAGTAAATTTACTAATGATTTTATTGAGCTCTCTCAGGTAATACTGGTTTTAGGTCTAATGACATTTAAAATTAGTTACAGCTTTGTCAAATGATTTCTTGTCTTTGAAACAATATTTACTTAATTTATTTATGACTTTTTTTTTCATTATTTTCCTATATACTTCTGAGTATTTTGAAGCGCTATTTATTTCAGGTCTGCTCTGCTATGACACTGGCTATACACGATGATGATGGAAATTTTCAAATCAAGCCAGAAAACACAGACAGAGCAACACACTTCTTGACTTCTTCCTCTGATAAGATGGCTTCGATTTGCCTTATCAATGTATAACTTATTTTCACATAAGTCTCACCTTATCTAGTTTTCCCAGATGCTATGGAGACTGAAATAATACTTGTCTACAGCTGGGTAAAGTTACTGTTCTATCTCTGCACAAGACAAGACTGGGGCTAAACATTCCCTTGATAAGTACCATAAAATCAGAAAACGAAGGCAAGAAGAGAGCAACTGCCAATGTGAGCATCAGTGCATCGCTGGACCCAGCAGAACAGGGTCACAAGAATTACTGAAGCTAATTTACACTGCTCCCTGGTCAGATTGGGAAGGGGATACAGTGAGGATTTGGAGAACTGCTGGCAAAGGGGGTCACGACAGTTGCAGCACTGTATTTAAGGGAAAGAGCAGTGTTCAGAGGCTTGAAGAAGGTTTGGTTTCAATGAGCCTGGATCAGGCTCGCTAGCGAACAGACACAGCTGAGCTATGGGACATGGTTGTGGACCAATACTCTGTTTGTTCACTCCACAAATGTGAGCTAGGGCTGTGGGTTGACAGCATCCAGACTAGAGCTAAGCTTTTTCATATCTCAAAGGTCTATTTCTATAGGTGCTTTTGTTGTTTACTTGATTATAAGAGGACATTTAAACCATTTTTACATAGCAAAACAATTGTGCAGCTACTCTGTGAACATCATCAGCTTTTCTGCAGGATTAGTCACTCATTTAAAAACCTGTAAGAACTTAGAAATTGTCTGCACTTGATTCATTTGGAAAAAAAGATGAACGTCAGATCAGATATTTAGGGATACAAAGAAGAAAAGAAAAAATATAGGAAGCAATGATGTCAATGATACTAATATGGGGAAGCTGACAAAGCCAGGGGTTACAAGAAACAAATATAGTTAAATTATGTATCAAATACAATAAAAGTCAAAGCTGAAATGAGCAGAGGCAAAAATACAATTGTTAACATGTTAAAAAGGGTGATAATGGATAAAATAAGGAAGGAAAACAAAAACTATCAGCCAATCAGGGGCAGTAGCTGATATACGTGTTTGAGGTTCAAAGAAGTTATTTAACACACTTACACTCCACTGCCAATATACCCTGAAGAGTAATGGATACCTAGACATGTATGTGGAGACTTGGGGTAGGGAGAAGGAGGGAAGGGAAGCAACAACTCTGACTCATCTGCTGCTGCTCTTGAGTAATCTGCTTTGCTTCCTATCAACATTCAAAAAAATGAAGCAGCACCATGAGTTAAAAGTAATCAAACATCTAGAGAGTTATGACACCTTAAGACTAAGGAAACACAGGTTTAAAAACAAATAATCATGACAGAGAAACGTGACTGCTTTTTGATGTTACAACTGAAAATGTAATAGCTGGAGGGGACGCAGTAGTCAAGCTATATCTAGATCTCAAGTAGGCTTACAGAGAGGTCTCTGAGCAGTCTTACGGCAGTGGTTTAGATGGGCTGCAAACAAAGGATGCTGATAAGCAGCAATGTACGTACACTCAGGGATCAGTAAGCAAGATGCCCCAGAGGAAGTTTTTAGGCATTCTTTTGTTTCGGAACTTCCAAAAAAATATGGAGAAGACAGTTAAGGACACTTTGATCACATTACCACATGATACTGAATATGATGTGAATGCATAAATATATCAAGATGTAAGTCAGCGCTGTATCAGTGCAAGAAAACATTGATTATTCTCTTTTTGCAGCAGAAGTATATAAGCAGCTATACAGGATCAGGAACGCTACGTTCACTCTCCTGGACACAAGCAAGGAACCCATGTAACTGAGCCAAGCTGCTCACACGATGCAGGCTGCTTTCTGGAAGCATGCCCGAAAGCACGCCATGGTACAGCTGGTAATTTGATTAACAGTCACTCAGCCATCCTGCCAGGCATGAGAGAACACGTGTGTACTATGTCCTTTAGGAGAAGGTGACTGTTCTCGCAGATCTCTGTAGGCTTGCAACAACTTCTCCTGCCTTCTGACGGGTGCAATCTTCAAAAGCTCATCTTCCAAGGCAAAACAATGCTGCGTCTTACAAGAGCTTACTCAGCACAAGCAGAGGAATGAAAGAAGGAGTAACAAGGATAAAAAGAAAAATAAAAGTACTGCAACCTTATTTGAAAAGGAGAATGAAAGAAAACTAAGGCTGTCCAACCTAAAGTGCTAATGGACATACAGAGTTTTAAGTGTGAGTTCACAGTTCCATCACAGCCAATCATAATAATTAAAACACATATATATGTATGTTTGTTGGATTATACCCATCCAATGTATCTAGAAGGAAAATACAACACAGGCTTTCCATGGCAGGTATTGATCTACAACTGTCAATGCTGAAATAAAGAGATAGGCACAGGAAGGCAACAAGTTAGATTAGGGTATAATTGGCCCAAAGCTTAACCATTTGCTTCCAATTGTATCAGCCGGTCTAATAAAAATGTTGCCTCTCTATACCAGCTTTGCTGGTTTATTCAGTAATTTGCTGAACACACATGAAGAATAATTTATGAACAATTGATTATAGCTTACTGTTAGCCCAGGAAGAGTGATTAAGAGGCAAAATCCGAGTTAAGTCCAGTGGTAGATCCTGCGCACAAGGGCGCTCCGAGCACAGGAAGAGCTGCAATGAGGAGGCAACACACAGCAGGGCACCTCGTGCTGCACGGGGGCAGCTTAGGTACCAGGCAGACTATGAATCTTCATGTCACACAGGACAGCTTATGAGGAGAATTAAAACCCTGGAAACCTCTCTTGCAATTAGATTCCCCATGGCTCCAGACGCTCACAACTACATTTGTATGAAGAGAGTAAAAGGAGAGGAAGAAAACTACTTGTCAACATTTCTGGAAAAGCAGAAAGGTGGAGAAGAAATGCTGGAGTGATATAAAGAACAATAGACATAGATATATATACACATTTATAGATATATAAGTAGCTGTAGTAGAAAGAAACATTACTGCCAATAATCTCCAGCTTTTTGCAAAGAGAAGTTTTCCAGTCTCAAAAGAAAATGAGACAGAGACTTAGAAACTGCACCAGGGAGACCGATTCTAAATTGGCATAGAGATAAGATAGAATATGCATGATTTTTTCCTCTAAATTCCTGTGTCTTTAACAGAGACACGTTGAGATCCCTAGGAGATTCTTCTGCATGATGCAAAGAAATTAAACAAGAATCCTTAAGTTTGCGTTGATGTAACCAGACAGAGCTCATCAAAAGCAACAAAGTAAGCTGCTTTCCACCAAAACAGGATCCAGTCCTTATTTCTTGACATGTTAACTTCTCTTTGCTCCACTTTCCTTTACGTTCTTTACACAGTGTTCTTTCAACACCTGTAAAGGAATCGTTTGCTCTCCTTCCACCCCTCATGTGTGATTTTGGACCGATTCCATTTGACCAGACAATGCAATCACAATTTGCCAATAATGTGACAACGCCTTCTGAAATTCATACAACCTGCAGCGGCAATTTTTTTCTTAGCTAAATTATCCATGTGCCTCTTGTTTGAGATCCGTGCCCTACTCACTCCAACTGGTCCAGCAAAACTAAAAGAAGAGTTTGCTGTTTGTATCATGCGATTTTCAGTGAAGAAGCACCCAGGCTTTCCAACAGGATACAGTGAGGAACACATGAAGAAACATATTTTATAAAACACTGAAGAATTTAAAACATCCAACCAAACAAGCCACTACTTCTTATAAGTGCGAGGTGTGTTTAGGTACAGATAACTACTTCTTTTTTTTTCAAATATGCTTTTAAAATAAATTTTCTGTAAAAGATTGACAAAAATAAAAATCATAGTTCTCAATTTCTTTTATGAAACATACCATATTATCAGCAAATATTCTGCAGTAATAAATTACTGTTCCTTTTGCCAAATTTGAAGTCCAGGTGTTAAATAAACTGAAAGCTCAGTTACTTTGAAATATGAGGGGTGACTTGGTAAAAAAAATAAAAGAAAGGGAAAAGAAAAAGAAAAAGAGGAGAAAGGAGAAGGATTTGAATGCCATTATATCTCTCTCTCCTGTTTTTCTTTTCCAGGTGGTTGTAAGCTCTTTCTTTAAAAACAGGCTTTACTGGAGAGAAGGAAGTGGCATTTCCCTGTAGGGTGTTTACTGAAAATACTTCTATTAAAAAAAAAAAAAAAAGGAGAACAAAACCTAAAGAAATTGTTGTGATGTAACATTCTGCCAAATGGAAGCTCCACGTTGAGACAGGACCGTTTCTTGGGCTTTTATCATGATTCCCTGAAAACACTCTTGCAATACACACATCCTGCAAACACCCCAAATGTGAAGGGGATTTTTTAAGACTCAGTTTCCAGTATGGGTTTCCAGCTTTCAGAGATCCTGAGACACCCTTGAGAACTGGTTTTACTTAGAGGCAGGCGGTGCAGAGAAAGAAATTTGCCGCTGCCAGAGGAGCTGGCGCTGAGGGGCAGAGCGAGGAGCCGGCGCCAGGAGGCCGCTCTGCAGCTGCTCTGACAGCAGCCGCGATGGAGCGGCGGCCGCGGGGAGCGAGACCGGGCCCCGCGCCCCGGGTGTTCGGGATGCAGCTGAACAGCACCGCGTTCTTGGGCGGCCGCCGCGGAGCCCCAGCCGTGCACGGAGTTATTTGTGCCCCACGTAAACACTGACAGGGCTGCCGAGGCCCAAAAGAAATCTTAAAGTACAGAAAGAAAAGCAAGAACAACAACAAAAAAGAGTCTCCTGAAATGTCGCAGACTCAAAATGGATGTGTGGACAAAGAGTTAATTATTGATAATTTAGAGGTAATACTGTACCCATTGCTTGCTACTTAATTGCAGAAAGAGGGGAAATGATAACTTCTTTTCTGGGTATATTTATTCATGTTTTGCTATGTTTGCATTTGAATTGTACAATATTTACTGAACTTAAAGTGCACTCTGTACACACTCTAATGCTTCCTGTGTAAAAACAGTACAGTTAGTAGCCAGGAATTGTAAAGGACATATAATAATTTAGCTATGAGAACTTAATTTTCATATTTTTTGAAGTGTGAATTAATTTTAGTTGTGTAGGTTTTATTAATCATTGAGTGATTGGTCTGCAAGTGTTTCACCTGAAACATTATTGATTTGCAATATATGTGTTTGAGCTTAGTGTTTGTCTACATTCACTTCCCTCTCCGTCATTATCTGCTGATTAGTTTATCTATAATTGAAGTCAATAAAATCTCCTTAATGTACTGTGCTGCTGCGTGTCACTAAAAGCTAGTTGTAATCACGGAACTACTTTAGTGCTTGGAATCATAAGAACATGTGGAGCGTGCCCTCATACTCTCCTTCATATTGCATAAACATCAAGAGCACTAACACATAAAGCATGAATTAGGAGCATGAATTTATTTTAAATTATAATCGCTCAGTGCAATGGCACCCCATTAACATCAGCTGCATACGTCATTCACTAGCAAATTCCAGTTTAGTTGCAGACTGTAGTCATCAACTGGAATAAACTTAAACATCCCAAGCAACGACCACACAGAGTATTTTAGGGAGCTACTTGTTCAGCTAAAGGGGGCCAAAGGGTCTGTGGTTACTGCGTCAGCTTGGGCCTTCAGAGAATCTTCCTGGGTTTTTGCCACAAAATACTCCGTGGCAGCAGCAGTTGTAGAGGCCTCCAAAACACTGAGCATTGAAAAATTAATCAGTGAAGCAAAAGCTGAACCATATGCTCAAATGTTTTGCTCAATCAAGGTCTCAGTGCCTCTACGTCAGCTCAGCATGGGCCTGGGGGAAGTATTTGTGAACGTGCTCTCTCCCTTGCATCACACACCTACACTGCCTTTGCCAGGCGCTGGGAGAGCTCAGACACCAAGAAAACCATTAAAAACAGCTTTACCCGCCAGAGGCAGTTCCAATAGCCAATTCCAGGGAATGGAGTGGTTGAGGGAGGAAGCCCCTTGGCTCAGGACTACATCTGGAGCGCTGCCTCTGCCTGGTTTCTGCCTCCCAGCACAGCTGGACACGAGACCAGGGGCAGCTGACCCTGTGTAAGCAGGAGGTTGGATAAGAAAACTCCTGAGGTCCTTTCCAACATGAATTGTCCTGTGATTTTATGACATATATTAATACCATGGCTCAAAAGAAGTAGATAGTAATGACTACAACCAAAGGTTTAAATATGAGAAGTTCCGCAGAGATGACTTCCATTCCCATGAGCTGAGACTGGGGCAACCTGGGCAGTGAGCCACTACTGCCACTTCGGGACTGGCAGGAATCGCTGGCAGGGGATATTTCATCTTTCTAGACTCTTACTCCTTCCTCAGTGTAACATACCTATTAGAATTGTTTAAAATCCTTTGCTGGGATACGTAGGCAGGGAGAAGACAGCAGAGCACTCACTTGCATTTCGCATTGCCTTGGCAGTACCACGGATTTCTCCCCTGCCCCCAAGCTAAGCTGTGCCTTGACTTCCCCTTCTCTGGAGATCTTCCAAACCCGCTTGGACGCAGTCCTGTGCCACGTGCTCTCGGTGACCCTGCGTGTGCAGGAGGTTGGACTAGATGATCTCTAGAGGTCCCTTCCAACCTTTAGCATTCTGTGATTCTGTGATTCTTCCATGAACACATACATTTAGCTGGGCTGTCTTTAATCTGAAAAATGATCAATACAAAAGATGCAGGAAGACGTTGAAGCAATTCATAACTCAAATGAGTGGCTTTAAATCTCTGTTTATGTAACTGTTCAAGGTATGCCTCCATATAAATAAATGGTCTATACATTTAATATAAGACCACGCTATAGCGGGAAACCAAATTGTCAGTATAATGAGATTTACTTACTGGGTATTTTCTTTCTCAGCAAATGCTGCAAATGGAAGACAAACTTCACAACATTGTCTGCTTTGGGGATTTGTTCAGTTACTGATCAACTTAGCTTTTAGTAAGGGATACCAAATGCTGCTACATAATCTCTGAAAATAAAAAGTTCTTTTGTTACCTGCAAGAAAGACTGTTTTGCTGCATTTTAAAAGAAAATTGAAGATTATTATATGTTAAAAAGGCTACAAAGAACTATATAAGTCTCATATATTTATAGTTACTCAGATCTTGAGCTGAAGTTTGTAGCATTTGTTACTCTGTATAATACAAGCTAATGCATGATTCTATTCTTGAATCTATGTAGCATCCTACTAATTTCAAGAAGAAATATTAATAAAATACTTAATAGAGCTGTCAGAAAACAGAATGCCATCATTTCAGTTTTTGTTTCCTTCTTATTCAAAATGAAAAGTCAAAACATCACAGAAAGGAAAATATAAAAGGTAACTAAGTGGAGGTACATCAAAATCGATCCTTTTGCTATCACAACATATTACACCACAAAACATGTAAAAAGTCTGCAATACTAACCTAAAAGGTATAACTAATTAATGAGTTGTATTCACATCTAAATTATAAAGTTGAAACAGGTCATCTCCACTTCTAAAACTTCAGCCAAATTGACACATTCTGTACAAAATATTGTAACCTCTTGTATTTTTTTATCCTTCACCTATACAAGCTGATATGAATGCCACAATGATCCAGAACTTCTTCAGTGTATTTTTGCAAACTGAGAAGGAAATAGATGTGTGCCAGAAAACTGTTGACAGGTTTGGTACAGGTTCACAAACCTACGTGGAAATCATAGGGATTTCTTGATCAAATAGCCCCATAGAAGCTAACTGCTAAAAACTCTTAGAAGTCTGTTTTTCTTCAGGACCTCTGCTTCTCTGGCCTTCAGAAAAGAAATGTGGCTTTATGTTTTTGCAGCCTACAACATTTTATTCATGAGACAAGAGTTTTGCCGGAACACTGTTGCGAACTGTCTCAAGGACAGTTAAGAAATTCATAAAATACACTATGTCACTTTAAACACTTATTTTTTGAAGTGTTTAGAGTTATTCATTTTCTTCAGTATTTATAGTTCTTCACAATCCTACTTTTATTTCTGCAACAGCAGAAAACACTCCAAATTCTGTGCTCCGGGTAAATAATATTAACACAATGCAAGACAATGAAATATTGGTTTTAACTACCGCTCAGATCAGATTTGCAGCTAAGTCTCATTTTAATATTTGTAGCATTTTGTATGCTATATGATGCTGTCTGGATGTGTGCTAGCATAGCTGTGCTGACTCTGAGGAAAAAAAGACCAATCTTGCTGGACCACTATGATCTTCCTTGTCATGCGCCTCTATCAGGGGAGGAATATTTCTGTCAGTTTGTCTCTCTAAGGAAAACTGTAACTATGCTAAGATAGCTCTTTTCCCTGAAATATGTTTTGTCTGTCTAGAAGCTCCTTTCTGAGGTCCACAGACCAGACACTCTCTAACAAAGGTAATTCTTGGGACAATTATGGATAAAATAATTAAAGCTACAAATTAATTAATGGTTTCCTATTGACAAATAGTAGTTCACACAGAAAATCCCTCTTT
Source organism: Tinamus guttatus (assembly GCF_059628265.1). Lineage (NCBI taxonomy): Eukaryota > Metazoa > Chordata > Aves > Tinamiformes > Tinamidae > Tinamus > Tinamus guttatus. The sequence goes on from NW_028288747.1 coordinate 5,795,483, forward strand.
GTTGCTGTCTGTTCTCCAGGGTCAGTAGACCCGCAACCGGCAGAGGCAAAGTTTTGGTTTGGCTCTGGGAACATAAGTATCACCACAGCTATTTTTGCCAAAATGTATCAGCTAATAGCTATTCTATTCACCCTTATCTGTTCTCAGACAAGAGAAACAGACAAACCAAAGTGCCATCTAAACACGAAAAGAAATCAGATCCTCAAGTGCCATGTTTTTACAAAATGCTTGTGATCACAAAAATAAAGGACAGAACTAGAAAAACCTATGGAAGGAAAAGGGCATGTTCAAGATTCCTTGCATTCAGTATGAGTCCCTGGCAAGACTCAACAGGGAAAACACATCAAGGAGTTTAAAATGGATCAGCCTGAAGAAAAAGGTCAGAGGTTTGAAGGTAACTGTGTGAACTACTGTCACGTATGGCTTTGGAAATACTGGATCTTGAAGAGAAAAAAAGTTCAATGTCAGCCTCACTGAATAATACTGAATACAACTCACAACAGAAACAATGTAATCTAATGACTGAGTTAAGGAGGTAACACTAATCATGAGATCCCTGTCAAGATAATTTTAGCCAGAGGAGACTATGGAATGCATGCAGCAGAAAAAGCAGGAATAAACTGAGAAGAATGTGGCTAAAGAACAGAGGGCCATCAACATAGCCAGGATCAATCAGGCAGCTGAATTAGCAATGCACAGACAGTAATTTTGGTCTGTTATGCCTGTAATTTATGAAGATGATGATATGAAAGAAGAGAATTAGTTAAAATTATTGTATTTGAGAAATTGCGAGGAATGAAAATATGATTACATCCAAGTACTTTATAGAATTTGGTGTTCATAAAAATAGAACACTAAGTACAGAAAGTTCTACTTTTTTTTTTCTTGAAATAGCATATCAGGACTTTTCTTTTTTCTTTTTTTTTTTAATGAATTGATTATACTTATGCAAAAACCAGCAGGCAGCTTCCCTACTGCTGCGCTTTTATCTCTGTATTGTTTATTCATCCCCATTAGGTGAAGCTATCAGGCAATGCAGATTTTGATGAGATATTAATCATGCACATATATAAACCCACAACATAAATACATGTATTTGTAGCCAGGAAAAAAAATAACAATAGATAGTATCACTGACCATAAGGATTCAAAATAAATAACAGCAAAGGTTTTGGCTGATAATATACTAAAGGAAGATATTACATAGAAATAATCAGTGACAAATTGTTAATTTCATACCTTGACCATGGGAATAGCCTGCTGACGTACTAAAAATTGCTCTTGGCAATGAATAAATCCATGGAATTCACACACCTGTGTAGAGTAGATTCCATTAGTCCAGAGTAAAAAATAAATGAGGCAAGTGAGCATCCTAACTTAAAACAGAGTGGCCTAAGTTGGAACGGGTCCCTGGAGGTGATCTGGTCCAATCATCTGCTGAAAGTATGGCTTTAGATTGTATCCAGGGCACCATCTAGTCACATCTTGAATATTTCCAGCAAGCAAAATTCCACTATTTCTCTGGGCAACTTATTCTAATGTTTAAGCATGCTTTTTTTTTCCTAATATCCAGATGAAATTTCCCCTGAACTTCCCCATATTTTTAAAACTCATGCAATTCTTGTTGGTCTAATTTTCCATCCTGTCAAGGCCTCTCTGTACAATAGCTCTCCCTAACAGTTTATACATATCTCCTCCCAGTATGGTGACATCTGCAAAATTGGTGAGGTTTTTGGTTCATTTCCAACATCCAATTCATTTATAAAGATATGAAACAGGACAGGAGCCAGTATCAGCCTCTGAGGATCTTCACTTTCGACACTGCCAGTTTAACTTGGAGCCATCAATTCAGCCGGTTTTCCATCCATCTTGGGGTTCCTCTGTCCAGTGCACAATTTATCAGCTTATTGGCATGGATGTGGGGTGAGACCACATGAAACACTTTGCTGATATCGAGATAGGTCACGTCCAAAGTTCCCCTCATCCATCAAGCAAGCTGTTTCACCCTATAAGGCAATCAGGTTGTTTGAACCACATCTTCATTCTGCTATTCATCTTCCTCACACAACCCTGAGGGTTTTAAAATCCATGATCTTATAATCTGTGCAGCCAAGTCTAGCACTGACAGTTGTGCCTCCAACCAAGTCTCTCCGTTTGTAAACAACAGGTCCTGAAGAGCATGACTCCGAGTCAGCACATCCAGGAAGTGCATTAGAACGATAGAATCACAGAATCACAGAATGCTTAAGGTTGGAAGGGACCTCTAGAAGTCATCTAGTCCAACCCTCCTGCTCCAGCAGGGACACCTAGAGCACGTGGCACGTCCCAGGCAATTCAGGGAGAAAGTAAGACTGACATTTAGAATACATACTGTGTGGATAGTTGCTGAGTGTTAAGCCACTGGGTGTGTGACTGAGTTCATAAACCATAGAATCATAGAATGCTTAAGGTCGGCAGGGAACTCTAGAGATCATCTAGTCCCACTCCCCTGCACACACAGGGTCACCTAGAGCACGTGTCACAGGACTGCGTCCAAGCGGGTTTGGAAGATCTCCAGAGAAGGAGACTCCACAACCTCTCTGGGCAGCCTGTTCCAGTGCTCTGTCACCCTCACTGTTAAGAAATTTTTCCTTAAGTTCATGTGGAACTTTTGATGCTTCAGTTTCTGGCCATTCCCTCTAGTTCACCACTGAAAAGAGGCCAGCACCATCCTCCTCACTGCCTCCCTTGAGGTACTTATAGACACTGATCAGGTCCCCTCTCAGCCTTCTCTTCTCCAGGCTGAACAGGCCCAGCTCCCTCAGCCTCTCCTCATAGGGCAGATGTTCCAGGCCCCTGATCATCCTTGTGGCCCTGCGCTGGACTCTCTCCAGGAGCTCCACATCCCTCTTTCTTATACTGTGGAGCCCAGAACTGGACACAATACTCCAGATGCGGCCTCACCAGGGCTGAGTAGAGGGGCAGGATCACCTCCCTCGACCTGCTGGAGACGCTCTTCTTAATGCAGTCCAGGATCCCATTTGCCTTCTTAGGAAGCTGTTCACTTCGGAACACATTCCAGAAGCCTCCTAGGTTGCTTCTGCACCACTGTGGTGCTCTCCAAGCAAAAAGTTTTGCTGTCCAAGCAATTATCAATCTAACTAAAATCCCCCATGAGAATTGCAGGGCCTGCAAACATGACACTTCTTCACGCTGTCAGCTAATCACAACCTAGCTCTGAAGAGTTTGGTAGAAATTTTCATCCTGACCAAAATAAGCATTACTGAGCATAAATACCTGAGAATGTCTAGTAATGCTGAGCTATGCTTAGCATCAGCACAATATGAAATTTAGGCTAATCAATCTCAAGACAAGACAGACAAGCCACATTCCCATGCTCCTTAGCCCCTAGGTCAGAGCTGGGGTAGATGCCCAGAGCTGTCTGCACCATCCTGTTTGCTTTCACTGCATCCCGAGAGAACAGATTGAAGACTGCAGCCCCCTGAGCACAATCCTTTCTACACCTGCCCTCACCAGTGCCAAAATGTGATCTCAAGAAACATGCTGGAGTTTGTGCTCAGTCCAGAAAGAAACATGCAGGAGGCATCCTGAGAGGACTCTGGCCTTTTCTAAGCCATGCGGTGCTATTACCAACAATACATGACCTACAGAGCAAACGAATTTGGATTAAGTTTCCAGGGAGATATTGTGCTGGAATTATTTAAAAAACATGATGAGCTTCATCTTAGCTGCCACTGAAGGAATAGCAACATGCCCACTGTAAATGTCTGCACTATCAGCGGCATTTACAGTTTCCTAGTATTTGGAATAAGGTTACCAGTTTTAATTTCTAGTAACTGGAATGACTCTTGGTTTGGGAGAGCCAGAGATTATTCTTGCCAAAAAAATCTGGGTATTTTCCCAGAAAGGTTAAATTAAGATTTAACAGTTTGAATCATTTGTTCCATTCTTCTCAAATGGAGTAACATATTCCAGTTGCATTTTTTTTTTCATTTCTTCACCCTACTCTTTCATATAATTGAATCTTCACTTTGGCAACGTTCCCATATCATTTGCTCCAGTCAAACAGTATCTTGTTCTAAGCCATCTTGTTTCTGCTAGTGAATCTCTAGAGTAATACATAATAGGAGATTACACCACTTCTCAAAGCCAACTCACTGACTTATCAAAATGTTGCTGGAAAAACTTAGCATTCTTATTTTCATATGTTTCCCAACAGAGGGCCAATTAGTTTTGGAAGGCTTTGGAATCCCATAATATGGATAGGAGTTTTTTTATGATGTATTTATAGATGCAGAAGGTTTCAATTAGACAGCCAAGGTGAAAAAGTCACAGTTAAAGAATGTGGTGGTTTCTGTTCTAGCTGTAGACCTAAAATTATATGATGAGTCACCGGAAGAGAAAACTTATTATTGTCCTTTCTTGTCTGACCTCTAATATTCGATGATGGAAAGTTTGTGCACTAAAAAGGCATGCCAATCCCACTGCTTGTTTTGTACATAGAAAACAAAAACGCCATGTCCTATTCATTTGTCTGACACTACAAGCTCAATAAAATATTTCAGTGCTTTTAAGCACTTGGATTTTTCCAGTTTTTTTTTTTTTTTTAGAATTGTTATGCCTTTGGACATTTACACCGGAGTGTGTAGCAGTGACTTCTGCTCAGTCTTAGACATGTTAGATTTGTTGCAGAAGAAGTCAGCTACTACAGAATAAGAAGTAGTGATCTGCCTTCCCTCCTGTCATCTTATGTGTTCTACAACTACCATAACAAGCTTCTGGAATATCCTGATAATAAATTTCTGGAATATCCTGGTAATCCTTTCCAGTTGCTTCTTCAGATCCACAAATTACTGCTGAACTGGGGATCTGTTACTGTCTAGCCATTTTTTTTCCTTCTTTTGCCCATCTTCTCACCCCAGACTTCATAAAGTACATCTGTGCATCCCTTTGCCCCCATTACATTCAGTATTTTGACAGAGTGGAACAATATGTCAACAGCAGAGGTTTGGTAAGAGGCACAACAGTCAACTGCATGATTCATGTGATGTTCACTTTGCGTGTGGGAGACTGCTTTTTTTATTCCTAGGTTTCAATCAGGCAAAACCCACTTTCACACCCTCAGCTGAGTGCTTTTTCAACCCCTACTTACAAATACCTTCCTGACTTGCCTACACACACATGTTCATCTAGGATTCACCTTGCAAATAAATAACAGAAATGCAAAGACATTTTCAGATGCTGTAATACATTGGAAGAAACTGAGCTACGCTGCTGATGTGTAAGTCACAACAAAGTAAAACACCCAGCTGCATCAAGAAGATGGAGGTTGATTTAGGAACTATTGTCCCCTTAGAGAAGACAAAATACATGACTGATGTCACATCCAAAAGCAAAGGTCACATAGATGAGCCCTTTCTTGGCTACACTGCACAGTTCTAACTGCTTCTGCAGCCGAAATATGAAGTTTAATTATTATTCATTTGAACAATTCAAAGTAATTCCTGAAATTAAATTTGTAGTTGAATAACAACTTTTAGACTAGTGAAAAATGTAATCAGAAATGCAAGATGCACTGAAAATACAGAACTGGCATAAAGATCACATTTATCAGAACAAATATGAAACAAATGCTGACCAAAAGTAGAACAAAAGTAGAATTTCCTAAATTGAACAGAATCACTGGGGATCATTATCAAGGTAGCTGCACATATACAAAATGGGTCTGGGAATGGGATCACTGGGATTCAAACAGGAGGCCTAGATAGTTGTTTGCAGCTGAACGTGTAATTGGCTTATATTTCATTATAGCTAATTGCTGTGAAGAATACCAGGAAAATTGTTTTGTTATCCATTCTGGGAAAATTACAGTCTAGACGAAACAAACGGTTTGCCGACAAATGCTTTTATGAAGGAAGTTATTACAGCTCTAAGGAAGAACACTGCTTTCACAGCAGGGCACAAACTGTGGAAATTCGGAAATAAAAAGGCATTTGGCTTATGTAGAGATCCTGCCACACTAAAGACCTGTAAGGAAACATGGCATACATCTGCCAGGTTGTCTGTTTCATCATGATTTATTTGCAGAATCCAGGCAATACAGCAGCTATTGTATTCCAGAATGGACAACAAGTCACCACAGAATTTGGGGCAGAAAGATAAATTACTACTGTTCATGCTTACCTTTCCTGTGTAAAAGTGAGTTTGGAAAAATATGTTAATGTCAGTCAACAAAAGGCAGTAAGGCACAGAGTTTTGCGTGTCTTAGCCCTGACTTAAATTGCCCATTCCAAGAAGCCTGCATTTCTGATCTTTTCCTTACCATCAGATGGGAGTAAAGTTTTTAAATCACTAAAGCACCTTCAATTTTAAGGTACTGATGGAGCCTTAGGTACATTCTTTCTTCATGACTGGAATAAGATGTAACAACAACAAAGAGGAGGAGACAGAAAACATCCAAATACCTCTTTGAGTTTCCCCCTCTGTTCTTGCAAGAACATTAGTCTTTCATTCTTTCTTTAGAGAGGAGTTTTTCAGCAAGTATTTCTGAACCCTTTAACACAGCTGGAATCTACTTTTCCTTCTTCTTTTTTAAGTGCAAATGTGTCTAGGTGCAAAAGTTTATTGTTCTTCATGAAGAATTCCACATTTAAATTCCACTTCTAAATTTCACATTTGTCCCACCTTCTCTTTCTGACAAACTGCATTGGAGAAAAGAATGGGCTTTTAAGTTATACCCATTCCTATAGAATCTCTGCTTTCTGGGCTCTCAGATAGACCTGCAAACTTTATTGATCACAGCAAGAATGTGCAAAACTGTTTAATTCAGCATCCAGCTGTTATTGCTGGGCACTGAAAGTGGTTGCCCAGACTTCTACTTATGTAACAGAATACTTTGTGCTCCTACTTTCCTTTAATGCGGACTCAAAACATGTCCACATTAGGTTCATAGCCTACCCGAACCAGCTGTCAACAGAAATTTTATGGAGCTCCTGGACAAATGCTGCTTGCCAGGCTGCCTGTGGTGGTAGAGACTGCTTGTGTCTTCACTAAGCCATTCCTTAGCAAGTTGCAAGAGCTTTAAATGAACTCCTGGCCTGTTTATACCTCTGAAAGATATTCAGCTTGGTGAGGCCCACTACACTTCTACAGAAGAGCACTCGGGGAAGAAGATTTAGACATGGAAAATAAATCACTTTGCTGGTTTGCTTGGAGGTTGCAGAATCTTTGTCATTGGAAGGTTTGCATTTGTGGGGCTTTTGGGGTTTAAGATTGGATTTGATAAAGATTTGCCATGAATGATCCAGTTATTGATTGGGTCTTAGGCAGGAAAAGAAAGATAGGATCACTAATGGGCTTCCCAGGGATTTTCACACCTTCTTCTCTATGATTCTGTGAAAACAAGTTTGCTTTTTTCTTTCCCTTCCATGTTTTCTTCTCATTCAGAGTCCCCGTGGGGTATTTCAGGCTGATTGTCATCTTCCCTCCTCATCCTCTCTATGTTGGCAATGAATTCTTCTCTGCTGACCTGTGTGATGCATCTCCAACAGTATCTTCCTTGGCCTCTGTCCTTCTGCCCTCCTAGGCCAGCTGAAGCTGCTCCCCCAGTTGGCCTGTGAGCTCTGCGGCTCAGGTGATCGATCCTTGGCACCAGCTCAACATGACAAGCAGGCTCTGGTCTGACTATTCCCTATTTCCCCACCAATTTTCTAAAGACCATAGCTGGCTGGTACAGATTCTCTAGTAGCTAAAATGAATTACATTTATATCCAGTCAGCCCAGATGAGGGACCCCAAAGTCCACTTCATTCCTTCAGAAAACATCTTCACTGCCCCAATAAAAGCCATATGTCAGGTTGCTCAACTCCACAAATGGGAATCTTTACGTAATTGAATATTCCAGCCCACCTTGTTCTGATGCAGTATTTACTTAGTGCTAGCTCAATTATTTGCTTCCAGCAATCAATATAAAATAAAACAGGTTTTTGGTGCCTCTGAGCATTCTTAGAGTCTTGCCCCTTGGAAGACTTTTTGTTAATTCCACTTTCTCCTCCAACTTAGTCTTTCTGATGCTTTGGACTGTGTTTTTCAGGCCATACCTTCTATGTCCAGAACATGTTCTTCTCTCTCTTCAGATATCAAAAATGTTTTTGACCCAGCCTCTGATATGATCTTCATCATTATCAGTGACTTCCTTCCAAGACACACCTGAAATTTTTTTTTTCTTTTCGATGTGGAAGCTTCCCAGTGGTTCAGTGCTAAAATATTCACGTTTCCTTCAAGAAACCCTTCCACGTGAGGCTGTTGAGTGCTTTTAGGTTTGCAGAAAGAAGCAAACTTGCAAGACAAGCAGACAGCTTGTGAGCTAAATCTCTTGAGCTTTGAGGGGCTTGTTTGCCTGAAGGGTGAACACAGTTCACTGCAGCTCTACCAAAGTTCCATTTTGTTAATAAATGTACAGCATGTAGCTGGCTAAATGAAAAATGAAATCCAGTTATAATTCCCGAAGCACTTCAGGGAGGTGTTATACTGACAGAATGCCGATTTGTATCTTTAATAGGACATAATACTGGTGCAACATCAAAATCATTTTATATAGGTGCATGTCATAAAATGCTGAAGCATCCTCATGGCTAGAATAGACTTTGTAATGTTGTCATAATAAAAGAGCAGTTTTAGCCTTTTCCCTTCTGTTCTAAGTAGCTTTTAGGAACATGAGAGTACTTTTGATATTCCTCAAATACAGCATAACAAAATCAGATTTTTTAGTCAAAGAGTCTTCCCAAAAGCCACTTTCTCACTCCATTATTAACATTTACAGTTACACTATTTTGTAAAATAAATAGTACATCCCACCACTTAAATGCATGTGTTGCTTCTCATGAAGGCATAGACTTTTTTTATTATTATTTAATTATTTTCTTAAGCTGCTTTATGTATTCAGTAGATTGAGGAGGTTTCGTTCACCTTCGAAGTAGCTTTGCTGCCAAGCTGTCAGTGCTCATCAGTTCTCATCTCGAATATGATGGAAGCTTTATTATCTTACTGCCTTCAGTGACTGCTAGCCCCAGGCTGGAGCAGTGATATAAGACTGACTTAGTAGTCGTTTATCCATCTGCTTCCCAGCACCACTTTTTGCAATGACTTTAGGCATTCTGCTGATCTTCTAGGCAAGGACCACCTCTGAAGTATCGTTGCTTGAAAAATGATATGGTTAAAAATGGTGAGCTATCCTGTCATTTAATTTAACTTTTGGTTGCTTTCTGATTGACACCCTTTAAAGGAAATATGAAGGACTATGAAGTTACTAAGAGTAACTAAGGTATAAAACTTTGAGCTAATTTAGCACATTGAGATTGTTCCATTTCTTTTTGACTCTGCTTTGGATTACAGTTTTAGATAGATACACTTTTTCTCTCCTCACTTTGAAAACATATCGGTATCATACTTTCAGAATCCATCACGGAAAGTTCATCTGGGACACTTTCTAGGTTATTACATGAGCATTTCAGCATCCTACAGCTGCAAACACAGCTTGAGCTGCAATTTCCACAGATTTGCATTTACAGTTAACAGCCAGGAACACTTACACATGCAGAGCTTCTGCTGGATATAAGCACTTCGAAAATTCTCCTTATTTTTTAATAAGGAGAATCTCTCTCTTGTTTTTGCATAAAAAGCATCAGAATTTAACTCCTGGTGACTATAAATGAATGAGTCAATACATCTGTTCTCATGCTACCTACAATCTTGCATCAGTATATAACCTTGCAGGGGAAGTGAAGAAAATGCCATCTCTTGGCCTCTTTTGGATCCAGCCTTGATTAGTACTATGTGGAAACCAAGGCTACGCAAGAGCTATTGGATAGTAACTGCAATGAAGTAGGTCTTTTCCTAGCAGGTATCTGTGCTTGCAGTTAATTGCTACCCTTCCTGCAAGCCTGGTGAGAAAAGCAGAAGAGCAATTCCACTGTCCTCAGGGCCCGGGCACCCTGCAACTACAAAGTTCCCTCTTCCATCTGTTGCAGTTCTGATCCAAAACTACAGTTTATTCTCTGATTAATAGCTGGTCTGAAAAATTCAAAGGTGGGGACTTTTTGACTAAGTAAAATAAATCAGATTGCCACTAAACCCAATCAGCTCAGGGCTGAAAATAACTTCTGCAATCCTCCTCTAAAGTGTACATTGTTTTAAAAATAACTGTGTGGCTTTTTTTTTTCAGAGCTGTATTTCAGATAAATTTGTCTTGTCCAGTAAGATGGTTTTAACATACATAATTTGATGCAAGGAAATTTCTGTATTTACAGAAGTATGGAATTGTACATTATAGTACAGTAGAGATTGATTCTAGGAAATCTTGAAGTGTATTTAAGTGTAGCTACTAAAACTAAAGCATGGTTTTGGCTGAAATTTTGTTTATATAATTTAATTGTCCTTTTGCTCAGAAAGGGAGTAACTATCACATGAAACCTACTCATTTGTGGGAGAAGGAGGAAAGGCGGGACACGGTCATAAGGGAATATTTTCACAGTTGAGGGCAAAGTAGAAATATTCTCTGTTGTAGGAACTGCTTGGGAATGCACAGAGAGTACAGGTCATTGGCACTTCTGTTTTTGCATCTCGTTGCTAATAGTTTTCCTAGCAAAAATAACAATTTTACTGTGTCTTTGAATAAATTCCTGGGCATGGTTTTAAGAAAGAGAAATAGTATTGCACAAAAAGCACCATTAGCAGCTCTGCCTTCCTATGTTACTTCTGAATTTCTCATGAAGACATGTGAAAAGCTAGAAAAGACCTAGAACAGAGAGAAAGCTCAGAAAAACAAAAGTAGCATAAGAGTTTCTCTTTTATTCCATTTGAGCTGCTCAGGTACTATAACTCAAACACTGGTCAAATGAATAAAGTAAAACAAAATAAAATGGCTATGGTTCTAATACCAGGGAGGAAAACAAAAGAAAGAAAAGAAAAATAAGAGGGAATGGTGCAAGATTTGTTCCACTGGAGACCTGTCCACCACCTTGAAACTTGTCCCATTACTGAAATGTTGGGTACCTGCAGACAGGAGTAAGGCAAGGGAAGATGAGGAAAGAAAGATAAAAGAGAACAGTAAAAGGAAAGAGAGTCTAATAGAACTAATGTAAGCTAGAAGTAGAAACTTTTAATTGGAAACAGAGTATAGAAGCTCACAGCTTGGAAGTCTCAATTGAAGTTTTTGGCTCAAAGTCTTCCTGGGAGATGCTACCAAGTAAGGAACAAGATTTACAACTGTGGAGAGAGAAAAAAAAAAAAAAAAAAAAACGAATAAAGCCCACTGAATACCCAGAGCTGGCAGGAATGTGGCAGTGAGGGAGCAATTATGCAAAGCAGTTCTCTCTGAAAGATTTCTAAGCTACTGGAGGGCACTCCGAGTTTGACTCGGAGGTGAGACGAGGCAGTAAAGATGATCAACGGCGTATTTTTACTTCTCTAGGGAAAGCTGCTTCACAGCCCTACAGATTTAAACTGGCCATTATGGTGATTCACATTGCAAGCCTATAGAAAGCAGAAAATTCTTGCAGCTAGTCCAAGCAGCTTGGCCATTGCCTTACTCTGTGTTGGAGGCTCTGGAGAAGAAAGCTAAGAAAACATAAACCACATATTCAGAGGATGCCTCTGAATGTTTTCAGCTATAGTTTTATAGTTGCTTGACTCTAAGTGTCAGATTAAATGCATAGATGAATATTACCTGATCTTTCCCAAACACAAACTCACGCCATGCTGTGAGCTTGTGGTACAGCCCAGTCACATACGTGCATGTACACACAAAAACATACCTGCACACACACACACAAATGCTTTGCCCAAGTCTGGCAACATCACTTGTTTTACAGGCTTTTTTTTTTTTTTCTCCATCTAAAACAGCACAAATGTCCTTTTAATTGTTGAGAAATGTCTGAAACCTAAGAGTGTGATATGACCAATACTGACTTTATTGACACAGGTGCTAAAAGAAGGCTGCCTCCCTAAGCCTATAGGAACAAGCAGTCTCTGTGCTGATAAGAGAAGAATGGTGAGGAAGTTGAATGCGATACAGATCTTGCTCTTTCACATGCTAGTCTGTTAAACACGGCTGTACAAGAAAAAGAAAATTATTTTATGTTATGCAGAACAGTGCTTGAAGCTACGGGGACAAAGGAAGTTATTGCTAATTATTGACAATTTTTCTTCTAATCAAAGTGAAAAAGAAATTGAGGTCAGTGCAAATGGCAGGCGGATGATTTTGCAGTAACTGAAAAGTAAAAGGAACGAGGCCGTCTGTGACACAAGCCCTCCGAGCCTGGGGAGCTCTCGGAAGGGGATTCCACGTTCGTATCCAACTTGGCCCAGGCCAAGCCCACACCAGCTGCATCCCAGATAATTAACTTCTTGTCTAAGGGCCTGCTCCTGGGCCAGAGTTTCTCCAGAGAGAGGCTGAATGTGCTCTGTATCCATTAGTTACAATCCGTCATCTCTCTGCCTTATATCCGGCCTAATAGGATATAAGAAATAAAGTCTCTGTTCGCAGAAGACAGTATGAAGACTGTCATGCTAAACTCATAATTAATAGACACAGATAGTGCAGGGAAAAGTTGAGTGACCTTCTGCACAAGGGCCTCTTGCCTGCACATTTTCCATTTTCTTAGGCAGCCGTTACTCCAGGGTAACGCGACGCCAGTCATGTACAAATGCTACACTTCTCTGAAGATGCCTTTTGTCCTGAATAAAAGCTAAACAGTTTAAGAAATAAGTTTTGCAGGAAGAATAATTAGCAAACAAAGTTTTGTTTTGTTTTTAATAATATGCAAATTCAGTTCTGCTTTGTTTAAAATGCGATGGTCCATTCCAAAAAACAGATTTCCTGCATTTACATTTTTCCTGGCAGGAAAGAGAAAGGAAAGGAAGAAGCTAGCAGGAAAGAGGAACTGGCCTAAGACTCAATACTCAAATATAACCACCATACCCCAAATCAGACACTATTTTTACAGATTGTTTTTGATTAGTGCTGCCACCCTTTCTCCCACATAGAGAGGGAACTTTCTAAACAGAAAAAGTTAGCATTTAGGAACATTTCCAAGCTGACTCTTTGCTTAAAGATTTCAAATAATAACTATATTAAAGGAAACATTACTAATGGCACAAACAGCTGTCAAAAAAATAAAATCACCAAACAACTGCTTAATTTGTATTTTCCAGCCAATTTTAAACTCAAAGACACAAACAGGCATTTACACAATAGTGAAGAAACAATAGAAAAAGAAGCAGTATTTGATACTTTGCTTATTCTTCTGCTAACCTTATTAGCTGTGGTATTTAAAATATTGATGTTTGTGTTTGTGACCAGCAAACACCGAAAAGGGGGAAAGCACATTGAAAGGGGAAGTATTTCCCATCCGAAATTATTACTGCATATGGCCTAAAACCACCATTAGAAAATCTGTATTGGAAGCTGTCAGCCTCCCTCAAACAAAACTTCTGATGCCTTAAGATGTAGCAATGTCCATATAATTACAAATGCTTTCTGAACTCAAGAACAGTAGAGTTACATTTTAGTAACATTAAATAACATCCATTCAGTCTTTAGCACACATTGAATTTAGGCATAATAGGAACTCTAATTAGGATCAGTGGGGGAGTAAGGTAAACTTCAATGACAGATCATGGTCTTATAATTCAGTCATTAATTCTGTGATATGTAAAATAACTTAAAGAATGGAGAGCAAAACAATTATTGATCTTTAATATACAGACAACAGATTAAGTTGAAGAGATTATTATGCTACTGACAAATTGTTATGGTTTTTTGGCTTGATTTGTTTATGCAGTGTATATTCTGTACTTACTTGTTTTTGAATATTTATACATAAAAAAGTAAGACTTACAAACCTCTCCCATTTGCACAGGTGCAGGTACATAACTGCACTTTCGAAGTCACAGTCTATAGCAACAAAGGTTAAATTTGGGGAGGCACACCCTTGTACTCCAGTAAGTGAGTACCAGTTACTATTAAAATTGTTTTAAGATTTATTCTAAGTCTTATTAGTCTATTCAACAAAACTGAGAAATCAATGATAGCAAGCAAGCTTTTCTGATGTTTGTCTCTCGATCAAGAAAAGGTTGTTGAAAATTCATGTATTACAGAATAAGACTAAAATAATAGCCTTAATATGAACTGGGCTGAGCCAGAATTGTACTTCTCAAACGAGTAACTGCCCCTGTTATAGTTTAACGAGTACTCACAAGTGAGTAAGTTGTGCTCCATTCACCAGCAGCAGAAACGGCTCATTGCAACTTGGGCTTGTAACGGGAGGTGCCTGCCCCAGGCTGCCCATTGCAGGAGGGTTTGGATCCTCATCCCGAGCCATGCTGGAAGACAAGGTCACCGCAGACGTATTAAGAACTTTTGTTTTTTTTAATATGCCTTATATAATTTCATTTACATGTCATTGGAGTACACTATCGTTATAACTTTTTAAACGAGCTCTTGAGCCCCACGCTTTTTTGTGTTTCATGCTGGGAATTCTATAGAAGGGAAAATGAAGAAGAAAACGAAATACAGAACGAATCTTTTAGCCATGAAATTGTTATTTTCTATGCATGTTACTGCCTGCAGCAATGTGTGTTGGTCATTCTCCTGAAAGACTCTCGGATCATCCACAGTTTGGACAATTACTGATATTTGATAAGGTAAATGCATCACATATCTTGTGACATGTGCTGCTGCTCACAGCAAGGGACTGCGGCTGGGACTGGTCCCTCAGGAGGAAGGGGTTTACTAATTTCAATCAGACACGCTAACAAGCCTAATAATAAAAGAATAGGGAATGTGATAGGACAGGCTAAGATAGGAGATAGAGAATCAAAGTAATTTGTCTTGAAATATCTATTAAGTTTAATGTTTTGTATAAATGGCCACTCTCAGCAAGATTAACTTGACTAAACTAGCTCATTTAAATATTTCAGGTCTGCAATTTAGGGCTTAATAAATGAAACAAAAAACACTGGTCTCACCTACTGTCTTCTTTTAATGAAGAATTGTGATAGAAAATAGTGAGCTGTCAGCACGTATTTTTCCAGCTACGGATCTATGCATGTATCCACACATTCATTATTCATCTCAAGTTTTGTCTCCAAGTCTGTCTTTAGAACCAAGATGTATTTTTGAAGTACTTGTAGATATTTAACCACCCAGTCCTCTAGTTACTTACATTGCTTCCTGGCAAGCAGGCCTCAGTGAAATGCATTGGTGATAGTTTTGTATAGGCAAGTTGAGTTAGCAATGACTGAACTTTCCCTTGTTCAATATCCTGACAGATTTGAGTGGAATGTGAATGCTCAAGGCCAATGTTAACTTCTTTTTTAAAAAAAAATTATCATAATTCACTTTTTTGGGTTTCACATCATACAAAGGCACTACAATCTACTCACTGTTGTTATTTAAGGTTTCTCCCCTTCCAATGAGAAAAAAATTAATGATGTAATCAGAGAAAAGTACTTGTATGAGACTTAGGGGTCTGTTAAACTACTCCCTATTTATACACTTGATCCAGTAATTTTGCAAATACCTCACAAAACGGTGCATCACAGAGCATTTACAATACAAGAAAGAAAATATGGGAAATTAAAAAAAAAAGATTATTTTAGAGATAGAAAACGAAAACCATAGTTCATTCAGTTACAAGTACATAACTGAGATCCTTAAGGACCATAACTTAGTCCTTAAGATACTCATTACCTACTGTCTAGCTCTCAGAGAGCAGAATTTCTAGAAGACATTTCAGGATGTCCTCACTGCCTGAATGTGTCATTTTGAGCATCAGGCTTCTCCTTATTCACCTTATCAGACTAATTAACTCGTGCCTCTGTTTGGCACATTGCCTAAAGCCATACCTATCAAAACACATGTCTTGGAAAAAATAAATAAATCACAACCCGAAAGGGAATGAAAAGGGCAAGACAGATAAGTATGTGGTGCTATGGTTTGAATCCGCTGTTGTTCAGGAACCTTTCCCATATCTAGAGAACCTAACTCCATCCAACTCCTTAGGAAAACATCCGCTTTATGAGAATATGGAAAATTTCTTTCCTTTCTGCTCAATCCAACACCCTAATATTTGTATTAAATGCACAAAATATCTTTTGGATCAAAGGCAGCCCGTGCCTTTTCTGCCCAGTAGATACAGTTTCTCAAAGATCCAGATGTTGCTTATTCCAAGCCCAGATTACCAGCAGCCTGGCAGTTGCAGATTTAATGATAATAATGAAAAACAGGGGTTCAAATCTTCTCAGATAAAATGAGCTATGAACCTTACTGCCCCCCCACCCCATATCCTTCCCTCACCTCAGAAAAAGCCCCTCGCAGAAATCTGCCAGATAAAAGGCAATCTTGTGGGTTCAATAGCATCTTGTGAGAAGAGTTTGGCTCCGATAACTAACTCCAAGATAATTTTATGGCTGTGAATCTGGCGGACACAAAAGCACTGCTTTGCATTATAAAGAGCACATCAGAGAAGTCAAGATTTAAACACACCCTTCGCAGGATTCCCTACTGCTTCCTAAAGCTTCCTTGATTTTGTATTTAATTTCTAGAGCCTCCCGCAAAATGGTTTTGTATCTTACAAGAAGGCGAGTGTAGAAAAACAAGTTCCTCTATGGGAGGATTCAGTCTTTGGTGATCTGAATTACCCTCACAAGAACATGTTTTTCTTCACTGTCTACAGCAGCAGCCTATATAAAAGGCCAACAGTTTTCTATTTTACATGCCTCATTTAAACATCTAAAATTAAATGTGCGTGGATTTGGGTCTGCAAGATTTATGTTTGCCTTCTTTCAGTACCTAACTTCCACAAAGAGTTAATCAAGTCATCGATAGCAGAGCTCTAGCTTTTGTCAGCCTTAGCCAACCTTTCAGAAGAAGTATTTAGTAGGACTAGCAACTACAGCCCTTTCCGGAGAGCGATTCCAGCCTGTTATCACAAATACAGAACTCGGATTAAACCATTAATGACCGTAAAGCCTATTAACAATATTAATAATTCAACCAGCTGTAATGAGCACAATAAATCTACTTTTAAAACAATAAATTAAAATAATTTAAATGATCATTTAAAATAATTTAAAATAATCACACTTTTTAAAGTGATACAATTATATATGATACAACGGCCATAATTTTGTTCTCTTGTTCAAAACCATGAGGTAAGATAGTCAGCAGAAATGCAGGTTTGTCTGGAACTGGTTGGCATTATCCTGTAACCGACAGGCAAGTTTCAGCCCATTTCCATGAACAAATCAAAGGGGACAAAACAGGAGAAGAAGGAAAAACAAAACCAACCAAAACGCACCTACACACTCTCACAATCATTGATTAAGTGAGAAGACACTTGCTGTGACACAGAAATCACAATATGATTTTATCCCACAGTGTGGTCCGGGGAGGAGGCTACACTTTAAAGACCATCTGACTCAAAATAAAACAAATATATTCCTCAAATCCATTCCCCTTCAAGTCAAGCTTTATAGACATATCTACGCCTACAGTAAAGAACAAAATGGGCAGTGCTGTTGTGCCACATGCTGACTATAGATTTGGCTGATGTTAGACATCTACTGCTTTTACATCATTAATGGCTTTAAGATAAACAAAAATAAAACTCATACCTTCCTTGTGTCATACAGAGAGTTTCTTCTGCTTCCCTTCTTTTTCTCCAGGCCCTTTTCAAGTAGGAAGGGTAGAACTTCCTCTTCTGGAGATAAAACATTCAAAGACAGCTCTATCAATACCACTTAGAAATGTGAAAATTAAACACAAATCTTTCCTGCATTATTTTATTTTTGCTATATTTACTACTGAACATATCTACAGGTGAACATGGCATTGCAGCTAAAGGTTCTGGAAGCAGCTACCAGCTGATTTGCATCACCACCATTTCTTGATGTATCTTTTAACCTCCATGGTTCTGAAATTAACACTTTATCCTATCATATTTCTCCAATCAGAGAAATATCATCCAGGGATTGGCCAAGATAAACACAAATTTCATCCTACGTTTATGTATAGTAGGAAATTGCCTCACCAGGCTCTATTTTTCTTCCATCCTCTAACCTGAAGAATGATGATGGGAATTGCCAGAGTATCGATGCGCTCAAGGAAAATTATTCAATCCATTTGCTCAGAGTAGTATCGGATGGGTGCTAACTAGTTCTGCTGCATTTGCTGTCTATTCTTCCCCAGCTCGCAGAACACTCTAAATTGAGCAGTAGAACAAGGGTTTAGCAAGTAGGGTGTTTGATGCTTCTCTTTCTCATGCCCAATCTACATAACGTGTAATGGTATGCATTTGGACTTGACATTAACTTTCAAGGTGATAACGAGGTGATTTTCTAGCTACGCTTAATAGAATGAGATGTTTAGAAATGCATATGGTTCACTGCTGGTCAATCTCCAGCAAATAAAGGATACTTCAGGTCTTTCAATCTCTAAGCTACACTAATATTTTATTCTATATATATATATTTATGTAAAAGCTGAAGAGCGTGTCACCAGAATAGTAGAACTCCCTGTTTCAATGAAACCTCTAAGATGGATGCAGAAAATAAGATGCCTAAGATGCCTAAGATCTGCCACTGAAATCAATGGATGAGATAGGATAGGGTGAAATCAGCGGCAGATCGGTAGTTAAATAGTAGATGTGTCCCATAATGCTGCGTAGACTTGAAATTGGCACACCTAAAAAGGAAGGCCCGCATTACTAATACTCTGTTCAGCAAACAGACTGCATCATGATAAATTTTAATGATATAGTTCAAAAAAGTGTAGAGTTATCTATTAAAATTACTGAAATTCTCAGATATTTAATTTGTCTAACTTGGCAAGGCATCAAGATAAATTGCACAAAAATTTGCATGATTGATTTTACACATCAATACTGAGGGAAAAATGACAAAAGGCTTACAATTTTTTAACTTAGTATTTTTTAAAATTTGCTAAAGCGAATTCGCTGACAATGACATTAACAAAAAGTCTTTTCAGACTATGAAAAGATGAAGGCATGAAAAGACAAGCCCATTTGTATTCAGGCTTCATCTGTACAAATACTCAGTTTCTGTATATAGACCGTCTTCATTCATTATATATTTGTGTCATTCCTACAAGTGCTGTCTCTGAAAGGCTTTGCTTCCACAATCATTCTTGACTGTGAATAAAAATATGTTTCAGTGTTTCTCCGTATGACTTTGCCTGATGTGCAAACATAAGGCACAATTCAGCTGCTCACTTCTCAACTGTGAAAGGACTTTGCTGCAGGGAAAAATAAATTAGTCACAAATTATATGGCTGTTAATAAACACCCATAACCAACTGGTAAACAGCAATCCTTTGGCAAAGAAGATCTTCTGAGAGTGTTTTTCATATTGGGTGCAAACTGTGAAGGGCTGCAAAGATCCTTTCAGTGAAAGGCAGCAATAGGGCATATGAAAATGAACTGTGTGGCCTTACCAGCTCCTGGAGAGGGAGATCTGAGGCAGGTAATGATGCTCAGGCTGCTGCAAACCTTGATGCTCTTCATCTGCTCTTTAAGGTTCCTCTACACCCGACCTTTGCAGGTGAGCCAGTGCTGGCCATTCCAGGAGAGTGGGACAGATTCCTTCACTACAATGTCTTTAAAGCCTCCTGTGAGCTGCGTGATGCTCTCTCTGTGCACGTATCCAGCTGGCAGTCACGTACCATGAGACACGAGCTGATGCAAACTGTAGTTTAAAAATAAATAAATAAAAGTTTCCACCACTGCCTAGAGAAAAAATCCAGATGTGGTCTAATTACTCCCTGACCTCCACCCACACTCTCAGAAATAAAACCTCAACAATGTGACATATTGTGCCATTAGACACATTGCCCTGCAAATATACATTTGGAATACAATTATTATTAAATGATTTTTCACTTCTGCAGTTGCCAAGGCACAGTGTGCTGCTGCCTCTCTAACCTCTTATCAACCTTTCAGTCCCTGCCTTCTCTCCTCAAGCTGCGCCAGCTTTCCTCCCCTGTTTGGAAGTGTCTTGAATGTTGCTTGCATTCCCTGCGCCTAGCAAAATTTCCAAGTAACGTATAAAAAAGTGTTTCTCATAGTCCTTCAACTACTCTTTAATAATTCTGCTTTATCTGTGAGGCCCACAGAGGTCCGATGACAAGCCCCGCGGGGTCCCAGCTCCCTGCATCTACCTGTCCCTCCTCCCTCGAGATCTTTGTGGAGCAATCAGCCTCTCATCCGAGCTAGAAGAGCATCTTGTGCACAAGATGTGAAGTATTTCTGGCAGATTCTACTAAAATGTTAAACATAGGAATGAGAGAAGGTTTTGTTGAAAAAAGAACAAGAGAAAAAAAAAAGCAGGAAAATGGCAAAAGTTGAAACAATCAAAATATGATGAATGGAATTGGAAGGAGTCAGAGAAAACAGCTTATCAGCATAGGGAAAAAAAACTCCTAAGTAAAAGCTATGAAGACTATCTAAGAACTGCAGGACTGTGTGGGTTGTGAGCCTGTGGGCTTCCCATCCCCTTCCTGCTCGTGAAGGTGCTTTCCTTGCCGGAGCTCCTGGAGGCAACACTTGGGAGCGCTGCCTCCAGGGGCATCTCCTTCTCCCTGCGCACAGGTAGATTTCTCTTCTGGAAAGTTGGTCTGAAGGTGATATAAAGATCCCAGGGGATGAAAATCCTTCCCCAATATTTCTGGATCCAGGAACTGGGCAAAGAAGGCGTCCAAACTGAGTCTCAGTTTTCCCCTCCCACTGTGTTACAGTTTGCAGCTGCTTTCCCCTACAAAAAAAGGTATTGGTCCTGGCACAAGGAACAGCCTGTAAAAATGTATTCAATCCAAATGGTACGTTCCTCAGCGCCAAATCCTCATTCAGGAAAATGTGTGTGTACCACATTTTGGAACAAGTTCTGGAACAAGCTGGAACAAGCTCCACTCTTGCATCCCAGGCAGGCTTGAGGATCCACTCCGGCTCCGCTGTGCTGAAAGCTGCTGTCCTGTCCCTGCGGCAGCCTTTGCCTCATCACTGGAACCCGAGAGCCTGGAAGTGACTGCAGACTAACACGCTTCATCTTGCAAGCACCCCCAGCTACAGCTTAGCCACCCCAAATCCTCAGAAACGCCCCATGACTTCCCCATAGCCAAGTCTACAAGACCCCCAGTTTTCTATCTGCAGATTGCCTAAGAGCTAAGCGTTGCCAAAGCGTTTGATGCAAGACTCCCTCTGACACTTAGGGCAGGTGTCCCCTTTTCATCTCACTCACCAGACACCCTTTTTCATGTAACACTGATGAGGCAGATGGTTGTAAACACATTCAGTAGACCAGTGACGAAGACACTTTATAATTACTCCCCTGACAAAATGTTATGGTTAAACACTAACCCTGAACACTTTCATCCAAGCTGAAGGGTCTAACAACCAGGCCACTAATCATTCCTGTACATGAAACACTTAAAGTTGCCTCGTGGTGTATAAATAAATAAATATTCGTTAGGCCAGCAGGAAGGGTGACAGAACGACACAGTGACCATGGAAGTGGTTAGGATACTTAGGTGTATACTTATCTATATCTGTGATACTGTGATACTTATGCAAATCCAGTAAATACGCATTAACTTAGACAAACTGCAATAAATTCAACAGCGGCAAAATGAGGCATGTTGGATCCAGAATACCGCAGGTGCTTGACAGGACATCCCTCTAGGCTTATCAGGTAGCTGGGACAAGGAACCAGAGTGAACTCCAGCTTCTGCTGCCCTAGGCTGGGCTGATATGGTTTGCAGACAGTACTGCAAGAGAGAAGACTTCACTGCTCAGTGTCTCTAATAGATTTAAGTTCCTAATTATCTTTGAGTAAATGGCCATAGGCACTCTGCTTCTCCCTGTCTAGTTTAGGTTATTCAGATTGCTAATTTCTTTTCTTTCTTTCTGAGGAAATTAATTGTCCTCAGACAAAGTGATCAGAATATCTTAAGGCAGAGAGAAGCGCCCAACTCAAGGCCATAACTTTTCTAGCATTACAGTATCTACATCCTTGGCTGAATTTAACCTCTTTTGTTTGGGCAGAATGGATATTATTAATTGGAGATTTGACTCCTATTCCAAAGACATAAGGACCCAAAACCAGAATTATGGCAGGTATTCAGACTGCTCTAGCACTGCTTATCTCATGCCATCTGCAATCCTCAACAAGAAAACAAGCGGAATCACTTCTGACTCCAAGAAAATCAAGCATGTACAAGGTGCTGGTCACGATTTTTAGCTCATTTTCTTCAAGTTTAATGCTCTTGAGAAAATAAAACTGAAAGGAAATCATGTCAAAACACACAGAATGACACTACACAAGGACAAGGCATAGGTTAAAATAAATAGAGAAAGAAGCCTCCTCCATTCTTACAATGTTGAGAGCTCTACATGTGTCAGGTAACTACCAGATTCACACACACACATGCACACTGTATTTTTGTCTCCAGAAAACTCAGGGATTTTATGTGATCCACTGCATTCATGATCTCCCTGCCAGTGTTAGAGTGAAGGATCAGTGCCACCTACAGACAGGGAGTAGAGGGGAGCACAGCTCACGGGCAAGGACAGTAAGAAAGACCAAGCACCAAATTTGGAGGCCCAGCCTTTAACAGTTAAAACACTCACTCCTTATAGAGAAGGATTTGACAATGAAACACCAAAACATTCAGACCACCTTCTCTGCTTATACCTACTGATCATAAGCGTTTCGACGAGCCACTGCAAAGGGAGAATTCGGAACACTGCACGTGCCTGCACCGAGGTTTCTAACAGCAAATCACCAGAAGCAGAACCCATCGCTGTCCACTCTTTTTCTGTGATTTGGGCTGGCTGTTGTCTGAGGCAGTCTGAAGGGGGAAAGCCTTCCCTCTCACTTATAAGCTCCAGTTTGATGATCCAGAAAAAACTGAAATCAGCCCAGCCTCTCACCCCAAACTAAACTATGTTAAACCAAACCTAGAACTTAAGAAGAGATTACAGGAAGGTTAATGGAACAGCACTCATCAATGAAATCAGTTTCAGCCTTGGCAGTGGAGAAAGGACGAGGCCAGAGAGGGACAGGTTATCCTGTCGTTTATGTCATTAAACCCAGCCCAGTTTGCACGCCTTTCCCATACACACACAAACACATACACGCACACGGCTCATGGCAATGGGAAGGCACCAGGTTCTGGTAACGCCGGAGCCGGCACCACTGGAGTGGCCACGAGCTGGTCCGGCTGAGGCTCAGGCTCGGGAGAAGGGAAGAACCAAGGTCTTTCACTTGTGCTGCTGCTGCTGTGTGCTTCCTGCATAACCTCCCTGAGACTGTTAGCTATATGTTGAACAGGGCTGTGCTCGTGGTACTCACCTACCTGACATGGTAAGAGATCAGGTTAAACGAGCTAAAGTCCTGAGGCTGTCAACAGGAAAGTTCCTTTGGAGACTTTGGTATCGAGTATCATTGTGATACAGTCCATCCACAGGCAAACTCAGCAGCTCTGGGGATTTTAAAAGAGGAGAGTAGGAAGTCATTGCTGACCTCTCCTTTTAAATCTCACTTTCAACTTTGATCTTCTGTTTCACATAAGAGGACAAATATTGTTTTATGAGTTGCTAGGAATTTCTTCCAAATTATTTACTGCCAACATTCATTCTACCTGGAAGCACTATGAGCACCAAAGGATGAAGAAAAGCAGGCTCAAAGATCTGTAATGCAACATAGATGCCTGTTAAAAAGAGCTGAGATATTGTTGTAGGAGCCGTGTTATATGTTTCCTCCTTTATTTTGAAAAAGAAAGTAATAAGTAGATAAAAAAGATTAAATAATGGTCTAGTAGAAAATCATGTCTTAAAATCAGATGATACTCTGTGCATTATCAGCAGAAATGTGACAAAAGTTAACATTTTTGGATAACTTGAACCCTCTTTAATTCTGAAGATCTACTAATACACTATCACTAAATTTTTAGACAGATACTCAGTTTAAAATATCTCTATTAATCTCAAAGAAACATTTTAATACTTTAAGAGAGCTCCTTTAAATTCTGTCAATTCCTGCTACATGCGGTTTTACACTTTAAAACATATTGTGGCTCTCGAAGCACCAACCAGCATGTGAGTAGATTGCACCGCATAATCAAGACAGATACTGTGTACTTGCACAATTTAGTGAATTTTAAATCACAGATTATTAAATATCTTCCTATCCATCTCACAAAGCATAGTTCAAATAAGCTAAACTGCCTTGTACTTCCTAACTAGATCAAATTGATTTGAAATAGCAATTTCCTAAAGCTCTGCAGCACTGATGTAAATCAATTATTCGAGATGAATGGAACTCACAAACTGCTCATCTTTCTTGCAGAAAAAGAAAGTTCCTCATTTGTTATCACCAGGGCCCGCTTTTGAACCATGCCCTCCAATTTTTGCTATGCTGCATTTGAATGATACGCTGCTAGAGAAGAAGTCAAAAATAAAACCCAGGTTCTTAAGCAAAGTTTTACTAAGACATCAGCAATATTAGAACATCTTTAATAGCTAACTACTCCACAGCAGGGAGAAATAAGCTATATGTAAGGTAGAAAGTCTCTTCATCCAGCACACCACAGGCTTTGGAGCAAACATTTATCCCACCCATTCTTCTCTCTCTGTATAATAGAAAAAACATTATTTACATCAAAGAGAGATGATTAAATAATTATATTCACCAACCACATTAGAAAGTGGAGGGTTCAATATAAAGGGCGAGTATCATTATAGAACTGGGCATACAATACGTGTTCCTTTTGACTACTTCAGCTGTTTCTGGACAACAGAAGGTTGCCTCAGGAATTCTGTGACAAGCGGAAAATGACATATTTTGGAACTGAACTAATTAATAAAGCTTGTTTAAAAATAATAGGTTAGGAACGGTTCTAACACTAACAGACACTTACTCAGCAATTAGTGTGGTATGAAGGCATGACTGCTAGATGTTTATCTTCCCCCTTAGGAGGTGGCAAGCTACCTCATTTTTCATCTCCTAGATCCCATTTGCTTTCAGCCTCATGTCCTCATTGCGGATGACATGTGCAGTTAGAAACGCTTTTGATGCAAGCTTTAATTATGGTAGGGTTTAGAAGTAGGAGTGTAAGTGAAAGTTCTTACTTTTTAATGAACGTGTTCATTATTTATGGGTATTTCTACAGCTCCCTTCCTAGTAGCTTCTGTATGGCAGAAATTTAGTCTGCAATATTCCATTCCCTCTCTCAGATGCTGTAAAGAAATTCCTGTTGGATTTTAATCGCTCATTAAGTTTGGTAGGTTTTGTTCTGGAAACTTAACTAAAATATGCTAGTCTACTTTGTGTTTTGCCAGTAAAAATAAAATCAAAAAAAAAAAAGAGAGAAACTCAGCTCTGAAACAAAACTCTTTTTTTGTCTATGAAATGCAATAATTTGTGGAGAGATTTCCTTAAGATGTGCCATAGTTTGCAGAAGTAAGTGCCAGGACTAGCTTGACTGGGTCGCACTTCAGCAGCTTGGGACGAAGCACAGGGTGACTGTGTCCACAGACACAGGCAGCAAAATCCTCTGCTCACGCTCTGCTTTAGAATAAGTCTGAGCACAGACTCGAGGGTGCTCCAGCAATGGTCTGCTGCATTAACTGGGGGTGCTATGAGTTGCTTAGATTCATTCAGCCCTTCACAGTTTTTTTGAATTCTGCAACATTCTAAAATATTGGAAGGAAACCTCACTGAAAGCTCTGAAATTCATTGTCGCCAATATTTCTGCAATCCACTTACAGTACTGTTGTAAAAGTTTTACCACTGATGTACACAGAGGTTATTAATCATACAGGTAAGTAAATGAATCTTTAGCCAAGGCACAAGAAAAGTGTGGACAGTTGGAACTCACTGGAAACGTTGCAAAAATACATCGCACCAAAGCCAGAAAGGTTCCTTCAGGTATCTGAGGTTCAGCAAGGGGGTCTCTACTGCTGTGCAGACCCAGGAGCCCTGTGTGTCTGGGATGTGCATGTGCAGCCTGTCCCACGGGGAATCTTCTTTGGAAAGAGGCTGGTGAAGGAAACCAGCTTCACCTGCAGCTGAGGGCCCCAGGCGGTGGCACGGGGTCCACAACAGGCCCTGGCAGGTTGATGAAAGCCTCAAGGCCTGACACGCTCTCAGCCACTAATCAGGCTCATGGCACTGACTGAAATCCAGCCCCCCAAAATGTTTTATCATGTAAATACTAGATACAATTTACTACAGGACGGGCCCTTTACTACTCAATGCATAAAATCTCTTCATCTGTAAAATAAGATGCAAATAACATTCTATAATTAAATAGACACACAAACTCTTTAAAAGGCAGCGGATCTCCCATATCCTTGAAAGGCAGTAATTTTCACAGCTGAGGAATGAGAAAATGGAGTAGCAATTACAAGTCTGTTCCCGGTGCTGAAAAGCAAACGAGTGTGAGAACTGGATTTCATGAATGTTAAGTTAAATCTTCACAAGCATTTGACAGGAGTGACACGAGCAGAGCAGATCCTGCGCTAGGACAAGGGGTTGGATTAAAAATCAATAGAGGCTGCTTTTAATCCTTTGATTCTGTGCTAGGCTGCAGCTTCCCTCTGCAGCTTCTCTAATCTCTTTGTAGATGAAGGCAGGTAAGGGACGAAGCACTCGATAGCATCTGCATCCATATGCAAATGCAGGCACAAAACTTTACAAGAGAATGTGAGTGCAGTGTTGCTGGCCTTCTGAAAATCTGGCAGGCAGACTCCCATTTCCTTATGAAATAAAAAGCCTGTCTTGTGGTAAACATTTCCCTGAAGATCTTATTGTGCCTAGCAAAATTTCAATAGATCCTAAGACCACAGCATACTCTATTTCTGCTGGGGAACATGATTGGCAGTCTTCTAGATACGTGCT
The DNA here is from genome assembly GCF_059628265.1 of Tinamus guttatus. Taxonomy (NCBI): domain Eukaryota; kingdom Metazoa; phylum Chordata; class Aves; order Tinamiformes; family Tinamidae; genus Tinamus; species Tinamus guttatus. The sequence continues at coordinate 5,822,455 of NW_028288747.1, forward strand.
ATCTGTGCCTAGGGCATTGAAAAGTTCTTTGAAAATGCAATTATTTGATTACAAAATACATCTTTTTGCTGAATTCTGTAAAACACGATTGAATAGTACAAGGCTAGAAAATGGCTTGTGTCCCTGAACTGATACATAATAGATCTTGATTCTTCACAAAGCAGATGACGAGCACTCTTTAGCACAGCTTTATAAATAGAAAAACAGCCTTTTTTATTTTTTGTAGTTCAGACAATTCCCTCTTCTCCTTCCAATAGGAATATAATCAAAAATCCTATATAAGTAATTCAGAGAAAGAGTAATCACCTTCAGTTTGTTTTTCTGGTACAGAATATCAGAATGCTAGTATGTTATGTCTCTTTTAGAGAGTCAAGTATTTTTTCCAGAGGGGAAAAAAAATCCAATTTTTACCTTCTGAACAGATATTTAACAGATATTAGCTTGTTATAATTGCCCAATTATTGTCTCATCTCAATTACACACTGCATTGAGTACCAAAAATGCAAAGAAAATAAGCACCTGCAGTTGCCTTTGGATCTCCATCTACTTTTCTGCAGATGTCTCAGGGACCTCAGTGCTCGTTTGCTCCCATCCATCACAGTCACCTTGCATCTGTCTGTGCACTGTATATATGCACACACATATACCTAAGTGTATGTATATGATATGGCATATATGTATATGACATTTATAGGATTATGCAGTGCACAACTATGAAAGGAAGTACTATGCTAAAGAGCAGTCACAAAATATATTACAAGAGAGAGAAAATATATTACTTTCAAAGAAAGTAGATGGCCATACTACGAGTCATGTGCTGGAGGCAAGCATGTGGAAGCAAATCATTTAATACTTAAAAATGTTTAATACTATGCTCAGAAGAACTGTTGAAAGCCTGGGCTGTGTAAAAATGACAATATTCACAAATAAGCAGGAAACTTGCAAAAATAAGTCTTTGAACCAAGCACAGAAAGGGGTGGGCTTAAATAGACCTTATTTAATTTATTAACTCTAATTTACTGGAGAGTATTAATAGATATGTTTTTAACTAAAGAAAAAAACTGAGGAAAATTTATTAATGGGATCCCAGGACATTTTAAGATAATGAATATCAGCAGGATATACTGATATGAAGTCACATAACACCTTTGTTGTAGATGAGTAGAATGTATCAGAAGAAGGAAAAGTTTTCATAGTTTCTAGGGGAGAACAGGTTAATATGGGAAAACCAATAACTAACCCAAACGGGTTCACGAAATCCAGTGAGATGAAAGCTTTTGGAGCTTCTTTGGAGAAGAAGGAGAAAGGCAGAGGAAAACCTGCTTCCTACCCTTTTCCTACCCTTATTCTTCTGGTTTTAGCTACCTCTAGACAAAGAATCCATTAAAAAGACCATGTGAGTGAACAGAATTTTTTTGTGTCTTTACATGCGATGAAAGATCCTGGTTTCAGCCACTTACAGCAGCTCCAGGAGCTATCGTTTGGATAACCCCTGTAAAAAGAGAAAAAGTACGAGAAGCAAAAGGTATCTCAAAGCTTGCTCTGCAAGCGAGGGAGCTCGGCTGCCTCAGCAGGGTGGACGTGTGGGAGCCCTGCCTTACTGAGCAATACTGAAAAGCCGGGTAGGGAACTTACTGCCATGTGGTTTAAGGGTACACTATGGGACTGGACTGTATTTTGCAAAAAATGCTCCAAAAAGAACTTTTAACACATGAGCTAACACGTGGGAGACATAATAGATTAAGATTCTGTTTCTCAATAGAGGTGTTATATTTCAAAAAGATTAATACACTCTCGCTTCTCACTCTGACAAGGGAAAATGTTTGTTCTACTACTCACGCCTACGGTTTCTACTGAGGACAACAGATGTTCCATACAACCTCTGTCTGAATGGAAAAGCTGTGAAATTGTAGAGGTTAAAGTAACTGAAGGCTTCAAACATTTCCATAAGGAATTTTCAAATACCGTTAAGGTTCTGTGCCTATTGCAAACTACTTTTTGGTCACTGTTCCTAGCCAAAGCCTAGAAGCTTTTCTCGTCCTGATCATACATTTATTATTATTTATATTTAAGTAAGTGCTCCATAGCTTTTATAGTTTTGGGACTACAATTGTTACCATAAAGCAACAATTTATTACTGATTTTTTACAATTTTTGCATCAATATACTTTACTCAAAACGAAACAAAATCAACCCCATACCTCTGTCTGGAAGCCTAGTAATAACTAGAATTACATTCCTTAAAGGTAAAACTTCAACAGAGAGGTAGTGATCGTGATAATGAAAGTTTAATTAATTATTAGAACTCCCCAGTCTTAGATCCAGTACTCCTAATTGATATCTAGACTCTCCTACTCTCAGAGGACTTCATAGAAGACCATAACAGGACTAATACCCTAATATATGTTCTAAAACACTTATTTGTGTTTTAAGATGAAGAAAACAGATTCCTGATCCCTTTTAACTCAAAAAAAAATCCTTTAAAGGACTATTAAACTAATCATGGCATTAACTGAAGCATGCAGAATTTTTGTAAAGAAGTTTTAAGAATGATATAGTACTGTCGGGGAGGTAGGGCAAAATGAAGTAACTGCATGAAAACCTAAAATGGAAAATCTACTCATTGTTCTTTCATATGTAGGACATGTGTAGAAGTAATTGTGAAGTATTTCCAGGCAGGAAGGTCTAGACACGTGAAAAAAAATGAAGATTTTGAAATGGAAATGGCTTCAGACATGAATCAATCGTGACACCGTGAAAATAGTTTGAACACAGATCAATAGTTCAAATGCACTGTCTCTCTTTGAAACATCATAGTATTTCCAAATGCATTTAATATATTCCTAAATTATTTATATTCTGCTTGGCATTATTTCCCTTTTCTCTTGTTCTAGACTCTGCTTTTTCACTCTTGGAGATTAGAGAAGTCTAGCAAAACTCTACAGCCCATAGATTCATTCCCCGTGTAGAATGAATTTTTTATTGCTTTTAGTAGCTCTGAAGCTGATATGTACATTTTCATTCCCTCATTCCATCTCTAAAACTTCTTCTCTGCACGAAAATCTTAGGAGTATGTTAGATTTATGCAGTCCTAAATCCCATTAAATTAGTCTATCATGTTGACCTGGCTAATGATACTATGCTTTAAATCACATAAGATGGATGTGTGAAGAGTTGTGACCTAAAATTACCAGCAGCTCATATCAATACTGTAAGAGAGAAAGATTTTTTTAAAGGCTTGTATTAAGAAGATGAAAAGATATGCCATGTCTGATCTTTTTTATGAAACTGCTTAATTAAAGAAATTTCCAAAGCTCTCTTGGTCCATAGATTTTTTCCACTATTTTTTATCCACATGACTAAACAATCACAATAAGAAGAGCTAAATGTCAAATTCAATATGATGGAATCAAGTCCAAGAAAAGGAAATTAGATATCGAAATTATTCAACAGTATTCAAAAAAAAATCCTGCTTTGTATAGTGCTAAAGTTTCTACTTCTATTCCCTTTGGCTGTAATACAAGCGAGAAGAGCTTCTGCAAGGAGTATTTTACAGAATGCAGCTCTACCTGCCTTGGTAGGAAAAATCCTTGAGTTGACATAATGGGAGGAAACTCATGAGCAAAACACTCCAGTCCCATAACTTGAAGCTTTTTCTATTTTCCCCCCTATTCTTTTATAATAGGCTCATTTTAAATACAGTGGGCTAAATGAGACAAGGAGATGCAAAGCTGTATATGTTTTTAAAATAACTGAGATTTACCCAGCAAAACTGTGTCTAACAGAAATGTGTCTGTATTATCTGATGCACTGATAGCTTAGTATTTGAAACTACTCATAGCTTTGCAATTAGTCCTAAACTAAAAATCTGATATATCATTAAATGTTCGTGGAGTTAGGTTAGTTGTTGGTACCACAGCTTAATTAATTAAATCAACAATTTCATTCACTAGATATCAGCACCTATATTTATGCAAAACCCAGAGGATTGTTAGAAATCCAGCAAGGTAGAAGCCACTTCAGCTAGAACTCATTTTCTTAGAAAAAGATAGCTATTGAAATTGATTCAGTTCATACTTTTCCAGACTAGAATACAAGCCATCTTTACATTTTGCATCTTCCCAAAGTGCCCAGGAATCCTTACAGCACTACGGCAGTTTTTCCATTGCCTATTCCCGCTTCCCCTAGCTCCAATGCATTTAGGGAGTATGAATGTTTCTGCCAGACGTACAGTTTTCTTTAGGATTTCTGACTATCTCCCATTTGCTAGACGTTTATCAACCTTCCACTTTTTCCTAATTTTCTGGTCACCTGTTCCATTGAATCACGATGTTCTGCAGTCCTGCCCATTCTTCTCATAGGGTTCTGTGTTACTAGCATGTGCCATGCAATCAATTACATTTTTAGTTACATCTCCTTGTAGTGTTAGTAATGTTTCTCTTTCATTTTCAAAAGTTCTATTTTCTACTTCAGTGACTTCTTGTTTCTTTCTGCTTCAGAAGACTGTATCTTTTCAGAATCTTGTACAATTTTTCTTTCATCTTCAACATTTGGTTTTCTCATCAATTTAGCATGAATGTCATAGTTTCTGTACCTCCTTCCAAGAAAATGAATGATTGTGGTATAGATTTTAGGATTTATAGCTATACAGATGATATTTTTTCCTGCAGTCCCATGACTAGATCTTTGCAGTGAAAGATAATATCAAGACAAAATAAGTTCAGGTTCTTATCACATTAAAGAAATATCACGGATTTGAGAACAAGTTTAGGTGAAGAAAGAAAAGCTTTCTGAGACCATAAAAACAGATGATGTACTGTGAAGAGGAAAGGAAAAGCCTAACCTCAGTGTCCAGAATAATTTAGTTTTTAGAGGCCTGGGAATCACTGACTGCCTGTTTAACTAGACAAAACAACACGAGCAATCAGACTGATACTTCGGGCCAAGCAGTCCAGCTCAGAATTTGCGCATATTCTCATATAGCGGCCTGCAAGGAACAACATTCCCTTGCGTTTGTGACTCTATTCTTCTAAAGTGCAACAAGATGTGAGCAGAAACTCCTACTTCCACTCTTAAGACTACATTTTTACTATAGGAAAAGAGTGTGGACAATGTCCGTCCTCCATAAGATTCCATAAATATAAAGGAGTGTTAGTAATTCGGAGCGTTAGGTAATTAAACACGGGTCCAACAGCTCTGAACTGGGCTCTGTTCAGAGCGCAGGCAGTGTCACAGTGACATATCACGATAACACTACAACACAGTCTTTGCCTGTGCCAAAAACATGTCTCAGCTGAAGACACTTTTTTTTCAAAAACATCCTCTTGTCTATACAGACCATGTATCTGTTCTTACGAAAACACCTAGCAGTAAATGAATAAAAGCAAGCAGAAACAAACTAAAGGGTCTCTACAAGAGGACACACAGAGGGATGTGGCTTCTAACACAGAAAGCCTATGGCTCAACCAGCGGAAAGGGGGACACATCAGAAAACACTGAAACACTCAGGAGGGAGAACAAACAATTCAATTAAATAGAAACAGAAAGTCTGACAGTCATGTTTCTAAGGCCCAGGTTCTTTTCCCATGACAGGCAACACAAAACTGTGTCCGACACATTTTTTTTTTCTTTTCTGGATCAAACCTCTTCTCCTTTTCCTTACCCACACACAAAGCTTCTCAGTCAGAAAAAGCTCGTTATCCATGAATTTCTCCATGTGTTTATGTTGAATTAGATTAGTTGGCAAAAGTGTCTTTATCAGACACAAAAGCATCTAGCAGACAAGAAATGGCAGAAAGCGCAAAAAAAAAATACAGTCCTCTAATCTCTGGAGATAGTACATTTCCAGGAAAGAGCCAACCAACGCATTTTTCTTTTAACCAATAAAATCCAGAAGATTGTAAATGAAAAGTTCCCAGCCAAATCAGTTAAAAGCCATTTGTAAGCATGGAATAGAGCCGGGAATTGTTCAGAAAGTGGCGGTCATCCGAATGGCAAAGTGAGCCACTAACATATGCAGATTACTTGCTTAATGTGGGATCTTGAAACATGCTCTTACCTGTGGCTTCAGTGAAAACTCAAGGTCAATCTTAAACACATACAGGGACAGATTCTAGCTGGCATTCGTAAGACTAATGTATTTTTGGAGGGAAAAACAGAAGTACTGGCAGAAGTCAGATGTTTTTTAATTACATTTATAATTGGATTTTAGTTAACATGGAATTACACCACTTCTTAGGAGCATGTAGAGATAAATTTCTAAAGAGGTGTCGCTACTGCCATGTTCAATTTTTAAACACGTAGGAAACGGGGCCCCTCACAGCAGCACTGAGAGCCCAGAGCAAGGTGAGTCAAAACCAGCACTGGGAAACGCTGCAGAAAGAGGCGCTTCCAAGGAAGGGGCTGCATCACCAAGACCTAACGAAGTTACCAAAACTGCTTATGACTTTTCAGCCCTGCTTTCTTGACTAGGATTAGTTTCCTGAATCAGGACATCCCTTTTTAGTGTTCTAGAATAAAGATTACCAGACATGACCACAGTTTTCAGGGTGAGACTCTGTGTAAGAACTGTCTTCATTTCCAGTAGGACTAAAGGTACAGGTTTCTATTACACATGCCTAGCAGGTGCGGAATAAACTTAGCATGATGCTCCTATTTTGGTAACTAAAAAATAGCTGATATAATAATAAAACATCCCTCTTTCTTTCCAAGCGTTATTCTTTTCCCAGATTCAGACAGAAACACTCTTAATATTTTTTGAATTTGGATTTTATTGTGATTATTCCCTCACAAGTCTCACTATGAAAATGTTTTTCAACCACAAACAGGCAGAACTGCATCATGTAAGTACCAGAGGCCTGAATCCTGGTTTGCTTTATAATGTAGTTGTTTCCTATCATCATCTAGGCTTATATAACACTCACTATATATATCTGATTTCTTTTTATTTCTTTTTAAAAATTATCATTATTATTTTATTATTATTATTATTATTTTATTTCTATGTATTATTTATTTCTATGTATTTTTATCAATATATGTATACCTCTATTTAATCATATATTCCTATTCAATCATATATCATATATTACTATGCTAAAAAGTTTCCAAAACCTTATGATTTACGTAGCTCTCTACGGATCCCTGTGCTCTGGAGTATTTTACTTCAGTTCTTGGCTAAGAATGTTCCTGACAAATTATATTACTCTCAGAAAGTTTTCTGAATTTAATTCAAAATGAATGACTTAAACTCCCCCATATATTCTCACCATAGTTCACTTAAAAACATGGACAAGTTTCCATACTGTTCTCAGCACTTCCACATTTCCCACAAACTGATATGCTGTGTTAATATCACCAGGGTAGTAATATCACCAGTGATGGTGATATTAATTGATAATTATGACAGAAGCATGATTATTTCTTACTTATAAAAGTCAGTCCCATCTATCAGCTTCAAGAATGTGGGTTTTTTAAGCGCTGGCAGGCCAGGTTTTACACATTTCTGCAGCCCCTCGTGCCTGACTAACCATGCCCAGTGCATTGGACGGGTGATAAACAGCCAGTTCACATGGTAGGAAAAAACGGGTCTCAGGCATAGATGTGGATGGTAGCTGTGATTAACTGGTTGCTTCTACTGGATGCAGTTATTACTGTAATTCTGTAATATGACCAAGGAAACAGCTTAATGACAAACCAAGGGTTGTCCATATCCCTACCAATTTTACATGAAATAACCTCAAAATAAATTGTGTTCACATTGTCCAGCCACTGAATGTCCACAGAAATCTGAGTAGCTTTTTTCCTTTCTTGCTTGCATTTCTATCTGAAATTGGTGCTAGTTTTCTTAACACATGAATTAACATGTGTAAGAGATTGAAAGGGCAACTGTTCCCCTTGGAAGAGTTCTTAAATTTCACTGGGTTGCTATTGCTTCAATGATAGTGTGAAAAGAACAGTGCTCTCCTAATTTATGAGCCTTATGAGTTTTGCAGACAAAAGCCCCAAAGCCTCCCTTGTGTCATTTCCTAGGAAATACTTACACAGCCACAGCTTTGGCAACACTCTGATAAGTATTATTACCATAACAAGAGCGAATATCAGTGGGAGACATTTCCTGACCAGTGAAATTATCATGGGGACAAGACATCCCCACTGCAAAGAATAAAATTTTAGCCTTACACTTCACAAAAATAAACACTTGGAACTTGTTTTTGTTACCAGTTATTTCCAAGCCATTTCTTTCAAAAAGAGTAACAAATGGTTTGCTCTCCTTATTATATAGCTTGAAGAATTCAATGTGTATTTTAAGATCTAAAAATGAATGAAATAATGTAAATTTTACAAAGCAAAACCAAAAATTATTCTACCAAACACAATTATCTTTCTTGGTATTGTCATGGCTTGACTTTTCTGAGTGTATCTAAACAATCTGTACATTTATTCCTACCCTGCACAATGTGAACATCTACTGTGCACTATCATATAGTTGTTGTGTGGACTCAGAATCAGCCAGGATGTTTTGTACAGTTTTACTGCCTTGGCTTCTGCTGAGTATTTTCCTACATATACATAAGGCTATTTTGGGCATACAACGCAGTACTTGAGGAAGACCAAGAACAAAGAGAAGCAAATACTGCACAAAAAACATTCTTTTATTTAAGAAATACTGAATGGTATAGGATTTATTCCTTCATGGTAAACAAATATTCTCATAATCTATGTCCTTCAATTCTCTAAGACTTTAAATTTCTGGCATAAAGATAATGGAAAGTCAAAACCTAGATTTGTGTGAAACGGAATTAAATTTAGACCAAGTCACAATCCCCAAACTAAGAGTTCCATGAAAGCTAGAACAGATATACAAAAAATATGCTATTTTGTTACAGCAGTCATCCAAAATATAAACAAAAACATCCTGATCCAGTATGATTTAATGATACATTTCCCTTCCCATGAGGTCTGACATCCAGCTTCTATGAACTGCAGAGGTCTGGAGCCCAGAGAGGCAGAGGGAACAATTCTCTATCATCCTGATAGAGTGGGACTATTCTGCAGATGAAACTTCAAGATCCATTAAGGCAGAGCAGAAAATAACTTTTATCCCAGTGCTTTAAAAGCTTGGAGGAAGACCTGAGCTCCAAGCCCATATGAAGGACTATTTATGTTGTATCTTTAGTAGCTATAGAATGTAAAATGTATAAGCAGCCTCTGGAATGGATATCAAAGCATAAAGTTTTATATTCCCACATAAATGCCTCTATTACTGGGATACAGTCAGGTGTTTTCTCTTTCTCAGACACAATAAATATTAAAACCTGATGCAAAGTTGCACAGCTTCAAAGGAGCTGATAGCGGCCAGCCGATTAGGAATTTGTTTTGGAAGGTGAATCAAGTTCCTACAGCAGGAGCAAGTGCTGTAGCTAGTAAGAGTCAGCTGTCACTTTACATAAAAGGAGTAACCTCTGCTCCTCTTTCAGAAGAACACACTTTGAAGAGAATTTCAGAGGAATTCTATGATTTCCAGACCTGTTTGAAGTATATCCATCTTCCCTGTAGGAGTACCATAGAAAGTGGGAAATTGCAGTTCCTCAGAAATTGTTGCATGGTTACTGTCGAGCTAAAGGAAAATATTTCCACAGCTGTAAACTTTCACCCTCAATTAACTACCAGTTTAATAAAAAAAAAAAAAAAGAGGGAAAAAATAAAGAAAAAAAGGAAAAGGTAGCTTGAACCAATCTCTTAGTTGTGCCATCTATCTACCAATTGGGCTTCTCCTAGTTCTCCCCGAACTTAACTTTCCTTAATAAGTTCTTAAATTACAATTTATGTGTAACTTTTAAAACAGTTTGCTGATGGGAGCCTGGCAGGAGCTTTGTATAGATCTGCTATCAGGAAATCCTCAAAGAGCAAATCTGGCAAGGCACAGTAAATTAGGAGCTCTTCAGCACAGCATAGTCAGAAGCTCCACACTTCTCTTTGCCCCTTCTCCTGCATCAAGTAATGAATTGATTCTTCTACTCAGCGTATTTTCTCCAGGCCCACAATAACCTGCTGCCTAGAATTACTTCCTCGTTTGTCTTTGGAGGGCTTTGTTTGTTTGTTCCAACATAATAGGTGCGGGGTTTCTTTCCCAACATATTAATGTGCGCTGTGCACATTTATCCTGAAGCAGCTCGACTTTATTAAAAAATTGTTTAAAAACCCACGTCACCAAGAAACACATAACCATGAGACCAAGATCAAATTATTTGAACTGTTTGCAAATGAGTAGCAAACTTGAAAGAGACCATTTCCATCAGCACCATTCTGATAATCCACAGACGTTTCACGGCAGTACAGTGAAAATCAGGATTTTATAGGCCTAATCGCTTCCCCTGGCATACAGCAAAGTCACAAACCACTTTGAAAGGCAGGGCGAGCCACAGAATTTGTAGCCAGACTGCCTGAAAATGGTCGGGTGCTATTTAAATACTAAACAACAAGAAGAATCCCTGACACATTGGCAGTAATGCTTCCCAAAGGAGTAGGGCCTCCAGCCCCTGTCCTCTGTCAGGGAATCCTTTTACAGCTTTGAGGAACTACTCATGTAATTGAATAATGTGTCTCTAAAGATGAAAGCTAGCTACGATAGCAGGACCAAATGGGAGTTATCAATAGAAGTGTCAGGAAAGAGTAAGTCCGGGTAAGACCATTTTATTCTTGCACACGAGGCTGCCCCATGAAAGCTCTGTGCACTATCCGCCTCTTTCCAAGCCAAAAGGAAGGTCTGCAGCAGTCAACTCCTCGCCTGCTCCCCTGCAGCATTAGCACTGACCTTCGCTAGTCGAAGGAGCCTGTCTAACAGGGGTAACAAGCCCTGTTACCTGCAGTAATACACGGCTGAGTATTACTGTGGCAATACCAAGTTTCCCTGTGAAGGCTGTGTACAATTCACTCCGGGTCGCACTCTTACCAAATTGGTCATAGTCATGAAACACGAGCCAGCTAAAAGGAGATTCTTCCTTTAAACAAAGTAGAGACATGCTTTTGTAATATTCTATGGGTTCTGAGCAACATACACCCACTTTAACTCTTTTTAAAATACTAGAATGTATGTGTTCAATGTCTTTTCACGAAGGCAAAGTTTAATCAGTATGCAAAAATACAAAAGCCACTATCTATCTGTCCCAACTAACATATGTTATAGTATTCTATTAAGACAGCATAGGACACTGTAAATTCAGAGTAATGCTTATTTCTGCAGTACTGTGTTCCTATAAGCGGGAATGTTAAAAAATCCCAGAAAAAAAGAAGTTCAATATTTGTTTCAAGCTGTGAGCTTGGGTAATAATCTCAGCTTTTTTAGCAAAGCCAACTGCTGCATTCTTTCTATTTATTCCATTCTCTCAGGCTCCACAGTATGCAGATTCCATAGGGTGGGAAACCAACCTGCACGACTTACCTGGATGCCTTCTAAAACCTCACTTTGGCAAAGATTCAACAGTTTTGCCTGTATTAGAGTTGCCACGAATGCAACTAAGCTTTCTTCTCAGATTACAGCAGTACAAAGCACACAGTAGTTTATTACAGCAGTACAAAGCACACAGTAGTTTATGCAGCTCTGGATGCTCAGCTGATATGCACCAGCCTAACCTGACTGATACACTGAGGCTTGTGAACTCACACACCAATCTGGCTCTGCCCACTGGTGCTCAGGACCTCAGGGGATCCTTGGTTCTTCTGGCATCAACCTGCAACATGCCTAGCAGCGCTGGGAAAGCCATTTTTAAAAATAAAAGTGCAATTCTCCCATCAATCTGGCATTGTCAACCAGGACACAGAGTTGTTCTTTTTTATTCACTGCTGAAATGAAATGTTCCTGCAGCGCAGAGAAAATGATAGTCATGGTTTGTGGCTTGAGCCAAGGTGGAAAACGAGCCAATCTGTTATTCACCATACATGAACAAGCCTAACACGGAATCTTGGCATTGCCATGACAAGACTGAATGCAAATAGTGTATTTAGATGTGTGTTGTAGCAAAAACAGTGTTAATGAAACATTATGTGTAATAGCAATAATTGCAATAATGGAATTTCAAATTGTGGAGTATCATTTATACTGCAAGTAAAAAATGTATTTTTTCTTCTCTCTTTTTTTCTTTCTTTTTAAGAAGAAAACAGAGAGAGGAACCCTAATTGCATGAAATTTTCTAGTAATACAGTGTACACATTCCTCCAATAGTCTATGCATTACCCTCACTTTTGGTTGCCATGTAAAAGCAGTGCAGAATAATACATATTATACCTTTTACTGCAAAAGTAGTAAGTTCAAATCTCTAAGTCCTTGCATTTTTATTGAAAATAATTCATAAATTTTATTCTGTCAAAAGAAAGTTTGTATTTGACTATTATTTTTGATATCCTCAGATGTTTTGGTTTAGATTTGTATTGCAAGTGCTTAGACTGTTGTATCAGATCATATCTAATTCTCATATGATCTCGCATGTTAATATTGCTGTGAAGTAGAGACTGCATTATAAAAGCCTCAATGTAAGTGCTAAATTATTTTTAATATGCAATCTAGTTTTGTTGTATCCTCGGAATGCTGTTGAAATTCTCTACCGTTTACAGAAAAACACAGTATCTGCAGTTGACAGAATTGCTGCACACTCGGTATGGCATCTTATCTTCATTTAACCAGCACTGTGCTTTCCTGGACTTCACTAAATATTTTGGGCACCACTTGTTTTGTGGATTTTTTTTATATATATTTTCCTATTCATATATTTATATATTCATTTGCTTTGACATTTCATTTGCTTTAACAAGCCTAATCCTCAAGGATTTTCTCGGGAAAATCTCTCATGTATGATGTGGCTTAATAAGAGAATAGCTGCAGAGATTGTATCTGTCCCTTAAACAGAAGCACAGGAGAAAATGAAGCAGAATTATTCCTCATCTTATCTCTTTTCACTTGCAGATCATGAAAGAGAACCATGTCCTAGCTCACCAATCTACCAAGGAAGGGAGCTACGCAGGGAGAAGCATTATTCAATATTCAGAAGGATGAGACATGGGAAAAAACATGGGAACACGTTGTTCACAGTCAAGCAAATTCTAGTGTGTCTCATCTTCAACCTTGAGAGCTATTTTGTTGCTGCAGTTATTTATGTGATCTAGAAAAGACCGACCTCAGCCAATTCTTGCCATCTCATCTCATGAGGAGAAATCACCCATATTTCATTAAGACTTTTGCTTCCCTTATGAATACATATCTACTGATTGCTATCTGCATAACTACACAATAAATTAAGACTCAAACTTTTAAAAATATACCTAACTCAAATATTTCAAGTATTTTTTTTGCCACCAAAGTTGAAATAACAGCTGTTATGTACAACACACTTAAGAGAGCAAATTAAACAAGGAATAATAGGGATTACTTACTCCTTTGTAGGTCATAGCACATGGAGTTCCAGTTTAAGGACAATGACCACATTTGAGTTCTTTGGGTGCATTTTCAGTAGCCCTTTTGTCCCCCAGCATCTCTAGTGTGCCATGCTGATCACCTCACAGAATGCTCTCAAACCAGATTTCTTCTCAAAAAAGCCAGAACAGAAGATGAGCCCCCAAAAAGTTTATAAAGCAGGTTATAATGCCCAGTCCAAGACAAGAACTAGTTCAAACTGAAACTGTTTGTGTACTGTGAAACCAAACACCAGTTGTTTTGCTCCATTCTCCACTGCTTCTACTTTCAAATATTGACTTTACAGTTAAATGTACCCCAGACAGTAATACAATGTCATGATCCTTATACAAACTTTCTCTTTCCCTCAAGACATTTTTTACAATGAATCAAAACCTTTGCTAATAACCCAAGAAAAGGAAGACAAGAGGAAATAATCTACAAATTAAAATACAGTTCAAAACACTGGAATTTGACAAGTATCTGTCACTCAGTTTCAATATTGGAAACCTGTCATATGTTCTGAAGATGATTACTGAAGCTCTCTATGAAGACGCCAACAATTTCTGTGGCTATATGAAGTTTTCACAGCAGGAACTACTGTCTGTCAAGGAGAACTAGTCTCCTGCATTCCTAGCTCCGTTTGCACCCTGCAACACAAAGCACAACTCAGGAGCAAGGATACACCAGGACGCAAGTGCACCTCAGCTTTCCCCCAGTTCAGTCATTACATGCAAACCAAGTTATGTTTGAGCAAAATGCAGCTTTACCATTTTGCTTAACATGAACTGAGGAGTAAGCTGGAGGCTGCAGGCATATATGGCCCGCACCGCATATGGGTCATATCCTGAACTGAAGTTACTAATTCTGCAGCTTAATGTTCCTTGTAATGTGACATAAACCATCTGTACCTTGGCCAAGAACTAGGCTTGGAGATATTAAACATGTAGGATAAATGAGATAAACAACATTATAATGCGACCCACATCCTCACCTCTGGGTTTAGCGCTCAGATTAGCTTCTTTACTTCAGTGTGAAAAATCAAGTTGGTAAATCTCTATCTTGATAGCATCTAACTTTCAGGTCTATTATTCCTACCATGACAATCAAGGGCATTGTTGAAGCTTCAAATGTTTTCTTGGCTCAGCTTAACAGCAAGAAAACCTGACGATAATTAATGAGGCCAGGACTGACTGGAATCTGCCTATCAGAGGCAGTGCTAGGATTTTCAGAGGTAAGGCAAATTCTCTCTTCTGATATTTGCACGATGCTAGATAATTTGGGATCACTTTTCATTAGCTGAACTTGAACATGTCATTTGAGCTTTCAGAAGGCCCAGCCCTATTACACTGGATTCTACTCTAGAGCTGTTTTGCATCACTGAATCTCCATTAAAGGTCAACTGACAACACTGAATGTTGGTGAAAGAGAAATCATTAAATGTAACATTATTGATCAGTGTGTAATTGTCCCATTAAAATTCATGAAGCTACCAATGATTGTTCCTCTCCAATAAAAATAATTTACTTGTTAAGTGTGTATTTGATGTTACATCATACACCAGGGAATTTTACAAGCAGTTTCCTTCTTTTAACAGAAGTTAAATTTTATCAAGGGACTAGATGAGCACGATAGTTCCAATTACCCAGCATTTAGACCTTTTAAAATAACTTGCATAAGAATCAAAGTATGAGGTTTTCACTACAGTATTTGGTCTAGGACTCTTTTCTTCCCATCAGCCATGCAGAGCCTACCTAAGCAAATCAAGTTTTGTCACCTACTGGCACATTATGAAGACCATCTTTGGCACGCAGTCTTTTAGGTGCCAAAAATGAACATTTCATCAACTATCAGGTATCTCTTCTTTCTCTCATTTTTAAGCAATCATCTGGGTAAGTCTAGAGATCCATTCTCACAGCCATGAAATTCTTAACTTGTCCTATTCAGAAAGACAAAATATTATTAGATTAGACAAAACCTCAGTCTCTCTAGCTGCTTACATAAGCAATTAGGAAGCATGCCTTGCTTTACTGCTAAATATAGATTTAGGAACTGACGGAAATATATTATGGTTATAAAGGCATCTAAGACACATGTGCTATCAAAGTTTCATTTTCATGCATAATGTTTGGGACTGGTATCTACATGTCTCCCCTGACAAGAAGTTGAGACATCTAATCACTGAGGTATTTAATTTACCAGTGCTCTAGCAACCCCCAAAATTAGATGCAGTGCTCTAAGATTCCCCTCTATTCTTCAGTGCAGCTAATTGTGTAAAATGAGTCAAGAAGTGGAATCCATTTCCTTCCCTCATTTGAATGCTAAAGAAAGTAAAGCATTAATTTTCAAAAAGCTTTCTGTCTTCAGTATTCCAAGGAAGACACACATCTGGATATCTTATTAAAAGGACAGAAAGCAGAAACAGATACTGAAATCTTGCTTCTAAGGAATAGTTTTGTTGTGTGCTTGTTTTATTTTTAATCATTTATTACCACTGCATACTGCAATTTTCAGAAATATTTTTATTTTTACTCCCACTTTGTTGGGTTAGCTGACATTTAAAATCCAGCCAGATAACTAATGAAAACACTAACAAAATACAGAATAATGAGCTTTGTGTTATATGAATAGTTTTGGATCAGTATCAGTTTACTGCCAAATTGCAAATTCAGACTGATTCGCAAAGTCAGTTTAAAATATACAAGCAGCATCAATCAGTCAAGCTTTATTGTATCTGCTCTTGTTGTAGCAGTTATATATCTTATTAAAATATGCAATAGGAATAGACAGCAGAAGTACACAACACATAGAAACTAAAATACCTACTAAGATACAAAATAAAGATACACTGATTTATAATACAAGGTAATGTCAGCACAGAAAAAGCTCTGTAACAAACAGCACTGCTGAGAATATTCCAGCACCATATTCTCCACAGTCCCATATCACACTGTTACCTATCAGGAATCTATGTCCACTTAACCTTTCAAGTTCTCTTAATTGCTCTAATGCCAAAAAGAGAGTCTTTTTATCTCCTCTCATCAAATAACCAAGTAAAATAGTTATTTCCAGGTGATCTATTTTGAAATCTATTAGTAATGGGTTCAGTTCTCTTTTCCTATAGAAAAGAAAGAGCTCTTATTTTTTTAATCCCTCCTGCTTTTCCTGAGATACCTCCTTTAACTGGCATTCTGTGCTTTTATGTCAGAGACGAATGAAAGCAAAGGTGAGGGGGTGGATGAGGAGGACCTTTTTTTCCTTTATAAAGACACGACTATACAATTTTTCATTTGTTCTTCAGTTGCCATCTTTGATCTTCCATCCACAGTTCTAAAGACGACACACCTCTCCCAAACTTCTTTCCTTTGCCTATGAGCCTAGTAAGCCTGATCCTCAGGCCTACTTATGCAAAGCAACCCAAAACTCTCCTCACATTCCTGTGTCATGGTCTTCCTAGCAACCTTGGGTAGCAAGAGGCAGAGATTTTTTCTAGTAGAAAATCCCCTACTTTAACCAGATTTTCCCTCAACTCTCAATTTAGGTGATACTAGCTACTGAAGAATACTGAAGATACTAGCTACTGGGACATTTTTCATCACTATACATAAGAGCTAACCTTTACACAGCAGATAATAAACTAAATCCATGTGGCTTTGGGCACTGGGAAGATTTAATCTGGAGCTACAGGTTTAGACTTTCTCATGAACTACAATTCAGCTCAACCTACATGCCTCTGTAGGGCTAAGCATGGTTAAGCTTCTCCAAAGACAGCAGAGCTCTGTTTAGCCACAGCACATACTGATCTACCCCATCTGTTCAGCCTGAAGGAGAGAAGGCTCAGAGGGGATCTGACCAGAACATACAAATACCTTAAGGGAGGGAGTGAGCAGGATGGGTCCAGCCTTTTTACAGTGGTGACCAGCGATCGGACAAGAGGTAACGGCCACAGACTGAAACACCAGAAGTTCCACAGGAACTTAAGAAAAATTTCTTAACAGTGAGGGTGACAGAGCACTGGGAGACTCCACAATCTCTCTAGGCAGCCTGTTCTTCTCTGGAGATCTTCCAAACCCGCTTGGACGCAGTCCTGTGCCACGTGCTCTAGGTGACCCTGTATGTGCAGGGGGGTTGGACTAGATGACCTCTAGAGGTCCCTTCCAACCTTAACAATTCTATGACTCTATGATCTCTGCAAACAAAACATCTGTGCTGTCTCACTCACTTTTTCTCAATGATACAGCTCTAGTGCCTCCTTTGGAGCTACTGATACTTCACACATTTCCAAACCCATCAGAAACTCTTACCTGCCAGGAGTCCTCTTATTTTGCTTAGAATTAGAGCAAACAAACTAGGCAGAATTGTCAACTCTCTGTTCTCTATTTACACTGCATGCTGGCTCTCTGCACTGTCTAAGCAGACACAGTGATTTGTGCAGTTTCTTTCATCTGCTGTACTACCCAGAGCAGCCGCCGTCCCCGCTGCTGATCCCCACTAGGGCTCCTCGTGACGCTGGCACACCACTGTGTTGGAGCACTCGCTCCATGCCATAGAGCAATCTCAACAGGAAAAATGCAACCCAATAGTATTCCTTGTTAAATACCTAAATCACTAGGTAACCAAAGTAATGAATAGCCTGCTGTAAGTTTTGCCTGTCAGTCAAACACTGATTTTTTTTTCACATTCAGGAAGACATTAAAAGTATTCTCAAGGTATTATTCATCCCTTTGGTTCTTCATTCTTTTCTATCTTGTAACAACCAGAAGGATATAAAAGCCACAAGGGTTTCAAACCAAAAGATTGTCAGATTTTCCAGCTGGATTTTACCTCAATGCACTGCTTAGAGCAGAGAGTGCCAACTACATAATATCATAATCATACTCATTATCGGCCCTAATGAATTTCAATAATCTCTATCATTTTGAACCATCAATCTGAGTTTCTCTCACTGAGTGAATCAGGTATAAAAGGTGGATTAGGAGCCAACTGTGGCTTCAGGGCTCATCCTTTAAACACTCAGGGCTTCTTTGCGTGGCCCAGGCACGGCAGGCCGGGCTCTCTTCCCGCAGCAGCGCGGCCTGACCCCGGCTCCGCGCTGAGAAGGCTCCGCCAGCCCCCGCCGAAGCCACCCGGGCCAGTCACGCTTGAACCCGCTACACCCAACTGCACAGACATGTTCTGTGCCTGAGTTATTTCTTTTTCCAGAAACAAGACTAGAAAACTATGTCATGTTAGCAGCTGTTTTAAGGAAATAGTCTAATATTTGGACCAGCTTTTGTTAAAGGTTATCAACTATAGCAGGTTGATTAAGAGGCTATCCAGTCTACAGAATGACTTTAAAGTAGGCTTAGACTGTACTGTAGAACATGAGGAGTTGGAATTTGGGTGATGGATTCAGTTTTTGGCTCTGAGTTTTTTTGGCACCCAACTGACTTTGGGAAATTGGTCATTCACTGGGATTCATCTGCCTTAACTTATGCATCTAAAGCTGTGATGGCATCTAAGCCCATTTTCCTTCTTATTTTCTCCTTCCCCACTTACTCATACACTCCTGTCAATCACTTGGCACTTATACTATGCTGACATACACATTTAGATGTCTAAAGCTCCTTATATTTCTCAGGTGTTCTTTCACACATGCTCAGCATACACATTTCTGACAACTTTGACATTTCTGATTTGTGTCCAAGCCCAATCATGATGTTTCACCTGATTCCAAGACAGTTACATCTCTTCACTGCTGTCCATAAAGACCTTATTTTTGGTTCTCCCTGAATTATGATTACTCCATCCTAGCAGATTAGATCTGACACTCTTGCAGCAGAAAGGAGGCTTGAACACCAGATAAAGGCACTGATTCCTTAAGGGCTTGTCTTGGTTTGTAGATTAGTAAACACCAAAAGACACAGTGTAACAAGCCGGATTTTTCCTGATTAGATTCGCATGGAGTGGCTGTTAGGATAGGGATGACTGGCAGGCACTGTAGGTGACACTTCACATTATGACTGAGAGCAAGGCTATAGTAGTTTTGGTAGTTAGAAAGGAAGCAATAAGGAGTCCTGAGGTCAGTGAGGGGAGGGCTGGAACAGGGAATATGACAGTATTGAGGATTTTTATCTACAAGACGGACAAGTGTAGAAAGAAAAGACAAAGGACCCTGAGGCAAGCCAATACATTACTGACATATGCCATGCAAAAAGCCCTAGGAAGAAATGCAAAAGCAAGTCTGGCTAATCCTGTATTTTAAGATCTTCCACAAACTCCAACTTCCCTCACTTCACAGATGAACATTTTGATGTTGCTTCTGGGACAGAAAGTAAAGAGATGAGGAATGCAGGAGAGGACTAAGAAGGTCTGGGAAGGCTTCAGTCATGCCACTAGTACATAAACCATTTTTTTAATATTAAATATTTCTTACTGCAGCTCTGACTTCTTCTAGTGACTTAGAAAAGACTGTTGTGAGTCAGTACTCACAACACTGACAATCTGAGAGCACAGAACGTACTATCACAGCTGAGCACATGATCTATCCAATTCTTCCATTGTTAGTCGTGGAATAACAAAACAGTAACAAGATGGAAGAGGTCTCCCAGGCTGCACAGGTACTGTGCCACGTTACGAACGGGTGGCCCGTATCCATGTTGTGACATTCAGTGAACCACAAAGTACCTCTCACCGCTGGGGATGCTTGTTTCTTTCTTTCTGTATGAGTTCTCCTGTTGTTTGCTCAGCCATGCAATAAGCCTTTGGAAGAGGGGGTGGTGGGATGACTCTGAGGTCTTCTTACCAAAGAGAGCTTTGACATTTATTATGAAGAAGTGCATCTGTGTGGAGAGGCAGGAAAAAAGGTAGAGGGTGAAGGGAGGGTGATGATTTGTAGATGCTCTCAGAACACCCTGCAGGCAGAACGATGCCTAAATGACAGGTGAACCTCAAAGGATTGATAGATTTCCACAACAATTGGGCTCTTTATCCTTCCTGTGCTCAGATTTCTCAGCTGTAAAATGGGGATAATTACATTTGCTTCTTTTCACCTGTTTTCTGTCTTTTTTACAAACAGAATTGACCTTCTTTTTGCTTACCCTTTTCTAACATTTCCATAGCAACACCCAGTGCCAGTGACTATTTCTTGAAAGGCTCAAAAAGCACAAAGGGGAGAAAACAGTATTTTCTGTGAAAATATTAATATTTAGATGTACTTATTCTCATTTCTGAACTTCCCTAGGTTTCAACAAGCCTCTCTAAAATGGCTTAAAAAGGCTTAAAAAAGAAACTGAACTGAGCCCTCCTCTTGCTAAAAAGATCAGTCTCAGGCTTAGCATCTCACAGGTCTTCACACTTCATCCTCAGCGAACTGCCAATGAGCGATTTTAAGAGCACTGAACATTTGCAGAGCAAGCCTATTAAGTAGTGTTATGCACTTGTAAGTGGCACAGTGTTAGTCCCTTAAGCAGCCCTGCAAAGCAGGGGCAATGTAGTTAAAGCCAGCAGAGCTCCATTGCTGCGGTGGATGGGAAGCCTGAATGAGGCCCACGTGTTCAGGGAACTCTCTGCTCTTTGCTCATAACAGTGAGAATTGAGGGAATGTTTCCTTTTGAAATCACATTTTTATTGGTATGTGGTGCAGCGACTCCCAGCCTGAATCTAAATGCCAGAACTGAAGCTATGGGAAAGGCTATAGAGAATTACAGGAAACTCTGCCTTGTTTAATCCCTCTCTCCCACACTGTTTCCCTCACCTAGTGAACAGTAATCTAGGCACTGCTTATGCTGCGTAATTTCAGTGCAATGGTAAAGTAACTGTAATGTGCAATCATTACAGATGGATGCACCACATCTACACAGTAGCACAGACCAGTTCTCAGTTCACTGTCATAGTAGACATCTGGGACCCTACTCTTACTTCGTAAGGCTCACTGGTTGCAGTAGCCTGTCAAGAACATAAGAATACTATAGCACTACACTTTGCTGGATATACCCCAGGAGATATATACGTACATATATAATATATATATGGAAATATTGCAGTTTAAAAGTCTGTCACTGCCCATGCATGTAACTGAGAGTTTTGCTGGCACTTAAGAGTGAACTGAGAGCATTTTTGATCATTTTAATTATCTTTTTATGTGTCTGTTCAAACAAAGCTGCATTACATGAAATTTGAGATCAAAGACCCTAGTTCTGGATATGATAAATAAAGGTGGGTTTTATTGTCCCAGAAAGGTCACCTAATAAAACAAGTCCCAAGAAAGTTTGATGGATCTTAATTTGCTGTGTTGGGCCTTATGACCTGACACAATGAACTTATTGCTTGGTACATAATTGCAGCTAGAAAATGGTTTCTAAAAGTTGACAGACGTTAGAGAGGTTTTATATCTACTTTTACTTACTTTGACAGCCTAGAATTGTGATGTGAGGAGGCTGCCAAGATTTTGTAGTGCAATTAAGTGACAAGCAAACTTTAAAGGGATTTAGAATTGGGCTGTAAGTTGAAAACCAGGCTCATGTCTGGATTTAGATTTGATTTCAATGGAATGCTTTCCTGTTTTCCTGCCCTTAAGCTTTGGCTCCTCCAGCGACAGACACCAAAAATAAGTTACAAAATTGAGATCCTACAGGAAAGCACATTCACAAGAAAATGCTTTTCAGAAGGTTCTGGAAACTTGCTTTTTTAGTTTTTTTTATTCTAGTTTTTTTATTAGTCTTTTCATATTTTTAATTTCTGCTGTCTTTTTCCTTCGTTTTAATAATGGCGCTAAAGCTCCTTTCTGATAGTTTCAGCGTATTTTTAGCTCACAGTTTTTGTTTCCTGTACATACAGTTCTTCCTATGTTTTTTGTTTCCTTTCCCCCTTTTGAGTCTTTCACGGATCTGCCAGACTTCAACGCTACTTACACCTGTCCTTTCCCCGCTCTGCTGCCTCCCTTCTCACGTGACGCTTCCTTCATCCATGTTCCCTGTTCCCTAGGTGCAGGGCTGGTTCCAGCAGCCCCAGGTGCTATGAGCCCCGAGCCCAGGCAGCTCAGGTATCGCACAAGCAGCACACGAGCGAGTGGATCAAAGGTTTCTGGCACATCCCCGAGCCCACACTTGCATGATAACTGATATCGGAGCTCGTTATATGGATTGAATACAGCCTGTAAGATGGATGAGCTGCAGGCATGTTCATGACTGCAGTGTCTACGTCTTCCTTCTAAGCCTGCCGCAGCGTGTTATCATGTTTGCCTTTTTCCTTGCCTCAGTTGGCCTCATCTTTTACCCTCTGTGTGTACAGAATCAAGTCTTTTCCTAGACTAGTGCAGGTAATGTCTTTTTCAATCAGAATACCTCCTGGCTACCTCCCATCCTCTATTTTTTCTTAATTATAGGTGTATAAACATTATTTAAGAACTCACAACCTGCTCTGTACTAGCAAAAGCTCTTTCAAGCCTGTGAGCTTAAAATCTCCATGAAGCTCTGCATGAAAATATGGCGCATTAAAATCAGGTTATTGAGCAGCAGTTGTGAAATCCTTACACTGAAGGCAATGTCAAAACTTTCATTAACTTCAGTGATGGCTGAATTATACCTAAGGAAACCTGAGGTGCCACTGCAGGGCTGGTCCTGCTTTGCATACGATGAAAGCAAAAGAAAACCAAAGAGGTTTTAAGGAAGCATAAGAACACAATAACCTGAAAAATCAACATTTGCTCAACTGCAAAATATTAAGTGTACACACACTTACCTACAGAAATGTCTCTGAAGCAGACGTCAACTGTTCCCTTATGATAGAGGTAGCTGAGACTTCTTTTAACTGACAGACAAATTCCACTTCCACAGATGAATTCTTCCTCCTACAGGCATAGCTTTAAAAGATTTGGCTTTGAGTCAAACGAGCTAATTCCTCATTTAAATGCAATGAGTAGCAGACAATATATAAGTAAACAAGAAAAACAACTCATTTACTATAAAGGTAAGTACAGCCTCTACTGGATAAAGTGCTTTGCAGCTGATGTTCTCAAAGTCAGAAAAAGTAGCATCTCCACTAAAGAAAGGGTTTGCATGATTTACATGACACCACCAGACTGACTTCATAAGATGAAAAGTGCACCAAGCATTCTGAATGTCACTAATAAGCAAAGCAATGTAAAGTTCACACAGGATTCAGCAGAGGACCTGGCACAGGGCCTGCTGAGCTCTCGGTCACAGCACTGTGGACCTGCTTCAAAGCCCCTTTCTTGCTCAGCATGTGATGTGAATCTGCTCCTTTGGCTTTTTAACCTGCCTTGAGGCTTAAGCTTTTTCAGAGTTACAATCACAACTGGCTCAAGGAACTCCAGCCTAACCTGCCTGTCCAGGGGATAGGAGTGACCTGTGTGTGTCCTGGGGATACGTGTGTGGGGATATGGTTCAATCTGACATGGCTCGTAAGCCATGCCGTAACCACAGCTGGGAAATGGGATCCTGGAATCCTTCACAGTGTAGGACAGGACAGACAGAAATCACCTAAAACAGGAGTCTGCAGTTGCATCCAAAGGGAACAGTATTGCTTTTCTTCCTACAAAGAGTTCCAAGAAGCACTGAACTTTTTAGCCACTTTGTGTTAACTTTAGTGTGCTCTAAACTGCCCTTTGATGCCTTGAACGTCACTACAAAATCTGCTTGCTTCCCACCTCAACCCTATGCAGTAAACTAATCAGAGAAGGGAGAAACTTCATTAAATTTATTAGGTTCTTCTGATTGAAAGAGATTGCAAGTTCTATCACACATGTGGCGGCTGAAAGCCCACCACGGAGACCAGGAGGTGGAATGGCACCGACAGGCTGATGCTGTCCCCCCCAGCACATCTGTCAGATAGCGGCTGGGGAAGGAAGTGACCAATGTGAGGCTGTTGGCAGCCCCCACTGAAAAAGCTCCTGCCGAGCTCGGGATAAAGACTCTTGCCATGTGTTTATAGGCTATTGCTAGTGTTCCCTGAGGCTGCAACTAAGACTTAGCAATGGGAATGCGAAGGTGATTACTGTGCCTTACAAAAACATTATGCCTCCATGAAGGAAGAAGACGGCTGGATTTGTGGAGTTTTTAGGGTCACAGTAGTGAGAGAATCATAGAAGTGCAGTAGTTCCTCACAGAAGTGCAGGAACACCAAGAGACAATAATGTCTCTTACTATATACTTTAGGACTGCATTAAAGGAACTCACACACAATCAGCATCTCTTGGCAATGGGAAATTTGCTGCTCTCCATCCTTTTCCCTTGTTTGCTTTACAATAAGCTGGTGATACATGTCCTGCAATGAAAAAAAAAAAAACACCTTCACCAACAAGGGGATGTCTTTGTTCACCTGCTGGTTTGTTGTCTGTCACAATAACATCTCAGTTACAGAAGACAGAAAGAGAACCAAAGACCATTCCTCACAAATTTGAACAGCTCACGTCCCATATAAGCATAGTTCATGAGTAAAGAACCAGGCTTATTCTAAGAAAATAGAGCCAGTTTCCCTGAGGGAAGCCTCCAGTTTGTTGTCATGAGAAGTATGGAGTAGAGCAGCATTCTCGAGCAGGGTTAACTCACTCTGAAGCACGGCACTTTAGAAAGGCAGCCATCTGTCCAGAGGCCAAATTTCTGTTCTATGCAAAGCACATTCCCACTCTCCCCATTGGAGGGACATAAATACCTTGCTTAGCGTTTGATTTCTACCCGGAAGACTTAAGTCCTTGCTCTTACAGCACATTCAAGTTTTACAACACAGCAGCCATCATGACACAGCACGACCTGAATCCCAAGTGCTTCAAAGAGAATTTAATGTCTTGTGCAATGCCACAAAAGTATTCTGGATGACTCGCACATGATTTTCTTGGGAGCGAAAAACTTTTAGGTTTTAAGTTACCTTTTCTGATGTTGACAGAATACTTCTTTCCCACATACTCACAGATATTACTCACTATGAGCAATGGTCTGTCAGTGTAAGAAAGTAGGAAATGCACATATAGCACTTCCCACAGACTTTTTGTCATGTGAGGGGTTCAGTTTTATCACTTGTATAGCATACTAGTTTGATGAACAAACTGCTTTTATCGGAAAGCATGAGTTTTCATAGCTGTGTTCATAGTGGAAGGTGAGAAACGCAGTATTGATGATCAAGACTGAACAGGCTTATGGAAAAGTTCATTAAGAGAGCAAGTTGTCTTTGCAAAAGGAAATCTGTCATGAACATCAATCCACACGGTGGCCTTAATTAGGACTGCATTGATCCTTGGGGTGGGAGAAAGGGGAAACGATTCTCGGTGACAAATCTTCTGCTCTGAAACTCACGCTGTTCTCAATTCCTTACGTGCTCAGGCTGTAAGGTCCTGAAATGCAGAGAAAGAGGTGAAAAAATTACTCCTGCAGTTCTATGGGCATCACAAAAACCTGGAACATTTGCAGAAACCAAACATTCTCTCTGGATCCAAACATCTCTCCTGCTGGTAAGTTGCTGTGTGTGCTGGCCCCACATCCCCCCATAAAAACACACAACTGAATTTGAGATCTTGGCCTAAGTAAATAGGAGTTTACCTGCAGACACTGACACCTGGCTTTCAAGCCAGGAAATTACCTGGATTAATTTGCTCCCTTGCTGTTTACTGCTCTGCTGCCTCCCACACGTAGAGGCACGGATGAGTTCTGCAGCAACATCCTATTATTGCTATTGCATTTTAAAAACTCCAGAACATACAACCTGAATGAAACAGAGATCCAGGGAAACCCACTGCCCTGGGGAAAGTTCAGGTGCTCTTACATCTTCCAGCCCTCCTTTCAACCATAATTTCATTCGCTTTTCTCTACACCTGAATGATGATGGCCTCTGACTAATTGGGCCTGATTTTTTTTTCTACAATTGACTGCAAGCAAAGGCCTGAGGGAACATACCTGAAGTCACGAAGTCTAAATCCATAGGGCAGTTGGTAACATTTCCCTATCTCACACGACGACGGGTGTTACATCCACAAAAGCCATGATCTTTTCCAACTCTGCTTCTCAAGTATTCATAAGAATAAGGTTATTTACAGCTCAGACACTAAAACCGACTCTAGTATTTGCTTCTAGTTCATTACACGCAGGCACTCTTTCAGGCCATCATCTTCCAGTATATTAAAGAAAACAAAAACTTTTGTACAAAGAGAGAAGGATTTACTGGCAGAAAGCATGAAGAAAAACTGAATGAAGGTATCTCCGGGGGTTCACAATTACACCAGAGGAAGAGGATGTAGAAAAAAATCTTAATATACCTTAGCAGATGGTAAATCCAATACATTTCAGGGAGCAAATAAAGAAACAAGCATGTAAGCCGGTCTAGAAACAACTTGCTACATTTTCAATAGCTTTGTTGGAATGTTCAGAAAAAAAATAGTGACTTTTTAAAAAATTGTCTTATTTAACTATTTTTTTCAAGAAAAACAGAAAATTTTCAGAACTGAGTGCTTTTTTGGAATTGCAACATTGTAAATACAAATAATTCTCTCTCAGCTGCATTCAAAGTCTTTTCTAAGGGATTGAATTTTTAATGACAGAGAAGCTCTACCACTGCAAGAAGAGCGAGCATTCGTGCTTGAAGTTCTGGAACTTTTTCTCTTATTGACAAACCAAATCTTAGCATGAATAGATGATCCACAAACAGAAAACTGTAAGAATCATATCCACCCTTAATCTGAAACTAAACTTCTCTTCACTTATTTTTTTATTTTTTTGTAGACATAATTCACTCATTAGCAAAAACTGCCTAAATTCCAAAACGGGGGCTCTGTTTACAGTATTTTCAGCCTAACTATAAACAGAATTTCTAGAATCTCATTATTGAGCATATTCTTGTGAAACGTTTTACCTTCTTTTGAAAATCCAAAAGGTTTAAATATTTCCATGAAGTTTAAGCAACTGAACTTCTGAATATTCTTCTTGGCAAAACTGCTTATGTTTTTGTGTCAGTACCACTTCCAGTCTTTAGCAATAGAATTATCCCATCTGAGTTATACTTCCATTAATCAAATCTTAGAAACATTGTTAATCACTTGTTAATTGTTTGTCACCAACCATGTCTCATTACAGCATAAAATCTTTCTTGTAAACTGACTCAGAGAAATGTCCTCAAGCCTTTCAGGGCTTTAATACTGCCATATCTATGTGTCAGCATCTCATAGACATTCAGACACACATACGTTAGTAGTATCTAAAACAAACAAACACACAAAAAAAAAAGCTAGAAAGAGCATTTTTAGAAAACAAATGCCTTTTTTTATTGTTCCACAGTACCACAATGAACCTTATTAAAAAATCCAGTTCATGCTGATATCTTAATGCAAATGAATTCTTGTTCCCTTGCAACAGAAAAAATTCTCCCATAAACTTCAGTTATTTTCACTCATCCCTAAGAAGTGACATCTAACTTGGTAAGCACTGAAAACAAAGATAAAAAACAAAGTGCTCACTAGTTATTTTGGTATTTTAAGTACATATTGAACAGTAAATACCAAAAATTCAAAACATGCAAAAGTTCTGGGAGAACCATGTAAGAATTTCTCTTCTTATCTGGACAGAACTTACAGAGAAGGAAATAACTGCACAAAACCCACCAAAATATGTACTTCTTAATATCGATTTCCAGGCCATTAAATGAAAAGATTATCAAAACAATCAGACAGAGCTGCTTCAGTAAACACATGTGGCTTATGAGGATGTTATTAGCTAACGTATTCATTTGGATACCCAGGGTAATTTGAAAAACATTTTACTCACTTCTGATTATCAATCAGACATGTTACAGGATAGCTAGGAACAATTTTGGTCTGGACTGCTGGAGTTACTAACCTCGTTTGCAGAACACGTTTATCTTATATTTTAAGGCAGTTCTCTGCAGATTTGTGGGGACATTTTACTGCAAGCATCACAGGCTGGGGATAGGAGGAGAAGGAAAGGCTTGTAAAGACAGGGCAGCCAGGGGAGCTGGGTGCGTTGCCCGAGTGTGTAAATCACGAAGGGGAGACATAGAGCTGGAAGAGACTGCGACAGGCAGTGTTTATGGGCCAAGTCATCAGTTATTCTGGTGTCCTTCCCCTGCCACCAAGTTACATCCAACGACCATCTGAGCCCTCTTATTTGGAATCATGGCTTTTCTCTATTCAGCATAAACACATCCCAAAAGTCCATGGGAACCCTTGAGCTAAGAACTGCCAGTTTTAGAAAATTATCTGAGATCTCATTGAAATATCCTCACAAAAAACCAAATGATTTTACCTAGTAAGGCAGTCCAGCCATGCTGCAGTCACAATATTTCCTGTGTAAGTTCTGCCATACTCTTGCAGTGGAAGTTGTCTGTCCTTCCATTCTGTCCAAAGACAGAGGGGTTCAGTTTCATTGAATATCTGTGAAATTTCACATGGATACCCAAATCCATGAGGAATCTCTATAGGCCAGGCTGGGTCTCTCCTTACTCCCTGACACGCAGTTGTGATGTGCAGTCCTAACCATGTATCTCCTATAAATATCTCTAGAAATAGAATGTACACTCAAATAAGGAAAAATCAGGGGTCTCATTTTAGAAATAGTTTCCATATGTAACTAAATGACTTTACTACCAAGGGAAGTGCACATTCATATATTTGAATAATCTCATTTGTATGCATGTCTACAGAATCCTTCTTTTAAATCACACTTC
The DNA here is from genome assembly GCF_059628265.1 of Tinamus guttatus. Lineage (NCBI taxonomy): Eukaryota > Metazoa > Chordata > Aves > Tinamiformes > Tinamidae > Tinamus > Tinamus guttatus. The sequence continues at coordinate 5,851,568 of NW_028288747.1, forward strand.
CTCTCCATTTCCCTCTCAGAAACTGAAACACAAGTACATGTCTTAAATCAAAGGCAAGGGGTCATGCAGGATACTGCAACGGATTTTAAGTAATAGAGAAACTGCTGGTGCAAAACAGTCAACATATAGGAAAGGCTTCTATTATAAAGCCTCCTGCATCTAAAAATGGCAGGACTAGCTTATTGCTTGGGATTATATCATTTTTTAACTTTCTAAGGAGTGTAGCCATCTTAAACAACAGGAAATTATAAACAGAAGGAAAATCAAGGTTAAAATGTAAATATTGTGGAACAAGCGAGTTTTAAAGTATCACCTTCTTGCATATCAGTACCCTGTGATCCTCAGAGTCCTATCAGATTACTGATAAAAACAAGATTTTACTTCTGTTAGCACTGCAAAGAGCTCCCAAAGAGTGGAGTGAATTCTACTGTGTTGAATTACAGGTTCCTTATTACTGGTGGTAATGTAGCAGACACAAAAAACAGCTTGATTCCTAGATCCCAAGAGAAGCCTTGAGTGCAAGCAACTACAAAAAGTCATCATTTGGCTTGTAAACTGCACAAATTGGATATGGAAGTCATTAAAAGTGAATGAAGAGGGGCCCTCATGTTGACAGTGTTATATAGTCACTTCAGGAGCGGACTTTAAGGTCAAAAAGTACTCTACATTTTCCTGCAGTAGAGGCAAAATACCTTGTTTCAGGAAATCTGGTACAATTTCCTTTATTCTGAAGCTTCAAGAAATCCCTTGTAGTTTCTGGAAGTCTTTCTTTTTTATGGGACACTGACATTGTTTTCCTATTTTTGTGTTGCTGTTCCATTCTCTTGCTGTACTCTGGGCTCTTGTTTTCTAGTACCTACATATGCTCAATATGTAGATATGTATGTATGTTTCACTTCATTTTATTTCTTTTCACTCTCATTTTCTTCTGAGTCTTTGCACCTTACACTTTACTTTTGTGCTTTCTCTCCTGCCTGTCTTGGATCCACAATGTGCTGTGTCTTTAATATTCAGGCATTTGGATATATTTATTTATGAATACGAAATTTAGTGCAGCAGAGTAAAAGAGGATTGAGGTTTATCTCAGCAATGACGAGCTGTGCTGCAGGGAGTGCTGAATGGGTCAGAGAAACAGATACCAGTCCTGTGTGACACAGACAGGTTCTTCAGCAATGTGAAAATCTGCCAGAGAAAGTTTAGGAACAAGATGGAAAATTCAAAGTTTCAGAGCAAAAAGAAAAAGAGTTAATCAGATTTGTAACTATATGCTAGCCTTACCCTCCATCAGACAGGGAAGAGCAGGACCATCACTGCCACGAGACTGACTTTTTAGGAAGTTAGGGATGTCTTCCATTCCCTCTGCTGTCCTCTGACAACTACAGATTCTTCAGTCTTCTAAGGAAGGAAGGAATTTTGCCTTTAGTAGGGAAGAATGTTTTTCATTACCCTTTAACATCCTACTTTGATCTGTTGTGACAAATCAGTTTATACTATTTCTACAAAATTCTGTGACTAATTCAGCAATGAAACCTCATTACTAGTTGGCTAAATAATAAATGTTCTCATCACAACATTTCTCTCCCAGTATAAATGAACACTAGTAATTAAATGTGAGGCCTCATATTTTATTTAAGGTGATTCATATAAATCTAACTGGGTATGTGCTGACCTCCAAAAGAGGCAGAAATTTTTCTAAAATCTTCTGGTTCAGTAAGAAGGGAAAATCGTGCTAGTAAGAAGCAAGTTCCTCAGTTAGTAGTAATACTGAGGACACACACCAACTAGTGTGGGAGGACACTGAGTCTTAATAAATTAGAGCAAAAGGGACAAAATAGAGCAAAACAGTGCAAAATAAGTAGTGCAGGAGGCAATTGAGGCGCGGGTCCCACGGGAAAGGCTCCTCGTGCCACCAGCCGCGCGCTGTGTCCCGGGCTAGGCCCGGCTCTGCACCGCAGCCACGACGGGGACCCTGCGGGCTGCTGAGGCCGGGCGGTGGAGCCGGCTGGACACCGCAAAGCTGGAACGGGATCCCTGGGGAAGCCCTCCCGGCCATTCCTCGGCCATTCCCTGGGCACCAATCCCACTGCTCCTTTCTCCTCGGCTTCTCGGGCTGCTCATACATGGCTTGGGCTTCTCCACCTCACGAATATTTGGGCCTGTGCCTCCGAAGATCAGGAAGGTTGGCCTTTCAGTTGGCTTAATTACTACAGGGTTCATCACTAAAAACATATATGCAATAATATATAAAATAGTACACAAATCTTCACTGTAAGAATCATAACTGTAGCTGATTCTAATGGAAATTAAAACTTGGCAGTACTTTCATATGCCAGTTAGGACATTCATAACCTATTAGGGCTGCCTTATTTTTACAGCTATAATTATCAGCTGATCTATATTTCAGCCTTAAACTCTGCATTAGATCAGCATATCTTAACTGTCTGTATGTTAAAGGGAGTATCCCATGTAGGAATTCCCAGCTGCACTTCCCCAGGAGGCATATTAACTAAATACATGGAAAAATACTATAAAAATTCACCTCTAGGAGCATAATATCAAGTAAATTCTGTTTTCTTTCCCTTCTGGTCAAGTAACACATCCCCTAAGACTCCGAACGGCCCTGGTGCAGGTGCAGAGTCACGACGGCTCCATGACCATTTGGGCAGCAGGACAGAGGTGCAGGCCCCCAGCACCACCCCCGAGCTGCCTCTGCCTCTCCCCAGAAGCAGCTCCCCAGCAGAGGCTGCAATGAGAGACCCACGTCACCAACTCCCTTCCCAGCCCTGGCACTGGAGGAGAGGAGCCTCTCCAGGGTGGGATATCACTGCTTTTCCCTTCACTCACATTTCTTTTCCTTTTTTGTAACTTCTTGGAATAGTAACGGCAAAAACGGAAACTGGCTTTAAAACTACCTTTGACAGATAATCGTTGTATAACTCTGCCCAAGGAGTAAACGGTGGTAACATCCCACAGCTCATCACCACTCAAAAGGGATCTCGGGAAATGCAGCGGACTGCAACCCATCACTGGCACAGAGATCCCAGCTTCACTTATTCCAGCAGCTCTTTCTGAAATTTTAATATTCTGCAACTGCAGTAACTGAGGGTATCATTCTCCCGGATCCCCCAAGCTCACGAGTCCAAGATACTCCCTGGCGTATTATTTACTCAGCTGAGTATGTGCTCATTAGGATGGGAAACAAGCTGCAGGCATAAAATATTTTCACATCTGAAACTGTTTCCTTTACTTCTATCAGAAAAGAAAGAAAATGAAACAAAGAAAGAAAACTACACACTGATTTTCAAAAATTCACTGGCTATCGGCCAAACAGGCACTAAATCTGCACTGTCTTTACTTTCTGTAGAAACGTTCTCTGTGTCATTAATAGCCTTAAAATGTACAGAGGGTAAAGGCTGCCCTGTGAGCCTGAGATTAAAAAAAAGCACAGCAGAAGTAGTGCCTTCAACTTCAAAGCTCAGTTATTTTCAACAATTTTTTTTGGCAAACCTGCTAGACTTGTAGGAATGTGTGTACTGTTGCTTTCCATCCATCTTCAGAAATCAGGCTTGCTCAGAAAAGGTGCTAAGTAAAAGTTATACAACAAATTGAGGATGGCAAGAGGGTGGCTTTAGAGATAATACTTCTTTTCTTACCTTAACAAATTTCAGTATTCGATGAAAGTGACTTCCTGCACTTCTTTACCTTTGTCACAGGATGCTGCCTCTATTTAGAATTCAAGAAGAAAACATAAATTGCAGCATAAAAACGCTCTGGCAGACTGGGGAATTTAATTTAACTCTTTACCTACAGGTTTCCCTCACCCTCACTCCATTTTCTATTCCTACGACTATCACCACAAACTTGTTTGTTATTCAGATGTTTGTAAGGCAAAAACCATGCAGAGGTCCTTGTCTCACCTGGTACTGACTGCCATCTCCTCAACGTTGCAGTTGGGTGGGTGTGTGTGTGTGTGTGTGTGTGTCTGTACCCACAAAAATCACACCTACTGCTCTGTGACCAGGCAAAGGCAACAATCGAAAACAGCTATAGAGGTAAAAGTCTGTTTACTGCCAGAGAACTCCAAAGCAGCAAGTCTACGAATCTTCTGTGTGGAACCCAAAGCTCATAGGAAATTAACCTTAAAAACAAGGAGCTAGAGGGCATGTTTTACTAAAACAAGGCTGATAATGTGTATGTGTTCATTATTGCTGCTGAGTAAAATCAGATTGCCTTGCTGGAGGATGATGCATGTGAAGGTAGTTGATTATTAGAATCCAGTTTCTACTTTAAAATATGATAGTAGATTTTTCTTGCCTTCTGTCAGAGTGTATAAATAGTGGCATTATTTTTTAAGATGGATAAATAAAGAGAAATACATTTTAACCAGACAAATATAAACAGCAATATATATATGTGCGTGGGCGTGTGTGTGTGTATATATGTAAGATAGAGATATCAGATATACACATATATATATAAACCTTAGCAACAAGTCTAATTTTAAAATCAGTTTCGGATTCTATTAATTTCCATTCACTGGGCAGAGAAGTAACTAAAACGAAACCATGTATTTTTTATATATGATTTCAGCAGCATAAGGCAATCTGTGTATGGCATTTTCACCTGCACATGGGAATCCCCAGGTGATATTCAGCAGAAAACAAGGCAGGTAGACTGGACTTTGCCTTCCTAAACTGTCTTCCACCTTGGCCTTTTGCCTTCCTAAACTTAACTTTTTTTTTTTTTTTTTTTTGGTAATCATGTACCTCAGATTTTTATTTATCTTAATGTTTTAGAACTTAATAATGAGCCTTTGATGCATGTGGAATAATACTTTGATTCTCATGCAGAGGCACTGAAAACCACAGAACTGCTTTGGAAGTTAGCTGCTACACTGCAGTTGATGAATGGCATTCCTACATTTGGAATCATAAAGATAGTGCAATAATTTCATAAACATTATAGTAATATATGATCCAAAGCTCAAGCGAGCTGGCACAGGCCTATCAATTCAGATGACTTCAACAGAATAATTTCAATATATATCAGCTGAGAATCTGACACCCATGCATTTACTAAAGCCCAGAGATAATAAAGGAAAAGACTTTCCAACGTCTTACAGAAGTGGTTAACATTTCACCCATCATCTTATGGAATTAAGCATACAACCAGGCCAAGTCCAAAGCAGTGCTATCATTTCCCACAAATACCAATGTATGTCAAACCAAGACCACGTACAAAGGCAGCAAGTCTGCTGAAGCTGATGTTGTAGTGTTCTTGTCTTCCAGGAGCAGAGTGTTGTCAAAAGTACACCAAAATTTTGATTTTCTTTTTCAGAAAAAAAAAATGAAGATTAGTAAAATTGTAACATGAAGACAAAAGCTCAGTATAAGCCTCTCACTTGAGGTTATATCACAGAAAGACTGTCTAATAGAAGGGAACAGAGAGCTATTTAACACTGACATTCTTTTCAGAAGGCCCTTTCTTTGAGACGCATTTTATCTTGTTACTAAAAAAATTGCTCCCGAAAGTATGTGTTTCAGTACAGCCACTGAGAAACTGTTTTCTTTTACTCCACACACATACAGAGTGGACTACAAAAGCTACCTTCAGTACTGAGATGCATTATGGAATCTTGAAGCTGAGAAGCCTTTTTTATTTTCGTTTAATAAGACTTTCTTTACAAGATCTGCTGCTTTCTCCCACATGCTGATACTGTGTATACAATGCCATACGCACTGGCGAACAGTAGGTTGTTATTTTAGGTTTTGCTTCATTATCATAATAGAAAGTATTACACTTTTATATGTCATCTTGCAAGCAATGAATATTTATATCAGCCATGCATGGTGCTCATTTCTATTTCTTAGCACTAAAAATGGATTTAATTAACCCATTTCTATTGAAAATTGATATTACTACACATTAGCTACCTTTATTGCCATAAACATGTAAATCATTGTGAAAGCATTTATTTTTGTTATGGAGTATATTACTTACTTTATATTCCAGAACGCCTGCTGATTTAGTCTTGGCATTGAATATGAAAATTTAACTTAATGCCAGAAGTCCCAACATAGCTTAGGGGATTGGAATCCATAACAGAAACCTTAGGGGAACTGTAAGTTTTCCTGCTTTTTTGAATAACCTGATGCAAAAAAAAAAGGGGGTTTCAGGAAAACCCTCCAAGCAAGGGAACATGAACCTCACGAGCCTCCACGCAGCTTCCTGGGAAGTGCCTGGGACGAGTGCGGGGCTTGGAGGCACCTTCTCACTTTGCAGAGTGAAGAAGGAAAGGAGCCTTTGGGACGATATTGCCAACTGCAGAACTTTTTGAAAGTCCTGGCAAAATTGCTCTGTTTCCAAACTTTTGTTCAGTACGTTGCGCCCCACAGCAGCGATGACAGCGGTGCTTGGGAACTATCTGCAAAACAAATCAGAAAAGGATAATGGTAACGGTTTTCACTTCTGATCAAAATTTACTTTAATATCCACTGAATATCAGAAAAGCATCCAGCAGGAGAAATTGTGTATGTTGTTCTAACCCTATTTTTACAATTTTTTTCCCATATATATCAGGAACAGCAAATTAAAGGGACTATGGCTTGAGCAGCAAGCCTTTATAAAGGTCCTGTCAATTTTCACCATCAGCTCAGGAACTGAACCTGGGAGCAATGCATACGGCTTATTTGAAATAAAAAACAGCTTCAAAAGCAAAGAACAGAGTATTTTTTTCCCCCCTTAATATTAAGGACTTCTTCTTCATATTTCCTACTGGATTTTTTTTGCATTCTCTCACATATACAAGTGGAATTGGCTAGTAAGAGAAATTTTCTTCCCATTAAAATTTTATTGGAATGTCAAAATTTGAAATGCTACAGTAAGCTCTACCTGTGTGGTCTCAGTTTTTCCAATTAACTATTCCTTTTTATTTGGCAGGCAAACTTTGGCATATTTTTGTTCCGTTGAGAAAATAGCTGTTCACTGGGTATACTTACTTAATTAGCTTAAGTCATTCCTTCCATTTCATCAGATGCATGTGTAATTTCTCTGTGCTTTACACTAATAATAAAATGCTTATAGCATAACATAAATTGCAATAGCTGCATTTTTTCTTTACCTTTTTACCTTTGGAAAAGAGCTATCTTGTTTAATCTATCTAATATATAATATATATATATATATAAAATATCTTGCCCATAGCTATCCATCGTAAAAAACTACAGACCTGTAGCCTGTTATTTGTGTGGAAACCTGGGATGTACTGGAGTACTTTGGATGTGCCAAAGTTCAGAACATCGCGACTTCCGACTCAATTTACAGTCAAGGGAGAAGCCCAGGCACTTGCAGGAGGGTGCAGGGGAAGCTGCATTCCCTGCTGGCTTGGACCATATGTCTCTATTAACTCTACAGAGAGCCCGGAGCAGGGGTTACGGAATCATCCATTTGTAAAGGTCTTCAGAGAGCATTTAGCTTGCCTAGCCATGCTTTTAGTGTAACTGCTCTGGAGTAAAAAATAAATCTGTGGATCGTCTTGTATAATGCGGGCTTACATTTACAGAAAAGCAAAAATCAAGCAAAACCTTTGACTGCTATTTATATTTTTACTTTTCTGAGTTTAATTGGGTGTACAGGGTAGATTTGTACTGTTTTCTCTGTTATATTACAATCATTTCATGCACCACCATTTCGTATTTGCAGTGCACAGGTTGATTACAGATGAACACAGCTTCCTGTCCTCATACAGGCTACCCCATGTCTGGCTTGACAGGCATTTAACTAACCTTTTTTTAGAAGGCTTCTAGGAATGGAATGGAGACAGCTTGATGTCATCAGGCAATCTAATCCACTGTTTCATTCTCCTACCTGTTAAGACTTGAGTTTCTTCTAATATCTAACCTGCCTCTTCTTTAATGAAATTATCTTTTACTTATCTATTAGTTAATTTGTTTAGTATTTGGCTTGCGTCCCAACAGATTTGATACATACATTACCTGAATACTTCCACGGTTTCCCTTCTCCTTTCCAGGATATGGCTTCTTCCCCTTCCTCATTATTACTAATGTCACAGGCCATTTGACTATACTTAATCTATTTAGTAAAAATGATATAAAATTATTTCATGCTTTTGGTTTTTCAGCATCACCTGGTAGTAAAAATGCAAGGAACAACGTACTGGGCAGACAAAAATCTTATCTGTGTCTATACTGCGCTGTCTATAAATGGCCAATAGCATTTGCTTTGGAAAGAAGATAAGGCAAGCAGAAGCTCTATTTCTCTTAGTATCTCTGTTTTTTTCTGCCTCCAAGAAAACACTTTGAAACATGTAGAGTCAAAAACTGTATCTCTACCTTTGTGTTTCATTACATTTTATAGATAATTCTTCAAATTATCTACAAATAGTTCCTAAGTTAATGAGTTCCATGGTTTTTAGATACCATGTAAGAAAAATATTTCCATTTGCTGTTTTAAAACTTACATCTGATCATTTAATTTTTGCTCTTCAGTTAACATTTTATTAAAAATAGTAATTTCATATCGACCTACCTAATACACTCACGATTTCATGTCGTTCTACCAAACCCCTCCTTATTCATCTCACTAATCCGCTCGATTTCTCCATCTATGGAAGCATTTCAATTGCTTTGCTCACCCTCTTCACACATTTCCATATCTTTTCCAGTTTACTGGTAAATCTTTTCCTCATGAGTCTCGAAGCAGTCATTTCTTTGGCCTTTTGCTTACTCCTAATGAATTCACTTCACAACACATTACTTATGATTATTGATGTTCCTTGCTAGCTGCATTTTATTTTGTGCCATTTGATGCAGTGAATCCTGTCACAGTGTGTCCAGAAAGCAGTCAAACTAGCCAAAACCTATTTATTCAAGAGAAGGATCAAACTGCAGATTTAAGGACCTTTCAGAAAAATTAGGTCATTGGTTTTCTCCTCCCCCAGGGAAAGTAATACTGTCCTGTCTATTTCCCCTGATTAGAATTAATATGCAATCAACAAGGTAAGAATAATAAATCAGGTGGCTTGAACAGCTACACTTTTTTTATCCTTGAAAAGCAACATCTTGAGTTTTTGTGGCCTTTTCAGTATGTCACATCTGCTTTTTACTTTAATTATCACTTCTTAAGGGCACACCTCCACCATTAATCCTAGATGCCTTCAAACATTTGACATGAAGCTCAGTGCTCCCATTTGGAGACATGCAGGAAGGGATAACCATAAAAGTTCACTGCTGAGTAGAAACGACAAGTTGTCTCCTAATATCTTGAAGCCACAATTTTGACTGTCTTCTAGAGATTTGCAAATGTCACAGAACCTCGATTTGCAAACCTGAGTGAAAGGTGGCCAGTGCACATGTTCAGTGGCACAAACCAGCAGAGTCTCCTCCACCTGCAAACTCCATTCCTCACCAGTATCACATCCCTCTTCCCTTGGAGGTCAATCAGGCAGGCTGGTCATCACAATCCAGGGAAGACAAAACAGAAATGATTCAACTGCATTAGCTGATCTCAAGAATAGGTAAAAAATGGACTTAATGGTTGCTCGCATCATTACATTTTTTGAAAAAAAATCCTGCGGGCACCGGTTGATCTCAGTCCTGCTTCTGTGGGGACCAGGGGGAGCAGCAGAGCCCCCGGGTCAGGGCTGGCGAGGTGGCGCCTGGGGACCTTGAGAGACAGAACTCAGAGAAACACAATACAGGCACCTGGCCTCTTACCAAAGAGCAAAGCATTTCACTGAACGAGTAGATCATTAAAAATCAACTTTTTCTTGTGCAATATCATACCAACACTTTTCTGCAAATGTAAATCTTCATAAATGTAAATGTTCCTGTAAATCTATAAAACGTTGTGGTTCTTTCTTCCCGTTTCAGCCTTCTGTTTGCAGAAATACGTGCAGATTTCATGGAACTGGCAGTGTAATTGCTTAAATAATTTAACTACTTTTCAAGATTCCCACTGCAGCACAATGACCAAAGTAACACAAATGCTTTTGTAAGCTAGCAAGAAATACTGGCTCTTCTTCAGCACTATATATTCTCAATAAGTAGTTCCTTAGCAACTAAAATAGTATTCCCTGCAGAGAAAGACAAAAGTTTGAAAATTTTATGTCTTGCCGCTATTTGCCCAAGGTGTATAACATAAATCAAACTTACCAGGACATTTTTATGTTTTTATGCTAGTTTGAGCCAACAGCTTAACCCAGGCTCAGGCTTGTTTCACATTACTTTTTTGGAAGGTGCAATATGTGCAAACTTCCTTGGGAGCTAATAGTGTCCACTGGTAGTGCAAGAAATTGGCATCTTCGAATAATTTACTGCAACCATGTAGTGTGAAGGTGGTACATTTTCAGTGAACTGAAATATAGATATATACCAATCTAGATATATAGATATATGTCTTAGAGTTACCCCCATTATTAAGAAATATCAAAGAATATTCTTTTACTTTTGATAGGTAAAAGTTTGTAGCATGACTGTACTTTATTTGCATTTTTAATATTTAGAAAAGCAAAGCCTATAAATGCAGTGTATGAAAGAATGCTTAACCAACCCTCCCTCCAAGTGTAGCAGGGTAGAGCTCTCAACACACTTACCTACCCAGTTTGTATTTTGAGAGTCTTTCTCCAATGAAGAATGATGCTTGGGGAATTAAAACCACGTCAAGAGCCCAGAAAAAGTGAGGAAGAACCCCACACCAGTTCTGTAGGCACTTTCTCTCTTACCTGGCATTTCAAGGCACTTCATCTCATGCAGATCAGGCAACGCAATCGGAAAGCCATACTCTGCCTTCTTGAGGGATCCCAGTACAGTCATTCTTCACTGAGGAGACAGAGAAGACAGAAATTGGCCCATACATCTCTGTGCATGCTCTGCACAACACAACTCTCAAAATCTTTATTAATTTCTAGACACCCCAGAGGACAAATACTTACCCAAGTCTTGCTACAACTAACAAAAACAGGAAAAAAATTGCCAGGAAGAGTTGTTTGAAAAGTGAAAAAGGCTTCAATTCCATTGCAGGGAAGTTTTTCAGGCTAAGCTACAACTTCACTTTCCTTTGAACTTTGCACACTGAGTATGAACATTATTCTTTAATGTACTGCTGTGAGTCATATTCTTTCAAAATGGCAACATCTTCAGAGCAATCTTCTCTTTAGTTTAATCTTGAAACAAGCATAGTATTTGCTCTTTGGTCAATAGTATAAAAAATACTTTTGGGGAAGGCCTATGAGACCTAATGTTTGCATACTTTACTCTTGATTACTAAGGGGAAAAGAATTGGACTGAAATATTCCTTTACTCTCTTCTTTTGTACTATCAAAGCTGCTAGATGAACTGATAGCAATTTTCCCATCATTGTGAAGAGGATTTAATGTGTTATTCTGTAATCTTATTGTTTGACAGTGAATCACTTGAATGACAAAATGTGATCTCTCCCTGCAGACAGTTTAATATTGTGAAGATATGCTTGGTGCTGAAAAAGCAGCTACCAGTCCCCTTATCTTTCAGTGCTTCCAGATTGGCATTATATTTTCTTCTTCACTATGCATATCTAACTTCCATTAAAACTAATGAAAAGAGCCAGGACATACAACAAGTAAAAAATTAAAACATAAAAGCACTTAACATCTTATTTTTAAAATAAGACGAAATGACCAATTTAAGGTTAAATTAGGATTATAAGAACAAATTAGAATATCCAAGAACTGGCAAGTTCTGTGCAAGCTCTGAGGTATTTTTGTTCTTGGCTTTCACCAGTTATGAATCTAATGCATAAGAGCTACAATATGTCCAGAAACATCTTCCTTGACTTTGGCACACTGAAGACTTCAGTAGAGCAGTTCACAAAGATTCTGTCCCAGGCTGTGATCGATAGGTGGTTTTTGCCAAAGGAGCCAGAAAGGAGCCTCCTCCTTCAAGCACACACTGCACTAGGTTATCTCAAATAAGAGAGTTGTTCTTGACCCACTACTCTAAAATCAAAAACAATGTTATTATTTTCCACAGCAAATATTTGGCTATAACAAGTAGGTCCATAGCTATCTTTAACTAGGTTGCACGCTTCAACATGGCTTTTTTCCAAAAAAAAAAAAAAAAAAAAAGACTAAAAAAAAGCAGCTACATTGACGTGTATTAACTGGGGTGAAAAGAGGCAAATATTGCACTTGGATGGAGCAGACAGCTTGAGAGATCTGTTGAGGCACAGGAGAAAGCTGTAAGCTGTTCAGACGAGGGCCGATCCCAGGGCTGGTCCACCCTGCGCGAGGCCGTGGCGAGATCTGCTGAGGAGGCTGCAGGGGAAGCTGCTCCAAACGGGATGCTGCCGGCACCATCACGGCTGGATCCAGCACCCACCATCTGCACCTGCCTTCTGGTTCGTGTATCTGCCCACAAGAAGTTTCAACACTGCATTAGTCTTCTTGTTAGAAATTACACCTTTTCATAGAACGGACTGAACAGCATGCACAGAACAAGTATCACCCCTTTGTAAATCCCTTTTTCCAATGGAGGGATTTAGCTCATAGAGTAACATTCTGATCTACCACACAGGCTGTTGGTCCCACTTCGTTTCTCAGAAATACATACTTCAGACTGCAATATTTCCAGCCACTAAATAGGCTTGACAAAGTCTGAGAGACATAGATATTAAGACGGTAGAGAAGTAGCCTTTTCACTCCAAGGAAGCACTTAAACATGGATAATGCCAACACGACCTTACTTCTGGTAAGACCCTTCCACTTTGCTATTTATCAGTTCAGCCAGGAAAGGTAGGGCTGACTTTCTAGAACAGTGGTAGGAAAGTCTAGAAGACAAGTCCTGAAAGTCCTTGGTCAGAATGAACCAGCAACTGAACTACCAGCTGTTGTTGGTATTTCTGAAAGACTGAGAGAGTCTCTCAGGCTGAGAGAGTATTCCGAGTGCTCTGTACTTGCAGCACCAACGGGCAGCGATGCTGGAAGCCCATTTCCCAACGACTGTAAAACTTCTTGCTTAGGGCTCTGTTGCAGGAGGCAGAGAAGGGCTCACACTGGAGCTCTTGCACTGAAAGGAGAAACTCAGCTTCACAGATATCACATCGTAGCTTTTTTCCATTCCTCATCACCTGTGGCAACTCACTAAGTTCAAATGTTACAAGTCAGTCCCTAAAATTTACATGGAAGCAGTTTATTTATAAAGTGTGTCATAGCTGGGCAAAACATTTAACAAGTTAGATATATCTCTAGTAGTTCGAGACTAAGTTTGTTCACCCACTGAGCCCAACAGTATGTAAATTTAATAGAACTTTACATCTATAATTTTATACTTAATCTAATTATTAAACATTCCCTATGTAATTCTCAGCAAGTATTTTGTATTACATCTACAGTAAAGTTTAAAAAATGCTGCACGTAATTTTCTAATTAGCTACATATACATTTTTTCAGAGTGTAATGCCACAACTCATTTTTCAGTTACATATCTGCCTATGGTTAATGTTTCAGGATTCACTGGCTTGCTTACATGGTTTCATAATGTTTTAATAATATTGTATAACAAGGATAATCTAAAAAATGCATCTGCAGACCAAAAAATCGTACATTTTTAGTTTTGCCTCACATGCAGTAATTACTAATGGCCATATGCAGTATTTCCATTTGGATTATAATAATTACTCTCACTCCTTCAATTACTATTCATTAGGCATCAATGTAACCTTTCCCTTCATTTGAACCCAAATGTCAGCCTTTCATAAAATGTCTTACAATTAAAAGAAATGTTGTAATTCCATTTCAATATCTTTTTCTCCATCTGACATGGCACTAGTTGGACCCAAAAAAATCCTGAAAATGCTGATTGCTCCCTGAGGAGGAGATGTGTTTGTGGCTAGAGCTGCAAGTGAGTACCTAGAAATCCATTTGCTTGGACCATATCAGAGTTGGCATTTTGCATGAATCTTCGCAATTGTGCAAGACAGGAAGGTTCCATTTTGGCAGCAATGTGTAAGGTGCCAGAAATTATATGCACTCATATATACTCTATAAAAGACTCTTATGTCAAAAAAACAGTTGCCAACTCCCTGTCTAAACATCTCAGGTAATGTGCACACAGGGAGGCTAGCAGACTGGCACACCCAAGCAGTTCCAATTAAGATGAAAAAGAGGCATAAAAACAGCTTCTGGTTGAAGGAAACTAATGCTCTGAAGAACACTAAGCAGCTTAGACAAACGTTTATATATGCACATCTTTTGCTGCCTCTACTGGTTTCACATTATTCCTCACAAATACATGCTTCAGACTATTATATTTCCAGCCACTATGTAAGCCTGCCAAAGGCTATGGCACGGACCTAAGATGGTTTGGAACAGTTGGGATGTGAGGATGGACTGCAAATCCATCATAGCTGCTTGCTCATGCCACAGATGCTGTAGGTAGAATCCTGCAAAATCCCATACAATAGTTCCTTTGAGAACCAGGAGGCAAGAATTACATGGATATGCTATATATACTACCTTCTCTTGGCTTCTCATACACTTACATACCATGAAGCCAAAGAGGATGTTAAACTAGCCCTTCAGCAAATAAACTATACTAGGATCAGCTATTTGCTAATTTAGACTTGTTCTGTATGTAAAACAGTTAGGAATGTGGGGGGAAAAAACAGCTCTTACCACTATATTTTTGTTGGCAAGAACCTTAGAATAGATGCATGCTAGTACTTCATTTGATTTCTGCTATTTTAGAGAAAGCATTATTTTGTCAGAATGGCTTGCTTCATTAAAAGCATTTAGCTCCATGGCACAGTCATACAAAAAGCCCTTCTTGAGGTGAAGACAAATGATTAGCATGAGTCCCTAGGAAAGGGAAAGCCAAGTCTGCCTCCACACTGGCAACTGGCCTAGGGAGGAAGCTTGTTCCTTGCTTGCAGGGTATTAGCTCTGAACGTTGGTAATGCAGCAGCTTGCTAACCCAGACAACCACTTATGGGTAATTAGACACAAGTGTCTAAGAGTTCTGGGGATGGAAACTGTCATCATCTACTCATCCTTCCCGTAAGATATGAACTATGATTTAGCACCACTTCCTGATACTACTCCTTATTTTGAAGACAGTAAGTATTCCCTGCATCAGAATTTTGTGTTCTGTGGCTTAACCTTTCCAATGTGCATCTTGGATCTGATAATGACTCAATTAAACCTCATTCAAACTATAATTAATAGGTAGGTGATAACAAAGTATCTAAGCAGTGAAAAGTCTTGATGGAAGTTAAAATGGCACACCAAGCTGGCACACTTCATAGAACATATTGGGTGCTTAAAATCTGATCATTCACTCCTATCATAATTTGTAGCAGGGACGCACACTGACATGGCATGAATCTGTTCTCTTGACAAATCTTTTTTTCATGGCAAAGAGTATAATGAAAATTGAAAAAGGTATTGCACTAGCTTAAATCAAGCCCATGGCAGAGTAATGTATTTAAACCTGTGGCCTTCTGAAATGCAGTAGGAAATGTAATTTAAGCTGCAATCAATTTCCCAGTTACGATTTTTATATGTATGAGAAATATATATGTTTCTTATATATTAGAAACATGATTATGCAACCACAGAACCCCATAATCATGTCAAATTCAGCTATGAAAAGCCTTCTGTCAGATATTTTGTCATGAAATTCCTGTCAGTTGAGTTCCTGGCATAAAAATTATGTTCTCCAAATGAATATACTGTTAGCATATTTTAAATATGCATCATATTTGCATAAAATATACATGGCAATTCAGTAACTTGTTTAGTTTGAGACAATCATTGCGTTGACTGATGAGGTTCTAGAATCAGAGGATAGCATGCGGACCAAAGCAGACTGGGCTGCTGCATGGATGTTTTCCTCTTTTTAATATTACTTAGGAGCAGAAAAAGACGCACTTTCAGATGGAAACTTTAGTGTTTGAACATCAGAACTCCTATTCAGTAAATAAACTGGGCCATATCATGAACTCTTTATTCAGTGTTCATGAAGCCTTCATAAAGATGAAATTTCCATTGCATATATTCCTTCATACGAGCCAACCTGAAGTCACATGAGAACAACTTGAAAATGTTTCATGACACCCCACACATCAAAAGAGCACTACAAAAAGTCCCAAAACTCCGCTGCTATTTCTGATGTTCTAGGAATTCATAGCATGAAATAAAGTATAATTAATGCTCATGAGAAGGTATAACCATTGTATCATTATAGCATAGACTGTTCAAATAAAAATGTAATAAGACATTTTTCAACACCCAATTACTAAGGATAGAATTTATTCTTCAAAAGGTCTAGTCTGATGGGACTTTGCAAGAGAAATAAAGGGGATAAGTAGGTCAGAATTCACCCTTACAACTTGCAGGCAGCCCAAAGCTGCAGTACAAGTGTCACAGAGCCATGACAGAAGGGCAGCTGGTGTCCTCTTCATTCTGGTTTGGAAACAGACTCTGTGAGTGGACACTGAACGCACCAGCTCAGCACAGGAGGATCCAAGGCTCCTCACGCAGGTGCAGTTGTTCTGCACCTCTCTTACCACTGCACTGAAAAGCACTCAAGGCAAACAGCATCAGTGATAACCAGCGTTACCAAAGCAGATGGCAAACCCTTACTGCCTTCTCCATCTGCTGGTCGATGACCTTCAGCCTTGTTTAAGCAAGTACCTGCCACTGGTTTATGGGACAGCTCAGCAAGTGCTACAGAATAAACAGAAATCACAAGGCCAAGGCTGATAAACTGCAGCCTCTCCTTCACGTAAGACATTTGATCGCAGAAGTAGAGCTATTTGCATCCAAGAAATGGCACGTGCACTGCACGCCGTTATTAACTTGAAACCTTTAATCACTGAAGAATGTATTCCCAAAGCACCCCGGGAAGATTCGGAGAATCTCTTTCCCACTTGGGATTTAATTTCATTTTATGAGCTGTCTGCATCCTTATGTCATATAAATTCTTTTGTTATGTTCTAGCTCACATCTTTTTGCACTAATTAAACTGGGGGAAGACACAAGAATAGCTATCAGTGGGCACAAGTAGGCTGACTGCTCAAATGTATTTGCACCTAGGCAGACTCTGTAAACTTACTCCTCTTTCTCTCCTTTTCCCTTACCCTCTTGCAGGGTATGAGAAGCTGACAGGGTACTTCTGCAAGAGCAGAACGATGACAACAAAAACGATCAGGAGGGTTGGATCTTAAAACACATAAAGCTAAAGGGAATTAGAGAAACAAAAGAAGGTTGGGCAGACAGAAGAAGACATACGGGTCCTGAGGCAAAGCACATGCTGGCTAAGCAAAGCACAACAGCAGGGACACTGCTGCCTTCAGCAGTCCTGCCAAATCACTTCACCTGCCCCAACGGCAGCTCCTTCCATGGGTACCTCCTACTCCATTCTAGCTTTTCCACCATTTGAGCCTAGCCATTCAAGCCAAAAAATAAAAGTAGGTACAGCTGAATCGAGAGGCAACAGTAGCTTGCTAGTGTGACTGATCAGCAGGTTGGTATAAGGCTAAGGAGCTGCCTCGCTCAAGTCCACTGCAGGATTAACAGACCCCTAGAGCAGACAGCCATGGTCCTGTACAGGATGGGCAGACCAGGAACTGTCCAAACACGGCATAAAGTTGTACACCAGGAAGTTGAACACATGGTGAAGCTAATGACAAGAATTGGAGAACATGCTTAACATATGGACAAAGCAATTAGCTGAAAATAAGTGATAGACACATGATGAACAATTAGAAGACAAAGACAAAATCCAAAATATACTGCAGAGTAGTAGCTTGGATTCTTTGGACCCAGATTATTATCAGTTGGACTCCACAATCGAAAGTGTAAAAACTTCACTTTACAGTTTGAGTCATCTATAGCTAGACTGCAGGTCATTAGAATTAATTCATTTGCATGAATGTAATCTTACTGCTCACGATTAATCATATTTGGAGAACATGGCAAAACATATTAAAATACATAAGCAAGAAGGTAAAAGCCATCTGGGATATAATAAGTTGGGGAGGAAACAGTCTTGGTTGTGACTGAAAGGAAACCAAGAACACCACAAAAAGATAGCACTGTTTAAAATGAGATCTCACAGAAAGTGCCACTAAATATTCCTTTGAAATACAACATCTTTAAGTCTCTAAAAAGATATTGGCAGAAGCCACAGACCAATGATCTATGTACCCTATGATTCCTTCACTAGTCCATAATGGCTGGCAATGCCCTCCATGAACATCAGCTGCTCAGGTTCAGTGTTCTAGTGGTATGTTCAAGCATAAAGGCAACAGTTTCCTTCAGACTCTGTAATTGCTGGGATCCTTTAAATTTGGCTTGCAAATTGGAAAGGCTGTTTAATGATCTAACCTGATGCAAAGTGGAAAGGCTAGATTTCCCATTAACAGCTACTTTCAGGTCATAACATCACCACCTATACTGCTGCTGTGAAAATTAAATATGTCAACATTTAGGAACCAAATCTCCCACAACCAAAGCAACTTTTCACATGTTATGCAGACATAATAGAACAGAAAAAAAGCATCAATGGCAAAAGCATCACAGCACAACAACAGCTTAGGCAGGTGCAAGGCTTTTATGAGATGTAGACCTTGCTGATTAAGAAGTACAAGCCACTGCTGTTAGCCTGGAGCCTATTAAACAAACAGGTGGTTTCACACCCAGGAACAAGCACCAGCAGGCAGGACATAAGGTTTCTTAGAGAGAAGCATAGGAACCAGTTTAATTGCAACCAACTGAAATCCCTGAACAAGGGACACACAGGAGCAGGGCAGTGGGGGACCTGCCCTAGGAGGCCAGCACATGACTGCAGTTAAGTCGATAGCCCTCCTGAAAAACTAACAGGTTACTCCAGGGCTGTGCTGGCGCAAGGGAGATCAGCATCTAGTTCACAATACTCATCCACGTAGCTTGAGGGAAACCAGCAGAACTGCTTTGACTCTGGCTTTGAAATGTCTTTAATGCAAGACTGGGCATTTTGCCCACAGGTGAGCCACTGATAAGAAGGTCTGCTTTAACTGAAACTGTTTTATAACTTAAGAGAGCTTTTCCTTTAGGATTACACAGCAACCTGGCTTGATTTTTTTCCTGATATTACTGCCTTTACTAGAAAAGTAAAACTGTGCTTTCTACCTTGGCGTGTAAGCCTGAAGTGACAGATATGAATCCTGGCTAGACGAAAGCTTCTCTGAAACTACTGAAGACACTTCATTCCGGAACTCCAAGTACAAAATGTTTCTTTCTGTAAGTATAATAGGATAACTGGATAACTGTCTCTGCATTTGATATTGTTTTTAGGCAAGTAGAAATTCAACAAACACAACTTTTAAGTAATACAACTTTGGAGTTTTTTTTTTTGGTGGGACAGTACCTTGTCTATTTATGAAAGCTTGATCACACTTAACAAGTGAGAAATTGTCTTTAGGACAGCAGACTCCTAAAGGCTTAAGATGGTGCCCCCAGCACTGCAAATCAGAGGCAACTGTACTGAAGTAGTGACAGTACCAGGAAATAAGAAACCTGATTGACATTCCCTGCCTACCTATCTGAAAAATCTAAGGCTCCTGTAAATGAACCTGAGATATGGATTGTGTCTTTACTTATAAGCTACACAACAAAACAGCAGTGCTCACAGTCTGTACTGCTGTGCCGTAGCACCCCCTACTCAGGGTAGGGCTCATCAGTCCTACAACATTTGGGCCTGATACAAATATGCTGTCAACGTGTTATTGCCGAATTCTCTCAATTGGAGGTGGTCTTGCTTGGAGTCAGGTCTATACAGCAGGATTTCAGCAACGCTGAGATACCTCCTCCTCTTTGACAATTCTACAGCAGTTCCTCAGGTTTTGGATGTGCAGATCTTGGCGAGATGTTACACAGTTCTGTGAGAGCACCTCCTCACTCAGATGCACAGCATGTCTTTTCTCTGTCCTACACTTGCAAACTCAGGGGATCCAGTGTTGCAGCCTAGAGGATTTTTCCACCTTGGGGCCTGGGCCCCAGCAGAGCGAGATGCAACAGCTCTGCTGAAATCATACCAGCTTTGATCCTTGCTCCATTTGTCTATCTGGAATCAAAAGTTACACGTTGATGCTTTTGTTATTAGTCTTTTTTTCATATATGAAGCAGTATTGTAAAAGTAGATATACAGCTGCACCGGCAAGCTATTAACAAAAAGGAGGATATTCAGAGGTTCTAATGGAGCGAGCAGACAACCAACTCCCTCTCCTCATGGAAGCGACTCTCTTTTGGACCCTTGCAGTATTTTCCACATGGCTTCTCTTTCACAAGACATTCGTATGCCAGAGAGATAATGAAGAATGAAACTGCATAATCAAGAAAAATGTGTATCCAAGTCAAAGTTTGCCTGTACTAATTCTATACTATGTTACAAGTAATGTGCGCTTTAATTTTTTTTATTTTTTATATTGTAATTTTTCCATGTCAAAATTGTAACAGATTAGCACAGGTTTGGCTCCTGAATTTAAAAGATCTCTAGGATTGTTTAAGGAAAGTCTTTCTGACAAAAAAATGACCTGCTCATGTAGAGCTGATTCATGAAGAGTATTGTGAAAGAGTCTCTTATCCTGCTCATTGTTCCCTGTATTTTATTACATATCGAAGACACACTGCGGTAAAAAGAAAGAAAAGCTTGAAAACCATATACTCTTTTGGGATGGAAATTGACATATTTTAATGATTCAGTCTTGCCAAGCTGCTTTAGGAGATTTATCATGTGGATTAAGTGGTTATTGCAAATAAATAAATAAATAAATAAAACATCACTATAAAGGTCTCAAATTTCAGAAGATAAATAAAAAAGGTTTTTGAAGTTTTATCATTGCTGTTCCCATTTAATTGTCTTAAGCCAATTATTATTTGAGGTGTCTGGTATCTACTAATGGGCTCAGTGTTTTTCATGCTCTGAAAACCCATGCAAAGCCAGAAGGATCCTGAGATCAGCTGCAGCCAGAACATTAGCACTGCAAACAGAGGTTGTTCATCTCAACACTTAACACAAATTAAACGGTTTTATGTGTGGGAAGATACAGGCTTATACTACAGAATAGCATTATTTTCCATAAAACAATAAGCTTTGTACATAACAGTATAGATTATATTTAGATAAAATGAATGTCAGTGGAAATGAACGGTCATGTTTATCTTTCTTTTTACAATTAACTTTGCCAGCAGGCACATATTAAATTCTTCAGCATACTGTGCATGCTGGCATATTGTAAAACATGGAAAAGAAGAACTGCAACAAATGCTGCTAAGCAAACAACAAGTAAAACAGAACTGCAAGCAAATGGCAATCAAAAGAAACCTGTATCTTTCAGAAAAGATCAAACTGATTGCATTACTTACCTACCTATTTTGCATATAAAGCCTGTAATTGAATTAAAATCTCTTTCAGTTATTTCCCATTAAAATAATCAGGAAAGAAAAAGAAAACCAAGGCACTGAGGGAAAAAAAAAAAAAAAGAGCATTCATTGATAAAATAATTAAACAGCCAAATCTATTAGAAAGGCCAAATTTAGTAGAAACCTAGTGAGAAAAGAGACCTGCACTTCTGTAAAATGTCTGCAAACTACCTCCGGCTCTTCAGGCAGCACGTGCTGCTTCCAGCCCTTCACTGGAAAACGTTATGGAAGCCTGTTTGTTCAACTGCTGTCCCTTTATCAGAATATGCCAAAGTACTATACTGAGCCAAAGCCTGAGACAGCAACTAATTATTTTTTGAGCCCTGAAAAACATCTTCACTAGGAAATCATCTGAGAGGATAAAAACAGAAATTGTCAGAGATTAATATATTCTAGAGAATCCCTATATATGTGTGTGTACCATAAATTTTATTTTTCACATAATATACATTTCTCCAAGCATCTATAAAATAGCTCTGAATTTTTCCATTTCAAAGCCCACTATCTTTTACAGATTGGTTTGAAAAATGCCTGACCAGGAGAACTATAACTCTTTATTTCCCACCGAGACGCCACACATAATTTAAAGTGAAGTCAAAAATTGCCTCAAGTAAAGTCAAATCTTGATGTGACTTCTGGAATAAAATCAATGCCAAGTGAAAACTAAATACCTACATTTTCAACATTTCATTTTATTCATTCATCACAAAACTCTGGGACCTATGGACATAATACCAGTTTGTGAAAGAGGCAGTAGGAAAAGTAAACACTACTTCTGACATCTAGGATAACCTGTAAAAACTGAATGCCTGCCCTGAAATTGAGGCCTATGATGTGCTCCAATTCTTCTGTAATATTTTTTATTTTTATTGTATTAACCGTGTTCGAAGACAAGGTTTAGTAGTCCCTTAAGACTTCATCAGGAAAATTAGAAGATACTTCTGTATAGTTTCTTTACGCAATGAATGTGTAAAAACAAACTACGTATCCAGCAAAGTCGGATTCTTATATCAATAGTCCCAGCACACAACAGAAAAACAATGAAATCTCATCTTTTGTATAAACTGTTAGAACACCAGCTAGTGGGTCTTAGAGGAAAAAAACAAAAAATTTCTTCAGCAGTGAGGCATGCTGAGAGAAGAGAATACAATAAGATAAAAGTTTCTTTCTTAAATTAAGAAACAAAGAAAAAAGGTAGAAGTAACTTAGATAATCTGAAATCCCATTTTTAATATAGCAGGAGAGGAACCCTGGGTGAAGAGAGATTCAGCAGCGAACAAAGAAATATTAGAGGCAAACACCAAGGGATAAAAACTATAGGAAGACTAAACAAGAGGGCTGAAACAAGTATTGCCACTAACCTGGTTGAGAAATATGGTTTTGTTCTCAAAAAAATAAAAGGAAGCTTTTGCATCCTATGTAAGGAGAACAACAACAAACAGAGCTGCTACTGATGCACAACAGAAAGATAAATATGCAGGGAGAGCAAAAGCAAAACGGAACCATAATTATCGGTGGAATAATGTGTATTGTTTAGAAAGGAAAGGTCTGTATGGCACTAGTGCACCTTCTGAACAGACTGTTTCAGCTGGAAAGAAATAGTAAAAGACCTAGTGTGCATCAGGCTGAGCTGACTTGGGTTATAATAACTTAAGGAGCAATACAAGAGAGACTCCATCACAGCAGAGCTAAGGGTGCCCAACCCAGCAATGGGCATCACTGCAACAGGATTAAAGAGAGAAATCCTGCTAGGAGTTGTATCGTCGTGAGAGACACTGGTCCTGCAGATGTATCTCGGAGAAACAACCGCATCCCTGTTTCACGCTTCCGCCTGGGTCCAAAGCAGTGTACTGGGTTCGTCCCCCTGATGTGGGAGCGGAGCCCTGAGGCAGACGCGAGTGCCGGGTGCGCTCAGCAACTCAGCGCGCCCGGGCCGGGGAGCTGAGCAGCACGTGTCACTGAGGAAGCCTGAGGGGGCCACGAGTCGCCCCGGTACGTCTAAGTGGGTGAGCACATGGCAGGAGACAGAATTTTTCATCTATTAATTAACAGCTGTGGGCTGGGAAATAATCATTACAGGGGTGGGAAGGGGAGAGGCTCTGGAGCAGCTTTCTGATAGCAGAACTTTTTGGCCCAATGTGTAGTTTTGAAAGGGAGTGTGATTAGCTCACGAGTGCCAGTGACAGCATCGCACAGCACTGGACCCAGTGTCAGGAGGGGTCTCCCTCTGCTCCACAGGAACAGCCCCAAACCTGGAGACGGCTCCTGGCAGGATAAACAGCAGCACCTGATCAAGAAGTCACAGAACATTTCACACGTGTCTCCTGGCCAGCTTTTACCAAACAAGACATCCAGGTGCTCTGATCTCTCCCAGAGTAGTACGGGAGGCTCTGAAGAACTTTACTGTCATTTAGGTGATTTGCAGTCATTTTTCAGTCAAGAAAACACTGAGGACATCACAGAAAGGAAACCTGTTCAAAACTTTAGACAACTCTGGCAAGCAGAACAGTCCTTGGAGGAAATCAATTATAATACCTAAAGATGTCAAGGAGGTATCCAAAATAAATAAGAATCCAGACAAGCAAAAATCAATATTTTTTTCTGTCTTACAGCATAATACAAACCTATCAGTGCCATTGTTTCCATATCAGCTTTTTCCATATAGGAAAAAACCTGCACAAAGTTTCACAAAGCCTTCAGCAGTAGACAGGCTTCTATCTACTAGGAGGTCTACTGTGGGTCTAGCAGGCTTCTTGAAACGTGTGCCCTGCAGGCCAGCCAGGGGCTGTGTTTAATTGTTTCACTAAGATAGACGGCAATACATTTTTAAGAACTCCTTTACACCTCTCTCACTTTATATGCCACATGCCGCTTGGTTTGAATTCAATAGCTGGTAGTCTTTTATGGTCAACATATTAGACACCATTATAACTTAGCACATGAATGGTTTTATTAGCCTGTCACATCATGACTGATAGAAAAGTTTTATCAAGGGGAGTCACAATCTTCCACCACAAAGTCAGTCTCGGGCAAGTCACGCTCACCAGACGCCTTCCAAAGGGAGCGTTAACTGAGCACAACACAAACCCAAGGCAGACAGACAGCCCCGCTTACTGCACGGAAGCGTCTGACACAGAGCAAAACACTAACTGAAGATTAACAGCCTATTAAAAATGAAACCAAGCTATTAGAAGCCAACAAGCAAGGGAAATGTTCTTTTTCTCATTCAGCTACTATCTCATTCGATGTCGCATTAAATTGCCCACTGGGCAAAGCACGGAAAAGCTAATACGGGAATGCCTTGTTTATAATGTTCACTTTCATCTGTGAATCACAAAAGCAATTTATCAATAACAAAACCAGTTTAAATGATGTATGAAGTGAACACAGCATCCTGCAACAACTGCTTCTTCCAGATAAGACCCAAGGATAAACTGCATCCATGGGGGGATGCAAACAAGTCAACACTGGAGGTTCCACAAGGCAAAAAAGCATTTTACCTAGCATGAAGGACTCTTTATCAAGTGCAGTCGTTAGATTAATTATATTCAGGCCAAAAGAAATCCTGATCTGTACTTTACAATCCTGATCTGTACTTTACAATTTTCCCATTAGCACCAAGCAAGGCTTTAAAGTGCTGTAATTTGATAACAAGTTCCTTAAATGCCATCCAACGTGCGCAATTTTCTCCATGAACAATGACACGATTCCCCTAAGATAGGTTTAATAAAGGCAAATGAATCAGTGGTTTCTGCGAGTTATTTATGAAACATTCAGGAACAGCTGCAAGAAATGTGCAACTTCCTAAGTGGGTTCCGCCTCCAGCAGTTGTGTAGACCAGATGGGCGAATGACAAGCTCCACTTAATATGTCACAGCATCAGCTCAATCATAAAATGGTACCAAACAAATCTCCCTGGAACAAGAGCCACCTGTTTACTATCAACACACCTTCTACTCCTCCAACGGTGACTCTAATTTGTGATGTGCAGTCTAACAAGGTACCCCTTCAAACGTGCAAAGCAGCACTCAGCAAATTAGCTTCGTTTGAAAAAGTAATGACTAACTCTTTGTAGTCATCCTCAGGCAGTTTTAGAGCCTTTCACAAATAAAGCTTGCTCACAGATTAATCAGTGTGCCATCTTCCCAGTGAGACTTTCCCGTTAATTATTTCAATTTGGGTTTGGTTTGTCTGCAACTTTTACTCAGTAGTTATTAGGAGCAGAAATCTGCAGTGCCTTCTGTTTTACCTCAGTGCCAGGGCCCTGCTCAGGAGGCCTCAGATCGGGTTTCTGCCTGCAGCCATCACTTCCCATGCACTGAGCAGGGATACATTACTTGGAGCCTGCTGCAGTTCACTCAGAAAGGTGTGAGAGGTCTCCAGATGTCTGTAATGGCTTAGAAATAATTATGTTGGTCCGAGTGAGGAGGAAGACAGAATAATTTAATTAGGAAGCATAAGCTATAAGCAAGCTTTCCGTAATAGCCATTTGTCATGAAGGCTTGTAATATTGTCCCTCTGCAGAGGGGACACTTCCACCCTCCCTCCGGTTTAACAGAACAGGGCGGTCAAAAAACGGGCACTTGAACCTTCCCAAATTGCGACAGGGTAATTAGAGGTGTCTAGACTGAGATTTCTATAGCACATGCTCCAATGCTGGAGTGGAACCCAGATCTGCTGTGTTATGCTAAACCCTTCAGGGAGCTCACCTTGCCAGAAATGTTTGAGAGCACATCTTTGATGCCAACGTGCAATCTCCAGCACGTCTGGACCCACCATAGTCATGGTGTGTGCCAGAAAGGTCTGACAACTTACAAACTTTCAGCCCTAATGATTTGCAAACAAGTCACCTCTGCACATGTTTAACTACCTACACATTTCCAATCCTGCCGATGTTTTGCTTGGATAGCATTCATTTATAAAGTGTCAGATGCTCCCCATGTCAGCATCTGCTCATTCATGTGATAACCATTCTATTAGGGGACCGGCATTTCAGCCACTTGAAATTATAACTGGTGTGACTTTGACAACAGGAGTTGTTGTGATGGATGTCAGCCCACTCACAAGCGCAATGCTCTTCTCAACGGGAAAGAGCAAGAAAACAAACCAGAGCCTGCAAACCATAAACCTTGCCAACATTAAAGGACAAGATTAACTACTGTTTCACAGGATTTTTCCAGTATATAATGCAGATGAGACTTCTTTTTCACGGAATGATGAGATGAAAAATGAGCTACATCTAGCCTCTGTCTCCACACAGCAGCTATAACTAGTGACTGGTTTCGTTTTGATCTCTGTGTACATGGCATGTGTTCTGCTGCAGTGGTATCTCAATTAAATGTTAAACTGAGAAACTCCTGCAGGCTACCACATCATACTTCTAAAGATATAGGTTTGTTTACTCTCACATACACTGGCTTTCTCTCTTCAGAATATACTATCAATACGAATCCTAATAAAATGTGCTGCTGCTCTCTGGACAAGTATAGAGTGTTCCATGCTTAGGGGGGTTTGTTAAAACAGTACTGAAAAATAGCCCTTGTGTCACAGTCAATTTTTGTGCTATTTTTACTTTGTATCATTTTATTCACAGTATTTGAGTTTTTTTTTTCTTTTTGAGCTTATCAGCTCAATTTCGCTAGGGTCAGATAAACTAAAAACAAACATTCTTCAACAGAACCTAAAGTGGCACTGATATTCTAAATGGGATAGAATTATTTCGGTAGCATTTTCCATGAAGGAAATTGAAACAGCAAGTGTCATGGCAGTTAGAAGTATCACCCAATCCTAAGGTTTCACTTGAGAACATATCTCACAGCTACAGAATGGTCATTTCCTGTGATTCTTTCCCAAGTTTCACGTGAATTTAGCTCCTTAGTCCATTTTGCCATGATGTACAGGCCTTCCTGGGGCCAAGCAACTGCAGAGCATCGTGATGCCTGATGGAGCAAATGCAAACAGGACTGCCAGCTGCAGCTCTCAGGAGGTGCTGCCAGGGCTCAGCTGGAGGGGACGAGACGAGCGCCTCCGAAGGGACAGCTCGGCTGCACTGCAGCTACAGGCAGCACCAGGCAAAAACTCCCCATCAACGGGGCTTACTCCTGTAGTGCAAAAATACTCCTCTCCTCTTAAAGGAGATTTGGGAAAACGCTAATTCTCTTAAAAAAAAAAAAAAAAAAAAAAAGTAAAAATACATATTGAGATAATTCCTCCCATCCCTAATCCCCATGATGACCCACATGAAAATACAATTAAATGATAACTAAAATAATAACTACATATGTTACAAGAATTCCCTCCTAGAAAAATTAAATCATATAATTTTCAACTGATGATTTTGCTATATGCAAAAAAAATAAATAAACAGATGAAGGAATGCTCGTTTTCCTGAGGTGCTTGGGGAGCAGCGAGCAGCTGCAGGGGCGCTGCGTGCCCGCTCGCTGCCGGGACGGCTGCAGCCTCCCCGGGCACGGGGAGCCGGCGGGAGCCTGGGCCACCCCGGCCCCGGGAGCTGCTTCTGGGCTCAGGCCCTGCTCTTGGGCCCGGCCCCGTGCCCGGGGCTGCCCTGGCATCACCCGCCCAAACGCCCCGTGGAGGCTTCCGGGGCTCCTAACCCCGGCTCGGAAGGGCTAACGGCGGGAATGAGGAGACGGGAGATGTCACCAGCAGCCTCTCGTTTAACAGCCACATAAAGGCTGATTCCAGGGAAATCACAGAGGCGAGCATCTTCACTCGAAGAGTGGAGAAGAAAAAAAGCTCAGACGTGAAACAAGCAGCAAAGCTTTGGAGTTGCCCCTCACACGCCATCTGACCAAAGAGGTATCTGCCCACTTTGAAACTCAATTCTCCAGAATTCTTCTTGAAGTAGCTTTTTTCTATCACCTAGGTATTTAAGTTGCATTGGCGCCTGTTTAAAAATTTCCATCTGCGTCAAATTTGGCTGCCAACAATTTGTTGTGCTCGATCTCATACAAAACACCAGTGATGAACCTGCAAGCACTGAAAGAAAGGAACTAAAGGAACTGGGAAAAGCCTGTGGGAAGTACATCCTAAACTACATACTGACTGGCAGCTAATGTCTAATTCAAATACAAATATCATCTTAAATCACAAATGCTGGAAAACACCTCAGAGCTGCTTTCATTCAGAACTGTTACTGCAACGGTTACCACTAAAATTAGGGAGGACAGAGAGCTAATATAAACAGCATCATCAAACTAACATTCTGGGCCGTTACCAAAGAATATCACATCTAACAGTAAATAATGGGTATTTGCCACCTCATAATATTTTTTTTCTATATTTCTGTCTATAACAGAAGCCACAAGCAGTGGCAGCTCGGGGCCCTGTGTACGTCAGGAGCCCAGAGAGCGTTGGGCCGAGGGCCGGCCTGCAGCTGGCATCACGTGGAGCTGCTGAATATTTGGATAACCTGGCTTGGATTCTCATTCATGTCTTCCTATAAAAGCGGACCCGGGCAGTAAGAGCTCGACCTGTACCTCGGCAGAATGACTGGTACGTGTGAGGCTCCAGATCTGACCTGCAGGCACTTCTGAAACGGTTGGCCTGACTGCTGCATTTGGTGAGATATTTCCCTGCTTTCTCATAAAAGCAGGGCTGATGAATGATACCATTTTTACATCTGCAAAGACTTGGGCCTTTGTCAGCCTCTGCCGCAATCCTCACACAGCAGGAAGGAGAGAGTAAGCGTGAGCTTCCTCACAGAGCACAGAGACGAATTTATCGACGCCACCTCCTTGATTTGAGAGAACAATGCTGAAAACCTGCTTTATTTACGCCTACACCATGTCAGGCGCACGAACAGAACTTTAGTCTTTTTAAAGCTGGAATAACAGATCATTTCAGTCCTCCTTCAGACATTTAGACACCACTCATAAAGCACACTGCACTATTGAAAGTTTCTGCATACAGTTACAGCATGAACATAAAAGCATCTTAATGCACATTGGCTTTTCTCCCTTTTCAGCTACTTCCTCTCCTGCAAACAGGACGGTGCCACTGAAGCCACCGCAGGCTGAGCCCTGTCTCTGGGCAGGCACCACACCAGGCTGTGCTCCATCCCTCCTGGGGTGACACAGAGGGGACGCACAACAAAGCGACACTTACTCTGTAAGTGAGCGAGAGCAGTACAAAGTAAGTGATAGTCTTCCCTTCAAGTCACTGTTAGTCAGGAGCCTAAAATGGATACAAAAGCAGACACCTGCGTCACCTATGTCTTTAAGAGTATTATTTTAGGAGGATCATCCTGAGAAACTATCAGATTCAAAGACTGTAACTGATCAGTTCTCTATTCCCTTTCAAAAACTCCGTAATTCCTTAGATAGCAGTGGTTATTATTGGATATATCCTCCAAACTTTCTTTTGTTCAGTTCATACACTTGTTTTTGCACTAAAAACAAATGTGGAACTGCCACATACCTTTGTCATTACGGAGTCATTGCCTCTTGCTCAGCAGCCCTGACAATTGCTGCTGTCACACCACCATCCTCTCACATTCACATCAGCCATCTCTGTTGTCAATCAAAAATCTCTAATTTACATAGTAGGAGTAGGAAACAATACCTGAAATATTATTTCATTTTAAATTAATGCCAGGCTTCACAAATTAACATTACGACCATAATAATTCTCCAGAACTGATCAAGTTCCATTCCCAACCCTCCTGCCTACCTTACCACCTCTTGTTTTGCTAGGACCATCTTTGGGAGCCTACCAGCCTACCTCTGCTGTCATCCCTGCAAACTGCCTGAATGAAGTGATCCCATAGTTTACAAGATACACAATGAATATTGCAAAGTGAATTTAAATATTAACAGAAAGAGCAAAGTATGAGCTTTTCTGAAATGTGCAAGTTGCAAAGAGTCTATGTATTTCAAGAAGAACATCTTAAATCTCTTTTCTGCTTTTATAGGGGATTCAGGCTCCCATATTACTTTCTGAACCACTCTTGCCAATGAGACAGACTGCCAAGCTCACCAGCAGGGACAGCAGTGACCAGCTGCTCTGGAGGACACCAAGGCTGCCTGTGCTCCCGACTTTGAAGCTGCTTTTGGGGCTGCCTCTCCTGAATCTTGCGGAACATTCCTCGTCATTCTGTCATCCACCTAGATCATCTTATCCATCCTCCCTTGCATTAAGTCACCAAAGGTCAACTCTCCTCATTACTCAAGTTTTTATTGGGTTCAGAATACATCAGCTGAAGCAAAATGCTCAGCAATGGTGCCTTCCAGAACCTCAGGAAAAGACAGGACTTACAGTAAATCAGTTCACAGAATCACACAATGGCTGAGGTTGGAAGGGACCTCTAAAGATCATCTAGTCCAACCCCTCTGCTCCAGCAGGGACACCCAGAGCACGTGGCACAGGGTGGCATCCAGGCAGGTTTGGAAGATCTCCAGAGAAGGAGACTCTACAACCTCTCTGGGCAGCCTGTACCAGGACTCTGTCACCCTCACAGACCCTCACAGTTGTTTACACACCCTCATAGTTGTTTAGCAAGAACACGTTATACTTGCTTGATCTCTTCTATAGATATACATAGATATACAAATATATTTATGTATATCTACATAGATATATCATATAGATACACATCTTTTTTCCAGGGCTAAACAACACACTCCTCCTTCAGTCTGTTTTCTCCAAACAGAATTTATGAGACATTTTGAGATTCATGATGCAGCAATATTTTCAGACTACTGATCGCCCAATACCTTAAACATGCTAAGAAATCTTTGCACATTTTAGTGCTACACAAGCTTCTTCTGTCCTTTATCAAGTTAATTCAGTCAATGGTTTTCTCAACTACACTAGAAATATCCTTTTAACGCTGACAAATACTGTTTCTTTGTTTCAGTACACTTTAGAGTATTTTGACCTTTAAAGAGCTGCGGAATGAGCAAAACCTCCTTCAATATGCTCAGTTTATTAGAAAACAGAGAAAGATTCAGAAAACATAGAGGAAACTGAAAATCCAGTTCCAGCTCTAACTGGCTTTTAGCGATTTATAACTGCAATACAAAGAGCACCTGGCAACTTGAACCCATAGATTTTTTCACTATTCAGACCAGGGTTCGGCATCAATACAACAATATTGTACATCTCTGAAGACAAACACTTCAGGAGTTTACATTCTAGCTAGTTCATTGAGGGGCTTTTGCTTTTAAAATAAACATATGCTCTGTTCTCTTAATAAAGTACACGCAGATACTACATAGGCAAACCCACATACAAGACACATCATAACTGCTAAAGTAGCTGTAGCATCACACACTTGATATTCTTGACAGCTATTTTAACCTAAGACGAATGAATCATGCAAATATTTTTTATGTCCTTTACTTGCTGAAATTCTTGTTAAAGCCATAGATGTACATAACCGGAAAAGTCAATACACTGTGTCAGATTCTGCTCTCAAATGTATTGACTTTGGAAAAAACAGTATTACCCTGCCAGTTACCAGAGCAGTATCGTATCTTGCTAATGGCTAAGAAAAGTTCCTCTGTAGTTTAACACTCAATATTTCAGGGCATTAGTAACTACCTAAAGATTTGGAATACTGATTTCTGAATAGGTTATTTTTTAAAAAGTTTAGCATTTTGTTTTTTCTGTACTCAGAGAACTGAAAACTCTTAATGATCTATTAGACAACATATTCACTGTGCATTGTTCTGTTGATAGGCCTGCACATTATCTGAAAACAATGAACTTGCGCAAAAGGGCTGAAGGAGGAAAAATGCTGACATGTGGGTTTGACCTCTCTTAGGATCACATGGCTGCAGTTCTAATAGATGGAACCAGAAATAATTGCAATTTGAAGCCAGGAATAAAAATGCCACCCAAGACATGGGTGGCAGGTTACAAGACGATAATCAAATAATTTTCATTGTTCTCAGCGCTCATCTGCAAACTGAAATACTGTAGGACAAAGAACTATCAGCTAAATCAACCTTCAAAATGCCATAAAGAAAACTTCAATGCTTTTCTTTTTCTGTAGCTTTGGATATAGCAGTCATTTGTAGCATATGCATAGGCATATGATTAAGATTTACATTTATGGGCCTGATCCATGGCCCACTTAAGTCAATAAGAATCTTTTCTTCAGTTATAGTACTCTAGGGATTCTGCCCTAGGTTAGGGAAGATATTTTATGGATAGCAAAATGCCCTCTATAACAGCAAGTCACGATTAAGACTCATTACAGTGCAGAGTGTGAAAGGGGCTGTATTTGGGTCTTACACAGACAAGGGGCTATTTTCTCTACACTGCAAGTAATGAAGCAGGACAGAATCTTTATATATCAGGTCCTGTCACCAACTCAAAAAAAAATAGCAATCTATCTTGTGTTTCATCTTGTCTATATGTAACATCTTTTCTTTGGTAAATATTTTTACCTTGCCATAAGTTAGACTGAAATCATACTACCCCTTCTCTAAATATTTGTGAAATACATGGAAATGAGAGGGAGCTAAGCAAGAAATAATTACTTCTTCACAGCAGTATCACTCAAGAGTGTCAGGTAGAAACAGCATGAGCCAGTGACCATGCAAGTCAATAAAAAAGCTTCTTGGCACGGAAAGGTCGAAAGCCATTGGACTTGCTCCGAGTTGTCAGAAAAACGGCGTATCGAACCGAAGCCACGGGAAAACGCTGACAGGCAAGACTCAGAGCTCTCAGATATAACCCAGCCAGGATATCAAGATTAACATCCCATCACTTACTGACGAACTGATCTGGCACAGCTAACAGCCAAAAGCATTCTGCACTTTGGTCTTTATCTGTGTGGGAAC
Source organism: Tinamus guttatus (assembly GCF_059628265.1). Taxonomy (NCBI): domain Eukaryota; kingdom Metazoa; phylum Chordata; class Aves; order Tinamiformes; family Tinamidae; genus Tinamus; species Tinamus guttatus. Next base: position 5,884,835 of record NW_028288747.1, read on the forward strand.
TGCAGCCACACAGAGACTTTACAATATTGAGGACCTGTGTCTGCTGACTTCTGAAAAGTCCATACTGATAGATTTTGATTTTTGTAGATCTGGAAGCTTTGAAAAAAAAGAGATGCTCATTTAACTTGAATGTTAGTGCATGTGCACTCATACACACATGCATATAAATGTATATATACAGAGCTATGTTTCATAATTAATAGGTCTGTATTTATAATATTAACATAGAGTGAAAGCGCTCCCAGTCCTGGAAAAATGCTTTCTATAAGGACATATGTTGCTGAAAAGAGGGGTACTGTTATACTCCATCATAAAATGTAGCACCACAACAAAATTAACAAGGACCAAATCAAGAAGATGCACAGTCTATTTACACACAGAGCTTTCAACTAGCAATTATGCCAGGCAAAATTACATACAGCTGAACATCGAGCCATATACATCCCAAAACAGAAAAGGCTTGCATAGGCACACAGCACCAGAATGACGGGAATAGAGAACTCGTAAAATAACGAGCTCACACACCGCACAGGCAGCGTGTAGGAGAGGGGTGAGCAGCATCACTCCGTGGCACTGACCATTCTCCTCACCCCCATGTTCTGTGGAAGAGAAGAGGGGTTGCGCTGCAGAGGACGGGCCCCTTCTCTCAGCCCCTGCTCCCCCAAAAGGTCCCACCTGGAGACACTCAGGCCACTCAAGCCCTCTGCCTTGCAGTCCTTAGAAGCCTCTTTCCTCCGCTCACCTGACAGCTTTTGCAAATTGTTTTTGCAAATCATTTCCATTTGAGGAGACTTGCCTGGTGAATACCTTTCAGCCTCTCTCCTCTTGTCAGATTTTTATTCACAAAGCCCTGACAAAAGTACAGGATTCTAGGTTACCATATCCTTAAGTTTCCTTTAAAATAGGAAGTATATGCAAAGAGAATTTGTACCTTTTAATTGTACTAACTCTCAAAAACATGCCCTATTTTGTATTAAAGGATGCAGCACATTTGTATTTCAGAAAAAAACAGTAATCTTTTAATTTAGAAAATACTTCTCCTCATGGTATATGCAGTTTCACAAAAGGAAGTATCACCTTACTCCAATGGGACATTTAAGATGGCCTTATGATTTACATTATTTACTTTTCATCCTAGCAGTTCTTTAGGTACTGTAATTAGTATGTCAATAAATATATGTAAATGCTATCACCAAAAAACACACTCAAGTCCTCTTTCAAAGGTAATGTCTGGATTTTTTTCCGTAACATCTGCCAGTATTTGTGTTGATAAGCTTGAGTTAATGTCACAGTGGAAAGGATATTACTATTGTTATTTTTCTTAATGTAGACATAACAAGTCACCTACAGAACTGAATAGGAAACAAATCACCTCTCCTCCCCACAAAAAAAACAGAATTTCTGAGAATTCTTCAGACATTCCTTACAAGGAATAAGATACACTTTTTCAAAGTGCTGCTTTAGCCATCTGGACCTCTTTTCCAGCGGTATGTAAGGCTCTGCTTCTCAAAATTTTATCAATATTTTATGGAATGGCTAGAAGGGCTCAGAACATGCAGCTCGTCTTTATTTTTCAAACCATTTCCAAAGGTTTGTGTTACTATATCTCACTGAAATTTTTCAGCCATGGTCTTAGAGACTGTTCCAAAACAGTAAGAGTTACATCCTCAGATCATCAGGCTGGGAAAAAGATACAACCCTCCAAGAAAATGCTGCTAAATAACTGGAAGCTGTGTTGCCGCTGAAGGAAAGTATCACTCCTTGCAGACTGCTTCTGTACCACGGTTCCTCTTTTATTCTGAGAGAAGAGGATTACAAGTATGCGTGGAAATACCTGCTTCAGAATGATTTAATAAAAAAACTTTCCTTTAGCAGTAATATTCTCTTGCGAATCCTTAACTTCCCTGAATATGAAACTCCATTCCATACACAGCTTGTCTCCATTTTCATTTTACTTGCAATGTCTTTTGTATTTGAATCCTCTGGCTGCCTAAGAATTTGCCCTCAGAAGCAGAAGACACCCCAAATCACCTTCCCACCTCCTTATTAGTTCCTGAATCTCATCCCTGTCCCACTCTCCACCCCCATTCCCTGACTCAACTTGAAATTATGTCTCTATTTAAAACAACCAAATTGTTATGAAACCTGATTTTAAGTGAGGAACACCACCATACTCAAACAGAAAATATGACATCAGCGGTCCATGACTTTTTGCTTTCAAATTTTCATTTTTCTCCCTTTTTCCTCCCTTATTTTTTCACTTGATTTGGTGTAACAAGAGAGGGTTGTGATGGAGCAACCACTGAGGCCTGCAAAGAAGGAAGGGAGTTTAGCAAACAGGACCAACTCTATCTACGTGAGAACAACTAGTCTACATCCTAGTCACAGTTCTGCCACAGGCTTACTGTGTGAGTTTAGTCAAATCACTTTACCTCCGCATTTGTCAGCTGTCCTTTGGAAAGCATTATTTAATCCTAAAATAAAAACCACATTGTACGTGTAATTTTATAGGGCTTAGTTTAATACACAGCTCTCCGATCCTTAAAGCTTCCGTGACTACCTGACAGCACAGACACCAGCCATCAAAGAGAATAAGAAGCTCCACACAGCAGAAAGGTGAGTTTGGTTTCTGATGATACAAGATCACCCGATGCATGTTAGTAATGTCCTTTAAACATGCAGAAGAAGGAAAGGGGGCGGGGAAATGTAAGGAAGAATCTCTGCTGACTTAGGTTTTATTTAGGTTATTCCACTCTACACTATCTCCCTTCAGTCTAATCAACATGTCCTACATTTTAGTCATAAAGTGTTATTTTAGTCAAACAACTTAAATTGGTCATAGAGAACCTGGAGATACCAGCATTGCAGAAGCCCTGGGTGAATGGCACTTCAACTCTATCAAATTCAGCTCCATCGGTGAAAACCAATTCTCTCAAAGTTATTCTGTATCTTTAATGTAACCCAAATCCATCAATTATATAAACTCCTTTGGGTTAGAAAGATGTAATAAATTGTCTCTGGTCTAAGACGATGGGTTTGATGAATCTGTCAGTATTGCCAGCACTTATGACCCATGAATATTCTGGCACATCCCGATATTCAGAACACAGTGCTAAAGGCTCAAGAACTAGCTATAAATGCATGGTATGTATGTGACTTTCCATTGGGTGTTCACAGCTAAGGCAAATGTTTAATTCTCTTATAATCTTTGCCATCGTACAGCCCAAGCTATAGCCTGTCTCTCAAACAGTAAGATTTGGGAAATAATATATATGTGCATTGAGAAGATTGTTTTTTCACATATATTCTCTATTGCAGGACACAGATTAATTTAAATCCATCATTTTTAGAACCTTTCCAGGTATCTCAAGTGTTATGGTGCATTATTTTTTTCCTAAAGCAGTGCAGGCAACCACCAAGGGCTTCATTATCGCTCCCAACAGCTTATTTAATAAGAGGCCAGAATTCAGACAGGTCATTAAATTCCACATTCCCTCCAGCAGATAAAGGATCTATAAGAAGGGATCTGTGTATTAGAACAGCTTGGCCAGAATTCAGTTCAAATCTGTGTTATGAAAAATGAACTTTTACTTTTGGGTTATTCTATTCCAAGGCAAAAAATAAAGGTCTTGCTCTGTCCAACTGGCTTAGGGAGATAGATGCCAGATAAAGTCCAGAGGGAAATCAGTCAAAAGGACAGAAATCTTCTGCAGAAGATCGTGTTTGCATATTATTATATACATATTAATTTAGTCTAGTTTTGGAAGCTTCCTCTCCCTTGTTCCCCAATAATCACTGTACGCACTGGCAACACGAACCCAAGTATATTAAATCCCTTGCAATAGACAATGACGCAGAGGACAGAAACTCCGAAGCACCGTCACGGCCAGACCAGCTCCATCCCTTCAGATACCCCGGGATGCACGGGACAGGCCAGCCCTGAGCTAGGAGCTGCAGGCAGCCGCGCTTCAGCCGCGGCCCCGTTTCACCTGCGCGACGGCGGCTTTGCTGCCGTTTCTCACCCCAGCGGACGCATTTCCCAGTCTTCACCGGGAACCATTTTTTGTCCATATGCATTAATGGTTCATCTATTTTCTCTTTGTTAATTTCTCCCCATAAAACTCAATACCTTTGTCAGCTGAAATAATGATCTGCTCACGTATTTGGTGCTAGACCTGTAAGCTGCAATACTCATTTGATTAAGGGAGAAACCTTTTAGTGGACTCAGTAGAGCTTCTGACATGAGTAAATGTTTTCAGGGGCGGGTTTTGATTTGTAAGATATAAAAACAATAGAGGATTTCTATATTTCTCCTTTGTAGTATTTGACTTATATTCAAAGTTTTGCCAAGAAGTTCTCTACCTCCTTTCTGTTTCCTTTCCTTTAAATGCTTTAAGTTTCCTTCATCACTTTGCACAATGAATTCCCCACATTTGGATACCTCCTAACACGAATTCTGGCTCCGAAGCTAAGGGTAGTTAAATAAAGATTATCTGGAACAGATTTGTCCACGACATGCTATTCTCTGGAGGGCAGGTGGAGGAGACATTTGGGCTTTACAAAACAGCAAACACACAAAAGGCAGCACTCCCAGCAGCACAGCTACATGTTTCACCAGATTGCTGGCAAATGACAGATAGAGTTTACCCTCAATCCTCACTAGGGAACTCAAACCTGCGCTTTTTAAGCCCATCTGGAATGTTCAGTACCCTTGGTGCAGTGAAGAAAACACAGAAGAATTGTGAAAAATGTGGGTGGGGGGAGGGCTCCCTCTTTTTCTCCTTTCTCCTGAAAAGTTCTGTCTCCCAATTAGTTATATATATACATATATATATATATATATATATCTGTTCAGATTTTCAGTCTTTTTTTTTACCACTGGAAACAATTTAGCTTAATTACGTCTGATGTTTTATTCATCACACTGTGAGCTTTCCCTCATTTTTACAGCATTTTAAAAAAATAAATGAGCAAAATAAAAAATAACAAGTAGCCTACCTGCCTAAAGCTAACCCAGCTTATTCTGCTACATGACAACTCAGACCCCAGTAGGCAAACCATCATGAAAAATCACTCTAATCAGCAGTGTATGACCATGCAGAGATTCTGCCTTATTTATCTTAAGACATCTCTCATCTCAACCCACACAAACAGCCTTTAAAGGAAATACATTGATACTCGCATGTTCCTGTTCACTAAACTGCAAAATAAATTTGGAGGGAGGAAAGGAGACTCTGGTAGTGATCCAAACTAATGGCACAACTCTAAAAAAAATAAAATTAAAACAAAAAAGGAGATGTTCTTCCAACCTCTCCCAGGGCAGGAGACCAGTATGATGAAAGGTCTCTGGTAAGTGGAAGGGACAGTGGTGAATTTGTGGTGGTTCGAGCAACCATGAGATTGTGGAAATCAGCAGGAAGAAATGTGGATAATGGCACAAGCAGCTGCCCCAGGGAGGCTCGGGGAAAGAGGATTAATGACCGGCGAGACTTGCTCTCCATCTACTCCTTCCCTGAAATGCCAAACTGCTGAGCCAGTTATCAATCAAGGACGTGAAATACATCGGCGGATTGATTGGGTTTGATACGGTGGCAGCCAGCTACACTTCTGAATACTCTTTGAAAACAATTTTTACTGCGCAATGCTGGAGAAAGCCAACAAATAATAAACCTGTCAGAGTACTCACCAAGTGCTCGTAAATACAAAAGCTGCTGTATAGTGCCTTGCTGCTGCAAATGGGAACCACTCCAAAGCCTGAAAAATTGTCAATACTTAATCGTTGCATCTGATATCAATTCCAATTTAAGCTTCTACTCTCCTTTCCCCCATGCCTTATCTCTCTCCAGCAGAAAATACACAAGTCTTAATGAAGAGTATGCTGATAGTGTGCCTTTCCAGTTAGCGGGAAACGCACAGGTTTTTTCCAGCCACACTCCTTTTCTCCTGTAATTTATTCTGTTCCGAGTCCTTTATGCTGAATGCCCATTTCAGGTTCAAAGTTGTTGTTTTTAAATGAAAGAATGAGGCTAAGTAACAAATAACAAGCAGTTGACCCAACATCTAGTATTTACTCTGGCAAAATTTCAGCTGGAATCAGTGGGTTTTGCTTCACTAAAGGCAGATTAAAAGCTCAAGGTCACAGCATTGTAGGCATTGCATGTGGCCTTTATCACAGAGGAAGCAGGAAGAAGCTTTTCTGAGGTGCATCCTTATATTTCACTTCAAAGGGACAGGTTATCCTCTCAATTTTGCCATGGACAAAAGACTACAAAAAATAGACCCCGTTATCTTTACAGTTTTCCCGTCTCTTTTGTACGATTCTTTGCACGCCAGCCCTAGAGACGCCCTGGTCACAAGGTTCTTAAAACGTCCTCATCAAGGACAGCCTATTCTCTTGCCTGTGTCGTTACTCCCGTTTGGGGAACAGATAGAGGATTCTTTGATGCCCTTTCCCCCATTTTGGTGACACACCGTTGCTCTGCAGTGACTCGATCGCGGGGCCCGTGCCACTGGGCAGAACATAAGCTCCCTGCCCACCAGAGGCTCTCCTGGAAAGACCCTGTATCTCTGAACCAGAGTCATCACCAGCTTCCACACTGCCATAGCCCGAGTATCCAAAGATACAAAAAAAAAATCAGCAGCAGTGGAAGAAAACTGCCCTGTCAGTGTGTCAGACCAGCACATCTCAGCTTGGGACACTGCTGCACAAACCTGCCCTTGACTCTGATGTAACTGCCCAAGCTCTCTACCATCCCTCTGCCTGCCTCCTGGAGCTCCTTACAGACGACCCTCCTTCCTCCCGCCTGCCCGCTCGGTTCCCATGGTTCCTTACAGGCACGTGCAGAGCACAGCTGGCAAGCTGAGGAAAGCTGGCGAGGAAAAGCCCGGAAAAGAGCCACCCCTGGAACTGCTTTCCAAAATGTGACTTCATATTTTCCACAGAGAATTGAAGGGTCTGATAGATCTGAGCACTGCCAGAGGCACACATTGTGTAATTCAAAACAGGAAATCTAAATAGAAAGAAGCAACTCTGGAAATATTTGACTTTAAATTCTATGAAATAATTAATATCCAGGACACTCCCTGGCTACACACACTAAATGTGGAATGTGTGGGAATGGTTTTGCCATTCTTCTTCCTCGGTTTGAGGGACTAAGGTGGGGAGAGCACTAAACAAAGACAGAAGTTGCATATGTTTGCTCTGTATATATAGAATACAGGAAAAAAATCATTTATAGATGGCAGATGTCTAACTGAGATGCACAGTTATTTGAAATAAAGGATTATAAACTCAATTAAAGCATAATCTGAAGTAAATATAAGCATGGAATTGCTAGTTATCGTGCCACAAAAACTATCACAATCAATAGCTCAGTAAAAATATTTGTAAAACTTAAATATGCTTTCTAGCAAAGACAGAAGTTACTTGTTCTCAGCAGAACACCCTGAATATGTTATTGACTTCCATTATTTCCTTTGCAAAGTTAAATGTGAAGATTCTGCAGTACTTTGTCATGGCTCCAGACTTAAAGAAATATGTTAGCTGAATGTGCTTTCTTATATCTTGGGCCTGCATTTTACGTCTTCTCGTAACATGCTTTATTACCTGCTATGAAAAAAATCAGTTAGATATGCAGAAAATCTGCTGCTAGTCTAAGACACAAATCTTCATTCCACGCATGGGCTGGATGACTTTTGACAGTTCTGTAACCAGGAGACACGAATTAAGGAGTGAAAATGCTCTTGTCCTTTTGCTGAGCAAAAGCAAACTTGGAGATAGAATGATCTGCAAAATTAGTCCATATGTAATTTTGGAACTGTGTTTGATATTACGAACCAGTGATACATATTTATTAAAAACTGAAAAATTCCTCTCTGGAAAAAAAAAAAAAAGAATTCTCTCACTTGAAAATCTTTAATCATTTCAACAGCAGTGGAAGCAAGAGAGAAAGAAAGTGTTCTGAATCTGAATAACATCGTTCCTGGGGCCTCAGTGCATATACTCTTATGGGAATCAACATGAGGACTTTTACACAGTGCACATTCTCTATGTTCAATGATTAAGCTATAAATAAATAAATTATAATAGCTAATTTACCATCAGGGGAGTACAGCTCACACCAGGTAGTGTCATCATAATCACTTGGGTCTTAATCCAAAACAGGCAAGTACACAGAGACAGCCACAAAACTCAAACTCATAACAATGCATATTTTGAAAGCATAATTACATTTCTTTGGCTAGCTGATATAAATTTGATAGCATGTGTTTATTATAAATTATAAATAAATAATGTATTACCGTGCAGGAAATTAAAGTGTGTAACTCACTAGCTGGAGTTTAGTGCTGTGCCTCAACATACTGCTGATGCACTGCTATTTTATTTAACCTTTCCAACATACTAGTGAATTACAACTTGATATTCATTCTACTTCACTTCATTGTGTACAGTGCATGTATTTGTTTTGCCACATAAGCTTCTCAGGGAAAAATGAGGTTTCTAATGAATGGACATGTCATCATATAACACTAAAATATATTTGTATAAAATATTTTTTTTCACCTTTGTCTGGACAGCTAGTTATAGCACACTATGAAAAACTGCTAAGTAGATATAATACATCACAACTACTGCTCAGCATTTGTGCTGGGAAATTGCAAGGCATTAAATGCAAACAGGTACATTTTGTAGACTGCAGCATAATTTACCTCCCAGGAGGCAGTTTGTGTGACCATGATCTTAGTGAATCCCCTAAACATACTCGGCTAAGAGAGAAAGGGGAAGGCCGAACTATGCAGAGGTCAAGCAATCCTGGGCAGATGACATTCCCCAAGGTATAAACCTCAAGCTCCTTATCTCACAAAAGATTTCTTTGTACTGTTTGTTGCTTTTTCTTCTGCATCTTTTTGCCTCAGGGACCAGGGGGCTCAAAGGGCTCTGGAATCAGTAACATATTAGATCACCTCCATATACCTTGGATGGCCATGTCAGGATCTCTCTAGGTCTCACAACCTAGCAAGTCACTGCAGCTGAAGAAATCCTGTGGGTCAGCTCTGCTGGGATAACTCAGTCCAGCCTACAGCAAATATGAAATAACTCAACTTTGCTTAGCCTATGTGAAGTAAATTATCTTAGTGATAAACTCTCAGGATGTAGCACAGATCAAACGCTAGTGATTTTCTGTTGTCCACAATCCCACACACAGGATCAAGACTACAAGCTAAATTTAAAAGTCCCTGAGAATTATTTAAACCGTAGTAGTGCTCATGATGATAAACAGAATCTACAAAAAGAAGACACTTCAATATTTTCTTGGTATTTTCCAAATATCAAGATTGTCCTTCAATTTCTCCTTCCCACATATTCTGAAAACTTTCTTATTCTATCAGACAGCAAGGTGGTCTGACTAGAACAATTATCTAAACAGAAACTACAAAGAATGAAGTGCCACCTACCTCTTGGTGTTTACACTTCTGTCTCATCCTTGTTCAGCCTGCAGGTAGTTATGGAGTCAGAATGGCTGGGATGGCTCAGAGAGATGTGCAGATTGTGAAAGTGCAGCCCAGGCAGCACTGGTGCTTCTTCACTAGTAACTTTGTATTTGGAGATGTTCAGTGGCTGAGTCAGGGGAATTTCTTTCTGTGCCTGAAACTCTCCACTATTCTTTGTGGGGCCACGCTGTGTTGGACTTTCTCAGTAATTATTTAAAGTGTTTTTCAAGCTGACTCCACTGTGCCACGATAGAAGAGCCAGATCACTAATTCATGGGAGTGCTCGTTCAGTCTGCAGACACCACCATCAGCAGATCCCACGTGCCATTTTTCAATCCAATCTCCTTTTAATGCAATTTAACTGCTGCAAATATTTGTCATCTTCATACTTCACCTGAAATGAAAAGGGAAATCAAGCTGAATATTAGCTTATCTTCCCCTTCCCTTGGGTCTTTTTTTTTTTCTAAATTGTGCTCTTCTTGTTTACTCTGCAGGACAGTTCAGCAAATTCAGTAATTCACAAAATAACTGAGTCAATACCATTTCAGCTTCTCTTTACATGCCAGGAAACATTAATCAACAGAGAAATTCTCTTCCAAGTAGACTAGGACCTTTTTTTCTTTTTATTATTTTTTAATCAAATGCTGTTATGATGTTCTTCTTTTCCAAGCTAGCAAAAAAATCCAACCAACCAGTGTCAGGTAACTCCAGGAAACACTGAATATAGCACTATATTAAGTCATTGTATGCAAAACTCTTCAATGAATAGAATTCTTGTGAGTTTAAGAACTCAGCAAGTTATATAAAGGCTACATAAGATAAGAGAATAATAAATTATACACTAGTATAATAAGGCCAAACTATTTTCATCCCAGAATTAATTTTCACTTTGATATATTCTAAGCTTCGTATATTCTGCTATTCAAGCCTCAATATTACAGTGGCACAGAACTTTTCTCATTTATGGCAGACTCGTCAAGAAAAAGGTGGGTTTTCTTCTCCTTTACTCCTACTCGGATTTTGTTGGTGAATGACAAGGGCAGTAACAAATCAGGATACAGATTATTCCAGTAGTTTACATCCGTATTAGGCAGCACTTGCTGGATCACAGCGGTGACCACAGACTTGGCCTCGTTTGGGCCTGGTACAAAAAGACATTCACGTAACTGAATGCAGAGGAAGGCCACGATAATCCTAGGCTGCTGGAGATGCCCCTGAGACACGGGCCTGGAGCAGGTGATGCCTGAGAGACCTGGGCTTTTCCAGGCTCATGGAGAGGGCAGGGAGAGGATTTTATTGCTGTCTCCAGCTACCTAATTGGAGGAGGCAGAACAGAGTCGAACCCTTCGGAGGTGCTCAGGAAGAGGGAAAGAGTCGACGGACAGGAGCTGCCAAAAGGAAAGTCTGACTAGATATTAGGGGAAAAAATTCACAAGGGTAGCCAAACAGTAACAGGTTGAAATGGAGATGTAAAATCTCCATCGCTGGAGAAATGGAAAACTCAACCAAACAAGGGCCTGGGCAACCTAAGTCACCCCTGCTTTGAGCAGGAAAACATTGGAGCAGATGATCTCCACAAGCTACTTCCAATGTAAATTATTCAATGATTATTCGTTCATGATTACAGCAAACCTTAGCTGATACCAGAAACATGAATAAATGAATAAATTGCAACATATATATGTAACTTAAAGGCTACTAGCAATCTATAATTTACTGATAGGAAAACATGATATGTGATACAGTAAATAAAATCACAAACTAGAAGGAAACAAACATGTGGATGAATGACATACCTATGGCACGAGGTCCACAAATCACATATGCCTAGGAACACACTCTATAAGAAAGCACTACTACATCAGACTTCACTGCAATTTCAGGATTATTTTCTCTTGCCACTTTATGGCTCTTTGGTCCCAAGATTTAGTACGGTTTGGACTTCTCTTATGACAGAAGTGGTAAATCTGCTGGGGCCCATCACTTCCTGAGCAAGCCTTGGGACTGGTATATCCAAGCTGTAATTTGTTCTCTATCTCGTGTTTGCTGCATCTTGACAAGCCATGTCTGAAGTGAACGACTCTTCAGAGAGTTAGTGCACATGATGATACTCTTCATTCTTCACCAGGAAGCTTTTGGATAGCTGCCATTCTGTATTATTTTGAAACAGTGACAGGAAATTTCCTAACATGCCGTAACTTGGATCCAGCCACAAGAAATTTGTACATAAAGGAATCTCCAGAAATGTGTGTTGGAATATCTGTCTTACAATCTGCAAAAGGTGTTATATTTGATTAAATATCCCACCCACTCACACATGTCCCTGCCATGCCCAGCCCTGCCATGCGTATGACTAAACTTCTCCTTTTCTGGAACACGGGCAGGTACCTTGGTTCTCAGTACATAGCAAAATTCTGAAGGGACTTGGTGGCAAGAAGGAGAGGACTGAGAGAGAAAGAGCAGCTTTCCCACCTGGTAGATCCAAGATTGGTTTATCATGCAGAAAAAGGCACATTTAATTAAAATAGGACATATTAACTTGGCGTAGTGTCTCCAGAGAGAGAGTAATGCAGGAGTGTCTCAGAGCAACATCTATCCCTCTTTTCCCACATTAATAAACAGGTAAAAGCACCGGCTAGTTTTCACACAGACTGAAATCACTTAAAATGACTGTAGTAGGGAAAGGGTAGGGGGCAAAGTGGAAAAAAAAAAGGAAAAGAAAAAAACAGCCTCTAAATTTGACATATTGAATTGAGATTCAAATAAGTCTCAGCACTGTCTCACAATTCAAAGAGAATACTTAGTGGGGTGCGCTTTCAGAAATAAAAATCTAAATAATATCATATTGTAAGTTTTAAGTTTTTGCTTTATCCAAATCACTCATAACACGTGGTGTATCATAGATTACATTTACAACAAAATGTTTCTGTTCTTTATTTTCAAATGCCTAAAAAGAAAGAAGAGAAATCTGAATTCTCACTATAGTGTTATGACTTTATGGTGTCAAAGAAGATGGAAATAAGGCAACTTTTCTTCATGTCATGGAGGAAATGCTAAAATTCTGCTTTAGCCAAGAGAGATGTTCATTGCTTTACCATTTTGATAATGTCTTTCATTTGCTTTACATAACTATGAACTATAACACTGCAGAGGATCAATTATAGAAAAAGCAATGGCCAATTGAACAGATGGGAAGAAGGAATTTAACCACAAAGGGAGAGAGCCTGAGCTGTTTGTTATTTTGCTGTTATGAGATAATAAACCAGACTCTTATCAGAAACAAGATCCTCAGGTTACCAATAATCTTAAAACAGGAAAATGGTACTATAGACTTTTTACACTTGCTCCCTTTGCCACTGTTTCTTCCATTTTTATTTACTTAGGTTGCAGAACTTGGGGAATATTTTTAACCTGCACGTTAGGCCCTATTAAATACCCCCTATTTAAACCACTCTGTTCACAAGCAAGTCCTTGCCTTTAGACAGTTGCATGCACAGAGGAATGGGGCAGCCAGTCAAGAGGAGCAGCCAAACCTGTCCTTTTTTTCCTGAGCAAATGCCATTCTGAATCTGAAAGAAGAGGGAATCTTTGGGAGGCACCCAGCGGCATTCAGGTGATCGCTTGATTTTATGAGGTGAATCACGTATTTGTTCATTCCATGGCGGAAGACCAACTCTGTTCCACAGCACTAGGAAGAATGATAAACTCCACACAGGGAATTACTCTGGAAGTTTTGCTTGTCCATACAGGGAATTACTCTGGACGTTTTGCCAAGCAAAAGCTCATATTTGGAGATTTCCAGTTCTGTCCACAAGCAATTCCTTAGCATGGGATAAGCTGATCCCAAATAACAGCTTAATGCCACACTGCTTTGCTTTGTGTTAGCCCAGTCTGAGCCACACATAATATGGAGCTGTGGATCTCTGTATAATTCTCTAACAGCAAAACTTCTGTAATACCACAGCTCACTCCTACATTACACCAGGGGGCATTTGTAAATGGGGGAAATAATAATGAAATATTTGTCCTTTAAGTTTTTTTTTTAATGATCACGTTGTCATATCAAAGGAAGTTATCTCCTTTCTTTAAGCTTCACGCTCCAGTGTTGTGGAATGGCTGACATGATGACTTATAAATAGATGGGAATTGCTGCGCTCACGAAGAGGACACAGAAGTCTGCACATGTTAATGAGAATAGATACTCGTTATGCAATTTCTCACCCCTCTTACAATGGTTGTCAAGAGAAAAGAGTAAATCTGTGCCATGCTCTTTTCTTGTTGCAATCGGGTTTAAATGTTATGCCCCTCTATTTAAAGAGCTGCTCTGCTCCAATCTTCCCAGCATTCTGTAATTAGGAAGCCAGACATTTTTCTCCCACCCTATTTGCAGTTTCACTGATTCATAGGAAAGGAGTAGGGCTGGTTACAACATATGAAATACAGAGTAGGTGAGGATTGTGGATAATATGCATATGGTAATGTTCCATACAGATCATGTGGGTTACTAAAATCTTATTTCATAAAGTATAAGAAATGGAAACATTGGTTGTAAATAAAAGTGGAGTACCACTGCTATTTCAGTTTCAAAGAGAGTTTAATTCCTTTTTTTTTTTTTTTGAGCTATGATTATTATTTGTGCAGCAGTAGTGTTAAAGACCCGCTGCCATGCACTGGACTCATCATCTATGACATTCTACAGCACCTTAGTCAAAACAGATAGACCTAACATGAAAGCAACAGGGTCCTGATCTCTAAATGAAACCTGGAAAGTATTCTGAAGAGAATAAGAGTCAGGCAAACAAGTACTTTGGAGCATTTAAGCTGAATGGGTTAAGAGAGAAAACAAGTTAGGCACGTGGCAGAAGTGGATGAAGCAGATGAAGGTAACAATGATGTTATACAACATTTCCACCATCTCTAAGAGAATGTTTGTGTAGAACGAAAAACTTCAGAAATTACTATAGTACATATTGCTAAATTAACAAGTTTTTTTTTCTGATCAAGGGCAATAAAATATCATTGACAAATTAAACAAACTGAGGATTAATCCAGCAACTCTGAAGTGGTTAAAAAGCTGGGAATTAGCAATAGATATTGGTAGAATCACACTAAAGAAATGCTACAGTAGAGAAATGCTACCCAACACTTTTGTTTCTTAAAAAAAAGTTTTATGCAAATAAGGATTAGTGAACGGGAAGATAAGGAAGATACCTTTTGGGGCAGGGGGAAGTACAATTATTATAAAGGCCGACTGTACTGCCTGTTTATTAAATGTATAGTCCTATCTAATCTCCATCCCTACCATCACTTATGACATGCCAACCATCACGGCTGCCCAGCGGCTGACAAAGAAAGCATCAATTAGCTAATGAGTAACTCGTAAGATTGCCTTAACACTTACATTGCTCTCACAGGGCCATACAGCTCCCAGGAGCTGTCAGGGTTTAGGTTGTGCCCTTCACAGTGAAAAGGAAAGAGGTTTTAGCAAGAATGATCAAGCATCCGGATCTGAGTTTCTATCTGCCATTACTGCTAAGATCATCATTAACTGCTTTACTACTGTTGTTTTTATGTTGTTACTCTAGATCACAAGTGCTGATGCTACCAATAAATGGTACTCACCACGCACAGACTTGCAAAGGTCCCTGTCGCAGGCTGTTCTTTTGCTGTACTTACTGCCTGCAGTATTTGTGCTTCTTCTTTCTCTTGCTTAAACAACAACTTATAATGGCACTTAAAAGCCGACCACACAATCAGATCAGCAATATTCATTACCATCTTGACAGTCCCAACTGCAAATGATCAAATTTAAAATAAAAATACAGTGCAATGACCTTTCAGAGGACAATTTAACTTCTCCTTTGGAACAGAAATTAGATGTGCTGCAGACAGTTTTAGCTGTACAGTGGAAGTGACCTATTCATAGATATGAAGAGCTGATGACAAGGAAGTGTTATGCTGTGCAAATAAGATGGCAAACCTACATCTTCAAAAATATCATTTTGCTTCTATTATTAAGTGGATGTTCTATACAAACCCTGAAGTCATGTTTATTTGCTTAATGATGTATTTCTCCTCTATGCAATGTGTCTCTGAAAAGTACTTCTTAGTCCTCAAATAATTCTCACCTAAAATGTCAGATTTCCTCAATTTCGTAACAGGTTTCTGAGATCGAAACCGTCTTTGTAGCATTAGTAAGGAAAGGAAGCATAGTAACTTGATTTACCATATGCAGAGAGGGGAGATCAAGTGATTCCTTGCAAATGAACTTGAGAAAAGGTACAGAACTTTACTGTAGTCCCTCCAGGCACCCAAATTTCAATTGTTCAAACATAAATATATATAAAAAAAATGAGGCCATAAAATTGAGCTGGAAAATTCATAAGCCTTTTGAGAATTGTCTTATAGTCTTCATCCTATTTTGATGTGAAATAGAAGGACTCTCAACATTTTGAGCATCCTTGCATACACATATTACCTCAGACAACCCTAATTTCAGCTGATGGTTGGCCAGCCTGAGCAGCTGCTGATTGTCAACTCCAAACACTTAACTTGCCACCAGTAAAATAGTTGATGATGATCAGAAATTGCTCTGTTAGAAAAGGTTCACCATTTCTAAACTCACCTATTGCTATTCCAAGCACCATACAGAACTAACAAACAGAGCAGTACCTTTCCTACACTCTACTGTTTTTTATTCAAGCCTTTTCCTAAGCCACATGGTCTCCAGATCCAAAGAAACACGAAGGACATGTCAAACCCATACGCTGGAACAAAGTGCTGACACATCTGAGCTAGGAGCAGCTGAATTCCTGCCAGAATGGGAACAGTAAGGGACAACCTTACCTTAAACAGACATTACCAGAAGTTGGCCCATCACCTACGTTCTTCCCATTCTTGGCAATCTCAAACACGTAAGTCTTACTGTTTCATATGAGAACAACTCTTACTTGCATCACAGGAAGATGGGAATCAGAAACCATCTTTCAATTCTCAGATTATAAATCCTTCTCTCCTACAAGTCTATGTATTTACTGATTCCCCTGAACATTTAGCTTTCTCCTAAAGTTTCTCCTACAGTACCTGGTAGGTCAACACATACTGCTATGTGTTCAATTTTAAAAACTGCTTTGCTCTCTTTGCCAGGAAAACTCACACTCCTTTGAGACCATCCCAATCTCCTTCACACTTTAATTTTCCCTCTTGCTAGAGGGATGTGATCCAGTGGGATACTGTGACTAATTTACCTTCAAAATTTCCATGTGAAAAGGTTCCTAAGAAATCTTTTCCTTTCCTCAGACCTTGCTTTGCGAGCCCAGAGCCTCCTCAGTTTTATTTGCCTGATTTATACTTAGCCTAGTATCTTTACATATCTTTAGCCCAGAGAATGTAATTGTTCCTCAGATGTCATTTTAAAGGGTGACCACCTGACCAGGCTGGACTAAAGTGTACTAACACTTCAGTAAGCACCCCTCACAACTAGATGTCTTCGTATTTTGCCAGAAATATTGAGTAGAAACTCAGTAATTCTGAACTCACAATAACACAATTATTTCTTTATATCAGGCTTTTGCTACTTCCGGCCATGGGCCAAGCAGCATCGCTACAATACTATCCTTCCTGGTGTTATTTCACTATTTCTGGTATGCGTGCAAATCAAGAATGATAGAATAACAATGACTTAGCCTATAACTAAAACAAACAAAAAAGGTTTTGTTTTGTTTCTTCACAAAACACAACAAAACCAACGTGCAAGCATGGCAGGAACACTGACAATTTGTTTCAGTTCCTCATTTAACCTAACCAGACCTCTGTGTTTAGTCCTGGTAGAACAGCAAATGGCAGCTGCTACTGCTGATGGGTACCTTTGTGGCCAGGCCCAGCAGGAAGGCTGGAAATTCAGTGCACCCGATGAAGTCTGTTCTACTGGAAACATACAACTCCTAAACATCCAGCTCTTGTGCCATGTTGAGCACTGTGGCAGCACTGCGGCCAAGGACTTGTGGAGACTATTGAACCCTGTGGAAAAATTGCTGCTGCTTTCTGTCTTGTACAGCTTTAGTCACTGAGTGGTAACTTGAGTAACAAGTAGTTGGGTATTTAACTGCAGCATTACATTTGTTAAAGAAAAAAATAAAACAGGAACAACCACAAAACTAATCTGAGCTTGTGTCCCTCTTCTCTCTAAGTCATGCATTAATCTTCCTTTGCTTTTCCAGATTCTAAGATAGGAACCACAGCATCAGTCCAAGTACCTAAAAAAGCTTTAAAATAACTGTACTGTGTGGTGAAACAGTTTGGGTCACAATTCAGAGATTGACTTAGGCCAAATAATGTTCATGTTTTTTAAATGCCCTTGAGCAAAACCACTGGCTGTACTTTCTGCTCTGCCCCACACACAAGTATAGATTAGAAGCAACTACAGAAGAGGGGCCACATCAGTCTAAAGTTTGTGCTGGAAAATGATGCTTTATAGCACAGCTAATTTTATTTTTAGAGTAAAAGGGTTTTTTTTCCGCAGTCTCCTCTCTGTTAGCGTCGCCCCCTTGCCCAGCTGCTGGTGTACGTTTCAGGAAAGCTGAGCCCTAGAACACCCCTAACCTTATTAGCACATAGGGAAGGGAAAGAGAAACAGCCAAGCAGGCGAGACACACACCAGCTAGTCCCAAGAGAGCCCTGGTGTCAGACAGCCACATACACGTGTATTCATATTTTCTTAATCTGCGAGAGGGCACATGAACACATCTCACAAACAGTTTTCATTTCTGCACTTAAACAATTGGCATTTGATCATGCAAACCTGAAAAATATTTTCAGTGGCTTTAAATAGCCCAGACTGTCACCTAAAAAGCTTTGAGGTCATAGATTTCCATCTACTGTTACAAAAATGAATAGTTTTCTGTTCCTTCAGCGTCCTCACTTCAGCACTACAGGTTATGCACAAGGCAGGGCGAGGCTTAACACTCCATCATATCTGAAACCCTTGCAGCAGTCTCACAGAAACACTTCCAGATTCACTTGCCATAATTTTTCCCAGTTCTTCAGCACTATACAAATATATTGGAGGCTGCATTTTTAATACATCGCCAGCTGGGAAAATTCATGCTGCAATTGCCCTCAAGTAAATACAGGGGAGCTGTTTCTTGAAGAGGACTTTGGGGTTGGGGGAAATGACATTCAAAATTGGTTGAGGCCAATGGGATCTATAGATTTTAGCATCCCAAATCAAGCCATTGAAATTTAATGAAGGGAAAAAACCTGGAAGTGGACTCCATTTTCTTGAAGTCAGCCTTGCAACCATAAGTTTAAAAACCTCCTTGCAATTAAGAGAATTTTGTTCCTTTACAGTAGATAAACAGGGTACTACATACAATGTCAAGACATCAAAGTATCAAAAATGTTGCCAAGAGATCAGTGGCAGTGGAGGATTTCCAGGCAGAAAGCTGAAATAAGCTCTGTCTTGCAGGAATATCAAAGGTCAGCTTGGATATGTCTTTACTTACTTATTTTAATTAGGATATTTTACACCAATTATTCAAGATCAAGATCGTTGCTCCACATAACTTAGCACCTACTGAAGGGAGCAATGACACACCTGTTGATTTTCCCAGAAGCTTTTAGTTTCGTATCCTCCTGTTTCATTCGCTCATTAATTTGACATTTTAATATTATCTTCTTAATAACACAACTCTTCTGATGCTACAAAAGCCTAATTAACAGCTTAAATTAATCTACTATGTGCAATCCCAATGAGTTTATTGCTGTTGCACCACTGAAATCTATGTCCCTGAACTAACAGAAAATCCTTATGAGAATGTAAGAAGGAAAATGAAAACGAATGTGAACTGCTTACGTCCTACAATTTCTTCCATAATTATTCAGAGAGGAGAGAGATTCAGGCTCCCTACTTGAGATTCTGGTCTAATTTTTGTCCCACAAAGACATTCGGGACAGTTAAGATACGTTAACTGTAGGCATGCAGCTAAGGAGCAGAAGCTAAGGCACATTACATCCTTCTCCCAGTGCTCTCATAAGGAAATAAAGTGGCCTTGATTCCACAGTTCAATCCTTCTTAGTTTAAGCTTCAGCAATTTAAGGCTACTTTATTTCTGAAACAATCCTCACTGGGGTTTAATGTACTTGGGTTCTGACATAAGCATGACTTTGAAATCCGTGGCTGAATACTTTACATAGGAGGTAATTAATTATTACGCCATTACTCACTTATTCAGATCATTAAAATGTCTGAGGCAACAGGAGCATTCAAGAGAAATTTTAAGGCCAGCAGCTTTTTGCAATGTGTTGCAGTGTTCAGTAGAACTGACTTTTGACCTATATCAAAGAGTAAGACTTTTTCTGCCAGAAAATTTTGGCAGCCTGTCCAGACTCACTCATACAACAAGTACAATGTGTTTTCATATCTATTCATTAAGTCCTACCGTGAGATCGCAGTGTGTGAGCAAGCAAGACTAGACATTATTAACCATTTAATTCATGGTAGCCAATTAAATATCATTGGAATATTGAGTTGGAATAGCCTGAAATTTTCAAGAAGTTTTTCTTTTGTTGTTGTTTTGGAATGTTTTTTTTTTCCAGAATTACAATTTTCATGTCAGCTGAACCTCCTTGGTGAAGACTGAATGTATTAACTGACAAAATAGCTTAGTTGGTGAAGTGATTTTTAGAATTTCACCAGGGTTGAGCAATACCAGTAATTCAGAAAAAAATCATGAGCTCCAAAAGATGTTTTATATAAATGGGTCACTCCAGCCCAAAGATTTTTGTCTCTTTCAGAGTAAAGTCTGCAGTCCTAAAACTTGGTGCAGAAACAAAATTAAATATTAGCCTGGCACTTGCTTCTTTAAAAGAAAATGCTTTTATTTTTTCTTCAGAAGGAAGGACAGCTGACTTCTTTGGAGAGTTGAGGACTCCTGGCATTTGTGAAAAGGCTTGATTAGCTTTTACAAAGTAGATGTAGAGAAAGCCTATTCAACTAATTCAAGTCTGCACTTGAAGCAGTTCCAAAGGGAAGACTTTAGTCAGAAATATAACCAACACATGACCATACTTTTCTCTAAAGAAGCTCATTACTAACTCAAAAAGCAACAGGCTATATAAACTGGAAAGCTGAATTTTCATGTAAAAGTAGTAAAATAAGGATTCATTTGGGGAAATTTGTACAATATCAGGACAGACCTACTTCTTAAACAATTAAATCTTCCATAGGCTTCAGCTCAGGAAATGTGACATGGAAAGGTCAGACATCATAACACATGACAGACTGAGCCCAAATTAAGAATGAAGCAAGCAGAAAGAAGCAAAGATGACTACTCTGTTAGAAACAATAAGGCTCAAAGCTCGGTCACTGTTTGTGAACAAAAAATACCACGTTTGAGTCTGGATGCTGCACCTACCCCAATATGGGTTACAACCACGATCACAGCTCCCAGGGCAGGGCTCAGCACCCTGCATTATCCCAGCTGGCATCCCAGGCAGAGCTCATACAGCTGTGAGGCTTCACCCCGTGGCAATCTGGAACGAAAGCCAGGAGCATCTCCACTGGGGCATGTTTGCCTTGTGACATTAATGTCACTATAGGAGACAAGAGAGCATCACTACAGGCCCAAAGTGTGTCTTGTCAGGCAGCAGCAGTCCTCTGTGCCGTACGTGGATGAAATTAGATGAAATACACCTTTTTGAAAGTCAAACGGAAAAACTCTACTGCCACAATCCTGGAATGCTGAAAATAAAACACAGCCTGGGGCGGTAGCATCACTGATAAGTGCAATTCTGGATGAGCAGGAGCCTTATGAAAATTCAGAAATATTGAACAGGGAGAAGAAAGTACTCATAAAACAAGAAGTAGCTCCAGCCAGCACATGTAAGTATTGATTACTCAGTCTATTTCATGGCATTCAAACCCTCAATTTTTCACTGAAATTACCTTTCTGGAAGTGTTAGATGAAAACTACTAATACAAAATGCCCTCATGCCTTTCTGAGATGCAGTATTATATCATCGACATCAACAGGGCGGTAGATGCTTATTAAAGTCAGCAGGGAATTACAGGGCTCCTTCTGGTTTCACCAGAGGCTAAATCAGGTTCATTTAATGGGTGTAAATGAGATTAGAACCAGACCAGCTGCCCATGCTTCACAGAGGCTTATCATAACACAAACAGAGGTGTTTATTCATAAAAGCATAAACGTTGTAATTCCTCATTGCTTTGCTCCATTTTCTAGGTAGTTTCACGCAAAAACAGGTGCTGATTTCCAAAGAACCTGCTAGATCATCTGCTGTGACTTTCAGTACCTGCTAGGCCTTTAAGTTGTATCCAATTATTTTATTTTTATTGAAAAAGCTTGTCTATAACTCATGCTTGACTAAAGCATAACTTCTGTTAGGCTAAAACATGTCTCCCAGGAAAACATCCAGTCTTGAATTGAAGTAATCAAACTGCAAATCTATCAGCTCTCACAGTATTTTGTTCCAGTGGTTACTCACCTCCTTCCTTTAATATCATACCTCTAATTTGAATTGTTCTATTTCAGCTTCCTACTATATTTTTTTCCTCTATTTGCTATATTAAAGAGCCTTTTCTTATTACACATTATCTCCCCCCAGAGATACTTACACACTGCAATCAAGTCGGATTTAAATCTTTTTCATAAATTAAGTAAACCGAACTCCTTAAGCATATGGGTACAACGCAAAAATCTGCTCTCGGCCAGGCCAGTTTGGTTACCCCGAGTTACCTAACAATTTTTTAAAAAGCGACTAAAACTGGGCCAAGTTAGTTTCAATTTGAGTTGGCAGCCTACATTTTTTCTCTCAAACGTGCTATAAATCTAAGCACTTTTACTAGGAGGTTGAAATCCTAACTCTGTTATCTGCTCTCTCCTGGCTTGCGCTAGCTCACTCCGGTTTGCCTCAGTCGGGAACACACGTTCTCTTGGCTGCCATGAATGTGCACGAAGGCCCCGGCGGAGCCCTCAGCCGTTGGCGTTTCCATCCGCGCTGCCTCGCGCTCGCCCTGGCAGCGGCAGAACAAGAGGCGATGGCGTCGCGGTGGCGCAGGGCCTGTCCCCACCTCACGGCGCGGCCACGGCGCCTACCCCACAGGCAACGACTCGCGGCGGCGCCGTGTGGCGCACGGGCAGGCGGCCTCCCTCCCGCTCCCGCTCCCGCCAAAAAGGAGCCAGCGTCTGGCAGCGGGGCAGAGCGCAAACCGCTGCGGTTAAATCCACCGCTCTCCAGCTGCGGACTACCCAAGGTAGCCCACAACGCTTGTACGAGCTCCTTCTGAATTCAAAGTATGCCACACAGTTATTTCTACTGATTAAAAGCTCCTATTCCCTCCAATTCATACTTTTTTCATCAGGGGAAAATGAATTAATTCAATTAAAAGGCAGATGAAATATAGACATCTGCGGAAACCAGACATTTCAAAGCAAAGACTGTTGTTTTAGCTTGAGGTTTCAGCTCAATGAAAGGATCAACATTCATGATGACCTCAATTAAATTTCTGTGGTATCTTTGGGGAAACCTCAAGCCATATGTTGAAATCCCTTTAATGTTAATGGGATTTACTTGTGCTTCCACTGAGGCTAAAGGAGACACTTAGACTTCACATTTCCAGTTGCAGGAAAGAATGTAGCGCAATGACTCTATGATAAAGGGGGAAAAAAAGGACAAAAAGGTCACATTAGACCCAATACTATATGCTTTTCTCTTTTAGATATGTAAAGGAAAAGAGGAGACAGAATTCAGTGATACCTTGTCAATGTTAACATATGTTACTGATCAGCAGAAGAGCCACTTGAAGCGAAGGAGAAATTACACTGATGGTTCAAAGTCTGTTAATTTGGTCCTTACCACCTAGGGGAAGCAACTGTATGGCCCGAACACAACGGCAAGGCTGCTCTGGCACTTCGTGGCACCAGGATCAGCAGAGTCACCGCGGGGCCGGATTCGGCCCGTGCTGTTTGGTGACTCGCAGCCGCCTTTGCAGCGAGGGCCAGCGTGTCCGCTCGGCCCACGCGGGGAGCAAGGGGACACGTTAGTGCCACAGAACCCACACAGCCCAAGATGAACCACTGCATGCTGAAACCATTAAAGGAGTAAAGCGGCTAAATACTTTATCCGTATTTTAGACCATACACCCACAAAGATTCCTCAAGGTCTCCGAATGTCCTTCCCATTATTTACCTTCTTTATACTTTGAAACCAAAAGAAGGCGGTGTGTCATGTTTTTGCAAGTAAAACATCTCGAAAGCTCTCTCAGGAATATAAAGAAGATTTATTCCGTTCACCCTCAAAAATGTTGCTTCTTTTCCCATGACTGGAACATAATTTCTATTTTGGGGCATTTCCACATACTGTTTCTGTTGTGGCCTTCATTCTTGGCCAGCTACTGCATCTCTTACTAATCCGTATGACTGCTTTCACTGACGAGGATTAGATAGCGCCATTAACCCACAGTCAAGGGCACTGTGCCACTTAGATTCTTTTTTAATCAGACTCTTTGATCCCAAGTGGTACTTATCAGCTGACATGCCCCTGAGAACAAAATGCGTATTAAAGGAAAGGCCCGTGGTGGATAGTCTCCCCAGTAAATACCAAAACTTGGCTTACACTGAGGAGCGTTGGGTATGCAGTCCAGAGAGACAGGACGAGGAGAACAGCTATAACACAACACAGAGCCAATTGAAAAGGACAAAAATAAACAGTTTGTAAAAGGAGATGATGTACAAACAGAATGCTCAATATGTAGTTTAGGTCAGCTGAAAACAGAGGTTCTCCCTTGCTCCGGGAGTATTCAGTTCTCTTTCCAGGCAGTGAGAAATGGTCATGCAAGTCCCTTTTGCAGCTCTGAAAATATTTGTCATCATTTGTAAGGCACATTCAGGTCTAAACTTTCACCCTTCTCAAATGCAAGCTAATCTAAAATTTGTCATTTAGTTGCACATGGTTTAACTGATTAGTAAGATCACAAAAGAGCATGGCCGTGGAGTTCAATCCCTTGACAAAAGTGCGGCCACCTCATGTGAATTTGGCTCCCTGTTGAAGTTCTGTCTGAAACAGAGTTTTTTGTGCTCCATCACTCTGACCGGAAGGCCAGAGCTTTCCAGGAATAACACATAGATATGCTAAGGAACAATGTATTTGTTCAAGTGCCAGTTTGAACTCTATCATTTGCCTTGAGCTTCTCTTCAGTCTTCCTAGTGTTCAGATCCTGTATATGTGCACATGGTTAGAGCAACATTTCAAATCCCTTCTTTTTATTTTAGGTTAATGAAACTTTTTAACCTGGCTGAAGAGGTACTCTCCATTTTGGCACAGTAGTCTTTTTGTCACCTGTCCCAGTCTGAATCCATCTTTCTTGAACATTCCTCTTAACCTCCTTCCTGAAGGCTGTGTCTGTGCACGTATAAAGTGATAGCTAAATGCCTACAGGCAAAGCTCTATCAGTGCGGCACTGTCATCCACTCAGTGTGTCATCTTATAGCCTCATCCACTAAAACACTAAGTGCTGCTTCTTAAACAACTAATGAGCTTCTGCCAGCTTCCAAGAAGAAGATGAATTAATTCTAGATAGAAATGAAAACTCTTACCAAAGTCTAGAAAATGAGGAAAGTAGGAGTGTTGCATGTATTTACGAAAAAACTTCAAATGGTTTCGTTGTCATGGTTAGCTGCAAGAGGAGAGTAAGCTGAGCACTAGACTTTGAGTTTGCTACAGTTCAAGAACAACTCTGTTCATGCACTGTTCATGCAACAGGTGATTATCATGGTGTCCTTATAAGAGCTTTTGCAAACAACACAGATGCTACTACGTGGCTCTTAGTAACGTGATTTACTTACATCAACAGGTGAGACTAAACATTAAGAACATAAATACGGCACACAAGCCCCAGTTTCAACTCAAATTGCTGTCATCAAGCCATTCATCTCAAGAACAAGCAGATGGGTCTGGTTGTTAACAGACTCTCCCATAACCATTGAACAGGGGCAGGGAGCCACGCTGCAGAAGTGAAGAGCAGCGCGCACGCTGACACAAAGCATCGTCTTCCTTTGCTATGGACGCTCCAGTAATAAAGATCGGAACAGAAAATTCTGAAGTACATGAACACTAAGATTCAAGGCCTAAAGGCAAGCAAATATTAACGAAGTGTTTCACCACTAAAGCAACCATTTCATTGAAACGTGCTTAGGCTACAAACACTGTTTCCAAAGCAGGATAAAATTTGTATTTTACATTGCACCTTGAGACAAGCACTGGATTCACTCAAGGAGGAAGCGGAAGAGAAGCTTGTGTTAATAACAACAATAACAACAACAAAAACAAGCGGTAAGCACTGTCTTAAGGGTTGATCCTGGCATGGCAACATCACATTGCTGTTCACTGCCAACTGTTCACAGTTTTGTAACTTTATGGGAAGTGCTACTTGCAAAGAATGTTGTGCCGCATTTGGTTGCTTTCACTGCTGCGACAGGTAGGTTTCGTCTGTAATTTATCCTTCTGGAAAGTTGCCACAGTCCATTTTCCTCCTTCTGTAACCTTAGGAAGTTTTCCATTACATGTCCACTAGCACTCAGTTGCCACTGACCAGTAATCCCATTTCCCATGTATCCTTCATTTTGGCAGCCTTTCTTTATACAGGCCAACATACCTCTGCACAGTTAGCCAGTTTTGCAGAGCCCTTATCACCAAATGTGCAAAGCTATCAACTATGTCCCTTCATTTTGCCTTACTGACACGTCAAGGAAAACACAACATGCAGTTGGCATAAGAGAGTTCCTGAAGATCTCTTCAAGCAAACACATCTGGCAGCAGATTTCAGCAGTATAATCCTTAGCAGATACTTTAACCTCAGCCAATATTACTTTGTTCCACACGATGAGTGTTTTCCAGGCAAGCCTGATGTGCCGGGATAACACAAACAGGGATGGTGAGCTGTTGTTCCGGAATGTATCCCTTTACCTTGCTTAACTTGCTCATCCCGGGAGCCCTGACTAGAATGCATTAGAAATGGCAGGAGAAGAAACAACAAGTAACTATTATTACGTAATATTGTGCACAAGATCCAGATAAGCCCAGGGCAAACACTATGTGCTGGCTGCTAAAACACTAGATAAGGGTTCAGCTGTAGCATCTTCCACACCTGCTCAGTGCAGTCAGCAGAGCAAGGCACTGTGCTGACAGGCACCATGGTGACTATGCACATCAGGAACCCGTGCTAAAAAGCTTTATCATTCATCTTATGACAGCGTGCAGGGCTTGAAGGGCCTTGAACTTGGCTCTTGAGAAAGCATTAAGGGAGCATAACCTGAGCTAAGAAAAGAGCTGCTGGTAAATCACTGCGTCTCTTGCTTCAGTATCAATAGTTTTACTGCCTTCTACTTAGCATTCCTGCTGGGGAATGGAGTACATTTTCTTGCTATGTCTCAACACTCAAAAGAATGGGGTATTTCACTCGACTAGACCCTAGTGACTAGGGCTCTTTCCTTTTTAATGAAGGGGTAATTACTGACAGACTGTGAAGACAGTCTACCTAATGTGAGCAGATCCTCAGAGCAGTAGCTCCACTGCATTCCCTGGGAACAGGACTGTAACACGATGCCTGTAACGCACATCTCGCCTGACAGCACCTATCCCAGGCCAGCCACGCTTCGGCTCACAACGCATCTATGGAACTGTGTCAGTGCGGCTGTTGTAATGACACACAAGCTGGATTCCAGCTGGAGTCAGAGATCACACCGCGTCATACTCTTGACTGACACGGCTAGGTCAATATATACCTGTACAGGAGACATGTTCGGTGATACTCAGACTTTGATCTAGAATAACAACAGAAGTCAGCATGCCACATGGCGTAATTCAGTCAAGCAGGCACCCAAGAAAACAAAAAATTAAATGGGAATAAATTGCCCAATACAACAAATCACAGTAATGCTCACTGAGGCTTCAGTTCTGTAAGATGCTGGTCTCTTTTGAGAGCTAAATCTAAAATCTCTCTTAAGTTACGGGAGTCAAGGGACCCAACACCTCACAGTATTAAACCTACAAATTCAGCAGTCTTGTCTCAGAAGGAACTATGCCATTACCATTGCCTTTATTTTCTTTGCTAACATGCTGTGAATTTCCCTCCAGGTACTTTTGAGTAAGTGCTCTGGAGAGGGAAATCATGAATACTGACTGAGCTGTCACACTGTAAAAGCTGTCCTGAAAGCATGAATGCAAAGCTGTTACATTTAGTGGTTTGACATAAATAATAATCAGGTTAAGCATGAAAGTAGATGAAGGGATCCAAACAATATAACAAGAGGCTATTAAAATAGTCACTGCCTTCCAAAACAGCCTCAAAGGCTGGAATATAAGTTGAAAGAATAAATGAATGTAAGTGATTTTAATCCTTGTTCAGTGCATGTAAGTGATTTTAATCCTTGTTCAGTGCTTTAATCCAAACATAGACTCCATAGTACTCCATAGTTATAAGGGAATCAGCCCTGGTGATGAAGACTTCCACTAGCCAGGAGCTTATTTTCCTTTATGGGGAAGGATCAGTAACCAGTGAAATCCGTTATTCTATGTGGGGACAGGAATGGTGAGGAAGTCCAAAGACAGCCAGATGGAAAAGGAAAGATCAAAACTGAGGAACACCATCCTTATTAAAAGCTTAGCAAAAATCTGGCCTCTTCTTAAATATCCTGTGCCTTAGACACCTTTAGGTGTCCAGCTACATAGGTAGACACATCTTAAGAGTGAAGAAAATCCTGTATCTCACCTTGATGAGCAAAAAATACAGATATTTCTATTTAAATGCACTCTTCTCCATAAGATCAGAATAGTAGCTTTAAAATATCCATGAGATAAGTGCAAAAAGAGAAAGGGAAACATCATCTTTGCAATTCCAAAATAATGCACAAAACAGGAGGATACAACTGTATGTCCCTTGAGTTTTCAAGAAAAACTTTTTATATTTTCAGTGATCCTGAAGCCCTAGATTGAAGAGATCTGAGGAGACTGTCTTCAGTTATATTAGACAGATGGAAGGTACCAAGTATCTATTGAAATTCAATGACATCATCCTTATCTGGTACCTTTCTTTGATACATTGAGTTTCTTTGACATCCTATCAAGAGATGGTATAGATCCAATCTCTCTGGACTTGGCAAGCATATGACTTGGTGCCACAAAGGGCACCAACAGCATCAGTTAAGCACGAAAACAGGGGGATTAATACAATAACCAAAGGGGACAGAACTTACTAAAATGAAGATAAGTACAGGTGGTGAATTAAAATATTTAAGGCTCTAAATTTATTAGCTGAATTTTCCATGTACTGGTCTTATTCTCACTAATAAACTGGTAAAGAAATGTGCCAATAAAACCTGGTGACAAAATGTTAGGAAAATTTTGCTTATGCAAAAAAAAAGAAAAGGCAGAATGCCACATAAGAAGAACTGAACAATCTTGAGCACTGGAGCAATAAATACAAGATGAAATTTAATAGGAGAACATGCAAGGTCATACACTCCAGGGCTAATAAGAATTATTATTCATTATAATATTCATTGGAATTTATATAAGAAGTAACAAGACCCGAGTATATTAATTAATCAGAGCAGTACTTTGAGACAGCAGTGTCATCTGGCTATGAGAACAGACCAATGCTGGAAGGTTTACGAGATGTTTTTCAAAGAGGGAACTGGGAAAAAACATTCCAATTGCACTACTGTACTGTGGCAGGATCACTAGCACACAGCCACCTACTTTCAAACCACTAGGCTGAGGCTCAGGGAAAGGGATACGGAGCGATCTTTACACTGAGCAGTGAGTGGACAGCGCAACTTCCGAATGCAGCAACTCGGATCTAAAAAAGTCTCTTGAGCTCAGATGAGCCAGCAGGAGATCACATCATTTCTGCAGTGGCAGAGGCTGGATTCAGTGGCCTGGAGATGCATACCATTCCTTGTTCCTAACCACGTTGGCTATGGCATTAGCCATAGTTAATGTTCAAGCAGTAAAACCTACTGAACTGGCTGTATGGAGCTGCTGTGTGATATCCTAAGGGGCTGCCACCACCGCATGCATTTGTGCTGAGAAACTGGAACAAAAGAGACTGTGGCACCTCTACTAAGACTGAACTGAACTGAGGAGCTGTTCAGCTGAGGAAAAAAGAGAAGAAGCAATACCAGAATAGTGTTTTAACGGATAAACAGAATTGCAATTTACTGATCATTTCTCTACAGAAAAAAAAAAATCTCCAAGAAGCCCATCTGTAGTGATGTTTTTAGGCTCTTGTACATGAAGATTCAACACACAAAGTCACCATGGCATGACACCAGGGTTTAAACTCTGACACTGTGCGAATATTAGGCCAGTGATATAAACTAGAGTTCTGGCTCTTCATGATGATATAAGTCTCAGGATACAGATTTAGAGCAAGAATTTTATCCACTAGTCAAAAAATTCTTCTGTACCCTGAGAGACAGTTTATTTAAGTGAAGGGGGTAAAGTATCCTAGACCATTTGCTTTAAGTGATTAGCAGAACTTCTAGAATATAACACCCATAGAGATATTTTTTTCTGCTCCTTCACAGAGACAGCATGGTTTGGCTTTGCACTGTTCATTTCACATCACAATTTAGTAATTATAAAATGTAGAAAAGTACCTGTTACGTGTACTGGCCTGGAAATGAGTCGCGCAGTGGCATGCTGGAAAAGAGGAAAGCGAGGCTGGAAGTCTGTGTGGGCAGAATACAGAGCTGTGTGTTCACTATCAGAAAGAGAAGAAGTCCTCAAGAAGTCCTACCGGATTCTCAAAATCCCCTTAACATCTAACATTAAAAAGATGATAACACAAATTCACCTTAGGTACCGGCACTGCACGCAAAAGTTTAGGTGCTTTGAGCATCCCTCTCTGAACAGAGAGATGAAGCACCAAAGCCAGCAGACAGACACAGAACCAGTGCAACTGCAGTGAGGGGACAGCAAGAACAGTGAAGAAATTGTGCACGTGCTTCGGCCACACTTGGAAGGAGAAGAGAGAGCAAAGGTACTGCTTCCTCTCGCAGGGTGAAAAGGAAAGGGCATAAATGAACACTGGCAGAGGAAACTGCTCTTGGTGTGAGTGGTAAATTTTGAAGTCTTGTGACTGAGGAAATACTTTTTACTTTACCTTAGTTTTGTAAAACTTCAAACAGGAGCATTATTTAGGTAATGCACAAACTTTTTGAAAAAAGGAAAAGTCCTTATCTGAACTATGTTTTTCACTGTGATTCATTTTCCAACTGCTTTCCAAGTTGATTAGTTCAGATCCAGGCAAGACTGACTGCCTGGGTGATAAGTCCCTGCAGGACTGAGACATGAATGTGTCTGAGTTTGCTCTTTCTCACTGCCTAAACTTCTGGAGGCAATGCCAGAGCTTTTCGATGGGACCTAGGATTTTTGTCCAGTGAAATCTAGTAGGCTGTATCAGGTCCATAAGTACTGGAGATTTAAAGTGCCTGTACAAACAGGCAGAATCACAGCCCTGATAAATTCTTCTTCTCACACAGAGAAAACTTCTCAATTTTGCATTTACTACTGTCTCTCAAATCATTTTTATGTGATAAAAAACACTAAAAAAACCTATGGTGATGCAATAATGGCATAATTGCTGTCACATTTCATGTTGGAAGTGACACAACACAAACAGATTTTTGGTTCAGCTGAAAGGTTATTTTCTTATATTGCTGACAACAAAACTCTCAGTGCATGTGCTGAGTCTTCTGTCCTTTTTCCCATTCTCATTAATGTTCTTACATTTCTTAGAGAAAAAAAATGAATGAAGAATGAACAATGAAGAATGAACACTGAACACTGAATGAAGAATGAACCACAAACACTGTAGAGAGAGTGAACAGGGAACAACCATGCACTGTTTAGCATCAGACAAGATGCAGAGCTCTCAAAATCCAACAAGGAAAAAGAAACACATTTTTATCTCCTAGCACACATACTCCATGGTGGAATTCATTGCCACAGAACTTTGTGGAAGACCACTATCTATCTATCTATATCTATATATACATATCCTAAAAAAGATTTGACAAGTTCATGGGTAGTATGTCTAGCAGTGGCTATCAAACATAATGATGTGGCAGACATCTCTGAACTTTTGTTTGCCAGAAATTGGTACATCAGAGGAAGAATCAATCCACACTTGCCTTGTTCCTTATATTTTCCCTCTGAGTATCCACCAGTGACCACTTCCAGAGACACGATCCAAGGCTTTTAGAGCTTTTAGAGAGATTAGTTGCTACTTTTCTTTTTACAAAATTGACATTAAGGTAAATTTTAAAAATGAAAGTGTCAGAAGTGATTTTTCGTGCCTCAGCGTAACTAGTTTGCAGGAATTGGAAACCAATTCAATAAAAAATTCGAAAACATTTTTACTGGCAGGAAATCACTTGCCAAAGAACTACTTTAGGGAGACAATCCTCATGTCCAACTACTTTTATATTAAAAACAAATGTTCTGTGGTATTGAAACCATTTCATTACACGGCTCGTACACCTTATCTAGAGGTAATTTCTAACAGATTCCCACTTGTTCTGCAACATAAGCTCTGAGGCACTCACTTACCTTGAGAGGCAATTTCATAAGTGAACTAAAATCAGTTCAAACAAAATTCATTTTTCCATCACTTTACACTCCAGCAAACTGATACGGACTACCCATGATGAAGTTTAATGCAGACAGCTTACAACGTATCACACCTCTTTTCACATGGATGTATTATGTATGAATATATCTTTCTTTTTAAGGAAAAAATGTAGTTGGATGTTCCAAACTTTATAAGCTATTTGTTTTCTCTGTAAGTTCACCCAATAATGTAAGTACTACTTACATACAAGAATGTAACTACTACTAAGTGCTGGCAAAATGTGGCATTTAATATTCAACTTCGGTAGTTCCAAAAAAAGTACTTGCATCCCTTCTGGATTAGCAAAGCGTTTGCTGCAAAGGAAGAGGCAGGAGCATCTTAAACTGGCTTTGCCACTAAGAACATGTTTGACTGCATCATCAGCTCATGGAAAGCCTTTGCATCGGCCACCAAGGGCTTTCAGGACTATCGTACCTGAACACATTCAGGTCCAGCTCTCAGCACAGCTCAGCACTTGAGTTTGGAGCTCATTCAGATACCAAAGTATCTCAAAGACAGAAAGGACATGGCAAAGCCTCCATCATCTCAATTTCAACTTTAATGAAAGGCAGATTGGCATAGTTATCAGCTAAAACCATAAACAGAGACAAATTAGATATAAACAGCACAGCTGAAGGCTGATTGAAACGTTGAAGATCAAGGGTGGTAATATGTAATTAGTCATGATTGAATCACTTAAGGCTAACTGCTGGTGCACTGAGTCCCAGAGGAAAGGGCTGTAATTTTGCAGTTTACTGGTATTTACCTTTCAAATTCAGTTCATGCAATTTCAGTTTTGACTGAGAGGTTTTACCTTTAATTAGCATTTTTGAAATAACAGATTGTTTCAAATGTTGTACAAGGTCCAAAACCTCAAAATAACTAAATAACTGCTCCCCTCTCTGGTAATGTTATGAACAGTTCAGATAAAAGCATATTTTCTGGGTCCTTGAAATTTATCTAGTATCTAATTATCTATAAATGACAGTTAATTGTGGTAAAAATTTGGCTTATATAAGCTTTTAGAGGTTACAATGTTTGGAGAACTTCCCTTAGTAAAACCTCAATTTTTAGCGGTTTTATTTAGTGAAAAGATGTGCAATTTTCTAATCTTCATGTGTTACAGTATCCATTTGGCGAACAAAAAAAAAAAACAGATTTTACTAAAGCTGGAATGATTGAGCTCTCTAAGATTTTTGTTTCTTAGTTCTAAAAATGTAACTTCAATATGCTTTATATCTTCATCTACTAAGCACGATTTCAGTTCCTGAGAAAAAATGGGAAAACATTCATAGCTAGTGAAAAAGAAAAGCAAAGTCTGAAAGAGCAAACATAAATAAGAATTATGCCATTGGTTTAACATAGGGTCTCATTAGTAGAAGTGCTTTAATTTTTTTGAATTCCCAGTCTAAGACATTGTCTGTCAAAATTGGGTCCCTGAAGACATTACAACCGACATTTCAAAAGCGGCAAATAACTTCATATTATTATTATCACCAAGCATTGTCATAATAAAGAAAAATATAAATACAGAATGAAAGGTCTCGTAAGGGAGGAAAAAAGTATACCTACAGGAGAAAGAAATAGACACTTCTGGAGAATCAGTTAACATTCTCCCATGCTCGCAAAGGATACTGTTCTGATAAAATAATTCTTTTATCCTAACTTTGCTTTATGCTTTTATTTCAAAGCTATCAATCTAAGATGTTAAAGGAGTTACTTAATTTAGAATATTTTTATATATCTTCCTTTTGCGACATGATCAAATTTCAAAAGTGCCTGAAATAAAAGTTAAATTGAAGCATCCATCATATATTATTAATCATTATCAAATGTATCATATGCAGAGCAATAGCAACATTCTCTATCTGAAGTGCTGGAAGAATTGTACCATTTACACATCTAGAAAGTGAACAGCCATTCCCATTAAAGACTGTGTAAGGAAGTAGCCAATTCATCTAGCCAGACTGGATAAAGTTATCAACTGATTGTTTTCTGGTATTCTTAGAAACTCTGAAATATTCCTTTAGCATCTAGTAAGATAGGTAAGGGAAATTCTTACTGTTTAACTACATTCACAGTGTGGTAACTGCAGAATATCCTTTATATTCTAAAAGCAGTCATAGCAACTCAATGCAATAAAATATATGCACCTCCAAAAGAAGCATCTTCGATGCTGTAGAATTGAGTCACAGGGTATGGGAGAAATCCACACTCCCCTCAGCAAGGAAGACTATTTTCCATCACTAGTCTCCTAGAGCTGCAGTTTCCTCACCTAAACAAGAGATTTCCATCTCCAAGGTGTAATATTTCAAAGTTAACTCCTGACTAACACATGGCCTTTGGGTCTGCTTGCGGGGACCTCCAATGCATTTTGAAGACTCATGGCTGGCAGAGGGACTCTATCCCAACAAGACCAGATTTTCCTCTACTCGCAGAAAATATTTCCTCAGGAAGTTTTTGTCCTCTTTGCACGTGCTTTGATAGTGTATTGTTCAACCTGAAATCCCCTCGTTGCAGTAAAGAGCAGTGCTATGGTTTTTGGATGCGCCATTCTTTTGCTGGCTATTTACAGTGTTTCAAAAGTATATATGCAAAAATACTTATGGGTCCTTATGAGAGGTTGCTGACCATTGACTAGAACTTACCTTTTTGTTGCCCGATATTCGCGGGGTCTTGGAAACATGCGGCTCTTCACTTGCAGCTTGGGGCTGGATTTTGTTGTAGTTGTTCACAACTACACACTGTTTATATAAAGTTATTTCCAACATATTGTCCACCCTTATTTTTTATCTGCCTCAGATGGCTTTTAATGGCTTCTGCTACACCTATAAAGAACGAAAAGGAGAGATAAAGTCAGTGATTTTATTCAACACACATAGCATCTCAGAAAATGAATTGTAGCACTGCATTATTATTAGATGTGAAGGTAATGATGTATTTTTCCTGCCAAACTCTTCACAGATAATAAAAATTACATGCTTGTTGCAGACACACTAATTATGTGCAGTTATTGACAAAAAAAAATTGAATCCTTTCCTAGGGTGCAGATTAGTTTGCATTGAACACTGCTTCTGGCAAGGCATTTGTGAATTTTATTTTAATTTTCTTAGTAGCAAATTAGAAATATATTTGAAAACTATTAAATTTGAAATACAGCCAGAAGCCAATGAATTAAATTGATAGTGGAGTCTACCATCTACCACTGACTATAAGGAAAGAAATTCAGCTTGCCTAACGTGAGTTCAGTGTTTCATATAACGAGAGAATCTAGAAATGACAGACAAGAGCAAGGCTGTGCCAGCTGCTGTTAAAATATATGTAACTATAATTTCTTTTCCATAGCTCTGTAAAAAGTGTCTTTGTATATACTATTTCCTCTACTATTAATAGCAAAGCAGTGACCAAGAAAAAAAGGAAAAAAAAAGGCATGGCTAGAACAGGATAGGCTTCTGTCAAGCCCAGATTTATAGAATATACATGTTTTTTCAGCTGACAAATGTTTTTCTAATTGGTTTGTCCCATATTTTTTGTCCTAGCAGGAGCTCCCTCACCTCTAGAAAGCACTCTGCTGCATGCCAGGGAAATGCCTGCCTTAAGCAGGAGCAAATCGCATGGGACTGTAGCTGGAGGGAAGGCCCTATGACTGCCCATACTAGTAACAAAAGCAGAAGCCACCTGTGTAAAGGAAGAAATACTGAAGCCCATCATATAGAGCAGAAGACAGAATAAAATCTTCATCTTTGTCCATATGGCACTGCATGATTCCTATCCCACAGGAAAAGGGGAAGATTCCCAGCCTCACAAATTCACAGGGTGCTTCTGGCCTTTTATCTGTACCCAGGCAATGGCCCAGTGCCCTCACCCAGGACTGCAGCCTCTGTCCTCAGCCCCGCACAAAAGGCAAACACCAAATCCCTCCCTGCCAAAGTAGTTCACAGTCTTCTCGCACCCTATCACTCCTATACCACTCTGCCCAACACAGTGCTGGTCTCCAGCTTTCTTCTGCTAAATGATGTTTTACAGATGATTCAAGAGTCAGTAGCCAGGTAAGGAGGGAAAGTGGCTAGAGCAGGTCGGAAGAGGTGAGAATATCCACGTTTCTGCTCCTGGTGACACTGTCTGTAGCAGGTCTGATACAGGAGAAGAGATTAAGCAGACCAGAGACCTGCCATGCCACCTGCTTGCTCCAGGGCTGTGCAGGCACGCGGCAATGCCGCAGTGGAAAAGAAGGAGCAGGATGTCCATGTTACCACAGACAAGCCTCACTTCAAGCCTCACTTCCCTCTGTTTATCTTCAATGTCAAAGAGTCTGAAAAAACTCGTTGTGTAGATCTCCCCACAACACAAACCAGACCACGCTGTGTGAGCCATGAAGAGCAACCCCAGGGAAGCCTGAGGCAGCCTGTGCTCCGGGGCGCAGGGGCTTCCTCCTGCGCTGAGGGAGCTGCCGCCCCCCAGCCCGGCTGCCGCTCCCCTGAGGCGCCATGAGGCCTGCGCCAGGGCCACCCGGGGCCTCCAGCTTCCCGCTCCGCAACGCGCGGTGGCAGAGCGAGCTCGGAGCGATCCACGTCCCCAACGACAACTCGCCCTCGTCGCTCTTAATGAACTGCCTTCTCAAAACAAAAGATAACTGTAGGCAACCAAGGTCTCTAAAAGCCTTAAGTTTAGCTACAGCAAGTTGAAGCGCGATCTTGTTTTCCCGCTCTGTTTGCAGTAGAGCTTCTACCAGCAACAACAGTCTGCAGGAGCCGCCAGCAGAAAGAACAACATTCGCCCTTGTGCTCACCCACTCGTTTAAAGGAAAAGAAATGTCTGTTGCTCCTTTCTTTGCCTTGTGCATTTATGTAAGCTCATTACTTTACTCTTCTAGTCCCTGCCGCTTCCTTCCCTCCATAAAAAACATCAATGGCAACTTCTGTAAGGCAGATCAGTCATCCTCTGCAGAAAGATTTCATTTGCAATTCCCATTATCATCTTCAGATAAAACAAGGACAAAACCCATAAGGATATATTCATTGTTAATTATACTTATTATATAAACAGATTGTCACTTAGCACGTCATTTAGATTACAAGAAAAAAATAATGAGGAAGCATTACATAGTCAATAAACAAACACACTTTAGGCTACATTACTGCAAACCACTTTCATCTACTGGGCGAGCATTAAAGGAACTGACAGTCCACAATTGAGTTAATTTCCAAATACAAATTAAACTTTGCTGTCTCTAAGTTATCCTCTGGGAGAACACAATCGGAATTTTCTAAATCATTTCTTTTCCCTTTTGTTGCTTTGAACTTTTTTCTTTAAAGGACCCAAGCATAAGGAAAAACTTCCATTATATGCAAGAGACAATGGCATGACTACAGTAAAAGCACTGCCAAAATACAAAAGGAAAAGCATGTTTAAAAGAAAAAAAAAAAAAAGCCAAGCAGCTTATTTATCTCTGTTCCATACTTCAGCGGCATTAATAGCATGTGCATATCAGTAACCAGAACTATCTGGTCTGTAGACCTTCCCTGAGCCTAATACAGAAAAGATGCTACAAAAGTGTTCACACAGCCGAGGCATGAAAAGTCAACATTCAAAAAAAATTTAAGAAAGTTGCTTTGGATAAATGCCAGTTTACATGTCCTTGTCTGTTAGTACATAGGTAGGTAGAAACTGTCCAAGCTCATCCAGGAGGAGGAGTCTTTTACAGTAGGGTTTTATAATAAGTTATATGGAGTAACATTTTTTCTAGGTAAGTACTTAGTCCAGTTTTGCCTTTTAGGTATCAGAATTGCTCATCATCACCTTGAATATAATAAGCCACCTATATAGCACTCTTGTTTGGCCACCAGCCTTCTCTGTTTATTTATAACACAAGATAATTTGCCCTTATCAGAAAGGTACTAATGAAACCAAATATTAACTCAAATCACTTTAAAACTGGAATAAATTAAAAGAGATTTGCAGTGTGACCCTGCAAACTAAAGATTCAAAAATGAATAAAGAAAAAAAAAAAGGAACTGTTAATAAATTAGGTGCTTTTACAAACCTCTTAAATGACCCTTAGAGCTACCGGGCGATGGTTTTGTTTTGTTTCCACCCCATTGTGAGACAAGATGACAGAGCCCAGATAAAAGAGCGGCAGCAAGCTCTCATGATTTGCCACATATTTATGAACTACTAAGAAAGTAGATGATAAAAGGAATTAATTCCTGATTTACATATTTTACTAATAAAGTGTTAAGGTCTTATGGAACAAACACAACAGCTGCAAATTATGTAATTATGTATCTGTATGCAAATTTGCAAACATCTCATAAATGTTGGAATACTATTTGCAATGCTAATAAAGTGCCTTTTATTGCCTCTGCATAATTCGTACATGTGATTCTGTGCCAGATGTCATTGCAGCTTGCAAAACCTTTATAGTCAGGTTAGCTGAGGTAGCACCCATTAACACAGCTCATAAAAATCCTATTTTTAATTAAATTATCTGCAGTGTCTCAATAATTTCTCATTGTCTTCCTGTGCAAATCCGCTGGATGACTTTTTTTTTCGAAGCGAATGCACAAGTGAACCACAACCTCCAAAAGCATGAAAGCCTTTCTGCCCCACCTCAGCAATGGAAAATAATAAAAGACAAGCTGGCAAGGTATGATCTAGCGAAGCCAACATCATTCATCCCAAGGAACTGTAGCAGGGAGCCAGCATAGCGTGACAGTGGAAAGACAAAGAGGGGATACTGCTTGTGACGAATTGGAAAATGTCTCAAAGAAGAATGAATATTTATTAAGATTGCAATAAATGAGAAACATCAGTGAATCTCCCCTTCGGCCTGTAACTACACTGCTTACTGAAAGCTACTAGCTGGGATCATTTTTCTTTCCTGTCATTCTATGAATAACCCAGTTTAGACGATATCTTCCACATACACCTCTTGATCTTAAGCCAAAGGACTGGGCTGGAAGGCCAAAGAAAAACAATGGTGAGAAAGAACAAATCACAACTTTATCTATTTCTCACCCTGAAAAAAGTATCTGTCACTTTGCTATTTGTGTCAGTAAAAGCCCCCACGAAGTACAAATAGAGCAACAAAACAAGTTTGTCCCTTTTTAACAACATCTCATTAAAACAAGCTTAGTAAAAACTTTACGACGCCCTTGGTTTAGTCCACTGTCCAAGCAAGGTTATAGCAGGGAAAGACGAGCAGACCTTCCCCAGGCAGCCCTGGGAGCGCAATCCCATTAAGGGCTGGGCCGGGAGCGCGTTCCCAGCGCAGGGACGGATTTATCTTCCTCAGCAGCAGGAGACTCTGCCACATTTGTTCCCTTCCTGACCAGGCTGGTCAACACACTTATTAAACACCTTGGAGTCGAGAGAGTAATAACGTTTTCTGTGGAAATTATTTTGCTCAGAGTTCAGTATGAACCATGAAATCAGACTTCTCTATAGAGCTGGGGATAAATATTATAGGTTTGCCACAGGGCTGAACCTTCCCAAATGACTGGCTGCATGGTCTCCTACACCATTTGCTGTGGGGAAGCACTTCTTGACACTGAACATAAATACATATTCAGCACAAAATATGCCTCATCTATAGCTAATCTTAGCATAAATCTGGTATTGCTGGATCAAGATCCAGTGTGTAGCCAAACAACCTCCAAAATGCAAGTTTTTCCTTTAAACATATTATCTAGTCTTTTCTTTCTATATATTCCATTTCATAGGATTTTTCCACTAAAAACAAACAAACACTAAGTCAAGTCTGGATGTCTTGGATTTGGGGACATTATCCTCATTCCAGGGGTTATTAATGTGCGAATGAACAGGTGAGGATAGGTAAATAGTTCATCCAGATATAACCTTTTGTTTTTCCTGTTTTCCTGGTAAAGTCAGATTTTATTTGCCAAATAAAATATGCCAAACTTTCATTTACACCACGGTTGAGGAAATATGAATAATTGCTCTGTCTGAATCTGTGAAGTGGAAGAGGCCAGTTTAGCAGACGCTGGGATATGAACCAAACTTTAAAAAAAAAAAAAGAGTTCAAATGGAGCTTACTTGGCCATTTTTATCTCCCACAAAAAGCAGATGAGATTGGGTACATAGATACTTTAGTATGGAAGTCACATAAGGTGAAGTAGAACCCAAGCATTTTTTTTTCATAATTTAAGAGATGAAAAAAGAAGGCACCGAGCTGAGCTCTGTGTGACTAAAAGTGAGAGATACTCCCAAGTTGTTTTTTAAAAGCTTCCAAAAATAAACTTCAGATTCAGTCAGAATTAATAGGGTCAGAATTTCCACGCCAGCCAGGGATACCAAGGGGCTGAAGAACAGAGATGTAGTGCTAATGCACAAGAACGACTTGTCTTCCTGGATATTTAGAAAAGTCAGGCATCTGGTTCTTCAACCCTTGTGCCTGCAAATTCACAGCAGTCCTCTATGGTGAGCAGGACAACTCACATCATAACCTGAGTAACAGGAGGACAGATGAATTCTATGAGAATATATTATTTGCTAGCCATCGAGTCTTTCCATATTTTTAACTGCATGATAGTTCAGCTGTGGAATTTATAGCCATATATTGCAAGGTTTTGGAAAAAAAGGACACTAAGAAGCTTAGGAAAAATCTAACACAGGCTTCCAATTTGGTTGGAATGAAGTTATGTATATTCTTTCATAAATCTGGTTCACCACTTGGTCTCTTTGTAAATCTGATGGATACTGTGACTTTCGTGGAGTACTGAAGTTTGTCAGTAGTTTCCTGCATATCTCATGGAAATTTTACATTGCTTTTGTTCAAATCAAAGTACTAAGATGAAAAACATTAATAAATGTTAATAAAAAATTAATTTTCAAGCTGAGAATATCATTTTAAAAATTTAACTATTATTTCATTTAATTCATTCCTTACTTGTGATTTTGGAATAAGACGAACTTGCAAAAAGAGACTTCATTTACCAACTTTACCATTAAAAAAAAAAAAAGTAGTTACTTTGCAAATGTATTTGACTTCAATTAGTATTACAACATATTTAGATCAAAGATAAAGACAAATATGAAGGGAAAATTTGAGCCCAAGTTATCACAAAACAAATGGTTCCTATCTCTGTGGGTATTGTCCGACCTCTAGGACAAGAGGTAATGACCGAAACTAAAACATAAATCTGAATTTGAGGAAAAACTTCTTGATTGTAAGGGTGGCAGAGCACTGGAACAGGTTGCCTGGAGAGGTTGTGGAGTCTCCTTCTCCGGAGATATTGAAAACCCACCTAGACCTAGACGTGATCCTGTGCAGAACACTCCTGGTCAGCCTGCCCGTGCAGGGGGGTTGGACTAGATGATCTCCAAAGGACCCCTCCAGCCTTCATCATTCTGTGGTTCGGTATTGATCAGAGTTGCTAGCTCCCAATAGTTCGTAATCTTACACAAGAGAATTCAGTGTTTCATTGCTTCCCTCTGTTAACAGTGTCTACACTGATGGCACCAATTAGCACCTTTGCAAACCAAGGTGAATACTACAATTAAAGTGAAAAGGGAACACAACACTAATAATAGTCAGACCTTTGTCCTCTTCTATTGCACATTTCTTTGTAGTTCCACATGACAGAAATTCTCTTCATTTTATTTCCAAGTGCTAAAGATTTAGTATTTTCCCTGAAACCTATACCCAATTATATTGCCTAAATGTGTGAGGACCACAACAGTGTGAAGCTCTGTGTATAAGAGCTATTCAACACTGGAATTCAGAAGAAATCTTGCTCTGTAATAGAGTTTAATCCAAGGTCTGGGTTTACAAATGTGATACAACCGTTTTCTCTCCCAAACAATTCTCATCAATTTGTACTTAAGTCTGCAGTACAAAAATGGGTTTGCCTCTCGTGGTTTCATTACCTGACCTTCTTACAGTTCAAGGTCAAGTAATTTTGGTCTCAAAATCCTTTGGCTCGTTAATTAAATACCATGTTGAAATCAAATCCATCATGGGACACGGGTAGAGATGATGTTTCTGTTTCATCTTTCAACTTTCTTTTAGCTTATTTTGTTCTTGAGCCCGTTCTCTGCATCATTACAAATTCCAGTCAGTCAAAATAAGACTTGGGCTTTTTTAAATGTGGTTACCACTACGTTTACTGAGTGCATTAACGTTGACATATCTTTACAATAATTATGAGAGAAAAACGAACCTCAGAATACCAACAGGCTGGTGCTGGACATCCAGAAGGGAGCGAGGAGAGGCCGGTGGCACAAGGAGAGGCTGCTGACAGCCAGGCACATCCACCCGCACACAACCCTCCCCACTCCGCTCACGGAATAAAAATCCCCTCTGACTCTCTCCAACAGAAGAGCATCCCAATAATAACAGAGTAGCAGGGCCCCAAAGCTTAGGAAGGCAGAACGGTATTTTCCCTGCCACTGAACATCGCTTTGATATCGGTAATGCGGCCTCTCTCCTCACCTGCACTGCCTCCCCCTTGCACACAGACTCGGATGCGAGACCAATTAAGCAGGAGAAAGTTCCTCTGCGGATTTACATCCCTTTTGGAAGAGGTTCGGAGGCAGCAGGAAGCCAGGGCTTTCTGGGGAATTCTGAAAACACTAAATCCCTCCCCAGATACCGTAACCAAACTATTACGAATTTCCAAAAGCTGCTCCGTGTCTTAACATAATTAGAGCAATCTTGGCATTCTGGCTTCCTACAACAGCTCTTTACCACTGCAAGCAACCTGTCTGAAAATTCAGTTCCTTGGTAGGAAGCAAAGACTGACAGCTGGTGAATAAATTTAAGATTAGTTTATTTTT
Organism: Tinamus guttatus; assembly: GCF_059628265.1. Classification (NCBI taxonomy): domain Eukaryota; kingdom Metazoa; phylum Chordata; class Aves; order Tinamiformes; family Tinamidae; genus Tinamus; species Tinamus guttatus. Next base: position 5,927,817 of record NW_028288747.1, read on the forward strand.
ATAACTGGAAAATAACTTTCTGACATCCCGGTGGTCCACAGATTGCTTCCAGGTCTTTTCTGTTTTAATGAAAGATAAAATATGACTTGGATTCATGCTCAGGCAATTTAATTTTAGCCAAATTGCAAAGAAAAGTAAATGCCAGATCTTATTCTAAACTTTAACCTTCTGAGTTACTGAGACATTTATCTTATGCAAAAATTATTGCAATAATAATAATACTTCCAAGTTTAGAACTGATTTACCAGGAAATTAATATTTGGTTTTATGAACACACTAAGCAGATGGTACCTATTGTTGAAATTATCACATAAAAGTACCTGCCTTTGAAGTTGCTTACTGTGTCATGCAGTGATGCTTTTGAAAGATTGGGGTGATAGCTTGACTTCTCTGTTTTTGTTTTTTTTTTAAACAAGTCGTTTTAGGTCTAGGGCACACAACCTAACTATGATGACTGCAGAGCTACAGGAATGTGAAAATTATGGACTTAATCATTTTCATTCACTAAAAGGAAAGAAAAGAGCATATGAATATAAAAACTGTATACAGGTGCTTGCATTCTGGTCTATCATTAGGTTCATCAAAATCAGTGGTAACCTGAAAATAAGGAATAATTTCCAACTTGAATCATGTCAGAGTTAAAGAATGCAGTGCAGACTTGTGGTCCCACTTTAGCTAACACTGAACTTCCCTTTAGTTTCTCAAAGCTTCGATTTCATCTTGAAATTGCTGCCTCGTAGCTACACAACCATGCGAGCTGGGGCGGCAGCCGGCAGAGAGCGGCTGCCGACCTCCCACAGCCTCCACATCCCGCTCCACGGCTTCCACATCCCACTTGTGTCCCATGAAGGACAGGTGACTCAGAAGAGGTCACTCAACGCCACCCGTCCATGAGGAAAGGGGCTGGAGGAGCGAGTTTTAACTACACTTCACGACAGAGTTTGACTAATTTCTATTTCTAAAAGGACAGATACAGTAACTGGACTAGGTATTTACAAGGTCATGGGCAACTCTATAACCCTCTCAGGTGACCAAAGACCAAAGAAAATCCTTGGGTATTAGACATGTAAAGTCACTTTTTTATTTCCATCACATAAAGTCATGCAGAAGGGGGAAATAAACGTTGGAGGACAACTTCACACTTCATTTAATTAAATCTTTCTTGAAAGAAATTGTCAGAGAAACTGTTGCTGAGTTTAATGGCGTCATATACACACCTGCAAATAATTTGCCCCTCTTTACACACAATAATAGTAATTTTATCAGAGATTTCCCAAACTACACACACCTTAGAACATGTTCTAAAACCATTTAAAACTCAGGTTAGTGGCCTGATTTTCAGAAAGCTGGTTCTGCCAGCCACTCTTCATCGCTTTGCTGCAGAAATATCAAAGCAACTAAATGAAAATATTTGTTCAATTTAGTCAGAATAGAAAAATAAGCTGTCTATAAGCCACTGAGTGCCCAGCAGGGTGGAAAATGAAAGTAACATAATAAGTATCTAACTCTCTAAATGGGAGCTTAATCTTAGGCACAAAGAAGCAGTCTCCTTACTCCCCATCTCCTACCCTCTGCCATTTCATCTCAGGCCAGGCTCCTCCTCAGCTAAATGGAAAGGGATTTGGATTCCATAGGTCATTTAGATGTTTTTTGGACTCTCTCTCAAATTACCAGGAAGGGAATTTAATAAGGTAAGTATGAGGCTTCTAATTTAGCTGTCTGGATTAACTGCCTGAAGTTAAGCTGGATAAATCCAAACTCGGTTTGGAAAGTCTTGGCCACACTCTTTACATCACAGAAATAAAGCCAGCAGTACTGCAGTTACACAAACATAGAAACATCCCCAGCGGACTTCTAAAACCACCGTTAATTAGAATTTGGTGGAACAAAAAAATGTGACTGTTTCTAAAAGTGATGCATTCCTTCTCGAATAAAGCCGAAAATCACGATTAAATCACTGTCCAAAAGTGTGACCACGTACCATAAGGTACCACCAGAGAAGTGATGGATGCACCTCCCAGAATCCTTGCCCGGGAAAGCTGGCTCGGAAGTGAGGAGCGGCCGATGGTGGAGCAGCACCCCGGGCAGGTTTCCGACTAAACATTCAGCTGGAGCAGCATCAGAAACGGAACCTCCAACACAGAAACCACCGCTGGAAAGTGCCTCAGTGCCTTCTTATTTTTATAGCTACGTGACCAAATACTGCATCTGGTTTGCTGAAAATGGCATGCTATTTCAATTAGACACTATGCATCTTAAACCACAAGAAGTAATATAAAAGAGGAGCCCTACAGGTTTTTAAATCAACCTGGCCTCTCATCAAGATAATTATTTGCAGAGACACTCGGCTGCAAGCAGTACCCCAGTTAGAGGCACCGAGCCTGACTTCCCTGGATGCGGTGCTATCTCCAAATTCCTGCTCTGCTTTTACTGCCCTATTTGCCAGACTGGTGGGTATCTGAGAGAAAACACCTCCCGATCGGGCTCCTCTCACTCTTGGTTATTTTGGTTCTCCTGCAGCGCTGACGGCTCGGAGCACAAACCTGACAGAGTGCACTCTTGGTTTCTGGCTCACGGCTTTTGCTCGATTCTCCCCCAGACAGTTCCCTTGCCAGCACCGCAGCAGTGAAGAGCTCTCGCTATTTAAAAGGTCCTCTCTGTAAGAAGCAATTCTACTTCTTTCCCAAGACTGTGTTGGTTTCCTGTGAGGCAATGGGCAGAATTTGCTGCTATTTTCAGTCACTGTGCATTTGGAAAACTTCACACTGTCCCAACATGCCAAGGTCTAAACATCACCCTTTTCTCACTTCGTTGGGGGAGCTACAGGGGGACATGGGCAGTAGGTTCTATACTCCAATTTCACTAATTTGTGTTGTTCCAAGAAAAAATACATACAAAATCCATTTGCTTTGAGATCAGGATCCTAGGCATGTCAGAAGAGGGACTTAACCTCTGCTGTCATTCAAGCCTGGGTGTACATGTTGTACTTCCCTATTTGTACGTAAGGAAAAATCACTATTGCTTTATCTCCTAAAAGATGGGACCCCTTTGAAAACCCAGGATTGCTGCACTAAGCAGTGAAGAGGCCTGAACGGTCCTGAGCATGTTGGGGAAAGCTTTGTCCCTGACAGCAATAGCTCAGGAATTTTACATGGGATCCCTTTATTTCTTCCCATAAATCGCACAAATCCCTGAGTGCATGTGTGCACACTAACATCAGTTGTGAAACTCCCACTGACTCCACCACAGCCTAAATTTCATACTTTAAAAAGAAAGCAAAGATTCAATCTTTCCTAGTCTATGGGAAAAGAAAGGCAAAAGAAATAGAGCAGAAAGGTGTATTTCCCTATCAGCTCCTGGAGGCAAGGTGCTTCAGAGAGGGTAATTTAGCACTGAAATTACAGTGTCTTTTCTTGGAAATATCTGTGATCTTCACCATCTGTTTCATGCGATAAAATAAAGTTGTTGATTTGATGCTGAGTCTTCTATGTCAGAATAAAGGCCAATTCCAATTTGCATCAAGCGGCAAAGAAAGAAGTAATTATAAATTATAATGAAAACAAGCACACATGCTTCTGCACATTTTAATGAAGCGCCGGTAGCTGCGCTGGTTTCACACTTGCAATCCAATTCCAATCATGCTACTCGCACGCCTGCGCTTCCAGAGGGTCGGAAAGAAGCAGGCGGGTGAAGGAAGAGCTCTAATGAGTTTCCCCACCCCACAAAAATTATCCGTCGAACTGTACAAGGCTCACTCAAATGAAAACAAATACTCAATAAAGCAGATAATGGGCTGCAATCTTACTTAATAAGATGGCCCCAAACTGCCCGGCAAAAATGCCAAAGCAACTACACATAAATGCTTATCTTTGTTAGCAAAGGAAGAAAAACAGCGATATAGTTCCAGGGATCTTCTATACAGTTTTATAGGGGTCTGAAGTACTTTAAAAATAATTAACTATTTTATGTTGTAGTTTCTGGTTTGAAGTTTTATTTCAGCTTTGAATCCCACAGTTTATGATCTAGTATCCTTGTTACCCTCTGAATCTGTCAGCATCAGCTTATATTTTCTGTGTTGAAAGAGGATACTGAAATGGTAGAATCTGGTCTCATTTTTAAAAAGGTCTAGTAATGGTTGCCTGATGACCAAAATTCAGACATGTGCACACACACATATGTGCACACACACAGTTTAGTGACAGTGTAGATTTCATGTTTTTTTTCAGAGTTTTACCCATCACCATTGGAAGGACTGTTCAAATAAGATGCTCATAAACTCTCTTTAGCTTAAGAAAGAGAAGTTTTAAAATAAATACAGTACTCGAAAGGTGTGTATGTGTGTGCACTTTTAGTGTCAGTTATCATGGAAGAGTCTAGAACGGAGAGAGAGGGCTGATATGCTTTCAACCCAAGGTGCAGGGATAGTTACAAGGGACAAACCATTCAGTCGCCTCCCTCCGTACGCCCATGTTACCCTTCACTTTCTTGTCGAGCACACGCGTGTACACCAGTACACGCAATGCGCTGCTAACAACAACTGATCTCGGGGACGGCAGCTTGTTCAAACTGAGCCAGGTTCCTCCTGGGGTGTGCGGGTGGCCGTGGGCAGGGAAGCCCCCACGGCCCTTGGCTCCCCAGCGCCGCCAGACGCGCACGGCAGGTTGGATCCTGCCCCGGCCCGGCGCTCCGCTCCGCTCACCCCGGCGGGAAGCCCTCGCTCTCCCTCCCTCACAGTGACACCCCAGTACCTCAGCACGCGCCCACGTGTCTGCTTTACTCTCTCCTTCCATTCCCTCTTGGATCTGCCACGTTAAAGGCAGAAGGCTGACTAGGAGGCTGCTATGAGGCAGCCGGGAGGTTCTCCCTTCTCACGGCAAGTCCCTGGGCGGGTTATTCCTCCATTTCATTCACCCTCCATCTAATGTTGACAGGCCAGCATAAGCGACTGCGGCATCAACCTGTCCTCTCACTTTTAGATTTTAGAACTGAACATCTATCACTTGTGCTGAATGATCCTTAAAACTGCAAAAGCAAAGTCCTGCCAGGCCTCTCAGTCGGAACAGGAGCAAAGCAGAGAGGAAACAGGAGGAGCCCCCTCGGGCTGCCCAAGGCAGCCTCTTCCACGAGCTGCCGCGTGCTGCTCCAGGGAGAAGGCTCTGCACAGGATTTCTGCCTGCAGTGTGGGAGACCACAAGCTGCAGTTTTAAGTCACCATTTAAGCCAATTTTTCACACAAAGCTAGCATCTCTGGATTCATCCTGATGATGATGATGATTCTGATATGTATGCTACTCCTGGCACTGCCAAACATCTCATCTGGAAAAACCTGTCCTCTTCCTGAAACCAGCCTTTCACACATTTCAAGGAGAAGGCAATCTATCCGTGTCGCAGCAATGAAAAACAAATGGCTGGAGCTGCTTTATTGCTGGCAATTTGAAGGGAAACAGCCCACGAGCCAGATCCCCATGCTTCCCTTGGGTTTTGCTGAATGAGTGACAAGGAGGAACAGGACAGGACGGGGCCCACATAGACCCTCCCTAATGGACATTCATACCACAGAGCCACATCTCTATGAATATGTAATAAGATTAAATAACGAGAATCTTCTCATAACTGCTGAAAATACAAATTCAGTTCCTTTCTACTTTCTCTTGTTATGAGGTGGGAAACCCATGATTACTTCCATGCATCGTAAAATTACAAGACTGAAATTGCATTCTATGGCAGCTTTTCCCCTGTCAGAAATGCTAATAACAAAAAGTCAGATCTCTATGTTGGATGACACCTACATTCAATTCTTGTCGCTGATTTATTCTGTCATCTTGACAGTTAAACGCTTTCTGCCCTAATTCTTCCTCCTGCAAAATGCAGATACTAATCTCTAATTCCAGGTAGGGTCTTTCATAAGCTGTGGCTAAAAAGTGCCATGTAATTACTTGATATTACTACTAGGCTCTTCTAATTCTCTTTTATTATGTGTCTTTTAATAATTTTGGATGTATTTTGTCAACTCTGCACAAAAGACGTCTATTTCCTTGATCTAGTTCAGCCTAACAGCCACTAATTCATGCCTCTAGAGTTTAATTTCAATATAAAGTATCACTGACAAAACTGCACTTCCCTCATTAACCAAGGACAGCTGCGAATAAATGGAAAAAAATCTGGTTATATATAAGGCTATCAGGCACTTAGCAAGCTTTCCCATTATCAGGAAAAAAAGGAGGTGTAAAAAGTGGACAAAAAATATCAACTCTGAATCCGATTCTCCGACCTGAATTCTCCGGGTGGAACTAGAGCCCAGTAGGCTACAGAAGCAAATGTACCCAAGTTTCCCCAGGTAATGTGTTGTCTTAGTCTTTGTCACTCCTAATATTTCAGCCAAGGCACAGATGGGATCTACTGGCATCAACAAAATACACCTATAGAGGAGTGAATTAAAATAGCAAGAGACCTAGAAGCCATTTTGCACACTTCTGGTCTATCCTGCAAGACTGTAAAGGAAAGAAATTTGAAAAAAACTTTCCTTTGTAAGATGGTTAAAGGAATATGATACAGAGGCGTAAAAAATGTGACAGCACAGGCTATTCCAAGGGAAGTAACATGAAATCCTATCCCCAGCTGTGATAATATTAGTACAGTGACCCATGACTACATACAAAGCAAAGTGGAAGTTGTGATCCTAATGATTAGGAAGAAAAAGGTGCTGAACCAGAAAAAAAAAAGAGCAGAAGAGAAAAAGTACTTTAAACCAAATCCAAACCCACAGGATGGATAAAGTATCTATCAACTCACTGCTATTTGTTTCTGTCATAGCTGTCAGTCAGTGACCTTAGTTGAGAGATTGGAAGCAATACTGTATGTGTCTGCTGGTAGAAACCACAGAATTGTAATTCCAGAAAGCAGTAACTTGTGAGTATGAGCGAATCAAGGGAAATGTTGTTGCTGAGACCTGAAAATGAAAACAAATGGGATGATTTTCAGTTACTCCACATGCAATCTTCCAAAACCATCATTTGTGAGATGTTCAAAAACAGACACTTTAAAAGGGACAAAATCCTCCCACAAATGTCAGTTCAAATCTCTGAATATTTTTGAAAACCATATACAATCTTCCTCACTTCAATCAGTTATTGGAGGGAGGTGGGAGGTGGGGTTGAGAGCAATGGAAAATTAGCTTCAAAATGGGTGCATGGCCTGCTATAATACACTATCTACTCTGTCCCCAGTGCAATTCATGGCAGCTTCTTGAATCATCTAAATTTTTCTTGCCGTAGTTCCCTATCAGGCAGAGAATTTGCCTGTCAGACCACAGTTTCTATGATACAGAAAAGAAGCAAACAATATTGAAGTAGGTTTAAGCTTCTTCCCTGGTCTTCCAAGCATGATTATGGGAAGCAGTTCTTTTTTTTTTTCTTCCTTTGCATATAGGGAGTGAAATCCTCATTCCTTAAAATCTGTGCCGGAGCTCTGGTTCAATTCTGTGGCACCGCAGTTTTACTCCAGCAGTTCCCACCTTCTCCAGATCTGCTGGCAGGTTGCCCTGCAGCCTGCAATCAGGGGTGCTAATCAGGGGTACTACAAATACTTAATTAAACATTGGAAGTCTCCTTTGCATCTGGTTGTTTGTTAAAACACTAACCAAACGTGAAAGTTAAGCATGACAAAACAAACTTGATGATACTTGTGGATATGAAGTGCATGATTTATGCAGTGTATTGTGCCTTGGGCAGGAATGCAAAAGGGGAACCTTTGGTAAAAGACCTGGTAAATGCAGAATTAATGGCTATGAGCTAAATTATTGCTCCACAACTAGGAGTTTTTCCTGTATTCCTGTATCTCTCCAGGAGACACTACTTCCTCCCAGGAAAGGAAGGAAAGTGCAGATCAATTGCTGCCGAGGTGGCAAGGAAATCACAGGTGACTCCTGGGTGTGGGAGCAGTGACGGGGAGAGGAGACCAGAGTCATGAGCAGAACTAGAGGAACCAGCTATGGGAGACCCTGAAGAAAGAGGGGACCCAGGGGGTCTCTGACATTCACCTCACAGAAGAAGAGAGGTTACAGAGGAGTCACAGCACCGCACAGGGAGAGCTCGGCCATGTGCCAGAAAGGGGTCACATACCACGGACAAGAAGAAGTGGTCGAGGGCCATTGGAAGGGGCAGAGCTAGGGACAGCCTGAAGAGTCTGCATTTACATTGGAGAGAGAGCATCTAACTTCCACACACTGCCCTGCCATCTCACTGAGGAGTACTGACTCCACATACAGCCCACTGCCTTCAGCGGGCTCAAGTGATCACCCTTACAATTTAACATGCAGACAGATGGACTGAGAGATCAGCTGGGACCTCTGTGATGGCCTGCTCTGACCTCCTGCACTGCACGGGCAGAGGCATACCCTGAATTCCTGTGTGAAGCACAGCACAAGCTTTAGGAAAAAAAATTACAATCGTCTAAACTGTTATATTTCCATCAAGGAAGTATTTCCTTAGGATGATTTCTACAATACTGTTGTGAGTGTAAGAAATGCTTCAGTGTCAGCAAAGCATCCACAGTGTGGCCCTGGAAATAAGGGCTATTAAACTTTACTGATCCACACTTCTTTGTGGGTTAATCCTTGGGTCAAGGGTATTTATTTTTAATATACGCACACAAGATTTTAATGCATTTAAAATTACTCATGTTCTAGGGCAAAAGAGATCTTGTAGAGGTAATTAACATTGTAAGACCCAAGTGACGATGCTGGAGGGCACGATAGCGAACAACGCGCAAGCACTACCGCAACGCACAGCCCAAACAACGCGGCGGCCGGAACAGCTTCCGTGGAAGTCTCCGAGACTGCATTTTTACGTGCAGTCTGCTAGAAAAGATAATGCAACTCACCTATGCCTGAAAATATGCTTCCAAAAGGCCTAAATAGATCTGCTAACAAATATTTTTACAAATTTATGAGTAATTCCACCCAAACTGCCTGCTGTTGGAATGACAGTGGTTTTTTTATCACACTGGAGGTGATCTCTAGGCCTCTTGGTGGTCTGCAGTGAGTCAAAACTTGGGGCCTCTGAAGTTCTTAAGTTGGCGTCAGAATAGATATCAAACAAATGAATGGACACTATTAGTATGTGCAAATAAATAACAAAATAAATTTCTGAAGGGATTATTTCAAGCTCCTTTTTGTACGACACTTTTATTTAGCCTCTGTATCAATTCAAGTTTTAGGGAAAATGGTGAAAAGCTGATCGGTGAGTATTTTATTAATAAATGCATAATCCTCTCCCCAGGCTATGAGCAGGAACATTCTCTGTATACCCTTGCAAAGAACTTATTTGCCTGAGATTGTCATCAGTGATGAAATGCTGCTGATAGCGTGTTTTCTGAGTCCCAGCATCCTTGCAAGCAAGAACAAAATCAGAAATGCTGGGGAAAATAGGCTATCCACACAAAAGACTCTGCATTAAAATGTCTGCACTGAAATGCAGAATACTACTTTCAGGAAAATGACTTTATGTTTTATTCTGGGTTTCTAAGAGAAGCTTTTGGCTTTTTGTTGCTAACTCTAAGTAAAATACATTCTGCACTGAAAGCTGAAGACAAAAAAAGGAGGAAGGATTCTGCTAAATTCAGGGGGAGAAGGCAGTGAAACAGAAGGCCAGTGCTAAATCTTGTTCATAAAAGACTGAGCAGAGCCAATGAAGGCTGGTCCAGATACCCTCCCTCATGGCCCAAGATGCACATCTCACATTCAGAGAGAGCAGCTTCCCGGCGCTCGCCAGGCACTCTGCTAGCACAGACTTTAAACACCCAATCTGGCCCCGTGCAGTAAATAGCAAGAGCAAGAGTGGAGATTACCAGAGGCACTGACACAACAAGGGGAGTTCAGAAAAACTGCACAAGCTGGAGCAGCAGCTGCAAAATGATGTGCAAAAGGAATGGGCTGGCAAGACAGAGCGGCACAACGACTCCGGAAAGTCAGGCGCCCTTTCTGGCTGTAGCAGGGATGGCTGATGGAACCGTGAGCAGTGATCAGACGTGTCGCTGCACCTCAGGCTCTCATCAGTAAAACAGAGATAATACTGGCCTGCTCCTTGTTTTTTGCAGAGGCAAATGTCTATAAGCACGTTTGCTGCATACATGGAGGCCAGGCCAGATGCTATCTTTGAACGTCTCTGTACTACAGTAATACAGAATGATAGATGTGTGATGCTTCAAAATTAAGTAAGCTTTCTCAGAGGATAACTGAAATAACATTGCAGCTATAGGCAGAACAGTCTCCTTTATTAATCTGATTTTCTGCAGAAAAGCTTAAGTTGTCCAATGCCATTCCGTGATTTTTAAAGCAAAACTGCAAAGCCACACAGATTGCAAATACATAGCAACATTCACGTTCTATGAACTCCTGCTGTCCACAAGAAGATAGGAATCCAGTTGCGTCTGCAAATTCAGTAATCGGACCAAATAAATATCTAAGAAGCAAGGCACAGCTGAATGGGGACGCTGCCTGCATTCATTTTCCAACACACTGATTATCTAGCTGAGCGCATAGTCAATAGTACAGTGATGAGTGTACTCTAAAATTTGATAAAGAACAGACTCGATTATTTTACTGCTTTCGTCAGGGACATTGGGAAAAGAGGAATTTTTCATGACGCTCTTTGGTAAGATTAGTCCCTCCGTGAGTAGTGTATGCATATAAAATGAGGTTATTTTATTACTCTTGTGTGATTTTGTGATAGCTTTTTTTACAGGAGAACCAACAAAAGAACTGCTCATTTCCAAAAGCAAAACTGCAAATGGTTAAAAAGATTGCTATACATCACAGAGCCAAGTGGTAAAATTAATTCTACCAGAATTAATTTACGTACATATAGAAAGCCACATTGCATGTCTGTCCGTCCCGGATCCGGCCTCAGCACCCCTGCAGAAGAAGACAGAAGCTAACGGTTTAGTCCGTCCCCAAACAGTGAGACCTTCTGAGCTAAACCTGCCGGGAGGTCCCGCCACGTGACTCGGTATCGCGGGAGCACGTGGGGCTCGGGCGGCCTCGGCGCTCTTGAACCTACGCGCGAGGCCGATACCAGCCTGGGAGGTCGTCTGCTGAAAAAGGAAGCGCTCTCTGCCTCCTGGCTTGACTTCTTACTCAACAGAACCGATACCCCGAGAACGGGCACCCAGGAAAGGCTCTCCTGCCCGCAGCTCACCGGGGAGCTCTTGATCGCCCGTTTCTTATCACTAGGATCACGTGAAAGCCTGAAGGATAACACATACCATGCATGTTTAAGCATATGTAAGTTTAGATGAGTCTTATTTAAGCTAAAATAAGTGAAAAACTGATTGAGATTAGAAACACAGCAAACCAAGGCTGCCACCAGGGAACTTTCAGTGAATACAGGAGCGAGTGTGGTTGTTTTTTTTTTTAACTTTTGCTCCCTGTCAATAAGTTAAACAAAGAACAGCAGCTCCTTGATACATAGCAATTCCTTAAAATGAGCGACAAAGCTGTTTACCACATGCCCTTTTATGTGGACACATTGCTGCCACATCAAAACGTGGCCAGGCTTGTGAAAGGAAGGGCGCCGGGTGGGTTTTGGCGGCAGGCATCTCCCCCAGGTAAAGCACATGGAAAGGCAGCCTCACGGGGGACCTGGGAAACAGCCTTTCAAGTCACAGTTAAAGAGACTGAACTAATCCCTCCTGATTTGCCCTCGCTCTGTGAAATTACGCAGTGGCAAGCAGATTCCGAATTTTATAATGCCCAGGATGTCAGTATCACACTCTTGCTATGTTTTATTCTGCGGTTGGGAAAAAAAAAAGCCTCCATATAAACAGAAACTGATCTATTTTCCAGGAACTGAACAGTTAAATTGGTACGTGCTTCACAACATTTTACTGTTTCCTGCTTTTTTATTGCAAGATTATTTCTAAAATGTAGGAACTAAGATTTTGATTCAGTTATTTTCTTCATGATAGCCTGAGATGCACTAATACAAAAACACTAGGTTTTTCCTCTTTATTGAGCAGCTAGTGGAAATTTTTACTACCTGATCATCATTTCCAAGCCTAGCTTGTTGCGTTGAATCACAGCACCATGGAGAAAATGTATCTAACTTTATCTGCAAAGTTCCAGACTCTTTTAACTAAAAAACACCATTCTGCTGTCTGCTAGATATAAATTTGTGCCTGTGCCCTGGAAAACACAAAGGAGCAGGGAAGATCTCAATATGCATCAACTGATAGATAACTGCCAGCGTAAACTGCCTTTCAAAAATGCAGAGGTGTGTGTTTGTTTTCTATACCTTCGCTTTGAAAGAAAAGGGAGAAGAAGAAAAGCAAAGATTTCACCACGTCCCTGAATTTTGACATTTCTCAGAGACACAGGTTTTCTTGCTTCGTGCTTTTACTCCCCAGGTTTGACAACTAAGCAGAAGTGAGGAAGGAGCAGCCTACATGGGCGGATCACTTGTTACGGCTGTATTCCCTGTCCCATGAATTTGCCTCAATTTTTTCCCTTTTCTTTTTGCATGAAACTGTGATCATTTGGATTTTCACTGGAGAGAACATCAGTGATCCCACAAGAGTGTCATCGGGGTGTTCACGTACAGTGCAGAGAACAAGAAGGTTCATCAGTGATCTACCTCAGAGGGAGCGAAGAATCTCACTTGATTTTGTCATGTTTTATGCAGCTATCCAGCTTGTTAGAAGACAGGATTGACCACAGTTAGCGGTCTGAAAGCGACTTCAGAATTCCTTCCAAGACAAACTGATTCAAAAATAGGATGGTCTTACAAAATAGCATGCATTTATCAAACTAAATCCATTTCATTACTCTCAACAAAATTCCCATCTGTGTGCCAGCAAGGGCTTTGTGCTTTGGCTTCAGTAGTGATGCTTCATGAAAAACATTTCAGACAGGACCTCCGAACTTTGGAAAGCTACTAGTATCTGTGCCGGCTACGAGAAAGCACCGCCTTCCTGCAAACACTCCATACCTCGGCACCCGCTCCTCTTTCTTTGAGGTCCTTACCAAAGGATGAAGGAGAAGGAGAAAAAAAAAGAAAAAAATGGGAGAACAAGATATGTCGCATGAGTTAATATACTCAAGTAAAACGTAGGAAAAGCCGTATTCATTAGTGTATCCAAGTACTGTTTTAAATGAACTCCATTAGCTGCTTTCTGGACACTCCTACCAAGACTTCCCTATGGGTATCAAGAGCATATTTCCCATTGACCAGCTCTACTGACCCAAATGGATGATTGAAACTATCAGCTTGGAATCAGGGCATCTCTAAGCCACAAAACTGCAGATAAATATTGAAGTAAATTTGAAATTTGGTGATTTTCATTCCTGCATCAGAATGCTATAGCAATTATTCTGATCTGGTTGATGTCATATGCCCTTACATGTGCCATGATAACAGTGTGATGTAATTCAGCGGCCAGTCCTGCCATCAACTCATATTTGGATCTCAGGTAAAATCACTGGGCTCCCTGCTTCTCCCATAATGGTTATTAGCACTTCTTTGAAAAGAAAACTAGAAATTCTTACATAAATCATTGCCAGGGAAGGCAACAGGAGGATTACACATACCTTACAACTCAAAATAAATAAAAACTCCCAAGTATATAATAAAAACCTCCCAATATACTCCTTGTATGACCATGGTCTTCATTTACTTCCCTTAGGATACAAACTGCTAGGACAAAAATGAAAGCATCTCCAGTGTCTTTTTTTAAGCTGAAGATGGCAGTAGAAGTGATGCTATGATCGCTAAGATTAAGATCTATCTTTTAAAAGAACAGATTTGTTTACATCATAGTGTTTGATGGTATCAAAAAAGAATTAAGCTAAATTTGCTGATAACAACATACTTATCTATCTTTTACACTTGCAGGCAGAACAAACTTGTATCTGAATTCATATCAAAAGACTTCAAATCACAGACATCTGCCTATCATGTTTTAACTATTTTAAATATAATTTCTTCCTAACTATTTCCGTCTTCAACTAGCGAACAACTTAACTGTTTCACTGCAGAATTTACAGAGTGTATCATTTGGATTTTAGACGGTCATACTTTGCTGAGTGGAAACTTTTATTCACCCATACCAAATCTCTGTAGATTTAGAAAAAATATATTTAGATTGAAGAAAAGTTACAGTCAAAATAATCCTGCTATTTTAAACTCTGGATTTAAAAACAAAATTCCAAGACTTCAAGAATATCCAACCAATATAAGGAGATGGAGGTGTCTGGCACAAGAGAGCCCTACTTGCTGAATACACTACATGCTGCTTTCTAGCATCCTCAGAACTCTTTAAGATTGTTTTGTTTATGTGAATTATGCCCATATCACAGATGTAATAAGAAATACAGCATATGAGACACTAGATCAACATCAGAGTTAGGAATATCTATCTTGCAGAAATGTGCAAACAGACTAGTGACCAACCACCACCTCTGCCAGTATATTCCAACCTATGAAATGGAATAAAACATCATGTAAACACAGTAATTATTTATTTTACAAAATTACTACCATGATTCCTATAATTAGAAAAAGATACATCATCTTTTCCAGCTAATAATTTTCCTCTAATTAAACAGCTATTTTAGTCTATCAGGTTTTAGGTACTTAAAACCTCTTCCTATATTTCTCCCTCTTTTAATGTTTGCAAAAATCTGAAACATGATGACAATTTAATATTTGATACTGTTCTCCTTATTAACCAAATTAAAATCTGGTTCACAGTCAGAACCAACAGAATTGCATTATTTCACATTGGTACAAAGTACATGCTAGACTACAGAATACTACTGTGCACAGGCTACACTGATGAAGTCAATCAAAATAGTTTTTAGTTCATTTCATTTTAATTTAATTAACTACAGACCATCCATAGAAGTCCTGATTCTGATCTCTAATGGTACAAATCAGAGTTTATTCTACCCAAGTCAGAGAGCTGGTGTAAAACCAGAATAAGTTAGATCATAATCAGGATACTTTAATGTTCATTATCATTCAGAGTCTTATGGCCCACAATCCAGACTGGATTAAATTTATAGCAATTTAGATTTGGGGTATTGACATCACATTCTCATATTTATAGAGATATATTTATAGTTCAGCCCTGGATATGCCCTTTGCCTGAGTATTTGAGTGAGGAAGAATAGCGTAGTCAACAAGCAAACTAATGCATAGTCTAAGCTACCTCTTCGGTCAGAAACTGTAAATCACAGCAATGAAGAGGAAAAACTAATGCCTTAAGAGATGGTAATTTTTTCCAACAAGTGAGACCAATCAAGACGAGGTCTCAAGTGTCTTTTGAACCTAAAAATACCTAAATCCTCCTCACCTGCTCCTACATTGTGGTAGGAAATACACAGGTATGTGTTTGAGGAGACAGCCTCGCACTGTTATAAATATACTGTTATTTTCCCCTGTTGGACAGATGCTTTCAATGTTATCTTGTGAGCACATACATTATTACAGGAGAGGCTGTTTTCAGTCTCCTAAGCATTTAATAAACTGAGTAAACCGAGGCAACTGGTTAGAAGTCATTATTCTGATCATTTTCTTACTAAAATGTTTTGGTGAATACACATTCTCATTAGTTCAGGGATGGAACCAGCACCTGTTAGGGAAAGGCACTAAGGGGCCTGAGTGGGACATTTCCAAATGAAATCAATGTAGGAAGCTGCTCTGGGACATGGAGATTCTCGTGCTGGAATAGAAAGGAATCCTCTTAGACCACAGCAGTTCTGCAAAGCAGACACTATGCAGTAACTTCTGTAAATGTGGGTATTAACTTACTGTTCCTAAAAGTGACTCAGAGAGTCCTGCAGAGCAGAGCTGTCAAGTGACCACTGATGACATTAAACACTTCTCTGCAAAAAAAACCCACTGCTGCTAGGGGTAGATAAAAGAATTAGCAAGGCTGCAATAGCATCATCTAGCAACTCTCAGCAATATTCAATTCCAGTTACTACCTCACTGCAGCTCCTGATAGTGGTAGTGTGCTTTACATATGGCCGCAGTAACTGAGTTATCTTTCTCTTGTGTATTTGCTTCAGTGAACCACAAAAATAAATAGGCTAGAAATTATAGGATAGTAAAATGCAACAATCTTGCTTTCACTTAAATCAATGAGAACAGATGTCCTAGTGGTACTTTGTAATATACAGCCTCCATTCTAGCTTCTTAATTCCAGACTTTTCCCAGTAAAAGATGAAAACAAAAGCCTTAATGTAAATGAAAAGTTTCATGTTTAACAGAACAAATGGTGACTGTTTTGTTATGACTGGTTGGGTTTTCCTGAGCCGAATAATGTCCCAGGTCAAAACAGTTCCTGCCTCTCTGCTGCGTGGATTCTCTGGGGGTAAATGCACATTGCAGCCTTTCCCCGGCTCAGACTGTGCTTCTCCACAAGGTCGTATTTTCCTGAAAATTGGAGGGACTTAATATCTTTGAAACATCTCCACTACTGTCAGACTAGGTTGAAATTGAGGAATGGGTTCATAAATTTTTAGGGGCAGGAAGAAAGACAAATAAACGGTATGATCAATACAGCCGCTTCCAATTCAGGCCTACGGCCTGAATATGTCTTAGCCCGCTTCCCCACAGCACAAAGACACTGAGTTTTCCCCTAGCACTTTTCCTCAATACCCAGGAACTTTCTTTTCTTTATCAGCTACTACAGGTTTACATGATTTTTTTAATCTGCAGATTTCTATCAATTATTTTGATCTTGCAGTACGTTTAATTGAATAACGATTCGAATCAAGATGATGCTGAAAGTTCCAAAGAAGTGCTTCCATCTGGATGGGGATTGTGCTTTTCAGGCTTCCCCACGCACCACCCTTTGGTTTGTACCCCAGAGTGGTCTCAGAGGGCAGCTGGATTCCACTCAGGTGAAGCCAAGGCACGAGCTGGATGTCCAGGGGCCTCCTCGTGCTGTCTCATCACTGCAGGGCCCTGGCTGAGTCGTGCTGACCTAAGGCTCCCCAGAGCTGTGCAGCTTGGAGGCCAGCTCCTCACCCCAGCCCTTTTGCTCTGTGGACCTGCTCTTACCGCACTGCTCTATGTTGTACAGAGTCACGTAGGGTCATACTCCTGAAAGACGGATTTTGGATCAAGCCTTTCAAACTTAGCGGCCTCCAAGCATCTGCCTGTGCATGCAAGGTCCTGCGGAGGCCAGGCCAGTCGTGCTGATGACTTCTCTGACAGATTTGACGCTCCTACAATGGGCTGGCTTCGATTAGTGGGAAGAGACCCTAGAGCCCATAGGCAAAGGAGCCGTTATAATTAGGCAGGGGTAAATTATTAGCTTCTCAGCACTCCAACAGCAGTCTCCGTACAGCGCTGCTGCAGCTCTCAGTACGCTCTTTTTCACAGGCATGAGATATTGGAATTGTAATGCCTAGCGAATTCTGTGAAATGTTGTGGTGCTCTGCAACGTGCAAGCGTTAGGCAGGCCAAGCACACAGCCCGGCTGGCCATTTCCCTGCACTTCCCACCCGTGGCAGGCCGCAGAGCAGGGAGGCGGGTGGCAGAGACCCGCGCGCCCGGTGCGGGCCTGAGCAGCCCGTTCCCCTGCACATGGCCACACGCTGCAGCGGCCCCTCGGCCACCACCACAGTGAGAAGGCACTATGGAAATGGCATTACCATCCTCATCAGCGGTAACGTCCTAGCTGGAACCAGAACAGTACTTAGAATCCTGGCCCGAGAGATCAAATTTGATCTCCTACAGTCAACCGCGCCAGACACTTCCTCATGCAAAGGTTGGAAACCAGAGCTCCTCAGTACTGATTTCTTTGCCTTTTTGCAGAGATTCAGGGAGTTTGGACAATCCCCTCTACCTCAAGAGAGCGCCTGGAATTACTAGGAGACTAACAAAAGCTCTCTTGATGCACATTCCATGATTTTCTCCAGTACAGTCGGATTTCAACACCAGAACTCCAATCGTGATTCTGCCCCATGCTGTTTAGCAGCGGTACATCTTTCCTTACACCTTTCAGGTACATTTCTGCCCAGCAACATCACTGCGGTGGTTCTGGTGCTGTGGCTTTTCCAATGCCAATTCCCTAATTTACAGGAGTTAAAACTCAAATATTTTTAATCCCATAAGCTTGCAACTTATTCTACCAGCTGTCAAGTCAAATGCAATATATATTTTTCCTCCCACAAAATTTAATTTAAATTAGTTCAGCTGTTTTCCTTTATAGGAGCTCAAGAAGGGCATGAAATGAATACTTGACTATGACTAAGAAAATATGTGTTCCCAGAGAAGCTAAACAAATCACAGCATTTATTCCACTGGCTGCTTAGCTTACTGCAATCTTCTTTTAAATATATTGCTGAAAATGTGAAATAAGTAATAGTTTTGCTTTGCCTAACAATTACTAAACATTTACATTAAACATCGCTCAAAATTGCCTGAAGAGGAATTTTAACATCTTAATGCAACTTCAATATGGGTGAAGGATCTGCCGAATATGAGGGCAACCATAGCAGCAACTCCGTTGACAGCAGGGAAGTGCGATAAACCGCAGCTCTCTAGTACATGCTGCAAATGAGACAGTCACAGGGGCCTGGTGTTCAAAACCATTTGTATTTTGCTACTAAAACCCTTAGAAGTGTGCCCTAGTGAGTGCACAGAGCTCACTTTCCATGTGAAAAGACAAGGGCCAAGGAGAAAGGGAGACTGCAGGAAGGGCCCAGGAAGGGGGCTCAGCTCCTGGCCCGGGGAGCACACGGAGAACCCAGCGGAGGTCACGGCCATTGCAAGGACAGGGAAGTCTCCCTTCATTCCTCTCAGTCCTCAAGTTATGAGATTAGTAGTTTCTCCATTTTTCCAAGCTGTTGAGTATTCGTGCTGTGCAGAGACAAAACATTTCTGTCGGTATTTAAAGAAGATGGGGAAAGTACACAAAATATTTGATCCACTGACCACTGAATATGCTTCCATTAGAGGTCAAGAGTGAGCTGCGACTCAGGATGTGGAAGCTGCATTTTGCTGTGCCTAGATAACTGATCTTTTACATTACAGGTATAGTTTGTTTTCATACCAACCTTACCATCAGCAACAGGGAAAACCTCTACAGTCTCATAATAGATATAGACCATTTCTTCCCCTCTTTTCATTCTTCATGTTCATCAAATATAGCTATCAAAATGTTCTTAGTGTGTCCAGTGCTTGATAAAAGGAGTATCAAAAATAAAAAATAAAATAAAATAAAATAAAATAAAATAAAATAAAATAATCTATTTGAGGTACCTTTCCCCTTGAGATAGCCAAGATATCTATTCTCATTCCTATGAAAAGAAAAGAAATGCCATGACTAACACATCATTTGTGATACTGTAATGGAAACCCATTGCTAAATTCTTAACTCTCTGTGACACATGCAGAGTGTAAAATAACCGAACACACTGAATCTGAGAACAGCATTAGTCATCCCTGCCTCTGATGTTTCTAACATTTTCCTGCAAGAGCTCTTTGAACACAGAAATTGTCCCTCAATTCTCTTAGAAGATAATCAAACCATTAAAATTCTCTTTCAAAATTCCAGTCTTATTACAGCTATACGTGATATTTGTCTCTCTGGACCATTTCTGAATCCAGCACCATTAACACACCAAACTGATTATCAAAATGTCTAAAAGCATGTGGGGAGTTGCTTTTGAAGCTTGAGGAATAGGGCGCAGTATTTCAGAAAAACTTGCAAGCATTTCACTGAAATAGTATTTGGCATCATCAGAACATGAAACTTCAGAGTGTGTGCTATGTATAAGGAGCACAGCAAGAATGCTGCACTGAAAAATTAATGAAAGTGAAACAGATTGCTTTATTTCTAATTAGGAACAGTAGCTGACTAGGATGGGAAGATTTCACTGAAGATCCGCTACAGAGAATTCTCCTACGCTACTTTTCTTGGACGTATAATAGAACAGGAAAAGAGAAAGGAAAAGGGAGATTTCACTTGCCCCTCACAAAAAATGCTGACCTAAATTCTAAAAACAAAGGCCTCCTTGGGGTATTAAATCCAAGTAGTGTTATAAATACTATAAAGCACATGCAAGATTCAGTCCAGATTTAACTGAGGTTCTTCTCATTCTGTGGGAAACAATTCTTGATAAATAAATAAATAAAACTGATAATACGTGTTATTGAAGGGTTTGCCCTGGGACTTTAGCTGAGGTAAGTTCACTTAAAAGAGGGAAAAGGGATTTTACCTTTTCCGGTCAAGACCTATAGATGAAGTAGTTTTCTACAAGCAAGCTCTTACCCGGGAGTGGGGCCAGCTGGAGTAATCTGACTTTGCAGATACACAGCAGAGATGATGACACCTGAGCCAGCCATTGAAGTCTTCCCCTCTATGACATGAACGCACACGATTCATTAGACCTAACCCAAATGCCATAGGATGAGGATGAGATAAGCACTTGCCATGCCAAGGCCCTCCATAGCTCGCTAAAATGTAAATGTATGCAGCTGTATACGCAGATTAATGGCATTCCTTCACAAAAATGAGATCACTCTGCATGCTGCAAGGAGGCTTCATGTAATAGTCTCTGCAAACAGCCCTTTGTAATATATTCACAGTTGTTTCTCATCTCATTGTATTCTGAGGGTCTGAAAAGAAAGCCCAACAAATTTCACTGAAAACTTCCCACTGGTTTCAGAAGTGGTAACAGGATGAAGCTCTTAATCATCAGCTCTGAAATACAGTGAGGAAGAAGAACCTGAGCATAGAGATGTTATCTAGCTTCTTCCGCAGCTCAAGATATTCTTCAGTGGAAAAAGAAACCATTTTTATTTATCTAGTTCTTCCAACAAGGATATCAGTGCAGGAGTTTACAGACGAGTAAACTAGGGGAGTAAGTTAACACACAGGTACCTAGCAAATCAATAGCAGAGTCAGAAACGTAACTCAAGAGAAGTATCACATTTCATTTCTTGTGACCACTGATTTATAGCATTATAGGCAGTCACAGAGTTTCTGTAACTACATGAAAATATGTGTTCTGAGGGATGACTGTCAAGCTATTACAACCCAGACACATGAATCAAGAAACCAGGCTTGTCTTCCTACTTCTGCCTCTAACTATGGGTTATATTATATTTCTCCCTCTATATTTTTATTTCTCCATCCGCAAGATGGTGACTTCCTTCCCCAAACAGCTGCAACACTGCTTAATTTACAACAGTAAAGTGATTTGAGACCCTTGCATTAAACAATACAGAAACATAAAATACTCTTGTTTTTAAGTTTATCATTACCATGAAACAAAATAGCTATTTTGAAGCCATACTGAGAGTGTGTGTATTATTTTAATTTCGAGTGCTTTGACATTCTGTTGTATTTCCATTTTAGAGTCTTCATGGGGTTTATCATATTTTGTATTTATAAGACTATGCTTACAGTATAGTAGCAGCACGAGATAATAAACTCATTACATTTATTATGGAGAAGGGAAAAGATTAAATCTGCCTGTTCATTTTATATCCCGGTAAGGAGGGAGAAAGAAAGTACAAAACTGCAAGGCTCCTTTCTGTTGGGTAGGTGCCTCTTGTGGAAAAGACGAGTTTTTGGGTGTCACTGCAACCACCATTTTAAGTCCCAAAAAGAGGAAAAGAAGACGGGGTTAACGAAATGACAATTTAAATTTAGTCAAATATTGCCTTTGATTTTGACGCCAAGAAGTTTCTGAAGTTTATTTCTATTTCTTTCACTGAAGTGAATTTAGAGCTGGAAGAATAATCAGTCAGAAAGAACAAATAAATTTCGTGTCTGCCTCTGGTAGTTGCCTCAAAATAATTGGAAGCATGACTGCTTACGCGGTTCCCCTGCAACTTCAAAAGTGTACAAAATCACAGAAAAGGGAATGCCATCTGTTTGTTGTTAGGGTCATGTCTTTTATTTTCCTACTTACACTCCCACTGGATGCAATGAGAAGCTTTCGGCC
Source organism: Tinamus guttatus (assembly GCF_059628265.1). NCBI lineage: Eukaryota > Metazoa > Chordata > Aves > Tinamiformes > Tinamidae > Tinamus > Tinamus guttatus. Next base: position 5,949,781 of record NW_028288747.1, read on the forward strand.
CTTCATAATGAAAATGACAAAACTTTCTTCTCTCTCCTATATTTGGGTTACAGGCAGCTTCATTATGTGCCTTCCTCTCCTCCCGAGCAAGTTTAAGTCTCTGTTAACTACTATTTTGCATGAATATCTATAAAACAGAAGTGGCAAAGCCGGTCAGCACCTTGTAAGAGGGGGAATGTGACACTCCAGGAGAACGGGGCACCTCCCTCGAGTCCCAGGGCTGGGCTCAGGAGGTCATTAAAAGCAAAGGCCCTGCAGTAACAGCCAGCGCGCCCGTGCCGTAACGAAGGCAACATGTGGCAACGTGTCGGTGAGCGGGGCCGCGCCGCGGCAGCTGCGGCCCGAGCCCGCCACAATATCCGACCCGAGCAGGATATACGCGGGAAATGGGAGCGCGCCTTGGCCGCCTCCAGCCCTTCATCTCAAGGGGCGATTTACAAGGTGCTAAAAGGCTCCAAGCTGCAAAAGGTACGTTAGGCAGTTAAAAAGCAGCTTTTTATGATCGTTTCTTCTGTACAGTACACGTTGTTTCATTAATCAAATGCTTATTCTATTAAAAGCACCGACTTTTTTAGCTGGCGGGGCAACAAGCTTTACTACTGTGAAATGGCATTAAAAGCCGCAGACTTCCCCACGGAGCCTTCATGAAGTCTCCAGCAGCGCCCGAGCGCGGCCGTCCGCGTCTTGCCTGCCCTCTGCTCTCCGAGGGCAAAGACTGTGGGCCAGGGCCACGCGTCCTCCCCGAGGCGAAGTCACCTCCGCCATCCCGCCTGACACTGAGGCGATGTCACCTCCTCTGTCCCGCCTGACACTGAGGTGAAGTCACCTCCTCCGTCTCGCCTGACACTGAGGCAAAGTCGCCTCTGCCGTCCCGCCTGACTCCGTGTCTGCGCGCGCGAGGGGGCTCCGAGGCCCAGACCCTCCGACCGCAGATGAGAGGAAAGTAACTAGCGTTTTTACTGAACTTCAAAGGTGAACACAGCAACCGTATTAATGAACGAGGAAAAAAAAAATGATGTTAACATAGCAGCTGCCTGGGCCCATAGGGCTAAATCCTCATGGAATTAACTTTAAACAAAATCAGTGTAGATACATTATAAAACACACATGCTGCTGGAGTAATTTAAATTTGCCAATTAACCACTGCCTGTTTCAGAGGTGCTACCAAGTTTTATGCTCTCTTTTTTCTAAAATATATAGTCAAAATCCTGTAAAACCTTGTACAGGTGAAAAAATAAGTCAAATAAATGCATTTCAGAAAACATATAACAGCATTAATAAATTGTAAAGTCATGCCATTTAAACATTTCAATACATTAAACACCAAATTGACATCTAACATGTGATAAAGAGTTTTTTTATATTTATAGGAAATGTAGGTGACCATTTTGAAAATGTTGTCCAAAATATTCCCACTACTGCACACTGATTATTTTGAGGAAGAGTTCATAAGGTTGGGTTGTTATCTGAAAACAGCAATTTTAAATTATTTATAAAAATGTCAAACACTCCCTTAAACAAAATTTAGAATTAGATTTAGAATTAGATTTTTTTTCACACTTCTGATTTGCTATTAGGAAAGTAGACGGAATAAAAAAATCAATATCTAAACCAGCTTCTTCTAACTGCTGCTGTCTTTGCATTTCCCTGCACAATGAACAGGTTGCGGTGAACTCTAAGGAACTGACTGCTTATATTCATGTTTAAAATCAATTTTAGCATGAGATCAGCCAAAGAAAATGTTTAGCAGGATTAAAACAATCATTTACATTTACATTTCGCCAATCTGTTAACGACTTACTAAGTAAACGTTAAAGAAAAGCAGCCTCTTATTCCTGCAGAGTCAGCAGCTCTCTGCTTTCTCAGGAATACTTCAGAGCCATAAATTTTGGCTTCGTTTTTTGCTCAGGTACACACATGGCAAAAAGCTACAGCTTAGCAAATTAGAGACTCATCATGGTGACAAAGCCGACACAAGCCTACCTAGATCTTCAAATATGATGATAATTGCTAATTAAATATGCAAAAGATAAAATTAATCCAACTAAATCCCTATACGACTTAAGCAAAATAAAATGGAAAGTTAAGAACTAGGAGTGTTTTACCCACAGCTCTCTGTTGACTGAGGTAAAGTCCATGGACGGAAAGGGGACATGTCCTCTTTGAGTAACACACTAAGTCACACAGTAGTGAGCAAAGTAATATTTTATTAGATCATTTAAGTCCAGTCTCAACAGAAGCTGGGGAGAATATCTGAGAGACACTTCAAAACCCTTTCCCAATTTAATATGTTCAAGACCTTCTTCCCCAACTGCAAAGTTCAGTAAACCACAAGCTGGAGTTGCACATCTGGCAATCCGGCAGGTCTCTTTTTTTTCCCTTTCCTTCTTCATTAATCAGCAGGTTGGCCCTTTTCTGACTCACTCCAGGAGACCCTTGAAACTTTGTGTGTGTAAAAGAGTAATTCTTAAAGCATTTCTCCATGGGGGTAGTTATTTCCCCTTTGTACATGGGATTAAACTGAAGAACAGAAAATCTAAGTGACTTGCCAGAGGTCATACAGACAGCCAAGAAGATTTGGTGAATGAGCTGGATGAGCAGCTTAAATTTTAAAAAATAAATGAGATGAAAGAAAGAACACAAAAAGTCCAGAAAATGTAGAGAGCAGAGCTATGAATTATGATCTAGTTGTAGTCAGTCCACCACAGAAAAATTGTCTCTTCTACCCTGATGATACTTGGGATAAAATACTCAGTGTCAGTCTCCTTGACAAATGGAGCACTAGAAAAGCCCTGAATGCCAAATTATCTCGTGGATGATAAATTTGCTATAATACATAAAAAGACAATAAAAATCAGAAGTCCTATCAGTATAAACTTTTGTGCAAACTTTCTACACCTAAACTTCTATAATTTTAATCAAAACTTTCTTAATGTATCATTAGAATGCAATTATGTTCTGCTTTTCAAGAGATTTGCAGAAGAAAGCACAACTTTCTCCTCTTAGAGCTGAAAGTCATTTTTTGAATCTTGCAGTAAGATTGTATTTCTTCAGAAAAAATACCCTGAATAAGCCTAGTACAGCTTATGATTCTGGATTAGATGCCCTTGAATTTTATCAGGTTTTAAAATAGACATAGGCTAGCCAGTGTATGTGCTGCAGTATCTACAGATATTTCATTATATACATTTCCAGCAAGTAAGCAGCTTAACAGATACTGTGCATAACATATTTTTCTTATTTTTAGACATCAATTCATAATTTGCCTTAACAAGAGTCTTTTGCCAGCAAACATCACTCTCAACAACAATGCCATCACGAATAGCTATGTTGTTACTGCTAAATTAGGAACCTCACGAAACTGCACTAAAAAGACAAGTTAATGAAAGACTGGAGGCATTCACCACCTACGCTGTTGGAAGCTAAACATGAATAGGTCTGCACATGAAGAAAAAGGCCTTAAGATATCTCAGGAGAATACCACAAGAAATGAATAAGGAGTAAAGTAGCGTCTCTATAAATAATAGCCACTACAGGAAGAAAAAGGCAGTTGGGGAAACAGGTTCACTTGGTGGAAGCAAAACCGAGCCCAGGTAGTTCTAGTTGCACCCCCCTGGGGGGCTATTAATGTGATGGCAGCTTTAAACTACGGGGCAAAGAGGTGCTGCAGCTTGACCCCAGAGCACAAGCCATGGGGTAGACTACGGCTTGGGGGCTTCCTGGCTCCTCCATGGCTCCTCAGGCCCCACATCTCTCCCTCGCCATCAGCCTTGCACTCTCTTCCAAGGCACAGGCGCTGGCTTCACCTCTCACAGAGAATTTCCAAAGCTGGAGCTTGGATTCCTCCATCAGAGTGGAAAGAGGTGGCAAAATTCTCCATAAAATACAGCGTTTTAATGAACCTAACAAAGGAACTGTATGAGCACTGTCCATACATCACCCCAATGGTCAGCGATACTGTACCCAAGTGGAACAGAATTTCTTCCCACCATCTCTACGTGCATCACTGGGATATATTTGAAGGGAAAGAGCATACTAATTGCACTAAATAAGTGAAGAGAACTTAGCCAATTGTGCTTACTGTTTCTTTAGTCTTACCTGGGGAAGAATTAATGGAGCTTTCAGTGAGTTTCAGAAAGCTACAACACCAAGCGGAGGAAATTACTACTGCATATATAGCAATCAAACCAACATCACTTCCACTGGTAATTATATCCCTACCCTTGTTATGCACACCTTGGTTACATACTAGGTCTCGGGGTAATGGGCACTTCTGTTTTGTCTATACTACTACTGACTACTTTTCTAAAGTAAGCTCAGTAACCAAATATATCTCCTCCTGGGGTTTCATAATGAACATGTTGCTTAAATGATCAGAGTGTCACTTCTCCCAGTACATTGGAGGCACTTTTATTGAATTTATTTGAAAAAAAGAAGTATTGTAAAATGACTTCATGGCTCATCAAGTTTGCTGGGATATTGACTTGACTTGAAGAAAATAGCTTATGTCTAAGCTACGCAATGACAGAGAGGATGGTAGGAGGCAGGACAGCTATGGGAATACAGGTATTGTCACAATGGACATAAACCTATAGGCCCAATCCCACCTCCTGCATTGGACAGCCCAGAAAATGTCCTTTACTTTTCTCCAAGATTGCACAGGAGACAGAGACATGGTGAGCTTTGATACACAAACAAGTCGTAGCCCACTGACTTAAAAAAGTCTTGCACTGACTTAAAACCTTGAACAGAAGCCGTTTCCAAGGACTGCTTTTGCAAAGCTTTATTACCACTTTGGGCATTACTATCCATAAACACTCTTCGTCATGTAAATTTATAATGATTTCTGTGGTTTAGATTTTTATATAGCTACATTTTGAGAGAAATAGAGGGGTTTTTTTCCCCCATGCCACCATTACATTGCTTCTATTCCCATGAAAATTGAAACAATTCACCTAAGGAATTCTGTTAATTCTTTTTTTCTGGGGGGGAAGCAACTTTACTATTTCATTGTGTGAACTGACACAAATGTGAAAACATCACAAATCAGTTTACACATTTGTTATATTATTTCACCTTTGTTTAGGCTAAATAGACCCTCGCCTACTGGCATGCACAAGAAGGCTGCATTTTAAGGGATCCACGGCCGTTAAGTGCCTTTCTTGGCTTTCAAAGGAAATTGCAACAACACAAATGTGCCTGTGATCCAGGCCTTAGCCTGTGCGAAAACAAGTTATGAACACATCTCTGGGATTCAGCATATGGTGTTACGTGAAAAGAAAACTCAACACGTATCAGCAATTACAGCAACACTTCAGAAGGCCTGTGAAAAGAGTACGCACGTACAGGGGGAACGCCAACAGCCCCGAGCCTGGCGAGGCTCAGGTTACCTCCCGAGCCCAAGTGAAGGTTGATCACGTAGCGCCGGCTCGTTCCGCGGCCAGGACGGGGTCGGGGGCGTGCGGGAAGCTCCCGCTTCGGCTGCAGAGGGGCAGCGGCCGCGGGGCATCGCGCCCTCGGGCAGGACACCCGCGCGGGAGCTGCCCAACGCCGCGAGCGGTCGGCCGAGCCCCATCTAGCAGCAACCTGTCTCTGTGGCACGCACGAGGGATCCAAGCTATCCGAGAGGATGGGATTCTGCTCCTAGTTTTACCTGGTCGAAATGTTTTTGCTTTCATCTTCCCGTATAGGGCTCAGCTCGCTGGTGGAATACAGGGAAAAAAAAATTAGGTTGCAGGCACTGCAAGAAGGAGCAGCAGGAGGAATGTCCCACCATGTCCTACAGTACGCGTGAAAGACAGAGAGCAAGATTGCGATAAATATTCTATTTCAATAATTATTCAATATTTTCAATAATAATGAATATTTGAATAAAGATATTGATGAGTAGAAGAAAACAGCAAATAGCAGCTGGGGCTGGTGTAATACAGGACACCCCTACCAAACTAGACAAACTAGACACATTCCTGGCACAGCAGCAGTGCCAGTTCACAGCAGCTACTGCCAAAACTTTCTTCATATTAAGGTTTACTTCACAGTTTTGTGAGATTCAATGCTTGTTTGGAGCTACTAGACAATTCTTGTTTCTAAAATTCTAAGACATCACTTTTTTCTAGGACTTCTTTTTTCTGTCACTTTTTTTCTTACATGCCTATGGACATTTTCTGCAAAAAACAGTAATGTCCTGAGAAACACAGATTTGGAGGACAGTGTTCTTATCAAAGTGAGACTGAGAAACTAAACCATTAAAATTCAAAAAAAAAGGACAAAAAAGAAAAGAAGTAACAAATCACCTTTGCAGTCCTAATGACACCTGATTAGGATGCTAACATATTTAGCATACCCACAGACTTGGATAATATACTTATCCTCACAACATCTCTACGAAATAGGGAATTAGCTTCCTTTTATTGTGGCTATTTTCCATGTTGGGAATTGATCCAAAAGGGTTTCAGGATGATATCTACACAACATCCTTTGGCTAGCTAAATGCATCAGAATACCTAACATTAGTTGGAGATGTAGCAGAATGATCTGGATAGAGTTCAAATTCTCTTCACTGTCGTTTATGCAAAATCCAATTTTTGTGTAAAAACAAAAGTACCATTAACATAAAGATAGTGCCATTAACGCCTTGTAGATGAAGAAGTTCCTGATCTCTTCTCCCTCAGCAGCTCCTTTGTCTCTGATCATGTTTACAATAACATTGTCATTAAAAAAAGAACAGCAAAACTTTTACAGGCCTTTCCAAGTACTACAGCGTGGTGCCAAAACAACTCCTAGCTAGAACAGGTACTTTTACAATTCCACTTTCACAGGAAGCCAATCCACTTACAAGAATGTAACGGATTTTACAACAACTGCTCTTCCAGAGAAAACATCAAAGCTAGGAGTTGTCCAGCAACTGCAGTTTGGGGTGGCCAGCCACTATGCTGGGTCCTAACGGTGAATGAAGACTTACCAAGCACTACAGCAATTCTAACCTTAAAATGGGAATCCAGTGTTGCCAAACCTGTGCAATTCCTCACCTGTGCACATCATTCCACAGCTGACACTAAACAGCAGACAACAAAGTCCTTGCTAGACTCAGGACAGAATAATCCCTCTGATTCTATGTAAATTTTCTATCTCGCTCCTCATGTACCCATAAATCCCACACATGGTGAATGCATAAACCGTGGAATAAAAGGATCAGAATAAGACAATATGAGAGAAATCCCAGAGCACTCCAATGAGAAAATGCCTTGTGGAAACATAGTTCAACTCACTAAGTCACGTTGCAAGCAGCTTGTTTGAAAGCAAGAACATCCAACACTGCAAGGTCCTCAGTAGTTCGTTCAACAACATTAAACTAAAGTCTTCTATCTGTGTTTTTAAGTTAGGAAGAATCAACATGAAGCTGAAAGCCAAGTAGGCCTTTAACCAATTATGTAAGCAGAAGAATACAGTTATCCCTATTTCACTCTTATTGCAACAATCTAAGAATTTGATACCATGAAGTGCCTAGGAGCCTACAGAACAGCATCTATAAAATATCTGAAGGTTTCGATACTTTCACATGATTTTTAATTTCACATGAGTTTTAATTACAGCATAATAAATGAGTTATCTGGTCTTTCCACAGTCTTCCTTAGGCTCAAAGCTAAGTATCCACTGATACAACTAAATGTTTACATATAGCTGTAGGGTTCTGGCACTTTGTCTAAAATAACTTCATACAAAAGAAATTAATGAATTGTTTGAGCTCTTCTAACCAAGAGTCATAATAAATTAATATATCTAATTAGAAACAACCTCAATGAGATTACATTAAAATCTCATTACGTCCTATTAAAAAAAAATCGATAAAACTGTGCCAATTAAATTAAGCAATCAGTAAGAGCAAGGAGATGGTCCATGTACCCCATGCAGCTCCCAGAAGTCACTTTTGGCAGCGTGAGGACGATGCTGGTCTCTCGGCGGTGCCGCAGCTCGTATCAGATGGGAGCTTTCAAACCTGCCTGGACAAATCTCTGCAAATCTCTGCACTTCTGCCTCCGCAGGTGATCGAGCTCCCCCAGCAAGGCCAGGGCTTCAGCAGAGCAGGAGGTGGCAGTTCACAGTGGGGTGGAGAGAGAAAACAAAGGAAACGCTGGATTTCAGGCTAAGCTGAGAATGACACCATAAAAATGTAATTAGAAAGCCACTTATTACCTGTTGTGGAAGCCTGTAAATGAGCTCAGCAAAGCCAAGTGGCTCCTAGCGGCACGCAGGGCTCCATCGCCCGCAAGGCTACAAGGCAGCTGCCCAGACCTGCTGCCCTGCAGCGCCCGCTGGCTCTGCCTTCCCACATCCAGCTTCAGTGAAAATGGATTTGGCTGCACTGAGCAAGAAAAATCTACCATCTCATTTCCAGCAGCTCCTGCTCATCACCAAGTGCTACTCAGTAAGGAGTGCGAAGAGCCAGTGGAAAATACGATCACTCTATATATTCCTTAGGTACAAGTGAGAAGCTGTAGGGACACCCAAGTTCTTCTCTTCAATGTTGGGCCCAAACAAAATCTCCTTTAATGGACTGGTAAAAAATGACAGGACGGATGGAGAGTCAGAGTTGCTGTATTACCAAAAAACTCTGCCATTTTGAAAAGGGGTCTGCTCTAATGTAAGAAGAATTTTTTTTTTACCTCAATAAAAAGCAGAAGGTTTTAACAATGCCACAACTTACCATTGTGACATTTACAGAATAAACATTACAAGTGTCACACTTGATAGTACCTTTATATTTGAAGTTATTTTGCAGAATTTGTACCATTACAGTTCTGAAAAGGCTAAATTGAAATGAAGTCGACCTGAAATGATTTGTTCTGCACTCATTTCAGCATTCAAAATTTTACAACTTTCCATCCTATCTGCAATAAAGAACATCAGAATTTGAAGTCCTTCCCAAAACAGTTTCCCACCATCTATGGTATTTTCTCCGTGAGCTGCATATGCAGTGTAAAGGAGACTGATGCTGTGTTATCCATATAATTTTTACTTTTAAATGCCAAAGAGTCTTTTTGACAAGGCAGCTGTCACTTTGCTTTTGAGCTACAGAATACTACAGAATGACTCCCTATGATCCCTATGTCCCTCTTGCACTCCTGGAGGCTTCGTTTTGCTTTGTTTTTCTTTTGCTGTTTTCCTAAATCTGCGATTCAGTCATCTGGACTGAGAACTGCAGGTGGAAGAAAACACAGCTCTTCTGAACGGCATTTTAAAAGGTAATGGCGGCCTCTTAGTGCTCCCTTTGATGCATGCTGTGGAGTACAGAGTTCAAAACCCGAGACCTCAGAAGTTACCACCTTCCTTATCTGCCCAGGAGATTAGCAACCTTCAGGAAAGCAAGAGAAATAAATAGGGCCCGTCTCACAAACACACGTCTGCACAACTCCTACAACACAGTATTTAACAGGGACGTAAGCCATTCCAGTTCCATCTATCATTCTAGTGCACATGCTACATATTATTAATTCAGGACCTCTGGGACAGTCCCATAAATCTGTAAGGAGTCAGAGAGTTTGGGGCTTTTCTTTTCTATTCTTTTTCAGAAAAAGAAGACCTTTCAAGAAGTTCTCTGTGATCTAACATGCCATAGGGGCTCCTTTGGATCTAAACACACATAATGCCATTTAAACATATTGTAACAACCTGTAGGATAAAGCCGCTGCTGCAGTAGTTGTTATTCAAAACATTAATACTGCAGCTGGTTTAAATTTCAAAAATTTAATAAAAGGGCTTTGTCTGCATTAAGGACTAGAGGGAAAGACACTTTCTTTTTCCTTAATAAAAAGACTGATAGAGGCACAAAAATAAATCTGAAACAAGCAGAGATGGGCTGTGGAATTCTTAAAACAGGCAGCCATCTCTGGCAAAAGAAAAGAAAAACAAATCAATACTGTTTGTAATAATAAAATAACAAAACATTGTGAGCTTTTTATGTTTGTTTTGGTTCTAAATGAAAGGCAAGGTAAGGCTCAACCTTCAAGAAATTTCTGTGATTTTTCAGAGGGGTTTAAAATTCCCCCACTGACTAACCCTTTCCTTTACCTCAGTGGAAATACCCATGACCCATCACTGAGAACGTTCCTGGTGCCGATATATGGGGTTCCTGGCTTCCTGCTGGCCTCCACTTTTTAGACTTCTTTCCTTCTATATTATTCTTATTTGTCCTTGTCCAAACGTACAGCATTTTGTGAAAAACCTAAAAAAACAGCTGATGGCTAACTTATGGTGCTGCTTTTAAAGGGGCCTCAGGACTGGGCATCATAAAAGCTCTTCAGGTGTTCATGGAATAGACTTTGGGTAGAGAAGAGATGCAGTTCCTGGGGCACCAAAATTATGCATATTTGTTACAAAGGTAGCAGAAAAAAAAGATGCTAAATCTCCAGTGGATTTATGCCTCAGAGTTCCTATTCTTGTGTTATTCTGAGTCTGCAGAATCATTTTATAGACACCAGAGACGCCCATCCAAGTCAGTGCTGAGAATGCCATCACTGCAAGGAAAGTTCCCACCGGATTTCATGCCAGGGAATGTGCAAGCAGGACAACACTGAAGCAAGGGGGGAGGTTCTGGAGGGTGGTGAGGGCTGGCCTGGTGGAAACTTTCCAATTTGCCAGGCAATTCAGTGGCCACCGTCATGTGAGGAGTTTCAGGAGCCTCATAAGGACGGCCCTCACCCAGCAGAGTTTTCACTTTGGATTTAAACAAAAGCACACATGGAAATCAGCTATCCATTGCTTGGATTATTTTGACTGCTTTAGCTTTTGATACTGGGTGCTAACCAAGTTATATTTTGATGCCTGACAGATAAGCATAGCAAAATTGTATCTTGATGAAATTCTGAAGATCTGAACTACTGACTAAAAACACTACATTAGCTATGGGACACATGAAAAGATAAAGGAATCTAAATATTTCATGCAAATGCTGTACGTAAGAGCACTTTCAAACTACTTCCCAACCCGGGAAGAGATAAAAGAGCAACAAAGCAATGTAGGGAACACTTTGAGGAGCAGAACCCTGGAACGTGCATGTGTGCTGGACAGCCCAGGCTACGCGCTGTGTTTTCCTCAGCCAGGGCTGCTCGTCTGGGGAGAAGTCTCTGCCAGGAGCCTTGAGCTTGTGCCATCTTGCATGGAAAAGGCAGAAAAAATTAAGCATTTTTAAGCACCAGCAGCTTTTCAGGGAGAGCGGTTGCTCACCTGGTTGAGCCTTCCCATTTGGGAAGATCTCAGCGAGTCCAGCCTTCCACCTGAGCACCCCCTGAGAAAAGGGCCATTTCCAAAGGTTCAGCTATTCCCCTCACTTCCTCTCTGCTCTCTTTCACATTTTTGCTTCTCAGGGAATGGCTCCTCTGATGGAGATGCACCAACATAAACACCAGGCAGGCACAGTAAAGAATCAACGCCAAAACACAGATTTTAGGGCAAGGAGGAACCCGTGGGACCATTAATTTGGGGCTGCATAAAGCAAGCCATAGCCTTCATTAAATAAATCCCAGTCTGAAGCCCAGCAGCCCTGCTGCAATTGCACGAAATCTCAAAAACAAGAACAAAAGCCAACAACAATAAAGAAAAAAAAAAGAAGGAAAAAAAAAGCTTGATGTGGAGTTTCTACTGGCAGAGAACACACTGTAACTCAAGGTAAGTACTTCTAATAAAAGAAATATGTATGAGATTTACTCTCAATATTTCTCAATTTGATTTCTCAATCAAATCTGATTTACTATAACTTTCATTGCTAAACCAAAGAGCTTCCCATTATAGAGAGTCTTTTGTGACAAACTGAGGACACTGAGATTCTGTGATTTCTTTGTGTCTGTCCCATCAAAACACATGTTAACAAATCCTTAATCTATTTCCACAAACATTTTGTAAAGGAGGGTTTAAACTTCAAGCCACAATACATTCTGCTAATAGATGCGGCATCAAAGCAAGAGGTAACATAATCCTTTAAATTTTAATCTGCACTGCTACATTTTTAAATTTACAATTATTTTTGCAGAGCTTTTCATTTAATTAAAGATTTCTAATACCTAAATGATACCTGATATTCTGTATTTACTGATTTCAAAACTTCCACCTAAAGGAAATGTCTTTGGACAGAAGCAAACATATACAATTAGGTACGAAATACGAGCTGCTGCTTACACTTATCTTTTAAGAATACTCTTTTTTCTCTTTACCAGATATATGTATTCTAAGAAATCTTTGCTGGACTTGCCAAATCCAGAAGTGACTCCCCAACTCCTGGGATGCCAAAGAACCTATTTTCTCCCTCTCATTTGTCTTCTTTCCTTCAAGCTCTTTCAAGAGGAGCCTGTCCAAGGTGCCCTGGGGCTTGGAAAGGCAAGAGCATCATGAAGCGACACAATCCCAGCTTTAACAGCCTGGGCGCAGAGATCCGGAGCGCGCGACCCAAAAACCATGCTCTAATCTAATAGGTACCACTTCCCCTTTTAATTTTTCGTAATGGGGTCTGAAATACGGACCTGCTTGAGGAGGAGGCGGCACGTTAATCCCGCTTGCCATGTCACTCTACAAATCATTGTAGAGTGCAATCCATTACAGATAGCTTGGAGGGCAACAGCACTGCAGCGCTATTCCTGATGGATTTAGAAATTATGGTCTGTGGAACTTCACAGGCATTAGGCATGAAAATAAAACCATTAGATCTTCTCAACAAATGGAGTCGCTCTTGAAGGATATATTTTTTTCCTGCTTGCAGTTGGGTTTTTATTTGTCCAAATTGGAAACACACCACATAGAGGAAGTAATAACATTGCAGTAAAATATTCAAAGCCCAATTTTTATTTACGTTGATTATCTTTTACATTTTGAAGTATTGCCTTTGTACATCCAGCTGCAAATGGTTATCAGATAGGAATTCAAAACCTTTTGTTCATTAAACCATTTTGCGAAAACACTACTTCCCTTTTGTTACATCTTTGGGCAAAGTGGGAAAGAAATATGACATGCATGTTTTTTCATTCCCCTTCCAAATTCGAAATCTGCATTCCTTCTGAGAGGCCTACCAGGCAGAAAATATACACACTTTTAGTCTCCCTGTGACCACTGTAACATGGAGAGCACACACAAAAAATGCTTCTTCCAAGTACTATTTCAATGGTTTCATGAGTTTCATGACTTGTGACTTTCATGATGAATTTTTTTTTTCTTTGAATGCGATTCAGGAAAATTCGGTTAACTTTTACACTTCATGAAGTACCAGTCCAAGCATGTGGCATTTTATCACCGCAACAAAAATATTTCTGATTACACATGAGTTTGTTTGTATTTACCTTTTGAGAACAGCTTAAGTGAAGGAAAGGTTTTTACAAATCTTGGGGTGTAGGAAAAGGTAATCTAAAGTCTTTCATCACACACTGTAAATTTGAGAAAAAAAACGGACTTCCAAAACATTTAGGAAGCTGTGCCCTGCTGCGTCGTGTAGTTTGTCCTGAGTACGAGTCTGCAGAGACCCCACACGGACAGGGATCATTAAGTGAAATGTACATTGAATAAATGTGCACCTTGCTGTAACAGCTGAAAAGCTGGAGGTTATACTTCAATTTACCAGTTCGTGAGTTCCCTCACTCATTAGAAGAGTGGCTTTACATTTTTTAAATATATATATATTTATATAAATATAACATATTTTATATATAATATATATACATGCACATATATATGCACATGTGTATATGTATATACACACACATGCATACGCATATGTTTGTATACATAATTGGTTTCCTGTTATGCATTTAGTTAAAATAGATTGTAAGGGTACAATCATTTTCATAAATTAATTTTCCTGTGCAAAATCTAAAACAATGAAAGCCCTCTGAGATTTCCATTATTTGTTAGATATGTGAATCAGCATGTAGCTTATGAAACTTAAGCTGCATAGGCTACATATGTTCTTAAACAAGATTCATAAGGTTATTTGCTTTGTTTTTTGAATGTGTAGGAGCCCTGCACATATGTCAGAATTTTAAAATAATGAAATAACTTTTCTGGGTGATCATCAAAGAAACATTAAACAAAGAGCCCTGGCTGTGTGTTTTCTGACTTGGCACCCTTATTGGCTATTTCTTATTACCTGCCACTTACATTGTCAAATAATGACTTTCTGCAAGTATTGGAGAAAGTTCACAATTACTAAGAATCTCTTCTGTGCAATGGTGTTAACCAGACAGCTCTGCTGAAGGACTTTAGTAAGATGATAAAATTATATTTCGCCTGAATGGCACATACTGTACATGGGTGTTCTTTGGACAGCCTGAAGTACATTAAAGCAGACGTTTACTCAAGGAAGAGATGCTTTTCCGCTTCAAAGCAGGATTTTCCACGAACGCGACTCACGTGACCCCCAAGGCGAACGCTTGCTGCCTCCTGCACAAGCCTCACGCGCTATCCCGGCAGAGCGCCACGCGGGAGATGCCCCAAGGCCGCCCTGCTCTGTGCTCGGGGCAAACTGTGCGAGCCCGATGGCCACGGCCCCTGCGGAGACACCCAGAGCGGCGCGGCGGCGCGGAGCATCCCAGGGGAAGCGCGGCGGGAGCCGGGGCACCGCGCGGAACTGAGGGGGCAGCTGCCAAACAGCCAGTACCTCTTCACCTTGTCTACACACCTTGCCTACCCCGGCCATAACCGCACTAATACCAGCATCATCGGGGCTGGCTGGCTGACCTCAGGTCTGCTTATGACTCACATCAAGTGACGGATGACTCGCAGGCGCATCCTACACGATTGCAGTGTTCTAACCGCTCTGAACACACGATCAGAATAAAAATCCAATCCTCACTCTGCTCTTTAGTATTTGAATTGCTATCCCGCTTGGAGGTCCCGGACACACTCAGTTTCTGTAGAGGCACTTTCTAAACACGAGGATGTTTGCAACCACTGCTAAGAATAAAGCAAGCAGGCATCTTCTTCCTAGACCAGGTGCTTCAGTGACAGATAGATCTAATGCACAGTAAGTTTGGAAAAATGTAGGACTGCATTAGTTGCCGAATTATTTTATTTGACAGATACCCAAAAAACCTAAGAAACCCACTTTTCAAAAGTCATTTTTAGCTGTAATAGAGCACCTTTCTAAAAGTGCTCAGATTTGAATGCCAAATCAAGCATGATTTTGCTGACCTCTAAAAGCATGCCATTTTTTCTGAGGACATTTTTCTTTTTTCTCAAAAGAAAAAAATAGGAAGCAGTTATTTTTGGTTAAAAATTATGTTTTCATTAAAGCAAAAGTGTTCACTATAATAAATCTAATGTAGGAATATAAATACCTGAGTGTTACCTCAAAGGCAGGTGTTAAGTCAATCAGAATATAAGTGACCCAGTCACTAAAAGACATTATAAATTGTAGAGGCTGGTGTGAAAACGTAAAAGACAATTCAGGGACAAAGTGCTAATGTAGTAGCCCTCAAACATGGTGATGGAACGAGCAGGGAAGATTCCCTCGTGCTGGGATCTGGTGCAGAACCACTGGCATCCAGGATACGGTACTGATACCTATTAACTGTCTCCTACCTCCCATGAGAAGATACTGTTTTTCTTGGATTTCCAAACCCCAAAGATTGGATTTTTTTTTCCTTAAATATCTTTACTTTGTGGACCAGTATCTCTACTCCTCACCAACTTCAAGAGCAAGCTGCTTAGTGTTTCCATTGCATATTCTCTCACACATAACAGTTACCACAACGTTTTTTCTACAGCCGGATCTACCTGACAGGAAAATCAGCCCGTATCAAATATTTAGGTACTTGTATTGAAATTGTCAAGGTAGAAAAATCTGTATCTGCTGGCTAGTGCTTTTATATTTGCTTAATGTTGAAATCTATATTTCATATTTTTGTGGTCAGGCAAGTTAGTATATCAGGATAGAAGATTGGACACTAAGTATTTATATATATGTTTTAGGTAGCTACCAAGCTGTGTTTGTAGCATTCGGGAGCCTCACTTCAAATAAAATAGACTTGTTCACAGTAATATTACCTCTGTGTTTCTATGGCCATCCTAGGGATGCACAAGTAGCTGAGAACACAAATAGGCCAGGAGGGAAAAAAAGCTATTTCAGTTATACACATATAATTGCATTTAGTGAACTGGGTTCTGCCAAGTCCATGGGACTGCATGTGACATAAACCAGTTTAAAATTAGGCCATGAGAATGTATCCAAGTTACAATCTTTCCAAAATGTGAACACGTATTAAGAGTCCCTGTTGCTCATAACACAATATATTAGCTCTATAATGCCAAAAAACTCAAAAAGCAAAAGCATTTTCTTCGGTCTTGCTTCATGAACAAAAAATGCTTTAAAACTCAACCAAGTAGCGACACTAAAATAGAAACAGGAACTCAAGAGACTATCAGTTGAATGGATTAAATATACTTTTTAATGTCTCTAGAGTGGCACATTGGAAAAGAAATCCTATAAATAAAATAACTGCAAAAGCACACACTTTGTGTGGCTGCGGGCTTTTCAAGGGTGCATGTCGTGGTGGTGAATCGGGCTTTAATAACTCAGGCGATACGACCGTGTTGCAGCACCTCTACAAGATGGAAGACTTGGAGAAGAGGGATCCAAAAAGGCTCCTCCTCGGCTGGGACGCGGCTCTCAGCGGCGCTGCCTGGGGACAGGGCTCTGCAGGACACCAGGTCTAGGAACAAGAACCTGCAGCTCTCCTGCTAGCGCTCCTAAACGACACCCCGGTGCGCCCTTGGCTCAGTGCATGTTCCACAACAGCTTCTGTCTGTCTGCAGCCTACAGAGTTTGCGTTCTCACTGAGGCAGTAGTTGCACTTGCAAAATGACATCCGTGAGGGTATGCCTACACCATCAAACACACTGGCGTGTAGCACAGAGATACCCCAGCTTGCTTGACGCGGGGTAGCTCGGGCAAGGGAAGCACCTAGTCTCAGCAACACCTACTTAATTAAAGGCTAATAGACAGTTGGAGCAGAGAATAGCTAGGGTGCCTTACTATAAGGCTTCATTCAAAAACAGACAAAAAGGAAGGGTGAGAATGAATATATTAAAAGATACTGGAAATGCATGCAACAAATTTATGCAGATCAAGGCATTCTTCCTTTACTACATCAGCAGTGCCTGGCATGTGATGTGAGCAGCATAATAATAATTTTATATATATGGTAAATATCTACCATCTGTGTTCTAGGCACGAACCATAAAATGTAGCATAAAAACATTTAAAATCAACAGAGACGAAGTTCAGGGTACAGAAAGCTTTTGATCCACAAAAATGGCAGATGTTATATTCAAGTGACTGAAGACCAAAATATGTCTGAGCTCAAGTCCAAATCAGCCTTAAAGATAAAGCTCAAACCTGTGATAGAGGGTTATTTGGCACCTTTCCCATTTCCCTAGTGAGACAGAAGGAAAGCAGAACAAACAACAACAACAACACCAAACTTCTAGTTATGTCAACCGTTTCCAAAAAGTCAATAACCTTTTTAAAGAGATTTCAACTGGTCTTTCCAATTTCAAGCCTGAAAATCCACACAAATTCATTCTCTATTGCTACTAAAGCACACCTTTTTCCTGAGCTTCAGACAAGCAGACACAAGCCCTCCCTTTTTACTTTTCCAGAGAAGCATGACTGAAGTATAGAATCATTATGGTTGGAAAGGCCCTTCGAGATCATCCCGTCCAACTGTAACCCCACCACCACCAGGCCTGCTAACCCCTGTCCCTAAGGGCCTCATCTACACATTGCTTGAGCCCTGCCAGGGACAGGGACTCCACCACTTCCCCGGGCAGCCTGCTCCAATGCTTCACCGAGTGAATTTCTGTGTGGAAATCTTTCCTAATATCTAACGTGAATCTCCCCTGCCACAAATGGAGGCCATTTTCTCTTGTCCTACCTGTAATTATTCTGGACTCACTACAACCTCCTTTCAGGTCGCTGTAGAGAGCTGTAAGGTCTCCCCAGAGCCTCCTCTTCTCCACACTAAATAACCCCAGCTCCCTCAGCCACTTCTCATAAGGTCTCTGCTCCAGCCCCTTCACCAGCTTCACTGCCCTTCTCTGGACTTGCCCCAGCACCTCAATGTCCTTCTTGCAGTGAGGGGCCCAAAACCGAACACGGGACTCGAGGTGCGGCCTCACCAGCACCGAGTACAGGGGGACGATCCCTTCCCTGATCCCACTGGCTACACCATTCCTGGTACAAGCCAGGAGGCCCTTGGCCTTCTTGGCCACCTGGCTCACGTTCGGGCTCACGGTTGTTGACCAGCCCCCCAGGTCCTTTTCTGCCACGCAGCTCTCCGGCCACTCTGCCCCAGGCCTGTGGCTCTGCGTGGGGTTGTTGTGACCAAGGTGCAGGAGCCGGCACTGGACTTTATTGAACCTCACACGGTTGGTCTCAGCCCACCGATCCAGTCTGTCCAGACTGTTCCTTTACAGTACACCTGTTACTCAAATGGTCTCGTTCTCTAGAGAGCCAAAAATCTACACATCCTGCCAAAACAAGAACTCCCTTCTCTGCTAATTTCTGCTGTGGGTGTTTCTTGGGGGTTAAGGTCGCTTTCCTTCAGAAGAGCGTGTCCTCCCAGGGGCAGACTTCTCCAGTGGCACAGGATCCCTGCGTCCTCTCCCAACCATCTTCCTTCACCTATGGCTAGTCCTGGTCTCCTCCCCCCTTTGAAGACTTTGAGGTCGTGTTGCTCCTGCTGTTTTGGCAGGATATTTCTTTTTCAACTTTTTTAATCCCCTGACCGCTACCCTAGCTACACTCTACACTCCATCTCCAAATAACCGGATAAAAGAGCTTCTCCTTCATCACCGGCCTGTTCCTCACCATGCCCTTTACCAGACATTAAGATGAATGTTGTTCACTAGTTCCTTACTTTCTTCCAGATAACAGTCAGGAAGCTCACAAATGCCTAACACATTCACCACGCTTCCAGGTACTCATTAATGAAGTAAGCTCCTAATAACAACTAGCACCTAGATGCAGAGTAAAGGTTCTTTGCATTAACCTAACAGTCCTTCCAGGAAAATGAAACTCCCATTTGAAGGAAGAACCATGATGACATGGTGTAAGTACACAGCAATATTCATAACTATACCCATCCTAAATAAAGATTACAGACAGCTGATATTATTTATTCTTTCCAAACCCACAAAGAACTCTTTAGAATTATTAGGTGCTATTGCATAATAATATTAACCAAGTCAATATTTTCCATGAGGCAGAATATAAAGAATAGCCCAGCCAGAGCAAATCCTTAGAGAACATCACAATTTCACTGTACCACTAACAGAAGTTCATCCAATATAATTGAGAGAAACCACTCTGTCAAATCTGTCTGAAACCAGTTAACTGTAGTGCCAGCAATAGCTAAGCTATTTCACAGGCATCACCACAGGGTGTGACGAAGGCTTTGAGAGAAGCATCCAGCAAGACACCAACTGCTACCCCAGGACATCCTCAGACAGATTCCTAACAACAAGTCCCCTCTGAGAAACAGTTTAGTTAAAAAGAATGATGCACAGGTTGAACAGTTCACCACGTATAGCCTGTGTTTTATGTAAAAAAAAATTAATGAAGTCCCAAAATAGGAAGTACTGAAAATCACCTTCTGTTAGCAAAGATGCTTTCTTATCTTTTCTGCAACCAACCAATGTTTACACATGAATTTGCCGGGAAATCTCTTCAAATAAATAACACATGACCTGTATAAAGCTCAGTCTTCAAAATAGGAAATAAGATCAGACTTTTTTAGTTAATTTCCAATTCCTCTAACAAAGCAGTCACATTTCCATGACATTTGCAGCTACAAAAATGCATGTTCGACATTTCAGTATAACAATTTGAAGCAGAGATTTTGACTTCACTGTCATCTTGCTGGTTTCATTTCCAGTTGAAACAAACTTGGCAAACGAGATCTTGTCTGTGAAATCCTGCACTCCCACGAGTCGTTCATGGCAAAAGCAGCCAGGCGCCGTCTCACAGGTAACACAAGCGAGCAGGATAAGGCTGCTCTGTGGAGACTCTGGGGCCTGTCCCACCCTCATCTATGGTCTGAACTTCACCTGAGCAGATCTCGAGGACTCATCTCGCAGTAGCTCATGTGAAGCAAGTTGGTGGTTTCTCTCTGCATGTTATTTAGGAGCGGTCTCTGCTCCTCAATGTCAGTTAACGTCATTTTATGTGACAGCCCTATCATATTGGAGGGTTTTAGCTGGAGGAACTGAATGGGTCCCATTAACTCCTAACTTTTGGGGTGTTAAAATCTGTTTTACGATTACTTTTATAGGACAGATAAAAGAAAAAAAAAAGTGATTACTTTTTTCCTCCTTTTCCTCTTTAGTTTTTCTTTTTAACTTAGAAATGAAATCCAATCCTCTTGCTGGCGACTCAGAAGTACATCTTAAAATCTTTGCCAGTCTTAAACAACTCTAAAAGTGATAAAACCAAACAAGTCAGTTATCCAAAATTTGTAACAGCTTGCTTAAATGTAAATTCATTTTTCATTTAAAAATTCTGATGAGAACGCTACAATCCTGCAAATTCCCTCATTATTCAAAATTCTCCAGGATAAATAAAATACTTGGATTTTCAACTCTTTAAATGGTTAAAAGCAAAAGACACAAAAAAAGAAAACACCTTTTTTTAAAAACTTTTCTATGCATGAAGAAACAGATTGGAGTAAAATCTATTTCAGCTTCCCTTTCAAAACACCTGCTTTCACTCCTATCCTATTGGGGTTCTTGTCATTCTCCGGACTCCTCAGAAGTTGCCACTCAAAGTGAAAGCAGTTTTTGTCACAGACTCAAAAAGGGACAGATGAGATCCCTAACAGGTCATTATCATGAAATGTGCTTCACTATAACTAGATGTCCTGCCCTAGGTAGACCTAAGACAGGATCTTGTCATGGCCTCAGCTCCCCAGCGGAGCAGCCTCGTGGGAGTTTGGATGAGTTAATACAAATGTCTCATTTAGCTGTCACTGCAGGCAGAGGTGTCACCATGCCTTGCTGGAAACACAGCCGTTCCAGAAAGCAAGAATCAAATCTTTACTATTCAAGACAGGCAGACCACGGCTCTCACTGTCACTGAAATAGCTGGTACAGCCCTCCAAAAACAGGTAGAGCCCTCTAAAATGATTAACCCTTTATTCTTGGCTTGTAAAGCATAGTAATAATAAAGCATTGTTCACAGTGAAGGAGGTTTTCCTATGATTTCACTAACACTCCCTTTAACAACTAATCTCATCTGAAGAGACATAACATTGTTCTTCACTGTCTATTTTTTCTAAAAATCCTCACCCTTTCCTTTTCTCTTTTTGTCTTCATATATATAAAACCTCCATATGGCGAAGGGACCCTTTAAACTGGTCTCATAAATACCAAATTAAATATTTTCACAGACAATAAAAAAAAACTATTTGTCTAATCCTCAGTTCTTCAAGTGTTTTCCATTCTATTTCAGCTGTTTCTTAGCTTTTGATGTTGCTGGCTTTTTACCTACCCCTCTGTGCTGTATTAATATAAAGATTTTTCTTTCATTAGTGCTTTTAAAATACTTTCAGATAAAAAGAACATCGATGGATTATCTCACGACAGTCCTCTTCTTCCATATTATTTATAAATGGTAAGCACCCAAATTACAGCCCAGACTTCCAAGAGTCTTAGGAATTAGCTGTGTAGGGCTATTTTCGTGGTTTAGGGGGGAGATCAACTGGTGGCAAGTTTCCTGCCTTGCAAGTTAGATCTCGAAACATGTGACATGGAACGCCTCCTTCACCAATTCTTGCCTGATAATACATAAAATCCAGGAGATGCTGGGCCTGACCCCTATCAGGATCAGTAATTTTTATTTGTCATCAAACAGCATAAAGCCACTGAAGACCTGATTTAGTCATGGTTCTTCAGGAATCTTTCAGACAAAATAACTATTTAATCTACAAAGAATTTTCAAAGGTGCACGCAGATACATTCAAGGAGAATGCTTCTCTAAAAAGAGACACACTTATTATCACACACTCATTTTCCTATCAGTTACTTCAGCTGTAGAAAAAGATGTTTGTAGCATTGATGGAGAGAGGAATTCAGATACTGAACTGCAACGTACAATAAGAGAGGAAAAGGAAAGCTGTGCTTCTGTGCCTGGACACAGAGCATGCATCACTTTGGGGTCTCCAATCATTAAGGGTTTTATTAACAAAACTATAAAAACAAGGGATGATAGTCAGCCTACCTAAAAATCATGCATTTGTTTTTACCACAACCCATGTTACTCAACTGTTGAACAAAAACTTCTGAGAAAAATCTTGCTATGAAAGCCCATGGCCCATACTGTGCTTTCTGAGGATTCCAAAGCTGACAGTTGAAGAGGATTCCCACTATAACAAGTCCTAATATTCCAGACTTTCTCATAAAATGAGATGACAATTGCAAAAATAAGGCAAATGCTTTTTTAAAGGAGGAGAAAGAAGGCAAAGCCTCTGAGAGCCGAAGGAGAAAAGAAGGCATGACATTATAAGACTGATATATAAACCAATCCTGAATATTTACAAAAGTGCAAAGCCAGCATTGCACAAGGACACTGAACTGGAGAATTTTGCTTAGCACAAAACACGGTTAATGAAAGAGAGAACCAGATAAGTGAATACACACTCACGCACAAAGCAAGCTTGCAGCCTGCCAAAACTCTGATATCTTTATTCAGGGAAAAGTTTAAATGTCCAGGCACAGATGAGGAGTTGTTTGTTCAGTGGCTTGTAATTTCCAGAAGGCAAGGGAGTTGGGAGGAAGCTGGTTGTTTTAATTTGGTCTGAAAGCATTCAGCAAGACTTTCCCTAGGAAGTTATGCTTCCTCTAGTTTTAGCTCTGATGGAAATGATATTAAGAAGTCCTTGGTGGATAACCTAGTGCCTGTGGTTCGTACCCTGTCAGGGAGCAGGAAGCTGGGAGCAACACAGGTCTGGAAGGTCGCAGACCAAGGCAGGTTTTCCTGCGGCTGCGAGAACACGGCGCCAGCGCCGCGAGCCCGGCACCCGGGGCTGACGAAGGCCAGGGCCAGCGTGCGCAGGAGCACGCGGCAGAATAAGCTCCCCAAAGCATCCGCGCTCCAGAACGCATCTCTGATTCCAGGAATTTGTCACTAGGAGACTTTCAGAGACACAGGCAAGAGCCTTCAGGGACTTTCTTTCCACAAATACACCCCAATATTTTGGAACCCTTTGGTACCTGCAAAATCCTGGGACAGTTTCAATTCTACAGCTTCACGATGTAGCTGGGAATAACACTCCCGGTTTGCTCCAAACTCGCCACTTGCTCTTACAGTTGCATCCCCTCCAGCTCCTGCATAAAAGAGACAATAAACAAGTGTTCCCTCTTCAAATATCTGTGCCACTTTTTATCCGTGCCATTTTATACCCATCTACTGTCTTTCCCAGGCAAGCAAAGGCGTGGGGTGAAGGGGAGGCAAGAAAGCAGAACAGTTTCTGATTTTATCTTCATATTTCATGCATGGATCTGCACAGGCCTGCAGTTATTCCTCCTGAAAAGAAGTTGTGTTCATTTCTCAGACTACATACTTTTAATCTGCCATAATTATGTACAAACACTGAACTACATTCGTATAATCTTTTTTTTCTACTACAGCTGGCATTTTTGCTCTCTTCTCTGACAACAGATCTTTGAGGGAAGAGAAAGGAAATGGAATCAGAAGAAAAACTGAATTGTATGAAGAAAGGTGATGGAAACAGAAAGGTCCAACCGCGGGGTTAATCACATCATCATTCTCTACCAGGGAAGCAGTCTAAAAGGACACAGTGAAGCATATGTCCCATTAGAAAGAACTATAAATGGAAGTTAACAGTGATTCAGGGCCAATTAGCACACTTGTTAACCTTCTCAAGGAGGTTTTAAATTGTTAATCAGCTCAATCTGCTTTATTTATACAAGTGTGCCTGTAATAGAAGATTGTAATAAGACATGTGTGTATATTTGCCAGTTAGCTTTAAGCTGCATCAGTTCCTCGTGCAGTCCACTGTGCCTGTGTGAGAGAGACCACAGAATCATTGCGGTTGGAAGAGCCCTTCAAGATCATGGAGTCCAACCACAAGCCCTTCCACACCCCACGGGTGATGACTGCAGAGCACTGGGGTCACTGGCCCGGCACCAAACGGGCCCAGACTGGGGCTTTCAGTGCTGCTCCGCCACCGCCTGTGAGGAACCATCGACCTACAGCAATGCGCGGCCGATGGGCTGCAACTGCCAACCAGCGTTTGCCTCGCGCCCAGACTGCCAAGTCCTTGGAAAAGGCCTTTAGGTTGACCTTACATCTAGAGAATCAACACAATTAGTCCAGACTAATGAGCTATGGCTGCAATAACTTTGGTAATAAAAATAATAATGAAAAATACACTGATAGGAGAAGGCAGGGGAGGGCAGAGAAGTAGATAATGCAACTGTGCGTTGCAGGATAAGACCTGCAAATTGCACCCAGGGCAGGAGACATATTTCAGTTTGCAATTTTCTGAACCTAAACTCCAGGAATACCACTAGAGGGCCCACAGCTTTTAAAGTTGTACTCTTTAATTTCCTACATCAAGTACACCACAAAGTGAACAGAAACTTTTTATCAAAGAATATACAGCGGATTTCTTGAATTTCTTGAATTCCTGAGATTAAATTCTTTTCATTAAAGTCAAGCTTCAGGAAACTGAATGCTTAAAAGCCAGGAGAATGATCCACTCAAAAGTTGGTCAGGAAAAGTTATGTTGTCAAGCCCAAAACATTGAAACGAGCCGTGCCTGGTGGAGCATCACCCCATGCAGCTGTCCATGGGACACGTGGCGAAGCCCCTGCAGGCCACGACACGGAGCAGCCGGACGCAGGGGTGCGTCGGGACCCGCACGGGCCGCGTCCCGGCACAGGGAGCCCCGCTCACCTCGGCAGCTCCCTCTGCCCAGGGCCACGCAGCTTTCCGGTTGTTTGCCATAAACTCAGGAAAGTGCTGGAGTAACCTGGCTCCTTTTGGATCCCCTTGGGATCTGCATAGTCCACCACAAGCTCTTCTCTCATTTGTTCTTCGGAGGAAATCTTGACTTCATGTATTGATGAGTACGAATATACCCATTCCCCACTGAGATTTAGACAGAACAAAAATATTTTAAGTTTTTTGAAGTATTTGGAAGCCAGAAATACTGATTTTCAACTATTCTAGCAGTGTTCTTATCATGCTAAAATAAATTTGTACAAGAAAGCTAGAAACAGTTTTATAGAGATGGTGCAAGCTTCTGCACTCAAACATACTTAGATATTGCCCTCACTTACGAAGAACCATAAAAAAATCCATTAATGATCTGGCAAGAAAAATAGCTACAAAGGGATTGTGTGTAATGTACGGCCTGAACAGCAGGAAAAATGTTTTACTTCAGCTGCCACCATGGCATACACAAACATACAGCTGTCTCTTTTCAAAGCTCTGGATTTGTTACCATCGTTATTGAAGGAGACACTGAGAGCCACAAAAGCTAATAACAAAAGGAGATAACCCCATCTCTTCCCCTTCCTCCCCGTGGAATCACATCATTGCTGTGAGATAGCTCATAGATGCTGTCATGGGGAAAAAAAAATTGATAAGGATTTTTTTTTCAAATCAGAATTAGACACTCTTGTATATTCTTAACTTCTCCCTGTAGTTTTAAGTTACAGAGTAACAGGAAGTTCTCACCACCATCCTTTATTCTCAACTTCCCTGTCCTGAGAAAGGACAAACTCCCGTGGCCAGGGCAGCGAAGGCAACGGCGGCTTCGACGGGGCAGAGCAGGGGGACAAGGAGACAGGGGACAGGGCAGACTGGGGGGACAAGGAGCCAGGGGACGGGGCAGAGTAGCAGGACCAGGAGCCAGGGGACGGGGCAGAGCAGGGGGATGAGGAGCCAGGGCACGGGGCAGAGCAGCGGGACCAGGAGCCAGGGGACAGGGCAGAGCAGCGGGATCAGGAGCCAGGGCACAGGGCAGAGCAGTGGGACCAGGAGCCAGGGCACGGGGCAGAGCAGCGGGATCAGGAGCCAGGGCACGGGGCAGAGCAGCGGGACCAGGAGCCGTGCAGCAAGGCCTGAGCTGCACGGGCTTCCTCACGGAAAGCAGCGAGCCCATACGAGCCGCTCCGGAGGCACCAAAGCAATTCTGTGCCTGCATGGAGCCTCCGCAGGGCTCGGCGGGCCCTGCTCACCACAGGAGCTGCAGTCTTTGGGCAAAGCGAGCAGGACCTCTTGCCATTCACTGCAGTGCAGAAGAATTTTGTGGTTTATGTTTGTCCTTTACAGACTACTGCCCCGCTCTGCTCAGCAGAAATGAGACCTCAATCTCAACGACCTCAGTCTGTAAAGCCAGCTACAACATGTGCCACGGCAGAAAGAGGAAGGCTTCTGCTAGCTGGAGACCAGACCGAGCAAGACTCTCCAATGAAATGAAGCCAGGAGCTGCTGTTCACAGCGCTTGCCAGAACCTCTCTCTGAGCTTCGGCAGCAGGGCCTTTCGGTTTCCTTCCAGGCTGCTCACCACTGATGCAAAATTGTCTCAAAGGAAGTTCTACTGGGAGGTCAAGGGAAGCTTTACTGACAGGCTCCACATGCACCTGCCCAAAAACAAAACCCGTGGCCTGGAGAGCAAATGTTAAGAGCAAGTGGACTGGCCAGAAAAAAAAGGTCTCTTAGCGACGGAAAAGAAACTGAAAAGGTCTCATCAGAAATATAACAAGCGCTAGGAGTCAAGTGTGAAAAATGAAATGGTTGATAGGAATGAACACATGCAAGAGAGAAAAGCTGTTACTCAGGGAAGAGGGGAATGGAGCTTTCTGAGGGCTCCATTTTCAGAGACGACGGCGAGTGAAAGGAGGCAGGAATGATGCAGGAATGACGCATTTCAAGTTAACCAGGAAGCTGAGAGCTCCCAGTGGAGCTCCCGGGAAGAGCAGGTGCGACGATGGCTGCAACGCAGCTCCTGACACAGCCTCCGGGCAGGCACCCGCATCGTCCTGCCCCCGCCTGCCTCTCTGCTGCAAACAACCAGCCCCACTGAACTACCTCTGTAAGCAGGGAAAGGAGACTCTTAGTAACACCTATGAGCGCCGTAACGGCATGAGGCAGCCCACTTTATACTTACGGCTTCAGGAAGATCAAAGCTTACACACCATCAGCAAGTGACACTGTAAATACAATTTGGAAGATTTTTTTAAAGGCCCTATAGCGGAAAAAGCACAAAAATCAATCTAGAAGTACCGCCACTGCTAATTAAGAAGAGTTGATGCTCTAATGTGTTGTGTCAATCAATCAAAAAAAAAAGAATAAGAAAGAATGGTAGCGCAATTTTTACAGTCAAAAAAAAAATTCAAGCTTCTGGAAAGGCAACAAATAAAGAATTCCAGTAATCTAATCTGAAATGTATAAATCATGAGTGAAAAGTTATTTTGTCTCCATAACAGAGAGAAATATCTGCCATCTAGGAGGATTTAAATGGTAAAAGATAGCTTCTTATACATACAAAAGCACAAGAAACAATCCTCAATCTAAAATAATCCCTAGATAACTGAAGTAGGAGTCCACCAAAGATCAGAAAAATAGGACTGATACTTCTTAGAAAATTTAAGAAGCCAGTCAACAAGGAGCTCCATCCTGAGTGTGTTCTTGGGTATTTGATTTTGAAACATTAATCATTTAATGCCTGCAGACAAAACAAGATGCAGACATGTCATGTTTCAAAGACACTCATAACTAGACCATCAACATCAAAATAAAAATTGACATCACAATGATGAAAAATTGTTTTGGAGGTAAAGTACTGGGCAAAGTAAAGACCTTCTTGGCACTTCAGAGGAAAACAGAACAACTCGCCCTAGTACAGGGAGACAGATCTCGTGTGATTCCTGGAGACAGGGGAAATACAGGCAAGTGCTGCTCTCCACAAGAAACCCCAAACACATCTGCACGACTGCCTGCCTGGGTAAGACTTAACTTATGCTCTTATTTGAGTCATGAATGATTTGACAAAACTACACAGGGAAATTCTGTAATTTCCCCACGAAGTAAGCTCGGAGAAGAGCTGCACAAGTCTCCCCACACGGTTCTGCCCTGCAGACGCAGAGGGAAAACAGCCTCAGTAGAACAAACACAGTTCCGAGGTAACTGAACACTGAAAGGAAACCTCAAACACAGAGATTTTCAACAGAGAGCATAAGCGCTGTGGAAGGTGGTCCCAACAGGCCACCTCCTGCTCCTGGACCTCCCTACAGCTCACGGTGCTGAGGCAAACTGAGGCAGAGATGGGGAAAGTCCTAAATCCTACATCTCTATCAATGCAGCTGATTGATAAAATTCTGTCAGGTCTTCTAGCTCTATTTTCTTGTTCCTGCATGTTATTCTCTTTGCAGTTTAATGGTGCCTAGCAACTTCATTGTGCTTCACAGAGCACAGATATGTGACAAAGTAAAGAGAATTTGCTAAAGAAAAATCACAATCTGATGTGGTTTAACAGACACGGGTGGGCAAGGATTAAGGGGATAAGGCTGCAACCGGAGTTTATCAGAAGTCATAGCCTGTCACCCCCCTAACCAATGTGAAACAGAGGCCATTTGTCAGCATCACGGCAAAAGCAGGTCCTCTGGTAAGTAATTTCATAAAAATAATCCAGTTTTAGCAAAAACCCAGATAACTTAGGAAAACTGTTAAACAAGTGGAGCTTTTTGTTCAATTAGAAGGTTCTTTGATGTCATTTAACCACTCACTCTGTATGCACTGAAATGGAAACATTTATTTTAAGCAGTGTTTTCTCTCCTTTCTCTCCTTACATCACATCATCAGACTTATTTGTTCTTCTCTAGGGAAGGCAATCTGCCATTACTTTCCTGTTAAAAAGTTCTCAATATGGAGGAACATCAGGAACAATTAGCAAAAAATGTTGATGTGAGCTCAGTAGAAAGTCTACATAGACTCTCCAAGGAAATCTTAGGAAGTACAAGAAAAACAAAGTCAAAACCCCTTTGCCATTTCACGTACTCAGGAAGACTTTTTCAGGAAGCATGCAATAATTTATGGAAAAAAAACTGTGCATATTTCAGAGTCTATTAAGAAAGCTTCCATACAACTGCTTTATTTTTCACTTGGTATTTCCGTTATTTGCATAAGCTTCTGTCACCTTGCAGCAAAATCTCCCGTGACGGGTCACATCTGCTGCAGCGTGTTGCCTGCTGCCCTTCTCCTTTCCCTTTTCCCTGCCTACTCAAGAACCACAAGCCAGTATTCCCTGTTTTCTTCCCTGTTTTCTTCCCAGCCTTCTGCTCCCCAGACAGCTCTGAGGAGAAGGGTCCCCGTGCAGCCAGAGCAAAGCGAAGCGCTCGCACACGCGGCTGAGGGACGTGACGCGGCACCGCGGCCTACGCTAAAGCAACTCGGACTGCATGGAAAAGTGTCAGGTCTGCACAAGGTGCTCCTGGGGAGAAAACATCCTTTTTAACAGGTGGCAGCGACACATACGCCTGCACGTCCTCTTGTCCTGCTCTCAGAGCTTTCATGTGGCACTGAAGGGGACTAGATACATTTATATTCAGACAGCTAAATAACAAGGCATTCCCAGCGTGCACAGTATGTTCTATAAATATGTATTTTTTAATTAGAACAGGCCATGAAATAGCTAAAAATAGTTAATGAAACAGTTGAATTTCCAAGAACCGGAATACATTTTGTGCCAGAGTTCATTATTTCCACTAATCTCAAGTGTCTGATTACTGCATCTACTACAACAACAAGTTCAGAGCAAGGTAATACTGGAATTGTGGAATAGGAGTTTTGGAATATTTGTTGGCCCAAAAGCAAGATTACAGCACCACATTTTCTACTCTGCTCGTACAGGAACTCTGTGCACACAGATCCCTTCTCTCGCAGTTGCTTCCTTTCGTTGGGATTCTCCTGAGAACGTCAGGCCGGGGCAGGAGAACCCCCCTCTGCGCAGGCTGGAGCAGTGGGAACAGCAAGGCAGAGCTGGCGGGTCCTCATGAAACCCTCCAAGGAAGAGCTTGGGTTTTATTTTTCCCTGCTGGGTACAGATTATCATCATGTATGCTGAGCTTGAAAGAAGAAAAGTTACGCACTAATACTGTTTTTATTACACTGTCAACCATGGTTACTCAATACTCTGCCCTCTCCTCTTCTGATAGGTACCAGTTCATATACCTGGTGTGGAGGAGCAGGTAAAGATGGATTTATTAAAAAATAAAATTAAAAAAGGATAAATGGCCTAAAATCATTATGATTTCCTGCCCTCTCAGTGTAGTCTCGTGTTCATCCATACTGCAGCTACTTCCAGCCCTGGGAGCTCAGACACTAGAAATGTATTCATTTAAGCATAGGGACAGCTAGCCTTACTGTAGAGGACCAGCATACAGGCAAGAGTCAATCTTAGTTATTTTTGGATTCACATCCAATGGTTTATGATATGTCTTTTCCTCTCACCCGAAATACATGCATTTATTATTTATTATAGTTTATTATTACTATTATTGTTACTGTTGATTCCAGGTCATTTTTCAGTGACTGAAACTGCAAGAAAGCAGCCACTTGCCCTGAACATGATTTGTGCCTCTCTTTCGTGTCCTATACGCATAGTGCTGGCAATGCAGAGCAGGGCTCTGACACACTGGAGACCATCAGAGAGGGGAGGAACAGGTTTTCTGAACCAGTTTTCCTTCTTTTTCTTATGCCTGTAAGAAGTATCTCTCTGTATTTTGTATGAATAATGTTAGAAGGTAGTACCCCCACTTACAAAGCATGTGGTTGGGAAGATATTAGCATTTCAATATCTACCCAGGATCCAGAAGCAATTTCAGAATGGTAATTAAGCCTTTGAAGAGTATCCAATTAGTGTGAAAAAAAAGTGCTTTGAATGAATGTGGAGCACTCTGTCTAAATTGAATTGATATAACAGCATTAAAGATTTCAATTTTTTAAGCTTTGCCACCTGGGTGAACACCACCTTTTTTTTTTTTTTTTTTTGAGCTTATGCTGTCAACACCAGCTTCTGCAGTTCCTATGAGCTGAGCTTTTGGCTACCTCGAGCTACCTGAGGACCAGCAGGAAACCCATTTAATTAGTTACCCAGAAGTGGTATATCATCAGCTCGTGACATCTGTCACACACAAAGCAGGAAAATCTTCTCATGCTGAATATAGCCCAAATGAAGGGATTCTCTGAAACGGGCATTACCTGATTTGTTCCACCACCTTAAGGCTCTTCCCATGTAGAGCCATAAAAGTCTCTTTTCAGCCAATGGATGATCAGGCTGGGAAGATAAAAGGAAGTCTACACACTGCAGAAAATGTTACTGAGGGACACCTGGGCTTGAGATAAAACGAGTGATTTACAGTGTTCTTGCCCTGATTAGGCCTCCTCAAACTTGACGAGATTTGGTCTTAGCCCTGCGGGTGAGCCATTGCTCAAAGGAGGAAAGTCAGTGTGGTCAACTGGAGAATTTACTGAGTAACTGCCAAGCAACAGGAACAAACTGGCCCCACTGCACGGGGGCATTAACAGAGCAGCAACACCCTGCGCTCCACGTTCAGGGAACGTGTGGGGTACCCAGATCCCCACCAAGGCAGGTACTGCAGCCAGTACATGCTCACAGCCACTCTTCTCCTGGAGCATTCCAAAAGCACATTAAAGATGCCCATCTAAACCATATAGATAGAATATAAAATAAATCAAAGGGGTTTTGCCTTTAAGATATATCAATATGAGTGGTATAATTTCAGGGCTGTCACAAGTATGTCACAAGTAACAGTTTTTAAATTTTCTAGTACAGCTACTTCGCTGACATTTTCTAAGTCACGTGGGGAAATCACAAGGCATTTTACACAAAACTGTTTTCTTCCATTCTTCATTCATTCAGAACTGGATAGCAACTTGCAGTAACTATAACCGCATTCTCTGCTTCACACAAAATATTAGACATAAAGCACATCAATTGCTTTCTTTAGATAATCCCTTTGCATAACCTAATACAAAAATGACACATTTTTAGGTTTACAACGCTGGATTACACTAATCTAAACTACAGCACCCCTGCTACTAGCACAATAGGAAATACAGCACCAGCAGTAACAGGCTCCAAAATGAGGAGCACCAGTATGAATAATGACTTTCATCAAAACTTTAATGACCCATAATTTTGCCTCTGGATATTAACCACACAATCAGTTGGCAAGGGCTCATTACTGATTGAGGTGTTATCGTGTTAATAACAGCATTCTCTTTTTAATTATGATGGTCACACACTAAAATATTTAAGAAAAAACAGCACGGAGACGTTAGTATAAATGATTTCTGATTAACACCTCTGCAGCCTGCTATGAAGTTTCAGACACTTCAGATCATTTTCAGATTGTCTTGGCCTGACCAGTCAGATCTCCCATAGCTGATTCTGCTGTGACATTTCATAATAAACACACAGAGACCCACCTTCGGGCACATCCAGTCAGAAGGCTGTAATGTCAATCTCAGAACAATGTTTTCTGCATTCCACCTACATATTAACACTACCTACAGCTGCAAGGTTTCTGTGACCATAGTGACTTTGGAAACGGCCACCTCTCAGTGTAACAGGGAGCCAGGGCAAGGCAGTCGGTGAGCTGTGCAACTGCCCACTGTGTTTATTCTCTTCTGAACGGTTTCTTGGAATAGTTAAAGCTTCCATTCCTGTGTTGGAAAATAAACAGGAGTTCCTTGCAGGGGCAGAGAGCACGACTAGAGAAGGTACTGAGGCGGCACACATCAATTTTTTTGGATATAGTGTTCCAAGATGCTATCTTGGACCACACGATGAGCAGAAGCAGTTTCGAAAGAGCTTCAGCGAATTCCTAGGATAAACAAGCCCTAAGTGATCCAAGGTCAGGACAATGTAACTGTGGCTTTAAAGCCCCCTCTGCCAAGCCCTTTTCCTCTCTCCTGCCCTTAGTGCTTCTTGGTTAGTCGGGCAGAGGGAAACAACGTCGGGTTGTAACTCCTACCGCTGCTCCTGGGAGCAGGGAAGCTACACGACATTTAAGGCACCCCTATCCTCAACAGTAAAACTGTTATCAGGGCTTATGTTCACAGCTAGGTTTACTAGAAAGAGGAATTTTGCCTGCGAAATCATGAGTACCGCTCAGCAGCAAAAAATAAAGGCGGTATTTTGGACAGAATGAGAAAAGTACCTTAAATGGCTTAAAATAAACCTGAGATACAGTAGTAATACCACATAAAAATAGAGGTGTACGGGTAGACATTGCATTCCTGCCTTAATATCACAGTCAGGAGTGCCTACATGAACAAATCGTACACATTTACATTGCATATTACAGTAACAAACTGCCTAGCAATGAGAAACCAGATGCTTCTTTGGGGAACTTCATGACACCTTGGACCAGCAAAATGTCTCCTGAACTAGGCCAGTAAGAAGGAGTTGCCCGTGATAAACTGTTCTGACCCTTAAAAAATAGAAATGGGTCTAAAAAATAAATATCAGCCACCACTTTGGCCTTTGAAAATCCCCCTGTTTTCATGTAGGCAGGAGCAGAAGGCATTGAAAGTCACAACAACCATGAATAATCACAGCAGTCACCCTGGGAAATGAGAAAGGACAACAGATAACAAGGGAGGGAATATTTTTCTTTAGAGGTCATTGCTTGTCAAGCAAGTACATCACATCATTTGTTTTGTGTCGTATTTGCTTTTGTTTTTTATTATGAGCTCTGTTTTTCCTTCGTGTTTTAATTGCCAAGAGCAGGAAGACAGGGTTGGATTATGGATTACATGCAATGATGACAAAGATAGCAAGGTTTAATAAGGAGGCAAGCTAGCTAGGCATAAAAGAGGAGAGGATGTTCTAGAATACACAGAAGTGTGAAAAAACACGGGAACAGATACATAAAACACTAAAGAGACAAATACATCAGCAACACACAATTAAAATGACCGACCATGCAGCAGTAATAAGAATCTTGCACAAGATAGAGGAAAAAAAAAAAAAAAAAAGAAAAACCACAACACTTGAATGATACCCTTGGGAAGAGAACATATCCATCAATAACAATTTCACATCTTCCCCGGCAAAAAGGACAAAGCAGTGATATGCCTTCCCCCTCCTAAACACCAAAGATTTGCTGCATCCAGTGCAATTTAAAGGCTTAAATGCTATTCCCACTGCAGTTAACAGGAATCTGTAGTATTTAACACCTTGTTAGAGACTACCCCTGCCAATCAGGATTAGCCTGTAAAGAAAAGAATTCCTCCAGCACATTGTGCTCAGCCACGCTAAGCACCGCAGCTATTCTAGTGACAAGAGGAAAAGTGGCCGCTATTCCCCTATCAGCTTTCCTCTCATAATCCCCAACACAAAGTTAGCCAGAACAAGCAGCCAAAAGACAAGAAAAAAAGAATATAAAAAGCAAAAACTGAACTTGGGCTCCGGCACAAACCTGTAAAATACACAGCTGCGTTTTGGCGGCGGGAAGCGCAGCAGTCGCAGTAACCCAGCGCCGCACAGGCAGATGATGCTCTGGGTTTGGGCTCACACTGCAGCTTGTGTGGCAGACAAGCTGCATTTCCCCTATTCCCTGCCCTACGTGGCCTAACGCTCCCGTCCCTCAAACGCGCCCCCCACGACCTGCCCGCTCGGCCCTCGCGCACGGCGGCCGCTCCTCAGAGCGCGGCGGTGCCGCCGGCCTCGCTCCGGCTGCCCGCGCTCCCTCCCCAGTGCCGCCTGGCTGCCTCCCTCTCGCATTCTGATTAATACCCTAGGGACAGATTTTAAAGATTCTGGGGCCAAACTATTCTCGGTGGTGGCCAGAGACTGGACAAGGGGTAACGGGTACAAGTTGAAACACGGGAAGTTCCACCTCCATGTGAGGAAGAACTTCTTTACTGTGAGGGTGACAGAGCCCTGGCACAGGCTGCCCAGAGAGGTTGTGGAGTCTCCTTCTCTGGAGATCTTCCAAACCCGCCTGGATGCCACCCTGTGCCACGTGCTCTGGGTGTCCCTGCTGCAGCAGGGGGTTGGACTAGATGATCCCTAGAGGTCCCTTCCGACCTCAACCATTCTGTGATTCTGTAAAGTATTAACATTAGCCAGTGGCACTGGAGTAGCAAGTAGGTCATTTGGGTCCTTTACTATAAAATAGGTCATGCTGTGACTTGAATAATGGTCAAATTCCACAGCTCTTTAGCAAAGGAGATGCCTTATATGCTGGGAAGGGAAAACAAGGGAAAACAACATGAATGACATGACAATTAACAAAAGAGTGCTTATCCATTAAGTTCAAAATGTAAATATGTTAATGACAGACCCAGATGACTAAAGCCAGGTAATACCAGAACAGAAATGAAATCCTTAAAGTCTTACCTTCTGCAGTTACATATACATCAGCTGTAATGGTAGCTTGAACTGCATCATGACGAATGACAAACAACCTAAGAACAAATACACCATAAATATAATTGCCTAAAAAAGTGTCCAAGAAATACAAAATACAGCAACTAGGAAGCTGAATAGAAATTTAGGAGGAGCTGATTTACCTAAACATCATTTATGAGCAGGGCTTATAAAATTGTGGCCTAATCTTTTATTTTTCATGCAGTACTTTTCATGCAAATATCTTAAATGAAGAGACATAGATAAGGTTTTAGATTAAAAACTTCATAGGCAAGGTAGCTTAGCAAAAGAGTCTGTTCATTAAACAGATAGATTGAGAAGGACAAACAAGATACATTATAATTCCCTTATAGAGATCAGTGGCATGTGTCTATTTAGAAGACTACGTCTAGCTCTTTATTATTTAATCTACTAAAATACAGCAATACTCAGAAGACCAGGGGATGCAGAACTAAGACATTTACAGCTTGCAAAGCCCATGCCCCAAAAGAGAAGGAAGCAATAGGCAACAAATTTGGAAGGACATTATCAGATGAAGACAATGCCAATATTTTCCTTCTTAACACCAGTATGGACTGGCTGCAGAATCCATCCCTACCAACCCACTTGTCATTAAGAGGCCCATTTCCTTAAGCCTTGTGGCGAGGTGATTTCGCGCTGACATGGCTGAGTGTCCATTGTACTCTCAACTATTAAGCACTTGCAGTTAATGAACTATTAACTGCAAGTCCGGCTCATAAATCCCGTGGAGTGTCTCAAGTGTCAACACGAAGCTTTAGAAGGGACCAGCCTTGTTCTCTGCCTGTCAGGGAATCCATCAGTTTTAGAGCGGTCACTAAGACCTCCATTACATTTGCATTTTTAACACTATACAAGCCAATTATTAAGCACTGGCATGGAAGAATTTCTTAACTTATACCATGAAAGCACTCACGGTATACTTATTTAAAAGTTTCCCTTTTCTGTGCATCTTCCCCTAAAAAAGAAATCGGCAGCATTCACTCATTAAGAAATAAAGAGGAAGCAGAAAGCTCTACTCAGAGAGGAACAAGAAATTCTGAATAGGTAACGGGAAACAAAGAACCCAGACTGCACAAGTCCTAACAAAATGCTGACATCCCAATGAACAGGGGCTAATGTTGCACTCACAACTTTAACACCTCTTTGATATACAACAAAAAATATTTTTCATGGAAATGGGTTGTAGAAGAGGAGATGCATAATGGATGAGACAAAAGCAAATTATCTTCATTCCCTAAGGGAATGCCTTTTGTCTCACATATAGGTCATGCCAGCATTCATATTTTCCGTATTCTTTATAAAGCCATTCAAGCATTATAGATTATTATGTCAAATTGGTACACTGGGATATTTTCATTGCAATTAATATCTCTTGTAAGGAGCTTTGTACAATGAACTCAAATATCACCAAAAGCAATTAAAATCTATCAGAGATGTGAAATGAAAGTTAGGGTTAGCTTAAGGGGAAAAGTGGTGCAACATACTTTATTGGGGTATGAGAAGCAGGGCACAAAATTAACAGAAAATTACCTCAGCAAGGCATGAATTTAGAAGGTCACCAAAACAATAGGATAAAATAAATCATTCAGTAGCAAAAAAAAAAAAAAAAAAGAGAAAATACAAATGGAGCAATCGGATACTAACTCCAAGGCTGTATTTTGGTAATACTTTCTTCAGTCTTATGAATGAAATGAAAGGGAAGAAGAAGAATAAGCAAGATTTCAGTACATCGAACTCAAACTTTTGAGCGTTCCATTTGAGACATCATGAAGGAGCTTACTTCAATATACCAATCATGTTTAAAGGTAAATCTGCTTGAAACAAATGACTGAATGGCAACCTTTTAGAACTTATAAGTGTGTATGGCAGTGTATGCGTATTATACCACTTTATTCTGAATGCCCAATACCGAATCTTCAGATAAGCACCTGCCTTCCTTGCATGCTTGGTGGAAAGAGGTATGTGCTTGTGCGTTCATCTTTAACAGAGAAACGGAGCACATTCTTAGACAACAGTTCTCACAACAGGACATTTCTATTTTGCTTACCACCTTCTACTGACAAATACAGGTCCCAACTTCCTCAAGCTGCAAATGGCCAGAACCCATATTCCAGGCCTACCTTTCACCTCTGACAGTTGTTCCAGTACCTGAATTCAGACATTCAGCAAGTCCCCTGGCAAGAGGACTTCAGCTTGAAATGGGCATCTTTTTTTTTTTTTTTCAAAATAAGTTTTGTGAGTTTTTGGAGGAGGGGCGGGTTGTTTGTTTTTTATTGTGAGCATTTTAGTTGCTCAAGCACTTGGAGAGGTTTCAGGCCAAAGTAGACAAGCTTTGCAGTAGGCAGTGCTAGAAGCAGACAGCCCTGCAGGACTCGCAGCCCAGTGCCTAAAGCTCAGTGCGGTCGGGAACGCGAGAGCGGGACCTGGCAGCGCACACTGACGCTCGGCGCGGTGCGGCACGCTGCAGGGCAACGTGGCCCGAGCGCGGGCTCACATGGGCACTGCCGGGCTCCTCTTTGGCTCTCCATGACATTTCTGAGCTGGCCTTCACAGGCCAGAGCAAAAGGTTCTCTTGGCTCTTATTTGTATCACTTTGAATTTCCGCTCAGTAGCAGGCATGAGACAGAATCTCTGATTAAGTGCAAAATTCAGCTAACCCTCAATTACTAAATGCCATGGACATGCATGAAGATAACTGCACTGTCCTGCCTTTTTTTTTTTCTCTCAATTCAAGAAGACATTCTGGAGAGTTAACATTTGCTTACGCCACTCATGGGTCACTCTCCCCAGCCATAGGACAATCCACTCTGCAAGCAGAGTGGATACAGGCTATGCAACACACAACTTTGTTGCAGGGTTTTCAAATGTAAATCGAAAATACATCTTTTCCTTTAAGTATGGATTAAATCTATACGAGGCGAAGACTGGTTCATTCCACCATCAGTGCCCCGTTTAATGAAGAGAGCCTGTTCAGAGTCTCCCTTCCAAGGATCTATCTGTCCCTTTGCTTGTGTGCGGACAGCGCGGCCCAGGAGCAGGCGGCCAGGCCCTGCGCCGCCAGCCGGGGCTGTGCGGGACGGGGCCAGCGCGAGGCAACGACTGATGAACAAGCGGCCGCGTCGGTTGATCTGGAGAGGGAAAAGGACAGATGAGCGCTATTTCAAAAATCAATATAAAGCGTTGGCGAGCCTTCAGTTCTACTGAACATGGCAATGAAACCTGAATTCCCATAAAAGTAACAGATTTTTTATTGTTTTCAAAACTAACATAACAAAGAACGTAAGTGCCATGGCTAAAGTATTTAAACAGCAGCGTGCATGGGCCGAAGCCTGTGGATCCTCGGAGCCCCCCCTCTTTAAAGGAGTTGCTTGTTGCTGGCATCCCCAGAAATGCTGCCAGCAACAGAGCACCGCGTGCCAGGGACTGGCGCTGACAAGCCCAGCAGGAGCGTAGCAGCCACCACGTGCCCAACCCGCAGGGCCCCCCGTGCAGCATTTCAGAGGCACACACGCTGCAAGCCCTGCGCAGGGCACGAGGAGCAGCCGGGGAATCTGGGGGGCTTGGGAAGAGCAGCACCAAGGGGTTATTCCTGCCCCACACTGGCACCACAGCTTCCTGGGGTCGGAAGGGAATCTGCTCGGGGACCAAAAGCGACCACATCCGACACTTAAGTGGCTGTCACTTAGTAATAAAGACCTATGAGCACCTAACCCCAAAGCTTCTTGGCATCTGGAATCCAGATTCAGAGCTGGAGTGGCAGTGCTCAGGTTCCAAAGATTTTACTTTTCTATGGCAGAGCATTTTCTAATTCAAGCTGTTCAGCTCAGATTGCTGTACAGATGGAAAGTTCAAATCTTGATAATAACCACTGTGTTTGTTAGAAGGTTTGGAAATTCAAAAATTCAAGTTTAACTCAGTTTGGAGATGGCAAATGCTAACCACATTATTTCACTACATTTTGGAGTCCATTTTTTCATAGTTTTTAATAAAAAGCTTTATCTTACTCTCTGAAATATTTTATGGTAGGAGATGGTGGATGTGGAAAGGGTAGACAAAAATGTCAGCACTGTGGCAAAAACAGTATTTTTTATTTTTAAAAAATGAACCACTTTTACTTCAATAGCCTATAAATCCAATACTAATAGTAAATGCTGCAAAGTCTCGTAAGGTCTATAATATATCTTCAGGGCATTCAAACATTCTCATTTAAATCCTCATTTACATAAAACACATTCAAATAAAATCAGATTTTAAAAATGCCCCTTCTCTTCAACCATTTTTCTATGTTCTGAGAGGTGCTATAAGTAGAAAATGTCCTAGTCCGTAAACAAAATTAGATTCCAGTAATTGCAGGTGACAATTATCACCTTTACATTTAGCGAGGCAATAGGGTAAACCAATTATTTTAGGGTGCACTGTTCATTCCCTTTTATAACACATTTTTAATGTGCTTTATATTGTCTTAACTAATGCTTACAAACTGTTGAGCAACAGGAGAGAAACAACCTTAACACACTAAAGTTTCAACTTAGAGCTTGACGTGCTAATTAAGCAATGTATTTTCATTCCTTCTAAGCATGCCCTTAGTTGCCTGTCGGAGGAGCAGGTCTGTGGCAGGGCGCCTGTGCAAGGCCGAGCTGAAGAGATGAAAGGAGGGCAGTTGGGGGTACCTGCATGCCCCTGCAGCTACTGCATGAACAAATCCCCATTATCTGCTTTTTGGGGACCTCCCACGCCACCCAACTCGCTCGTGCTGGAACCATAAAGACCTTGCAGACCTTGTATTTAGCCTGTCTGAAAAACAGAGCCCCCTCTCCCCAGCAGTGCCTGCGGTTTGTCCTGTCACTTTTCGTGCTGGCGCCAGCAGAGAGCAGAGGAGGAGGATGTGGAGGGGAGCAGGAGGGGAACCCAGTGACAGAGCAAAGGATCAGACTAGAAGACAGGGACGGAGACACAGGCTGCATCACCCGCCCAACACGGCCCCCACGGCCTGGGACACCATGTGGCTGTCCCAGGTCCCACTGTTTGCTCTCAGCAAGTAGTTGGGAGGCCTGGGAAACGTGTGGCCCTGCGGTCCTACCTACCAGGGAGCGGGGCTGCCTCGAGAGGACAAGGAATTACAGGAATTACACTGCTGCCCAGTCAACTTGCTGGACCAAAAAATGCCCTCGTTGCTGCTGTCCCATTTGGATCCATACGCCAGAATGTTAGAGTTTTCCCATTAAAAAAAAATCACAAGGAAGGAAACATAATACAACTACCAAAAGCTTGTCACATCCATCTAAATTCAGTCCCATATGCCTGTCTGTTACTAACGATCCTTACCTATATCAGCACAAACTGTTTTCCATTGCACCTTTGTCTCAATTCGGGCTTCCTTCAGTGTGCTCCCTTACCTCTGGAATGTCCTTTAAAGGACTTTAAAGCCCTACTAACTTTAAAGCCTCGTATGTTTTACACTTCTCTGAAACATATGGCATTGACAGGGTCCTATATGGTGCAGTTTACACACAAAAGCAGCTGCTCTCCTGTCTCTAGTGAAGGAGAAAGTAGAGAAAAGCAGGGGTGATAGCACATCATGAACATGACACTACCATAAATCAGTTCCTTAATCCCCATTTCTTGTAGAAACAGCTTTAAAAAAACACCAACTAGCCATTATTTCCGGGCCCCATCATATATAGGGTTAGATATGGTTTTTTCTCCTTTTCATCACCAACAATGTGGATGATTTAAAGATATTTACTATGAAGTGCCTGGGCTTTTGGCATATTTTCTTCTGTACTTTCCACATCCCACAGGATAATGCCGTGGCATTCGATGTAATTACACTGGAAACTATTTTCACCTTGTTGTCTAAATCCGTTATGGTGCTTATAATGGCTTCACACATGAGGAGTTTTTTAAACTGCAAACACAAGAGAGACAGGAACACTTCCAATAAACGTACCCTCACATGCCTCTCTAGTACAGAACGGCTCCTGGAAGGGCACTTACCTGTTCTTCCAACACTCCCTGCCAATCAAGGCATTTTCCTCATTTCCCACTGGGAGTTCCTGGGTGCAGACAACTAAGGGCAGCTTCGGTACTACCAGAGCCTTCCTACTAAAAGTATCATCTCCGCAGTTCATTGGAAGCAGGGTAATAGAAACATTTTGACAAGGAGAACTAACAGACTTTAAGAGGGCTGCCATCAAATCTCAGTGGGACAGACAGATGCTAAAATGTTACCTAAGGAGAGGCAGTCTGTTAGCCACAGATCTGTAAGAGCAGAGGGCATTTTTCTCTTCCGCACATCCTATAGAAATATTTGCATTCAAATCAGCGTACATGCAAAGGATGGCATAACAGTTTACTATAAATAACAATTTAGTTTCAGTGTAGTTACACTTCAGGGGACAGATGTATCATCCCCTGAGCATTCTAGAGAGCAAGTCACAAATGCACTTGTCAAAAGTGCTCTTATCTTGTAACACATAGCATTGACTTAAGGGTATTAATTGTACATAAGATGTGTCCTATTGAGACATCACAAAGCCAGCACTTTGGAGGATTACTGCTGGATTAGCAGTTTTATTTTTTAAGAACTGGTCTTTAGGAGACTAAGGCTGACTGTAAATCTGGCAAGGTACATAGTGCACTTACACTGCTTATTCTCTTTGTAAAGAACCATGGAGTCAGTTGGCAGTTTAACATGTGAGGAATGATGGGAATAAAACCTTGCTTTTCTTTACTTGTGCCGGGAAGCCCTCAGTGAGATCATTGCTGCATTTACAACCTTCCTTTATTTCACCCTTTATTAGCAGAGTAGCAGCTCTGCAGCAAGCTGACCTGTCACTCAGCACACAGGTTACGGCCAGGTCACCCTGCCCCTACTGCTCCTCTGGTAGAGAGGCGACTCATCCGTCTAATGAATCCTTAGCTAACCCAGCTCATGAATAGATTAACACTGGCAGCAGTGAAGAAGGGAACTTTCTTTTTCCTGATTGATCGTGGTTTGGATAAAAATATGTAATAATGAATGTGCAGTGAGAATCCTAAACTATTTGCTCTTCCTGAGCATACAAGACAAAGGGGAAGCTTCCAGGGCATTCAGCACTAATATGGATCACTTTCCAATGCAAAGAGGCACCAGAACAAGCATACGGTGGGGAAAAGAAGGTCATTCCACAGTAATGCCAAGTTAAAACAAGCCCTGCAGGAAGCAGCTCCGGGCATTCTCCCCAGGCTTCACAGTGCAACCGTTGTCGGCGATGCAAAATTACACCCAACTACAAAGTACCTAAAGGCAGCGAGGACAACTATTATGTTGATTTTGTACGTGCCACAATTTCCTCACGTGTCCGCCAGGACGGTTGCGTGACCTTGGCACTGGAACAACAGAAGAGCCTGTGAAACCCACAGGCACACACCGAGCAGAGAAACGCCTTAGAGGAACGGCGCGCGCAGAAGCTGCTCCGAGGCGCTTGCGAAGGCTCATGAATTTCAGCTCCTTCCCAAAACAGAGCAGCCCTCGAACAGCGATTACACACGCAGGGCTTGCCTTAGCAGCTCTGCAGAGAAAAATGTTGCAAAAGCAGTCTTTTATCTTGCTTCTGAAAATTAACATAAAGATACATTATCGGGAAAACAGCACTGGAGCTCTAGGATCTTTCCTGTTTCAAGATCTCAGAGCACTTTATAGACATGACTTAAATTATCCTGCAATCAACTGTATTTCTTACTTACATGTGGAAAACTGGAGAAGCAGAAAAATCAACCGAACAGGATCACAAAGGCATTATGGAGAACAGTTATACAAACACCCCTTCTTCTTTCACGAAACATAATCATGACTGTTCAGAGGTATGCAGGAAAATTAAAGCAGATCTGCCATAGGCGTGGGGTCAACATACACGTTAAAACATCCCCTGCATCAGCACAAACGCTCCCCTCCACCACGAGGGAGGCTCCCTCCTCCCTAGGACGTGCAGGAGAGGGCACAGAGCCCCTTCCACGGGAAGCTCTGCACCCAGCAGGCCTGATGTTAGGGCTCAAGACACTGCAGAAAACTTTGAGTCCAACAGGTTCATGGTCATGTTTTAAAATTGAACCATATTTTAAGTATATACAGCACCAGCTTTCTACAGTATCTCCCGATGTTTATTGGTAATTTTAACTTTTACAGTCACTCAGAACTGTCCTAAGACCTCCTTAGCAGGTAAACCTCACCCAGGGCATTTCTTCCAGCCCAGGTACCATGAACCTGCAACCCCTCTTCTTGGCAGCTGTAACTGCCCAGCAGCAGGGTAGGC
Organism: Tinamus guttatus; assembly: GCF_059628265.1. Lineage (NCBI taxonomy): Eukaryota > Metazoa > Chordata > Aves > Tinamiformes > Tinamidae > Tinamus > Tinamus guttatus. The sequence continues at coordinate 5,993,561 of NW_028288747.1, forward strand.
GGGAATTTGGGCTAAGTTTCTGCTAAACCGAGATTATAACAACTTCACAGCCTCGTTACAAGCGTTACGGAAAATAGACTGGAGCAATGCTTTGATGAGCCGTATGAATATATTCAAAATATGTGCCCCAAGGTTCATAGCAAATTGCAAATCGTAAGGCTGGCAGACACATCCTAGTAGCACCATAAAGTATAGCTTTTAATTCAAGTTCGGTGAATTTCCCAATATTCTAGTCAAGTATATGAGACTGTAATGGGCCAGGTAGACATATTTCCATTTAAAAACCTGACCACTGCTGAGGTCATAATCCTTGTCTTTGTAAAAATAAATGTTGGGCAAGTACGTTTAAAGAGGTCAGGTTTGAGGGCAGGTGCCCCACACTCACCGAGGTTTCCCATACACCGAGGAGAGAGTAGAAACAATAGAGCTTGTGTTTGAGTTTTGATATGAAGTTTGATGAAACTCCAACTTTAAAATTATTTTTGTCTGAGGAAATTCTATTTGCCAAGTCAAATAGGACAGGCTGAATTTCAAAGACTTGGATTCTCTAACACCTAATCTAGAATTGCTTGAGACTGTTCTGAGAAGAGTGGGGGTTCTCCAAGCCGCTGCTGGCCACCGCAGTGGCAGAGCCAGTGTCCCCAGGGACAGCAGCAGCCACCTTCACTCTGCCTGCATGGAGGTCCTTGTCTTCTGCGTGCCGAGATGACAGAGCCTAGAAGCTACTTCACGCTGTCAGCAAGATGCCGGGCCTGCACCGATACATCCTAGTAGCGCCTGTTAGCGCAGACCTGCTGCCGGTTTGGAAGAGGTGGGTGACTCTCCCACTGAACTGACTCACAGCCAGTGGGAGGAATAAATTCACTCCCCGCCGCTGCCTCCATGGAGACATGGAGGTGAAAACACCCTCGACTCGCAGGAGGACCCTCCAGTAGGCAGAACACTCCGGTAAGAGACGAATGCTCACGATCATCACCGTATTGAAAGGTCACAATTAAGTTAAAACAAAAAGCTATATTTAACCAAACCTTTCAGAACTTCTCTTAACAGTGATGTGCAAGAGGAGTTTGGGAATTATCTACATTATTCTAATTAAATGGCAAGGTTCTTCACTTCATGTGAGAGCAAAAGAAAAGAAAACGTAGGCAAATAAGTGGAGCCAGCTCCGAAGTGGGTTGCTGACAAATTAAAGCTTCTGAACTCTGCTTGCAGGAAGGCAGGGAAGGGATTAAAAACTGAACTTCTGTGGCAAATCTGCTGTCTTATTCCAGAGAAGCAGAACCAATTTTAAAGAAGGACTTTCAAATAACAGGCAAATTGGCAACTTCCTAAGAAAGAGGAGGATAAGCTCTAAGTAGTTAGGTTTATCAAGCTCAAACTTGCTTTCAAAAGGGGTACAGAAAATAAGGGGAGACAGAAATAAGGAAAAGACAGAAATAAGGAAAGCAGGACAGTTTGCCCAAGAGTGAGCCTCAGCTTACTTATAAGAAAAAAAACTGATCAAAGCCTGCCAAAACTAGAGAGTGTTTTAGGTCTTGTTAACCCAAGTGACAAAATGGGACTTCACTGCTGTTGTTAACAGCAGCACGGGAGCTACTGAGCCCAGCTGTGCTGGGCCGAGGCAGGACCGCCTGCCCCACGGGAGCGGATCCTCACCCGAGACAGCACCGTTCTGGTTCCAAACACAGGAGAGACAGCACCGTTCTGGTTCCAAACGCAGGAGAGACAGCACCGTTCTGGTTCCAAACGCAGGAGAGACAGCACCGTTCTGGTTCCAAACGCGGCCTCCCTCCTTCCTGCCACCGCCGCAAAGTGACCACGTGCCACAACAGAGAGTCATCCCCAAAGGGCTCAGGCCTCGGGTGACACCTCATGGGAGCAGTTACACACTGCTGGGATGGAAGCGCCTCGCAGCCGGGGAAGGCCATGGCCATGCAGTGCAGCCACCACACTGAGACACAGGCGCTGCAGCTATCAGCAAGGCTGCTCCCGGGAAAACCGCAGGGGCAACTTAAAAGCACAACTTGCAACACAGCAGGAGCCGCCTCCAGCCGCTCGCAAGCGCCCAGCACCGACACCAGTCCCGGCACCGGGCTCGCACAGCGCACGTCGGAGCCAACAGCACTGCAACAGCAGCAAAGAAACCCACTGGAACGCCACGGAAACAGGAAAACCTCCTGTGCTATTACAGCACCTCGGATCATTCCCTCCTTTTTGGATTAAGCTCAGCTGATAGCGTTTTTACTGCTCCTGTGGTGGCACACAGACAAACGAGGAAACTTGACCAATGTCTGCACCTTTCTGCAGGGATAGTCCTGCTCAGAAAGGCTCCTCGTTTTGCTAAAGGCTCAGGTTTCTGCTTAGCCCATGCGACTGCCTTAGTCAGCCCTGTGGTCCCCCAGCCTTTCTCCTGTTGCGGCTCTCCCACTTGGTGCTATTCAATTCAGTGCTCACTGGGCCAAAATGAAGAGAACTGACTATACAGGCAGAGGAGACACAAGAGTGGCAACTGGAAACTCAGCACATGTATAATTTATATCCAGTAGAGCTGTTCAAACCAGAGGGATTGAAAGATCCACCTAGAAAAGCCAAAATCCTGCTAATTGGGCAGGGATAGTAGGGGATTACCTGGGATACCTTCTGCTGCCTGGGACAGCAGCAGTGTATGTTACAGTGACTTCATCCACTCGAGCTGTGACGTTTAACCAACTCTATTTTGCCTTCAAACGTGTAGCAAAGCTATGCATATTACTCGTATTATTCTTCTTTCTAAGAAACACATTTCCACAGAGTCCTAATTAAGAAGAAAGCCCCATTCAAGCAAGTAAATCACACGCTTTCTTTCAGGATGCATGGAGGCTTGCTCTGGAGAACTCGTGGTGGAGTGGATGGAGGTAGCCTGTCTCATTGGCACAATATCCTCTGCTCATGTTAACACTTCCTTAAGGTCTGTAAGGACTGTAAGGAGCGCGCTGCAGCAGTTTTAGAATGAAGTTTTAAAATGAATCTCTTGAAGGGATGGGTAATTTATTTCTGGAAGGTGTTAAGTTTGAGGAATGAGCACCGTATACTTAGGCTTAATGCTCCTAGTTGGGCAGCTCATCTTTTAGAAAGAGTCTTACAGTCTATCCCAGCACAGCCCCTTTCCTTTGGTCAATTATGACTAACATCACAACTGTGCATCACCAGTGTTGTCTTACTTGAGAAAACAAACCTGTGAATTAAACATGTGCTGATAGACTGTTTAAAGTTCACTGTGGAAAGAGCATCAACACTTAACGATCTTTCAAAACCTTGGCTCTTCCTCTAGTTCACTCAAGAAGTAGATTCTGAAGCAATTCCATTCCTTGGACTTTCTCTTTTATGAACTAGTGGTAAAGCTGAACTTTAACAATAAAAAATAAGAGGAAAAACTAGCCGCGGTAACAAGAGTAAAATTACAGTTACGTATTATGTAGTTATATATTTATACATATTTAAGTTTGGAAAAGTATTGTGACACCAACAGTGGTAGGCCAGCTTTCAACTGATGAGGATCTAAGCAGAAAAATTCGCAGTAGACTTTTGTTTGTGTGCATGAAGCATACAGGGCAATGGGCTTTTAACAGAGCAGCACTGTACAAAACAGGAATAGTACAGGTTGTTCATTATCAAGATAAAACCAACTAGAATATTTTGCTGTTATATGCTGAAAAAGAGGAAGGAAAAAGCATGCAGAATGTTTTTTTCCCTTGTTTTCTTTCTGACAGCAACTTGTGCATGAACTATGAGGGTGAATATAAACTCCTAATGTAATCTAGGTGCCACAAGATTTTCAGTAAATTAAGCTTTTCTCCCTTTGCATTCCTCAAGTTGTCAACATACCTCATGAGGCACCCACGTGAAACTACAGGCAACTGTAGGTGTCCTGCAGTCACTCTCCTGCCCTACAGCGTGACAAGCCACAGCCCACGTCGGGTCTGGCTGCATGGATGCGCTGTGTTTACCTGATCATCATTCTTCCCCTGGGGAAAATAAAAGTACTAAGAGGCAAGAGAACAAAAACAAAATTTGTCCAAAGGTATTTAAAGTAGACTTCACCCTGCAGTTAGGGTTTCTTACATAAAATTACAAAATCTCAGCAAAAAGAATCACGTGAGCAGCGCTCCCCTAGAGCACGTAAGAGGTCAGCATATCCATAATGGCACAAAGGGCACCATCAGCTCCCAGGCTAAATGGAACACTACAAGTTTGATTTGGTGATATGAAAGAAATTTTGAGTGTGCCCTGACAGATGAGTTAATGGAGAAATTACAAAATACCCCCTAACAGGCTCTTTCTGTAGCATTACAATTTAGGAACATAATTCCCCTTTGCACTATCAGTCAGGGATTATGCTTTAAAAAAAACAGGGACACATAACCCTATTAATTGCTTATAGGTATCTTCTCACAGTGAAATGTAACATTATTCTTTTAATGGTGAACATAAAATATTTAATTAAGTGCATTTTGCTCTATTTTATTACATAAGAAAATATCACTCCCTCCAGCCAGTATCTAAAGTAGATTTCACACCATTAGTTTTTGCTAACAGCAGCTAAAGATCAATTAAGTCGGTATATTTTTACTACATTAAATAAACCAGAGGGGTTGAATGATTTTTGTTTATGTTCTCAATGCTATAATTTGTTTTCATTAATTTTCACTTAAATAATTGCTACGTTTAAATCACTGCAATTAACACTAACATTCAAATACATTAAAATATTTTGTTGCCATAAATTAATTTTCATCAAAATTGACGTCTCTCACCGACACGTAGTAAGTTACAAGCAAACAGGCTCTTATGGGCTTCACTAGTTTCTATTCATTAGCTGAACATTCCCATGTAGATCAATAAGGCAAATACAACACCAGCCACAGGCCAGCAGCTAGTCCATGTCCCACATACACAAGTAATGTAAGTTAATTTGGTATTATTCAAATGTCCAAGGGAAAACACCCGTTTCAGCAGCTCCCTGAGTGAGCTCACGTCCCCTGGCTTCGTATGGGCTCGTCAGTGCGTACAGGAGGCAGGGCGGCAGCAAGGCCAGCTCAGGGCGAGGGGTGGCAGAGGGCAGAGCGGAGATCCTGCCTTGGGGAGACAGGGCACATGGTAGGAGACTAGGGCTAGGCTGTGGTAGCACTCCTGGCATCTGCTGGGGGAAAGAGCCCAGGAATCCGGGGGGAATGAGCCCGCGTAGGCGGGATGGAGCGGAGCGGTGAGACGGCAGCGCGGAAGGCGGCCGCGCAGCGGGCAAGGCGGCCGCGAAGGCCGGGAAGGCCAGGCCGGGAAGGCCTGGACTAAGCAGCAAGAGTGAGCGGCTCCTCTGCCCCCAGGCCGAGCCAGCAGCATGGGGTAGCACAGACGCCTGCGCTCGTCACCCGCGAGAAACTTGTGCCCACCACCTGCATCCTGGGGATCGCTCACTCAGCTGAGTTCTGTATCTCTATACTAGACTTTAAGAAATAAATTCTTCCCCAAGTTGCCTAAGAGAAATGAGTAGCACTGCTATTGTAAAAGAGAACAATTCATTTCAATAACCTGGGTTATGAGCTAAACCTAAACTAGTCTGGCTCTACTGATTTCAGCTGATGCACAGCTGAGATTAATAGGCTATCGACGTTTGCATTCACACACACAGACCAGAATGACCGTAAAACAAAATCCCCTTGTTAGCAGCGAAAGAAGATGAAAAGCGACCTAAACCTATAGAGGTTAAGAGTGGGATAAAAGCCCATCAGAGGCATTGCTCTGTGCACCCTAGGTCAGGGGTAGGATCTCTGGGAGAAGACTCCTGATGGGGTAGATGCACCCCCACTGCACAGCTGCCCTGCTCAGCAGGGAATCCTGAAGGGGATTTCTGAAAGACAGCAGTGACTGAAGGGTGCAGAGGTGTATAAAAGGCAGACTCTAACACAGGTGTCGTCTAGAACACCTTTTAAGGGGCATGTGAAGTTCTTTTTCCTGCCTGGTGAGCATTTTGCACACTGGCATCAATAGAAGTGTTTTTGCATCTCCATCCAGCAGATGGAATCTTTATGCGAGTCTATTTCGCTAAGTAAGGAATTGGGATTTGAGTTTCTTCAGGTCTACGAAGCACTGAGCTTAGGTCTCCCACATCTTAAGCAGGTGTCCTAAGCAAAAATATAATATACACAACTTGATCTAATACTCACATTTCAGAATTGCAGCAACCATGGCTATGATTTGCGCACACATGGTCACATCAAAGTGTTTTACCTGGAAGATTTTTGTAGAACACTGGAGGACCTAAGCACTGGGAATCGACACTGTAAAATCCACAATCAGAGCCTAACTGATGTACCTCTGCCTTCCTAATCCCAAGAAACTAGGCAGGCTAATTCCAGAGGTAACAGGAATTAAACTGTTTTCTCTGATTCACTTAAGCACAACCGGATTCCCAAGGGAGGCTGACCTGAAGCCTTGTTTTCTAGTATATCACCATACAACAGTGTTTAACATATAAACCATTCATAACCATCTCATGCAACTCCTGATAGGACAGATAGACCTCAAGTGCTCCACTGATAAAGTTTTATGTATTTAACCCTTTAGCAGGAAAAACCCCTAGATAAGAGCCAGCACACTGCATAATGCAGTTCATTTTCAGATTCTTTCCAGTATGTACTTACATAGCCTCCGGGGTAGTACTCAGCACTGCTAGATGAAAAAATATTTGCAGATCACTTTATGCAGTCAGGTCTTTGGGAAATGTATTTGGTATTTCAAGCAGCTTGATAGTTGGTGTAGATGAACTTATTGCATATTCAGATTCCCTCTTGAATTCCTACCTGCCATTGAAAAACAAGAGAATGTGAGTTATAAGACCCTAAAGCAGCGTATGCAAAGGATTAATCATGTTGCAATCTGGCTGGGCACTGAATGTCACCACTGCTTCACACAAAAAGCAGCCATTGAAAGTGCAATTACTAGACTGTAGATAAAGTGAGCCATAAAATGAGAAATCTCATACTTGGCAGTGCACTGTCAAGCGTTCCCCATTAAGGGACAGAAATAAAATGTTTATGAACTAATTTATTCAAAACATGTTTGTAACTGTCCATGGTTAGTACTGTTTGATCCCAGAAAAGGTTCAGCTAATTTGAGTGGGGAAGACACAAAGCCACAAACTCTGAGCAGAACCAGATAGCAGATGCACCAGGGTTTGTCTGGGGCTTTCTGAAACAAGACTATCAGAAATATTACCTACAGTCAAATCACCTGAACTCACTGCTCCCCTGTGAGTCAGAGCAGCTCACTGTTTCTCTGCTTGTATTGCGCAGATAACCATTGTGCGTGTTATTATAGCTGTGTCTCTCCTGCTGTCACACACACTGCCAGGAAACCTTTTTTTTTTCCCCTTTAAAAAGAAAAGAAAGAGAGAAAAACAGTGTTTGTTTATGATCTCACTGGTGTCCCTGGACATCAATATTGGAAGAAATACTGAACTGCACAACATGGACGTGGAATAAATAAATAAATGCTGTTAATATTATATTAATAAGCTGAAAGGCATTGCCTTTTGTATTTCGAAAAGAGCAAGACAGAAAGAAAGAAATGATTTTTAAAAATCTACAACGGCTGTCAAAATTTAAAATCAGAACGTAAGCTGCAGAAAGGTAAGTCTGGATAATAATAGTGTAATACAGAATTGAATACCCTCTAAAAGCCACAGCTGAGCTTTTGCAAAACAAAATGCAAAGGCTAATACTCCACCAGAAGTGTTTGAAAAGGCAGTCTTGACTCCCTAAAGGTAATTAAAATTTCCTTTACCTGTCTCAGCCTGAGCGGCTGCCAGTATGTACATCCAATACAAAGAATAGAACACAGAGCAAACTTTAAGCCTGAAAGGCTACTAAAGCTACCTGTTGGCATGAAAAAAATAAATAAATAAATAACATGGCAGATTATTCAGTTAACTATAGCCCGGAAGGACAGGGACACTCAGAGCTCATCCTGCTCTCACTCAAAGTTACGCGCATGCAAAACTCATGTAAGCGCGGTGTGAAAAGAGTGTTCCAAACCTGGCGGGATTCGGCTCCGCGAGGGAGCTGCAGGAAGCACCTCAGCCTTGGAGCTCAACCTTGCCCTCTCAGCAGGACAAACCGTCTCCTTTCACAGGCCCCCAGCACACGCACCAGCCCAAGGACAGCTTTTCCTCTGGAAAACACGCAGCGTTTTCAGGCCAACAGTGACGGACCTGCCACACAGGCCTGCAGGTTTCCTGACGCCCGAGGGCCCCCGGCGGCCCTGAGGCGCCGCGCGGCTCCGTGCGGCCTTGCGGGCCGCCGCCAAACGCCACAGCCACGAGCGCCGCGAGCGCTTGATACTTGCCAGGAAAATGGCATTGCTCGTTTCCCTAAAGAGGATTTTCTAACTCCTATGCCAAAGGAGCTCATAAAAAAGCACTTTTCCTTCCCTTTCTGAATGATTTTTTATTGATTTTTTCTATTACCTTAGAACATAAGTGCCACCATTGGCCAGCTCTTTGAGAAGCTCTCAGCTGGCAAACACGAGGCGAGAGTAGGCTATATTCATGTTAAAAACAAGCACTTCTACCAAGTAGTGACACCCAAGCTTCATTCCATAGGGTTCATCTTACAAGGCGATGGCACATTCAGGAAAAACATCCTACCTAATTTCACAGCAGATCAGTAGAATAATTTTGTCACTGTTATATCAATCCAAAATACACTGAATATTTTGAAAATTGTGAGACTTCTTGGATATCCTGCCCTGTTGCACCTTGTGAAGAAACGGACTCAGTCTGGGGTGCAGAGTGAGACAACTTTATTTCCAAACCAACTTCTTTTTATACTTTCTCAACACAAGTGTTGCAAAGCTCACAACCAATCAGCATCTGGCCACCTGCGCGGTTGTCTGGCTTTGTTTCTTTTCTTCTGGCAAGACACGTCGCACACAAGGCAGGGGGAGGTGTTCCTCAGTCCTCGTCTTTCTCGGCTCTGTCCCCCATCTGCTGCAAAGACTGACACCCTTGTGGTTAACTATCTGCTAACAAGGTACTATTGTCTTTGAACAAGCCTCCACATCTCACCCTTCTTTATTTGTTTTTGTTTGAACAGCCATGACTTAATTAAATGATCTATCCTTAAACACATAACAAGAAACAAAGCAGGCACACTAACAATAAACGAAATATGCCAAACATCAACAGGCTGTCCTACTAGACAGGTTACAAACGGATTTACTGGACTAGATAGTATAACATGTCCTGTCAAATTTGATTGGCCAGAATTACCCATATGTAGGTTTTAGCTTGGGACAGCATCCACTGCTGTGTGGATGATGTCACGGTGGTGTGGATGATGGTGATGACTGTGTTAAAAAAGGCTTAATCCATCGAGCAGGTACCCATCTTGGCCCTGAGCCTGTAGAAACACAAGCATATCCTCTACCCCAGGTTATTAAAGAAAAAGGCCCTTCCCACTGATTTGTCTGTGGGTTTTTGATGATAACCTGGGCTTTATCCTGAACTTTGTGTTGTCTCTGTGAATCAAAATGTTGGTATATAGGGGGGCCCTCTTCTGTCCAGCGATTTAAAAAATTCAACACATAGCAAGCTTTCGCTATGCGTTCCTGTGGGGATAAGCCTACACTCCCCCTTTTTTGTTTTTGTAGTTCAAAGAGGTAATAGAGAAAGAGAGTTGAAAGACTGTATGATTTTATGTCCTGGAAAGTGAATACTTATCTGTCCTGGATAATCTGCCAAGGCACACTGAAAAACAAAAGACTGGTGAGTCAAAAAGGTTAATTGTTTTGTATCAAGTGGTAAATAAATAATATTAGGCTCTGTGCCATCTAGAAACATCAAACGCTCTCTTCCTTTTTGAATAACCATTGCAATCATATCAATAGCGGTGGTGACAGTTTTGCCAAAATTATGAGGCAGAAACACCCACTCTAAGATTATTAATGGACATGCGTCCTGTGGTATCCATTGTGCTAATAGGCCATAAGGTTGGAAGCTAGAATAAAAAACAAAAAGACTGACAGGATAATTCTGCTTTCGTCTGTGAACAGTCTGAGTGGTTAATTTGTCCACAACTTTACCAAGCGCAGCTCGCGCGGGAGGGGTGAGCTTTCTTGAGGATGTCAAACTCGTGTCTCCTTCTAAGAGCTTAAATAGAGGATGTAATTCTTCTGTGGAAATTCCTAAGGAGGGACGGATCCAATTAATAGTTCCCAAAAGTTTTTGAAGATCATTCAAAGTCGTTATGTCTGTCTTTAGGGTCAATGATTGTGGTCGAATTTGATGATCAGAAATTCTCCATCCTAAATATCGCCAAGGCGGACTTTCCTGTACTTTATCTTCCGCAATTTTTAATCCTGCAGCTGATGCTGCTCGCGTAATCTGATGCAGAGCCTCTTCTGCTGTTTCCTTTTGCTCTGCAGCAATCAATATATCGTCCATATCTTCCCATTGGCACAGTACAGGGTGGTATCGGAGTCCATACCATTATCTTAATTTCTCCTATGAAATCTGCGTTGATAACTGCAGGTAACACAAACAGCCCTTGTCTCGTTGTTGAAAATCGCCCTATTAACAGTGCTGCCCTTCCTCGCCCCAGGGGGCTGTGGACACCAGTTGGAATTAGCACAACTGATGTATCAGTAATTAGCACTTCTATTGTGGTGGCCAGGTCCACCCCGGCGCTGCCGCTTGTGCTGGCGCACAAGCGGCGGCTGCTTCCCGGTGGGAGCCACTCCGAGGGGTGATTTGCCGTCATGGCGCGACCCCCCGCCGCGCTCCGCTTGAAGTTTCCCGAAGGGGCTTGCGGTCGACCTTCCTTATCAAATTTTGATCGACACTGATTAGCATAGTGTTGTCCTTTGTGACAGCGCGGACATAGTCCAGGCGCTCCTCCTTTGTTTGCTTGCGTTTTTGGACAGTATTTACGAATATGCCCAAATTGGCCACAAGCAAAACATGGCTTTTTCATAGACATTGTTGCAAATGTTTCGGCCATCAGTGAATATTCATACTGTTTGGTACCGACATTAATACATGCTTTTAGCATGTCATCAATAGTAGGGTCCTTTAGTGGCCGCAAAACTCTCTGGCAATCAGGGTTAGCATTCTCAACTGCTAGTTGCTTAAAAATGTAGCTTCGTGCTTGTTCATTATCAATTTGTTTCTCCAGAGCCTCCTTAAGCCGATCCAAAAACTTCATATATGGCTCATTCGCATCTTGTCTTATGCTAACAAAAGGTTGTCTTTGTTTACCACTCTCCGGAACGGCCTTAAGGGCGCGGAGAGCAAGTGCCTTAACTTGTTGCAAGCCCTCAGGGGGGATTTCTGCTTGTGCTGTTGTAGCACTGTGATCGCCCTCGCCCATTAGCACGTCCACAGTAACAGCCCGTAAAGGACCTTTTTTCGACAGCCGCTGGTTTTCCTCCCCCTGAGCTCGAGCAAGCTCTCTCATTTTCGATTCCCACATCGTGTATTGCATATCAGTCATAATGAGGCGAAACAAAGTTTTAAAATCATGGGGAGTAAAAACCGAAGAATCACAAAGAGATTGTATAAGGTGGGTGGTATATGGTGCGCCAAGGCCATGATCTGTCACCGTACGTCGCACGTCCTTAATAAGATTATACGACAAACCTTCCCAACGCGGATTCTGGTCTGGTGCACAGATAACGGGAAAGGCTTTCAGCATGCCCACATCCCCCGCCTGTTTTGCTCCTCGTTTTACTGAGGCCCATTTATCGTGAGGATCCGGGGGGTATAGGTCTGGCTCCTCTCCAGGGTCAATAGGACCCGGACCAAAAGGATCATCGTCCTGTTCATCAGGTGGCAGTACCGCAAAGGCTTTTGCAGCACGTTTTCTTTTCTGATTCTCATCAGGACACGATTGAGGTAAAGGAGGCGCGGAGGGGATGGCAGGGGCCCCGATCCCGTCATTTATGTTCGACTGCAACCCACTATGAGATTTCAATATTTCGAGTACAACTCGCCATTGTGGCAACAGGTTAGCAGCAGCCTTATCACCGCGCGTGGCACTATCCCACAGTCGGACCCCAATTTGGTCCCATCTTTCCAGATTAAAAACATTCTTACTATTCACCGAAGGATCGTCTTTAGAAGCCCATGCAAGAACCTTTTGCAGCTCTTCTTCACCTAATTTTTTTCTTTGCGGTTTCAAGTTTTTAGGAGAAGCTTCTAAATCGTCCTTTTGTTCCTTCATTAGGTATGAACCCATAGTTCCCAGCCGCTTACCTCTTTCCTTTCAAGAGGCTTTTAGTGTGCACACAAAGTAAGCTTCCTTTCAGCTTGATCCTTACGCTTCCTTTCAGCGTGATTCCCGGGAGTTCAGCTGGGCGGTGCAACCGGAGAGACAGCTAGTCTTCGTGCCCCACGTTGGGCGCCATTTGTTGCACCTTGTGAAGAAACGGACTCAGTCTGGGGTGCAGAGTGAGACAACTTTATTTCCAAACCAACTTCTTTTTATACTTTCTCAACACAAGTGTTGCAAAGCTCACAACCAATCAGCATCTGGCCACCTGCGCGGTTGTCTGGCTTTGTTTCTTTTCTTCTGGCAAGACACGTCGCACACAAGGCAGGGGGAGGTGTTCCTCAGTCCTCGTCTTTCTCGGCTCTGTCCCCCATCTGCTGCAAAGACTGACACCCTTGTGGTTAACTATCTGCTAACAAGGTACTATTGTCTTTGAACAAGCCTCCACACTGCCCTAATTGCATCTTGCTATTTTTATTACCTGCTCCAGCACCTGTGGCAACAAGCCTAGGAGCCAGAGACGTGTCATTACAGTCTGCTCAGGGCATCCAGCTCCCATCCAAGTGAGTTACCAGGTGGAAGAGCAGCTTCACTGGTGTAGATTACTGCTTAAACAGACAGACATTATCTCCAAAGCAGAAAAAGATTTCCCAAGACACCTGCTGAAAATTGACAAACTACATTATGTTCCCACTTATTGACAAACCCTTCCACTTGAGGAGGAGTAAATATATGTTGTAAATGCATATTGTTAAAAGATGTATGGCATGGGAAGGGAGGACCCAAACGAGATTAGGGACATTACAGAAAAACGAGGCATACAAGGAAGAGGGACTGCTGCTACACAGAAACACAGGCACGAACGGGGCAGGAGAGAGCTGGGCAAGTGTCATGCAGGAGAGATGGAGACCTCTAAATAACAAACTAGAGGTAGTTAAAGACCAGAGATCATATTCTTTCCAAATGCAGGCATTTCTACTGAAAAATAATTTTATAAGAATGTTTTTCCTGCATCTTTATTCCATTTATGCTGTTTACAAAAAAAAAAAAAAAAAAAAAAACAAGGAAAAAAAACAACAGTGGAAGAAAGGACAAATATCTAAGTGATTCCCACTGAAAAAAAAAAACCCTCTTTTTACAGGGAAAGTGTCACTATTTTTTACAAGTATCCTACAGAGTAATACTTATCTATCTATCTACATGGGTCAGGTAAGTGGCAGAATTCTCCCTTCTTTCTTACTAAACCTTCCTTTTAAAAATCTCCATCTATGTTTTCTGGTCGTTTGGGAAGAATCCGCAAGGCTTGAGCTGAAATGCAGCAGCTAAAATCCCCAAGAGGCTTGGCCAGTTACTAGCAAAGTTAGCTGGTATCCTGAGACAATTGCAGATCTTTCTCTTCCTCTAAAAATCTCTAGATATACTTTCCTCTAAGTATATTTGCTTAACTTTGGCATATTACAGATTTGTTTTAGTTATAAGCTCCTGATTATATCTCAACCCAGTATATCAATGGGATAGAGACTTTTCCTCAGTTACCATGAAGCAAACTACTTCCCTGCTTAAAATGAGAGAGCAAAAAGCTCATACAGCTCTTGGTTTACCTGCTCTTCAAATTATCTGTTGGATGAATCAGTTTCAAGAGCTCACAAGAATAAACAAAGGACATTTAGAGATAAAACTTATGCTGCAGGTCCCATTGAGTATGATGTAAATTTAGCACACAGCTTGTAAGCAAAAGATAAACACGACTTGAAAGCTATGCACCATGCAAATAAAATCTGAAGTCTGGTACACTAAGAGATAGAGCTCTTACTAATGAGTAAAAGCCACATGGCTTAAACGTTCTGCATGGCACATCTCCATCTGCTTTTAGTGCTATAAGTTTCTTGTAAAAAAGAAAAAGACTATTCACACTGTACACTCCTTTCTAGATGAAATAAAAAAGGCAAAGAAAAGCTATTTTTGAAAACTTCCTTTAAAACACAGTCTAAAAATGATATTCAGAACCAAGCAGCATAAGCAAATTCCCTTTGGATGGTGTGAAGTCTACATGTAGAATAAAAAAGTTACCTCAGAATAAGCAATACAGAGCAATTTAATGTCTCTTGTCCCTCTTTCTTTTATGCTTTTGCTGCATTTAATTCATCTAGTTACGTGTCTTCCCTTTTGTTCTTCCTTTCAGTTTAAAATGTTAAAACACCAAAGCCGCAGACTGACATTAATGGCCAAATTCTAAGCACAGGGACCAAGTGCCTATCAACACATACCCTGAAAAGCCCTTACTGTACTTCAGTACAAGCAAAACATAGATGTGGGGCAAGAAATGTTGGGCTGACATTTGTACAAAGAAATTAATTTCTCTTCAGTAAGACGACAATCTCGACTGCTGCCGCTTCTGGAAGAGCGAAACCTGCCAAAGCCAAGCGCGGCTCTGCTGACGGGAGCACATGGGATGTACGGTAGGGATGGGATGTACACACTGCTTGTGAGGAAAGCATTTGAGGGGATTCCTTCTATCTACAGCAGCGAGAACTCCAACCCTACGTATTCCCAATCCAAAGGGAATCTCTTGTAGAAAAAGGACAGCCGAGAAGGCAAAGACTCCATTTTCAGGGCTCTTAACATGAAACTCCATCCTAGATCACTTCTTCTCTTACTTTCTCCAGTAGTAACATCCTCCAGCCAGAATCTTCACCCACAGAGACAGCAAATTTCAACTTGTTCATCATGTTAGGAAGGCTTAAATGAGTTCTGCAATTGCTCTAAAAGTAACTACAGCAAGCCAAAGAATGAAAGCAGCAGCACTGAGGATGCAGCAGAGGCTGGGAATTCAGGTGAATCCTGGCTGCTCTGCGAGGGCCAGCTAAGGAGCTGACTCCCTCCGAGCAGCCCGAAGGAAGCAGATGTTCTTCCCTTATGTCACCAAATGCTGACACAGCCACACGAGCCATGACTGCAGCCCGAGGCTTTTGATACAGAAATTGCATGCAGAACACAAAGGAGACAAAATTGCCCAAATCTAATCAAGACTTAATTTGAGGTTTTTGATGGGCGAATAGGGAAGAGTGTTTGACTCTACCACTTCATAACAGAAATAACAGCTTTAAGCTTTCAAATGCTAATAAACAGAATTTCTGCATGGAATAATCTAAAGTAAAAGCTGTGTCTGGTCCTTCAGAAGGACTGCAGCCACTATATTAGTGGATGTGTGATAGAGATCTCTGGAAGAGATTATATTAAAACTGCATTTTCCAACTAATTCAGTAAGAAAAAAACAGTGAAATAATAGTACAATTTACATCAAGGGCTCTTTAAGAACCTGCAAAGCCAACCAGAACTATACAAAATGTAGGATGAATATAAAGCAAAAGCACACAGGGCTGACAAATAAATAAAGAAAAAAAGCCTGAAATACCAATCAACTCACAAAGATTAAAAAAAAAAAAAAAAAGATTCTACAAATACACTGGAAGATAAAACCAAGGGAAAGTACAGCTTGGGTATTGCACTGAGGAAGCAGATGAGTCGATGATAAGGGAAAGGTTGACATATTATATAGCTTTATTCTTTCCCCAAAAAAACGGTGAATTGTAACCAGATTTTTAGAAGTGAAAAGGAGTGCTGGACAAGTCAGGTTAAGGAATATTTAGATAAATTACTTGTATGCTGGTTTGTAAGGATGGATTAAATTCAGTTATGAGGACACACTGAACCAAATGAAAAAGTGTCTCAGAATTTAATGAACGTTTCTAAAATTCAGAGTGGCCTGGAAAATCCCGCAGGGCAGGGAGAAGGATAATCCTAAGGGAGAAAAATAAGCCTAACTCTGGTTCCTGGCAAGATTCTGGAACATATTATTGAACAATTTATAAGCATCTCAAGAATAGTACAATGATAAAAAACAGATGACATAGATTTGTTAAGGAAAAACTTGTATCAAACCAGTACAACTTATTTCTTTGACAGAGCTGCTGGCTAATGGATAACAGGGAAGCCAGAGATGTGATAAACATTAACATTACCTTTTTTTATTATTATTTTGGTACTATTCTCTATTCTCTTAAGTCTGCTACAGAAATCTGTTCTGGATTAATTCCCCATAACATGGGCAAACAACTGGCTGAAAAACTCTCAAAGTGGAGTTTTCAGCAGTTCCATATCAAATTGAGAGGGCATTTCAAATAGGATCTGTCTTAAATCCATTTCTAGCCCAAATGGTCATCAATGACTGTTATGATAGGGAGCCCGGAACATGAAGAACACTTAGAAAACTAAGCTGAGAAGTGCTGTAAGCATTCTGAATTTGCCTGGGTTTTCCAGAATAATTTTAAGTATTTGCAGATATGATTCAAGATCAGTAGCTGAAATCCATGAAGACAAGGGACGACCACTGTACATAGGGAGATGAAACCAAATGCCCAAATACAAATTGGGGATAATTATCTAAATTGGGTATCATGGAGAAACAAGGAATCCATAACCTGAGTAAGGAGTTAACAATAGATACCACACTGTAGAAAAAGTGAAACCATCTTAAAATACATTAACGGGAATTTGTACATAATAGGGAGGTAACTTTTCACTTTACTTGCTGCCCGGAGTCACTGAGTAAAAAAAAAGAACAAAGTGTACAGTCTTGGGTACTGACCTTACCTTAGCACGTACACCAACCTAAAAGGGTCTAAAATGAGACTAAGAAAACATATAAGGTTTAGAAACTGCAGCCTGAGATGGAAGTTTGAAGGAAACAGACCTCTTCTGTTTTCTCCTTGCAAAAAGAGAGGCAATAAGCACTTACCAATACATAAAAGGCTTTTGTAAAGTGAATGGTGATCGACTCTTCTCTGTGTTCACTCAGAAAGAGAAATTACTCTATTTGAACAAAGATTAATCTCAGATGTTGTGGAGTATTTCTGTGACTTGAGAGGCACCTGAATCACCTTCACACCTCTCAAGGTAGAAGAGAGATTTAGTCCGGTCTGATAGGACACGACCTGAGCAATAACAGCCTCGAACACCGAGCTACTGAATGAGGGGAGGAAGGAGGAGGATGCAACCTGTTCTAGCGATCCCTATGTGCAGAGCACATAGGATCAGGAAGGAGGAAAGGAATTAATTCACAGGAAGGAAACAGGCCCCGAATGCTACTGCACAGGGGAAAAATCTAAGGCTCCAGGGAAGTTTTCATGTAAAGAACATAGTGGATTTTTTGGTGGATGATCAGAGAATTTGAAAGGCAACTTTGAATTAAGCCCTGGAGCACATTCCGATGGCTTTTGGGTGCCTGACTCCTTCTGTGTATGCACAGCCCAGGCTTTATATAGGCTAATGAGCTTTGATACTAAGGACTGAGGTACCGTTTTTCAAAAAGACAGTGCGCATCTCATCACATACCTGTTTTGTACAGCCTCACTCATCTGTTGAGAGAATAGTGTCTGTACCGCAGTAATCTAAGCCTTCAGCAAATGCAGTACCTATAAAAATCAATGATGTAATCCGGTGAGAAAGAGTAAACCACTGTTGGATGCTGTGGAGACTGACTGAGCTCTATGAACGTTGTCACAATGCAGCAGGTCAGGGTCCAGCATAAAAGACAAGTTTGGGAAGACAGATTATGTAATTAAAAGGATAAACCTAGAGCCCTGTAAACCTAACGTCATCAGACTGGTGAGGGTTTAGGGATTTTTTTAAAAAAATCTCCCCCTCGCCTTCTTCCAAAAATAAAAGGTGTGGAGAGACTGGAGAAAATTGCTGTGGAAGAGCAACCATTTGCCATATGAAGACTACATTTTTTAATGAATAGAAAAAATAAATCACAGTGTTATACCCCACACTACTCTTTTCCCTCCGCCACCACCATCTTAGTGCCTGGCAATCGTTTCTTGTTACGGCAGACGTTTCCTGCAGCCCCCTGCCCGCACAGCTCGCCCGGCGAGAGGCTCAGCGCTCCACACAGGCTCTGGAGATCCCTCAGGTGACAACCAGCACCAGCACGAGTGCCCTTCAGTGCCCCTCGCCTGAAGGGACACAAGAACGACAGTATCCACGGGCCCGAGTGCGGGTCCTGGGGCCGAGCCGGACAGCTCGGGACCCTCCTCCGACTCTACCGAGCTCGGAGCCTGCCTCTCCCTCACACCTTGCACAAGTGCTGCCTGCCAGGGACAGCAGCAGCAGGGCAGCGGGAAAGGAGACATTTCAGATTTCAGGGCGTCATGCTACCAGAAATCCACAGCAATATCCTAGGGCTATTTCTTGGGAGACAAGGGAGGACTGTAAGAGAAGTTATGGGTATTCTGACTGGGATTTGTAACCCGAGTCTATATGAATCTATAGCTGAAGATCTCTCATTAGTGTCTATGAAGCTTAATATGTCTTTAGGCAGACACTCAGTCTGTCTTTTCTGTGTCTCTGTCTCTCCCATCCAATAGTTCAATGGTTCCCTAACTTCTGTTATTTATAGGGCTCTATAAAGTGATAGCAGGTACTCCATCTAAACTTAATACAGCCTAAAATGGGAAATGTTGGTGAGAAAAGGAATCACTTTTACGTTTCTTCTCCCATCAACACTTCTGTATCTGGCAGAAGAAATGCTCCCTCCATTACAAGGGAAAATTTGTCAGGTGCAATTTTTAATGTTAAAAAAATGATGCTTCACCATATATTTATCAAAATAGTCTAAAAACCAAAAACAAACAAAAAAACACAAGAAAAGAACAAACAAAACAAAAAACTCCTCTGCGTCTGTCTCCATCTCTAGTTAGTGGCATATAACTATCTCGCTTTAACCCTCTCTCATTTTTGGCCCCTTTCCATTTCACAGGATTTGTTTTTCACTACAACCCTGCATATTCAAGTCAGTTATGCTCCTAAGAGTAGTAAAAGGGATCCTCCAAAACTGAGAGAATAACAGCTTCCATTTTAAAGGCTAACAAAGCAAGATTTTCCCAAACCAGTTACCTGCAGGTAAATACCAAAGTAATTGATCTCATTTTTAGAAACAGGTCCTTTATCTTCAGTGAGTTGTGAGGTGACTGCTGCCTCTTGTAACACTTCTGAATTACTGTCACATTCACCATGACAGATGTGGGTCATTAGAAGCAAGAATTAACGACATGCAGAAGGGCTTGGGAATAGACTGGTTTTGATGGAAATAATCCCAGAAACTACCAGAACTGGGGGGCCAGGTAATGTTGTTTAAAAATTACTTTCTGCCAGTAAAAACAGAACTGTAGGAGGTAATTATCTGACTCTATAAAAACACTATGCTTCTTGATTGGATGAACATATGGATTCCATGAGTTTCCCGGGCCCCCAAAAATAGTAAAACTGTGACCCTGATAGAGTCTGACAACAGTCATCATAGGTGGCGTGGAAAACATTCACCACATGGAAGAACAAATGCAGAGCTCTAATCCCCGAGGAGAAGCGAAAGCCTTCACTTCCTACAGCAGTGCCTGCCAAAGTGCATTCATGTGGTCTCCTCTGGAAAAAACAGTAAACAATTTTAGGTCAATTATTTTATTAACAAGAAAAAAAAAAGGCAAAGTAAATCTATAAAAACAAAGAGAATCGTAAATGTCTTTTCTGTAACAAACTAGGGTAGATCACAAAAGCAAAATGGTAGATGCTTCTTCACACAAGCAGAGTTTACAGAACACTGAAGGACGGTACATGGAAATCAAAGGCTTCAGCTAAGCGGCATCGTGTCCAGGGCTGCCCAGCAGTGGACACCCTCTTTCCCACTGCAGCCCCCGCACAGCTACTAGTGAACTACTAGTAGCTACTAGCTACTACTAGCTACAGGGAATCAGAAATTCATTACAGTACTTGAATAAGGACAAAATTCTCTTGCAAACGTTAACAGAAAGCAGATTTATCAGTCTGTGTTTTCCTGCTCTGATCAACACAATCCATAAAAAGAAACTGCCTCAGTTAAACTGGCCTTGAAGGAAAAAGATCAGCTACAGTCGTCACTGTCCTCCTTCCCCAAGCGCTTTTGTTTTTCTCCTTTCTGCAGTGAGATTTATAAAAGACTAGGTTCTGATGTTACACAACAAAGTGTAAAGGCTTGCAACTTCAAACAAATGGGGATGGAGAAATTTCACCATTGCTTTATGCTTATGCTACTCAACAGACATAGTACTGTGAAAAAGGATATTCCTGTATTACTAATGTGCTGCTTTTCACAGGGGACCTGCTTGGGGTTTCTGTAAACATGGTCATTTACACAAACCTCAGAGAATGTCACGTGCAAAGACAGGCCAGGAACCACCAGAACGACACCTCTCTGGCCAGTGAGTAATTTGGAACAAGCTATCTAATTAATCTTGCCTGATTTAATCTGTGTGACAGAGATAAGGGCCACTTAGGCGACGGTGTTTGCTGCTCCATCACAGCCCCGGTTGCTGGAGCTGCTCTCTCGTCCCCTCACGGGCTAAAAAGAGAGGAACGCTTCTCCCCTGCTCCCCTCTTCCCGAGCGCGCAGGAAGGGTGACTGCAAGCAGGGCCTGCGTTACCACCCCAGCCTTGCGGGAGGGAAGCGAAGGACAGTTCTGCGAGTGCAGAGGGCCGAGGGGCGCGCGCTCGCCGCGAGGGACAGCCCCGCCGCAGCGGTGAGCGCGGCGCGATGAGACGCGACGCGAGCGGGAACGGGCAGCGGCTCCTCCTGCCGAACGGCCGACCCAACCGGCGCGGGTCCGGAGTCGCCGCAGCCGCGAGCGAGACACCCCGAGCGCCAACCGTGTCTTGCAAACGCTTCGCACCCCGACCAGCCGCAGCACTGCAGCCCACTAGCAGTCTCCTCTCTCAGAAACCATTCCACGGGGTACTTTTATAAAAGCACTGGCTCACAAACTGATGCCTTTTAGCGCAATCGGTACACTGCGTTATATATAGATCCAAAATTGATTGCTTTTCTGCTGGAAGCTACGTCTTTCGCCTGAACTTTCTTTATCTCGTTCAGGACTATGATAGATGCCTGCAGCCTAGTAATATATATTCGCCTCTTCCATGCTTAACTCCTCCTCAGTGTCTCTGACATCAAGGAATTCATATCAAAAACCCTCGAGAGGTAAAATATACTGCAATGAAGCTGCACTTTTGCATTATTATAGGACAAGATGGGTTATTTGTTAAAATCGGTTATGGAAGGAGAGGGTATATATGGTGCTATGATCCTCATAAACGCCTCCTCCTCCTCCTCTTAGCTGAAATGCATTCCTGGGTTGGTTTTAGCAAGCAGAATTTGAGCTGCTTGAACATTACTTGTGAATAGTTTGACTAACTTTCCTTATGTCTTGCTAAGTCACTTATTCATAAGCACTTTTATTTTTTTCCTGTTAATCGCCTTTGAAAGCGGCCAAAAATGTTCACTGAACTACTGGGAACATTTTTTTTCCTTCTGCCAAATGGGGAAGAGGCATAAATACATGCCTCTATTTGCCTGGCTCTCTCTTTCCTATCTAGAACTAACAGGCAGAAAAGTGTTGAAATTCAAGAGCCACTAGGCCCAGCAGTTCTGCATTATTTTGCATGTCTAGGCCTTGACAGGCCAGGCCATTTCTGTATTTTATTACCTGTTATTACCATGTCTTTACATTTGACTTGTAGCTTGTAACTATGAAATGTGGTACATATCAAGGTACACTAGGTTATTGAACTTTTAGTACAGTAAAAACAAATGTGACTTAATGCAATAGTTTAATTGCCATTTAAAACAAATGCCAATATTTTAAGCGATTTAACTAACAATTGCTTACAAGCAGCAGGTGTTTTGCCTGTGGATAGAAGCAGATAGGAACTACTTTCTCCAGAAGCAATGATGGCAGCAGTAAAGCTGTTTCAGGAAGAAATATATGAAGTTTATTGAATCCATTATATTTTATCATAATGGGCAGGGAACTTGCATTGCTCCCTGCTTAGGAAGAGACGCTTAGTTTCCAGATGCTTTACCTATTGTACCCTGACAATGCATCAAATTCAGGATTAACCGAGCACCAAACAGTGCCTCGGGCAGCAACCCCCTCAGCTCAGCAGGCTCCCTCATAGCCTCGGAGAGGATACCCAACGGGGGGCAAATGTTTTTGAGCCCCAGGAGGTAGCCCTGCCTCTACTGCCCGGCAGGGTCAGCAGGCCCGAAGCAGCGGTGGCAGCTGGGAGGAGACAGACCAGAGTGGCAAGACACAACCTGCTCCGAGCAAAATAATGCAGGAGGGCAGGGAATGGGCACCTGAAACCCAAGTCTGATGGACGCTTAGACCTTGCAGCGGCTTATGCTAGAAGCACCTAGAGGAATGACTGAAGCTTCAGTTTCAAGAACCAATTTTCTCTGTGGAATAGAGAGGTCGTGGATTTTAGTCAGTAGGTATCTGACTGCAAAGTAAGTAAATACAGAGTATTTGCAACTAGAACACTCTGCTGAATAGAGCAGACAAATAGCACTGACCCTCTTACCATGAAAATATCACTCAGATGTTTTTTATCACTTTCTTAGCTCTCCTCTTCCCAGCATTAAGAGAGAAATCTTCCTTTTCTCTTCCTTGTGAAAAACAGTTGCATTAGAGATTTCTGAGCATTCGTAGAGAATGAAAATGCAAAATGTCAAGCATTTTATGTACAAATATTTAGAACAACACGAACTACTTTGCAGCTGTATGACATGCAGTTACTGTAGGCGTCATACTTCAGTCAACAAATAGGTTGTTTTTAAGTGACCCGTAGGTGACCGGTGCCAAAGGCATAACAAGCAATTTTTCAGTACTTTTCACAGTATCAACCCCAGTGGTGCATTTGACTGTTTTACATGAAAGTGGAGTCGTAATACTAAAACACTGCAAGAAATCCCTGCCCATTTAGGACACTGTGGCTGCCCTTGTGCTGAACACTGTGACCCCGTGGAACTGCTATCCAGGCAATAAGAGCAAAACTTACACCCTTCAGCCTAAACTGAATGGAGCTGAGGAAGCCCATTAGTCATCGCCGTTCAGGGAGTTCTAACACGAAGAAGAGTGAACTACACCCACCCAAACTCATGGCAAGCATAGAGAGCATCTGAGCAAGTCTGTGCAGATCACAAGATGTTTACTTATGGTTTAGCTATATCTCTTACCAATATAAAGAATATGAAATATTCTTTATAAATATAAAAAATATAAAACATGCACAGCCTGATGAATCAGCTTGTGACCTTTATGCAGTGTAAAACAGCTTGTTATTGGGCCCTGATCTATCCGTATACAGCTTGTCAAAAAAACTATCTTCAATAATTAAAAACCAACTACAAGTCATCTTATTGACCTCACCTAAGTGTTCTGGCATGTACTCCATTATTAATTATGTATTAATATTATATTAAAAGGAAACTGAGATAAGCTTAGTCACACACAAATGGACATCTGTGTAGTATTAGGGTAATTTAAATTAAAATTTAAATAATATCTAACTAGGGAATAAAACATAAACACGTGTGCCTTCTCTGCAATATCTACAGTCTTCGCACCGACTGATTTCCAGCATAAGAAAAGGCCAATTTCCCTCCGTCCCTCTCAGCAGAGCACCAAGCCTGGCGACGCGCGAGGCGGGCGCCGCCTTCCCGCCCTCGCAGTCCTGCGGTCGCTCTTCCCACCGCTGAGGCGGGCGCTGCAGCTCGGGCCGCGCCGCCGCGGAGGCCTCCTCGTCCGCTGCCCCCTCGGGCTTTGTGCCCGGGCCGGCAGCTTCCCGACTCCGGAGCACGGTGGATGCAGCTGAGGCTGCCGCCGCACGGAGAGGCTCTCTGAGGCAACGCGTGCGGCTTCTGCTAAGGGCTCTGGAGATCAACACCGTGACTGTGAATTTCATACGCGGTGAGAGGCGTGAGGCAAGTGCCAACACGATGGGACCTAACGGGTTGCTGTTTTGAAAGCAACAGGATGTTACATTCGGAAATGCATAAAAAATCTCTCTGTCATGGCCAGACACATTCACCAGTAAGAGCCTGCCGAGCGCCAGAGCACTCGCGCTCCAGAGTCGCTAAACATTTACTGTCCCTCTAATGCAAGTACCAGAGCTCCAGTTGTATCTTCGGCAGCGAGGAGCACCTGCAGTCAAGCACACGCTTTAAAGCTTCCACGGATGGGGACAGTACCCAGCAGTTTGCACATCCACGCAGGCAGAGGCAGCAAGGACTGGATTTCCTATTTGATACTTTTTTTCTCATCAGCCCGAGCTGAAAGAAATGTGCTTCTCATGAGAGCTACGGCAGCAGCTTGAAACTAAAAGAATAAATTGCAGACCTGTTTGACAAAGTAGAATGGATACGCTTTGCACAGCACACACTGGATCCTGTTTTTAGCGCTGCCTTTAGCCTGCTGCGTCCAGCAGAAGGCAGGTGTCTTTCATGCAGACACAGAGACCAGCAGGAAGCCAGACAGCTGGCAGCAGCAAGTGAGAAGTAGAACTGCAGCCCTGCCAAAAAGGCAGCTGCTGCACCAGCCATCTCACCACCTGCAAATGATGACAACTTCAGCCTCTGCATTTTAAGTAACATAGGAACTCAGCAATGCATATGGGAAGAAGCAATACCATAGTAAAGGCAACAAGTACACAGAAAGATCAAGGATAAAAAGTATCGCTGTTCTTTCCCCGGGGAGTCCGTCCTTGAAATGTTCTTAACTCCTCTCATTGACCAGAACCAAGCTTTGACTTCAAAGTGAACTTTAATCACAAATCTTACTAGTCCAGAAGCCTATCTTGGCTAGAGATCAGCATCAAAAACATAGGGAAACAGCATAAAAAAG
Organism: Tinamus guttatus; assembly: GCF_059628265.1. NCBI lineage: Eukaryota > Metazoa > Chordata > Aves > Tinamiformes > Tinamidae > Tinamus > Tinamus guttatus. Next base: position 6,018,636 of record NW_028288747.1, read on the forward strand.
GGGAAGTACAAATCACAGTGGAGAGGTTTCTTCCAAAATGTTTCACCCAGCAAATGCTTCAGACATTTTCTTTCATGAATTTGCCAAATCTTCTTTTAAATCCGTTTATTCTTCATGCTATTTTATCCCAGTCCATTACAAACCTTAACTATGGGTTATGTAAAACAATGTGTTGTTTTTGCTTGTATCAGCTCTGCCCTTTGGTCTTGTCAACAGAACGGGGGTCCTGGCAAATGAGGGTGCCAGAGCCCTGGCACAGGCTGCCCAGAGCGGCTGTGGAGTCTCCTTCTCTGGAGATCTTCAAACCCTGCCTGGATGCCACCCTGTGCCACGTGCTCTGGGTGTCCCTGCTGGAGCAGGGGGTTGGACTTGGTGATCTCCCCAAAGGCCCTTTCCAACCTCGGTCTTTCATGAACCTGTGTCCTCCTCTTCCTCTAGTCTGAGAAAGCAGGAAATTTCCTGGATCTGCAACATTCATGATTTTACATCATCACATTGTCCGCCCTGCCCACTCTTCACCGAGGCTGCTCATTTGTAAGGTGAAAGCTCCAGAACATGGGCAATAATAAGTTTAAGGACAGCTGATCACATTATCTGATTTTAAATAGTATGTGTTTATTCAGCAGGAGAGTTCAAAGAGGCATACTATTTGATGGAGGGTCAAGAGAACAAGTTGATTTATTTTCTTTATAGCTTCCTTCTGTTAAGATTGAAGTGAAAATTTCTCCACGCTAACCATGAGGGCAGGACCCTACATTGTAGGTGGCCATGACTCAGCAATCTCTCCATGCTTCAGAAGAGTTTGATGCCCAAGTGTTCAGTTTAGATCCATGAATTTACTCAGAAGATTAAGGAGAGAAGGTGTAAGAGGTGGAAAGAGCATCCTAATTACTAAATACAGAACTTCAAATGTGTGACTATATCAGCTCATCATAGAGAGGTCAAAGCAGTATAGATTGATGGCAATTTATGGCACAGGAAAATTTTGATGGGTCAAATATACTCGTTGCTTTAAAAAAAAATAAAAAAAAAACAAACTCTTAGAGTGCAGAAGTAAATTATAAGAAATTCGAGTTTGAGGTTACTCTCATCAGACTCTGCCTTCTGCCAATTCCTAGTACAGCACACATGCAACCAAACATTAACTGCATACTGTCTTCAAAATGAGTAAGCAAATCTTGATAGTGGGTATAGATAAACAAAAAATCCAATTTTATCCCAACAGATGTTGGGATGAAGCCTATCCCAGGTTACTAGCAGGACATACCTGTTGCACATCGTAAGTATTTGTTAACAAGGCCACCTGCTCCCAATAACACCAACCTCAAGTACTGTAAACACAATTTCCCTGGCAGTTAGTTACACTCGTTGCACAAGATTTTAACCCACCCTGTAAGGCACCATCTTATACCTTGCAAACTCCATAAAGTGTTAGGAGCCAGATCCACCATAGGAAAAACATTAAAAATAATAAAATTCATAGTATATATGGATGCATACTGCCAGCCATGTTTTTTCTTTTCTGTTGTACAAGGAATTTATTACAAAAAATAGTAAAACAATCTAGGAAAACATTCTAAAAATGCCCACATTTAAGGTATTCTATTTTTCTGCTCTGCAGAATTTTGTATGTCCTGTTCAATCTCCTAAGATACCAACACCACTGTCTTTTCCAGAAAGAGGAGGGAGAGTTTCTGCTTCTCCAGGAGAACCACAGCTCGCTCCGCTGAGCCTTGACTTGCTGGCAAAACTGACCTCACCCCCAGAGAACTTCTGCATCAACATTTCTTTTCGACGTTAGTATGGACATCTCTCCTACTACCTGGTTTTCCACAAACATTTGGCATGGAAAATGCGCAAAACACCAAAAATGCTACGCTTAAAGGCTTATCAATGCAGAAATAGTAGCGTATTAGTCAGACTTCTGTGAGGCTCATGTTTAGAAAACAAGGGGTTTATAGAAGCATTTTCCCCTGCAGTACAGGAAACTTTGTGAAACAATCAGCAAATATTTTACAGACTAAAAGAGCTCTTGGGGTTCCCCAGGCTGTCCGATTTCTAACAAAACTGCCCACCCTCTTCATTACAGATCACACACCATAAAGTTACTTTTCTCTTCAAATCTTCCAAAATCTGAATATTAATCTGCCAGCAAATTTGGAACAGATATATTTTGAATTTCAATTGCCAAGAAGGATGTTGCCCTGTTAATCTCAAAGGATTGACATCACAATTTTATCACATTTGCTAAAAAATCCGTACAGATTAAAGGTTGAGTTCTGGATTTAATTGAAGTAACCTTTTGTACAATCTAGCTTTAATGAAGTGCAATGAAGTTAAAGTCCATAGGGGCCATTAATCTGAAACACTCCATTAAAACAACTACAAGGGGAGTTTTTAATAAACAGTGTGAACTAATGCCCATGTGGAAAGGTAATTGAGAGGGAACTGGTGTCTGGGCCAGATTGTTATTAAATCCTTATCACAGGTAAAGCTGAAACCCCAAATGGCAAGCTGCCATGTGATTTATAGTGCCCTTCTCTTCCCAGCCTAAAGGAAAGGCTACGTTTAATAATAAAAAAAAAATCTTGTGACTAAGCTATAAAATAACTGAGCAATTACTTACAATAATTTATACAGGGCAATACACTGACCTTGCTCTAAGCATAAAATCTACAAAATAACTTCTGTAATAAAACTGTGAACTACTAAAAGGACTAAAGGTTTAACCATTTTTATTGTGCAGAACCTGAGGGTACTATTAATACATATTACACTCCTAATAGAGGATTAAAAAATTCATAATTTTAATCTTTAAAAAAAACTTTTGTAAAACGGCTGATGGGACTTTACCATATTCCAGGAATGCCCACGTCATATTCTAAAGCCCTTAGTAGGGCACTAAAGCCCGCATTTTCTAACATACCGTATACACATAGCAATGCAAACCCTATCTAAGTCTGGTTTTTCAAGAAACGATTCAAAAAGGGACAAAAATCCCCATCAGTGACCAGTTTGCTTTACAGTGGTATAGGCTACACATTTAAGGACTAACAAAATGCTGCACTCTGGCTCTTGAAAGGTACAGCAAAGAACAGGTATTCCCCTCTGACGTTTTATTTTTAGATATCTCTGCTCAGACATTTGTAAACAAACGTGTAGATGTGGAAAATGGTCTTTAAAAATAATACCAGCATCTATTATAGTTGATACGACTCTAATAAAATGTGTGTAAAAGTCTTTCCCCGAGGCCTCAAAATTTCAGACAGCTACCAAACCAGAAGTGATAAACAAGACAGTAATACGAACAGAGAGGCAAATTCAGGAGAGATACAGAGATACAGAGGGGGGAAAAATCACATAAAGAGACTGCTTTCTATAAAGCTGTTCAGATCACACTATTTGATTTTTAGCTTGGTGTTTCTCCTTTTTAATTCTCAATTTCTGCTTCATTTTGTTTGTTCTTGTATCTGTTTGTTATTTCTTGTTTAGGTTTGTGAATACTGCATTTGATCAGGGCTGGAAGAATAACTCGGATCAAAACCAGGCAACTTTGGTAGGACTTGACAGTCAGCTCCCCATCAAGGTCCAAATAGGGAAAGGAATCAGAAAGGCTGGATGACATTTCTGGCAAAGAAGGACTAAAAGGAACCAGGGATAACCAAGGACCCAGGAAGGGAGAGACTTTTTTGCTTATTAAGTCGATATTACAAGAAAGATGTGGAATCACTTAGAAAGTGATGATTACGAAGGGAGCCTGGAAGGAAAAGGATGAAAGAACATGGTTTGCATCCATGAGATGACTGTTTTCTGCCTAATGGCAGAATTGAGGAGTATTTTGTGATTAGGCACACGCTAAGCGTGAGACTGCTACAGTGGCAGTTTCATGGGGTCATGTGTAATCAGCAGCAGAGTACTCGAGCCAAGAGGAAACGTAACTGCTTTTCATTTCACTCTGGCAAGGAGCCAGGTTACGGCGATGCCATCCAGAAGGCAAAGGCTGCCCGCAGCGCCACGGAAAGACAGAAACCGTCCGCAGGCGCGCATCACCTGGGACGGAAAACTGAACCTTGGTGCAGGTTAACTTGGCGGCGTGCCTAGGGCTGGTAACCTCAGCTGCAGCTCGCTCGTGCTTTTCCCACCACGGGAAAGAGGAAGAAGCCCAAGAAAGCCGGTTATACCATACTGGATAAACCACTCAAAATACACAGCTGCCAACCCACAGGCCCCTGTCCACTCCCACGGCTTAGCAGGTACCAGCTCTTTTGACTTTTCCCCAAAATACATTTTCAACACTCTGTCATTGGAGGAAATGCTCTTCCACACAAGTGTGTCTCGTTACTAGCATGCAGGTGTATTTGCTAAATAACCCAAGCAAATGTGCTCTTGTTGGAAGTTCTTGGTGCCTGAAATGTGCAGCTTGTAAGTACAGCAAATGGCAACTCTGGCCTGTACAGACATGACTCCAGTGTCATTTTATGCTTCTGTAAGAGAAGCTGGGAGAGTTTCTAAGTCTTTGTACCTCATTTGAGAAATTGAGACATTATTTAGTTATGTTTTGGCAAATGGACATCTCTGTTGTTTATATGGGTAAAAATGAGAAGCTGTTTAAAGGCCTCGGAAAGCAATGGACTCCAGCATGGAACAGAACTTAAATGCATTACTTAAGCATATTAGCCAGTAAGGATGAATGAAAGTACAAGGCTAAATATTTCACTGAGCTGCAGCCCAGAAAAGCGTACTTTCAGCTTCTGCATTCTGCTACTTTTCCAACGCTAATTCTATAACACAGTGAAGCCACTCCAAAAAAATTAAACATGATTAACTGTCCTGGTCTTTTTACTCATCCACGTGGGGCTTTTATTGCAACAGAGCAGCTCTGGTTTGTACCAATTCAGGACCTGCCACAGCATCTTATCAGAAGGTTCTCACTTAGTACAGCCTAGTCTAAAAACTATTTAAGCCTTCGAACACTCTCGACTGCAGTACATTGCATAGGAAAATGCAATAGGGCAAATCCGGTCCTTGCTCCGCTCCGGGCCCTCTCGGCCAGCAGGATCCTCCTGCCCTCCCCGGTGCTCCCGTCGCGACTGCGCAGCAGCTCCGTCACCACCTCCGCCAACAAGGGCCAGGCTCTGCGGAGGCTCCTGCGCTGCTGCCCCCAGAAGGCATCTGAGCAAGACAGGAGCTTTTCTTGGGAACTGCAGGAAGTCAGGAAATGTGAAGAGCACGAAACTGTCATCCCTAATATTCAGTTCATTTTGCATTACTACTGGAACATCATTCATGTCAGCATCATTGGCTTGATTAAAATGCAGTAATTAAACAAATGTCCTCTGCTAGTTACCATCTTCAAAGGGAAGATTGAGCTATTTTCCTATCTTGCCCAAACATCTTGAAAGACATTTCTTAATGGGGCTATAGTCCACTCTGTGAGTACGGACACACACGTATCCGTACACAATCATGCTGCATATGCAAATACAAAACTATCCTTTAAAATATGTTTCTTAGTGGTGTCCACAGTGCATGTGCCCATATACACACAATACACAAAAACAGATTTTTTCGGCTTTAAAAAGGTATGTTAATTTGCTGAGCTTAAATTAAATAGCAGGCTCCAGAGAGGGAACATAGAGCCTAGTCAGAAATGAACATCCTGACTATGCAGAACTATTTACATATCTGCTTCTATAGAATTGCTGTTTCCCCTAGACGCACACATTTTTTAACCTATAAAATTCACTGTCCCTTAACACAAGGAAAATTACCTAAGTTTCCATTTAAGCATAACTGCCAGGACGCTCCCAAGACGAATGGAAAAATGTAAAATTCTTTCCTTGCTAGCAAATCCCACCGGTGCGCTTCTGAAGGGAGCCTGGTCTCCCTGCAAGGGCCAAGACAAAACCCGAACACGGCGCTTGGCTTCTGGGCCACCTCAGAACTCGACCCTTGGGGCAGGTGCCGGCTGCAGCCGGCTCCGTGCGGGGGTCCCGCCTGGAGCGGGGCTGGTTCTGGAGCGGGGCTGGTTCTGGAGCGGGGCTGGTTCCGGAGCGGGCGGCGGGCGCAGGGCCCAGCCAAGGGCACAATGGTCTCCCCCTGTTTCACGCTGCTGCGCCCCAGCACTGAGCGATGCCCGCAAGCACACCGGCCGGCAGCGCAACACACCCCGAACGAGCGAAACGCAGCAAAAACAAAGCTGTATCTTCACTGCCCTCTTCAGGCCACGTTAATTTGGCGTTTGTGAAACTGTGTACGTACTTGCGCAGCAGCTCTTTGATGCCTGGCTGAAGTATTTTCTTTAATCCGTGCATCTTGCCTAAAGTAAATTGCTTTATTTAGGCTTAGCATGGAGTTTGAATCTATGGGTGTACGAAATTCAAGAACTTTTTTGATAGCTTGATTTGGGAATACACTATATGAGGTTGCCACGGTTGCAAGAAATTTAGTGGCGTTCATATCAAACAGCTGCTCTATGAATTAGGGGTGTTGGAAAGGCACAGAAGGCCGGAATCAAGCATTTGGTAAAAGTATCTTTTTTTTCCCACCTCTTACAAAGTATACATTTCACATTATTTTAACCATGTAGCATAATTTCCTTTTGCAAATAATATATTTCATATACACTTTTCCCCACAATCTAAACCTCTACACCTAACACAAGCTCAACCTCTATACGACCTTCCCTCTCCATCTTTGCTTTAAGCTCTAGTTAATACTCATAACTCTGTACAAGTGTGGGTCCTCTCACACTTTTAAAGTATTATTTAGTCTTTGATCCAGTGGTTCATCCCAGATGACAAACCAGTCTCGTCTTTGTGCTGATTTACACAGTACCTATTTACTCAATTTAATTTATGGCTATCTGCCATGCCTATTTCTTGGTATTCCTTCTTCCAGTTTACATGACCCTGTTCACACAAGGAAATCTGCACAGTCCTTCCAAACTGGTCGTATTGCAGCGCTTCTCCCACCAATAGGGCCACACTACTCAGAGTCCAAACACGTCATCACAGTACTCTGCCACCAGATGTTAAATTTGAAGCAATACACCATAACTTTTCTCATCCTTTTTTTCCCTCCTTAATTCACCTCATGTTCATTCTGGCTTCTTTCCAGTGTTTTGATCTCACAGGTCTTATTTTCTCTATGATTTGCTTTTCTTTTTAACTTCCTTAATCTAAATCTCTCTGTTATCATTTCCATCTTCCTCCTTATTCCCTGCCCCTCTGTCACCGTCCTTTTCATTACTCGTCTCTTACTTCTGCCAAATTTTATCTTCACCCCCAAGATTACTCTTAGCACATAAAGTCTGAGCCTGCTGCTTCCGAAGTCAGTGATCTGGCAGGATTTGGCCAGTAAAAAGCTCGCTTTGTTCCTTCAGATTTTTCAAGCATGAGGTATAAAATGCACATGTATAATATATTATCATGTTTTTTCCAGTAAACATATAGTATCAGCAACAGAGAAGTTCTTCCAATGATCACTGAAATAACTATGCTCTTGGTGCAAGCTTTGAAGAGCTCTCTGTTTGGCCCTAAGTCTTCAGGCTATGGCTGTGGTAAGGATTTGGCTTGTGTTACCATGTCAGGCATCCGGGTTTCCATTTATGGCATGTGTAAAAAAATTCCTACTTTTTTCCCTCTCATATCTAGAGGTGGAAAAGGTTGAGGAGAAGAATGAGGAGAAGCAAGAGAAATAAAAGTATTTTGAATTGAACAGACATAGGGCCCCTTCCTTGCTTTGCTCGTATTCTCCAGCATTTCTGTCTACAAAGATAAGTTACCCTAGACCCCGACCTGCAAAGCATTTAACTTTAAGCATATGAGGAGAATTAATCATGTGCTTAAAATTAAGCACATACTTAGGTTCCTTATTGAACCAAGCCCTATGACCCTCAAATTGACTAAGATTGATTAAAATATAATTACTTTCATATTTCCATCAAAGATGGGTTATGTAAAAAATTACAGGCAATCGAGCCTCTCAAATCATAATTTTGATTTTTTTTTCCACGTACGTATGTCACTTTGGTACATTAAATACAGAGACTGAGGAAAAAAATAGAGGATAGCGCTAAATCAATTAGAGGAAAGAAACAGCAACTTACTCTTTTTGCCAACTTATCATGCGGCTACTTACAGAAATTAATTTACCATCCACAATGGACAGTGCCACATCTGCATGTTTGTTTATCATCATTTTATAGTCATACTATTTCTCTCTTTCTGCTTTAATTCAATTTTCAAGATGTGTCAGGCAAACAGATACAAAGAGGTCCTTGTTTCATCTGATTAGACTGCAATGGAGAGCTTGATTTCTTTCCGAAGTACTCCAACGCTTGACCTGAAAAGTGTCAAAGCAACTTCCATCTCTTTTGTTTCTATCAAGCTGTCCCAATTTCCTAATTTCAGCAGATCCTCCAATCGGCATGTCTTCAAAGTTTGTGGTTTATTCCCTCTGAGTGAATAATTTAGCAGACACCGAGAGTAAGAGCAGTTTTGCTCGCGGCAGAGGGGACTACACGCGTTGGCCACCACATGTGTCGCTCTCCAGCAGCGCAGAGGGGTTTGGATCGGCCTCCTGCACGGGCCACGTTTTCACGCAGCCCCAAGCAGGCAGGAACAGGCAGATCTTCCTCGCACCAACATCCCCACTCCGTGCAGGGAGCCCCGGGCGCTCCTGCCGCCCAAGCTCCGGGCTCCCGTCCGAGCACGGAGGCCCCACGCAGCGTCTCCTCCTGGCACGCGGCGCGGGGCTAACCAGGACATCGGCAGCGACACGAGCAGGAGGAATCCCACTGCACAAAACAAACTAAGCGGGCACAAGGGAAAACCTTCTCAGCAAGGAAATCTTTGACTAGCAAAGTCGTCTTTTTTTGTTTATTTTTTCTGTTTTAAACATCTCTAACACAGAAATATTGTAAAAGAGATTTCAAAAAAGCTGCAAACCAGTTTAAAATTGCATGTGACATTCAGTTACTATTCTGATAAGCACCATATAAAAATATAACAGATTAAATCATGTTCTTAACATGACGATATTAGAGGCACAGGTGCCTACACTACTACTCTGTTAGACACAGAATTCAAAGCCATTTTCTTTAATAACTTCATGAAGGTTCTCAACACTAACGTTTCACTAAGTGACTGACGCAGTTTAGTGAAGAGGAGGCACTGCTTTTACAGAAGCAGCCAGACAAACCCTCACGAAGGCCCAGTGCTCACACAGACCCACACGTGCCACAAGTCCCAGCCCTTGCATTTTCAGGCTTTCCTACTTCCAGGGCCATGTCTTCCCAGTGACATGCAGAGGCACCCGGTGAAGGTTCAAATGCACTTACTAGCAAGCCTGACAAGACAGTGTCCAAAGGCTAAATTCCTTAGTTGACCCATTGAAGACAAGTACTTGCTTTCTCTCTGGGTTTTCGTTACCCTCTCTGCTCTTATCTCTGGGAAGCTAGTTCTGATGTAGTGTTTACATCCGAAATCACAAACACAACAGAAGCAAATGCTGTAAGCACAGGAATTTTTTGAGCATAAATTACCCTTTAGTGTCAACAAACTTTCCATTATTCAACCAAGAGCCATGTGATTTTTTTTTTCTTGGACATCACATGCACTCTAAAGCACAAAATACAGCATCCAAAATGTGAAGAAGAAAGAATTTCCCCCACCCTGGTAGCAATGGCATTTTTTGGTGATTCTTTCAACAACAACCATTGCACTATTGGTCACATCCCTTGAAAAGCAAGAGGAGTCAGTGTTTGCCTCTGCCTTGCAACACCCTTTGAAGTCACCAGCACGGAGGTTAGAGCACACACAGCTAACATCTACTGCCTCTCATTGCTAGTACCACCCACCACTGGGGGGGCATCACTGCCAAGCACATTCCTTACTGCTCTTTAAAGCACAGCTGTCACTTACTCACACCTTACTTTTTAAGCAGGGAAATGCACAGAAAATGCATCCTCTAATCAACCGATACGCACAGGCCCCCTGAGAGCCGAGGGCAAGACCGGGAGGGAAGCAATCCAACCTGGGGTCATTCCAGTTTGTCTGGGCACCCCCGTCGTTTCAGCTGACCAGTCTGCCCTCGTGCAGGACATTTTGCAACTCCCCAGCCTTCAAAGAGAGAGGCCTGCTCAGGTGCTGGTGCCTCCCGCTGCCAGGAGAAGCGTTTCTGGCAGGAACTGCTATAGCCGAATCTTGCACAAAACCCACCTGCCTCTTCCAAAGGCTCCTGCACTCTCCTGCTGCCACGCAGGCAAAACCACCAGGAGAAACATTCCTTACCCAAAAGATTCAATGGTGCTTCTCCCAGCAGCAGTCAGAACTTTGAAGCACTGAAAGACAACACTGAAAATCACTCCTGTATTTCCTCAGCTTCCTGCATTTCTGCATGTATGTTGAGATTCACCATGCCCCTAACTTATTCATATCTTGAGGCCCACTCAGCTGACTAGGGGTCCACAGTTGACCTCTAGTCAATACTGTCTTACATTACCTGGTTTCTCAGCTTCTTAGGAGGAAGGATCTTTCTCTGAGTGTTTCCTAAAGCATTTTTGGATGGCAACTGATGTCAGTAATAAGGATCCAGGAAACTAGCAATCAAACAGCCTCCTCACTGCATTACTGCCATTTTGATGAAGGAACCAGAAAGGTTGGGTTCAGCAGAAAAACAGCCGCCTCCCTGTAGCACAAAGCAGTGCCAGCATCTGAACTACTGTCTTGTGCTGTCTGATTTTTAAATCAATATTCTGTAAGATTTTAGGAACATTATAGGGCTCCTGGTATACAACTTTGCTGCACAGCCTATCAGTGATCTTTCACTCACAAGGAAAGTAAGCTATTTCTTTACACTTCCCACCAGCCTAGAGCTGAAGAGCTAAGAGGCTGCTGCACCGTACCCTGCCTCCTGCTTTCCTGCTTGACGGGAGAGCCGAGCGGCACCCGCGCGTGCCCATCCTCACCTACGGCACCAGGGCCAAAGGCCCCGGGGCAGACACACCGCAAGCATCCTTCAGGCCGGGGTGTTTCCAAAACACCTACAAAGTTTGCATTTATTTTTATCCAGTGTCATTCAAATTCCTTTTGGGATCTGCCATACTGATTTTACACTTAGCTTTTAGCTATGGATTTGACTCCTAAAATACCATTAAGTAGAAGGCAAAAAAGGGATCTGAAGTTTCTTAACACATCTGTGCTCCTCCTTTTCCTAGAAAAGCACTGGAGGAAGAAAAATGAAACTTTCATTGTTCGGTCAAATTTAGGATAATTCATTATTCTGTCATGTGTAGCAGAAAGGTTAAGCTGAGGAAAAAAAAAATCAAAATCCTCCACTTGTATCAAACGCGACACTTTTCCAAAGACTCGTAAGTTGTGAACAGGAATATCCAGCCCTCTCCAGAGTTTTGCACAGCTCCACGCTCCCAGAACTGTTGCGAGGATCTCCTTGACAGGCACAGGGAGGATTACCCGCGCACGCGAGGCAGGAGTTGATTAAGGACGCCGGAGGTTAGATGAGACATGCAGATTGATCACTGCAGGCAAAGCGCTACTAAATAAGAACCCCGAGTCAACTGTGTTGCTCATAACTCACTGAGTTCAAAGCAGTGCTGAAAAGGACTCCTCAATCTTTTTTTGACGCTGCTGATTACACTTAAATCCCTGCATTTTCAAAAGCAACCACAGGCTGATGGCCACACAATTAAAACCCATGCGTTACTTCATATTTAGAGGGGGAAAAAATCCTGCCTTTTCAGAATGATTTGTAACTACTGATCTTTCAGAGGAACTTAATACCAGAAGATCCTGTCCTTGCCTGATGTTATTTATTGATGCTAAGCATCATTCATGCAGTGCTGAAATCTCTGAAAGACAGCAGGCTGCTTAAGGACACTTCCTAAAATCACGACCTTTAAAGCAATAAGTATGCAAAAACTGAGGCAGCTACGAGTTACTGCTGAGAATTTGGTATTTATGCACACTCTTTATATGCATGCACAGGCATGCGAGTATGCGAGGACGTCACACGTATTTTTAATTTAACTTAATTTCTATCTGTGGTTACTTGGTATTTGCAAGTGGCATCAAATTAAGAACATAAATTTCTCACTAATCTTAAATAGGCTGCACTCTGAGAAACAGAACTTATTTAACTTAAAACATGAAGTTAGTCTTAAAATACAAATATTTGCAGCATTTGATACAGCTTGGCTAAATTCTACATATCTAATTTTTAAAGGTCTATCTGAATTCCATATCCCCTAGAAAGCAAAGCACGACCATCACTAGCATTCCTGGGATGTATCTTGAAACTACAGATCATCTCCACTCTAAGTCCTGCATCTACTAAAATGCATCTCTCCACTTGTAAATCTACTCTGCTACAAACCACTGCAAGGTGGCTTGCTTTCTATAGCTGAAAACTTCTAAATATGTCATGTTGCCCCACTCAAATCCTCACAGAGAAATCCATGGTGTCTATAGGAAGTATATTTTTAAATATATAGCAAACATGATTCACGGATGGCCAGGTCCTGTCACAACCTTTACCTTCTGTTGTGATCCGTCTCTCACCAAAGAGCGCTCGGCCATTACAGCTCCTCTTGCTCTCTCCGGGATACAGATGAGTCTGACATGAATGGTGTCATCTGCAGATTTGTGTCCACTGCACTTCTCACCCTGGATGAAAATGCCAAATGTCACAAATGCCACATATTCAACTTGCCCTACTCTTTGCCATGTTTTTATATACTCTTGCTGACAGGTAGAGCATGCAATTAAAAAGGCTCCCAAAAGATTAAAAAAAAAAAGATATTCCCTACATTTGCAATTGTTCCCCCTTTGATTTTGCATTTTAGTTTTGTGTATAAACCAGCACAAAAGCTACAAGCAAAACTCCCTGCAAGACTCAGCTGCCACAATGACTTCAAAAAATTCCTTCCCCAGCTTCACTCCCACACATATTTACTGTTATGTACCTCAGAGAAAAACCCCTTGACTGTGACCTGGCACCATTTACGCATGCAGAGCAAAGCCCAGAATCACCGGAAAGCTGCTTGTTGGCAGGCAGGCACACGGCTTAGTACCCTGGTAAAAGAATAATTTCCAGGGAGGCTTGAGTGAGGTGACTTCTTTCAAGTGCTCCGTTCCAGAAGATGAGAATGAGTCAGCTACTAACAGCATATGACAATAATTTTGTTCTGTTGCATGACATGCAAAAAAGAAGCTTTTCTTTGGGACTTCAGAGAAGAATCTTACAGAACCCTGTAGCATTCAGCTACGTACCCGGAAATAAAGCCTTACAATAGCTTGCAATAATCGTGCAAGTTTTCGGTTCCTGAGCGAATCATGTCAGTAATAAAGTGACTCTGCTTTTGATTCCTTGGTGAACAACTCTGAGCTAATGAAATATGCAGAGGGGCCAGGCAAGTCCCGTGCCCCAAAGGAGCAGAAAACCAAGCGGACGCGTCTACTCGGAGGCTGGAGCCGCTGCTCTCGGGCAGCCCTGCGCCGAGAAGCGCTCGTCAGGGGGCACTCGCAATTCCATTTTTGATGATACTCCTGCAGTACTTCATTAGTTCTGTTCACTTAATTATGACTTGTCTAAACGATCATTTTAATTTTTTATAGGAGCAGCTCTGCTCGGAGAAGCCAGTCATGCAACATGCAAAGCACGCAGCCTCATAGCTCGAGGCAGCCTTTAAGAGGAGCAGAATCCCTCGGGACCTCACTGGAGACTGCACTGGACACAAGTGCAATGAAATGTTATCAATTTTGCATCACTTCAGTGCAGAAACAGGTGTCTCCTTGTAAAATATTCTTACAGGTGCTGAGAGAAAATAAACCACAGAGGCAAGGCAAATAGCACTTCACTTCAGGACGTTGTGTCAGGCACAGACACAGTTTTTCCATAGCTTGTGTTGCTTTTCCAGAGTTATTAGCATCTCCCTGAAGGAATAAAATCTTTTAAGATTAACTCTTTCCCTTTGTAATTATTTGGGTCTGTTATGTGTCAGTGACAACTCACACTTACAAAACATAATTCACCTAGTGAGCAGGACTGAAACACATAGGGCTTTATGACAAGCAAAGTACTTGAAATGCTCTCCACGTCTTTTTTTTTCCTCCCCCTATTTTAAATAGTTTGGAGAGAGTAAATTTTACTGTGCGCTCAACCACAAAGGAAAGTCTGCTGGTTCACAAAATATTTCTTTTCCATGCATAAAAGGATGAAAATTGAAACCCAAAGAGCCCAGATGCACAGGCAGAAATTCCAATTCCACCACGTTATCACTCTGTCCATTGATGTCAATGGAGACCAGGTTTTACGGGGAGTTTTATGAAACTCCGGCTTGCCTAATTCCTCCCCAGCACTTGTCAGGGAGCTTCTCAGGGCTGCCCTTGCGCTGAGACCACCACCCTGCAGCCAGGGGGTGAGCACAAGGAGGGTGGCAGCATTGGGGAAGGTCCACAGCATGCAGAGACCCCGATGAGCGCAGTGGCGTGGCAAGAGCAGCCCGCTTGTACTGCTCTCATCCTCCTCCTCCTCCTCCATCAGGGCTCTCCCTGTGGACCGTGGGCACCTGCTTTTAACATATTATTATGACTGGGACAGTCCTCTTGTGCCAGCACTTTCCAGTGGGAAAGGATTGTTTGGCTGAGAAGTAGTTCTGGCCATCCCAGGAAACCTCCTAGCACAAAGTCCCACACAGGCAGGAAATCATCTGCTCTGTCAAATACTTACATTATTCTTCATTTTCAATCATCTCAACAAAAAAACGCACTAGTGGCTCTAGAAATTGGGAACTCATATCAAAATATGCAGTGCAATATGGCTGTTCCTTCTTAGAAAAAGTCTTGGTGTTTTGGGCCTTAAACCCAAATTATAAAAAATATTTTGAATATTTCATGCATGGTGGTTAGCAGCCCAACAGAATATTGACCCTGAAATAAGATAATCTCTACCTTCATCTTTCTTCCACAGTATTTTTCAGGGAATTCAAACTCCATGGTTTCACAAGTCCTTACTCCTAAAAAAATGCCTTGTACTTGTAAAACGAACAGTGTAGTTTATAGTTCTTTCATTTTATGTTTTAGCATAAAAATTAACTCAAAAATTAACTGATACTACTTTTAATGAGGAAATGAGGACGCACAGTGCAATTTGACTTTTCTCTATGCCATCATGGAATGGCAGCCAATGGACATTACTCCTGCAACATTGGGATGTCCTAAGCTCACCAATTCTTGTTGTGGCACAGCATGAAGGGCCTCTTGATAAAAAAGAAATTACTATTGCTATTATTTTCAGTGAAGGATTGTGGGTGGACAGAATTGTTTGCACATCCCACTATGTACTTTTTTATGGGAAGCCTCCACATTTTTTTTTCAGACGGTAAATCCTAAGCTGGGCAATCTTTCACAATCAGCAAAACCAGAATGGAAAAAAGGCTCTACTGCTTAAATAACATTGTCCCCAAGGCTTTGCCTCCCTTTCCAGGCTCCTCCGACGTGTCCCCGCGCGAGTGCCGAGGTCGCGGGCGCGCTGCAGAAACGCTCCTCGTCAGGAAGAGCTGTCTGAGCCGAGCTGAGAAGCCAACCTCTTGATCTTCAGGGAAGGAGTGCCACAAAAATCCTAGAAGCGGCTTCAAAAGTGCAGTCACTGTGCGGCTTTCGAGCCATTTCTGTTCTGGCTGTATTTTTACATTAAAGAAACTCAGAATAAAATAAATAAATAAATAAGTGCTGTGGTTGAAGAAGCACTGACACTTCAGTAGTTACATTTAGCAGCTTTTCAAGGCTTTGATCACCTGCCACCTGCCTGAAGGTGATATATGGTTAAGGGCTGCCAGCCAAGGGCAGTTCCAGCCTAGAAGATATTACCATCACCGGAGTAGCACGGGGGATTGATCACAACGCAGCACTTTGACCGAACCTCTGAGGCTTCACATTTTTTACCTTAATACAAAGACAACTGGAAAAATCTCTCCTGATTCTTTGTTTTGAATGACTTTTAGCCAACTAAGGTTTTCCTTCTAGGATTTCTGGAATATGCATGTGCAGTAAAAGAATTTCAAGTGAATACTAGAAGAAAAAAAGGCACTAGAAAAATTTTCAGCCAGTTATTACAAGCAGCTGAACAGCTAAAAAGAAATGGACTACTAAAACTTGATGCAAAGTGACCAGACGACTTCATACCAGATAACATGATAAGGAGCTGGTCCAAAGCACGGCAGTATCAATGGAAAGACTGCTCAAGCTCTGCGCTCCACAGACCAAGATGAGGCTGATGGATGTGTCACGGTCCAGGGGAAGGACAGAGAAACCAATTGCTAAAATGCCACCTGGAACGGGAATCGGGAGTTCATCGGCTGTTGCGCAGGAACTGCCCTGCTGGACGGTTCTGGCCCCCTGCAGCCCATGCAAGGACCTGCCTGTCCTTCAGGGACGGGTCCCTCACGCTCACGGCGCGTGCCCAGCGCAGCGATGCAGCCTGCGATGCAGCGGGCTGCTGCGGCGCGGGGCCGTGGGGCAGCTTCCCCGGCTCTGCCCCGCACCCGCAGCAGGCGCGCCTCGTCCCCCGCGCGCCGCCTGCCCTCGCTGCCACGTGCGGGGCACGCGGCCCCAGCGACACGTCACCCTCTGCACAGACGCTCACAGCGCAGTCACAGCTGGGACGCTGCTGGGAGCGGAGTGTATTGGCTCAGAGTGGCATCAGGCCTTGCAACAGGCACTTCGACTCTCACTTGCCTTCCTACCGACACCTCCAAGTCTCTTCTTCCTCTCCGTTTTTCTGAGTGGAAGTGTGGCTTGGAATATCCAGGACGCACAAGTCAGCAGCAAGGGAAGTTTGGTTAGCCTGGCCCGGGTGAGAACCCCAACTCGCTGCTCCTGGACGGTTCTGCATCGTATCCTGACATGAGCTGCGCTCCAGCAGGTCCAATAAACCCCAGCGTTTCCCTTAGCAGGCACTGTCAGTCTGTCTCCTTCGGGGGTCACAAGGATTGTCACAGGCAGGATTCCACCAGGTCCGTAACAGAGTCTGAGCCTCCAAGAGCATCCCTCATTTAATACAATCATTCCCAACTGCTTGGGAACAGAATAAATTAATCTCATGTAAGCATGCACCCCAATCCCTGAAAGCCGGAATAAAGCTCCAGGATATCATCTGTGTCCCAGTAACAGCCCTGTTCCAGAGAGCTGTGTCTCATGTGGCGATGGTTGGTCTTCCTGAGGGAAAGTCGGAGGTCTTGCTCCAGCAGCAACTCAAGCAAGTCACATAAATCGTGTATGGAGAACGATAACCACATCTTAAGGTTCACATTAATGCACACCCAGCAGATTACTACCGCAATTCAGCGAAAATTTAATTGGGGGAAAGGCAATTTTCAACTGAATTCTCCAAGCAGACACAGAAAAAGTGATTCTCTCTTGACCTCTGATACCGATGTCCCTCAGGTGTTGTTACCAGGACTTATCAGTAAGACAGTGAGCCTAGATCAAACAAATGTCTAGTGCCCTTCCTGTGCAAATGCTGGTATCCCAGAGTCCCTGGGCTGGTATCCTATAGTCCCTGGACTATAGGATGAGAAAAGAAATACGGAAACAGGACCACTCTTAGAGAGGACCACAGACCCCCTTGAGCAATGTCAAAAGACTCCACACCACAGCAAATTCTCATGTCACACTTTTTTGAAGATTATATTTCAATATTTCTGCATTTGAGCTATACGGATGCAATCCCACCAAACTATAGGATTACTAAAAATCAATTTACTATGGGATTACTTTAAATACCATATTGTGTATCCAGTGACTAACTGCACATAGTGTGTGTGATGTTCTGACTTGAGTGAGCTCAGCTCTAAAGGCACCTGCATGAAGTTTTTCAAAGCAATGGTAATAAATTTTACTGGATGTGGCAAACCTTATAAAAATTAAATAATGTCATGCTTTATAAGCATTTCTTTCAATATGACTAAACACATGGATAGCATTGAGGATGATATTTAACTTTTTCCATGTGCAGATTTAATACCACACAAAAATTTGAGTCCCCTATTGCTGATTTTCCACCATGTGGTAACTATTTAGTTGTTTGTTAAAAGTTACTGAATTACAGAGTTGAATTACAGAGCACAGCAACTACTAGTGGGCGTAGGGCGTATGTACGTCCCCCTGGCTTAGCACGGGGTCACATATACCGGCAGTAAATCATTACGGAATTCCTATGGCAGCACTGCTTAGGCTAACGTGGGAATGAACACGCTAGTTTGCAAAACCACATGCTTATGTGCTTCTAAAAATAGAAAATGTTAACGTCAGATCAATGTGACTCTCAGATTCATGTCATTTCTAGCACACCTGTGACACTAACACACTGCACAGAGGCACATAGGACGCTGGCAGGAGGCAGCTCTGTTAGAGCAAGTTAGACCAATTTATAGAGCTGTGCGGGACCAGCGGTAACCGGAGAGCTGCCCACGAAAGCTGAAGTTGGGAGCGTTCACAACATCAGCATCATGGAAAAAACACATTCTTCAGCTTCTCTCACAGTTTACAACCTTGATTGCTCTTTTTCGAGGAAAAAGCTCTTCTACAGACACACTGCAAACCACCAGGGGAGAAAGAAAAACGGTGATTTTCATTCATTTGGTGTCAGTGATGGAATAAACTTCTAACCAGGCGAACAGAAAGGTTCTACTTATCCCTTTTAGAAGCTTTAGTGAGAATTGACGTGGCCTCTGGCAGAATTAGCTAATTGTCTCTTACTCGTTGTCTAACTGCCTAGAGAGGAACAGAAACATCTCTCAGTTTCTACTATCCAATATATGGTCAAAGACTGGGCAGATAGTTGGGAATACACACACTGCCCTCACGCATGTATTATAGACACACCAGACGTGCAGCAAAACCTACCTACTACAGCAAAGGGAGGAAGGTGTGAGCTTGTAACCTTATACCTTGCCACTTCCAAGATCTATCTGTCAAAACAATCTGTACTATCAGCAAGAGTAAAAGGCAGGGGAATGTACAGAAGCAGACTCTCCCACTACTGTCAGAAAAATGACAACTGAGATGAAAGGCAGTGGAGTTTCAAAGAAAGAACAAGAAAAGCAGGTATAGGAAGGTCTTAAAATAAGAAAAGGAAGAGATAAGTGGAAGGGAGGGGAAAGAAAGGAACTATTCCCTCAAGAAAGTAACCGTTCCTGGATTCCCATGAAAAAAAATCTACTCAAAACATTGTCCACAGCACTTAGCTCTCCCTGTGTAACTGTCCAGCAAGGTCTATATTCTAGAAAACGTATGATAGGAAGAACTAGGGCCCAGTTCAGAGCAGGAAGGAATTCTCAGTATATCCATGTCCTAAGTTAGTACTCAGATGTTTGAATCACATCTCTGTGCTTCTATGAATGTTAACTCCCCATTAACATTTTGCTGGAGGGCATTATGTACATTAATGTCCTTTTGATGTGTATTTCCCAAGCATTTTTAGCTTTTACTGTATTTACATATTATTGTATTTTATTTACCTTATCATTTGCTGTTCATAAAAGAAGGATCACAACAACTTAACTGCATACAAACCATCAGAAGATCAGGCAGCATCAGCCAGGTCTTCCTTTTTGTGTGTGTGTGTGTATTTGCTATCTGGCATAAAAAAACACTTTCCCAGGCTAATTATTTTTTGGCATGAGGCAAACCCAGGGTGGTCACTTTTAAAGCTACCAGCCGGACGTTGGGACGACAGCCGCGGTTGCGGTCGCTGGCACTTGCTCGTGTTCTGCTCGCAGCGCCCGGTTTCCGGCGCGCAGCCGCAGTCCCCGTGCAGTCACAGGACGGTCACCGGAGCGTCGCGTGTGATGAACAGCACGCGGGTCAGCGCACCGGCGAGCGGTTATTTGCTAAGATATCCACCCACAGATACAACACAGCCTGTCAGGCCAAGTCCACAGGCACATACAAAGAACCCCCAGTTGCTCCCTGCTCAAAAGGCTCTTCTTCCATCTGTTGTTAATACTATGGGCGCTAGACCCTCTGCTCTACTCCATCAACCTCTCACCAGTTTCAAATTTTCACAAAACACAGTAGAGAGCAGAAAGGAAGCTGGGCTACGTAGTGTGCATTTATTAATAAGTGGTCACTGTAGAGAGAGCCTTAGTTTTCAGCAAAAACACAAGTTTGTTTATGACAGGTCTTAACTGACTGTGCCAGCTGAACTCTGTAAAATAGCTCCTACACAAGCAGAGAGCTTCTGTTTGGTACTTGTACTATAACACAAAAGCAGTTTATTAGAGCTTAAAGAATTACATCTCCCCAGGAGGTTAATACTGTACTTTTTCTGCTGTTGGCATGATAATCTTTCCCAGGACTTCAAAGCTCCTCCTAGCACCCTATGGAGGGCAAAGCTTGTTGTATATGAACGGAACTGGGTGTTTCCACAACATTCCTTTGTTTGGACATTTACAAGACAAATTGCACCATCACAATCATTTAAAAAAAAAAAAAAAAACAAAGCTACCTAATGAATACATCATGCATTATATAGATTTCATTAGATAAAGACCAAAGGGCCAAAAGTGCAGATTTGTATCTGACAGTTACCTGAGAATAACACGAGAAAAAGTAAACCCCTCATGGAAAACAATATTGTGATTTGCATTAAAGAATAAAACTATACATTTTAAAACCCAACTCAGAGATCACGTTAAAGCTCAGACATTGCAACACCCGGCCCAAAGAAACGTCCACGTCTCACTGCAGCTTTGCACACACATCTGTTATTACTGCCCACACCCTGCAGGTAAATATCTCCCCGTTGAATTACGTTACAAAGCCCTTTCAGCGCAGCGCGGGGGCAGAGACGCTCCCTTCATGCTGCTGTCTCCCGACGCCCGCGTGGCCAGCAAGGGCTCTGGGGGATCCTCAGCTCCAGGGCGCGCACTGCAAGCAGGCAGCAGCGAGGTGCTGTTGCAGACACCCTAGCTCTGCCTGGGGCAGGCCGGCCGCGGCTCCCTGCGCGCAGCACACACCAGGCTTCAGTGCTCTCTCTGGCAGGAGGAGCAGGAACCTGCGGACAACCGGTGCAGCGCGGACGGCAGGCGCTCCAGAAGCTACAACCCTAGGGATGCAGTGGGAGCAGACAGCCCAGCCTGGGCTCCCTAGGTGCCACCAAAGGCCAGCAGCACGAAACAGAACGGCAGAGCGCGAACGTGTCCAGGCGGCATCGGTGCTTCCCTTCCGCAGCCATACACCACTAGCAGTGCCCTCGTGGCGTGGTTGGAGCTGGTGGAGCTGCTGCCGTCCTCACTGAACATCTGCTTGTTGTCCCTGCCTCTGCTTATGGATTTGCTCTGCTGCAGTGTTGATATGGGAGGGAAATTGCACACTGAGCTCCTGAATGTTCTTCTTAAATCATTCCCTGGCATTAGTGCATGAGCTGCCTACAATACAGATATAGCAGCAAAAGCAGCTGCTGCTTTCTGGTTTAGTCCCGTCTGCTCCTCACAGAATCACAGAAGAGGAGAGCAAGGAAGCACTCACAGCCGCTGGTACCTGCACCGAATACTTGCTGGGGAAATCAGATTCATCAGTCATCAAACCTCGTCCCTTAAGCACTGACATCAATGCAAGTGGAAGGTTAACCTAAATAATCAGAAATTAAGAAGCTGCATTCACTATCTCTATTTCAGTCTTAGAAGCTATTTTGGCATTTCCATTTTTCTCCATAGTGATGATTCCATAAATAAATCTCCCCCCACACCCAGTGAAACAGCATCAGCACACAGGGAGCTGCAGCCTGTCTGGCCAGGCACGGGATGCAGCAGAGTTTCCACAGTCTCAGCTGCTGAGTGACTGCACCAGCCCCATCTCTAACAGCTTCCATCCAAATCCAAGGCTTAAACCTTTTTAAAAAAAAACTTTTTCCACAACACTGAGAATTTTCTGTTCCAGTTCCATTCCCAAACCTACCTAGTGCTGGAGACAAACAGATGGGAAAAGCAAAGGGTAATGAAAAGGGTAGAGTGCAGCAGAGAAGGGGCTGTGGTGGTGGTGAGGAAGCAAATAAATGCCTTTCTCTTTAAAATTACCTATTGGAAAAAAATGGGAGAGATTATAACCCTTGCAGGAACATTTGGTCTCGGCAACAGGGGTTGACAGACAATGGCTTCCAACTTGTTTTGAGCCCAGTAGATGAGAAATGAAGATATTTGCATTGTTTTGAGGACGAAAAAGTAGTAGAGAGAGAAGTGTAAGCGTCTCTGACAGTTAAAACTAAACCCTGCAGTTTACAGACAGATCACACCGATTCCTAGTGGCATTACCATGCGGCGCTTAAAGATCAGAGGAGCTCGTGAAGCTGTGTGGCTCTTGGCATATTCACTGCATACGAAAACTGACTGCAAAGCAAAAATACAGATTAACACTGACTGGCGAAGTGTAACCCTGGAATCCTGCTTCTGCCCTGTTCTGACTGACTGAAAATTCAGAACGAGGAGGTGATCAGTAGATGCTGAGCTCTCACCCAATTCATGTCTGCCTTTCTTCCTACACACCGCGGCACTGCTCCTCTGTACTCCTCTCCCGTCTGTGTATTACCAATCTTTATGAATCCAGTGATAAAACAGTGGGAACAGACAAGTGCAAAGAGTAACAAAATACAGGCTATTGAATCAATCAGGCAGGGAGGAACTATGAAGGCAAGGGTAAAAAATGTCTTGTAAATTGTGAAAACTACTAGGACATAAAGTTCTTGCTGGATTTTTTTCTTCTGCAATATCCCATTATCCTCTCTCAAAAATGGCTCCTACATTATGCTTTTATCTCCTACATCACTGCACTTTTACAGACAGATTTCTTTATTTATAACACACATTGATTATTGTGCAAGAACCCTCTCGCCTCCCAATGCACACTCTCCACAAGGCAAACCAGAACATATTTCACTATTTATCTTCTCTTCCCAGAAAAATTGTAACTCAAAAACAACCAACAAAGCCAGCTGCTCCACCACAAAGCTAAGTAAGAGGCTTTCTGGGACTGAACAGCCTCTCGCCATCAAAAAAAAAAAAAAAAAAGTGGGATGTTTTAAGATGTAACAAAGTTACGTGACCACTGTGACATACAAGCAACTTTACCTCACATTAGACCTGTACATAAATAGGTGACCTTCATTCCCAGTGCTTCAGTTTTCAAGGCTTTGGTATTGATGTAGATTCAGAAAATCCAATATCACTAGTGGTGTGGGATTTGATACTAAGGAAGGTGTAAGTATAAAGCATATAAGCATATAAGAAGCCAGCAAGATCTCAATGCTTTAAGGATGTTTGGCATGGCATTTCTAAAATTCACAACTCATTAAATTTCAAAACATTCCTAATCCAGAAAAAAAACATATACATATAATAACAAATACTGCTGAGACAGGAGCGGCGCGGCTGAGAACCCCCCGGCCTTGCAAGGGCCCTCAGCTCGGGAAGCACGCGGCGCTCCGCACGCGAAGGGGAACCCGCGGGCAGGCGCCTGTAAGCGCCTCCCTGCCGCACTCCTAACAGCACCTCGGCTGCTGCGGGTCTCTCTGCTCCTACACGCTCTGAGCACAACATATCCTACGGCAGCGCAATTTTCAATCCCAGTTTGATGGGAAAATCTTTCCGAAACTGTCAGGTGCAATAGCACGTGCAGTGCATGTAACACCCCTCAGAACTTGCTCCATCTGGCTTTTTACAGCAGGACACCACAGCCCTCTATCCCCCTCTCTTTCAATACTAACCTTGCACATCTTCTCCCTAGAAACCTTCCAGGAGATACTTGGCAATTTTATGAACAGACCTCAGGAAAGCTTGAGAAGAGCCACATGAGGTACAGAAAAGAAAACCTATGTTCTGGAAAAAAAAAAAAAAACACTTTCCCATCCTCATCCTCCGTATGTTCCTCATGTGCAATCTTAAACTGTATGAAGCCATGCCCTGCCTACATGCTGGTGTGTGCAGATGTGGATGCACGGGTGCAGGTCCAGGCGCACACGCGCCGCTGTGCTGCACACTTAAAGCAGTGCCTGCTCGAGACCTGCCTCTGTTTTCTCCAGGAGTCAAGTAGGAAATTAGGCCTAAGAAGAAAATAACCTGGTGCAGCAGAAGGCTGCTGTGAAAATGACTAAATCAGAAGTGATCACGGTGTGAGCTCAGTTTCCCAAGTTGCTTTTTAAGAGATTTTTGGAAGAATCTGGTGGACTGAATAGCCCTTTTCTGATCACAGGGATTAAGCTACTCTTCTCTGCACAAGGCTTAAGCAGCAAAATTTCTTATATGCAGAGAAGGACGTGTGCAGCATTGGGATAAGGGAAGGAGGGCCTGCAGAGACACGCAGAGCTAGCTGCAGTCAGGCTGCAACCCGTAGCACTACCCCTTGTACAGGTACTGTCTTCTAACGAGCAGCAGATTGTGGGCACACGATCAAATTACCCACCCCCAGACACATTACAGCGAGTCGTGGCTCCTTAGAGCGAGCAAAGACAACTCCACAATAAGTTCACGCAGTCCCAGGATATCCCAAGATCCATGCTGCGCCGCTGCGTCTCAGTGCGGGAGGAAGCCGCCTCGCGCGAGCTCCTGCTGAGGGCCCAGCAGCTCGTCTGGGCGCTCCATGGAGCGGGTATCCCCCCTCCTCGTGTTCCTTTGCAGCGACCCTCGGCCACGGCAGCGGGGAGGCCACAGCTTCCCTCCCGTGCCCCATTGCAGCTCCCACGCAGCCTCCTCGCGAGGCTGAATTACCTGCCCTTGGGAGACTTCAACCTCAATTAAGTCAAACTGTTCTCCGAAAGTAAACAACAGACAAAATCCTGTTTGCATTGCTCAAACAGCTTACAAGTCTCATTAGTAAGCGACTGCTGAGAGTATTTTCCAGGCCCTTCTGTGCCCAAATCACATCAATCCCATGAAAAGATGAGTTAATATGGGCCCCAGTTGCAGAATTAGAGCTTCAGCAACTGAGCTGCAGTACTTCATGTGCTTAACTCCGAAACGCCCTGCATCAATCCCCATCTATGGGCCCAGAGCTCATCATCACACAGAGCAGGCAGGACCCGGCCCCCAGCACGCTCCGTTTTGAGAGCACACAGCTGGGATCGCCAGCATAAGCAAATGCTGGCGAGGTTGATTTCTGACAGAGCTGCTCTGTTACATATGCTGTGGGACTGCCCAAATCCCTGCCAGAAGATAAACTGCCACTGTAAGTAACCAAAGGTTTAGCAATTCCACGTTTGTTTGTTTTAGGGGCTCTAACAGGACTCCCACGGATAGCTGTGGCTTTGGGAGAAGGTTGTCCTGAGGACAGTTCCTTGCCAAAAGAGAAATCCTTATCAAACAGAAATCAACAGGAGACAATTTCTCACATTAATTGAAAGAAATAGCACTGCATTGAAATAGTTAATCTTCCAGGGAAGATTATTCCTTCCTCAGTCACGGATCTCTTTTCTTAAAGACTAAACCTTGCTCACTTTATCATGTAGGTCTCTGCTGGTACTGGCTGTAAATCAGGAAATGGGAAGGGAAGCTGAATCTGTGTCAGGTTTACTGGGGCTTGCTTGTCTTCACTTGCCTAAATGGCCTCCCGTAGCAGACGTACTACAGTGAGCCCAGGAACACACCACTGCAGCAAATTTGTGTACATTTCACAGAGTGGCCTGAGAGTACATGCTAAAAGTTACCCATAGGTTAATAGAAAAGAAAAGCAGCAGTAATCAGATGCAGATACTAATTTTTTACTCCAAATGTAATCCCAAAGATTGATCTTCCATGCAAGCTTATTCTCAGTTCTTTCCCATTTATAACATTTAGTTTTCTTGTCTTTAATGGCTTCTCAGAGATTCTCCAAGCAAAAGCAGTAAAATTCTTGCAGGTTACATTAACAATTTAGGACCTATCAAAGGAAAAAATCTGCAATCAATGCAAACAATGGCCCCTGTCCAGTGCAGTGCTCATGAGTCCTGATGTGCCTGTTTGAACACCTAGCTACAGGACAGACCTGCTGCTTCATCTTGCAGAGCACCTTACACCCAGAGCTGCACAAATGATATCCGGCTTCACCTTCCAAACTTATAATTTCCTGCTACATTTGCTTTCTATTTTAATCTCCTGGACAATCCATTCATTTCAGTTACCTTTGCTTTTATTGTTTGCATGTCTACGTGTTTTTCTATAGGGAGTACAGCATGATATTCATGAACTACTTCCAGCTATTATGTCCAAACTCTCATTAACTTTTCTATCCTCAAACCCCAATGAACTGCTTTTCTTAAACCATGAGTTCAGTTTGAGCCTTCCATCAGATGCCAAATCCTATATATTTTTTTTTTCTAATAAACACCACAACATGGCACTTAACACATAAGAAGCCATAGGACTTTCCTAAAAAGTCTGAATAGCTCCAAGCTTCAGTAGCTGCTCTTTGTCCAGTCAATAGTAAAACCATGCAGATTGAGAACTACCCTAGATATAGCCCCAGAACCCACATTTTTACAGTATGTACAGTAGCACATACACACACACTCTGAACTCTCAAAGCAAGCAAACAAAAGATGATTCTTTTCCCTTGACCTCTACTCTATTTCTGTCTTCTCTGCATAGCTGTTTTAATCACTTCTAGCTTATTCCTAATAGCACATTCTCCAAAGAGCTCTAATGACTGTTTACTCTGCATGTTTGGTGCAGTGCAGACATCAGACTTACATTTCCAGTTAGCTGACTAAATAATGAGGACATTTACATGTATTTCTCTCTTTATCTATGTTTCTAGGAGATAAAATAACAAGGAAAAAGTTTAAATAAATATAAATTACAGTAAACCACATTGCACATTTTTTTTCCTCTCTAATTGACAAGAAGTATGTCAACAGCAATGTCTTTGCTGAAAAGAAGTATTTCAGTAGGTTACATGAGTTGTTTTGTCTGAGGACTCCTATAACATCAATTTAGTCCCACAACTGAAAAAAAACCAGATGTGTCAAAGATAGCTGAGAGCTTGAAGAGCTTTTAGGGATAATGCCTTGCTCATGAGAATGCAATTTCCTTTTACAGAGACTCTCTATATTTAGTACTGCTTCATGCTGAGCAATTTTTAAACTAGAACTTCTTGAAGCAGGAGGAGACCAAAGCCACGTGTTTCACACGGTCAGCATTCGTGGCTATGGTAATTGCCTTGCTAAACAGAGCTTAAACAAACTGAAGTTACTGACTAACTTTGGGAGCCAGCTAATAACAACCTCTTCAACTCACAGAGTCCCAGAAGGACCAAACTAAAATTTCTTCAGTCTGCAAAACATTTGAGGAAATACGTGTTACATACTGTATTTGTGTATATTTGCAGCTGTCTTAGCTGTCTCCAGTGGTCTTGTGCCCAACAATTTATCAGGAGAGGCCTGGAACTTCATTTGCAAACTAACAGGTATTCAAAAAAAAAAAAAAAAAAAAAAGAACTTGAGTCCTTCATTTAATTAACACAGCCATATGTCTAATACGGCACCAAAAGAAGAGGAGATACCACATTTGCAGAGACTAAACTTGCAATTCAGTTTCTGCCAGTTGCATATAAAATAGCTCATTACAGCTACCCCTGTTTACAAACCAAGTATTTTACCTGTAAGTATAGACAATTAGTGAATTCTATGAGGAAAGAAAGGGTGGGGGAAAAGAAAAAATAAAAATCACTTATTTTCTAGAAATGAGTACCAGGAAAAGTATTTCACTTTCTTTCCTTCTGATGTTCACTAATCCAATGTGTTGCTTTACTAGCACCTTTTTGCAGAGCTGCTCTAACTTGGCACGTTTCCTTTGATGGTAATGGGGCTAGTTTGATTTATGCCAGATTCTCTTCTCCCCTCACGTTCTCAAGAGCAGTTTCATAACCACACTTGGAAACTAGGAGTGGACAGCAACATTTGAGAGAGAGAATCAGGACTACATTGACAGCTTTAGCACTTTAATTCATTGTTTTCACACAGGCAGGATCAACAAAATTCAGAGAACCCTAATGAGGATGCTTGCATGTTTCACCTGTCTCTTTTGTTTTCAGGCTACTGTTCCAAATTGGTTTGTTTCAGGTGTCAGAGGCCAGGGAAGACATCTCTTAAGCACTTTTACAGACTGTTTCTTGGGATACTTCACTATCCAGAGTCTTGTTTTCATAGAATCGTTAGAGATCAACTCTTCAAAACAACATTTACTGCATATTCCTTAGAGACACCACATTCTTCCATTCATCAGACACTTCTAATTGGAACATATTCATCATTTCCTTGATATACATCATTTGAGAGAAACAATTTTTCTTATTTAGCTTCCTTACAACTATACACATGCCATATACAGCTGCATCAGTAGTGAACATATTTGTTGCATTTACTGCTTATTTTGAGGGCAAAAAGTTGTCAGCAAGTATCTGAAATTTCATCCAAATCTTTTAGTAATTTATCTAATTGGATACAGATGATCTATGGATTTATATTTTTTCATCTGTATCAAAAAAGAAAAAACAAGTGTTTTATTTGCACCAAATCATCCATCAAAATGTTTCCTGGTTATAAGCCAGAAGCAAAACCAGAAAATTTCACCTTCCCATTGCCCATCTAAAATGTATTACCTAGTAAGTTCTTTGTTTGTTTGTTTTTAAGGACTACTAGGGCTGGGGCAATGAAAATTGCTGCTGCCACAACTATTTGGTTTTGTTCTCAAAGAAAAGAACAATGGATAAGAAGTCAATAGATAAGAAGTCAAATCTCACAGAGTCTTCAAAATCACAGATATAGACGTTACCAAATCAAAACAATATACCAGATTAACTCTGAAAATGACAGAACAAATGTGTAGTGCCCAACAGTCTACATATCCTGGTACTGCTTAAAAAACAAACTTGGATATCTCTCTGTCAAAATTCCCATCAGAATCATACATATGAGTGAAAATGTGAAAGGACTTACCCAATTCCCTCACTACCATGGGTGCCTCATCCAATAATCCCTTTTAAACTCTCATCGAACTCCATTTTTAGCAGCTAGTTTTTCTTCTCATTTCCAATTTACACTTGCTCCTGGCCACCTTATCATTTTCTATTCTCATAGAACAACTTTTCCTTTTACAATTCTTTCTTTCTGCTTACCATATGATATATATAGAGAGAACAATATTTCCCATTAGCTTTCATTTTGCTAAGCTAAGTAAGCCAAGCCCTTCTAAGTTCATCTTCTAAGACGCATCCTTGATTTCTGTCATCATTCTCATTGCCATTCTTTGCACCTGTTCAATTTTCATTTTCTCATTACTGAACATGGGTGACCAGACCTGTGCACAGTATTACAAATAAGGTCTCTTCATGGATCCCCCAACCTTCCCTGTTTTTAGAGGGTATATCTTGACTGATACACTGGGCATTTATCTTTTTTACATCAGCAGCACTTCTCAAGCTTAGCACTCCCTGCTCATCCCTTTATCCCCTAACTTAAACCATTACTTATTGTGTGTTACATCAAATTCTATAATGAAAGCCACATAAATGAGTTCTGTTGTATCATCTTTGTTCATAAAACCTTGTAAGAAATCAAGGAAAACAGGAAAGTTAATTTTGTACAATCTATCTTTCATTCACTGTGGCATTTTAATCACATTTTCCTCTGTCTTTAACTGACATTTCTGCCTACAGACTTGAAGGCAATTGCAATCAGATTTTAAACCTGCAGTTTTCGTGATTGCTTTTGCCTGCTTCTGAAATACTTCTTAGGAAACTGGTCTCCGAAAAGTTTAAAATACCAGCCTCTGAAACACCCCTTTGCTTTGGTTAAAATACTTGCTGCTGGACATGCAGCACTTGGGAAATTCTGGGATGGAGATTACTCAATCAGCACTACCCGAGTGCTTTGACCACGCGGATCTCTACCGTGATTACAGTCATTTCTGTTTATATACACTCGTTCCATTAACCCCCTTGCCTCAGCATCACTATTTTTAATGAGAAAATGTTAGACTAATCCTGGCATGGTACAACTACCCTTTCTCTTTTCCTGTATTCATCCTGTAAGTCCTCATCTTCTTCCCCTTAATCTTCTAAATTTTCTCTGAGATGCTTATTCAACCAGCTAAATGTCCAAGCTTTTTCCCCTTAGTTGGCATAAAATTTCATAGTACATCTAGAAAACTACAGACATTGGCCATATTCGAGGTCCTGAGATCTTCAGCATAGTTGAATTTACAATGTATTTTGTTTGAAACTGAAAATTCAACTTTTGAATTCTCTTCCATTGAATTTAAACTGAATTTACTCTGACCACTTAATCCATAGTTACCTTCCATGAGCAGCAGTTTTATATCTGCTATAGTAAGTTCCTTACTCAATGAAAACAAGTTAAAATAACATGTCATATTGTTTTGAAACCTTTGACCAGCCACAATACTCTGGAATGTGAGTACTAAGAAAAGATGCTATAAAACTCACCCTTATTAATGTTATTTATTAGTATCAGTTATACACAGAAAAATTTCAAGCACTGAAGATAATCCAGCTACTCTACTAACAGCACAATGTGAAGCAACTTCATTCTATCTAAAAATATTAGTCTGTGCTTGGGGCTTCACCTTAAGTAGAATCTCTATAACTCATACATAAACTAACTCAAAACCAACGTACTAGATGAAATCAACCATTGGATGAAATTCTATCAGCTCAGCATAAAGCAGAGTGAGGTGCAAAAGCAGTTCCACACTCAAGCAGGCAACTTGTCCAAGCCATACGTTAGTCCCAGCAGAAAGCCTGGCCCAGCTGTACCCAGGCTCGACACAGACCGCACGCTCTGCTAGCGGATCTGTCCAGCGGAGAGGGCAGAACTGGCCACATGGGCAACTGCTGCTGAATGTAGCATCACGTCTGAAGCCATAACTGACTTTTATATGTTCTGCCAAAAATATACAGTTTCTATTTAGCCTTTCTTACTACAAAGCAAGTCATGCGCACAGCATTATTTAAGACAACATCAATAATTGCTTTTTTGATCTTTTTACTAGTAGTCAGAAAGCAGGAGAGAAAACTATGGGTTTGTATGACCATGCATTTTTTTCTGTATAGCCACAGTATTAAATTAATAAAAAAAATGGTGTTAATAAAAAAGCCATACTTGAGGACTCCCTGTGCATGTGTGTACAGACATACACACACTTCCTCTCTCCACAAGCCTAATATTTTATGGAACAACAAAAGAGAAACTGTGTGAGGGGAAAAAAAAGAAAGAAAAAGAAAAAAAGCATTCTCCAGCCGGCATGCCAGTTTTAACAGGGTTAAGTGAGTAGTCCTCATATCATACAATTGTCCTGCTGGTTCAGATGTATGGGTTTCATTTTATTGTTTACTTGTACTTGATAAGGTGTCTCGCAATGCCTTCCAGGCACAGGGTGTTGTTCTTAACACTGCACCCAGTGCTCTTCACACGCAGCGGTTTGCTTTAAGACAGGCACTCTGAAACTAAAATGATGATCAAAATCAGTTCCTCCATTTTGTAAAATGAAGAAAATTCTGTAAAATGAAATCAATCCTGTGCCAGCGCAATAATCGTAACAACCAGAAACACCAAGAAAAAAGACAAAAATGATTTTTTCCCCTTCTTCTGTCACTGTTGGACATTATCTTCACCATGAACTCCAAGATCTATCTTGTTAATCCCCAGATGAAAAAGTACCCAATCATGTTGTTTCAAATCACAGAAGTTACATCTCAGAGAAGTGTTTTTTTTTTTTTTTTTTTTTTTAACTGAACTAGCAGTAGTAGCAGTTCCTAAAAGTGAAAAAATATGTCTTTCTCCTCGTTCATCTTCATCTCACATCCAGTTAACGCTACTGCCTTGTGAACCCCCAAGTATCCAGATGATTTTGCAAATGGGAGATATGATGCATCTGCTGATTTCAAGAGAATACCAAAATCAGGGTTGCTCACATTGGGTCCTTACCTTGCCACAGACTTGCATAACCTCAGAATAATCTCCTCACCTCTGTATATCATCATTTTACCATATGTAAAAAGAGGGATATTAACACATAATTACCCAACAGGAATGCTGAAAGCATTCCTTACTAAGAGTAAGTTACTTAAGGAATTTCATTTTCTAATTAATTCAAAAAAAGTGATGTAATGTTATATTGATCTATTTTCCACACTGTCTGGTACTTGTTTTGAATGTCCTCTTTGGAAATATCCCATACTGTGGGATACCTTTTGCAGCATGCAAAATATCTCAGTAGCACAGCAAAGCACAGTACTTCTGCATAAAAGCATATTAATAAAATGAAGAGGTCAATAAAATGACTAAAATGTTAGATAATATTTTCCTGCTTTCTGTGTGAATTTTGGAGAGTACTTAATCTATAGGAGTGTGTCCCGATGCTTCAGAATTTGCAAACAGATGTGTGCTGTTTATACATAAGCCATGGCCAAAACCTCCTAGCACTATTTTAAACTTCTCCTGAAGTTTTCTTGAATTCCATCCAGTTCTTTCCTCCACATGAGCCTACTGCAGGTTGGAGCCATGGAGCCCACTGCACAGGACCTCCCACAGGGCTGTAGTAACTGCTCTGTCCCGAGCATCCCGCTCCACAGGGAATCCCAGGGACAGGCTGCGCACCCAGGGCCCAACTGGTCAACCCTGTCAGCTGCCACAGCCACTTTTACCTGAGGGCACCAGTCTTGCAGCAGAGAGAACCGAGCAAATAATGTGTTATCTGCTCAGCTTCCGCAGTTCAGTACCCTGCATATTCACCTCAAGTTAAACACACAGTTGTGAAACTCAGTACTCGCATGTGTGAGCCATAGGTCACTATCTGCTCAAGGAACAGTTGGGTAGTTAGAGCAAAATCACGAGTCTTACAAACATGGGAGTCATATTTGCTAAACACACTGACCACCACGGAGCTGCACAACTGGTCAATAGGAAATGCCACAAAAGGTGTTTTCCTTTTTTTCTGAGGAAGTTTCACCCTTCCTCCCTGAAGTTACAGAGGGGCACTTGGCTCTGGCAAGGATTCGCACACACTCCTATATCGTTACCTTTAGCTTATCCATATCCTAGGCAGCAGCATGCTGGTACTCGGCAGAGGAGATCCGCAGTAGTTCTAGCAAACCATAAAAGAGCTCAGTACATAGAGCAGGGCTTCCGTTTGTTCCATATGGCACTAGGGCTTGGATCCTGGAACCTGGACATACAGAGGCAAAACCAGACAGAGCAGGGAATCAAATTTGGGTCTCCAGCATGTTGGATGATCACTTAAGCAATATGATAAAAATATGCAGGATGTTTGGGTTAAGGGATTTAATTCAAATGCACTCTGTTAGAAGTATTTAAAAAAAAAAATCCTTGGCTTACCACACAGCAATATGTTCAGCACCATCTTTGTCTGCTCAGAGCCAGTTCTCATGCTCCTGAGGAGCTTCACACCTGCGCCTGAGCTTTCCTTCCAAATTAGCTGCTCCTCAACTCCATTACTAAACAAACATGAAGCAGCTGTAGCTCTCAGACTATGATTAAAATTAAACCTTTCAAATCCAGCCTAGCTTAGAGAGTCTCTGTACAGTTGTACTCAATTGATTAACTCCAACTGGTTCACTACTAAAACTAATCTATTAATTTAACAGCCTGAAAAAGCTTCAAATAGAGCATTTCACATAAGAGGGAGCCAAATAATATCTCAGGTAAAACACAGAAAAAATGATGCAACCAAAATGATTTAAGAAAAATAAAAAAATTATTGGTTTAAACTCATGGGGAATTTTTTTTGCCTTAGAGCAGTTAAACTCCGGATTATTTTGATTCAGTATTTTTGCTTTTGCACAACACTGGAAAAACAGACTGATTCTGTTATTGGTTTTCTAAGAGAGAAGATCCCAGGATTTTCTAGACCAATGAAGCCACTATCAGCTGCCGGCACTCTGTGGTAAAATACCAAGGGCTGGGTTCCCACCAGGGCACAGAACAGGGTTTTGATCTGAACTTTCTGGGATACAATCCCAATTCCGTGCAGTCAATGAAATGAAGGAAAGGACAAATGGGTCTAATCCATAGGCCTGCTCTATCCTGTTAAATCATGACATGATGTATAAAATACCATAAAGCAGAAAGTTAGCTACACAGCAGACAAAGTGGTCACTGTATGAACTTTCAAAAGATTTTAGGAAGTACTTTTGCAGCTTTCAGGAAGGGAAGGTGCAAATCTAAGTTAGTATTTCCTGTCTACTGCTATTTGCAAGGTGTTAATATGAGCAATACTAATCCCCTCACATACCAGCATAACATACTAACACCAGCACTAAGATAGAGTAGTCTTGCCATGTGCCTGCCACGGAGGAGGGGACACAAGTGGTGGCACCTGTGGAGCTATGACCATCTCCTCCCAGAGAGAAACCACCTGGCACCAAGGGGCCATGAAGGTAAAATAACTCGAATAAAGTAAAGCGAGGAAGGGGGTCTATGTGACACCAGCAGTGTGAGAGCCCTCTTTCTGTTTTATTCTCTTTAGAGCTGTGCTTGCTCTAAATAGTGGATGAATGCATAGATTTGCATATGGAGGTACAAGGACCCTGGGCTTTACATCGCTAGAAACCTTGTTTAGTTGGTTTTATTAATTATACTGCCTTGGACTCAAGTCGAATCCACAAGGCACTGTCATTTCTCATTGCCTTTAAAAGCCAGGCTATAAAGTGGCCAGTGGCTGTTGTCTGATCTGTCTCAGACCATAGCCCAAGCACAACACATGAGTACAGTTAGTCTGAACTGACACTGAAGCTTTCCAGACTGCTGCAATAAACTACCGTGAATAATGTTTCAAGCAGTATTTGAAAACCCTATGCAGTTGTGAACCTATGTGTGACTATGTGATTTTGCTACTCTATCTTGCTATATCTTGCAACTAAGATGGGCTGCTCTTCTGTACAGTCTCCATCAGTGACTGGGACAGAGGTAGCCTGGACACAAACCTCCTCTTCCTTGCAACATCCCCATGCTGTAGAAAAGCCCTGCAGGACTAGTAAGGCTGGATTGGCTTGCAGAGCTTCTTGCCTTACAGAGTGAAGCTACCAAAAGGGTTTTTACACTCAAAAATCATTCTACTTAACCAACATGGGCCTACTTTCTGAATTTGGGGCTATTTGAGAAGAATTTGAACCACCAGTCCATCCTGTCCCTGTCAGAGGCAGGTGTGACCTCCACTCTATTTGGGACAGACTGTTTGCCTTGCTCAGAACACAGGGAATTTCCCATGTCCAGGAGAACATGAGGCACGTGGCTATGGTAGCCCTGTCAACACGACTGCCCACAGCTAGTGCTGAGGTCCTGGACAGAACAGTCTTTAACTAGACAAGTCACAGCTTCCTGTTGGGTTCCGGAGGGAAATACATCTCCCATTCATGAACCTAGCAGAGCTAGACACTTTGTACCTCCTCACGCGGCAATTCTGGACACCTCACAGAGAGACCAAACCTAAGCTACACCTTGGTTATCTTCGACAAACACAAGGGCAACACAAGGGATCTACCAATGCTGAAATGGTCTTCAGGGGCTGGTGCAAGTGGATTTGAAATTTTTTCACACCTACCAAAGGACTAAGCACAAAACATCCAGGGCCATTTCAGGTACCCCTCACATGGGCTCCAGGCTCCCGGCAGGACAGTGCATGGCTCATCGCTCCATTAAGAGGAGAACTGTGGGAATTATACCCCACATACTGCAGATGCCTGAAAACTCTGCCTGGTTATTCCCTGGGACTCTGCTCCAAGCAGACACTGACACACTTAACTAATCTCACAGACTTTACTTTTTATGTTCTAAAGCAGTTCATGGCCTGTCACAAAAGTTTCAGGAAGCTACAACAGCAAACTGACTCTTTTTACCTTTGGCAAATTAGATTTAGGTTCTTCAGGAGCAGGAGAAACGTGTTCAGCAAAATAAGGCTTAATTGGGAAAACATATTTTGTGCTGCACCTAGATTGTAAGGGAAGCACTGATGTATCTGAGGGTATGCTGTGGAGAAAGCAGCCTGAACGCAGCTCGTGCATACTGAAATGTTCTCTTTCCAATCCTCTCTGGATCAGAATGTGGGAAGATCAGCAGTTTCAACTCCCACTCATTTACCTGCTGTGACAGGACACAAGCCAACAGATGCTGCCAACACAGAGCATTCAGCAATCATTAGTCAGGCTCAAAACTCTCACAACAAGGGCTTTAAAGGATGTATTTTAAGAAGTAACAGATATGGTCTTATATTGTTCTGCTTTTCAAAAATTTAAGCCCTTATGATCAAGCTTTGTGTCTTTTCTTCGAAGCACGAAGGAGAGGAATTTTGGATTGCATTTTTCATGGAAGCCAGATCCACATCATTCATTCCTTCTTTCAAGTTAGTGAAGCTTTAACAGAAGCCACGTACGGCAGCTGCATTAGAACAGTGAGCGCTGCCGGCCGTGGCCGCCCTGTTTCAAAGCCGCTTCCGTGCACTGGGCTATGGGTTAGGAACCTTGTTTCCTAATGGGGGAAGGAAAGATGAGTAAACTTGGAACCTGTTTTGCTCTGTGTTGCTTTTAGAAAGCATAGCATAAAAAAAAAAGGCAAAACAGACTTACTAGCTTTTTGATAGGCAAAATTAACAGCAAAAGTAGAACTAGATACTGATGATGGTCCTTATTAAGGTAAGATCAAAAATTTCTACATCTGCCTTTCACCTCTTTCACTCTTTTGAAATCTAATAACTACCGTTGTTATCTGAAGGCTCTTTGCCTAAAGAAGCAAGTAGAACAGTCTGAGCCTCCACAAATAAACATGAGTTGAATGTCTTAATTTCTCTTTCATATTTGGTATATGAAGAAAAAAACAGCACAGCTCAAGCCACCATTTCTCACATTTTACACATTCACTAGGAAGTGCACAGACAGGGAAAATGAACAGCAGAAACTTCCCTCCAGAGCAAAAAGTTTTTCTGTCTTTGCCTGGGCTATATCTACTTTATAAGCAATAACCTATAGGTCTCCCTCCTACCTCTACAACTGCTAAGTCCGCACAAAGGCATTTTTTAAAAAGATGTTCATTTCTACTGCATTTGTGAAAATTGTCTTTTAGGGAAAAAGCAACTGCATTCAGGAAAAATTACGCAGAATCGAGAGCTATGCAGGATAAGAGAGGAAAATCACTTAGAATAGCTTGTCAAATTCCGATGGGCAATGAAAACAATTATAGCAGGTAAATGTTCCAGTCTTGCTAGAAAAAAAAATAAAGAGGGAAATTATATGGCAATCCTGAGGGAGAACAAACATAATTTACAAAGAAAAAGTACGGTTTTATGGCCAGGGAGGACAGTAGCACTGAAAATGAACACCCTGCCAAGGATCCATCCTCCTTTTAAGCCTTGCCAAATCCTATCCCCAGTGAAATTATAACGGACATTTATATAATCTCAGAAGGCATAGGGAGAGAGAGAAACACATAGCCCAGAGTATAGTCACATGCTCTGGGGAAAAAAAGGTGTGAGGAGGATTAGAAAAAAAAAAGGAATTCTGACTAGTCTGGCTGGTTGTTTCCCAATTCCATTTTGGCCCAGCCAAATCTCAGGAAGAGAAGGAATCTCATTGAGAGCAGACAGGAACACTGGGGAAACGGGAGCTACGGTTCCCTCTCTACAGGGAAGGCTAAGGTTGCTAATCTGGAGCCATGCAAAATCACCTGCTTTATTTCCTAGTAGGTCATAGAAGAACTATAAAAAAGAAGAAACCGTTTTTGAGACACTTGATAAAAATAATCACTGGATAGAAAATGGATATAAATTCAACTTGATGCATGGACATGAAACTGTAAACCTGGGCTCATTCTAGACTGCCCACTTAATTTTTTTTCTTCATGAAAGCAGCAGATTCATAATGAGAACAAACTCAACCACATCTAACAAGGGAAATGAAGCTCATGGGAGGGAAGATAAAACTGTGGGCCAGAGAGGTAAATGCCTGCTTATGAACACACTTCCATTCCCGTTAAAATCTGTATATAAGTTCACATTTGCAATACAATACTAACAAATAAGGTATGGGATTTTCACCTAAATTTGCACCAAACATGCTAGTTATTTGTCAGAAAATGTCCCAAAAAATCAAATATACTAAACTTCTAGAATCAAATTTCCATCCTGTAAAAACAGCAATTACAGTATATAGCAATAAACTGGTGCCGAGGCACTAGAAGTAATGCAGGTGGATTTTTCACTCATTAGTGTCCTATGATTTACTAGGAGTTTTTCCTCACAGATTCCTTTCTGCATGAAGTCCTCTCCTGTCTCTAATAAAACGGGAATTCAAACTGCAGCCCTCCCTGCAGTCAGGGAACTTGCAGGTTTCTCTTTCCTGCATACCTAACAGCAGTTTCAGACCTTGTGTTTGAGATCTCTACCCATCTGCAAGTCTGAATGAAACTGGCCAGCAGTTAAAAAGTACTGACAAGAAAATATAGGCTAGTAGAGAGACAAAAACAAATGCATTCATATCCATATACAAAGTTCCTTAGCAAATCAGGAAAAAAACAGAGCACTTCAGTGGAATTGGACCTTGGGATAAGTCGACATGATGGGGCATTCTGAATGATGAGGAGAAATCAGAGAGCTGAGCCTAAGAAAACAGCATGTAGAGCTGGACTTTGTGTGAAACCAAGCAAAGTAAAGGTTACCTATTAATTTTTTTTTTTCATTTCCTCCATATACAACAGAAATGCAGAATGGGTTTTGGTGACTGCCCTGTGTCTCCTGAAGTGCCAAACTGCAGAAGGAGCAGCAGCCTAGAGAAGCAGGCACGGAGAAGGCCTGGCTGGCCACAAACGCATGATGTAGAAGGTCTTTTCAACCATAGTGATTCTGTGAATCTGTGATTCTAAAAGTTTAGCCACAGTAACTTCAGTGAGTGACAGTGGAAGGCAGCAAGGGAAGAAGTGATCATGCAAAGTGGAAGAAGCTGAGAAATCATAACTAATACCAGCTCTCATTTAAAATTCAGAATTTATAATAAAATCTTTTTAAGCATCCAGTATCTCAATGCCAAGAATGAAATCAGCTTTTTATTTACATCTGCTTTTGCACTGCAACACACATCATCATGTCCCAGGGATGTATCAACACTGTTGAACAAGAAACCACTGCAATGTTCCAGTATGCATATTTTGCCCACTGGAGAAATAGTAAAAAGTAGCTGCTCTGGTTCTAGCTCACATCAAATTTCCCTCTTTCATTAAATGAGTAAACAAAACTATATCAGTCTTGGCCATTATATCTGTTAGCAGCTTAGATATTTCACAAGGGCCCCACAGTTATAACTGAAAGCAAAAAAAAAGAAAAAAAATAAACTATTTGTCAACTCTGTTATCAGTAGAACTAATTCAAGTTTCTCTGCTTTGCAAGAAATTTATGTATTCCCTAACATAAATAAACAAGAATAAACTGCCAAACTTCCAAATTTTGGTCCAGTCTTTCCTCCAGATTTTTATGACACCAGGCTATATCCATGGACACAGCCTCCGCTCTCTGATTCCATCAGCCCAAAGTGTCTCTGGGAAACATTGTTTGTAATGATCCTCTTCAAACTTGAATGATAAAAGTGCACATTTTGCAAATGACACCTTAGCCAATCTGCCCCATCTGTGTGAGAGACAGCAAATGATTTCACTCTTTAGGCATTTAAAATAAAATGCACATACGGCAAATTCCAAGCTGGCAACAAAATCCAGTCATTAAAAAAAGCGATTTGTTTTTTACATTTGCAAACACAAAGGCTCCATTTATTTCCATTGCTATAAAGAAAATGAGCCATTATATTTTTTTAAACAATCACAGCTAGCACATTTTGGAAATGTTTTAATTTCAAAAATACTAACTAGCAAACTAGAGTTTAAATAGCTTTTCTAAAATGGTACCATTTTAGATACAGTGTTCTGATTGATGGCATCACCTTGCCTGTGGAAAAAGATTTCTCAGTCTTTTGCATACAATGCACTGATGCCTATTTTCTGCTGGTGTCACTAAAATAAAATAAAAGAAGTTTTAAATGTGAATTGTAAATACAATTATATTCACTAGCAAGAAAACATTTTATATTACGGGAGCCTGAAAAAAAAAAAGCTTAATTTATTTTAAGATTAGAAATTTATTGTTTCTCTATCCTTCTGTGACTCTGTCCTTCTTTCTCTTCATAATGGGAAAAATATCAAATATAATTGATATGGCCCAGATTTATACACAGAGTGAGTAGCTTAACTGAATTCACTGGGGCTATTCCTCATGCAAGAATGTGAGCATCTGTGTGTCTTTCAGGATCAAGATCTGTAATTAAATGAAACTACTATTCTTTTTTTCAAATTCCTTGATCTGCACTTATTTTTGTGGATATAGCAACATCTGGTGGACAAACAGCAAAATAAAGTCCAAACACCTCCATATATATATACGCACATGAATGCACGACACTTGCCTGATTTCAGCTCCATGCAGAGGTCAGGGCTGGTCAGCAAAGGCGCCATCACAGCCTGCACCTTTCTGCTTTCCATATTTTTCCCGCTCTTCCTGGAAGCCCTAATCACAAAGCCAAAAGTTCCGGGGACTGTCAGGTCAGCAGGTCATGGAAGTCACCCCGTGCCCCAGCCCGCTTCGAGCTCTCCGCGCCGCAGGCCCTGGCTTTCATGGACACGCTGCAGACGCGCTCGGGCAGGGAGGCAGAGCACCAGGGACACCAGCAGCCCTCTGGATACCCATCCGCCGGCAGCTTGGAGAGATCCCTGCAGCTCTTTTACTGATAAGCTTCACACCTCTGCCCAGCCTCGTCCTCCATGGCGCTCAGTATCCTCAGCAGAGCTGCGACACACACCACAGGCTCCCCAGAAACATTATGGACACATCGTTCCTCTCACTTCACACAGCAGATAGGAGCACCCAAACACAGTTCCGTATGTGTGCAGGCACTCAGGTTAAGGACATAGGTAAGAATTACACATGTCTCACCAAGCATTTTGCTGAAAGACACACAGGGGTCCTGGGTTAGTAAAAGCACCAGCAGAGAAGCCTGAGATCATCCAGAAGCTCTACTATCCTTCACTAAGGAAAGCTACACAATTTATATCCACTGGCAGCAATTCCAGTGACTTTAAGGCTCTGGACATACCTATACGTGATAATTTCATCTTTCACTTCTAGAAGCTTCCTCCATGTGGCTACGAAGCGCTTGAAAGCGGAGATGAGTTAGGACGCCAGGGATGAAAAGGAAGCAAACCAGCACTGTCCCCTCCACGGGCAGGCGTGAGAGGAGCTTTCACTGCACTGGGACCTCTCACTCAGCAAGCAAGTGAAAGCACAAAAAGTCAACAAGCTTTTGGGCACCAAACCCCTTCCACTCTTGTGGAGAAAAAACAAGGGGCTTCACGCAAGCTGCTAACGGCCGTCCTGGCTCGGGGCCGCGCTGCGCGTGCCCGGGCAGGGCCGCAGCGGCAGGACAGGGAGGACGCGCTGGGGGCAGAGGATCCGGCACCCGCGAGGAGGGCACCGCCGCGCCTCCGCCCGAGCACCCGGCTGCCCCTAAGCCCTGCTTTAGATACAGACGAAAGCCTGTCCCGGGAGAAGAGGGACCAGCGGGATGTGATTTTAAGTGTCATTTTAAGTGTGATTTTAAGCGGGATTTTCAACCGTCCTTGTTTCCCGCCCGGCTCCCGCCTCGCCCTGGGGGCAGCGCCCACGGCGCATGCGCGGGCGCGGCGCCGGCAGGGCGAGCGTGCGCGAGCCAAGTTTGCCGTTGCGGGGCTTCCGTAGCGGCGCCGCCATGGCGGAGTATTCGTGTGTGAAGCGCACCAAGCTGGTGCTCAAGGGCGCCAAGGAGAAAAGGTGGGAGCGGGGGCGGCCTCCGGCTCCGTCGGGCGCCCGGGCCCTCGTTCACGTTCCTCTGTCTTTCTTGCAGCAAGAAGAAGCACAAGGAGAAGAAGAGGCGGCGCGAGGAAGAGGCGGAGGAGCAGCTCGACGCGGTCGGTGAGGGCCGCGCTGGGGCCCCCTGCGCCCCGCGAGCGCCTTTCCCCGCGCGTGGGGTCCGCCCCGTGTGTTACTGTAACGGGCGCTGGCAGCTGGGCCTGCTGCGGTTTTGGGCCAAGCTGCTTTGTGGGGAGGGGAAGCGGGCCCCTCGGATCAGCCAAAACTTGTGATTATTTTCTTAACTTAGTGTTTTTGTTTTTTGTTTTTTGTTTTTTCTTTGCATTTTTAGGAAACTGGTGGGCTGTCAGTAACTTCGGTGAAATTACAGGCACTATTGCCATAGAAATGGGCAAGGGAGCCTATGTCCATGCTCTTGACAATGGCTTGTTTACGCTTGGAGCTCCACACAAAGGTTTGTCTGGGGAAATGTGTTTGAGGGGAAAGAAAGGCAGTTTCCATAGTGCAAGATGTAAAAGCTTCTGGTTAAATTTGAGTGGCCTCAAGGCAAACAGTTTTACAGATTGACAGTAAGCGAATATATCTTGAATCTTAGCTATAGCATGAGATGATTTAAAACTAGTGACTGCCAATCAGGTTCCTCTATCCTAGGTTATTTTCTTGCTGTGTGTGCACTGAAGTGCTGTAGAAATGATCATCCATTAAAAGCCTTATCACTTATTAGTTAAAAGTAGTACAACTTTTATTTATTCTTATATTTATGGTGTTGGTTGAAGAGTGAAAGTCAATTTAGATGAATTTCAAGGCTTACTGTCAAGTGTTGTTGTAATTATTTTAATGTTGTTCAAGTGGGATGCAGGAGTGGCCAAAAAATTAACATTTTGAATCTGAGCCATCAGTCCAACCAGAGCAAGGTGTGCTCTCAAAGTGAGGTCAAGGCAAAGATGGCAGTGTTATTTCATTTGGTTTTGAGCCTAGCAGTTTTCAGAGTAGTCATTTGTGTCACTTGAGCTAAACCATAATATATTTTGTTATGAGAAAATAGTATTATAGGGAGATTAAGGTTTTAATAGCTGTCTAGAGAATTATAGCACGTTTTCACTTGTAAATTTCAGGAAGGAAGGACTGTCTTTGTTTTTTGTCTTGTTTCAAGCACTCTATTTCCATGAACATTATAAAGCACTTGTGTTGCTTTTTTTTTCCTTGTCTTTTTTGAGCATGTATCTTCAAAATGAATTAAAAAAAAAAACTAGCAATGTGGTCTTCTATAGTATATAAGTATGTACCTGTGTAATTCGTCGTGCTGTTTTAGACTTCATCATGCTAACAGGTTACAATATGGAATTTTAATATTTCATACCTAAGTAATAGAAAATTCATCCCTCAGATGATGAAGGCCCTAGTCCTCCTGAGCAATTTACAGCAGTAAAGCTGTCTGATACAAGGTAAGCATTATATTAAAAAAAAAAAAAAAAAAGCTATGAGTTTTGATTTTTATCATCTTTGCTTCTGGTGTGAAAACATGTTCAGTGGTTTCTTCAAAATTGCTGCATAATGATAACAT
Organism: Tinamus guttatus; assembly: GCF_059628265.1. Taxonomy (NCBI): domain Eukaryota; kingdom Metazoa; phylum Chordata; class Aves; order Tinamiformes; family Tinamidae; genus Tinamus; species Tinamus guttatus. Next base: position 6,062,159 of record NW_028288747.1, read on the forward strand.
ATCTGTTATATGTTGGGTATTAGGGATTGCTTTAATTCAAAACATTATTGTTCTCCCATATTTTTCTCTTTGAGGATTGCTCTGAAGTCTGGTTATGGCAAATACCTGGGTATAAATTCAGATGGACTTGTTGTCGGACGTTCAGATGCTATAGGATCAAGAGAGCAATGGGAGCCTGTCTTCCAAGATGTAAGCTGGAATAGTTCTTTTGATATTCCTGGCATTTAGATGTATTTTGAGTTAAGTCTGTGTCACGAGTCTGTAAAATGTTCTTTGTCCATGCAGTAAAAGCCTTTTGAAATATCAAGGCTATTATAACTTAACTTTTTGTTTTCCTAACTACCATGTATTTACTATTTTCCTTTAAAAAGGAGACAGTAATACAGTCAGCCAGCTGTTATAGCATCAATGCAGAACAGAACACTATTACAGAGCTTTCTCACATTTCGTAGAGGATAAATGTAATGAATCAAGATTTGTATACAAAGTCTTTATGTTAACAATATGTTATTATGTATGCAGAAGAAAATGGCATTACTAGCAGCAAACAGCCGCTTTATTAGATGTAATGAAGAAGGAGACATAGAAGCCCAAAGTAAAACTGCAGGAGAAGAAGAAATGATAAAGGTAATAGAATTTATGTAAAAAGCATACAGTTAGTGCAGGATTGTAATAAATATTCAGTCTTACCTAGTTTACTACAGTTACCCTGTTTATTACAGTTTACAGCATGCAGTTGTAATTCTGTTCTATAAGCTGTCTAGAATTTTGGCCTCAAAAAAGGCAAATGAGCACTAAGATTACTTTCCTATCTCTACTGGAATTTTTATGTATTTTACACTTTCTGATTTTAATGGTGCTTTTTTGACATAAAGGAGACTGAGTGGTATCAAGGACTACACTTAACACTTCCACCCAATGCAGCAGGCTAGAGCTACTGCTTTTGTTACAATTGTCTTCAGTTGCGAACTCATAAATTGAAAATCTGAGAACTTTCAAAGTTACTATGACTTATATTCTGTTACAAAGAATGTGTTGTCTTTAACTTGTGTCTTCTGTTTTCTGGTTGGTTATTTGGTCGCTTTTTAATATGCATTTTCTGTTTTGTCTTTCAATGATCAGATTCGCAGTTGTGCTGAAAGAGAAGCTAAGAAAAAAGATGATTTTCCAGAAGAGGACAAAGGAAACGTTAAACAGTGTGAAATCAATTATGTGTATGTAATTGAAACATACAGCATTCTAAAATCATCTGTCCCTGTGACTTCCCCATGCTGAGTTGCCTTTTTTTTTTGTTGGACTGACTTGTCATGCTAACAGTTGAAGCGACTCTTTAAAACCTTTAATTGCTTCATGTTCATCATGTCATTCCCACTTAGAATGCCAAAAATGCCTATGTAGTTTGTACCTATAGAAATCTTAGGGCAATGCTTGATAGCGTGATTGGAGCTTATTAGGTGAGCTGCCTCCTGCAACTCATTAAGACATTAAGATTCTCATTACAGCCGCTGTTTTACTGAAACACAAAACTCCAGAGAAGTTACTTTTTACACTTCTTTCCTTTTATAGAAAGAAATTCCAAAGTTTTCAAGACAAAAAACTCAAAATAAGCAAAGAAGACACAAAAGCGCTCAGAAAAGCCAGAAAGGAAGGTACTTTTCACGAAACACTGCTTGACAGGTATTTTAAAGTACAAAAAATAATGTGCTAATTAAAAACTACAGGGAGCTGGGTTTTCAGTAAATTTCCTCTCTGATCTATGGTCTACTACTACCGTTTTGGTTTTTGTTCTGGAAGTTCCCAGCTTTGGATTTATCCAGAAATGAATTCTTGTTGACATCTTTAGCTAGGTTTGTTCACTTTGTTTACTGTGAAGAATGCAGACATGTATTTTAACCATAAAAATTAAATTAACTTTTAATATTTTGAACATATATGGCACCAGAATTTTGGGGAGGGGAGACTTGCCAGGTTTTAATACATGCTTTAAAGTTTTAAGTGCCTCCATAACACTTTGAGACAGGTAAAATACTCAAATGTATTTATCTTCTGTTTTAATCCTTGTTTCTTTACTCTTCCCTTATAGGAGAGCAAAAGTAAAAGCTGATAGATACTGCAAGTGACATCCAGCTGATCCATCTTCTGTATCTTTGGTGACACGGTCAAGCTAAAAACAAGAATGAAAAGTTTTGCAAGGATTTTTTTTTTTTTTTACAGAAGGCATTTTGTTGATGTTTTTATTATGGTATTTTTAAAGGATTATCTGAGAGTAGTTTGCTCACTTAGTAATGTCATTTTTCTGTAATATTATTATGCTTGGTCTAAAACTCCATGCTGTTGAAATTGTTAGGCAATTATTTAACTGAAAACAAATAATTTAACTCACTAAATTTCCCAAAGTTGATGAAAGGAACCTGAACTTAGAAATAATGTCTGCCCTTAGTGCCTAAGGGCAGAAGGAGAACACCAATAAATTTCAAAAGCAAAGTATCGTTAATGCACGGAGACATTAAGAAATCTGTAATTGTACTGAACAAATAAGAAATAATTGAAAATGTCTTTTGTCTTTAAATACATGTTAGATCCAGGTAGGGCTTTCACAGAGCCTCTGCAACAGGTGAGGCTTTGGGCCAGGATTTTCAGAATCTAAAACAACAACAGGACCAGTGTATGGGTGAATATATGGTGTAATCCATATATTGGCGAGAGTATGGACAAGTCACAAAAATCCTGTTACAAATGGCAATGCAGATGCTTCATGAGAAAAGGAGGACTGTTTTGTGTGAGAGAGGTGCTCATTTTATGAAAGTGAGGGAATTGTTTTCAACTGAAACTTTGCTGGTTTGTTTACTGCATGGACTTCTGTGTTTAATATTTAAGAAAAAAGCAGAGACCTTTTTTTTTTAAAGGTCATATTATGGTATGCATTCCTTATCTCCTGTAAATTATGCGTGGGTTTTTTTTCTGTTCTGATTATTAGAAATATTTGCAATAAAAGCATCTCCATAGGAACTACCTTGTCACCAAGTAACCTTTATGAAGCAGGTTAAGGAAGCTGTGACCAATGTTGAGACACTTTATGGTGGTAACCTGAGTTGTCTCCGCGAAGGCCTCTTCTGACTGTCAGTATGAACATGGCTCTAAGCCAGTGCAAGATAACAAGGTCTCTTAAAAGAGCCCAAGACCAGACCAATAAAGTCTAGTCAGTGGTGACAATTTAAATTGGTCTAATTTCATAGGCAGTTGGTCTTGAGGGGGAAAAAACATAAAGAATTTAAGTACCTCATAATTGTTTAAACCCACTATTGAATTTTCTGCATTAAAACAAACTATGTATGGAAGGCTAGTTGAGGGTAGACATAAAAGGATTTGTTGTTCTAAGGATTTAGAAAAGCCCATACAAATTTATGGAACTGAGAAATGAAAATCTCTGCTTGGGCAAATTCACGTTATAACGGAGAAATTATTAACCTCTGTTGTTCCTAGATTTTTCATTTGCTTTTGCTAGACCTTTTTTAGAGTTGCTTTTAAGCTCTTCCTGTCCACTACTGTCCATTATAAACACAGTCTCTGTAAGCTTCTTCTTTGTTGTTGTTATTTTTTACATATACCTTTGTACTATTCTACAAGAATAGATGAATTCTTTGGTTTGTTATACAGGTATCTGTTTAGGAATAAGTGCCTCTTCTTTCCACTTTGTTTTTGCTCCTGGTGGACGTACTTAATGGGAAATCAAAATATTCCCTCTGGCAAGTTGGGCTGTATAACCACAGTGAGATAGTTGTGCATTTAAGGATTTTTCTGACTGAGAAAGCTAGAGACCTTTCTGTCATTCCAACTGCTCTATGCAGTACTGTGCATGGACTACATATAGTACATATAGTACATGCAACTATATCTTGTTACAGATAAAAGTAATATCAGAATACTGAGAAATTCAATAAAGGGCAAGTCTGGGGCTGTGCTGAACGGAGGAAAAAATACTAACGTTAAATTCACAAGTGAAACTTTTTTTTCCTCCTCAGTTTTCAGAGTTAAGTAGAAGAGACACCCATCAGTAAATCATTTTTCAACCTCAGTGACTTTCTGGAGAATTTCTTTCCCCCATATCTGTCACTTACCTAACTACTATATTTTAGGACATACTCTTTTTTTGTAAAAAAGCAATAGTATCAGATGGTAATTTAAATTTGGTAAACACTTGTCTTTTTTTTTTTTTTTTTTAACCAGTATTAAGTAGTTTCCTTTAAAAAAAAAAATCCCATAAGGACAACTTACTGTTATAAAGTGTACCTGAAGATACAAGCTTTGACTTTCCTGCTTTTCAGATACATAGAATATCCTTTTTCTTACATTCAAAAAGAGAAAGCAGGCAACTGAAGACTTCTCTGCTCTTTGTTCTTGCACACTCCTTCCTTGTTTCTTATCACTTGCCCTATATGTTAAGCTGTTGGTTTCCTTCCCCTCCTTTGCCCCTGCCTCCCCCACCTACCTCCTTCAGGATCTTTCTTGTCTGCACTTGTGCCCCGGACTTTTTGCTGTCTGCAGTGGTTAATGGTTATTTCAGCTGTATTGCTCTGTGCTGGAGTAATGAACCTGGATATTGCATTTCCAGAACGATGCAGTTGTCATAGGGGGGGCTGTTTTGATTAATGACTATAGCTGTAGAGAATGTCAGTGCATCTATCTATATCTACACTGTTTTCTTTCTCTCTCTTTTTTTTTTTTTCTTCCTGGAGGGGGGAGGTTAGGCTTCTCTGAAATGTTCCCATTTCATTAGGATCAACTAATTTCTATTACCTAAAGTTTTGCAGGATCATATTTTGTAAATTTTATTTTCAGTTTTGGTACAAGCCTTCATTTGAGCTTACTGTTTAAGCTTATCACATATCAGGAATGATTGAAAATTGTCTTTATTTCATGTCAATTTCTATTCACTCTGTGTTATTTCAAAGCATATTTTGGGGAAAACACTTATTCTTAGGGTGAGTCTACAATTTTTGCAACTGTTTAATGCATTTAGCAGATCTCCTAGAACTGCATTAAAATTCCTTCAGTTGTCAAGAGCTCAGCTCTAAGATATGATCAACTGCAACACATTTGGCTTGCATTAAGGGTGTGACTCCCCAACAAAGCTAAGGGTATGTGAAGTAGCAAGCACCAGGGGTAAGCTCTTGCAATACCATGAAGCCGCAGGGGACAAAATGCATGGGGAGGTAGTGCTGACAGAAAGCTACCTGGGATTAGGAGTCTTAGAGAATATTTACGAGCTTGCAGGGAACTCTGTGCGTTTATGTCACGATTGCTTTCAAATAAAAACTGATGTGATCTATTTTCTGAGAGGGGAGAACCCCAAAACCTGTCTCTTACTGAAGAGCTTTCTACCACCCTCAGAAACGGTCAATGAGGTGAACTCTTGTGTACGTAGTTTAGAGGCTTTTGAATAGCAGTGTCTGTCCTCGAGTTTTCTGCCTTGTTTTTCTGGGTGCATGGGCTGTGCTGCCTTTCCTGCAGTGGCTCCGGGGCCGTGCGTTGAGGGGCTGTGCTTTGGCACTGTGTGTGCCCAGCTCACAGCGCTGCGGGAGGAGGCAGGAAGCCAGAGGGGAACAGATGATGGCCAGAAAAGGCTGCATCAATGGTCTGCTCCAGAAGGCAGGTCTGAGCTTAGTCGGCTTTTCAGGAGAACAACAACAAAAAGGTGCTAAGGATTTTTTTTAAAAAAAAAACAGCAAGACCAACTTAATCTGGCTATTTTTCAGAACATAAATCAGACTTATTTCCTCTTTGTCAAAGGCATTACCAGGAAAATGTTGAGTCTCTCCATTTACAGTGTAATTTTCCTCACATTGTAAATCCCCTGATTGATTCTGTGTCTTCTTCCACAAGTGCCTAATGCTTTTGTTTGTTTAACCTGCATTTCTGAAGCTCTGTCCCGTCCCAAGCTTAGGTTTTGAGCCGGTTCCTTCCCACACATGGCTGCACTCGCTCCACTTGCCCGCAGCTTTCAGCCCTCAAGGGCTTTTCCTTCTCCCGTTCCTGACTGGATTTCTGCATTGCCCTAGGACTTTCCCACCCCACTTGCCAGGGACTTCCCTCCTCCTTCCCGCCCCCGTCTTCTTTATGAGAGCTCAGCTAATGGCGTGGCTGATTAAATCAGCACATTAGGGACGGTTCTGCTTGTTTTTCCGGTGCTAAAAGCACATGGTGGGTTTTGCAGCCGAGCTAGGCGCTCGCTGCAGACTACAAAGAAAGTAACAACAGAGGCACCTGAGTTTTATATTTGTATTTAACAGGGCACACTAGGAACGGTCAGTAACATACTGCTAAGCTATAGCCTCGTTTATTCATGTCAGCTCTCCCACCAGAAACTGGCACCGCAGGTTTGCGCTGAGCGTTGCCCAAAGGGGACCGTTTTGCGGCGAGAGAGAGAAAAAATGAGGGCAAAAAAAACCCAACATGCAGGCCTCCCGGGGTTGTTTTTATTTTTCCGCCAATCACACGCGCCAGGCGGCAGCTCTGCGGGCAGCATTTACCCTTCGACGCTTCTTGGTTATTTAGGTTGTTTTTGATCTTTCGACGCTCCTTTTCCCTCTAAGTCTCGTGACGCCTCTCGCCCTCCCCTCCTTCCCGCCCTCGGCGCGTCACGTGGGCGGGCGGCGTCACGCGGGCGTGAGGCGGCGGCGGCGGGGCCGCGTCGCAGGCCGGGCCATGGCGCGCGCGGAGCGGGCGCTGCTGCCGCCCGCCGCGCTCCTCGCGACCGCCGCGCTGCTCGTGCTCGCGCCGGACCCGGTGAGCGGCGAGCGGGAGCGGGGACGGGCCCTCTGCCCGCCGGGCTGCGGCGCGGGCTGCGGGGGGGCGTTGGGGCGCCGAGAGGCGTCGGTTGGTCGCTAGTCGGTCGCTAGTCGGGGTCTGCCCGCTCAGAGCTGCCTGCGCTGCCCTCGTTTCCTAGTGAAAAGTTACGCGGCTGCCCCTAGCGCTGCGTCTCGGCTGCGCCCCTGCGCCGCCCCGGCGAAACCTGTGCAGGAGGCGCCGCGCCGGTCGCTTAAATGCCCGTTTCGCTCCTCATTTCGGTTCGAGGAAAGGGGAAGGTCCCGGGCTGCCGCCGTGCCCGCGCGGGGAAGCGGGGAGAAAGATGCCCGAAATGGGAGAACTCGCCGGTCAAATATACCGAGTATAGCAGATTCTCTAAAAAAAGATCGAGTGCCGTGTTCTCACAGCATAGAGCAGCATTTAATAACACAAAGATATATATATATATATATATATATATGTGTGTGTGTGTGTATGTGTGTATGTATTTTTAAGATGAAGATGAGGAGAGCTTGCGTTGGGTATTTCTGCTGTGCACAGCAGAAATTCTGTGGGGAGCGGTAAGGAAAGTGGTGCTGGATTGCTCAGCCTGTCCTGTGCTAATGATTCAGGCTGATTTTTAAAATACTTGCTCAGCAGTCGTTGGATTGTGCATTAGTTCTCTCTATTATGTTAATATGCAGTTATTAGGCACTGCATAATAACTGTTATTATTTTTTTTTCCAGGTAGCAATTCAGCTGGACAGTTTGTTTAGCTGCACTGCTCCTCTCCTGCCCCGCTTACATTCATAGCATAGCTCTTCTGTGTTACTTGCTTGCTGTTTTTGCCTTTCCACATACCATGATGTCTTTCTCCTCCACAGGGTTTTCTTTCTTTTAATGTTTTGGTGTTACGCTGCCACACATCCCTTTTGGCATCGTTACTTGCATCCCTTTTTACATCGTTTGCATCCACAGTCAGCTGTGCATCAAGTAATCAAAATACACAGCCAGTTAGTGGAAGGTTATTTTAATAAAAGGGGTGGGAAATTGCTTAATTGCTCAGAAATAGCTGTGTTAGAGGGGCTCGCTGCACCTTCAGATCAGAAAGGAAATTTATGGCAACTGCCTTGTGTTAGAGAGCATTTGTTGTCTCTTTTTCGGGAGACCCCTCAAAACATTTGAAGTTACATGGCTTGAAACTGAAGGCGGTCATTCCTGCGCAATTTGGTGGCTGCTTATTTCATTCTGTTGATAGAAAATGCCTGGAGTTTTTTGTTGGTTGGTTTGTTTTGTTTTTCTGTTGCTGTTGAGAAACCCTTGAGTAACAAAAGCTATTTCTGTGCAGTAACTGGGAAAAGCTAGAGGAGCAGCAAGTGCATGTGATCTTCCAGAAGACCCAGGAAAACAACTCTGCCTTGGTCTGTGTGTGCTCGGTTGCGTTAGGCTTTCGGAGCAGGAAACTGAGCTTCCTAAGGCTAAACTGTTTAAACAAGACTTAGGGCAGGCTTTCTGCTTTTTGTCCTGTTGGAAAAGTTTGCAGTTAGTCTGTAGCAAATGTAAAAGGTAAAAAGTTTTTTCTCCCTCACTAAATTAAATTATCTTTTATAAAGAAATCATATTTTTCTGGTTGTTTTAACATCTTTTCAAGTTGCTCTTTCTGTGCCATCATATCACTGCGTTTCCAAAGAAACTTAATAGTCTTGGGTTTCTTCAGATCTTTTAATGCCAATTCAAGCAGTTTAATTGATGCTGAGAAGAGCTGCAGGTTGTTTGAGGGGTTATTAGTTTGATTTGCTTGCTTTGTACGTAAACAGTTGAGATGTCTAAAATTACTGGCATACAAGGAGAGGATATTCTCTCTGTTCTCTGTATTTCTGCCTTAACCCTTCCCTTTCCTTGCCTCTTTTGTGGTTTAGGTTGCAGAGAACAAGGGAGATAAAAGTAGTTTCAAAAGCAAGATGAGAATCTCAGGGGAGGGAGGAAGAAGGGAGGAGAGAGGCGGAGAGAGAGAGAAATGGCCTTAAGTTTAGCACTGAGAACGTCACTTAAAATACTCTTTGCAGGATCGATGCTGCTGGCCCTGTGTGCACACAGACAATACTGACAAGTTAACTGATCGTTTTCTTGGTGGAAGTGCCTAGTACGAACTCTTCGAAAACAAAAACTGCCAATAGCCCTGCCAGGAAGCAAGATGTTCAAGCTTCAGATATTTATAAAAGCACAATGATCTTAACCTCAACCTTTGTACAATTGATCACTTAGGTGTCTTCTTACTAACCTTGCACAAGTTCAGCTTGGTTGCCTGGTTATTGAGCTTTCCTCTCTAAAGAAAATAGACTCTTTTCAGTGTTTTGGATCATTTTTTGTCGTAGTCTTTATCTGTCAAGGAGCCTATTTTGGAAAGTTTTCCTATTGAAATGTCTGAGTCTGTTGTGTCAGACTCTCTGCAGTAGGATGGATATGTGATATCACTTTTTCTAACTTATTTTAGTATTGCAAAATGGCAAATTTCACAAACAATTGCAGTAATGCTGCTAAGTATTTTCTTGGCTGAAGCTTCTGAAGCTTCTGGTTATTGCCGCCTGCTTAGTCATCTGGGGGCCTTGCCTACCTTCCTTGTTTTGAAACATCCTCATTTTGATAGCAAAATGGGCTCCCAAGTTTGAGTTTTTGCTCAGCTGTGCAGAGGTTATTGCTGCACTGCATTCAAACCCTGGGTAATGCATTTGTTCTTAGCATGTTCCGTCTCATGCGGAGGAAACCCAAGCCACTGGAAACAATACAAAATCAAAACACTCAAATGGTGCATGAAAACCAGTCTGACTTTAAAATTCCTATTTTTCAATGAAATGAATTTTGTCAGTGTTTGGGAGCCTGCGGGATTGTGCTAGACATGGATTTCTTTGGTTACTGCATTAGAAGTGGGTAATAGGGCCTGCCCAAGGCCTGGCTGGATGTCAGCTGTCTCTTGTTTGGAAGGTATGTAGCTCCTAGGGATTTTCCCTGCCTGCAGAGCCCAAAGCCCTGCAAGGATGCGCCAGGGAGGGAACCAAATTCTCACAGCCAGGTGAAAGTGGGGACCAAGTGTGAGGAGGCAGGAGGGCCTCCCTGCATGTTGTTATCTCTTTCCTGTCTCGCCCGTGTCTGGCTGCGGGAGCCCCTGCGCGCTCTTATGCCAGGGACCATGTGCGTTTCCTTTGGTACGTGCTGAGCCATAAGGCAGGCCCAGCAAAGCCCGGAGCAGCTGGCTGGGCAGCTTAGCAGGTTCTTCAAAGCTGAAGACACTGAGCGCAAGAGCGAGGAGAGGCTGGGGCTGGCACGGGGGGCTGGGAGCAGAGCAGCTCCTCCAGGGAGCGGGGCAGGGAGAGGATCTGCTGCCTTTCCGGGGCGCGCTCGGTGCCCGAGCGGCTGCAGAGCTGTCTCGCCCGAGGAGCAGGCGCAGCTCGTCAGCATGTGCTTGTACTGCCCCGTGTCGAACACGCCGTAATGACGGGCCCGCGTGCATGCATGTGCCTGCGTGCATGCATGCGCACGTGCGCGGCGGTGAGGATGGATGCGCGTGTGGCGTGCGCTCGGCGGGAAAACAGCCCGGCGCTCGCTCCGAGTGCCTCGAGTACAGCGCGGTATAGCTCCCAAGCTCTCCCTGTTCATCAGCTGGCTGCACAGCAACGGAGCAAGGCGGCTTTTAGCTGCATTTCTGAAAGGGGCTCCAGTCATGCTCAGTGCCAGCTTGGCAGCATCATCCCCTGCCAAGCAGAAAGCTGCCTCCATCCGTGGTGCCGGAGGTGCGCGTGCAGCCTCCATACCTGGTGCCGGAGGTGCGTGCGTGCAGCCTGCATACATAGTGTGGAGGTGCATATGTCCAGCCTCCATCCGTGGTGCCGGAGGTGCGCGTGCAGCCTCCGTCCACGTTCTGCCTGCTGCCCCGTGCCAGCTGCGCTCAGCACTGCGCGCAGGTGCGAGCGATGCCATGCAGTGAGATGGTGAAACAAATAACCCCAGTAGGCTGGGATAATCTGTGCCATGATGCATTGTTAGCAGAGCTTTTCTGAAGACAACGTTCTTCAAGCGCTCCTGCATGCTCATGCATCACTCTGGTGTTTGACTGAGCCCCGTGGAATAAAAATAGGCTTGTCCAGTTATGATAAATTGTGCTTCTCCCGGACTGGGGCGAATGCGTTGGCTGAAGCTTTGTATGACAGCGTGGGGTTGATGTTGTCTCTTATTTTCCTCGGCTCCTCAAGTCTGCTAGACTTTCCCTTTAGCATCAAATTATCATGAGCTGAATTAGCTAAACTAAAGGTTTAGTTCAAAACTAAATCTTCTACAATACAAGATGTGCTTTAGTAAAGAAGTTAAATAGTAACTAACACTTAATTGTTTCCACAGTATGGAGAAGACTGCAGAAGTAAAACGTACCCTCCTTCAGGACCAACGTAAGTTGTGTGATTGGGCTTCTCTGACCATTTACCAAAAAGGAGTAAATTAGAAGGTTGAGCTTTCGAAGATTTGTCTTACTTGTTCATATTGCAGATCTAGAAAGTACTGATTACAAGATGAAAGCACTAGTTTTGTTAAATTTATGCCTTTTTTTTTTTTTTTTATTTGAACTCTGGCGCTTATCTTTCAGGTTCCTCGGGAACGTTCCCACGTATGTCATAAATCTCGATTTACCTCCCAGCAAAAGATGGGATGAGTTGATGCGTGACAAAAAGACACAGGTATGAAATACGGGGGTTACTTTTAAGCTTAGCATATATAAAATTAGCGTATAAGCTCTTATTATGCAGAGGTTTGTAAGGAGAACCTGGGATGAAACTGCCTTGGTAAAGGCTTAGGATTTCTAGTTTGTTGTTGTTTATTGGGTTGTTTTTGTTTTTTAGTACAGTTCTAGAGTAAGATAATTGCTTGAATGAACATCTTTCTGTGCAGCATGTAAGCTAGCGAGATCAAGTGCAGGGGCACAGCTGGGACATACTATTTTTATTTTTAAAAGCAAACTTAAAGCAATAGGCTTTTTAAGCATCAGGTGGCATTTCCACTTTTGAAAGGTCTTGTGAACTTTAGAGTTAAATCAGATGAAGTGGCATTTGTGGCAATTCACATTTTGCAAAGCACAAGTTCCTCCTCCTTTTTTCAGAAGCTTATCTAGTATTTTTGGCTTTGTGAACATCGATGATAAAGCAAAGAGCTTCTAACTGGTGTTTTAAAGATGGAAGAGTGCAGAATATTACCCATAAATGTGATCACAGGAGCAGAAGACAAAAACGCCCTTTTCCTGTAGTTCTTTTTTTCCTTAGTGAAGGGACATACAAGAGCTGATCTACACAGTCATTTGAATAAAGGTTGAAGAGCAGCTACCCCACAGATTTTCTCAGCATTAATGCCACATTTAGCTCTTCTTATAAATGTGTGTTTTTCAAGAAAAAAGTTGTTTTGAAAAGTATTTTGATAATTCTTAAGCTAAATAAAGTCCTTGTTCTTTTTAGGTGAAGACCGTAATCGACAATATTAAAGAAATAGTAAATACGTTCTTCCCTAGTGGCAAAGTCGTTGACTTGGTGGATCACAAATTGGTGAGTATTGGCAGCTTAAATATTTTACTATTCTCACTGTTCTGAGTACCAGGACGTTACTGAATTTGGTTAATTATGACTTGTGTAATTCCTCCTCTTAGATTTTTGAGAGGTTAAAAAATCGTTAGTTCGCAGAGTTAAATTGTACTGAAACTATCCAACCCAAAACGCCTGTGTCTCCTCCTCTTCTAGCTTTTCCTAAGAATTCCTCCTGTTTGGTTAGCCATGCTAAGCCGTTTCCAGCGGTGTGTGTGCCTGGTCTCCAGAAAGCTGCTGCTTGCTGTGCTGAACTCGTCTAAGTCAGTAGAATCAAATCAGCTTTTGAAAGCCACAGTAAATGTCTGAATCGAGGCAACGTTGCTTATGCTTGATTTTAAGGAAGAATTCACGTGCTTTAACATACAGTCAGGGCAGGGGAATAAACACAGGGAGCCAGAGACTGCGTCAGGTCAGGCCTGCCCGTCTCAGTCTCGGCTCCCTGCGAGAGGCGCGACGCAGAGGTAGCTGCACGGGCAGTCAAGCCAGTTTGTCAAAGATAAGGGTTCTTTCAAACACTAATGGCCTCGAGCTCAGTTCCAGATGAACTCTTGTATGTTGAGTCTTAACTCTTTTCTGCCTACTGCTGCTAACATGAACTGGATTTTGTGCCAGTCTCCCTTGCTAACATGTCAGTATTTTGAGTAATAGTAGTTTTTATTTTCCCTAAACACATGCTTTCCGGCACTGCACCAATATCAAGTACTGTACAAGTTCTATAGATTGTAGGGGAATTACATATGCGGTTTATAGCACTAATAATGCATCTATTGGATTTTTTAGATTTTTTTTTTAATTTATTCATTTTCACAGGCAATATATGAAACTTTTCCTTTCAGGGACATCTGACTGCCACACTTCCTTATCCTTTCAAAGAAGAGCTCCAAGGGATTGCAAATGCCTCTGGAATTCCTTTGGGTAATGTTTTTTCAGTGCTTCGTTTACATCTTAGAAAGTTCGGAATCTGGGCTTGTTAAAATTAATATATTTAACAGACTGCTCTTCTGTTATATTCAGCTGCCATTTTACCAACTGAATTATGAATTAGTTAGAAAAAAGGCCCAGTTCATCTCTTGCTAAATGACAACAGTATTTAGAAACGAATACATTGCAAAACCTTGGAGCAGGCTGAGAGGTTTCGTGCAGTAGAATTTGGGGTCTCCTTTGAGGAGGGGGGCTCGTTTGCACTCCCGCGCAGCTGTGTCTGCTCTCAGTGCGCCCCGACGCCAGGGCAGCTTTCACACTGTGCTCTCCTTCCCTCCTGAACGTCTTTCCCCTCTCCCCGCAAAGGACATGAAGTTGCTGGCAGGTATTAGACACTGATTTCTCCCAGAAGGGAGAAGAAGGTCCCACCAAGAAGGTCCCCAGGCCTGTTTCTTGCTCTGTATGCAGCACATTTACTGCTTAAGCAAAAGCTTACGTATGGAAATACTGGTGTGAGTAGCAACTTGCATATGAACTATTTCTGTAAAGTGAGTTTTTATAGTTTATGTATTTTCGTAGATTCTTTGAAGCTTCTGGAGAAGAAAATTTTACTTTATTTCTTTTTGTTCTAGGGGAAATTGTTATTTTCAACATCTTCTATGAAATTTTTACTGTCTGTACTTCCATAGTGGCAGAAGATAAAACAGGTATTGCACATCTGAATAGTCATGCTGATTTTGTCCTGTGAAGGGAAAGGGCCAGCTCAATGGCAGAATGTGGTTCTGCAATTCAACTTCAGCTGCAGGAAGCAGGTCCGGTAGAAGAAACTAAAAGCATTGGTAATGCGAAGGAATACCTTGGGAATCACTAGGAGATGACCAGTGTCTTAGCCTTAAAGAAAAAGTACCTACTAAGAAGATGGTAACTTTTTACTCTATAGCATTTGCTTTCTGTGGAAAAGAAATGCTCTTTTCCTTATTTTAGGGTGACGAGTGGTTCCAGTGCAAGCCATTTGGCACCCAGCTGTGGCAGACGTGTCATGCTAGAGAAAATGAACTACTCTCAATCACTTCAGCAGCCCTTGTCTGCACCTGTAGCAATGGAGTGAACTTCATGTTCTCAAAGGACTTACAAAAAGCTGTTTTTTTTTTTTTTAAAAAAAAAGAAAGAAACCCCCAGAAAGCTAGTGTTATTAGCAGTGTATTATGTTAATATGAAAATCATCTGATGCTGAGCTGGACAGCAAGTTAAAAGATGATCTGATTTCAATTATGGCAAAACATTTGATACAAAAAAAAGCTTTTCTTTTTTTCTGACTTTGTGTATACATGCATATATATAGTGTATTTATTTTTTTAATACAGGGAGGCTTTACCATGCCAGAAACTTGGATTTTGGACTCTTTCTTGGGTAAATACCTGATACAGTGTCTTTTTTTTTTTTTTTTATTCTATACATATAATAACTAGCGCTAGATTTTCTTTCGGTATTCTGATTCCATGCCTCATTACTTGGTATTTCATGTTTGCTTTTATTCTCCTAGTATTTTCTGTAGTGTCACTAACCCAGCTGATTCTTAATGCCCAGCTGGAATTTAAATGTTCATCTTCATTTAAAATTTTTCTTTGACAAACCTCAAATGTTGATGGCTGTCCCTCCATCTATTCCTTGAATAGCACGTGTCAAACTGCCCCCCTTCTGTCAGACTGGGGACAAGCTCCAATGTTCCCTGAAAACTGAAACCACTTTTCAAAGCTATTCCTAAAACATTGTTTCCAGAGAATTGAATCCTCTAATAAAGTGTTCTTTAGCATCCCCCTAGATACACACTCAGCAGAAAAAGCTCCTTGGGATAATTGTACAGATTAGAAGTGGGTCTTCCCTTCAGTTGAGGGGGGAAAAAAAACTACAGTGGTACAGGTTGTGGTTTCTCCTTTTGAAAGTAAGAATTTGGTCATCCTGCTCCAGGACGAAGTCCGCACGCTTTCAAGATTCAGTAGGTTTGGTGACTGAAGCGGCTCCCCAGGTTGCCCGTGGGATGAAGCTATGGCCAAAATAAGCCAGCCTTTTAATTTGGGTTGTTGATTTGCACAAACTTGGCTCTTTTCTTGGTGTGTGCAGACGTTCAGAGCTGGCCCTCGACCGGGCTGTGGTGGTGGCTCTTGGGATCCCGGGCGGGCGAGATGCCGGCATCGCACACGGGAGATGGGCGTCTTGTGGCTGGAAAGGTCGAGTCTGCGGCTGGGGGTGTTTCAAATGCTGTGCTCTCTTCTGCAGGTGGGATGTTAAAAACAATTCCTGGACTTTAACTCGGGAACTGAAACCCACAGTGGTAGTGCTGGACTTCCAGAGAAACAACAAAACAGTATTTAAGTCTACAAATTTTGCAGGATATATAGGCATGGTGTCTGGAGTCAAGCCTGTAAGTTTTTTTTTGTTTGTTTGTTTTTTGTCAATGAGCTAATAATGCTTCAGGCTTTAAGATATAAACTGTTGTTCTTTAATCACCTGCCCTGAGCTCTTAATTGTTCCAGTGCGTAATACGATATCCAAAGAAAGGTAGGCGGGAAAAAGTGCTGCGCTTCCCTGGTAAAAGGAAGTTGTTCAAACCTAACCGTTTCTTACAGGCAGTTCTGAACAAGTGCTTCAAAAATGTTGTATTCCAAGTGGGTAAATAGTAGAGGGGTATAAAAAAAATAAACCTCTTCCCAAGCAGTTGGCTCAAATAGAAAGGAATTGCTGTGTTCCCAGAATAGAAACAGCCTACCTGAGTGCTATCTTAAATATCTCCCTCTTGGAACAGTAAGCATGCATTCCAGGATAATTGGTGTTAGGCATTTTAAGTCTAGATTTTATCTAGTCTTTAAAACATAGTGAACTAGACCAGGTGCTCCAACTTACCACAGCTCCATCTTCTCCATATGCTCATCTCTATCATGGTTGACCCTTTTCATATAAAGTAAATTTCTGGCATAAATCCTTGTTTTGTCTCTGTGCCCAATAAAGGACTGCATCTTTATAATGATCCAGCGTAACCGCATGGCATAGGGGAGGATATGGCAAACACTGATTAGAGAGGATTGGGATCACAACTTGAACTGGATGTTGAAAGTAGTGCACATGAAATTGTATATGGCTCGCTCTCTCCATGTGAACAACACTAACATATCAGTATTTACTTAGGCTAGAACCTAAGAATTTGCCTTCAAGTTGGCCTAGTACATGGAGGTCTGAAAACAAGGTTACAGACAGCAGGGGAGGAGAAACTAGTAATTCAGTGATGCCAAAAGGTCAAAAAGAAAAACCACCATAGGCTTGACTTGCTGCATAAAACCTTAGCTTGCCAGTCGCTGTGCAAGCACAGGAACTGGGAAGTGTCATTTGTGTTTACTCAGAGATTAAATAGAAGCTGGTTCTTGGTGTGGGCTTGTTCTTGCAGCCCTTTGCTCGAGGCCTGCAAAGCCGTGGCAAGTGAATTGCGAGGTCAGTTTTGTTTCTTACCAATGCTGCCACTGGGCCGGGGTTCATTTCTTTAATGCTTTTCAGGACGCTTTCACCCTGACCATGAACGAGCGTTTCAGCCTTGATGGTGGTTATATAGGTGAGTAATGCTTGTTTGTGTGCTTTAAAACCAGCCTTTTAGACACTAAGTGCACCTTACATGTAAGAGTCACACAAACGATGAAAAGATTCCAGGTGAGTAAGATAAAACACCATTCAGTTTAAAGGCTGGAAAAGCTGGATTAGCATGAGAGAAGCTTATGAAAGCAAGTTATTTATATATTATAACCAACGGTGCTTTGCAGGAATGTTTGAGTGGTTTCTTGGTAGAAGAGATGGTATGTGGATGGGCTTTCTCACCAGATCAGTCCTAGAGAATGCTACAAGGTATTACACTTTTTCTTTTCCCCCCTCTAAATATTTCTGTGTTTTAACTTGTTTTGCTCCTGACTGGCATGAATATTGTAGGTAAATGTCTTTTATATTAAGTACTGACTGCCAACAGATATTTTCCTAGTAGCCTTAAACAGTTCCTGTCTGTGCTGAGACTTCATGTGAGCACTGGGGAGGAGGAAGCAGCATATGATTTCCTTTAAAATTCCTCAGGTCTTTATTTTTTTTTTTCTCCAATGAAGTTACCAGCATCTGAATGCATAGCAGTATTCTGCATCAAAACACATGCCAGAGTTAGTATAGGGTAGGAAGTAACTAGAAATAAAGCTCTGATACAGTACATTAATTAGATGGAGCATCACACTGCTAAAGTGCATCATTATTGCATTGCTCTTTTTTCTGTTTAAAAAAAAAAAAAAAAGAAAAAACACCCTGTGTGCAAGGAGCACCTTGTTCCAGGCACACTCTGAGTGGAGAAGTCTTGCTGAAACGCGTTCTTTCATAATAGCACAGTGACACAGTCCTTGTGTACGTGGATAAAGGGGGAAGAAGGGTTTAACTACCAAATTTTTCCTGGGTCTCAAACTTAGTTCTTCAGTATTTGAACCACTTACAGCGTGTAATAGTGTAAAACTTCTCTTGTTCCTTGCAGTTACGAGGATGCAAAAGAAAAACTGACAAAAACAAGACTGTTGGCTCCAGCTTACTTTATACTGGGTGGAAAAAACTCCGGAGAAGGCTGTGTGATAACTCGCTCCAGAACAGCTACCCTGGACGTCTGGGAGTGAGTTTGCTTGATCCCATTTGACTCTGCCCGAAAAGGACAGGGTGCACTGAGAATTGTGCCCTGTTTTTCTTGTGACTTCTATGCCAGAATTCAGTTCTTTAACATCACTACAGTGATGTTAAAACACCTATAATAGGCCAAAAAATATCTAGTTTCATAGAGTATTTACTTAGAGAAGTGAATCACAAACATGCATCTCTTTTTCAGCCTTGATATAAAGAAAGGCTCATGGTACGTGGTAGAAACAAACTACGACCGCTGGAAGCCGCCCCTGGTGCTGGACAACCGCCGAACGCCCGCGATGAAGTGCCTCAACCAGACGAAGCAGGAGGTGACCGTCCCCGAGGACCTAACCGCCCTGTTCCGAAGTGATCCAGTCGCATCAGAGCAGTTACCTGACACAGCCAGGGACTATCAGGGCACTTGCAGGCAGAGCTGGAATGGCAGGAGCAGCTAGTGCTTTGGGGAGGATTTGTCTACACTACTGTATTCCTCTTTCCATCAGTGTTTTCTGCTTCTAAGCTTTCTCCTTCCCTAGCTTGAGGCTTTTCACTGCTTTACTTTTTTATAAAAATACTTTTTTTTTTCCTGCTGTGTATGTAGGGTGATAAACTTGAAAATATTCTGAGAAATGTCAGTGTTTCCTGAGCTGTTTTTATGACTAGTGAAATCCAGCAAACACTGCCCTGGCAGCAGGCACTGTAAGCCCTGCTTTCTGTGCTGTAGTGAGATCTAGCCTGTTTGGGTGGGTTTTCAACCCCTGCTCTTCTGATCACAAGATGCACTGGTACCATATTAGTAAAGCTCTCTTTTGTTTTGTTTTTTTCCTCAGCATTTACACACAGAGTTAGGTAAGTAAGTTCATGTCTACTAACACCAGTCTTATTTCCTTCCAGAACATCTCATTACCAACCATATATGATGTTCTCTCCACAAAGCCTGTCCTCAACAAGGTAATGCTACCCTTTTTTTTATCTTTGCAAATTTCTTGTGGGAGAGTTGGGGTGGGAGATGTAACGCATATCTAAAGAGATGGTCAAAGTACATTCAGTTTTTACCACACTGTTGTCACAACCTATGGGAGGGAAGAGTTCGTAGTGTAAGTGGAGTTAAAGGTATTGCACAAGAGCTGGGAGGCTACAATTTAAGCATGAAATGAAAACCTGGTCTGGTTTAAAAGCCCCTCGTGGCAGCCTTTCACTAAGCTGCGACCTCCTCGTTTTGAGAGAAAGCCACCGAACAGAAGCTGTCCCCCACGGAGGGCCCAGCAGCCCACGGGAAAGAGTGAGAGGGAGAAAGGTGAAGGGAGGAGGAGCAGGGATAGAGGCAGGAGAGGTGGCAGGCGCCTGTGTGCCTCACATGCACCGAGCTTCAACCAGGGAGAACGGAGGAGGGAAAATGCACTGCTCTGAGTTAGTATTTCCCACTATATTCACAACATATCCGGTGGTAGATTCGGAGAGGCGTATGGGTTGTTGGGTAAAAAACAACATGTAAGAACAAAACCTTCCAAGTAACGTTGTAAAGGGAAAATTTAAGTGGTGGAACAAAGGGTTTGAAGCCCTGAGTAGCCTGGTCTGACCTCCTAGCTTGAGGAGGCAGTTGCCCTTCAGATGTACAGAGCACAATTCAGATTAGAAGGGTGCTATCAGCTGTGCCTTAGATGTTGTGCGAGACAAATGCAGGCACCTCCTGGTTCCGTGACTGATACTCCTGTTGCAACAGAAAGTGTTTCCATCTGATGAACTTGGGCTTGGGGGTTAAAAAACAAAGAGATTTTTCAGGGGGAAGGTTGGGTGGCCGCGTGTAGTGGCAGCGGCACCGCGGTGACGAGGCTGCTCTCGTGCCCTGCAGCTCACGGTGTGCACCACGCTCATGGAGGTGCGCGGCGGCCGCACCGAGACCTACCTGCGCCAGTGCCCCGACCCCTGCAGCCCCTGGTAGCCCCGCGTCCTGCCCCGGAGCGGGAGCCCTGCCCCGGGGAAGAAGTGCTGCTGGAAAGAGATTCCCCAGCCTAACTTCCTGCAGAAACGGAACGGCTGCACGGAAACGTCCGTGAGCGTCTCACAACGAGGACCTCGCCTCGCGCTGGACTTTGTTTCTTCCTAATCAGCAGTTCTGCTGACCACAAATGTGCACTAATGTGTGTGTGTCTCAAGTCAGCTATTTCTGCAAAAGCAAGTTCAGGGGGCAGCTCTAGATGTCTTCAGTATTTACAGTATGATCGTGTGCTCAGATTAAGAATTCTTTTAAATCACAAATGAGCTAAAATAGCACCTACCAAGCATGACAGGAATTCTATATTGTATTAGAAGGTTGTTCTGTATCCTTTCCTAAACACCTGGGGAGAATAACTAGTCTTCTAATTCAATATAAGGATAGGGTTGGATTTGGTGATCTTGAAAATCTTTTCCAACCATAATGATTCTATGATATGTCAAAGATGCCTTGGCATAAAATAACCTACCACAACAGCATATTTAGTACAGAAACAAGCTCTTGGGGAAATATCTAAAGCTAAAGTATCTGTTCCCTATTTTGCAGATCTCTTGCTGAAGTTCTTCCTTGCCCTATTAACAGATTTTTTTAAACAGATTTTTCTGTTGCTCCAAAAGCAATAAATACTAATACAATGAATATTTGTGAAGAATTTCATTCTTTGACCAGACTCTATGCACTGATTTCTTATCTCTGAGGAAGCTACCGTGCATGTTACGTGGCAGAAGGGGCATTCACTTCCCCACAGGCTGGTTTTAACAAAGTCTGAAGTAGTTATATCTTTCTTAAGCTGTCTGCCCCTTTACAGTACTAGTTTTATGAGAACTGCTTGACCACTCTAATACCACTTTTTTTCTGCTCTCTCAAGGGGTGGGGGGAAGCCAAGTCAGCTTGCAACAGCAGCCAGAATTCAAACCACAAAAGAGATTTATTTCTAAAAGACCTTTAGGTAGAGAGAAATGCAGGTACGTTAGGATCCCAGGAAGCAGGCGGCGTAGGATCCCTGCTGGATCCTGGCCACCCGTGTGATGCAGGTGGTTGCTGTCCCCGCTGTGCCCAGAGCACCTTCTGCTTCAGCCTGCCTGCTCCTGCCGTGCACTCACAACCGGGTTCCTCGGAGCCAGCACTGAGGGGTCCTGCCATGAAAACAGCACGAGTGGAACACAGCAAGCACCGCCCCGCTCGTACTGAAACAGCTGCTGCTTCACTCGGCCGGCTCTACCCTCTGTCTGGTGGGGTTATTTTTTTCCCCTCTCTTTCAATAACTTCCTACTTAACTCTAAGAAGTCTACAGCGAAGGAAAAAAAAATAGCTGCCCGTAAGTCTAAGATGGAAAACAAATCTTCATCTCACTATGACCGGCTAGAATGTATTTGATATATTTAACATATTTTAATATACATGTATTTTAATATACAAATATTTTAGATATTGATATAAATATTGTGTGTGTATATATATTTAGACAAATGGCTGTAGTAGTAATATGGAACAAGCAGATGTAAAGCACTGACATTTGACTAGATACAGACATTTATATCTTGTTGTGCAGACTGACAAGAGGGCTGGTTTAGCTGTGCACCTAATCCATTATTTTGATGTGAAATGTGCACGTAGCAGGTTAGCATGAGCACGCTACCTGAGCTGAGACTGGGAGAAACCCACGTATAGTGTAAAATGCAATTTGTAGAGAAGATGATTCATATAAAACAAACCAAAGCCAATGTTACTGCCTACACTGTAAAAGGCAAATTATTTACTGCTGTGTTCACCCTTTAATCGCGTAGGGATTTCTTCAGATTTCTCTGGAGCTAGTTGCATAAGAAAGGCATAATCAAATTACTTTATCACTTAGAAGCAAGTTTACTTGCTTAATTAGTCCTGTCCTACATTGGAGCGGGCTGGTGGCAGTCTGTATCTAATGAGCTTTGAGCATGTCCCTTGTGCAAGACGGCCCCCGCGGCGCGTTGCGGCCGAGGCGGCTGCGCGGGGCCTGCCCGGCAAACAGGCCTTCCTCGGCCTGCCCAAACGTGGCAGCCGCGAGGAACGCGAGCAGGCAGGGATTGCTGCAGCCTTTCTCCCTCGAAGCTCAAAGAACGAGGCCGGAGGGTGTTCTCGGGACAGAGAAAAACATTAGTTTCCCACTGGTGCACATAGAGAAATCTGCTGTTTTAGTGCCCCCTGCTCCTCTTGGCCTTGTAACGTAAGCGAAGGCTACGCCACCAGGAAGAAAGAAATACGCTTCTTGCAGCTTTGGGATATAATCTGAGACTCTCCTTAGAAATACGAAAAGACAGAAAATGGATGGTTTTGCATGCCCATTTGCTGTACGCTTACACAGTTGAGGTATCTGAGAAGCTTTGAAGATGTGGTCTCATTTACAGTCAGACTTTATTTTTTAAGGCTGCCTTTCTCTAGATCAGCAAACAACTATTTTATTTTTAAGTAAGGCTCTGCTTTGAACTCCTTAGTTGAATTTGCCCTCTCCCCTTTTAAAAAGACTTTTCTTTAAATCCAGGGAGAAGCAGGCATTTTGCCCACAGGGTGCAAGATGCACCAAGCATTCCTAGCTCTGCCCTGAGACGTCACCGGGCTTTTCTTGCAGCAGAGAGCAACATGCTGTTGTTTACACCGCCTGGGACAAATGTACTTTTGTTTTGTTACTACACAGACTAGTTCTATGAGGGACAGTCTCTGTTTCAGCTTCTTGTAATTTTTTCCTGTTGCTCTGAAGGAGCAACAAAGCTGGAGGAAGGCACGGGGATTAATGACAAAATGCTCCTCGTTCCCAGCACACCTTCTCGCAGCCAACTTCCTGGGCTATTGGTGGAAGGAGAAAAAAAACAAATCCAAATGTCTGGATTTCACCTTAGCAGCAACAGCAGGCAAATAATCTGCCTGTGATTATTCAGGCATCATCAGTCCCTGTCCTGCCTAGTTTGGAGGGCCAGAAGCGGTGGTGAGAAGCAACAACAAAGCTCTTCCAAGCAGCTAAGCCTTTCATCCTTAGCTCCAGAAGAACAGGATGAGCCAGAAGGAACAAACCTTAATCAAAGCAGAGACAAAAACCACAGAAACACAATTTGCCTTGGGAAAAAAGTCTCCAGATTTTTATGTATTATATAGGAAGCTGCCTTTGACTGCTGAACAGTCTAGTAAGACTTGCAAAGTGGCCAAAAACTGTGATCAAGAAGCTAGTAGGTGGTGCAGTTGTTTCCTGCAAGTCGGCCTCCCAGCTTTTCAGAGCATCCCAGCTTTAAGTATCAAAGATTTTTAAGGTCTTTGGTCGCTTAGTCTTATCCCACACTCTGTCTTAGAGGAGAAGACAATACATATAAAGGGATTAGACTTACATATACTAATGTTGAGCAATTTACTCACTGAGAACATAAACTGATTTTCTCTGCTACAGTGAATCAGCTCCAAATTACATTAATTCTATATGAGGCAAATTGGTCTAATTTGTTTTGCAAAGCGTGCTCTCCCAGCTCCATGTTTATTCTTCTGAGGAACGTCGGCATGTCGGTGTGAGGCCGTCCCTGCTGGGTGTTACCTGTCCACAGCAGCTCCAGTCAGCAGGGCCTGCTCAGTGCTTCCCGCCATCACACTTTGGGTTGCCTTTAACCCTGCTAAACTTTCTCCATCAGGCCCAACACGTGAGGAAAAGTTTGCCTAAGGCTTTTTCCTCTTCATATTTTGGTTGAAAATGATTCATCTATTTGATGATGAAAGAAAAATAAATTTTAACCTGTAGTAAAACAAATTAAGAGATTATTAAGACTGTGCAAAGTGCTGAAATACCATCTTATTTAAACTATAAACTTAGTTCTGGAGTTGCCAGGATTAGGCATAGCTGCATACAGCCACTGCCTGAATTTGGCCTCTGCTTATGAAACCTTGAGCAGTTTTATCTAATTCACAGCATTTGGAGAACTAAATTGATGTATCTACATTCCAGCAAGAAGCTGGGAGATGGAAACTAATTCTGTCAGGACATCCATGGCGACCTCCAGAAGGCACGTGGGCCACCTGTGTGAACCAGATGGCAGAAGGGACCAAAAGCAGCTGGGATGGAGAGAGGGGAACAGAAAAAGAGGCCAAAGGAGGAGCCAGGTGGAGATATCCAAGTAGAGAGAAGTAAAACAGAACAGAAAGATGAGTGAGGCTGGAAAAGATGAGAAGACAGACTTTGCCTTTATTTCAGTCTTCAGGGCATGAATGAGATAAGGTTTTGCAAGAGAAAGGAGGGTGCCCTAGACCCGGCAGCTAGGTACCAGACAGGAGAACTGAGCTCTCCCTCCTGCCGGTGCTGCAAAGTCAACCCAACAGGTTGAGCTGTTTGAGGACCTAGCCTGCCATCCCATGGTCATATTTTGGGAATACCAGTCATGACGAAGGACCAAGGGAGCTGTGCTCAAACACATGGAATGCTAAGATCCATCCTGAGTTTTTGCCTCTCTCAGTTTGGCCTCTCAGAATTATTCATCGGTATTGCTTTCAAACTCTGCACCTCAGAGCTCCATAGGCTCTATCTATTCCTGGATATTGTTAAGGCTACAAGATAAACTAATTTGAAAACCTAAGTCCAAAAGCACCCAAGTTGATTCAGTCAGATGCCAGCATGGCTTCAGGGATCGTGGAATTGGGTAATACAGTGAAAACACCATTAAAAAAAAAAGATAAATGAACCTCAACACAGGGTTTGCACAGTTCACAAAATAAGCTTGGCTCTGGGCCTTGGGAAAGGGACAGCTTGGAGGGAAAGGAGACAGACGTGACCACATTGTTAGGAAGCCTTGCGTACAAAGGAGCAAGGGATATGTGAGACTCAGGCCCAACCCCGGCCTTTTCTCAGTTTTGGAGCGCCTAGGTTGGTTTAAAGAGAGGGAGGGTTGGATATAGCTTGTTACGGAGGATATGGGATACAGCTGCTGTGCGCCTTTCAGGAAGATGCCAGACTGCAAGTGCTGGGAAAAGAGAGGGAAAAAAAACTACTTAAAGTCCAATATCCTCTCGCGATACACATCACACCCTCTCCAGAGGCTGTTGACACCAACGTCTGCTCTGCCAACGCTCAGGTAAAACATGCCATGTTTATGCTCTGTGCAGATTTTGATCGTACGGTCACTTTCCTGAGCTGTGACCCTCTTACTTTCTCCTCCGCCCTCTGCTCTGCCTCCCTTTATTTATTTCTCCCACCTGGGGCTGCTCCCCACGCAGCAGCCGGCAAGCGCAGCGCGACGGCGACGCTGCTCCACGTAAACAGCCCCGCCACCCTCCCAAGGGCCTTGAAACGGAGCCAGGGAATCACTCCCCATCTCCCCAGCTCCGGCTGCCGGGGTTGCTCAACGCGCAGGACCCGGGAGCGAGAGCCGCCTTTCCCACGCGCTCCGTGGCTCCTTCCCAGCCAGGCCGTCGCGCCGCCTGACTCGGGAGGCCATTTTGTGCTTCCTCGTTGTGTCTTCCCACTCACGCACGCACGGGGCTGGCGCGGGAAGAGCGGCTCTGAGCTAACCGGCACCTTCCCCATCCCAAACACAAGGAAACCCACCAGTGTCTACACTTCCCACGGACTAAAGCCAGCGAGCGGCCTAGTTCCTTTGCGTGTTCTAGTGGAAGGCAGTAACCAAGGAGTATGGACAGGAACCCCTCTATGGAATAGACTCTATCATCTACTTCATTTTATCCCCATGAGATTTAAAATCTGCAGCTGAAGGTGTGCGATTCATCTATACCCTAATACTCCCCAGCTGCATGTGTCCACCAGACAATTTCTCATTCCTGCAGGGACGTTTTCATACTCTACTTGCACAATTTGTTCCATGCAGACAAATCCCTGCACCTCTGGGGAGAATCTATGGACACCCCATATGCTGGGCAACTTGGGAAATCAGAGTTCCAGTAAAGAACAGCAATAGCAAAAGCACAAGGTAAGGCACAACACCTGCCAACGACACCCAAGTCGCATCACAGCGAAAAGCCTGACTCGCCATCCCTGCTTGCATCCAAGAAAATGTATGGAAAACACACACGGATTTGAGGAGTAATACAATGACAGTAGTGCTAATAAAATAAAGCATTTTAATACAGGACTACAGTGTTTTGTACCCTTATTGTTTATAAATTCATTTTTTTAAATAAAAAGAAATAATAGCATTCATAATTTTTAGAAATATATAGTGAAAAATGCATGAACAAATTTCAGATGTTGGAAGACCTAAAAATCACCAAAAAAGATTAACAAGCAGAAGTGTAAAATTAATAAAGACGTTAATAAAGACAAGTTAACGATGATGGTACTTCAGGCCTTCTAAAGTCATGCTAATGAAAACACTAACCAGCGACTGCAGTCACTTAAAATTTCAGTCCTTATCTGCTCTAGGTGGATTCTCTTGAGCAATCAGATTTGTAGCTTTGCTCTGATGCAACCTGCATAAAGCTGAATTCACTCAGCTGCTGATGAATGACATTCTGGGGCTTGTTTGCTGCAGCTGGGTGTTAATTAGGGCTTATCACTGATAGGGCTAGAAAAAGGCTGGAAAATACTTAAGTTTTCCATGTAGTTATCCCAGGCCCTTGGGAAAGGAGCATCTGCAGTATCACACTGAAATTTTCTGCATCTACAAGGGAGGTAATGATTATGTTTTTAACTTAGCTGCAAGTGCTGTGTTTTTTTTTCAATATCTACTCTTACAAATCATTCCATTTTGGTGCTTTTAAAGTGTAAGAGCTGATCAAAGTTTAGCGAGGGACCTAGTTTGCCTTTTGGGGCAGCTTGGGTAGGATGCTAATGAGGCAGCTGCCTCCAGAGAACCTTGCAGAACCTGCTCTGTGCGGTGCCACCACCGCCTGTTAACGTGAAATTCTGACTCGCAGCGTGACGAGGAACTGCGTGGGCTTCCCAAGCAAGGAGGTGGGCCCAGAGGTAGCTCTGGCTCCTGGCTATGGAGAAACTAAAGACCTGTGCACATTCTGCCCCTCTACTCAGCCCTGGTGAGGCCGCATCTGGAGTATTGTGTCCAGTTCTGGGCCCCACAGGACAAGAGGGATGTGGAGCTGCTGGAGAGAGTCCAGCGCAGGGCCACAAGGATGATCAGGGGCCTGGAACATCTGCCCTATGAGGAGAGGCTGAGGGAGCTGGGCCTGTTCAGCCTGGAGAAGAGAAGGCTGAGAGGGGATCTGATCAGTGTCTATAAGTACCTCAAGGGAGGCAGTGAGGAGGATGGTGCTGGCCTCTTTTCAGTGGTGGCCACCGACAGAACTAGAGGAAATGGCCACAAACTGAAACACCAAAAGTTCCACAGGAACTTAAGGAAAAATTTCTTAACAGTGAGGGTGACAGAGCACTGGAACAGGCTGCCCAGAGAGGTTGTGGAGTCTCCTTCTCTGGAGATCTTCAAAACCCGCTTGGACGCAGTCCTGTGCCACGTGCTCTAGGTGACCCTGCGTGTGCAGGGGGGTTGGACTAGATGATCTCTAGAGGTCCCTTCCGACCTTAAGCATTCTATGATTCTACCCTCCCTCATGAAGATTCTGGCAGCTTCCATCTTACCTACAACCCGAAGGGCCTCTCTTGCATCTAAGTCACTGAGTAAGCTTGAAGATAGCCAGTGTACTAAAAATATTGCTCCTCCCCCAATGAAAAGAAATCCTTTTAAAACAGGAACAGATCCATGATTTTTAAAGTGTCTTGTCAAAGCTATTAATTGACACCCCAGGAGTAGCAAAATACCTTTCTCCTTAATGGAAACTGCAAGTCAGACCTGGGGCAGATTCTCACTGAAAGCCATTTAGTCTCTGTGGGGAGCAGCTGCTGCTACTTCTTCCTTTTCTCCCTCCTCTTGATAATGAGGGCCTCAAAGTTCCTTCTAAAGGGGAACTTCCACCGGTGACCTGAAAGCTGCACAACAGCTTTTACTACACATTACACTCTTCAGGCTCAGTGATTACAAAACTGGGAGACTTAGCAAAAAGGAATGGAAAATGCAACCTCAGATATACTGAAGCACTGAAGGAAATGTCTTTTTCCATTACTTTCATTAGAAATACTTTTTGCTATAGAATACCCATGCTGTGTTCTTGTGTGACTTGAAGCAACACTTGATGGATTTGTGCTTTCCATGCATGCTCTCTAGTCAGGGTAGGTTCAGCCATTTTTAGTAAAAGCCCTTTCCTTCCAGAGTAATCAGTGTTCTGTATCTAATGGCCAGTGAGTTTTGTAGCTTTTTTTCATTTCAAGAAAATGAATATTTCTGCTCTACTCTTGGGGTATAGTTATGAGATTTATGCTACTCGGGCAGTGTTGTTGCCCTTCCTCCCTTTCCTTTTTCCCAACCAGTTTAATGGTTAGACTGACCCAAGAAAAGCCTTTGCCACAAGGTGTTTGGAAGCACCTCAGTGCCAGTGCTTTGGAGGCAGTGCTCGCTTCAGAGATGCGAGCGCCAAGTGCCCTGGATAAGGAGTCATCCAGAGGATAGGCAGGCCGGCAGCCTCTTCAGCCCTCCTGGAGCAGTCCTGAGGAAAGGCTGGGACTGGGTCTCTGTGTGCGCAGGGGCTCTGCTCCTGCTGCAGCCGAGGCTACCCTGGGAGCCAGGTCAGGAACGGCCCCCCTGGAGCAGTGGAGCCTCCGGCGCATCCTTGCTCAGTGTTTGCTGCTCTCCCTCCACCCCAGCCCTGCCAGGATTACGGAGCATGCAGGACACCTGGTCCCTCTCCCAGCAAAGGGGGCAGTTTCTCTTAGGCCCTGCCAAGATCTCCCCAAAAAGCAGTGTGGTCCTACAGCCTTCTCAGTTTCCAGCTGGTTTTGTTAGCCTCAGGCCAGCAGGCTTACATTTGGTTTAGGTAACCAAAATGGTGTAAACGTGCTGACAGATCAGCTATGGTGCTGCTGCAAAGTGCTCCGGGTCTGTTTTAACAGGGACTTGTGTTTCCGTCGCTTGTCTTCAAGGCCTCTGGGAAGCTCCATGCAGCAACGGTGCCGGTGTGAGCACGGTGCCCTGAGCAGCAGGTGCCACCACAGAGCGCCCTCCGCCAGCCACCGCCGCGGGTGGCTCCGCTGGGCCTGCCCGTCCCCAGGGTGGCGAGCTGGCTGGGGACGGCAGCTCCAGCAAGCAAAGCAGGATCAGCTTCCCTGAAACTCACCTGAGGAATTATTTCTTCTCCTTCCACCCCTTCCTAATGAGGAATGGTCATGACAGTTGAATTAGAGTGGAATAATTACATCC
The DNA here is from genome assembly GCF_059628265.1 of Tinamus guttatus. Classification (NCBI taxonomy): domain Eukaryota; kingdom Metazoa; phylum Chordata; class Aves; order Tinamiformes; family Tinamidae; genus Tinamus; species Tinamus guttatus. The sequence continues at coordinate 6,091,387 of NW_028288747.1, forward strand.
CAGTTAACGGGTCTGGGAATTGGTTAGTGTCAAAGGCTACAAGGTGGAAGGGAACCAAAGAGCAGAGCTTTACATAGGCTTTCTGGGGTGGGTTGTGTGGTGGCATGAGCAGGCTGGGCCCCAGCTCTGCTGTGCTGAGGGGACAGGGCACTGACACTGCCCTGTTGGTGTTCCAGCAGCTTGACCTTGGTCTGACTGCAGCAACCGGGGGAGGAAAAACCCAAGAGATGATCAAATACAGGGAAGAGTCTCTTCTGCTTCACACTGCTTGAACTAATCTAAGGATTCAGTGCTTCATTAATGTACTGTGCTATAATTTCTAGTTTGTGTAGTGTTTGTGTCAGACCTTCCTTGGCTGGTTGTGAAAGAAAACAGCTAATTAGGTAGACCTTGACGTGAAAGGTGACTATGCAGCTTTCAGTGAAGAACAGTGTTATGGCTTGTCCTACTCCAATCTTCCTTAGTCACTTTTGTGGGTCTTGATACCCACATGGGTACGTGGGTCAATATATTGGGTGCAAACTTTATCCCTGAGGATCAGGTAACCTTTGATATCTACGTATACCACCCCATTCCCATGTGCAGATGTAGGATTTTATGCTAATCTGCTCAGTGCAGATTATTCCAGAAGAGCAGTATTTTTTTTTTTTAAAGGCTACCTTTACACAAACCTTTGAACTTTAAGGAAGACTCACCACAGCCTGTTTTGTGCGTGGCACCAAAGCTTCTCTTTCTGACAGGGTTTCGGCTCCCGATGGAAGCAGAGCGCGCGCTCTCGGAGGTGCCGGCGGCCCTGAAGCGCCTGGCCAAGTACACGGTGCGCGGCTTCTACGGGGCAGAGCACTCGCTGGCCCTGGACCTGCTGATCCGCTACCCCTGCGTCAAGGAGGACGACTTGTTGCAGCTGCTCAAGTACGAACGCAGGCAGCTGCGCGCTGTGCTCAACACGCTCAAGGCAGACAAATTTGTCAAGCTGCGTATGCGAGTTGAAACGGGGCCTGATGGGAAGAGCACGAGGCACAATTACTACTACATCAACTACAAGGTGCTGGTGGATGTGGTGAAATACAAACTGGATCAGATGCGCCGGAAGATAGAAGCAGACGAGCGGGATTCAACCACCAGGTCATCTTTTAAGTGTCCATCTTGCTCCAGCACTTACACAGACCTGGAAGTCAACCAGCTGTTTGATGTATTTACAGGTATGTTTGGTTATACTGCTCACTTTCTATACTGAAGAATAGCTTGGAGGGCGTGCATGTGATTGGTGTGAAGTTTGCAGTGAAAGCATGTTTGTTGGAACATACCTCTTGTTTGCTGATGGGCATGGACCGTCCCATAAGAAGCTGGGCATTAAGGTTAAGAGAGAAAGCAGTGTTTGTAAAACAGGTTGAGCAAGAGGCATAGTCTGGAATTTAAGATCTGGGATTGAGATTCAGTTCCTGGCCTCAGTTTCACTATGAACAAGCCACTAACCAGGGGTAAAATTACTTACCAAGCCTGTGTTGTGCTTCCCCATGAGAGGAAGGAGAACAGAGCATGCATTTTACCCCTAGCTCGAATTTGCTAGTTCATCCACATCAATCTTCAACACTTCTGATAGAACACATGATGAAGCTTCAACAAAACCCCGTACCTACCTACTGCAATAAAAACATTGCAAGTCAGCAAAAGAGCAGGGGTTTCTGTCACTCCTGTACTGATCTGGAAACAGCAATGTCCAGACATCTCCCAAGGCCTCCAACAAATCCACAGCAGAGATGACACCAGAGCTTGGGAGTTTCTCTTCTAAAAGACCAAAGTAATTAAACAGAGTATGTTTTTTTTTTTTTTTTTTTTTTTTAAAAAAAAAAAAGTTAAAATGGCATCACACATTACTGTAATGTCTTATTCCAAGTGCAGTTCCTATGTTAATGACTCAGTCATGGTACCTGGAAAGGATGTCAGAGCCAGGATGAATCACTAATACTTTGTGTGGTCATTCTGAAATTGCAAGGTGAAACTACTGAACTCTCAGGCAGCAAAGCGGTCCCTCCACAATTTGACAATATTTCTTCCAATAAAGCACACGCTTTAAGACTCTTGCCTTTAAACACAAATGTAAGCTTTACTATAGGTGCCTCTAAGCGAGGCTTTTTGAACTTCAAAAGAATCCTTAACAGCTGCTATGTATGCTCACAAGTGTCTTTTGTTTTCTTATGCTTGCCTTCAATATGAGTTCCTCCAAATGATGTGAGGAAATTAATGCTGGGTCCAGAGAAGCTGGTTGGATTTTGTTGCTGTTGTCCAGGCTGTGAATTTCTCAGCCAGTTATTTCCGTGTGTGAAAATGTCCCCTGTGGGTGCCACTGCAGAGACCTTCCGCTGCACCTACTGCAGCACGGAGGTGGAGGAGGACGCGGCAGCCCTGCCCCGGCAGGACGCTCGCACGCTGCTGGCCCGGTTCAACGAGCAGATCGAACCCATCTTCCTGCTCCTGCGCGACACCGAGGACATCGTCCTGCCCTACGACCTGCTGGAGCCCCAGCCTACAGAAATCCCAGGATTGTCAGAAAGGTACAAAGGCAACTCTAGAACTTTTGATGGATACAACTCCCACTCCCCTAAACTTCCCAGTTCTAAAAGCCTTGTAACATACCTAATTTGCAGCCCACTTTCTCTTCTGTTTTCTTCTGTCCTGCCTAGTTTATGGGACTCCGAGCTCCTTAATATATTATGGCATTTTAAATTACTGGTTTGTGCCAAGAATTTTATTTTTACTACCTGTTCTGTTTCAAGGAGCGTATAGTTCTCCAGACTTCTGCTCCTTTGGCTAATATTGTTCACTGTGAGAAAATGGTGCTGCTCTATCAGTGTGCTTCACCCAGGGATGCTCTAGAGAAGAGAATGGGCAACAGTTAATGGTTCAGAATCGCATGTCTCGGAGAGGGGAGACTTTTTAAAGATTTCCTTTGCCTGAGGCTTGTGTTTAATCTCTCACATGTGTCACATTTCCTTCAGCCTTGATGATAAGGTATGTTCAAGCCTGCTGGAATCCAGCAGCCGACCTGAAAAATGGGCCAGCAGAAGCTCCTCCTTTGGCAATATATACACCCAAGACTTAGTTATAGATGTCCAAGACTCTGAGCCCAAGAAGAAAACAAGAGAAAAGGTCACTAAAGAACAACCTGTTTGGATGTCACAGAGTACTGTGGAAGAAGCAACAGCAGCCACCACCAGTACTGCTGGTAAGATACATTTTGGGGTAGGTTTCCTGTTGAAAAGGTTAGTGGGACCTTTCAGGTCTGCATTAGTGCTTCTGAAAAACAGCCATCAAGGCGAGTTGTAACTAATGGTAATAGTAACAGTATACTTAGTATTAGGTACGCTAGATGGTATTCCTAAAGGCACAGTTAAGGCACCTTCTGAGAGTGTATTTAAGGCAACACCTCTGTTATTGTAACGTTCTCAAAATGCAGATCATTCTGCCATGGGGGTGAGCAAGATGCAGAGCAGCGAAATGCTCTTGCTTGTGCCACAGAGGATGTCTGTGGTTACCATCATTATGTGGTTACTCCCTCCTATTACTCCCTCTAATGCTTGACATTCTGTATTAGGAGCACATCCTTCTGAAGACACTGAGGAAAGTGCTAAAGAAATGGGCACGGAGAGTGAAATCATCCAGACGCTTCTGATTCATGAGGCCAAGTGGTCCTCGGGCCCTGAACACGTGCCCCGTGTCAAGAGCAAGCTACCCCCATCAGGAAGCGACACTAGTGAAGCGGAGGAAGATGCCCAGAACTCGGGAACACAGGAAACCCAGGCAGCTGGCAGCCACGTGGAGCAGGAGGAGGAGCAGGAAAGCCGGGATCCCCTTTTAATGGTAGCGGGGCAGCCTCACTCTTACAGCGAAGTTAATGAAAACCCAGAGCTTGTGTCTCTCATGACAAAGGAGGAGAGAGAAGCTTACATAAAAGTGGGACAAGAAATGTTCCAGTCTGTCTTTGAATAAAGTACTAATGCTATCTTGTATAGGATGGGCAACACTGCCTTTTGAGGTAAGAAAAAAACGACTATTTAATTTCTTTTTCAAAAATTCCCAGTGAGGGATTAACTTCTGTTCGTATTCTTTGTTGTTATGCAAAAGAGCAAAACTGAGTTTTACCTCTACCTGGTAACTTCAGTTCAAAACACTGGTACTGCAGCATAGGCACCCCAAAGCTACTAGGGGTTTTCTATGGTCTTAATGCTTAGATTTATGGGAATGCTTTAAGTTTTGAGGCATGAATCATTCCATGACTGAACTGCAACAACCCAATAAATCCAATCAAGCATCCAAAGTAATGTCTCAATCTCTTCAAGAAATCAACTCCACCTTTCCTGTGAAGCAGCAGTTTCTTTGGGTAGCATAAATGAATTTACTTCTAATATAATTTGGATTTATTCTGTACCATTGTATTGGTATTACTACTTTGCTACTTCCTCTAGGGTAAGGAACTAACTCCACAAGAGAGGTGTTGTACATGAATTTCTCTCTAAATGAAGATTTCTTGATCAAATGAATTAACTCTAAGGAATACCAACTTGAGCTTAATTTTCACCTTAAAATTCATTATCTAAATTCTTTTTACTTATTACCCTGCCTATAACTGTTCTATAGGGATGATACATACAAAAGTCTCGTACATATAACACTTAATCACCCAACCAGCTGCTTCCCACAACATTAGTATGTTCATATTGGACAGCCTCCTCATTTGGGACTGGATAAGCAATTTATCAGACACAAAACCAACCTCATGACATTATATCTCATATCAAATATTAAGCTAACTTGATGGATATTCTCTTATTTTGGCACATATTTGAAAAGCGGTTAAGGCACAGGCTCTCCTGGAGTTGCTTTAAGCAAGACCCTAGCACCACTGACCCCTTCTCTCTGAAGTGACCCTGACTGATATTTGAACAGAACTGTACACAGGAGTAGGACTAGGCTACACTGCAAAACGTCCTTAACAGATCTACTATGTGCACAGCAGGGGATAATGAAATAGAACACAAGAGTGGGTAGAGACAAAACACAGCCAAAGAAAGCGAAACAGCAGACAGGAACAGGGAAAGATCAATTCAGGCAGGTACATTTTTTTCTGACCACCAAAAAAAAAAAAAAAAAAAAAAAAAGCTATCTGGCTGCAGCTGACTCATCCCTCTAGGGAAGAATTTTTGGGCAAAGCAGGCCAGTTTACTAAATCCATGGGGAAACAGTGAAAGGGTAGTTCATTTAGTGCTATGCCCCTCAGTGCTTATTAAATGTTGAGGCTAGCTTAGAGGAGAGCCCATGCATTATTACCCAAGTGAAGTGAAGAACTAGAAATTTTTCCCTTTCCCCCTCACCCAAATGTAGGGTTTATTAATAAAAACTGAGATGACAGTTGAAGGATAGTTCTGAATGAAAGTCCTGCTGTGATGGTTTGGAGTTGCACAACTGCTTAAGACTTCAAACAGCTCTTTTCTAACTATGACTTCCTTAAATAATAACAGCTAACATACATAAACCAGAAAAAACAAACTTTTGTACTTGTGGGAGTGATGGGTCATATACCCTGTAATCAGTATAAATTAAGGATATAAACATTTCCTTAATGATTTGTCTAAAATGAATCTACCTGATTTCTGGTGACTGTTGTCCTCCCTCTTCCTAGGCTACAGCTGTAACTCTTCCTCTTCAATTACTTCTAGTATTTTCACTCCTCCCAACCTCTTCAAAGAGAAGTCCTTCAGTTCCTTCCAGAGCATTTGAAAACGCAGTCTTTTCCTAAACATTTTTGGCTGCATGTTCTGAACTTGTGTGTGCTGTGTTACACAAGGCTGCTTTATTCATGCAAAGAAGTTAGAGCAAGAGCCATCCTGAGCAGACCAAGTGGTGCCTCTGAAAGAGCTTGTGCTTCACCAAACACCTGCTGACAGTGGCACGGTCAGCACTGACGGGGCAAGAGCAGCAGTCATTGCTCTGAGAGCAGCCTCGTGGTTTTCACTGCTGGTGGTGGAAGACATCCCTGATGAACACTCTTCTTTAATTGCACAACCAGTCATTTTCCAAAGGCAGATCAGACAATGGTTTGGGCATCTAAATTATTCCAGCTATCAACTGTTTCTTGGGAATAAGGTTACAGCACTTGCCTACCACTGCTAGCACAGCCAAACACAAGCATCATAGAGACTTTTTGTTCCTCAAAGTTATAATAGATTTTAGGCATGTTTCTTCAACTGCATAATATGATCACGTGTCACTGTAAAGCAGCAGTTCAGCAGCACCATCCCTTGGCTCCGAGAAGGTGTTCACAGTCCGTGCAGCGCCCGCTCACACCCCGCTGCAGCGCAGCCAGGCAGCAGCAAAGGGCTTCACGGGAGGAAGGCAAAACCTGTTACACCTCAGGGGTCTGGTTACAGCTCCTCAGATTCAGCCTGGTGGATGCACAAATCCTGTCATCGAGAATGCTTATTGTTCTGCTTCAAAGTGGATGTGGGGCTCTAATGATTAAAAGCTTTATTTTTTCCCCCCCTCATCATCATCTTCACCAGTCTGCCTTTGTCCCATTTTATCTTCTCTGTCCTCAAAGTGTTTTTTTCCTGCAGACACTATCACCATGGTGCTTACACCGTGAATGACAACTCACCTCTACACCTTTAGGTAGAGATTTGCTCTTACAATCAAACTTTTCATCTCCCATCTGCCTTTTCACAGTTTATGTATTAGACTTAGATAAACTCATAAAACCAAAAATGAACAAACCTAAACCCTTAAAAAAATCATTGTTATATTCTCTGAAGGACAGTATACCAGACAACCTCAAGAACATGTGAATAAACAACAGTAGTCAAACTCACTATCATTTTATTCACACTTGGGGCCACCAGAACGCCCCTCACACCCTAGAGCTGTATTAGCACACTTAGCAAAAAAGACAAGTCCGAATTTAAGATCTCAGATCTTAACTTTAAGAAGAAAAATTTAACTTTAAAAACTTTTTGGAAGAAAAGTTTTGTTTTCTTAGAGGGTAAACAAGGGTTCTATCTTGTAGCAGATATACTGAATAAGCTATTATCTAGATCAATTCTACAACTTAACATTTACAACTCATCCTAGCAAGAATACAAAAAAGTGAAGAGAAAAAAGTTTATTCTATTTCAAGATTCCTAATCTGTTTTTCTACACCCCTAATTAGGCCTTTGCCTTGAGTTAATGACGTTTTGACTTTAACCAACTCTAACTTTGTTAAACAGTAACTTTTATCATATTTCCCCACATTTCTTTCTTTTTACACAAAATCCTTCACAAAGTCAAATAATTTGAAAGTAAATTTGGGTTTTTCATTTGCAGATATTTTAAATGTTACATGCAGAAGAATAGCAAAATGTTATGCCTTTTCAGTATAAAAGAAATACAGAAAAACAAGAACAGTTTCTAAAGTCATTTACAAAAAAGGTCAATTTACGTCATTCCAATGAGCACATTTATCTGAGCAAAATTCCCCAGGCAACAAAACAGCAACATTTCTTACATGCCAGTAATACTTATGCTATCAGGCACTGTTTAAGTAGGTACTAGGTGTACAGGTTGTATTTGTAAAAGAATAAACTTTTTTCCTACTAAGATTTTCTTGTTCAAAAAAAATTAATAGTATTTCTGTGAACTGGAATAGCAAACAGTTAAACACTTATTAAAAATCAGCTAACACAACAGCACTAGAGTGAGTGAACTTCCAACAATTAGCTTTGTGTACTGCACTGTCAGCCGGAGGAACATTTTTCAGAAGACGGATTTACAGATTTAAACTTTATTTAAACGTTATTTAAAACTACAATTTTGAACAGTTTTAAAATTACTAAACAAGTCACAATAAAAAATAAAAAAGATCAAGACAGAAGAACAGCAAGACTGAGAAGGAGACTCAGTTCCAGCTGTTTAAACTGCCACAGGCAGAAGTTAACATACCTATCCCTAAGAGGCAGAGTGTCAAAAACTAATTTACATGTTTATACACATTCAGAATTCTGGTAAGTTAGTGCTGATCTTCTATAGGCATTTGTATTGTATACACGGAGTATAAATATGCAGGTATCTGCAGACCATTCTCATGCACTTTGAACTCCAACAGTGTCTGTAAAATAAGAATATATGCATTATTGTCTAACAGCACAAGGCATCAAATATAGCTCTTGGCCACATTCCAACTGTTCATAAACATCCCTGAAAATACCTTGTTGAAATATTTCATCCTCACCTTGCTTTCGCAAGTACTTTGAGTCATGGCTCACGTGAACAGGTATAGCCATTCCATGGACAAAGAAAAGAGCACTTAATTCAAGTATTAACTTCAGATTTGGCACAGTATGCCATTCTGGGGCACACTGGTCCCTCCAGGCATCTGCATCAGTATTCACCAGGCAGATTTCTCTCTTACTATTCTTAAGTCCCCTGACTTTTTTTTTTTATTATTAGCAAGTTAAACATTGAGAAGTGTGCCAACAAGCTACAGGGCACATTATTAAACCAGTCAGGTACTAGCAACTGAAGTTTATACTATGACACATGCAAGCTCTTGTAAAAAAAAAAAAAAAAAATGCTACTCCATTATAAGTTCCATAGCTAGTAAGTTACACCATACATTTAATATATGTTAATTTTTACAATTTTTAACTTATTAATCACAGAACCTTCTAACAGAAATAACTAGAAGGGACACAAAACGCAAAATCCCTTCGCATTAAGACCCAATTTTCTAATACAAGGTAATGAAAAAGAATACTCTTGCAGCATCACTATAATTTCTTCCATCAGCCAGAGGTAACAAAATATTTAAACTTTAAGCCATCTTAGGTTATTTTCCCAATAGGTATACATGAGTTAGAAAACAAAATAGTCTTTACCAGGTTCCTTCAGAGTCTGGGCATCTCCTACTAATTCTTGATCTTGAGCTACACCACCATCGAGTAATTCATCACACAAATTGCTGGTGTGAGACTCTGTTGCCATTTTCTTCATTAGATCTGCCTTTATAAATAGATAAAGCCAAACTAAGAACTCTAGATAATTCTTACATCGTCTACATAATTAGGATACTTATAGTGTGCACATCCAATCAACAACCCCACAAACAATAAGCAAAATACCTCTGAATACACCGTAAGTTTAAGGGGCAAGTCTTCAACTTTCACAAAGTCATCTTCATCAGATTTTTGACTTATATTTCCAGAACCAGCTTCCTGTTAATAAATTTTGTGATATAAGAAAACAGCACTACTTTGGTTTATACTCCACCCCAAAGCCAGAGTTTTTGACCATTAAGTACCCTGGACCAATAATGCTGAATTTAATAGATGAAAATTTAGCCTATCTAGAAACTAGGTATAAGACTGATATAGAAAAAAAAAAAATCCCTCATTTCTCTCGAGTGCACCTGAACGGATATATACGCACATATTCATTCACTAACACCGGTGACTCTGTATCAGGGCTGCCAGCCATGGAGCTTTCAGAACTTCCAGTAGATGATTTGCTTCCTACACATGCTGGATTTAGTGTTTGAGCTTCATTTACTGGTAAAGATGAGCTTGATTCTTCTGTTTTCATATTGGTTATAACAGTCAATAGCCCTGAGTCCTTTAAAGGTGCCGCATTCTCCAAGACATTGAGGTAATGAGGTAAAACAGAAGACACATCTTGTTCACCTAAAGCCAAAATTACATTTTAATTAGGTAGAAAAAGCTTCTGAGCATAAATCAGAAGATTTGTTTTATTTTAAATTATAATTGAAAGTTACAAATCAGCATTAAAAGCATATTCAGATCAGTAAAAGTCATTCAGATAATATAACTGAGAGAAATCCATCATCTGCTTACACAGAGTTCCACAGACTTGTAAAGTATCAGTAATTATCACCAGACACTATCTGTTTAAATGTCAGATTTGATATAGCTTAGAAACAAACAAACAAAAAGTTCAGATTCTGGAATTTAATGGTCTAGTGTGAAATACAGAAGACACACACAGGAAAAGAAGGTCACAACGGCTATATTCAAAGTAATATTTATACCACCTGCTAATGTTTCTTACTGTACACAAGCAATGACTTCTCAGTTCTTAGTCTTTTGTATAGGAGTTATGAATCTTCATATTAAAAATAAATAAATAAAAATAATAATAAAAAAATTAAGCCAAGTTTCACAGAATAAATTGCTAAATTATCCCACCGAGGAGACATTAGTCATGATTTAAGGGAGTATTGCTCACATGCCTTTAAAAGACCAACTGCCATAAGGTAGCTGGAAGTAGACCAATCCAAACATTAAAACATAATAGCCTGAAACAAATTATCTAGCTACAACTGTGTGCAAATGGCTGCAACAGTCACACCTGACCTTGATGCTCTTATCCCTGATCAAGTGCATAGCATAGCCATTATGTTCTCCTAAGAGAGATGTTCTCTCCATATCAATACAGACATATTAAAATATCAAAGTCAGTACAATAAAATTCTCACAGTATGTCAATTCCTGAAGAAGGGTTAGTCTCTCAATTACTGTGCAATTTTTAACTGGATTTTACCTTTAACAGATGCTTGTTCTGATGAGAGAACCTCAGTGTCTTTTGTCTTATTCAGTTCTTGGTTAAAAGTCTATTGGGGAAGAAGTAAAGCAGTTGGAGCAAACTCTACCGAACAGTTTTACAACCCACTGTCTAGTTTATTTTCAGACGGTAGCCAGAAGTACACTGTGCACTTGTCCAATGCTTTTGTTTTTTAATTACTTTGAAATAAAATTAATAAGTTCTAATGTTTACTTATTAGAGTAGTATTAAGATAAGTAATTGTTAATAATGATATGTGTGTTTAGAGCACCTAATTTGCATTCTAATATAAAAAGATATTCCTAGATATATATGCTGATTCCACAAGAAAAAAAAATATTGCTTTCTCCTTTCAGCCATGAAATATTTCAGTTACATCCTTGTCTAAATGTTAATAACTTGAATCAGAATTTCAAGAGTTTCCTGTAATCAATCTTTGCTCTCTAGTTACTAAGTCTCCAAGAGACTGTCACATACTTCCAGGAGTTTCTAAAAAGCAAAACAAAACAAACAAACAACAAAAAAAAACACCTGAAGTGACAATAAAGAGCAGCATCTCAAAATTATCATCTTTTCTGCTGCAGTTTTTTAGCAACTTCCCTCTCTGATAGCAAATTCTCTCTATATAGCTTTTTTGGGAGGGGCCAGGGGGAGAAATGCTGCAACTTACCCCTTAAATTTATTTTTTGTGAAGTATCTGTCATTCTCTATTTAACTTCATTTCTTTCTTAGAGAATAAAGGTTAAAACAGAAAGTTTCTAAAAACAAACTAATTGTAGTCTAATAGCAACATTTGTTTATTATGTACTCATTTCGGCATTAACTACACCAATAATAAATACAAGTGGGGAATGAACAGAAGTTCTATTTGTAGCAGCTATTGTTTTTCTATGATTTCTCACATCCTTCCTGTATTTTTTGTTAGTCTGAGAACAGTGCAACAAGGAAAACTGAAGGTTTACAAAATGCTTGTACACAAGTTATGCACTGGCTTTTCTTTTCTTCCTGTTCTTAAAACCTTGGTGATACCTGTTGGTTTTCAGTTGCAGTTTCATTACTGGCTTGTAATGATGTCTGCACATCCACAGGTCCTTCTTCAAATTCTATTTCTTCATCTTCATTCTCATCTTCTCCACTTCCATAATTAGTCAGAGCCTGTGTTTCTGCTTTTGATAAACCTGATGCAAATCAATGCAAAAACAACCTTCAGATTAGATTTACCTATTGACGTAATTTGTTGGATTTTTCTAAGAACCCTTCCTGAGGCACCTCACAGAATAAGAGTCAGACTGCAGATCCAAAACCCTTTTGGAAGATGATGTACTTACAAAGTTATTGCAACGATCAGTTATGACTCTTATTTGAGAGCTTTCTTTGAAACCAACATGGTGATCACTTAAGGATCCCTTTCTCCCTATGAACTGTATTACTGTCTGGCGATATGAAATAGCTAAGTTATTAAACAAGCTGGTTGTAAGAGAAACTAATCCAGGAACAGTAGTTATGAGAAGATAAACAGAATAAAAGAATAAATAGCATAAAAATTACTAAAAGTACATAAGACTAAGTAAAAGCATATTCATAGACCAGCATTTAACTGAAGAATTGCACAAATTTGAGCAGCTTCCACATCACTCAGTTCAAAGCCTAAGAAACCTAACTTAGCTCTGAGATAAGTTATTAACAAACCAGGACTCTCAGATCCCAACACAACTTCCTACAGACTTACTGATTAAGATAAAGAGCAAAAGCACCTCTAACTGTAATATTTAAGCCTTAAGGAGAGGCTAGTAGATACATTACTTGTAGTAAGTTTACACTGGAAAAGAACCAGCTACAAAACTTGCAAGAAACTATTACCCAGTTGTACTTAAAAAAAAAAAAATTCTGTTATAAAATTAATTGGTCAACTCTGCAGTGAAAGTATTAAATAACAAGCTAGAAAAAAAGCTTACTTATTGACACTGGACCTCTTTCACATTCGTCATCTTCTTCTTGATCAGAAGCATCAGATCTAATACTTTCAGGAACTTCATTACCATCGTGCATGTCTGAGTCCTGTACTGGTTTAATTGTTTCAGTCTCATCCTTGTCCTGGAGGAAAAAAGAACACAGTACAATTTCCTGTTTGTTTCTCTAAAGATTAAGTTTAGCTCCTTCCTCAGAGTCACCTTTCATTCTCAGAACTGGAGATCTACACACAAGCAACTCGTGTTTAAGAAGGAGACATAAGGCCACTAGAGAAACTATAAAGCTATTCCCAAAACAGAGCATCAGGACCAACTACCAGAGATCACACAGTGTCCAGTCACAACTATCAAGTACATCATAAATAGGTATTTCATTATCTGAAAAGGTTTTCATTATGCAAAGCCAGCATCAGCATGTGAGCTCTCAAACTTCAAGCCAGCTATGTCGTTATCAAGAGGAACTAAGAAGCACTTGTATTACTACCTTCTAGGATTTTATTGCCCCTCCTAGATGACCTCTGATAAAAGTCAGGAATATTCCCAACTGCTTCGTGTAATGTTTTCAGCAGTTTCTCCGACTTAACTGCTAAACCCACCGAATGAAAAAAAATCTGCTCGGTCAATATGAACCCCAAGGGAAGGCCCGAGTTCGACCCCAGATCAAGGGCTCTTCTATACTAAAGGAACCACAGCGAGTGATACACAGATACATGTTTCCTTTCTTTCCAAAGGGAGGGACAGAGGCCCAAGAAGAAATCACCAACTCCTACTATGTCCATTTAGAAAAGGATTCGACATGCTAGTTAAAACACCAGCTTACTAACTTCCCTCAGTAAGAGAAAGCTGAGCAGCAAAACCATATAAAACCTATTACTTTAAACAAGGGACAACCCTGTCCCTTGTAGACAAGGATGTCTCCATGATTTTTAAAATGAATATAAAAAGAAAAGGAAGGTGTTTTAGTTCCTAACGTATTATTCAGAAAACATATATTGCTCTGTACATCAACTACCCTAGCCAGAACATCTAACTCCTTTTTAACAGAAATAACTTACTGATAATATTAAAAAAAAAAAAAATGCAGCAAAGAGTACTTAAGCTCTGTTTACAGAACCTCCTGTCCTTACTCCTCAAGGAGTCACTCCATTTTCAGTACTTTGAGCTGGGAATACAGAGAATATGAGAGCAACTTCAATATTAAAAAAAAATATATTCAAAAGAAAGTACTCCAGTTACACAGCTTTAAACATAAACTTGGTCCTTTTTAGGTTTTTAATTCACCTTTTTTTTAAAACAAACAAACAAACAAAAACTCATTTCACCTTCAGGTCATCCACAATAAGTAGAAAAGAGTCTTTAATTCAATACTATCCATGCTGATCTGAATGTGCTTCATGGAAGATGATGACCTAGGTTTTCAGAAATGCAACCTCGGTCTTTTTGCTGGTAGCAGCTTTCAAGTGTTAACCAAAGTAAACAACAAAAAATATAAAAACACTAAGAAATGGGCTGCTTAGACATAGCAGATTTATATGATAAAAATGCAGTAAGAATACTGTGAAATTATTTGAGCAACAGACAATTAAGAAGCATAAACATACTTTGTCCTCATCGACATCTTCAGCAGATGAACATACATCCACTTGGAGACCATTTTTTGCCTAGAAGAAACACAAACTGTCTTCAATTCTAAACTGAAATAACTTTGAGACATGGCACTAAACTGATGCTTCATGCCTGAAACGTCTATTTTAATTAGAACTGCTATCTCAAAACTGCAGTAAGTTACAAGGAATTTTGATTCAATGAGAACTCTTTACACAGATGTTTTCACAACTTCAGCGTTGCAAAACAGTAAGAAAAACTGCTAGCGTTCTCTGTGTGAAGAAGTCGTGTCTGCACAGGCTATTCCTCCTGCCTGTCTATGAGCCATGCTCAACACATCGAATTACAAACGCCAGCTTTGTCCAGCACAAGGAGAGCTGTGCTTTTCAGTGTGGAACGCAAAACTAGTTAGCTCACCAGGCTCAAAACAGCTGCACAATACAGCAAGATCAGATGTGCCTGCGCCAAGATCACAGATCAGAAGGCTGTGAGAAGATCAAGGACACACGTTTGTATGAGTCTGTGCAGAAGAGGCAGAACCCACCCGCTCTTGCTCATATCTCTGAGCAGGGTGCACTGCAGCAAGGCAAACACTGACCTTGAGCCCAATTCTCTTTCAGGCAAGGAGATGAAGTGCCAGATCCAAGTTGGCCAGGCATCCTCAGGGTAACGTATATGAAACTGAGGTCCAAGGATTCAAACAGGAAGGAAGTTAAGCTCAGGCCCTTCCAGACTCAGACTATTACTCTGGTCTCTCCACGAGGCACGCTAGAGTGTTATCTTATACTCTTCCTATTACTGCTGTATTTAAGTCAAAACATCCTGAAGTTTAGCTGACAATAGACTTAAAACTACATAGACTTTCGTTCTGTGCCAAATGAATGAAGTTCAGCATGAAGCTGAGATCTTTTCTGGTATTTTTATCTCAAAAAAAAAAAAAAAAAAACTGATAAAATATTAAAGTCACACACTACACAAGAAGAAACATCTACGTAGATACTTACGAGTGTGAATGATTTAGGATAGGAGCATCAGCATTTCTTTTTAAATAACTAAAAAGCCTAAAACTTCCTAAGAGGTCCTATAATATTGCAGTACTACAATTAAAGATGGCATTTTCCATTTTAAGGATGTTTCATCATCAAGGAAAACCAAAGACAAACAAAAAAAATCACCCCACACACATGTTCTCAGAACAGAATATGTACAATAGCCTGAAGCACTACTTAAGAGCTTATTACACTTGAATTCTTGCAAGTCATACTTTCTACACACCCCAGCCAGCCAACTCCTCAGTGACTAGCCAGTTAAAAAGAAGTCTTATGAAAAGGATGAGTGACTAGGAAAGGAGATGCAGGAGCAGCTGGAGAGATGCTGCACTCGCCGTGACAGCAGAAAGCCCTTGATATATCCATTTAAATATTCTGGCTACACAATAGCCTCACACGCAAATATATTGTTTTGTCAACTGACTACTCCTTTCTATACACCCATACAACCATTAAAACACTTTTCTGAAGTACTGGAATAACAAGTAATTAGGTATCTTTAGAAATAAAGGACACCAGCTACCAAGAAAAACTAACCAGTTCACGTAATCAAAACACTGAAATAACACAGACTTAGTACTAATTGATAATTGTACATGGTAAAAAACATGAAAAATGTGTGCAAAGTACAAAATGACATAAGACTTTCAGTAAACTCAGTAAAACTAATATTTTCAAAAAGTGTAATTCAGCAAACCTCTTTAGCATTAGACTGTATCACTTCAGTTGGTTCTGTTTTTCTTTTACACCTCTGCTTTACAGAAATACTGTTGTTGTCCAAGTCTTGCATCAGTTTAAAAAAAGCTAATTCATTAAATAAAACTTCGGAGATTTCCACAAGAAGATCCTCCCCACAATCTTTTAATCTTCTACCAGCAAATTTTGCCAGTGAATCCTGTGAAGAGAAACAATTCTTTAGCTTTTGGAAAAGGCTCTAGAAGTTCAAAGTCCAAACATTCATATTCCTAATAAAGGATTGAAGTCCATAAAAATAGCTGTTTACTTAAAAAATATATACATTACAGTTTTGTGTCTTAGGCATTTTAAATAGAAACCATATTCATAAAAAGCTTACAGACTAATGATTTGAACTCCACATTTGTACCCCCCAAATGTAACCCTTTTTAGCAACTTGCACAAGATGTCCACAAGGACCGTCCCCAGAAGTCTGCTTGAAGGAAAACACAGGAGACTTCAAGCTGCTAGATAAGCTATTAAAATTTAACCTGTGCAAACACATCCACTTGCAATGAACAACACACACCGTATGTGGACCTCAGTGTTTTTGAAGTACATCTCATTATCTGGCAGCGACGGAGGAGCTGTGTTCATAGCAAAGCTCTGACGTTAGGAAACAAGCTCTGTTTAGAAACAGCTCATTACTCGGAGCCAAGCAGAAGAGCAGCTGTGGCACTGATATGGTAAAATACAACTTGAAGGAAGGTAGCTTGCCTGTTGTTAATAACCCAAACTATAATAGTATTGCAAAACACCACCAAAAACCCTACTAACCTGCAGTATACTGCCAAGCTGTTTATGAAAGAACTTGACAAATTCTTTACTTTCATCATTTTGTTGCGTGAGAGTCAAGACCATACGTCTTACTGATGTCAGCAACTGAGAAGAGCATATTTCATCCATGTGTTCCTAAACAAACATTACAGAATATATTCAATTAGTTACCGCTTTAAAGAGTCATATTGACCATTATCTCATATATCAGAATGTATTTGTTAAAAAACTCACCTCCTGACACTGAAGGAAAACCTCAGGAACAACTTGCTCATGTTCTAACCCACCTCACAAAACAGACTAAGCAGAGCCTGATTACAGCAACTAGTTAACTACTGACCCTCCAAGGCACACAAAGCCTCATCTCACTTTTCTACAATGGTAGTACCTGACACCTTTTAACATTTGGACAAACTAAGAATCTTCATGTATTCCAGTGTTATCAAATAAGTTGTTACCTAGTTTTAAAGGTCTTTCAAAACAGAAAACCATCAGCACATCTTCAGACACCAAAACTGTGCCATCTATATACAAATATATATATAGCACTTGGAAATGCCAATCAAATATGTAGCTTGATTAGCCTAAGCTAATATACTGGATCTAAACGCAATACAAGTTGACTTTTTTTCTTCTTTAACTCTGCACAGAACATGAGGTGTGAATGTTCCTGCTCCTATAAAAAAGTCCCACCCATTCATAGAAGCTCAGAAGCTCACCTCTGCAATAAAGGGACTTGTAAACGTTGCAGGGGGGGAGGGGAAAAAAAAAGAGCTAAAAATCAACAACTTACTGAGCTATTCTTCAAAAACACCTCAAGCTACATGTTATGTAACAGTTTTCATTAAAATTCTCAGCTGTCCTTGCTAAAAGGAAACAAATATTTCAGAAGCACATTCATTAACTTTTTCAAACATTCCTATTTGATTTGGCCAGTTCTAAACAAAGATGCCTCTGTGCTTCAGGAAATCTACATTCATTAACAGGATGCAATCTAGATTTGCTATTACTTCCTCCTACTAAACCCTTATTCTGCTGAAGAATTTAACCCTTACTGCATCCTCAGCAATAGAATCATAGAATTATTATGGTTGGCAAAGATCTTCCAAGATCATCGAGCCCAACCATTAGCCCTCCAACATCCTGCCTGCTAAACCATGTCCCTAAGCTGCCAGGGGTGGTAACAGCTGTAGCAGCTGTAGCTAAGCTGGCTTAGCAGCTTTAATTACCAGTTTTAAATAAAATGAGAAATTGAAAGATATTTGACTGTACAGACAACTTAAGAAAAAAAGATTTGAAGACTGCACAATGTATACTTGTTCATTTGCAAATACATAAAAAAATCAAATCCAGTATTTTCATCCTAGCTTTCAGGGACAGAAACATATCTACGAGGTACACAAAGGTGAGAGCAAAACAGTTTGCTTTAGCCTGCATTAGACAAAGTTGAGAGCTACTATTACATCTTCAAAAACAACAAAAAACACCTATTCCTTTTTCTACGTCAATATAAACAGTCTTCTAGGCAAGGATGTAGTCTCCACTTTTCTTCCTAGGTCCTACGCTATTGAAAAGAGCTTTTACCTTCAGAAAAGGAATGACCTCTTTCATAATTGCTTTAATCTGCCGATCAAGCTGCTGAGTATCTATACGAGGACACGGAACACCAGAAGCTTCACTTGACTGCGGCCCACAGGGACTTTCATTGGAATTTGCCTCTTCTGACAGAAAGGTGCAGGAAAAAATATCCAAGTCATTTAATACTACTATTAAAGAAATATCAATTTCAAAATATGTTTTTTTAATATATTTACTTCATTGTGTAAAGATCCTAAGAAACTTTGCTAATAGCAGTTTTCAGCATAAATGAAGTGGATAACAAGTCAGCCAATTAAACAATTCTTGATATTTAGACTGATTTTCTAAAACTAGGCAAAATATGTATATATGTGCATACCTTCTAATTTAGCAGCAGAAGCACCCTGAAAATTACTAGAGCAGCCCTCAGAGTCAAGGGTACTTTCAGCTTCAATTTTCATACGCTCATATTCCCTCATCCTAGCCAAAGCTTGATCTAAGTGAATCACTGTGTTGCCTATATTTAGGATAAAAACATCTTTTAATCTAAATAAAAAATTTAAAATGAGTAAGACAAAAAAACAATAACAACAATGAAACCATAACCACAGGTTTTCAAATTTAAAACATTACGACTCAACTAGAATTCTGTTTATTATACACTTTGACCAAGTCAAAGTGTTGCCAAAAAGGCTAATTGCCCCAGGTGTTATATCAACAGCATGTGGTCTCCTTACCAAGGTCATCAGTGGCAAAAGGTTCAAAATTTGAAGATGTTGACATGCTGCCATTGTCTGCATCATTTTGTTCACAGTCTTGACATGCTCCTATAGGTAGGTTTTTGTCAAAAGTTTCCTAAAAAAAAAAAAAACCAAACAAACATACAAAACCATACAATGCTAGAAGGCACCATCCTCTCATAGACAGATAGGTCAACAAGATACATCTGTTCAGCCACATACTCTAATTTCCAGTCTTGTCCCCATGCTGCCTGACTGCAGAACAACATGACTTTCAAGATGGAAACCAGACAGATGATTCTATTTTTCCTCACAAATACTTCAAAAACAAATATATGCAAAACTCTGCAGAAGCATCAGTGATCTCTCTAATTTGAGAGAGAACTCCTTGGAAATCTGGTGTTAAGTACATGCTGTGACCTTACTCACAGGAAGACCCTGGCTGTTTCTGAATAACAGATTCAGATTTATGCCCATCCTACTGTTTTCCATGTTCGGTTCTTAACATGTCACAGATTTCCAATGTAGGGAATTCTGTAATGTTTAATTATTTTGGAACAAAGATGCTTTTACATGCTTTCAAAAGTCTTCATAAAGTAATAAGGATTTCCAAAAAATTCCATCACTCGTGCAACAAGTTCAGTGCAAAAGCATGGATACAAGCCAAAAGCCGGAAGCTGACACAGTAAACCAGTTTCTTAACTCGAAGTAGAAACTTACATCGTCTGTAGAAGCAAGGCTTTCACTGGGAGTGAGTTCAGAATTTGATGCCATCCATGTGGCAGAATTCAGTGATTTTGCACATTTCCGTTTTTCCCGAGTCTCAGATAAATGCCTAGTCACTATATCCTGGAAAAGACAGTAAAAGCTACAGTGTAAATAAGAAGCTAAGATTTGTTTTATTCATAGACAAGAATCTGATTGTTGTGCATACCTGTAAAGCATACAGTGCCCTTTGCCTCAAGTAATCTGTATTTAGCAGCTGAAGCTCATGAAAAAGTTCAATGAGAAAATGTGGCCGAGACTCATTTTGAGAAATAAGAGTAGCTACTTCAGAATAAATTGTGTCCCGCAAAGCTTCAAACATAGAAAGATCACTACCAGTTTCTGTAGGAAAAGGAAAGAAACCAGTGAGTAAAGTCCTTAACAGGCACCTAGCTGAACATGCACCTACATATGCAAACTGGCCCTCAACCAGTGCAGCTCAATCAGCTATTACACAGCTGCAATTTTAAAGCTTGCTTACTTCCTGAAGGCAAGAGAAATTTCAACATACTTAAGTAATTCTTGATACAAACAAACAAAATCTCAAGCATTCATGAGAGTCATTTTTTTACAGTTCTCAATGATATTTTTAAAAAGGATTATTTAAAAAGAATAGTGTCCACTTGAGAATGTTGCTTTCAGAGTGGTAGTCAGCACTAATAACCACTCTGTGTTTCACAAAATACGGCCAAAGGTTTATCCTACAAATAGCTCATATTTTTGCCACACAAGGAAAGTGTGCACACAAAGCACACTTTGACAAATATTAATGGAAAAAGTTAAATTTGAAAAATTCCGTTTAGCTTAATGCAAATGTATTTGTTAGCATTGAAAGTACTGAAGTTGTAAGCAGTGCAGCAAATACTACCTCACAATTTGATTATCTGCAATTAAATCACCAAAATTCTTAAGCAGGGGCAAGCCTTTTCAACCCATAAATAGCTACCACAAATTCACTCCCCAGGCTGCAATGACTAAAGTGTACCAATAACTTCTAAATATCCCTGATGTGCTTTCTGAAACCAGTTTTACTTGGTGTTCAGCCTCACACCTGTCTTCTATTAGCTTTTGTAATTAACAAGGAACATGATCAATATATTATCTATGATTGCAGTTCAAAGCAGTTGTACTGTTGCATGTAACGCAAATTACAAATAACTTTTCTTGCCTTCTTTATAGAGAAGGTACTGCAAAGTTAGTATGTGGAAAGCTAACCATCGGGCTCCTGAGAAACAGTCTGACTTCTAGGATCAAAGCTAAGAGGAAAAAGAAAGCAAGTAAGAGGACACCGTTGAAGCTAAGCAGTGATTGCATTACCTGGCGCTTCAATGCATGCATTTCTGTTAGACTGCTGCAGAATTCTCCTAGCATGCGCTGTAGGAAAGTGGGGATAGACAGTGATAAACACAAAAACGCGCACCAGAAATCAAGACAGGGTTGATACAAAACAGCAGGAGGAAGACTGCTTAATCATCCAAACGACAAGACTGCTCACTGGGAGAACTTTGCCCATAGAACTGATATGTACGCCAGTAAATGCAGCTCTTAGCGTGACCATAACCACACTGACAAAGCTGTTCATCATGCTACAATGGCTGAATTATCTGCATTTTCCCAACAAAAAATTACTGCCAAACCTAACGACACAAGAGAGACTATTTTCGTGGTCCAGATGCAAGAAAAGCAGTGCAGATGGTAAACGCAAGAGTTTTCTACATGGTGTTTTAAGATTTAACTTGAATGTCATGTAACAGAGCCCCTCTGCGCGAACAGAAACATAACATGCATGCAGCAAGACATAGTTTAAATGCTAGAATTTAACAGTGGTAAACACTAAACAAAGTTTGATTTGTTGCACAATTGCCCTTTTTCACAAAAGGATGAAAAAGTGAGATTTTTGGTAGGTTAGGTTGTTCTTTGTTATATTGTAACAGTTTCCGTTTCCAAATTATTTTAATCAAGTATCTAATCTACTGTAAACCCTGAAGCAATCAACGGCCAATCTTTAGTTTTCAATGGTTATAGCATGCTTAGGAATTAAAGCAAACCTGCATGCTAAAGTAATGTGTTCCGTCTTGTCACAATACAAGTGCTTTTAAGTACTGCACTGGCAACTGAGTATGGAGGCCCTTTACACAAAGCAATCCACACACACAAAAAAAAAACTGAAATTCATAAAAAAATACCTGAAGACATTTCTGTAGATCTACTGTATTTAATTATTTTTTCCAACTGTTCTCGATTTCTTTTGCTGAACACCTTTGCGTGAACCACCTCTTCAGAGTGTCTGCTCTTATTGCTTTTGCAGGGCTCGCACACACTAGAGGCACTTGCACTTTCATAACCTTATGGGAGAGGGGAAGGGTTAGGCTTCAGGGGCCACCTCAAAGATCCAAAACACCAGAGATGTTTCCAAGCCACAATTCTCCCTCTGGGCACCGACGCCATGTGGCATCACTCAATTCTCAGCACCTGCAACAGTGTCATGCATGCTGGCTAGTCCTGTCCCTTTCTAGCCGCTCAGCCACTATGTTACTCTGATTCTGTATTTTATCGAAGCACGTCATCCAACTTCAACATAAAGACATAATGAAAAGGAACACTCCCTTGGCAGTTTGTTTCATGTCTTAACATATCTGCATCCACTATTTGTTCACTCATGATGCCCAAATCCCTTACAATTTTTTACAACATGAATACTCAAAGCTTATTTACTTGTGTTATGTAAAATGAATTCATGCTTCAGTGAAAACTTCTTCAAGTAAAATTTAATGTCAAAGCTACCATTTATGGAGAGTAAATTCTATAGAACAAAACTTCTAAATAAAGTTGAGTTTGACTTGGTATCTAAAATTAATTTAGAACCTACCAGTACTTTTAATTCTGCCTTTTAGCTGGGAAGAACTCTTCCTCTTATTCTTTGATTTGGGTGTTTTATCTCTTGATGCCAAGCTTGCTTGTGCTGATGCTTTTCTGGATCTAAATGTTTTGGTCACAGTAGTTGGGTCTACTGGATCAGGCATGCTACTAAAACTCTCCAGAGACTCCTCGTCAAACTCTCTTCTCCTGTTCGTATCAGACTGATTGTTATGGCTAGGAGGAGTGTTTTGAACTGAAACAGCAAAACCTGCTTTCAGGTAAGACTGATCATCCTTTTTGGCATCCTGGCCGTCATGAAGCCAAACTGCTCTGTTTTCCATTTCCTCTTCAGGTTGTCTATGATTCCTTCTGTTAGAAATACAGAAACAATACAATATATAATCTTGTCTCTTGGGTAGAAACAGTGAGTGTTACCAGGCAAGTAAACAACCTGCATTATGGATGAAGCTATCTGCCCTAATTCAGCAGAATCTACTGTAACCCAGAGAAAAATATTCACTGTGAAGTTATCTTCATGACAGTTCATTTTCAAAAGCTAAAAACATCTTTCTTGCTATCATAAAATCACTCCAGCTTTACAGTGATCAGAGAGAACATGTAAAATTGAGAGGACATTTAAATTAGCATACAGAAAAGTGTACACTTCACCTGATTAAAAACATCCAAGAAACAACAGAATTAAAGCTCATCTTAGAATTAAATTTACCTTCAAGATCAAATCTTTATAAGAATGATGAATTCCCCAACCTCCTCCAAAAACACGAAAAAAAAAAGAGCAGAGAGTCAACTAGAAAAAGCTGCAGTGTGACATTAAATACCTTGTTTTTTCTGCGCTGTTAGAGGAACTGCTTTCAAATGGTTTGGGAAATGCCATGTACTCAGTTTTCCCAGAAGCATTATAATCTACAGGATGTTGCTGCTGCTGCTCACCCTGTGGAGAAGCATTGTGTGCAAAATCTCCAAAACCAGAGGGAAACACTGGATTGTAGTTAATACCTACAAAGTAAATGAATCAGGTGTTACCTTATTTGCCTCACTGTGGCACTGCAGATAGTGGGAGAGAAAGACAAAAAAACAAACCCATAAGACATGGAGGGAACATTATCAAAAAACACTGACATCTTTAAAGTGCTGCAGTAATAAGAATTTATTTGAAACATTTCAAATTCAAACATTTCATTTCAGGTTAAAAAAGAAAATCACTGATATTCTACGTGCCACTAAAATTCAGAGAACCAAAAAATATATATATTCCAGTGAACAGCTCTTACCAATAAAGATAAAAATGTACATGTAAGTTTACCTGCATAGTTTACCTGCATGAAGATTTTATCAAAAAAAATCCAACAGAACAAGTATTCACACAAACACATAATACTTAAACTTGACAGTTGCAAGGAACTGAATTTAAGTATTCCTTTGTGCAGGTTTTGCATTATTTAAAACACATTCTCAAGCAGAAGATGTTAGAGTTTGAAAGCTATAAACTAAGTCTACATCCATTTCCCAGTTTCCCTGAAAAAGGTGACATCCGTTAATGACTAAGACAACTTCAACAAAGAAATACTATCTAATGGGTACAATGAAGCATCTAAACTTGTTTCCATTTCAAGTTCATCAGTAGATTTGGCAGAATACGGGTTTGGAATATTGTATCCAAGTCAATAGTTACTCCACATGCCTATCAAGCAAGCTAGTAATCCACTGCTATTTGTAGGTATTTCCAGGCAAAAGAGAGCTGAATTCAATTCAATTCAAGTCCCACATCAACATTAAATCACTTCTTAACAGGAATTTTAGAAATTTGTATCACTCTTCCTTATTTGTAGTAACACTTACCCGGAGCAAAGGAAGAAAAATTAGTGAACCCAGGTATGTTGAAAAGGTTCACAGGTTGTGGGGGAAAACTAAAGGGACAAAACACAGTAGGAGATGGAGGTGGTGGTGCACTACTGCCTCTGTCCTTCTTGGATGACTTCTCTTGACACTGCTGCTCTTCTTGCTGGCGCATTAGATCATTCAACATCTGCTTCAACCTTGAAAATAAAGAG
Organism: Tinamus guttatus; assembly: GCF_059628265.1. Classification (NCBI taxonomy): domain Eukaryota; kingdom Metazoa; phylum Chordata; class Aves; order Tinamiformes; family Tinamidae; genus Tinamus; species Tinamus guttatus. The sequence continues at coordinate 6,116,145 of NW_028288747.1, forward strand.
AAATAAGCACCCAGGGAGGAGGAAGAGAGGAAGGGAGGAAAGGTGGCCTAGAAACTTACAGTGACACAAGGAAACAACTTGATAGAAATAAGATAAACAGAAGAATATTGGTGCTATGGAAAGACAACAGCATGCTAAAAACCCAAGTCATTAACAAAGAGTTTAACTGTATTAACACAAAATGTTTGTAAACTGAAATTCTTTGACTTAACATAAGGCTTAGTCAATCAAGGTACTCACTGTGGCTATGATAAACTAAAGGAAAGTTGTATTTATAAACTGTAATTAGTCATTTGAGACTGTATTATTCCATCTGCCACACACTATCATGATGGGTTAAGGCACACAAGCTAAATTTTCAGTTGCTATATGTAAAGAACTCCTTCTTGAATCAGCTAGTCAAAAACCACAAATATACTCTACAGGGCAAGCAGGAACTCTTGGGGAATCCTGAATGATGAACAGTTTTAAGATCATATTAAAAATAATTTAATAATGTACTTTCTACCTTCTAAACTATAATCTACATATATACATATAAGTAGTTCAGAAGCTATTTCCAATGGCAGATGGGTAAATGTTAACTCTTACTAACAAGATGGAGAAAGGACAAATAACTTCTCCAACATCTTTCCATCATCATTACAATCAGGAATCTTCCTAGGCAGTCCAGCAAATAAAGGCACAATAGCAGTATTCAAGGAAGGCAAGTCTATACCAAAAAAAGCCACCTGAAACTATACGAACAGTCTTTAGGTAGACAGCCCAAGACTGGCCTCTTTTTAAAGGGGCAAACTGAGAAACTTAGAGAGACTTTTTGAAAGGTTTCAAAATGGTGATTGAAGATGAAAAAAAGTGGGGAGGGGAGTTCCCCAAGGTTGAATGGAATTCCAAGTTCAAAATCAGCTCATAGGTGTAGTAGAACATTTAACCATTATCTATTATTCACATAACTATGTTCTATTATTGGAATTACACAGTCTAATTTTAACAGACAAACCTTTGAACGTTATTCTGTTGCCAAGTCAGCTGAGTATAACATTGGTTTAATTGATGCATAATAAGATGTACTTGCGGAGATGCAAGATTACTGGGAATCATGCTGCACGGGCCTGTAAGCAGAGTCTGTAGTAGACAAGACAGGGTCTGTAAAAAGAAAATACACGCTGATGAACCAGCTACAGGAAAAAAAAAAAACACCCACAGGAGTTACTGCTGGAAATATTTAGAATAAAAAACATAAACAAAAAATATTCTTTATATATCTACCTGTTGATCCTGCATCAAAGTTTGACAAATGCTGACACTAAACTCAAGTTGTTTCTTCAACTGGTTGATCTGCTCTTGCCATTGTTCCTTTTCTTCCACATAGGAGAGTTCAGACACCCACCGAAGGTTCTCCTGCCGTCGCATACTAAGGTTTTGCTGCTGTCTGCTCTTAGACGCTGGACGATAATTTCCATCTGCTGAAAGAGGACGGCAATTCTTCCACCTGTGGAGAAAAAGAACGAGCACAAAAGCTAACATTTTAAACTTTCTCTTATGGTTGTTTCAGTTAGTTAAATGCCATTTCAGTTCAAAGCCAACAACTCATTTGGCTAGCACACTCAAATGGCCTGAGCCAACCACCACGAATTTGTCAACCCTACCATATCCCAAATGCACCTATTTTCAATAAAGAGGCAAAAAAAAAAAAGAAAGAAAAAAAAAAGATAAAGATGCTTCTGGCTCTTGCCGTCAGGATTGCTTGATACTGATTTTTCATATCAATTCTGTGAAAGTCATCCACACACTATAATAAAAATTAATGGACACAACCACAGAATAGAAGACCACATACTCAAAAGATATATATTGAAATGATATATATTATTTTTAAGATGGCACCTTGCTATGTCACAAAAAGGTCAATAAATAAATCAATCAGGTAAGCAAGAGTAAAATAGTTATGTTAAAATATTTATGCTAATCAGAAATTAACTCAAATGTACTTTTTCATGCTGCCAAAGCCAGCAAATACAAAGCAAAAATTTCATGGTTTTAAATTTATTGAATTACTGATTAACAACATAAAAACCCTAATCAACATCAGGGCAAAAAAATTGATAAATCATCTTCTCTTAAGCTGACTAAAACAGCACGGGAACAAAAGGAGCTGCAGTAACCTAACCAGAGAGTTCAATGGCAAGTAATACTTCATGTGGTTCAAAACAGAAGAAATAATCTAGGTTAGTTACACATGACAGGTACAGAAACTCTGACAAAGTGTCATGGGGCACAGCTCGCTAAATAGCAGAAAGATCTCACTTTGCTGTAGCAGTTTTATCTACTTAACACAGAGCTCCTTTTTCCCCTCACACTCCTCCATATCCACCCTGACTGGCATCAAGTAAGTAGTGCAACTAACCTGTCTTTGTTTTCTTTAGCACAAAAGGCACTTTCTGGTACATTGTTATTGGGATAAACAGAGAAAGTGTCATTAGAGCTTGATTCTTCATCTTCTTCCTCTTCTTCTGCATGACCAAGCCCATCGGAGAGATAACCATCTTCATCTCCATCCTCCTCATCAAGGGCACATTGGGTAGAACCTCCCCAGGTTGCCACTGTCCTAGTTATATTGAAAACAGGTGTTTAAAAGGGTGAGCCAGTTGTTTTTATTTTTCAAAGTAAAATATTAAGTCTATCTTCAGTTAATCAGGTGGCACTAAATCCAGCAGGTTAACACATCCTCTCACCAATGCAAAATCAAATCTACATTTCTAATAGCAGGAGGGTTCATTCACAGTGAACCTTGTCTTTATTACCCTATGGTTGTTATAAATGCTGTACAGCACATTACAAGCTGAGAAACTAATTTATTGTTCACTTACATATCATCTCTTTCAGCACCCCTAGGAAAACGCTGTAAGACTTGCATTTTACAAAACACAGAAGCACCCACATGCACAGGGACTCATGTTCTTACTTCTCTGTCCTGCTCTGCTGCGGAGTGTGCTGAGCTTCTGAGCCCTCACTTTTGACAGATGCAGCAACAGTGGATATTGTTTCTGCCAGCTCCCTCCTCCTCTGATGTTCGGCCATCAGCGCTTCCAGCTGCTTTCGCCTCTGGCGCAGCTCTTCCCTTAAAATTTCATGCCTCCTCATCTCAGACCACAACTATGCAGAAGAACGGAGTGTATTAGAGAATTAACCAAGAAGTGGGACTAAGACACAGTTAAGTTTTCAGCATTTCATACTACATAGATAAATTTTTGGTCAGGCATTGGTATCATACTGTAACTGAAGACATATTGCAGCAAAACATAATATACATGCAGTATTTTGGTATTTATTCCAATTAATTAAAAAAATGAGAAAGCAATTATAGAACAGAAGTTTTATATGAAAAGCAATGCATGTTTCATGCAACATTTAACAAACACCTTGTAATTAGTTAGCTCTTAGTAGCATGATAAAATTATCCTCTGGAGAAATCTGGAAATATTGCAAATTATTGATAAACACGTTTAGGATGCAAGAAAAAATAATCAAGCATTTCTGCAATTGGCAGAAACTTCAGGGTGCAGAATACGTTTGCACAGAGCACCTAAAGGGAAAGAGACAAGCAGGGAGACTCGTTATCTACTTTAAACACAGCGAAAGCACAAATGCTAAGACTCTTCTTACAAAAGCGTGAAGGTGTAAAGTAACAGTATGACATATAACAGAAAATGTGCCAGATGGGAAGATGCAGATGTTAAGAAAAGAGACAATGTACTGAAGCATGAAGTTGAGTGAACTAGACAGTTATGAGGCAGCTAAGCAGCTTTCCAACAAAAATCCAATAGCTATCTTTTCATAATAATCCAAGTTGGTTTTAGGTTTTTTTCATGTGCATCAGTATGTACCAGCACATTTAATTTTGGGACTAGCAATCTTGCCATTTTAACTCAATATTTATTTCTTCCCAGAGTAAAACAAAAGTTACACACATCACATGAAAATGGCTTCCACTGCCCTTCAAAAATACAGAATACTAAATAAAAATAAGCTTAAGGTATCTAGAACTTTTCTCTATAAGCCTTTTCTAAGCCACAGAAAATCGCTAGCATGAAACAGTATCAAGTACCTCATTGCCAACTGGCACAGATTCATCCAGTTCAAGTAGGGGCTTGGCAGCCCCATGACACTCGTTCATGGCTGGAGTTGAAGTTGTTGGTGAAATTTGTCTATTTGCTGGGCAGTTACCAAAACCAGCTGACAACTGAAAGAGAAAACCCAAAAGCAAAGCGGAGTAACTTCCTAAAACCTAAGCACTGTTAATGCCCAACATATTTACGACTTATTGAGACAGCAGAGCTGGCATTCAGCAAGAAGGATCTTAAAATTAATATCAAATACTTATAAAAATAGAAGCTCTGAAATAAGTTAGTATTACAGAATGCTACAGACACACACTACTGGCCATTTATAGCTCACCTTATGATATAAGTTTGTCTGCAAAGACTGCCAAGAACAATACTGCAGTCATTTTGAATACAATATGATTGTAAAGGAACATACCCTGAACAATTTTCCTTAGACAAGCCACTGATAACACAGGTTCACCAGTAACACTGAGAACAAAAAGCATTTTTGTCCCATAAAGCTAAAGACTATTGAAGAGCGGCACAAAACTATCTGTGAACATAATTTAAACTATTTATATATTTTATAAATATATAACTGTGTTTTATAATGACATATTCCATAATCATCCATTAGTATAATTTTGAAGAAACAGACTTTGGATGGGAACACATTCTAAGCAACATGTATATATAGTTATAAGGCAAATAACCAGGACCTTTCAAGCTAGGATGTTACTCAACATGATCCTCAAGCATACATTTATGGGAAGAAATCCAGACACTGATTAATCCAGATGACAATGAAATGACTAGATATGGACAGAAAATATTTAAGCTAAAAAATAAGATGGACAGTTCTCCATCCTTGAAGAGTTTAAACCAGGACCATGTAACTTTTGAAGACATGCTATACTAGAACTATGAGCTTGTACAGAAACCTGAGCAAAGACTGAGGAGGCCAAGACAGACGAAATAATCAGAGTTCTTGTCCAGCCTTGGAAATCCATCATCTCACAGTACGTAAAATAAGAACTACCAATTGTGTATCCTGAACACCAGTTACTTTTCATAATTAGGAAAAAAAAATCCTGTTAAAGATACTTGACTTTGTACTGCTCATTAGCTTAAGGTAGCAAAGAAATTCTACCTACTTGAAGGTCAGGACAAGCTTTTTGCAACGTTTGAATTTTTTCCTGAATTTCAATCAGTCGTTTTCTTTCTTCTTGTAACTGTTTAAGCTCCTGTTGCTGCTGCTGTAGCTTAGCTTCATAAAATTTCTCTCTGTAAATAAAAGATAATTGCATATCACCTAGCAAGAAATTTCATAAAGTCATGATTTTCATATTGTTGGAGAAAAGCATACCTTGCTTTTTCATTCAGTCCTACATCTTTTCGTAGCTTGTTGGCACCTGCCCGGGCATTGTTTGGTTGTTGCTTTGTCTCCTCCGTGTCATCCGAAAACAAGTCACCCCTATTAGCTGTGTTGGCAACTGCTGTTTGAGGTTCCAGATCATCATCCTGAAGAGAGGAGCAGTCAAAATATTCTCCAGTTGCCACACCAGTTTAATTTCTCAAGTAATTTTCATTTACTTTAGAAGATTTATCTGAGCCTGAAGACCTTTATCTTTATTTCAGATTAATTTCACGATGACTTCTCAATTTATAATTTGAAATTTAAACTACTGAAAACTCTAGTATAAAATTAAGTTCTCATTCATTCTGAGCATGAACCACTTTACTGAATAGATAGAAACACAGGCATAACAAAAAAGAAAAGGGGAGAAAAGAAGAAAAAAAAGATAACATAAGGTGAGCAACAAGACTGTTTTGTTACCTCAGTCTTGGAAATCAATAATAATAATAAAACCCCCCACACAGAATAGAAACCAGACTGCTCTTACAAGCATTTAAGTTTTTTAAAACATGGTTCTGTATTTTTTTCTTAGTTATGATGGTTTTGTATTTTTAATTCACCATTTAATCTGAAAATACTAAAGCCGTAGCTGCTGCTTGTGCTGTTTTCACAAATGACATTTCTTAATAGAGAACCCAGTGAATGGGAAGGATCACCAGCAAAGATGTATATAAAAAGCTATATATACCCACCATATTATTGCTACTATGTAAAGCTGCTAACCTAGTAAACGTGAAGGAAGGTATAGCATGAATTGAAGGGAAGAAAAAGGCATTTCCATCATTTCTTTTTTTTTTTTTCATTATTGTGCAGATAGCATTTTCACAGTGATCCTGTCTACTAAGTCCGACAGAAATGCCAAGAAATTTTTGATCGCAGTATAATCATATACAATATATAACTATACAGGGCCTGTACTGTAGCCATTACCCAAGCAAACATCTTAATTGAAATGGACTTGAGAGTTCTTGGATATAAACTGGTCACTTCTGCGGATTCCATACGTACCCAAAATATATAAAAACCTACATAGATGCTTTCTGTGAGGACATCAAATTCAAGAAAAACTGTTATTTAGAAACACCATGAAAACTATTGTGAGACATTATGAAAACACTGCCAGTTCGTAGCTGCCCCTCAAGTACCTTAGGGAAAGCTTTAAAACTTTTTTCTCACCAACAGAAACAGGAGTACTCATTAAAAGCTTTAAAAAAAAAAAACACAATACCACACAGATCAAGATTGATTGAAAAATATTAGGCTTACTGGGAAAGTTTTGGTAATTCAGTGTTGTCTTTTAGTATTAAAATTACTCTTAAGCTGGTAACCTTTACAAAGAATCCAGATTTCAGTACCAAAAAAATTAATTTCAACTTCATACAAATAAAACAGTATTTTCCCTTCCCACTCATAATAAGCATTTTGAGGATTAGACAGAAATTTTTCTTTATTAAAATTTCTCTATTAAAATTACTAAAAAGTAATTTTACATTTTCTCATGTAAATTTAGTATTACACATATATAAAAAAAATACATGTACTAAAGAATAAACATTTTTGTGCACAGACTTATATTTACAGAATACCTGCACCATGGCAGCCAGGTTTTGCAGCTGTCTAAGTTTCTGTTTCGCAGCTATAAGTCTACTAATCTTCTGCTCAAACTCAGCATCTCCAGCAGCATCCCCCAGGCTGCTTCTGTGGCTAGACACAGAATCTTCACTAGCTCTATCTTCCTCAACTTCATCATCTTCACCTTGGGGGAGGTCAACACCTTTGTCATCCTCCCTATTATGACAGTCTAGAGGAGAGGGAAAAAAGAAAGATGGGGAGAAAAAAAAAAAAAAAAAAAACAAGAAAACAAGTATTACCAATGTCACACAACACAACTGACTAAAGTCCCTGAATTAAACATGCCATCTGCAATTACCAGACTCCAGAGAATTATCAGATTCTCTGATAGAGAGAGACCTGTTTAGACTACTGAATATTTGAACATTTTGCTTGTCAGAGAAGGTTCTCCCAGACTTTGCATGGCTATCAGAATTATAAGCAAACATATTAATACTTGAAATTGTAAGATTTTAGAACATACCTAGAGTGGAAGATACTTTGAGAGTCCTTATATTAGCAGCAGATCGGTTATTTATTTCGCAGTCAGTATTAAGATGCCTTCCATCTCTGTTATTAGCACCACATTGTATATTTGAGTTGCTATTCATTTCACTCCAGCTACTGATTCCCTGAGGGTTTCTAGGGTAAAGCATACAACTGACGTTAACTTTTTAAGAACCAATACTAATGACTTCCTTTATTTTCAAATAATTTAAAATCTATTTTAAAAATATTTCATTGGCTGCTACGGAAATGTCTTTACAATGCTTTTTATAAAAAAACACCTTATAAAATTCTCTTGAGAATGGGTTAAGGCATTCAAAATTTCTCAATATGCATCACTTCAGTATTCTTTTCACTATTGTGGAGTACTTCCCTGCTAGCTCTACAAACAATTATTCAGTTTAAAAAAGGCATGTCTGTTACACAAGCTGTACATCGGTCACAGCAAAATTACAACTCATTTCTGCACAGTGAAGATCATGAATGCACAGAGCAGTCTCATTATAAAACTACATCTCAGCAAGCTGCTCTGAAACTGAAGATTCTTTCATTGCAGTTCTATAGCCTAAACCTGTTATTCTTCTAATGGAGTTCTATACACAGTTCACTGTTTACATATAAAGCAGTTAAAGATTTAGAAGACCTTTGTAACGATCTTCTACATGTTCAAGTAAATCTACATTTGTGTACAAGCTACCAAGAACAAGACTACAAATAATCATCTGTATAAAAGAGTTACTTTAAATAAAAATTTCAGAAAGTTAACATAATGATCATATTAATTTAAAACTGGTTGACTAAAACTGCTTTAGAAAACCTGTGACGATTTGGCTACCAAAATTTAAGATGACAAAAACAATACAATAACCTAATATTTGTAACAGGCTGTGGATCCTCATGTTCGGAATCACTTTCAGATTCTTCTGTTTCTTCCTCTTCCTTAGTGTTTTCATTCACAGCATCTGTCATCATATCAGATGTTTGTTCATAGTAGTGAACTAACTCACGCAGCTCGTTCAGCCTCTTACGAACTTCATTTAGTTTCCTGAAAAGAAAAAAGAACGTGCTATATGTTTTGCTGTATTAACTGCATCTCTAAGTTGAAATATATATATCACCTATAATCCTTGAAAACTGTCATTTCAATGCTAAAACCTTATGCTTGATGTCTACTGTCTAAAAGAATTTAACAGAACATAATACTAAATTAAGCAGATTAAATACAGAACATCCTTAAGACAAAGAGCTTGCTTTAAAAAAGAAAAAAAAAGATCAGATAATTAAAACACTTTACTGGAGCTTTTCTGTTGGGTTTAGATTTTCCTCTTCTTCACTCTCATTCTGAGAAGTGAGGCAATCGGGAGGATAGGGAGCTGATGACGCCAGGCTGTTGGATTCACCGTTGACAACAGTCACTATGCCTGCAGGAGCAGAAGCAGCTGACGCTGTACTTCTTTGATCAATGCTTCTCTGAGGAGAACCTGATGCAGGAAAAACTGCAGACAAGAAATATAATTGATTAAGAGCAGTTAAATAATATTGCCTTAGCACAACTTTTTCCACCAGCTAAGTAGTTAGTGATAAATCATTAACTGGTTACAAGTTACATTCTTAAAAATATATAATTCTGCCTAAATTTACTTACAAGAGGAGTTATTTAGATGCTGGTCACGAAGTGTATGAAGTTCTCCTAACAATTTGTCCAATTCTTGCCTTTTACCCTGCAACATCCGCATCTTGTTAAAAAGCTGTACCTTCTCATCTGACAGACGTTCTGATGTTGAAGAATTCCTACTTTGTGAAATCTCTCTGGTAAGTGAAAGACTTTCTGCTTGCCTTCTATTATCTGGCACTGACTGTGTCTAAAAAAGAATAATTTCATTTTTATTCAGAATACTGTAAAAAACTTTCAGAAGAAGGTAACTAAGAAACTAAATGAAATGTAAAGAAAAAGAAACCCTCTTCTAGACCTGCTAGGCTCAAAAGCAGAACACAGAACTTCTATAAATTGAACAGGTGTTGAAAGCATTCTAAGAATATCCCAGTTATAACAGTAACCTCTAAGAACACAAACATGCTAAGCTTTCATGGTTTTAAAGAGCCTTAATTACTCCAACAACAAATTCATGTAAATGAGGACATCAACATTTAACTGCAGTGTTCAAGAGTAAAAACAAAAGTAAAAATTAAAAGAAAAAAAAAAAAAAGGAAAGAAAAAGAATACTGGTGAAAGCTTGTGGAAACATCTTGTACAGTACTAATACTGACCTGAGAATCATGAAGCTGGTTGTGAAAGCGCTGTATTAAGTCATTTAATTCTTCATTCAGTTCTGATGTGAGACTTACTCCAGAAACACTGCCAGTGGTCTCTGTTACAACTGGCAATTGAGAAAAGTAGAAAAATAATGTAAATACTTGTCTATGGCAATGAAATGAAGCCTAAAAACATTAACATATTGCAATATATGCAATATATAAGGCAACAGCAATTATATTGGAATGTTGTGTCCTTCCAAGCAACTTTAGACTACCAGCCTAAATCACCCTCAAACTGATACACTCTTCTTGACTAGAGACAACCTAAGAACAGCAAAAAATAAAGTAATTTTATTTCAAAAAAAAATTAAAACAAAAAAGCTTATTTCTTGTTTCTGAGCTTCAGGTCTAAGCTCAGATCCAATGCTTATTTAGTGAAATACTTTGCTCTGAATTCATTCAATTTTGCTGAATTAATTTCTGTACATTTCCTACCCTCCTATCAAGAGTGATACCCATGAAGTTGTGACAAAAAAGAACATTGAAGAAAATGTAAATGAAGTCCTAGTTTACCATAAATGAGCACATTTTCTACCCACTTTATCAAGACAGGGATGTGTTTTCTATATTTGGGGAAAGGGGATGAAGAAGATTCCATCACAGGTCTTCTACTACAAAGAACACAAGAGAAAAGCAGTTACTGGAAGCCATTTGAGAAGGAAGCACAGAAGCACATTTCTCAAAGGCAGCAGCTTCCTTTGCATCTGTCGCAGTTTCCTACAGGTTCTCTGCCAACTCCTCTGCTTTTTCTCCCACAGTCAACTCTACCATTTTGTTAACTAGTTCCATATTCTTTCCCATCCTTGAGTTGATACATGGTGGGGGGGCGGTGGGGGGTGGGCGGGCCAGGGAAATCACTGGAGCAAGGCACATGAGAGAATCTTTTTAAACATTGAAATGGAGATTCAACTGCATGGTTTTAGTCTGCCACAAGTCATTCTGCAATGTTATGTTGTCAATTCTTTACATAAACAGAAGCCTTGTAAGTAAAAAAAAAAAAAAAAAAAAAAAAAAGTAAAATGACTTCTTTTAATTGACAATTCCAGCTTTAATCATTTAATCAGCATGCTAAGCTATCTATCAAAATATATTGTCATACTACCTACCAGAATCATCCATGACAGCAATTGCTTGTTCTGCTTTGTGCTGGAGAGCAAGAAGAGCTGCCTGTCTTCCTTGAAGAGCCTTCAATTGCTCCTGCTGTTGTAACATCCTTTTCAATAAATCATGTTGCTTCTTCAAGTTCTCCAGCTCCTCTTTTGCTTCCTGTTGAGGATCTCTGGCCTAAAAGAGATGCAAAAAGATTATCATAATTATGGCATTTTATTTGATAAGTATTAGTGAAAAAACAAGATTTAAATAAAGCACTTTAATAAAGCACGGGCTGTTAAGTGTGAAAAGGTAAAAAACAAATGATATGTTCTGTTATGGCCTGTTACCACTAACACATGCTTACCACACCCAGGAATTAGGTAGAATTCCAGGCATTTACCCTATCATATAAAAATGACAACCTCATGCATCTCTCTGTCCTCCCAATTGCATATTCACATAAGAGCACAGTAAGCTATACCACTGCTATAGCTAAACAACATAGCATATGGTTATCATGGTGCTACATATTAGACAAGCTTTAGAATGACTTACTAATCTAAAGTTTCTAGCTTTTCAACAAAGTTTTGGGCAGCTATTCTTTTCTCACCTATAATGTAGCGTGCAGATGCAAATGTACATTTTTGCCACGTATGCTAAAACTCCATAGACTAACAATTCAGTGTCAAAAGCTATCTTCCACATACTTTCCCTTCACAATTAATGGCTAGAGAGCTGCCTCAAAAAATTTATCCAGGTATGGGCAGCAAATTAATTGCAGATATTTCACAGAAATATTTAGGAACCTGATCGAGTTTGAATTACAATATTCCACAGATAAAAACATGAAAAAATGTGTTTTTAAATAATTAACAATTCCTAACAAAAAGAACACTAACTTGAAAATGTATCATCGTTCCTCCATAAGGTACATTCGCTCAGGAGGTACAAAATTCTTTCAAGCCAAACCACATTCCACATTGAACATCAGAAAAGCAGCAGACATCACCTAGCTGGATATAAGGGAACTCTCAGCTTTCCAGCAGAATTTTAAACTTCTCAGGAACAGGGCTTTAAAACATGCACTGCAACTGGCACTGCATATTCTGGTTAAATTTTTCATCTTGTATATAGAAAGCAGAGTAGATGCAAAGTACTACACACAATGAAATAATCACAGGAAGGAATGAAGGGAGGAAAGAGAGAGAGGGATGTATTCCCAAGTCTCTCTCAGATTTAAGAATCACACCTTTATCTGACATAACAGATTTTCTTAAATTCATCAAACAAACACCTATTTTTTCAAGTCTACTTCTACTTTAGACTAATAAGCTCAACAAAAGATCAAAGCATTTGATTATTATTATTATTATTTTTTGACTTTTTTGTCAAAATAAAAAACAAGGCCATGGAAAAGCTATATGCAGATAACAACTTATATACTCGCCAGCCCCATAGCCTCCCTGCATCTAAACAGGGATTTTTTAAATTTATTTTATACAAACAGTTCTACAAAGAAAAAAAGGTAGTACAAGTCAAAGCAACCCATCAGTTTCCGAATTTAGTTTCTCCATACCATACTGGCATAAATTTGCTTTAGCAAACTATTAGTGAGAACTTGTTATCGGTCCAGAAAAACAATTTAAAAGACATTTTTCCAAAAAGAGAATAGCAAAAAACAGAAAGGTCATCTGCCACTACATCAAGTCAGACTGCTGTACAGAGTCAGATGTAAAACTTTCTCTGTCAATTACAACCCGTCTCTTCTGAAGCATCAGCTGCACCTTATTTAGAAATAATCCGCATACTTCAAAACAACTCTAATTAGAGAAGATTCATTCAATAGAAAGAGCTGGATACAGATAAGCAGGCCAGAAGGAAACATTCATTTTAACAAATATGTTAAGCAGGTTAGATCGGAAAAGCTAAAAAAAAAAAAAAAAAAAAAAAGAGAGAGAGAGAAAATCAGAGGGCATAAAACCTATTTTTGAGGCCAAAATAATATTTTGAAGTGTACCTTTAAAGGCAACCCATGCTCTTGGTATTAGTCCTCCTAGGTCAGATTTCCCTGTCATTCACAGCAGCTCTGTCACTTTTCTTTTTAGGGCTTGCTGTAACATCAATCTCTGTAACCTGTTCTTGTGAAGCTGAAGTTCCTAGTTTGTCCTCAATGTGAGGCCGCATGCTCAAGATAAAAGCTCCTTCCTTTATTAAATAGTTTAGTATGTGAGCTTTTGAATGTGTGCTCCAATTTAGTGTGCATTCTTAAGCTAAAAACCTAACCACTAACACCTCATCATACACTGTAAAGTACAATTTCTATCAAATAAAACCTACATGAGTAAAGGTGTTATTTTTGGTATTTGTTCTTAGAACTTTGTAACAATGTAACAATAAGGCTCAACTAGCAATCAATGTTTTAAGAGTAGTTTTCATTCTATATTTAATACATTAAAGCAGCCTGAAAAAAGCAAGACATTAGCTGTAAAATTAAGAGCCAAATAGAAAACTAAAACAATTTTTGGAGAAATTAAATAAAAAAAGAAAAAAGCAAGTTCAAGTTTATATGGCTACCACTCCATACTAGCCTTTACAAAAATTTGAAAAAGTTAGATCTTCCATGTCTACAGTTTTATTTCTTTACAGGAAGAACAGCTTCTTAGAAAAGGAAATATATTTATGATAATAGCTTAATATTTTAAATACTACTTTATTTCCAAGCACCAAAGTACTTATTATATGTAAAACATCCACAGCACTAACTGGCAACCTGAGTATTGGCTCGCTATTATTTTTCCTCGGTGCAAAAGTAGGATTGGAAGTTCTAAAGAATATGTTATGCTTCTACATACTCCACAACAATTGTTTACAACATTTTTGCAAAGTCTCTCACAGTGAGGAAACAAGCCTGTGCATCTAATTCAGAACCTTCCTTCTGACTGGCATCCATTCTCCAAAGAAGAGCAACTTCTGTGTTAGGTCATCCTTCCACCATAAAACTAGATCACTACTTGATCAATAGCCCACCAGCAACACGTCCACCATATTACTAGATCAGTACTTGATCACTGGCCCACCAACAACTAATTTCCCACCCTCTCCTCATGCAGAACCAGCAAGTTTTCCCGCTAAGAGAAACAAGCCAATAAATCAGAAAACTATATAGTAAACTATTCCTTTCTACATCAATCCACTGCATCCCTCTGGGAAAGTACACATACAAACCTCCATTTTGTTTGGAAGAAAAATTAGAAAGAAAATTTTTTAAAAAAAAAATCAACAAATGGTTTTTTGTTTTGTTTTCAGAAAAAGCTCCTGTAGCAATAACTATCGACAACAAAAAACTGCACCTACACGCAGCATAGAAGGACAGAAGGTACAGGAATTTACTATTTTTGAGCTGAACTGTGGATTATATCATTGTCACATCAATTGGGAAGGGGGTAAGAAACAAACAAGTCTTCATTTCAGCACCTTAATTACCGAAAGGCAGCTTACCGTATCTGAAGCCTCAGACCGCACATCAATGTTTAGCGATGTGCTCTCAGCTATAGAACCAGATCCCACAGCTGAATCTATAGTCCGAACATCCTCCTCCTCATTTTCTCTAGCCTGAAATATTTCAGGGGCATAAATCAAAAGCTATGTAAATGGGGCAGCAAAAATGAATCATGGAAGGTACTGTATCTCAAAAACCAACACCCCCAGTAGCACCACCAACACATCAATGGTCAACTCCTTTAAAAAAAGGAAAACTCATAGTGAGAAACAAATGTATTATATTCCCAAACTTACAAGCATCTTTTGCAAAAATTTCAGATAGGATTTCTCCTGCTCTTTAAGGTGATCTATAAGATGTGATAAACGCTCAACATTGGCCGATCTTTCATTTTTCTCTACAAGATCATCCCGCATGGAGCTGGCCTTAGCAATATAGTCGCGAATCTGAACTAGTCTGCTCACAATCTGTAAAGACACCGAAATTACTAAATGCATTCAGCTCTAGCATTAACTTAGGCACAAAACATGGCAATAGCAACAGCAAATGACTCATAAAAGGATGACATGCTAGTACCTTCCATCCTACAGTCATACTTCAGGAAGCAGTTAAAAATCAACAAGCTTTATAAGGCTAGATTCGTGCATGCATAAAGTTGCTAGGCTGAAGCATGGCACTTCTTGTCCACATATGCTAAAATAGAACTGAGCTCGCATTATCAACGTACAAAAATATTAAAATATAAAAATATTTTCTGGAACTATATAATAAAACCAACCTCTAAGACAAAAGTATTTCATTCTTTCACCAGGAAATAGACATCCAATATTATTAGACCAAGAACAATACATTCCTAACTGCAGCTTTGTATTTTCCTCAATAAGAGTTGGCTTTTTAGAGCAGTGGGAAGATATGTATTTGCAAATAAGAATTGTAAGAGTCACATTTCCTGAAAATATAGAAAGATGCATTGACAAGTAACAGTAAAGGTCCCATTCCATAGACTAATAGGCTACATTAATACCTGGCTACTATCCATAGCTGGCTCCCCTCTTCCATCTTCTTGATTAGAGATCTGACAATTTTGCAAGAAATCCTTGCTTAGAGCAGCTCCAAATAACTCTTTACATTGCAGTGATCCCCCGGACTCCTTTTTTTGGGAACCTGAGGAGGGATCTTTGCTGTTGTTCGTGTTTATTTGCAGTGATAGGAAGTTAAAGGGCTTTCTGTTTTCATTAAGTTGACGTTTGTTGTTAGCAGCCGTTGCCCTGCCTTGAGAATCACTTCCAATGCTTCTCTATAAACAAACAAGGCCAAAAACAATTGTTATAATTTTTTACTCAATATATTCTCAATTCTGATTAGCTTCACTACTAGAATTACCTGTTCTGCTGTACTGCTAGACTGATCACAAAGTTATTTGACTATTCACTGACTAGCCAAAAGCTGGCTAAACTTAGCACTGGTCACCTTTGTCATACATCTCTCACTTCCTCAAAAGTTTCTTTTACTCAAAAAACCTTTGAGTAGCCATATTTTTGCCATAATACACATTTCTGAAGGATTTTTATGAGTATCAGTAAAGGTTCAGCCCTTACCCTGTAAGTCAAAGCAACGGGTCACATTTGAAATAGCTTCATGGCCCAAAGCAGTTTTAACATAAAACTTTGGCAATGATTAACAAGTTTCTATTCTGAAATTGTTAACACAAGTCCACTGCTTGTTACCAGAATTAGTCCCTCATACTTTCCACTGATGTGGAGAAGGGAAGACTGAACAAGCTTTATCTCCAGAGAAGTGCTAGAGCTCAGGGTCCTGAACTTTACATGTTCCCACCATGCTTTTAGGCTTTTTATCTTATTAGCTTAAACTTTCTTTAGTGGACTGTGTAATTATTAAGAGATAGACATTTATAATGTCTATGCACACAAACCTGATCAAGATCACTGAAGTTTATTCTTTGTTTCAGTCTTTCTAGCTCAGCCTGCTCTGGAACAGACATCTGGGTCATATATCTAGTGTGAGGAAAACTTTGCGGAGTCCTGGTCTTTCGTCGACCCATACCAAGTGAGGACTCTGGAGATATATCATTAGTAAGCCTCGTTTCTGCTTCACAGCCAAGTTTTTTCTTATTTTTTTCTGAAGGCCTGTTTGCTTTCTTCTGTTGACTTCCCCAATCCTTATGCAGAAGGAGAGAAAAGGAAAAAAAAAAAAAAAAAAAAAGAAGTCACATTTGTTAGCCACACAGAGATTTAAAACAAACACCCCAGATGTTCAATTCAGTGAAAGGGAACTTATTTCTATTTTCTAAGTAAAGAGATACAAAAATATGAGCTAAAACCATGACTGAAGTTGTCGAGAGCAAATGTCACATTACAGGATACCATTTTTTCCACTGTACCCATTAAAAACAGCTAGTTAGGGAATACTTAACCTATTTTATCTTATGAAGCATTTCATCAATTTCAAATTAATCTTAAATTGTATTTTTCTGCCTTGCGGAAGACTAAGTAGTTTAGAACTTTTAAAATACAAAGTTTATTTTAAATAAATTTGTTTTCAATTCTATGACACCTACAGTGCCTCTGTATCTACCTTAATTCATCCCAAAACACTTCTCCATAAACAGATCTGTAGACAAACACCTCTCAGTTATATACATTTCTTGTTTAGCTCTACTTAATTATTTCGTCTTTTTGGACACTTTCATGCAAAGCTGTACTGACAATGTCCTGATTTTCACACTGTTGTCCACCACTAACACAAACCACCTGTTAATTCAGTATACAGCACATACAGTAGACTACAGTATAACCTGGCAACTGGAAGTTAAGAGTTGTACCGTGTTGTTCAGCCGGTCATCAAGGCTCTCATTGCTCCAGCTAGGCAAGTCCTGATCATTCATGCCTTCCTCAAAGGGGCTACCTCCTGTAGCCATGACAAACTGTCAGTATAGGGAATCTAAAAGAAACAGGTTAAAAAATAAAAGGTACATGAAAATCAGTTGGTGTACAAAAGCTCTGAAATAATAATGAATGACACACTCATTAAATAAAACTACAAGTCTGTTTTAGGAAACTAAGCCCCAAATGTAACAGTAAGAACATAGACTTATTTATTTTTAAAGTCACTGCATGCCCATGCCTTTATCTCTGTGATACTAGAGATCCAAAGCTACATACCATAAGCCAAAAACTTCACATTTATTTCAGTATTAAGATAATGAAAATGGGGGATACTTGCAGACACAATACAGAAAAAGAGACCTCAGTAAGAGTATTTTTACTTTCTTTACTAAAAGTTAAAATAGTTTAGCAAGAATAACATGCCACACACTATAGTTTCTAGAAAAAAAAAAGTGTTTTGTCTTTAATTTTGCTACTCTATAATCCACAGAATGACACACTGTAAAAATAATAATAAAAAAACTTTAAGTATAGATTGTTCACTTTTATTTCTAGCATTGGCATAAGTATCATTAACAATGTTGTTAGAGATAAAAAATACAAAATAAGTATTCCTTTCAAGAAGTGCAAGTAGCTTAGCTCGTTTAATAATACACATAACTGCACATATATTTACATACACACACAAATACATAATTGCATATGCAATTAGATTGTAAGAAAAGCTAGGCAGTCTAACTGCTGTTAGCACAGATCCAGTGTACAAAGCTACAAAATCATTCCTTTTAAGAACTACAAAGCTCTGGTACAAAGACAAACACAGTCTTGCAGAGAATTACTTTTCCCCAATAACTTTAGCTGCAGTGTTAAGACACCAACCTAGCTTTTAATAAAAAATAAAAGGACATGAAAAACCATTTATTTCTAAAGACTTTATAGCCATTTGGCTACTATTAATCTCTCATTCAACATTTCAAACAGTGCTGATGAAGAAATGATCTAATACTTAAGATTTTGCCTTCATATCATAAGTATTTTTACAATCTGTTCCAGGAAAGAAGGAAAAAAAAATGAATTAGTACATCCTTGAAACTTAACTGCCTTGTTTAAGAACGTGGTTTCATCCAAGTCACACAATACAACCCATTCAGCAGGGGCACACGTTCTAAAGAGTATTTTAATGCAAACATAACCTATCAGAGTAACATTAGGGAAATGGAAGCGAGCAGGTATGACAATTCTGCTATAACCATGCCTACATTCAGCACAGATCTAATTTATGTCAACAGAGATGGAGCACTTCGGCTTCTGCACTTAACCAGAACTGCACTACAGGAACACAAAACGAACAAGCAGACCCGCGTCCTACCACTCTTGCCTCTTCATTTCCCCCCTTCTCTGCCCCAGCACCAACTCCACCAGGCCTCACGATCAGAGGTACCACACAACCTAGCAGAGCCAATAAAAAAGCAAAACAAAAAGGTCAGGTGAGTTTTTAACTGGATCTCCTCATTGATCTGGCGCTCCATCCAACTGCATAAGCCCTACTGCCAAGTTCAAGGAAGGTGAATAAAGGTCCTGTAATGAGAGGAGGCAGCAACACCCACACAGACTTGCTTGGAATAACTGTAAAAAATGCACCTTTTGTGCAATACTCACTAGGATGAGCTGTGTAATTGTTTTAGAGAATAAAAACAAATACAACTTCCATGTAACACTAAACCTTTTCACATCCTGTTTTTAAGAGCAAATACAAGAATCCTGTGAAAAATTCACAGAGAAGTTTTCCTAACAACTCAAATCCCACAACCTTTCAGAATAAATGCATAGACACCAATTTAGCTTACTTTAGCTAAAAGCTATAAACATTTTCTGAGAGCAGATAAATTGCTCCACTGTGCAAATGTGCACTGGCATGACACCCTGACCTGTGCCACTAAGCGCATCAAGTTCTTCTTCACCAGATTAAAGACATCTGGGTTTACAGTCAAACTCTGTAAGCTGTTTCCTCCATCAGCGCGTTACATAATTGGACTAAAATTGCGGGCAAATATTTTTTCCTGTTTCCCTTGAAAAAAGTGGGGGGACGTTTATTGTTATATCTGTTATACCAACAGCTTTTGTGTGAGTTTTAAATGAAATACATGCAAGGAATTACCTTCAACAATCTTTACTTTAGCAGTCCCTAGTTAACTCTGAGGCAAATTTACCACCGGAGAGGTATTATTCTCAATAATATTCTCAAAGAAAGACACCAGGCATGTGTCAATGTAGCCTATCAAAAATAGCCCCAAACACCAGTATCCTGATTGCTTCCTGCAACTTCATCTTAAGAATCTTTTCAATTTAAAGCAAGCCCTTCATAAGATCTTGGGGAACTATTCTAACAGAAGTAACTCCTCACATAGTGACCGACATAGCAACAGTCATTACAATCTTCAATAATTTTAATCAAGTTTCTCACTCTCCTCCTCTTAATATGCTTTTTTTCCTTACTTTTCATTTTACCAGCAATTTTCAGAAGAAATCCTCTTACAAAAGCTTTGGTATCATCGTACTGTACTGCTTTGCTCCTGCCAGGGCATCAGCAATCTCTATGCCACTAGCATACCTGAAAGCTTGGTGCTTCTGTACAAGCACTTAAAAAAAAACTCACAAGGAATTAGGAAAAGCCTTTTAAGCATATTTCATGCAGTAGCAATAACCAAGTATAATAGATAAGATTATAGTAAAAAAAAAAAAATCGTAAGTATGATTGTGGTCACATAGAGCATGGCACGCAACAGCAACATCCTAATCGCTCAGAAATACAAATAGCAAACAGATCTACAAGCCTAAGACACATATACTTTTCTTAATGGCTCTGTCATAGCAGAGCTGTGCTTTGGTCATTCATTTTCCTTTAGCATCCACCCCAAGAGCAAGACCTCAGGAAAAGCACTCCAGGTCGCACATGGCACATGCGAACGCTTTTGAAAAGACAGGCTACACGGGAGGACGAAGCCGCGAAGCAGCTATAAGAGACCGGACGAGGCAATATATATTAAAAAAAAAAAAAAAAAAGAGTGTTTTTGGATCCGCGCCGCAAGACACCAGGGGAAGCGCCGCCCCGCCGCAGGGCCGCCGCACTGGAGCCCCTTCCCGCCGCCGCTACCGGGCCTCCCCCTCGGCAGGGGCGCGCAGGCCCCTCGGCTCGCCCCCCGCTGGCTGCGGAGTCACCGGGCCCTGCCTCCCTCTCGGCCCCTCGGGCCTCACCTCAGAGCGGCGGCCTAGGCGCTCAGCACCGCGCCTCAACGGCCGCCATCGCCGCCGCCATCTTGGGGCTGCTCCGCGGGAGGAGGGGGCCGAGGGGGGAACACGCACGGTTACCTGGTAACGCCTGCCCGCCGTGCCCTACCGCGCAGGCGCCCTACGCGCCGCGCCACGTGACGCGGCGGCCGCGGCGCTTGCCGCGCTTCTCTGCGAGCGGGGGCGGGAAGCCTGCAGGCCGTCGGAAGGCGGCTGGAACTACATGTCCCAGCTTGCAGCGCGCGAGGAGCGGATTGCCTCCAGGTCTGTCTGAGAGCGGTGCATGCTGGAACATGTAGTTTTCTAGTCACGCCCGAGTGACAGCAGCCGTGCTGCCCTTGGAGACCCGTGGGTACGGGGCGCCGCGCTCGTCGTGCTCGAAAAATAAACACGGAAGCAGCCCTACCCTGATAAACCCTAAAAATGACTTTACTCTTTAGAGAAGTGCTGGTAAAAGCATGAGGTCAGAGCCACGAGCACCGGATGGGATCGGAGCCCTTCTTTATTTAAAGCAGTATCCGATTACAGAGGCCGGTTCTGCCTACCGGTATTTTAACTCCTGGTCACAACCGAAAATACAGGAGTGGAGAGTGGGTGCAGGCCTGGGTCCTTTCCGGATCTTTCTCTCCCTCTTTCTTTTTCCTTTCTCTCCCTCTTTCTCTCTCTCTCTCCCTCTTTCTCTCCTTTTCTTCCTTCCTTCATAGTTGTTTCTTCTTTGTGGGTGGCAGTCATACTTTGCTTTACAGACCTTGCTCAGACCCATAAACTTGTAGCTTATCTTGCTATTAGACCTCAGAGGGCTAAACTGACACAGTACACTCAGCATTTTCAATGTCTTTTCCCATAAAGCTCATGTAGCTTATATTTCACTCATTAGGAGGTCCCATTGTAGGAACAGGAAAAACAAGTTAATGTTTTAAAGATTTAAATTACACTGAGCTAAGGTGTAAGCGTTAAATATTTACATATGTTCATATTGTCTTGGGTACTTCTACTGATACTACACAAAAATATAGTCCAACCCCCCCGCGTTGTTGTTGATGCCCATTTCTTCTGTTCAAGAAAAAAAAAATGACACAAGTTGTTTTCAACAATGCGTTGATCCATCTCTCTTTCAGAAGGGGGAGGGACAAAACGTTCAAAAAACCTGTGGAATACGAAGGTTTCAGTAAAACTGTCTTTGTTTTCTCCAGCAGATGCTCCCAACAACAAGGAAGTCATTCTGGATGGGGTTCAGCATGCAAAAGGACTGAGTTGGAGACTGCCTGTGAGAGTGATGTTTTTCTCCTATTTCTACCATGGGCTGCATGAGCGTATTTCCATAGCTGAAACCACTTTGAAAAGAATCTGCAAGAATCTGTATGGACACTCTATATGTAGTGAGTGGGTATGATTCTAGAGCTAATAGTTAGTTTATTAGACTTTTTTTTTAAAATGCTTTTAACTAATATTATTTTCTCTTGGCCTCAGATACCTGCTCTATCCAGCAGTGTATTCACGATGTTGGCAAGTTGATTGTATTATCATAGTGCCATACCGCCAACTGGCCTGCAGGTGGAGGCAGAATTTAAGAAAATTAATGCCTTAATACAATTGCTAATTTTTGTTGTTATTGTAATTTATTTCTAAAACACAGCTACTTCTATCACTTACTGAAAAAAAAAGTTTTCTTATGCAAAAAAAAATGTGGAACACTGTTAAGGAAAAGCTATAAGTTAAATAGATTCCAGTATGTCTTAGGAACTATTTCTTCACTGTAGTCTCTTATGTGTCATAATTGTGTATTTTCTCATCCTTACAACAAGGTGCCATATGTAGCTCTCTCCTTGTAGTTTGAAGAACCCTTATTCTGATTCTTGCTTGACATTTGCAGTGTGACTTATTTTTTCCCCTTGTTTTCATGTTTCTATCCCTTCTGGAATTGTCTTGGGAAAAAAAAAAAAGGAAGAAGAAAAGGTTAAAATTAGTGCTTCAGAAAAAAAGAATCACTAATAGCTCCTCAAAGCTGTTTTTATTTTCATTGTGGGGTAGGGAACTCCACTTTCATAAGCATGAAAGAGCTTTAGAGTAGATCACAAGAAGCATTATTTTCTTGAAGGTGTTTCTGCACTGTTATTACATGAACCAGGATTTTGGAAGGATTCTGTGAGCCAAATCAAATATGGGTTAGAGAATGCCTTGTCAGTTAAAAAAGATAAACACATATTTATGGGGGAAGGTCTAGATGGACACTAAGGAGCCTCTATATTATCCATAACTATTGAACAAGCTTTGGTGTTTGTCAATATTTTATTGGATAATTCCTACTACAAAGAGCTTTGTTATAAACGCTGCCTCAGCAGACATGCTGATGAATGCACACTCACAGAAACTGAACTGAAACCTTGGAGGGAGCCAATTTTAATTAGATTGAATGCTATGTCAGAGGCATGGCATATTTTTTTCCTTGTACATCTGCTAATCAAGAAGTTAATTTTAATTTATTATTCCAGAGAGTGATAAAAGGCAAGGGGAAGGAAGCAAACAAAATACAGGAGCATGAGGACTATAAACAATAAGAAATAAGGACTAAAAGTTTAACCAAGAATGAAAAGGCTAAAGGAGGAGTTATTTTAAAGGTCCTGGGAGGAATATTTTAAAGGTCCTGAAACAAAGGCACTGTTGAATAGGACATTCAGTTCAAATAGTCATTGTTCACTTTTTTTTTCTGATTTCATCACATCTAAGCTCTTTTTTTTTTCTGAAAAAGAAAGAAATTGGCTAAAAATGATTGGTTTACCAAAATATGGCCATGCAGTGGCTAATAGGCTACAATGTTAAAGCTAGTGTTTACTCCTTATTGTAACACTAAATTGAAAAGACATCTTCCTCTCAAGGCCATAGCAAAGAGCTTTGAATTGATTTGTTCAGCAAGATAAATGTCAGTCCAGGCCTCTTTCATCTAATAATAAATTTACATGCGTAATGCTGAGGCACAGGCATTTAACAACCCCAAATCAAGCAATAAGCACATTCTAGTAAAAAAGTAGTGGGTCATATCAAACCATCTAGTGGTAAAAAAAATGAGGTAGTTGTGGGAAGTGAAGTATTCTCCATGAAGTATTCAAAATAATTTCATCAGAAAATGAAATCCCCTTCAACTGCAAGGCATAGGCAGTTTGGGTTTATTAAGTATGTTCATTTCACAAAATCAAAACATTGGAGCGTCCACTATTGTTCTGTCTCCCTAGGCCCTGATTTTCTCACTGTGCCCTTCTAAGTCAGGTTCTGCTAGAGGTTACTTTGAAAACCATTTTAAAGGAGACCTCTATAGCAAAGAGGTTAGTGCACAAATGAACAAATGTGCAAATGCACAAATACTACTTCATTCTTAATATCAGATCCATTTTCACAAACAACCTAGAAAAATGGTGCCTGAATGATGTTTGTTGCTTAGTTCAGCATTATTTGTGATACATTGTACTCGTAGCGATCTACTCTCATCTATTTATTTTTTTTTCCAGTCCAGTAACATCTTCAGTTTATTCCTTTTGTTTCCAAGAAGAAATTAAATAGTTTGGCTCTTCTGAAATAACAAATTTGAGTTAAACAAGCATGTTTGCAGATTCCTCAGAAAAGTGAGTAGCATCAGCCTTTAATTCCTTTTCTTTTTTTTCCATTTCATAAGTAGATCTTTTTTTCCCTTGGTTGTGAATCTAAAGAAGGAAAGATATTGTGCCACTATTTGAGATTCCATTCTAAGAGGAAGGAGTTGTAGGTCCTTTGTGCTTTTTTCCTCTGTGGCTGGAAAATGAAAAAGTACGTGATAGCAATCATTTCTGCACATTTGTAACACTGCATTCTCTTCACCTTATGGCTTCGATTTTGTTCAAAAACGTAAACATTGGAATAGTTAGCACATAAAAGCTACAATGAAGTCTTCAAAACCACCTCATTATTTTTCCATCTGTGTTCATACTTCTAAAATTGAAGCAATCTGATGAAATTGTAGATCATTTTATATGCACTGTAGACTCTGATTGCCAACATCTGATCCAGAAAACTGAACTTTCCTAAAAATTACATGATCTTACTGTCACATCCTTGTACATGCTGGCTCTCTGTAGCAAAAGTCATTATGACAAGTTCTGTAGCAACACAGTTAATTAATTTTATGTGATACTATATTTCATCCTCCGGCAATAAAGCATGTTGTACTGAGTTCATTGTAATTATACTGATGTAACATGAAGTCTAATAGTGCTATGCAAACAGTTCAATAAAATCACTTTTTAAAAACGAAGTGTCAAATGAAATTGTGCGTGTTGTTTGACTTAACATTCCCATCTTTTATTCACATTTACTTGCAGATATGTCAAAGAACTCCAAATGTCAGGTATTTGCAAAATTATTATCATCTTACACATTTTAGTCGTTAGACATTTTTTGGATGACAGATTTCAGGTGTAAGTGGCTGTAGTCAAAACATGAAAATACAACTTCTGATTTCAAAATAGATGTTTGCTTTTCTTAAGTAGTCATATATGTATTTTAAGTAAAAGTATTGCGACCTGATACATCCTTGGACCATACAAGGATTTAAATTAGAGTACCTTTGAAGTGTTTTTAATAATTTTATCATCTAAATATTTCCGTCACATTTCTAATAGAATTATTTTGGTAATTCTGTTTTTGCTGATGACATAAGGATAAGGATTTGCTATTACCAAATATGAAATTTGGAATGTGATAAAGCAGTCTAAGGATGTTGAATTTGCTGTTCTTTTCATCCATTTTAATTAATGCTTCTACTGATTTCTCTATCATATATCTTAATTATGTATCTGGTCTTAGAATACCATGCAAAATGGAAGTGAATTCTTTAAAGCCTGGATTTTATTGTTACACCTTTATATCTTGGAGCAATACATCTTAGAGCAATATGTTAAAAAGATCAAGGTCCTTTATTCTGTCCTTCTAGAATAAATAGGAGGTCCTTTTCTGCTAGTCATTTGGCATCATCAGGGCATTTATTGTCCTGAGTAACCCTGAGAAAATTAAGTGAGCTTTGGGTAGACTGCTGAGTAAGCAGAGAGTTGCAGCAGTGAACAACAGTACTGCTAACATGTGTGGATTTTCCTTATGCTCAGTAGAACAGGTGTTCATGTGCTTTCCTGTGAATAACCAGAACAACCAGAATTTCATCAAGGAGATCTATTATCAACATCTCATTAACTCTTGGAATTTGTACCGTCAAGAGTGTTTCACTTCAGCTTGATCTTGTTCAGTAGCTATTTCAATACTTTGATGCAAGCTCATGTACAAAGGAAACAGTCCAGGATCTTACCTGAGGTGTAGTCATTTAATTAAACTGCACTCCTGTTAAGTTGGTATAGATTATGCCAAATAAATCCTGAAAAGGCAAGTGGCTTGAGAGAGAGAGAGAGAGCATTGAGAACCTATTAATACAAAAGTAAGTACAACATATTTTGTTTTTTTATGTGCGACTCTAAATTATTACCTATATTTAAATTTCAAAAACTTTGTGGGGAAATTTTTTTGTAGCAGTACAAGCCGCTAGCCAAGTCTCATGTCATTTTTCAATCACTTTACTCTCTTGAAAATGTGGATTGTCTCTTAACAAATACAGGCAAACTGTGGCAAACTGTTGAAGTATCTCCACTCAAGCTGACAGAGCTGCACTCACTTTCATCAGTAGTCTCCCCTGCAAAGTTGGAAACCTTTTAATGTGTCAATTAGCTATGCAAACACCCATAGCAGATGTGTGTGAACCTCTCAGGCAATTGTCTGTGGAATATGCTTACAACGTGAAGGATACAGTATTATTCTGGTACCTGGCACATTGTCAATTATGATAACTACTTAAGAAGAGCTTCCTGTAAACATACCCAGTCATTTTTAAGTTAGTCTGTAAAAAATTCTGCACATCATTTTGGAAAGGAAGCTCCCTCTAAAACTATGGACATAACAGAGAAGAAAGCATACATCTGAGGTTGGCTTAGATTGGATTACGGCTGTGTTCTGTCAGTTTTCAGACTTGGAAAAAGACTTGGTGACTAGGTTATGAAACCAAGAAACATTTTCCTTTTAAAGATAAGGTCTTTTTATTATAGTTACTTGTTAAGCATATGTGAAAGACTAATTAATGTTCCCTTGTGCTGAAAGAATATTTTCAAAAATGCTATTTCCGACAGTCCTAGAAAAAGAGTCCATTACTTATTTTCTATTTATCCTTAGCATTCCACAAATTAAAACAATGCAGAGAAGAGTGTAAACAAATTAATTCATAACAGATGGAATCAAAATACATTTTGGCAAGCACAGAGTTACCATTTTGTGGTTATACAATCTTTGACCCTTCCATATTTCTACACAGAAACAAAACATGATTTAAAACTTTCCTGGACAAGAATCATACACATGTGAAAATATAAATCTTCACATTTTATAAATGGTGCTTTATACCTGGATTGCAGCTTACCAGAGAAAAACTCTTGATAGTTCAGTGTACCATTAAAGCTTTTTTGTGCTTGCAACTTCTTTTGCATCTTAATGCTGAAAGGGTGTTAAAAAAACATTAACTTGTGTTCACTAATTTTAAAAGTTCTTAAATGTCTGTGAGATAAAAAGACCCTAGGAGGCACTTGCATGAAAGTACCAATAATGAGAACAAAGACCATTGCTTTTTATTGCTAAATGCTTTCTTTAAACATCCACAGGAGATATAAGATGCATTTAATGCTACTGACTGATCTGGACTTGCTTATGGAAAGATGTAAACAGATATTTGGTCTAGTGTAGAAGTGAGGAACAGCGTTTTATTCTTTATACATAGTTTTGTCAAAAATGATGAGAGTAGTTCATGATACTCGCCATATTTTGCTTCACTTCTGCGAAAACTCTGTAAAGAGTAACAGATATGAGCAAGATGCATGTGAACAGACAGGTCTTTAGGCGGCCACATTGATGTCTATGGCATTTGCCAATTTTCAGTTTTTACTGCATCCAGTAGGTATGAGAAAAAGCTTTTCTCTTTTCCTTTTGTGCTTATATGGCTTTCATTTGTATGCTCTTTGAGGATTTTATATTTGATGTGTTTATTCTTGCAAAATCACTGTAATGATGTATAACCTATAGACATCCTGCATAACAGGTCTCTGTAATTCTTTCTCTGAGGTTAGTAATCTGTATATGATTAGCCATCTAGTCTTCTTTTAAATGATAGAAAATCCACTAGTAACCTTTAATTAATTGTTTAATTAATCTGAGTTTAAAATGCTGGCTCTTTTTTCCACTTTCCAGATTCAGAGTCCACCTACTGGGTCACATTTTACCTGCATCCTTTAAGAGCCACACTATGAACAGCTATCTCTCTTCTTGTGAACTATATCAGCCATTGCAGATTTCTCTGTAAAAATGTCTTTTGGAATACACCTTTGAATGATTCGTGGTGTAGGCTATTCATGAGTAAATTATTACATTTATTGAATATTTGAATTTCAGCATTTGAAGTTTTTTAGTTGGTCTTCAGTATTTAGCGTAGAGAAAGACTGCCATGCAAAAGATAGCACCCCTAAAAGTAATCAAAGGAAATGTTCATCAAGTGTTTGTCTTTAAAATGTGTTGACCGTGTCAGTATTTATATTTGTGATATACAGCACTTATGCTTTTGGTTGGTATTTCCTTAGAGTTCACTCCTCACAGAAGCATTCCTATAAGCATGCTCATTTTTTTAAACTGTTTGAGGAGCCAGCATAGAAATAAGACAAGCAATCTAAACATTACATTTTAAATAAGTCTTTGATGCGTTCATCTGACTCTAAAAAACTTACAAATAAAGGAAATTCGTTCTAACCTAATCACTGGGAATATGTGCTTCTGGCTGCCTTCCAATTTGGCTAAAATGTACTGGCTTACATCAAATAGGATTCTGTGCTCTTTTTTATATTCCCTTTGGCTTTGTCTGCACTTTTGTATTTGTTATTTTGTGAGTTTCTTTTTATTCTATCAGCTCTAGTATATAACTTTTGGTATATTGTGTGAATGTGTTTAATTTCTAAATTGAGTCAGTTAATTTCTCTGTTTATGTCTGAAGCTTGAGAGATTTAGTCTCTGATTCTAGAATGTGCTGAAGTATACAGCTGAGTGATATGCTGAAGGCAATTTCCTGGATCACAGCAACGAAAAAGAATGGCTGATCCTCTATTATTTTGGTCTATGTTTTTTTTTTTTGTTTCAGAAGTGCTGGGTTGGACACGGCATCACCATCTTCTCCGTCTTATGTTGCAATTTAGAGTCTCGATAACTGCAGCTCCTTCGTAACATTCCTGCCCACTGACTCATAGCAGATGTAACCTCAGCGCTACAGAATTTAATAGCAAAAACAATCACAGTCTGGGAAGGGCTCTGGAATTCCTTGCATCAGCTTAAGAAGATTTAACTACTTTGAGTTCTGTCCAGAGGGTAAAGGTAAACATTGAAGGTACCTTTGAGGGAGGAAGAAGGAGTTTGGGGTAATTTCTAAAGTACTGGGTTAAAAGCAATGTTTATTTGAAGGCCACAGAACTGGTACACAGTTACACTAAGATCTATGAATGTTGCTTCAGACGGATCTAGCTATTTTGCTATGATACTGTGTTAGTCTGTTAATAAACCGTAAACTCAAATCTGCAGTTTCTAAATCTATAAAACTGTGTGGCCATATGAACAAAACTATTCTTGAGGCCTAAGAATGGATCAGATCTTAAATGCTTATTCACAAGAGGAAACTGGGTGTTGATTTATGTAATATCATCGGATTACCACAAGGCAAACTTTGTGCATGAATATGATCTTTAAAACCTGTTCGAATTTTAAGAAAGCGAGTAGGAGAAAACATCTTTTCAAGTAATTAGCTGATCTTTTGGCAGACAGATTCGCTCTTATTATTGTTGTATGTATAAGGACTGCAATTCTTGGCTGCCACTGCACAAGCAGAAATCAATATCTGAATTCTATCTGGTTTACTGTCTCCAGAATTCAAGAACAAGAAAACATGTTAAGAGCTCAGTATGTTTGTAGCATAGAGTTTTTTTTTTTAATATATTGTGAAGTCTGTTTAGTAGTTTGTTATTGAAAGACTCAAAAAAGATGACATTCAGGAAAAATTTGAACATTGGATTGCCTGAGTAGCCCATAAAGAAAGCCCAGGCACAGACACAGTGCAAAAGAAAAATGCTCAAAGCTACTTCTCTAGAACTGCCATTAAGTAGCTATAGGAGAAGACTTTTCTGCACAGCAATACAAGTGCACATTCCAAATGTAATCTTGGAAGAGTGTATGAGTAACCTCATATGGATAAAGTTTCCAAGTTTCACAAGAACTGCCTATAAACCTCAATATTACTAAAATAAAGGGTGATCCTTTATTTTCAGCTGTTAAGAGCTTGCACCTTCAACTTGAAAATGCTCCAGTGGTTTTATCATTCTAAAATGGGGTACAATAATCAATTACATGTCTATTATTTGAGATTAAGGTTTCTCTGGGGAGAGGAATCCCTGCACGAGTTTGCTTGCTTTATTAGGTAATGCTGGTATTATGAGAAAAGTGTTGGAAGCATCTCAGGACATATTATCTCTTTGGATCTGCTAGTATCAGCAGCTCAAAAATGTTTGCTAATTATGTGATTGTTTTCATCTGTAACATGGACTAAGATTTGTAATTTGTAAGATTTTAAATGCAGAATGTTTTTACTTCATTATGTATAAATGATTATCAGCAGTTGTGGTCTCTCCCTTCACTTTTAATTATTGTGCCTACAAGTACATTTCTGAATAATGTATTTAAATAGCTGTATAACAAGCAGGGTAAATGCTTTAACAGGTGGAGAAATCAGTATGAGAAATGACTTTCAAAGCAGTCCTCCAAGAGTGAGTTTTTTGAGCTTTGCTTGAACACAGCTGTAACTTCACATATTACCAGAGAGGATGGATGTACGCTTTCAAAGAACTATTGCTAAAACAAACTCTTTAAAAACCTTATGTAGAAGTGTGGAAAACTAAGCCGTCAGTTTACAATGTTAATTGCAAGACTGAATCTGTGAATTTAGTTGGTGTGTGTGAAGCAATTTGTACATATGTGGGCCTGATCCCATCATATGAAAATATGCCGCTTCTTAAATCCCTGTGAGTTTTGATTACTTGGCTAACAAACAGTTGCCAAATCTGATGTGACTGGAATTATGGGATGAATAAACTACAGGAATCTGCACCTGCTGAGAAACTGGCTGAGAGTTATAGGTAATTATACAAGTTGCAAGACTAGGATGAATCCTTATACAAGGGATGCAAGACCAGTGACTTTGTTCTTTTTCACCCAAGTTATGTTTGGGCAGTCCAACAATTATAATTTCATACTATTAAAATTTAATATTACTTAATATTATTGACTGTTGATTTAATATTATTAACCGGATGTCACTAAGCCCACTGATCTCAGCATGCTCCCATATGGCAACACTCAAGTTGTTGCTCTCTAGTGGTTAGGGCAACCATTTCCTTTCTCAGCCAGGGTTTTCATGCATCTTCCTAGATTTCTGCATCTTTCTTCCCATTTTGGAACAACAGCACCAAGACTGCTTGCCCGGGCACTTGTCCATGCTCAAGGCATTTTGGGGGGCTGTACATTGTGTTAGTGCACACAAAATATCAATGTGCAGAAAAGCCTGATGCTTCCTGGAAGTTTCCATTTTATTTCACAGTTACTGTGCAGTAGAATTTCATATGCACTGGACATAGAATAGGGTTGATCACAGCTACTTAATATATCAAGTGTGGGGAAGCCTTAAGCAAAACCTAGTGAATCTTCTGATCCTTTGAAACATATAGTGAAATAATCAAGTATGTGGGAACCACAAGGCACATATTTCACAGAGTCGAGAGAGGAAAAATTCTGGGAGCCGCTCACGGGAGGGAACTGACAGGAGCTCCCCAAGTTCTCCTGGAATTGCAGCCTCTGGCATTACAGTGCAGCTGGATCTCGGAGCAGCCCTGCTAAACTCAGGTTCTGCCAACAAGTCCTTTCCTCTTCCTCTGACTTTCTGCACTGAACCCTCTGTTTCTGCAAAAGTGTGTGCAATTGCCTCTTTAGCTTTGCTTCTTTCCATGGATGGTTGGAGTTCACAAGCACCTCATTTGGTGCCATGACTGACCTACAAATCTTCCACAAGAGAACTGCATGCTTTGTATCGACCGGAATATACACAAATTGCACTTCCAGATATTTTAGATAACTTCAGAAATTTCTGTTAAAGAGCATAGCATAGAACAAAACAGGTTTTAAGACTGCTTAAAGAAATTTAGTTAAAGGATATTTTCACCTCACAGCCCTCCCCAGAGGTTTATGTTTTGCTTAGTGTTTGGCAAAAATCCCTCTAGCAATCATATGTGAAAGATTCACCAAAAACAAATATAATGCTTTCAAACCAGCAAAACTCAGAACTAAAAACAGCGATTGATGCTTTCTTACATAGAGTAGCTGTACTTTTAAAAATCATCCTAAGTGTTTTATAGCAAGTTGATGAAAAACTGAAATTTGGCAGGGCCGTAATTTCTATTCTTGCAGTTTTTTTCAGAGATAGGATTCAAATGAAGTTTGATTTGCCTGAATTTACAAGAATGTAAGAAACCCACTTCACACCACCACCTTGGTTATCTTTAAACACTAAGAAGTGCAGAAGAACTGCCAAAGTTCCACTGGAGATTTGTATTAATTCCTTTAGAGACGGAATGGAATTTTCCATAGAGGTGATGATTCAATAAGCACATGCTGAAGTGCTTTCTGAAATGGAATCATTAATCTATGTGCGTGTTATGCTTTGTCTAACCAGAAATGTGTTTGGGTTTAACATGCAATGAAATGATTTAGTTCAATCAGTAGTAAAAACAGAGCAGACACATATTTTGGTTTCAACAGAAGTTAGCATATGTATGCTAGATCAAAATACTTTTAGAAAAAAAAGAAACATTCCTCACTTGACAGCTTGCAGCAGTTTAACTAATCAGTAAAAATCTGGCTTACTGAAGTGAAAGGATTTCAAATGCTGTAGTGTACAGTGATTGTACTGTACAGCTATACTGTACTGCCAGCAATTGGCAGATGTCATCATTGTCACCATTGCAATTAAGCATTTTTTCTTCCAAAATTACTCTGTAACAGGAAAGAAAGAAAAAAAGATTATCTTCGTGCTTTCCTGGCACACCGAAGTCATAAGATATTCAGTTCAAAGACAATTATCCAAACTCAGATTTTAATTACTTCAATGTAACAGAGAGCAGACTGACAAGGAATGTTATTCTTCTTTTCAGAGCACTTTGAAGGGTATTTTGATGTTACCTTGTTTCATAATAGACTGTGTGATTTTTTAACCTCAAATGACTATCCTAGAATACATGGAGACCCTCCTATCCAAAGTGGCCTAGAGGAATAGATCTCAGTTTCACAGAGGTTTGGAATTCTGCTTGACCAGACATATTTAAAAAAAAAAAAAAAAAAAAAAAACCTCTTTAAAGATGTTATATGTAAAAACTTAATGTTTAACTAATTTTATTTTTTATTCTATTTTGCAGTTTCTGAAGAATGAAGATTTTGATATTGGTTGATTTTATCCTTGCAGCTAGCTTGGTGGACGGCACTGACAGCTCTGTAAGTCCTGCCAGTTAAGTCTGTGTTTAGGGTTTCTTCAAAATGTTAATACCTGCCCTCCACAGTGCTTACAGCTTGACAATGTTGCAGACATTCTGAAGGGGAAGATTAGAGTTTAGAATAAATTAAAAACTGAGATTTACCAGGTATCAAAAGATGTCTAGTGGAAATTAATTTCTGTCAAGGAAGGAGAATACAAATGTATAAATAGACAATGGAGGATAACTCTTTGGGCATTAGTGCTGAAGAAAGTAATCTTAAGCTCCCTGGATCAGACATCAAAAAGGAAGCAATAGGATATCTTTACCAAGAGATGTCATGCATTGGTAGGAACCTTGTATAAATGGCATTTATAAGACTCCCAGCCTCATGTTCTCACTTGCTGGCATTTTGCTATTTTATAATCCACACCCACAGACACTGATCGCAGTTTCTTAGCTCTCAGCACCCAGATCATTCGTCCTCATAGCCTACCTCTCAAAAAAACCCACATTTGTGAAAACACTTACGCCACTACTTACAATACTTCTAATCTCAGCAGTCCTGTACTGCCTGTCTTGGCTCTGCTTCATTCCTAATCTGCTTGTGTACGCACATTAATTGCAGCAGCTGGGTTAAATATGGGACCACACATCCAGGAGCAGAGCTGTCAGCAGTTGTTAGATAATTGCTTCTCAGTGTGCAAGCACTTGCTGCAGGAAAGCAGGCACAACAGGTTATTTTCGGTCTGGTTTCTGTCAGTGGCTACAGTGTCCACTGGAGACCGTCACAATCAAAATCTTATTTTTTGATTATTAGCCTCATAGTTTCACTTTGATCAGTGTCTGAGAAAAGGAATAGCAGTATCTTACAGTTCCTAGCTCTTACACTATATTTCTAGGATATATTTTTGCTACTACATTACTCTATGTACTTGCTTAACTCCAGTGCTTTTAATGGAGTTATCTTGTGAAAAAGCGGAGTAATATTTTAAAAGAGCAGTCCTGTAACCTGCAGATGTTTGAGCCACATTGATCCACCTTGAAGTTAAGCAGCTGTCTTGTGACTGTCCCATAGAAAAAATAGATTTGGAATTCCATATATGAGAGCAATAAAACATTATGGGACTTGTCTGAAGTTCATAGAAAGAGATGTCAACGAGGAGGCTAGAATGGGGCGGGGAAAAGAGCAAAATAACAGATATTAGCACTGTTCATGTATAAGTTACTTTCAAACTCTATTTCTGCTCTGTCATTTCTTTCATACGCTATATTTATTCAGTACAAATATCTTGATTATTACCTGGTATTTACCAGTGTTGTCATCTTAAATGCTCCTTAACGGGAAATTTTTGTGTAATGTAGATGTACCAATTTCCCTCTATAAGGTATATAAACTTGGTATATAAATTTTTGTGTAATGTAGATGTACCAATTTTCCTCTGTAAGGTATATAAACTTGGAAGATAATAAGTGAAAAAAAGAAAACATAAACTTTAAATGCAAAGTTAAAAATAGTACTTTGGATGGATATTGTTTAGTTTTGATTCCAAAGAATGGATCTTTTGTGGTGGTATATGAAGTAATCTCATATTGAACGTATATATCAATGTTTTCTTAGATAAATTTGAAGATTTTTTGAGCAGAGTGTTTTTAAAAGCTATATAATTTAATCATTAATTTAATCCATAGGAGAATGGCTCTTATCGGTATGAATCAGGCTGTTATACCTGATTTTTCACTAGATATAAAAAAATGGCACATAGCTGCCTGGAGCTCCCAATCCTCATTTTTTTTCCCCCAAAGCAAAAGTAGCACTTCTTGCATCAAGCCCCAGCACAAGTCAAAGAGACCTCCCCACTCAAGTCCAGCCTGTGACTTCAGGGCCACAGAGGCCTTGCCATAGGGGCAGCATTTCCATGGATCAGCCAAAGTCTTTCCTGTAGTTTAATGTCACCCCATTATACAAGCTTGTGAGTCCTGAGCTGAGTCTGGACTTGGACTTTAGATTGATAAAAATTTAAAATTCTCAGTAAAACAAATGTGTAAAACTGCGGAAAGTGTCACGATAGGTGCTTTTCTCACTGTTAACTCATTATGATTAGAATTAATAAGCCCAGAAGATTAGAATTAATTTGCCCAGAGAGGTTGTAGAGTCTCCTTCTCTGGAGATCTTCCAAACCTGCCTGGATGCCGCCCTCTGCCCCATGCTCTGGGTGTCCCTGTTGGAGCAGGGGGTTGGACTAGATGATCTCTAGAGGTCCCTTCCAACCTCAACCATTCTGTGATTTTGTAAATATCTGATCTGACTGTTAGCATGGGTGAGTTTTTTGGCAAATTTACTTCTTTAGTTAGCATTAGTCCATCTGGGTGAGCCTAAAAACTTCATTTTTTAAATCATTTTCCCCTCTCAGCTGTACATTGGTCCAGTTCTCCATCATTTTCTGTATGTGCTGGGCTAGCCCTCAGAATTTGCAGAGAGCTGACAAGAAGCCTCTCTGTGTTTCCAAATTTTAGCCTAGCTCTTGTGAGGATACATGAAATAGTCATCCTGGAAAGACTGCACAGTACCACAGCCTTCCTTTATAGTGTGCACCATAGCCCTCGTGAGGCAGTGCTTATGGTGCTGGCAGACAACATGCCTCTGTCACAAGTCTCTGGATGTGCATATTTTTCTTTAAGGTCTTCCCTCATTTCCTGCTGGCAAAGAAGGTGCTTATGCAGGGATCTTCTGTAGTTAACATCAACTGAAAAAGAGTTGCAAGGGAGAATTCTTAAATAAGATGGGACTCTGGGGATATTAGGTCATTCACAGTTTTCTGTATCCTTCGAAAGAATTATAGGGTTTGGTCAATCTGCCTCTCATTTTACTGCTCCTCCTTGTGGCCAGACGTCTTTAATGGCTTCCCAGGCCCCAGCAGTTGGAGTTTGCAGATGAATTTGGGTGTGATAAGTCTGGTGTCAAACTGCCTGACCTCGTAGAGACCGCTGGACTTCCTCCTCAGGAACAGGTTACTGACAGACTGCCTAATTCAGACACGTGTATTCCCCATTTTTGTATTCCAACACGTGTAATAGATTACCCGAATTAAAGCAAACGTCTATACACTGCAGAAATACTTTAAACAATGACCTATAATCAGGATTGTTCTGCAAAGTCTACCTGCCTGATCAGCAAATTTGTTTTCAACATGACTAAATATCTGAGGCAAATGAAATGTGATGGATAGAAAACATCTTTTAAATGCATCCACACGCATTCTTTTATTTTCAGATATTCTCTTGAAACTTCTCTGGTTCATCTCTACCTCGCTTGGACTCCTGCAGCAAATAGTTCTACCAGAAGTAACAGGACACAGTTGTGGCTGTTCATATGGGTGTTTCTTGACTGTACAAATATATATTTTTGCTTATTTGTGGTTCTCGTTGAAAAACAACATATATTTTCAATGAGAACCACAAACTAATTATGGAAAAAAATCCCACATGTGGTAGATTGAGAAAGTGCCAATTCTTATTAGTACTGTTACTTGAATTCACAAAATCAAGGAAGTCAGTCTAACAAGAATCACGTTTTTGCTGCATAGAAATGTGTGGAACGGAACCTGCTTTTCCAGGCAGAAGAAAAATATAATCTCTGTGGCAAGAAAGTGCTAAGGAACTTTTCTGTGGGAGCTTGTGTGGAAAGTGGATGAGGTCTAAGCCTGATTGTCCTGCTCTTGATAGAAGCGCAGGACCCTGATTGCACAAAGCTGCACATCCACATGCTGCTTTAGCTCTCTGCAGCATTCCCTCAGTGGCCTAGGGCAATGTTCTACCAGCCCTTCTACGTATGGACAGCAGTTGTTGCAGGTCTCCATCCTTAGGTCATGTAAATAATGTGGCACTATGGGTGAGCTTTAACTAATCTAGAATTACTGCATACTTGGTCATAAATGTCCGAGTTCCAAAGCATCACCATGGAGCTTGCTTTTACAGAGCCACTTGTGTGCTCCTGCAGGCACTGTAGCTGCTGAACTTTGCTTGCCTGTGTAAAGCTGCAGATAAAGTGTTGCTGACTCAAAACCTAATGTCACATTTGGAAGATGTGTTTTAAAATGCTAAGGGCTTTCCCACCATCTTGAAATCAGGTATGTTTAATACATATTTGAAAACGTACAGCCTGTTTTTCTTTAAGTTCGCTAGATTGGGTTGTGTTCACTTTGGATAGGTTGCCATAATCATTTAAACAAAAAAGATTATTTGTTGCTTTGTGTTCATGCCAGGATTTCATAATGTCAGGATTTAGAACAGTTATTCCATGCCTGCTGTGTTGTATATTATTAGTAAAAGAGTGAAGTGTGTGCAAAGTATTAACATATGAGAATAAACACGTTTTCACCTACTCTGCATGGCAAAATTAGTGTACAAGTTGAAGCAAAACACTGTCTTTACGCTTTTAATCTTTATTTTTCAGGAACATTTGCATCTTTTAGGGTCTTTATTTCAGAATATTAAAAAATTATTTTTTAAGCTTTAGAGTGTTTATATTGAGGATATTAAGATTCTTATCATAAGAAGTCTGTAATCTAAAAGCATTTGAAAAATGAACACTGGAGTTGAATATTAGTGTGGTTTGTATTTCTTTAAAACTCACAAAATTTTAGAGCCTTCACAATATTAGTTATCTGCCACTGGATAGTAAGTCTCTGACCAAGATGAGGTGACAAAGAATAAGGAATCTATGTGGTCTGTGCCATAGCCCCTAGTAGATATTTACAGCAAGAGCTTTTAGTCTAGCCACTAAAGAGAAGGTCCCGTCACAAAGCAGGTGTACGCTGGACTGTACACTCTAATTTAATAAATATTTTTAAATAGAGATAGCAATTGAGGTGGGAATCAACATAATATTTGTAGGAAATTGTGACAGAAATGTTTTAGCTTGTTAAATTTTATTCTTTTTTTCCACATTTGACCAAAAAAAAAAGTTGATTCTACAATCTGGTGTATTTTCCTCTGCAGGATCTACAGAACTGTTTTCAAGAGCAGTTGCGACTTCAGGCCCAGGTGAGACTTCTGGAACATCGTGTGAAACAGCAGCAGTTGAAAATTATACAGCTTCTAGAGAAGAAAGAGATTCAGTACAATGATGGAGGAGATGAAAACAAAGTCATTGACTTGGGAGGAAAAAGACAGTATTCAGGTTAGAAGCGAAGCCATTCTTTTCATTTCCATTCATTGTAAGGATACCCAGAAGCTTTAACACAATTAGGCCTATTGACATTGTCTTAAAAGCTCATAGAAAATTGTTTGTTTAAAGTACAGTGCTCAGCTGTTACACTGTCACAGGGTAAAACTGTTCAGCTCACATGGTATAAATCAGATCAGGATCAAAGCAGTTTATTCATTTATTAATAGCAAATAATTAAATGTTGATGAACAATAGAATCAGATTCAGTGTCAGCAATACAACAAATAAAACACAATATTGGACATTTGCAAAATGTTAATAAACAGTTACAAATCTCTAAACACTCTTCTGCAACTAATCTCAGAAACTTTTAATGCCCCATCCAAACACTCACAAGGTTACACTCACACGTGCCCCCTGTCAGAGGAAGCATGAGTTATTCAAATGAGTATTTTGTATTTCTTTTCAAGATGACTTCTTCACTCAGAAACCTCTTGATAATCCCCTGGTTCTGTTTAACCTGGCTCGTGACCACCTTAACACAACTTCATCACTGTTAAATTCCTCTGTAGCACTATCAACTTAGGGGCAACCACTTTCTCAGAAAGGACAGTTTCAGATACTGTATTAACACACACATTCCTGTAACACTAGCAGATATTATCTCAGCCAAAATACAGAGAGTACTTCTCCTCAGTGAAGATGAGACATACAAATCTAATATACTAACCACAATACATGAGATATCTGAAAATTAGGCAGTGCTGGCTACAAAGAGCTTTATCTTTACAGTGGTCTGGAAAATCCAAATGGATTAGAATGTGATAAAAGGCTTTGCTTTTAGCTTTTTTTTTTTCTCTTTAAATAAGACATCACAATGGGAACATATTACACAGAAGCTGTATGATCTGCATTGCTTGTCTATCAGTCTCTGGCTAGATTCTAAGGTCATATTTTTGGCTGATAAAGCCCCAGAAGATTTGGGGAAAGTACCAGCCATCATCTCAGCTGCAAGCAGTAATAATATTTAAGATGACATTTCTCCCAGTATCAAAGAAGAGAAGTGTTTACAGGGATACTATAAATAAAAAATAATACCTATCTGTATAGATAATAATACCAAAAAGAGTAGTAGTAGAGAGCTCTAGTGGTCTTTTCATCATAACAGGAAACTTCTTGCAGACTAAACTGGTTGTGGGGAAAAATGTGGCTTTTGTGTTTTGGCACAATGAAAGAACTGACTTCTATTGCAAAAGACAGATAATGCTCAAGAGTTATCAGATATAGGACACCTACTGGGATCCTCAGGCTTCGAAGTATTTCCATCTAAGAAATTTAAGCTATCAAAAGTGATTTCGTAAGATGCTGTTGTGATGGAGAATATATTGAGCTTTATAACTCTTGATTACCTTCAGAGAGATTTGACTGAAAATCATGATAAAGGAGCTGAACAAATGGACTGTGTAGGCCTCAGATGAAGTAAAGGATTTTAGGTGCAAGTACCATAAACCTGCTGTGCTCTTCAAACAGAAACATTCTGAAAACTGCCAAGGTTAAACATTTGTAGGAGTGAAATATGTACACTGTACACTTACTAGTTGTTCAACCTTTTCATGTGCTTACATGCCATATGTTGGCTGCATATGACACAGTCTTATGTCAAATGGCTCAAGGGATATTAAAATATCTTTTGTTATCCCTTTTATCACCAGTGAAGATAACCTCCTGTCATAACATTAATTTTCTACCTTTAATGCTGTAATATAATGCTTTATAAATATAAGCTGAAAGTCAAATCTTGAACCTAGATTGAAAGCTGGAACTTGATTCCACTGCAGAATAGTTTAAAGAAAGAATTTTAGGAATTCTTTGAAAGACAATGAAGGAATATGCTACAGATTTAAAAAAGGAATATGTTAGAGACTTTTCTTTATTGCACAAGAGACAGCATAATCCCAACACATACTGAGTTCTCCATATTCTGCTCACCAAGTAGCTCACTGTGAAATATGAGGTCTCGGCATAATAGGAAGGATAATGACGTGCATCAAATGTGACTCACGGTTGCCCCTCCAGTGACTTCAGTGGAAGTTAAGATACTCAACATCTAAACCCAAAATTGCATTTAGCTGGCATGCACAATCCTCTCTTCTAATATAAAAGAAATATAAGTTTCTATCTGTAAAGTTCCCATGGAGCCCATTTTGACACATATAAACAAGCATATATTACCTGCCTCTCCTTTTAATAATATTCTTAATGTTCACCATTTTGGCTGAGTTTGATTCAACTTGGGACATGAGAGTTTCCAGTTTCTTAGTGGATTCAAAATACAGCCTAGAGGTTTTAGCTTTCCAGTGCTAGAGTCTAAGCTTTTATAACTTTGAATCATATTGTTTAAATTTACTTGTGGTGTTGATGCTTCTGGAACAAATCACAACATATAACAAGGCATCACATATAATAAAGCATCATTAAAATAGAATTAAAAGCAGTTGCGAGTCCAACGTTAAATTTGAGTTTTATTTATAGTTTATTTACGTATTCAGTGTTCTGGAAAACTGTTCTTTAGTATTATGGCTGATTCATCCCTTACTGAAAATATTATTAAAACCACATTTAGCAGAAAGGTCTTTGTCCTTTCTTCGCAAACTGCCTGTGCCTGAAGTTGTTTTTCTAAACATGGTTTTAAATGACAGACCTAAGTTGTTGTTTCTGTTTTCTGGTTTGTTTTTTTTCCCTTTTCCATTATTTGTATCAATTTCCTTGAAAATGTTTTTCTCTGCTACTATTACACTATTTCATTTCATCTTCCACTGCTGTAGCATTTTAATGCCAACAGAGCTGGATAATTTGGGTCTAGATAGTGAGGGAGGGATTCCACAGTATGGACACCTGCTAAAAATCAGAACATGTTTAAGGATTTTGCTAACTTCCCAGGCAATCTATGGTCACAAGACAAGCTATTTCCTATAAGCCAGTCAAGCATTCTCCAAGAAGACTGGTTAGGTGTTACTTAGATCTTTTTTTTTTTTTTTTTTCCTACTATGGTTCGTTCAAATCCTGGCATAGCTACTTGTTTTCAGTATAAATTGTTTATTTTCTATATCTAATCTTTGCTGAGGCTTTCACTGAGGAGAAATAAAATAGTTCAGGAAGTTCCAAACCGGCCTGGAAGCTCAGCCAACATAATGTTCATAAAGGTTTCAGGAAAATCTTACAGTTCATCAGTCCTACCTTTGCCAGGAAAAACAAAAACATTGAAAATTATACGTGTTTCTTGTATGACTGCTTGATGGTAGATTACATATAAACAAAGAACTCCTCTCATTTCTTAGTTAAATCCTAGAGGAAAAAGATTATACAATTGCATTGCTGTTCACAGGCTTTGAATTTTCTCATTGCTCTAAGTGATAATTAGTCATTAACACCAATTCAGACAGACTGGAAAACAGAATCAAACCAAAATGTTAACATTTTAGTCATGGATTTTACTTTTTGGAGGGGTAGCCTTCAATTTATAATTGCACCTGTTTGGTACAAGGGGCAGCAGAGTCTCAGATCCATCAATTGTTCCCTTTTTCTAACTTGGCGATTCCAAACTCTCGTTTGTGGCAGTTCTGTGAGCTGGTGATCGCGAGAGTCCACGTGTATTTGCGTAGGTTCTGGGTGTTTCCTATGTAGAGAAGCTGTTTAATCACAACAGGATTTTAATGTGATTTATACCATCGTAAATTAGAAGTGACTCCATCT
Source organism: Tinamus guttatus (assembly GCF_059628265.1). Lineage (NCBI taxonomy): Eukaryota > Metazoa > Chordata > Aves > Tinamiformes > Tinamidae > Tinamus > Tinamus guttatus. The sequence continues at coordinate 6,158,469 of NW_028288747.1, forward strand.
AAAGCAGGTGAATTATTTTATTTTTCTAAATGAAAACAGAAATAATATTATTTAAAAGATGAAAAAAAGTTTCTTTTAAAGAAATTTCAAAATAACTGCAGTTTAATCAAGTTTTAAAGCAATAGAAATACAAGAGAATGCCAAAAGTCATAAAAATACATTTGCAGAAGTATTTCCTTTTATTAGCCTGGTTCATATGTGAATATTATATGACATGATGTGATTTCTGTTATTGCTAGTAAGTGTAGGACTAAAAGAACTGTGTCCAATGGATGTTTTGTGAACAGATTGTGCAGAAATCTACAATGATGGACACAAGCAAAGTGGATTTTATAAGATGAAACCTGTCCAGAGTCCTAATGAATTCCTTGCCTTCTGTGATATGTCTGAAGGGGGTGGCTGGACTGTTTTTCAAAGACGTTCGGATGGCAGCCAGAATTTCAATAGGTGGGTACTAGACTTGGTCAGGAAACCTGGAAACAAAGTAGAGAAAACGGAAACTAGGTGGAGCTAAGTTAAATATTAACTTTAGAATCATAGGAGTAAGATATTATCTCAGATAAAAGGTAGTAAAAGTCCAGACTGGTGGTGCTTCTGGCTCTACTAAAGACTGCTTGTATGGTCCAAATCCAGTCTTTACGCCAAGTTAAGGTACTTATTTTCAACTCTTTTTAGCATCCACCTTGTTGAAGCTGTTCCAGTGCGTGCGCTTGGGGACAGAAAGACGGGTCTATACGATATCCCTCAAGTGGGGAAGCATCACTGCCAGTCTTTGGTTACTGCTGCATTTTACAAGAGAACACTTTAATGTCAAATGCATTAACAGTCTTTGTAAAAGACTGGATGACACATTGTCTTTCACAAACAGTAAAAATGTAAGGATGTAAGAAATGTACTTCAAATAAAATACCATCAGCAGCTGAGTTTGAGAACCCCATCACAGAGTGGGTTGTAGCTTGTGGTAAGATGGCTCCAGGAGCACTTGCTTTTTGTGCCCCCTAGATGCCTGGCTGACCACTCACCTTTGTCAAGACTCTGGACATTTGGAGGAATGTCCAGAAGTGAAACTTGGGTCCTCTGAGACTTTACTATAAAAATCAAAAATATTTACAGATGCAACAAAGAGGTTTTTAGAACCCCAATTTTTCCCACTTTGCTTTTTAGGTATCTCCATCCTTCTATGAGTCTTTATCTTAGCAGTGTTTGTAATTACTAAAACTAAATTTACAATGCCCTTATGAAATAGAGAGAGAATTGCTCCGTAGGGAGGATGATGAACAGCTGTGATCTGCCCAAGAAAAGGCTTTGATAATCTGACTTTATAAATGGAGAAAGTTAGGAGGATGACCAGACAAGCTCTTGGGAAGCTTCTGTAGCAGTTTACAACTGCTCCCACATCACTGCCCGGTCCGTGCGCTGGTAGGGCTGCCAGCTACAGAAGTCAGAGAGGCTGCTTTCTGTTATGACTGTTTGTCCTCAGCCTAGTGCTTTCACCCATTGGTTAAAGCATGGTCGATTCTCCCCAAGGAAACAGAGGATGCTTTTGTTCCCAATCGGACATGTCATGAAGCCAAAACCACTGAGAAGGTCTCTCAAAGCCACAGCAGACACATAAAACATTTGAGACTTTCAGTATATGCATAATTTTGAAACTACTCACAAGTCTGTGTTCAAAAAATATTAGTCTCAGTCAATTAAAGGCTGGGAAAGCTTGCTAGTATTTCAATTAACAAATCATATATCCAGTTGCAAAAATTCATTGTAATTCATCATTTCATCCTAAGAACAGTGAAGCAGTGGAGCAGGTTGCCCAAGAGGTTTTGCAGTCCCCATCCTTGGAGATTTTCAGGCCCCAGTTGCATACAGCCCTGAGCAAGCTCATCTGACCTCACAGCTGGTCCTGCTTGAGCAGGAGGTTGGACTAGACCTTCTGAGGTCCCTTCCAAGCTGGGTTCTCCTATGACCTATGGTCCTATGGTTGGGTAAACATCCCAGCAAACTAACCTTCTGGATAAATCAGTAATTTACACTCTCTTTCAGAGTCTGGGCTGACTATGAAGAAGGCTTTGGAAATTTTGCTTCAGCAAATGGTGAATTTTGGCTTGGAAATAAAAAACTTCATTATTTGACCAGTCAAGGTAAGATTTGTATTGTAACTACAGTCCTTCTCAGCTACTTTGTCCTACGGATCTATGCACTATATCACATAGATTACGTAGACTATAGACCTGAAGGCCAGTGGTCTAGAAGCTGTAATCTGTTTCTTTTTCTTTGCTCTTTATTTTAATCCTTTCCATTAGTGTAAATTCTGTTTCATTAGCAACAATCCACAACAACAACAACTATCAACAACTCTGTTGTTGTCTGTATGGACCTTTCCAAAGGTTGCAAGAGAAGATTTTTTTTTCTTTTTCTTTTTCTGAAGAAAAGGTTCAAAACCCTCCCTGGGCTGTTGGCTTGCAGGAAACCCCTGCAGAAGGGGCACTAGCAGACAGCAGCGTACCTTAAAAAGTTGTCTGCACCCTTGTAGTCAGCTCAGAGAGTATGATGCCTCATTTCTTTGGCCAGAACTTCACATGACCACATAGGTTATAACATGAAGGCAAATCCAGGCCTGTCCTCTTGATTAGCCTACTTTCATCTTTCTAGTAGCCACTCATTTAACGATAACTTCTGCTTCACTGTGAATTACTGTGTATTAAAATCTACCAATCAATGTAGCCAGCTAACCTTTGTGGAAATCAATGCCATGACCTCTCTATTACTGCTTCTACATAAAGAGGGTAAAAGCCTTTTCTTGGTCTATATTGGAAAATGTGTATTGGAATAATACTAACATTTGCTAAGATGAATTACGTCCATGAAATCAAAGGATAGAAAGATATACTTTAATAAGCATAAAGAAAGAAGATGAAAACATGTAAAATATGCAGTGACAATAGAGATAATATTCATGATAAAGACATATAATTAGCATTTTAATCTTTTATTATAATACTCTTCTGCAAGTTAGTGAGATGAGCTAGTTTAACTAAAATATTTTTTGCTGTTGTTTCTTAAGGGAACTATACTTTAAGAATTGATCTGACTGATTTTGAAGGAGAACGACGTTACGCACAATATACAAGATTCAGAGTTGCAGGTGAAGAGGTAATAAACCGTTCAATATTGACTAGAAGTTTTAGTGAAATGTGTATTTTGTAGACAGTCCACATGTGTACATGCAGATTCTCTGATTTTACAAAGTGGATGTTTTTGTTGATATTACCACTGATAATTGTACATGACATTTAGATGTGCAAATACTGCAAACTAATCAGCCATATTGGGTGTTTTTATGTTACTAGTACATTAAGTTTATGTCTGGAAAACATCTTGGCACCCTTTCATTATCTGGTATACAGTATTGAAGGGGTATGACATTTCTGAGTGTGTAAATAGCAACAAATGGAAGAGTTTAGTTTCATTCTTGTTGTTTCACTCGGACATTTTAAGGGTTAAAGCAATATATTGACTCTTTTTTTTGTTGTTGTTCTCCTTCACTTTCCTCATTAGCATTCATATGAGATGAGTTGTGGTGAATATTCGGGCACAGCTGGGGATTCCCTTACAGGGGATTTTCACCCTGAAGTAAAATGGTGGGCTGATCATCGAGGAATGAAATTCAGTACTCGAGACAGGGACAATGACAACTACGAAGGGAACTGTGCTGAAGAGGAAAAGGCTGGCTGGTGGTTTAACAGGTATTTTGAGTTTATAACAGATTTAGTAACTATTCTATTTCATTTTTATTCATACAGAAATTACGTATGTAGAAAATGGGATTGGCATCCTTTATTGTATAGCCAGTTTGCCCTTGACCCCTACCAGACATCTCACTCCCGATATAACTGAGTCTTACCTTAAAACAGATAGCACATACTACTCCTTTCAAGTTGATTTGTGATATTTGCTACAGGCTTTGGCTTCATTAAAGCCCCTCTTTATGAAGAGGGCATAGTTCTGCCTCTCTAAGGTAACCAGTCTTTACACAAGTAGGTCATTTAGAGTTTGCAGATATATCCCTGTTGTACCTCATTCTGGCATTTCTCCTGCATTATACTAGACCAGATATGACAGGACTGCAGAAGAACTGACAATTTAAGCTAGTGCTGGGTTAATGAGCCTGAAGTGCTACGGACATTTTTTTTTTACCTCAGTTCACAGCATTTCATTCTTGTTATTCCTTCTATATCAAGATGGGAATGCATCTATTTGCTTTCTGTCAGTGACCATGGCTGGGCTGGAGAGATTTCTTTGAATAGGATGCAACAAAAAGGATTTTAAATTCCTACTTCTAAGCCTGATAGCCTTAGCATTGCCACAGGCAGCTAGGTTGGTCTCCTTTATTGATTAGATAAGTACAAGCCATGAAGAGAAGCTGTACAATATAGCTGCATAATAGAGATAAAAAATGCAACTCAGAGATTCATGTTACTCTCTCACCGTGATCTCAGTTGACTTGGCAAGAGCTGCCAGGCTGCATCAACTCCACTGCTTCTCTATTGTGTCGTGCTTTCTTTCTGCTTTTGAACAACCCATTCCCTAAATTCAGTTCCCATAAGCAGTCTTTGAGCAGCTTAGCTGATGTGATGTGGCTAGTATCTCAGTTAGTTTTACAATTAATTTATTATTTTTAATATATGTCAGGGATGGTGGGTCAGCAGGATCTTTGAGATATGCAGAAAAATAATTGCAATTAGACTAAGGTTTTTGCAATCCTCATGACAGCTAAAGCACAGAAGGGAAAGGGGACAGTGTTGCCTGTTTTTCCCATGAAATCACAGCTTTTATGGATTTAGAGGAATATCCAGACTTGAAGTAGTATGAAACTGTGACACCTTGCTGGCAAGTTCATGAACAGTGAATTACCAATCACTTTTAATCAATAACATATTTTTTCTCTCTTTATATATGTATATATATGTATGTATATATATATATTTGCTTTTGGGGATTGGTCAAGACAAAAGAATCCATCTCTTTGCAAAAGTAGATTTATGGGAGACCTCATAGTTATTAATACCTTGTAGTTGGGCTCTGTCCTTACTAAAGATAGCCAGCTGCCACTAAGCTCCTTCCTATTATGGCTGGGAGTTGTTGCTCTTAAAGTGACAGTCTGTCTAGATAACGAAAATAAGTTGCTAATGGGGTTATTCCACTGACTTTCGTTTAATGTTAAGTCTACTACAGAACTGAACATTGCAAAATTCTAGGAAAATTCAGTATTCTGAAATGCTACAAGAAGAGTACTGGCAGGGGCAGCGAGAAGAAAGCACTCAGAACATGTGCTTGTCATGCACAGATTAGCAAACATAAAGGGAGTTAGTGCTCTTGGCTGGTTTGTATAGGAGCTCCCAGCTATGAAGGATTTTGTATAGGCTGCTCCATGCTATCTGGACTAATGAAATATGCAGATAATAAGATTACCAAGGGAAGCCACATGGAACCAGCTCAGGCCGACTTGCTGCAGCTCAGCACTTGGTTGCCTGAACTTCCGCAGAAAAAAATATCCTCTCTTTGCATTCTGCTGTATGGAAAGCTCTGTGAGAGATTTTCATCTTGGATGCAAACCCCAGACTTCACTAAGGCCAGGGCACTGTGAAGATCATTCAGTTCAGATCCAAGCTAACGAGTGAAGGTGGACACGACCTTAACATTTCCCCAGGTTTTAGTAACAGAGAGCAGGGATGTTCCGAGCAATTTGTGGTGCCTCAAGCTGGGGGCATAGCCCAGGTTTGGAGCATCAGGGCTGTGGGGTGTTGTGCAGTTAGCAAGACAGAATTCAAATGGCTTTTGGAGAGCCAGCTCCATCTCCCCGTGCCCATCATGCAGTTAATGTACAATTCACATGAACTGCCCACCCATCAACAGCAGAGAGCTGTTGTGCTGTTGAAACTGCTGCAGCGCAGCTTTTATCTTCATAAATTAGCTGATCGAATTGAAAGGAAAACCAAACACCTGGGCTTAATTTGGAGTGTTTATTGCCTTGTCAGCAATGGCTGCTGCTTCAAAATACTGTGCTGTAATTACATGCCAGTTGTTTCTTTTGCATGTCTTGAAACTGCATTCAATCCATTACAGAATACAGTGTATTTTTGCTGTTCGTGTTTCTAATTTAAGAGTTGATACCAGTTCATTTTGCTGCTAACAGAAACAACTTTTGCCTGTTGTCATTAGAAGAAGGTAAAAAGGGTTTTAGTTGATCTAGATACCTCTTACCAATTACAATTTGTCTAAGCAAGTCTGTTTTTACTCAAACTGAACAGTATGCCTGCTCAACAGAAAGTTCGAAAGGCTAAAAAGATTCAGCTCTGACACAAGCTGATCATTCTCAAAATGAAAATCACTTTTCATATCTGCAGATTTAACCTTTTAACTAACACATAACCAAAACTCAGCTTAAAAACTGCAAGCAACGAACTAGTCAATATATACAAGGATTTTCCTATGAGGCTTTTGTCAGTTTCTCTGTTTCTGTTTCTTGTCTTCAATTCTCTGTAGCAAGTGTAAGCAAAGCCAAGGAGAATAGGATTTGCCAGTAATAATATCCATAAGTTTAATTTGGATTGTTTTCTGTTTAAATATTTTCTGAAGTCTGCGTTTGAAATCCATCGTGGTGCTTGACAGCTAGGTAATAACAGCATAAAAACAAAATACTCAGTTGGCAGATAAGCTGATTCTTTACAAGATGCTGCAAAAGAAACAGCTGTTTTGCTCTCCATATAGTCACATACAAACTTCCTTCTTTCTCATGAAAAAAACAAATGAGTATCAAGGCTCTACTGATACCTTGTCAAAATTTAGGTTTTGCAAAGTGTTTGTTTTTTACAATTACTGCTGTGTTTAATTCACTGTAATAGTATTTCTGTTTCCCTGTATTAAAGAGCCAAAAAAGACTGCGCTTTAGGTAGTCAAATAAAATGCCAGCTCTGGTGATTCAGTGAATTGGTATATGTATGCTTAAGGAGCTCTGAGATTTAATTTATCTCTAAATAGCAGCCAGGAGTTTAACAGGCAACCTGTTGGTGGTGTTCACACTTTGTCACGGGAAACACCAAGAGAGAATAACTGCCCCTATCCGCTCATGGTCCCCTTTTTTCTCAGGACACTTTCTTTCCCAGAATTTTGCTGCTCACATACCATGCTGCTACATGTGGCCCAGACAACTCAGGAATCATTCTCTGCTGAAAGAGATGAGCAGGCGAGCTGCAGAGACCTGCATACGCCAGAGTGCAAAGAACAAGAAGAATTTGTGCTTCCCTTGCAGTCGTGCCCTAATTCAGTGGTTATTGTGTCGGGGCACTGGGGTTCACCAATGCAAATTCCTGCAGCTGTCAGATGGGCCCTTACCAGCGTGGCAACCCCTGCCTCGCACAGACACTGCAGCTGTTTGTGCCTTTCCACCTGCTCTTCTTTACGGCCTCCTTTCTCGTCCCGCCAGGTGTCACGCCGCCAACCTGAACGGCCTGTACTACAGAGGGCCCTACACAGCGCGGACGGATAACGGCGTCGTGTGGTACACGTGGCATGGATGGTGGTATTCCCTCAGGTCCGTCGCCATGAAGGTCAGACCTGCAGGCTTTGAACCTAACGTTCTTTAAGTGTTTTAAGATGGTTCATCTAGTTGGTCTTTCGGCAAATCTATGCAAATTTAAACAGATGGACAGACTTTTGCTTTTCATCTACACCTCTATAAATCTGGAATAATTCCCTGACAAACGATAGTTTTTCAGGTGTAAATGAGAAGAAAATCTGGCCTAGGGCTATGTAGATATGAATAGTAGTACTGAAATGCATACAGGATTTTTTTAAAAGGCAGGAGTTCACCTAGAGGTAAGGGCTTCTTTGTTGACATACAGAATTTTTCGCTTGTGCAGTAACTACAAGACCTTTTATTTCTTAACAAAAGAAGCCTTATTTATTTTTTCATTTTTGTTCCCATCGTTCACTTTTCAGCTCCCTGTATCTGCAATGGAAGCAGCCAAATGGCTCATACTACTCTGTATTTTTTCCATCAATATATTATTTTTATATAAGCTTTTGCTCACTAATGGAAGTCACTGTCCCGCCTTAAAAATTACCATGAATTGTATGAATACACTGAAAATCACTGTGAAAAGAACCTTAAGGTGCCCTTGCTCGGAGCTTGGAATATCTTTTTTTTTTTTTAAAAAAAAGAGGAATCAGTGCTTTAGAAGAAATGAATTGCCTACAAATTCCTCTGATTTATCTGATGCGTGCAACCTGTACATCACATGCAGATGATGTATAAAGCATGAGGCAGGGAACTGAAGGAGCAGAGACGCTACCACACGAGAATCAGTCGAATTCCACACATGAAAGTCCATTGCCCCTGTCTTTGCTGAACATTCCTGAAGCATTCTTAGATGGTCACTAATTATGCCTTCCATTTTTGGGGCAATGAGCCAGGTATCCTGGACTTTAAGATGTTCATATTTGGATTTTTCAAAAATGCCAGATACCAAAAGTTGTAACTGCTTTTCATGGGAGCTAGACTTCGAACACGGACTATCATGACACATACGTAGATGGTCCTGTGTTTCACTGCTTCAAGAAAACCCTTCAGCTTCAGTATTTCCCATGGCAAAGTTCAAATTCTTTTGCAACTCTGAGAAGTGAAACATTTAGCTCTCTGCAAAAACACAGATGACATTATGCAGAAATTGTAAAAACACCCTTGTTTTTTCACAGGAAAATGGAAAGATTAGCTCATATATTTGGAGAGTATCAAGACAGATCATATTGCACTTAATGTAAATACGGGAGATTTAAGTACAGCAAAATTGGATCTCTAGCACATGAAAAAGACTCTTACTAAACCTATACAGATTGTGCTGAAAAAATCTGCAATGTTTATTTTGTTAGCTGCAGTATAAATCCATCCTCTTTCTTGTGAGAATGCTAACGAAACTTTTCAACTGAATTAGGACACTTTTCTCATACTCTAATGTAAAAGTTGCAAGGACTTGCAAACTCCCTTTCTCTCTTGGAAATCACACAAAGAAAGAGGAACAAATCTTTCTTTGTACATGTTAGAGTGCATTTATATTTTGTTTATTTGGATTGCATGCTCTTCAGAACAAGGACTTGTCATCCTACCTGTCTGAAAAACATCTAGCATACTGTTAGCAATATACAAATATAATATTAATTCTCATCATGTTTCTATAGCCTTTCTTTATGTAATAATTCTTTTTGGCTACATGAAAAATATAAGAAAAGTCTTGTAATTCAAAATGGTAATATAATTGTTCTTAAATAAACAAAAATTTTATTTTCAAAGAGCAAGTTTAAATAACTACTGGAAAAGAGCTTGGAAGAGAAACCACAAGGATTCTTTTCTCTGCCTGGCGTGGTCTGCTAGTATTGATTTATTTCCTCAGCAGGTATGAACATGTTCTTGAGGAACCTTTACTTTTACAAGATAGCAGAACAAAGGCCAAAAGTTTATTTGTTCAAGCATTAGACAGAAATACATAATAACTCCAAAATAGCTGAATATCAATATACACCATTTGATATAAATCACATAACCTAACAAAAGAATGATCAAGGAGATGACTAGGAACATGACTTTCTAGTCATGGTTAATAAACAGAATAATCATAGCTACCAGTAATGTGTAACAAAAATGTCTCTTGGTGAAAGGGCCTTAGAAGCAACAGCATTTGTCTTCTCCAGAAGGTCCAGTGTGTTGTGACAAAGAAATCATGTACCACAAACTGGGCTACAGCTTTCTAGGTAATTTCCAGTTAGAGACCACCTCTCCCCGCCAGACTGTTACTCCTAACACCAGCTCTTGAATCTCTTCTCAAAATACAACATTCTGTCCTGTCACAGCCACTTGTTTATCCTCACTGTTAGCAGAATTGCTCCTCTCAGTAAGGAAACTCTAACCACGGCTTCCCAGGTCTTTGAGTGTTCCTATCGTGTGCCTTTAATTTACTCCTGATAAGCTCAAAGGCAAAAAGAATGAAGAGATGTAACTTTTTATACCCCCTTTTCTTTTTTTAGGTAGTCTTAAATGCTCTTTGGCAGTTGTGGAAGAGCAGAAAGAGTGAAAAAAGTATCCAGGAAAGTATCCAGCAACTAAATTTTTGAAAGCATGAGTGTAGAAATGTCTTGTTTTGTTTTTTAAACTATGAAGAGATTGACTTAAAAAAACAGAGCTGCTCAAAACTAGGAGTACTTGGAAAGTGACTATCAGCATGTTTGCTGTTTCCTCAGAGTATGCCTGAGAAGTGGGAAAGCAGCGGTTTCAAACATTCAGGCAGATCCATCTGCTTATATGCTGAGAAAGAGAAAGAAGTTATCATTTTCTACATAAAAACATAATACTTTACAGTAATAGTTCATGATGTTTCATTAGCATTTTGCTGAAAACTGTGTTCATCCAAAATCATCTTTTCTCTGTCCTTGAGGCTTGTCTTAACCTAAGTTTGAAATCCAGCTTCAGCTAACTAAGTCAGTCCTCCTTGAGCCTACCCTAATGTTAAATACGTTGCATCAAAACCATAGCCTTGTTATCCAAATATTGATTACACAAGCCCAGGGCCAGGTTCATTTATTTGTTTGCTTATGAAAGAAGGGAAGTATAGCCCTAGCAATAAACAAATAAACTGTAGCTTACTATTTTTCCCACTTTCCTCAGCAACTCGTAAATATGGATGTTTATGTTCCTTTTACCTGCTGCCTATGGAATCTCAGATTCCTTCCTTCCCTGCTTTCTTCCCATCTCAGTGGCAGTTGGATCTTTAATCCCTGCCCTTGGCTGTGGTTTGCACACGCAGCTGGTGAACTCGAGGCTCTAGGAACCTCGTGGGTAGCTCTGAGGTTCTGCAGACGCTGAGCAAAGCCCTTAGGAAGCTAAATGTTGAGTGAAGACACCTAAAATAGCCATTAGGTCTCTGAATCCATCGTGGGAATCAGTGTCCAGGCAATCTTATAGCCAGATTGGACTGAATTATTGCACTGAGTGAATCAGCCGACACGCGGGCAGGCGGGTGAGCCGTTCCCCTTCGAAGCGCGTGGGTCTCACCTTTGGTTGCCTCAGTGTCGGTGCCTCCAGCTTTGCCGGCCAGAGTTCAAGGTTCCAGGTTTCAATCCATGGTGTCTCATGCAAATGGTGTAAAATTGTATTGCCACACAAGCTCCTGGGCTGGCACTTGCTACAACATGACAGTTCATATGAAATTAGCCAAACACACATGGCCACGTGTGGGAGCAAAAGCCTTCCCTGCTAGTGCTACCCTGCACTAGATGGTGCTCTGCACATGTTGTAATTTCTTAGGCAATACCACATTCGTGAACTAGCACAAACATCTCTTACCATCAAGTTATATAACTTACAAGATTATGGGAAATAATGTCCAAAATGCTTCAGTGTCTTAATTCACTTTTTGAAATGGAACATGAATACATAAGTATACCTAAAGCCTATGAAATTTATAGCATCTAATTATCTTTAGGTATGTCACATGGAGACAGCTAAGTTGCGGTCTCTTAATTTAAAAATCCTTGCACTTATGAGTTACACAAGGAATTCTTATCTTCTACTGCTTAGCAAACAGAAGCAAAACTGTGAAATTTCCCACAATACCTGAACTAATATAGACATATAGTAGTCTCCTATTAGCACTACTGTATTCCTGCTGTTGTCCCTCCACTCCTCTTTCCCGACATGGTCTCCTTCTATTTTTTCATATGTCAACTGTACCGAAGTTTGAGGGACCTATACCGGAGTTAGACACATCTTTATATCATAATACCAATAATAAAGCATTTCAGTGTTCTCCGTGGCCAGGGAATTCAGTCTTTGTGAACTCTTGTGGCATGAAGAAGTAAGTGCCTGTGCCATAGTGGATTCTATAGTCTGAATTCACGACAGAGGGAAGAGGAAATCCTTCTCTTGCCAAAATGCCATCTGGGAAAAGCTCCCTCCCCGAAACTGGGCAGTCATTCCTGTGGGACTCAGCAAAAGTAAAATTCCCACTGCACATAATAGTTAGAAAGCCTCCAAGTCTCACTCAGTAGGCGAGTGTCTAAGTCTGCATCATTAACGCTTACAAGATATAAAAACATTGTCTTGTGATAAAACGGATTTTATTGATTTAATGCATTTTATTTACTCGTTTCTAATAACTTCTCATGACTCATTTTAAGCATCCAGTAGGAATTTTTGAAATAATGCTCTCTGAAATCATTCCCTTCCTCTCTCTCCCTGTCACCCTCTCTCTATCACCCTCAGTCATCGTGCTTAAGTAAAGGCCTCAGCAGACAGTTCTCAGCTATTTCTCCCAGTGCCTCTTCCTAGTAAGGGCTTTAACTGCTTCTGAGGTGGTTTCACTACCCCTGAGAGTCAATAAATTGAAAACTCAAACCAGTCTTGAAGAACACAATCATTATTAATCTGAGATTCCGAAGCAAAAAGTTCTGGAGTGAAGGAAGGGAAGGGCTTCCTTTTTATGTTTACACAGCCTGGAAAAAAAATAGTCATTAATATTTGCAGTTCAGGACAATAAGTTTCAAATTCTACTTTATTTTTCTCTTGAACTCTCCAATGAAAGTCCTGGAATCTCTCCACCTGACTCAGAAGTCTCATATATATGATACTAACAAGAAAATATACATTAAGCCATTACATACTGGACACCTTCCCTACATAGTCCTCAACTTGATTTTTTTTTCAGAAGAATGAAAAAGATAACTTCTGACACAAATCAACTGAGTCCAGTAACATTACAGTGCAGGTGAATTTGGCCTGTCATCTGTTCCTCAAGCGGGTAGTCTACGTGGTATCCCAAAGAAAACACAGCTTTAACAACAAATCCTTTCTAATATTCTAATTTCTCATTAAAAATGTATCAGTCAGTCACGATCATTATATAGCATTCTAGTTTATAGCTCGGATGCTCAGACCTGAATTGGTTTCAGTCAGAGCAGCTTGGTTGCACTTGGGAGCACAGCCCTGTAAGTCTGGCTGTGTTCCGGAACTGGTAAAACATTGATGATCCACAACCTTCTCCATGTTACAAGAGCCAGAAAAAATCTTTGCTTGTGCTCAGCTGAGCTAGGAAGAAACAAGGAGAGTGCATGTGACATCCCTGACTTACCTGTGGATGCATGTGACAACAGGCTATAAATTCTCTCTGTATATTCGTTAGCCCCCAAAAACAACATTCCAGAAAAAATGAAGATACCCTGCAGCTTTTCAAAGCAAAACATCGCTGAAGATGATGAATGAGCATCAGGCTGCCCAGCATATGAAGAGTGCCAAATAGAAAAAAAGAGCAACTGCGCTTCAGGGGTCTTTTGGTACTAGCATGTTCATCAAAAAAGTGATTGGAGGTAAAATATAAGCTTCCTTAGAAAACAGCACTACTGTAATGTCTCCAGCAGGTGAAATATAATTTATATGGATATTTATCTATGTTTCTTACTTGACGGGTTTCATCATCTCAAACATCTTTTTTTTTTTAAAAAAAAAAAACCTCTCTTCCACAGTCTTTGCTCATGAAAAGCTCCTCTTGGGGAATACAAAAGACTACCTGTTTCACACCACCACCAACAAAAAACAGTCTGTACTATGTTATTTTTTTCTCCTATCAGTGAGAATACAGATATTTCTGGAGAACTCAGTGGAAGTGAGTGCCTGGCAGCTGCCTTGTCTCTGTTACTCACCTCCTTTATTTTACCTGCAGTATCTCCTTTCAGTTGAGCAGTGCTGGAACCAAAATGTAAAATGAGACGCGAGAGAAGTTAGCTGGTAATAAAAGGTTCCACTGTCCTTTCTTGCTGACCCACTAATTTAAATGCAAGCAACTCTGAAGGCAGAGGAAGCCTTCATTGGGGTGTATTTATATTTAATGATTAAAACATAGAGGTTTTAGCAGACTGCTTCTTGGAAATGTTGTGGCATAAATCCTCAACTACTGATATGCTTCTTAGATCATATTTTAAGCAAACCCGTTATTATTATCTGAGATAAAAAATACTGCAGTACTCGTTATTTTATGATTGAAGACTCTAACCAAAGTGGGAAGAAAACAAAGAGATGAAAACTAAAATCCTTTTTTTCTAAGACCTACACATTTTGAAAGGCGGGGGCAGATGGGCTCACTGAGATCCCTGGGTCTCGTTTCCTGGTTACAAGCGGACGGTGTACATGGATCTAGGAGCGGGAAGGGCTGTTCCCCCTCCCAGCCCGGCTCACCCCGTGCCACACTGTGGGGCGCTGAACCCCCGGCACTCTCCTCACACATGAGAGGAGGATGGTTTAGCCGTTTGACAGAGCACTCTGAAACCTCCTGAGGAAACTCAGAATCACGGACTGAGTTTTATTGCTTTACTGGGCAAGGCTGCTAGGTCTGCCTGATCCCTGTATGCAAGCAGGAATCCTTGGGCTTTCGTTTGGATAGAGCTTTATCAGCAGCACCTCCTGGACTGTCTTGGGCGCAGGCAGAGAAATGAAGGGGGCTGTGCTCTGCCGGGGCCTGGCGAGGCAGCAGGGAGCCTCGTGCTCCGCGGCGCTGAGCGGCACGTCAGAGCGTGTCTAAAGCGCCCAGAGTCTCCCCTACACATTGCCCCGCGAGTTTACATCCAGGGAAAGACGTGCTGCCTGTAGCACAAGGCGCCACGCTCCTTAGCCCCTCTTCTCAGTTTCTGGCCCAGCATGGTTCATTACAGAGGGCTGCGGCTTCCACCAAGACCAGCAGCTCTGCAGTGCAGGAAGCGATGGGCTCCACTGGGATCCACCATATCACTATTCCCGCAGAGAGGCAGGATTGGGACCTCGTAATAACAGCATGCCTGTTAAAGCCGTTTGAAACACACTGCGAGCCGTCCGTGGCGTTTGGAAAGGAAACCAAGAGCCACAAGCCGACGTGCGCAGAATCAGAGCCGGTCTCCCATGGCACATGTGACCTAGGGAAAAGCCAGGCGTGCAAGGACACCTCAGAGAATTCAAGTATGCTCACAGGCTTAGACAATGCTACTTGGGATTGCGCTTTTCATTTCAGTCCGTGGAAAATTGTAAAAAGATGCCACAAATGGGAGGCTGAGCAAGAGACTGTGGTTAAGAAGGGCGCCGCGTGGGAGAGCTCTTCGGAAGCACGCTCCAGCTCCAGCTCCCGCTCAGCAGCTCGGCACGCTCGAAAACATACGTGTCTTTATAACCCCTTGTGCAGACAAACTGACTGCTGCCTTCCCCAGGCTCTGGCATTGCATCTTGGTGGATAACCTACACCAAGTAATTAGCACTCAAGTAATTAGCAAGAAAGAAACGAACATGCTTGCCCCTACTCCAATGTAAATTTTCCTCCTACTCCCCAGGATTACTGGGATATCTGAAGAACCAACTGGAGAGAAAATGAAGAAACAAACATAGATTGCTAAAATAACATTAATGATGACTTCATAACTTCATATGCTTGTTTTAATATTTTTGCTAGCACACTACACTTCCAATTAATCCTTAAAACAATAGCCAAAATAACATATGGCTAAAATATGACCTTTTTGTTTTAGTTTATTAATAGCATCATTTATTTACAATGTATTTAGTATGTGCAATATCACCAACACATTATGTCATAGATAAATCCTACTGCATCCCAAAGGAAAAGTGCTGTATACAGATAATACATGAAGAACAAGTATAAAAATGTGGAGTAAGAATCAGTACTTCATCAGACATATTCTATGGAAAATAAGGATTGGTTCAGACATGAATTCATGTAAGGCTTCTAAAAGACCTATGCTGCAAAGCAAAACATGGACTAAGACATTATATGCTAATAAAAAAATCTGATTTTTCTCCCATTGGATTGATTTTGACTCCAAATTCCATACAAGTTTTCTCATCTTCTTTCCTTTGGCTTGCATTACCACTTGGGAGGGAAAAAATCCTAAACACACATGTCTCTTCTTGCTGCCATTGGATGTATACTGTTTTTTAAATGTGACATCCTCCAGAAGAGGCTTATTTTGCATTTTCGGTACTCATTTCCCCCTGTTCTTTCCCTGTGTCTTCAGTCACGTTTTGTGCCTACAGAACTGCCCTCAGTTCCACGCACCAAACCAGAGGTGATTGCTGCCCCTTCATCAATGCTGGAATTCCCCAGCCCTACGAGGGAGAAGGGAGGAAAGGCAGGGGAAGGGGCCTCCTCCCGCAGCTCCCCAGGCCGCTGCGCCGCGTGGCCGCATCCCTGAGGCTCCGTGCAGTGAGCAGGTCGCAGCCCATGCACGCTGCAGCTCCCGTCGGCGGGTTTCCTTCTGCGTTTGCGACGGGCGTGCGGGGCAGCGCAGCCCTCGCGCCTGCCACAGCCAGTCCCGTCCGCGCGACGCCTGCTGCGGGCGAGGACCCGCGGTGCAAACGGGGCTTGCTGGCACCCTGCTAACTGCGAGACACGTCCAGGTAACCCACTGGCGAGACGTCGCAGTAGCGGGGTGATTTACTGGCTCCTTAACCATAAGCAAAGTTACAGCAGCAACGACCCTCCCTCAACACCACCGAAATGGCTGACCTGCAAGAGAGAGAGGAAGGGAAGGACGTCTCGGGGGGCCGGCGGCAGCACAGCCCCTGCTCTCGCTTGCTTCCTGGCAATAAATGCTCCAAAGTGCATCTGTGCAAGTGTCTTCTCGGGGTTTTATCTTGAGCCTGGTCTCATTCGTTTTCATCCAGGCGGGTTCTTTGAACAAAAAAACTTTACAGAGTGCTTTTAGACAAAAGAGGAAAAAAACGATACAATGAATAATAACAACAACAAAAAACCCTACCATGATACATGCTGCTGACTGCTTTTCATCTTCACTCAAGACAAAAATCCCTTGTTCCTTGTCACTGTCTCCTTAAGTTAAGCCAGTCTTCGCACTCCTTCTCCTACCTCTCTGGTTTCTCCACTGGCCTTTAGCTTGGAGGGCTCCTCCAATTCTCACTTAACTCATTTAACAGGATGCCACAGAAAATTGTTGTCAACCCTCTTCTCTTTATCACATCAAATAGACCCATCTGCAAAGAGGTCCACCCAGCATCTCCAGCCACTTCTCTCAGAGCTCTGTGGACAACTTGCTCTATCAAGGTAGGGCTGTATGTTCGCCTATCCATCAGCTCCAGCTCAGCAGGACTAAACCCCGAAAGAAGCAGGGGAAAAAAAGAAGGGAAGACAAATAGCCTTTTTTTCTATCTAGGTGCAGTAAATCTCATTTTACTAACTACCTTCCACAGCAATCATAGAAAAATAGATAGAAGCTGGATAGAAGCTAGAAGAAGAATACATAAATTCTTAATCATTAACGTCAGGAATGAAAAAAACTCTAGGTTTCTCAAAATAGTGATAAATTCATTAAACTGTTAACTCCATAGAAGATGAAACTTCCTGTTTTCTTTATTACTTTATTTTCTGTAAGGAAATGCTTGCAAAAAAAGTATTGAACAGAGTTATTTTTAAGAATTGTGCTAGAAGCCATGATGAAGTTCTTTAATGTGCATTTAAAAGTAATCGAAGGAATAAATATTTAATGATACATACAATATAGGGGTTTGTCTAACAGATAATGGCTCAGGAAAGAAAGAGTTTTATTACATCAGGGAATCAAGTGAAATACAATTAGACTAATGGTTAATGCTTTATTTTCTAGTTCCCCACCAATGCTGTTTATAAGAGAGGATCCTAAAAACATATGAAAAAAATGTTTACTTTGGGGATTAATTTAGCCCAAAGATGTGCTCTTTTTATATGTTTACTTTTTTATGGGCATATGCACAGTCTTTCTAATTCTTTTCTAAAGGGTGTAGGAGAAATACAAAGTAGAGAAGACTAGGTAGCCATTAGAGGTAAAAATCAGAGGGAGCCCAAGCCACCATCCAACATTTTTAACATTACAGCAAGGCTACTCATACTGGTCTCTAATGCACGTCATCGGTGTGTTGTCACAGCAGGATATATGCAATTTTATTCAAACATGCCTTGGGCAGGAAGGAAGTCACATGCGCGTGAAGTGTGTGGTAACCGAAATCAAAGAATATTCATTAGCAATCGAGCCTCAGAAGATAATGAAGACTTCCAGCCGTGCGGCTGTGCTTTTAGACCAACCACCACTGGCGCTCTCCGGAAAGGCTGCCTTTTTGCTAGGCCCTGCTTTAAACACGGCCAGCACAGGCCAGCCAAGGCGCGCGGCACCGAGGCCTTGCGGGGCAGCGCCGACGTGCGCTGCGTGTCTGCGCGGCCCTCTGCCCGCCTCACAGACACCCGGAGCAGAGCAGGGCCCGGCGAGCCCCGGCCTGCTGCAGCTCAGAAGCTGCCCCGCGACGCTGAGAGCCGGGCCGGGCCTGTGGACGTGAACGCGCCCACGGCGCTGTTTCCCCAGTTGCAGCTACAGGACAAACGTTCTCAGAGCCTAAAGCCACAACGGCGTGAGATGTTGCGGTGCCAAGGGCTGCAACCCCCCCAGTTTGGCACCAGCTTCTCATGTGGGACTAGGCGCTGCTGCAACAGCACCATCGGGTAGCTTGGGCCAAAACGGGACGTGCAGACAGCACGAGGGGGCTCTCCGGTTGCCAGCCTTCTTGGCGGATTTAACTGAATTGCGGCCTTCCGCGGCCTCAGCGGCTGCCCTTAGGCTCTCGTGTCTCTCAAAGGCAGTGCAGGAGGAGCGAGAGGGGCTCCCTTGGCAGCTCCGCAGTCAGGGCGCTCACCCGAGGGCACCCACCAAATCCCAGGAGAGCCCCTCCATGCCCAGGCCAAGGCTAGGCGGGAGGAATCCCTTTCCTTGTGCCTCCAGAAGGCTGTTACTGTGAGCACCCCTTGGCATGCAACAAATACGGGATCTAGGCGCGAGCGGAGCAGGGAAGCTTGCGTTTCAGTCCCTGCCACAGGACTGCTTTTTTAGCCAATTACCATGTCGTATTAAAGTGACCAAGCAGTCATTAAGAGTGAGGAGTAGAAGCCCAGCAACTTCCCTCCCCATTACCCGGGACACCAACCAAACACAGACTTGGCCATCCTGTGCTGCTGCATTTTTACTGCTATTAATAAATGAGTTACCTGGGACTAATTCAATGTATTTACACCTGCTGCAATCACATACATTATTACAGACAGCCGCACACCTGTCTCAAGGTAACTTTTCTTTATAGGCCCCCTCATTACTGCTTGGAACCTAATCCATTGACAAGAAATAAGATTAAAGAGTAGAGAAAACTGCTGCTCCATTCCTTCCCCTTCCCACTTATCCTAATATTCGACTTGTGCCTTTACTTACCCCTTGGTCTGCGGTCTCTAATTCTCTCCCCTGCGTTATTCCTCCTTGCACTGCTGGGTTCCTTCCCCCGCATATCTTCTGTCTTCCATTTCTCTTCCTTCTCTAAGATCCTTTACCTTTCTTCCTCAACTCTCTTCTCCCTTTCTCCTTTCTTTCTCTCCTTTTTCAACATTAAGAGACAGGACATATCACTCTTGCTCCAGCATTTATGAAAATCACAATGCACTGACCAGAAGAACCAAGGAGGAAAAAACAAAATAGGGAAGCAAGAATCATTTCATGTCTACTTAGCAACAGAGGAAAGGGCTGTCACGAGGTTTTGATCAGAACAACTGTTTAGCCACCAGCTTTTGATTAGAATTCCAAGAAAGGGCCATCCAGGAGCAAATGATGGAAAAAAAAAAAAAAAAAAAGAAAGAAGAAGATTATACAAACTTCAGCGGCCTCTCTAGCTCCTTCTCCTCCCTGCCTTGGGAGTCCTCGGCCATTTCTTTGAAACCCTCCTTGATGGAACGTAGTGATCATTTCCCCCAGATAATGCTTTTAAATGTCATTGTCAACCTGATTTCCAGCCAAGCTGAAGGTGGGAAGATTTTAAAGGAATGCCAGAATCCAATTGCCATCTTTGCATTTACAATTGATTTTTTTCCTCTTGATTACTGCTGCATGAAAGGCAAACGAACAGGCGTAGGGAAAACGAGCGAGCCCTCAAAGCAGGATGGCTGCAGGGTGCCCGAGTGAACTGTGATCTTTAGCGGGATAAAGATTAACATGACAAGCTCTCAGCTGCAGCCATCAGTCGGTATTTTCCAGACTATCCCTGCAGCGACAGAGAAGGAGGCATTTTTAAGCTGTAATTGAGATTAGCCTTGATATATACAGTTGGAGCCATGCCTGTGAACTTTACTATGAGGCTGACTATGTAAGCTATTGCTCAGTTGCGCCTGAGCAGTAATCCAATGACACCACAAAAATCTCACTGTGTTCCTCCAGCCACACGTCCAGCCACACATCCAACCACACGTCCAGCCACAGCAGGAAGGTCAAATCCCAAAGGATTTTTGTCCCAGGATGTGCGGCACTGACCGCCGGCACTGCAGACGGGCGTTATTCCCTGCGGAGGTGCCCAAGCCTTGCAAAAGGTTGGCCCTGGTAGCACGAGCGCGCTCACGTGCGCATCCAGCTCACTGGATTGGCAGTCAGATGCTGATTGAAAGCCCATGCGGAGCAGCATGGACTCCAGCACACGCTGGATGAGGCCCATAAAGATGGGCAAGATTGCTTTTCATGGAGAGGGATAACATACTTTGTTTGTGACTATTAAGTTAACCACAGTAAAAATAAACAGTTCTCTTTCATGTGGCGACCAAACCAAGCAATCATGCCATATTCCTTGTTTTAATTATTAGGTTGAAAGATGCAGTGTCCTCCTGGCATGTTTAATTCCGAACCATGTTCATCACGTATATAAATAGCCGGGAACTGCACCTAGGAGCGGGGTGTGGGCAGGGGATCAATGTCACTAGTGCCAGGGAAGCGTTTCGCACGGCAGCACCGCATCTCCGAGGGACGCACGCACCGTGTGAGCCCCAGGGTGACACGCGGCGCGCGTTTCCCCAGCGCTGATGGTGCTTGGAGGCTTCGGCTCCATAAGGCTGTTTTAGGAGGGGAAGGGCTCACGGGGACACGCAGGAGCCGCCTGCACGTCCACGCTCGGCTTCAGCGAGCACAAGGCTGCGGGCAGAGCGGTACAAGGCAAGGCCCGAGCTGGAAGAGGCACCACTAAACTCAGCGCCGCGTTGCACACTCAGTGTTTGCAGCCTTGCTCCCACGCAGCACCGCAAGGTCAGTGCGAGCCCAATGTCGCACAGCCAAACGGAGCCAAAACGGAGCCAACCCCCCTCCCTGCGGCCTCGCGGCACCTGCCCCGAACGGACGGCAGCCCGTGGGCACCTCGGCCACCCCGCACCGAGGAAGGGCCCCCCGCACCCTCCCTCGTGCCGCTGCCGGCCCGGCCGGGAAGGCAGCGCGCGGAGAAGTGCACGAACAGCGACACCCGGGACCCCGCGCGGCAGCGGCCGCCGGGGCTGCGCGGCCGGGGCGGCAGGAGGGGCAGCCGCACGGGCCGCCCCGCTGCGCTGCGCTGCGCGCCCGCGCTACCTGCGCCGCCCCGCGCCGCGGCCCCCGCCTCCCGCGCACAAAAGCGGCGCCCGGGGCGGGCGCGCGCGGGGCCCGCGTCAGGTGAGGGCGGCGGGTGCGCGCGCGGAGGGCGCCCCTGCGCCCGCGGGGCGGCTCCGGGGCGGGGAGCGGCGCGGGGAGGCGGGGAGCGGCGCGGGGCGCGCGCGGAGCCTCCTGCGGCCGCGGGGCCGGCGCTGCCGAGCGGGGCCGCGCGCGGGGGCTCCGCGGGGCCGGGGTTCCGGCAGCAGCGGTGAGTACCGACCCCCTTTGCCCTCCGCCTCCAGCGTGCTGGCGCGCGGCCCTTCTCCTTGTCCTCTTCTTTATTGTTTTTCCTCCTTTTCTCTCTTTGCTTTTTTTTTTGGGGGGGGGGGGAGGAAGGGGGAGAAAAACTTTTTTTTTTTTTTTAACTTTCTACTTTTTTCCTTTTTCCCAAAAGAGAGGCAAAGGCAGCTGCCTTAACCGTGCTACGGGGCACAGGTGCTGCTCAGCCTCCTCCCTGTGCCAGCTGCGAGCTGCTGCTGGAGCCCTCCGTAGCGGGCTGCATCTTGGGGGTGTTTTGTCTTGTTTTGGGGAGGTAAGTGCCGCAGCTTTGCGGTGCTGCTGTGCTGTGCACACCTGTGCTGCAGGCAGACCCGCCGTGCGGTGCTGCACCTGGGGCAGCTGTGCAGCTGGAGCCTTCGCGGGTCCGAAGGGAGTATCCTGCCTGCTCCCCTCTCCGTCCTTGGCTATTTATACCATGCGGGGAGGCCCTGTGGAAAGGGCACCGCGCTCAGGGCTGACAGTGTTGTTCCAAGGCCGTGGTGAGAGAACAGATTTAATAACAACAATACGAAAAGTAAACTTTCAGTTCATCATCACAAGCTCCTTAAGTCCCCAGGACTAAGTGTCCCCTCAGCACCAGGGCTGAGGGGCTCCCGGCTCTGGATGCAGTTGGGATGCTGCTGTTGAGGCTGTGCTCTGATTTTACTCCATTTATTTCACTCCTGTGGTGCAGCAAGGTTAACCCCTGCCGAGGGGCTCACCTGGCAGAGCTGGGCTCACAGCCTGGCAGGTGACCTGAGGCACTGAAATGGTCATTGGCCACGCTCTGTAAGGCTGTAACTAAAGCGTGCCCTAGTTTAGGATATCGTTGATGCTACACTTGCTAACAAATCGGGTAACACTTGGCCCGTGTTGATTAGATGTTTATGGTTAATAATTGTCTGTTATCTCCCGTTCCTAAGCAAGCTTAGTACATGGTAATAACTCCTCTGCTAGTGTGAGAAGAGGCAGGTTTTGTGTTACGAAACTGGTGTAGTGAGAGCCGGGGAGCTCCAGCTGCTTGGTTTGTATCGCTCTGATTTGCAAGGTGTACGATCGGGATGGGCACAGCTCACACTCTGGGTTACTTAACAAGATTGGTATTAAAGATTGTTTATGCCAAGTGACGTGGGCTGTGTCCTGCTGGAACCGCAGCCGTGAGCTGGAGTGGCTGCCTGGCATGACTCTGCACCAGCCCATTGGGCCAACTTAGCTCGCTTAAGGCTAATTATTGTAGGCAAGCAATAATAGGCTGCTTTTTAAGTTTTCTTTTCTAATGGGGCTTAATAGTGTGTCTGCTGGCAAAGCTGTATTTAAAATTCATGTAGTCACTTTTAAAAATAATGCCAAATTTGGGCTTCTTGCTGAGATCAGGCTGCCTTGAGGCTGTGGCTAGAATAATTATAATAATCAGGTAGTTCTGATGATTTAACCTTGCTTAGCATTTTCTGCCCAGTGGAGAGAACTCTGTACACAAAGATTCTGAGGTATGAAAATATTTGAAGAAAATATTAAAGTTATAACAGATGTCATCTTAAAACTTGCTTTATACTGTCTTTTTGAGCAATTTAGATTATGTAAATTGTGAGCCTTACTGTTAGACTCCTAGCTTGGTTTTCCAGCCCTTTGTACTTGGGCACTTGTGAGGTGTAGATTTCACTTCTAAGACTAGACCTGCAATAATGGGATGTAAAGACCTTGACAAAGTACAGAGCTGGCAAAGTAATGATACTTTAAATGCGCTTGGGGCTTCCACTTTTAACTCCTGCATTTTGTGGTTTCAAACTTTTGTCTGCAATCATTTATGAAGGAGGTAGTTTTCTTTTTTTAGGAATAACAAAGGTTCTACCACAGAGCTGGGTTATTTAAAAAAAAAAAAAATCACAAGGCTTGTTTTCAGATTGCAGGACCTAGCAGTGTGCTGGGATCTAGCATGTCAGATAGCTATTGATCTTGGCAGTCTAAAAAAAACTTGAGTTGCAATGGAAACTGGAATGCAATTTAGCCATCTGGTAATGGAGTACTGGATGGTAGTAATTATATAAATTTATAACATACTATACTTGTATCAAGTATGTACACTCAAGTGCATTATGATCAGGACACCTTATAGTTTTTGAGGTGCCTCTATAGGCACAGGTGCTGTGTGCCCCATGATGAGCTGGATCTGGAAGTCCACTGTATTGTTTAGGTAATTTTGGTTGCTTAAATTGGTGTATGATATGCCCTGATTCACTATTAAATAAGAAGAAGAGTTGGGGGGTCGGGGGGAAGGCTTTGGAAGTTGCCTTTATCCCATAGGATATTATCTGACGCGTTCCTGGACTGCTCAGGCTCCGTGCGGAGCTGGGAGTTCAAGCAGTGCAAGGTTAATGCTTGTCATGCTGCCTGGCTTGGCTCCTTGTGAGAAATGAAACGAGAATCGGTGCTGCTTCGGTGTTTGTGAAGTGTAAATGGTTGTTTGTTTTACAGTTCCTTTTGAACAGCTGTAAAAGTGAGAACAATAAGTTCTTTTCAAGGGGATACTTGCACTGTGGAATTGTTTCCTTTTCCTGGTTCATTTATGAAAATGTTTCAGACTGATCAGCCCTTTTATATGGGCAAGGGAGTAGTTCAGCTGTTTATCATTTCCCTCTTTTCCCCATTATCATTGAGATTACTGAGCAGAATACATACCCTATGTGTCGTTGTACTTATGAGATAAAACTCGCTTTTTTCAAATAATAAGTGACATAATATTAATTGTAAATCTTCAATTTCATACACTAGTTTTGTATTTCCTTTTTTTCTGTCCATGTACTAAAATTATACGCGGTTTTGACTTCCCACCAAACTGTAGGAGGGCTTCCACTCCTAGCACCTATATTAGCTCTAGTTTTCTCCCTCTGTCCCTTCTTCCCTTCCCCTCACCTGCTGATGAACTGTATCAGTCCTTAATAATTTTACTGTGGTATTTTTCAAGCCAAGTTCCTTGCATCTGACTGTTTGAGGCAGTGTTTTGTTGCTGTGCCAGGACCTCTGTCAATGTATGGCATCCACATCCATACTGTATGTTCTGGATTTGTTAGATTGCACCCACGGGTTGTGAGGCCCTGCAGGGATCAAGCTGTGAAATGATTTCCCTTTTCCCCTTGTGCGTTCAGCTGCAATAGTAAATTAACAACATGGACAAAAAAAAATGCTGTGGTGATGGCTTAAGGCCAAGGATGGTAATACTCGTGAATGAGGGTGAGTGTTGGGTATGGGAGTACTAGACCTCGTTGCCTGTTTGAGTTGTAGCTGAGGCTGGTGGGGAGAGGTGCTGGTTGGTCCTGTCCCCTGTGCGTTGTTTTGCAGCTCTCTGTGTGGTCTGAATAATTTGAAAAATAAGAGGATTGTCCTGGAATGTCCTTCTAGAAGAATGAGAGCTCCAGCTAGGTGACACTGAAGTACGGGTTCCTGGCTGTCTCTGCTTTCTAGCTTGTGTGTGAAATTATAATCTGATAGAGTTGCCGAAGAGTGTGGGTATATGAATAAACAATCGTGAAGCAATAGTGAGGATTTTTTTTTTTTTTTGACAACTTGGTCGTTTACATGCCTGTTCTTGCAAGAAGTCTGATGTGCTCATTAAATTTTACTTGGTATTTTATCCTTATGTTCCTAGTGAACCAGATGCTGCTACCAGTTGAGAAATCTAAAGGTAAGATAGATGTAGTCTTTCAGGATATTAAGTGAGGACGGCTTGGAAGTAGAGGTAAGATGGGAGATGTCCCTGATGGTGAACTATGCTCAGCAACACTTAGTCTGCAGTAGTGAGCACTTCTTGGATGGAGCTTGAGTGTTATTCTTAATATCTGATTCGAATCTTGTAGTGGTAGTGAAGTGCTTCCCATGCAAACTGTGGTTACTAGAGATACTTTACAGGCGTGTTGCTGGCAATTCAAAGAAGGGCCAAGACGTGACTGCAGAATACTTTGTTACAGCAGTATGCACATTCACACAAAGACTTGAATTTACAGAATTGCAGATCACTTTGCTTCCTAGGAAGGAACTAGCTCAAGTTGGAATGGAGGAGCCTGTAGGCAAGGTTATTGCAGAGTAGGTACTCATACCAAATTTCAGTTTTTGGAAGAATATTTGGATAGAAAATGAGAGATTCAAGCGGAGCGAACTTAAAGCTCTTGGTGCTCCTTGCTTCTAAAAGTATATCGAACTGATAAATCAATTTACACAGGTGTACAGGGTGATAGCTCTTCAGTGTGGCTCCAGGCTGCACGCAGGCGAGCTCTGTCTATAGGTACTGTGCAGTTCCCTGAACGCCAGTACTTGCTGGCAGAGTTTTTGATACCCTCACTGTGGCTTTAGTTGCCTGCCCTTCCACCTGACTTTCCTTTGATCCAGCTGAGTGATGTATTAAATGTCCTTAGAATAGCTTTTAGCTTAGGGAAGAGATCCCCCTTTTTCCTCCTGGGGAAAAACCGAGAGGAAAGGTTGCCTTTTCCTCCTGCCTCCCTTATTCTTCCCCTCCCACCCCCACGAGGCACAGATAGCTTCATTAATAATTATCTTGCAGAAAAGTGGCATATAAATATTTTCCATTTTGGAATTGTTTCTGTACTAGCTTTATCCAAAACCTCTGGAATTTTGGTAACCCAGGTTAGCCTTTGCTCTGTAATGCGTCCAGTTTGCGGAGCAGTAGCTGCAGGCACCACAGGTTGTTACTGCGAGTCCTGTTTTGGAAAACTGAGAAGGCTTGTTTGACTGGAATCTGTTAAATTGGACTTAATTATCATGGGGTTTATCTTGTTCAGTCAGTTGCTTCCAAAGTTTTCAATTCCATGTGGTTATGGTGTCACTTGTCTGTAGCTGCAGTATTACTGGTCGCCTTCTCTAAAAAGGCTGCCTTGGAGTTAAGTGGTTTAATGATTTTGGCCAACTCATTAACGGTGTCACTTTTGGAAGCAGGAAGTAGGATATTGCTTTTGTGAGATGCTAATCTATTAAAAGCAATATGCTTGTATTAATTTATCCCTTGGGATTCTTTGTAGCCCATGTTTGCATCTTCAGTCAGCATAAAATCTTCTTCAGCCAAGTCAGAACACTGTCCTGTTCCTGAATTTCTGTCATCATCTTTCAAGAAGAATCTCAGGATAAGTTGAAATTAGGCTTAAAAGATTTGACAATCACTGCTGCCCCAGGCAGGGCTGTTGGGAGTGTCGTGTCATGTGCAATTTGATGTTACTTGAGGATTCAGCCCTTCTTTGCTGCAGTTTGACTTGTCACAAAGCGTTGGCTACTTCTGCCTCTTCGTTACTAGGACTATATTTACATAAAGTCCTGCTGATTTGTACTTCTTTGCTCATATTTGAACACTTTGCTGTTCAGGGTTAATATCTGCAAAGCCTTGCTTTTCAGAAAATGCTGTTTATAGTAAGTGCTCTTTGGTAAGTTAAATCACTCTATAATTATCCCAGACACTGGAATTAAATAGGCCATTAATCTTCAGTCATGAAAAAATGAAGGGGTCTGTGTTCTTATGTCACCCAGCTCTGTCTGCAAAGTGACTTGTATTGGTGGTGAAGTTGGTGATTAACGACAAAAAAAAAGTTCAAAAAGTCTGGAAACAACTAGATGGAAAGGAGTGATTGTTGTAATAAACAGTTTTTGCAATGACATGTAATATTAGGATTTATTTGTTAGGGAAGGCCAAGCTACAAACTTGTGTTCAAGATCTTATCTTAGTTACTGGGATTGTGGGTTAAGCACATTAATAGATTTTAAAAAGTGATCTTGGCTGGTTTAAGAAATCAGCACTTAGATTATCGTTTGCAAACCGTTGTTCAGCACGGAGATCTAAACTCTCTGAAGCTGCTGAGAAGCTTCTGTGGAGGCAGTGCTGATGCGCTGGGCCTGCCTGTTAAAGCCTCCCTGTGTTCTGTCATGCCAGGCGTGTTTCTCTGGTTGGTTCTGAGCCACTTGCCACAGGTCTTCCTGTCCTGCAGAGCTCCAGAGCTGAACCCAGGGTCTGCTTGCTCCATCTTTGAAGGTGGGCTTCATGATTCCCTCCAAGAGGCTTGGCTTGGCCTCCGGTCTTGCAAACACGCTTGTGTTCCAAGCAGTGTCTTGTTGCCACTGCTGTTTAGGGAAGAAAGAACAGAGATTCTTGTCTCTGACATTCTGCTCGTTTCCACTTTTTGACAGCAGTCGCATGTACAAGTTCTTATTCCTGACTTGCAGCTGAGGCTCTGGATGCATTGTGGATTTGTTGGCCTTGACTGTGCATGGGAAGAGTTTCCCCCTAGTGCTGTCCCTGCTGAATCTACCTAGTCTGTGTTGTGTAGGGCATAACCCTCACCTTTGATATGGCTTCTTTATGGCCGTATGCAGGCTGCTGCTGGGTGTATAGGCTTGGTGGCCTCTCTGTCAGTCTCATCTGATTCCTGCATATTGCCTTCCTCCATGCCTAGGATCTTAAAACCATTACTCTGCTTGACTATCTAATCTGGGAAAGCCTATAATCATGTTCTGCTGTTGTAATACTACCTAAGCACAGCTTGTCTGCCAACTTCACCTCTGCAAATCATCTCTTGGCAATCTTTAATGCTGTCTTGATTTTTTTATTGGTTTGCTGATATTTTGGAGGTGATACCTGGAAAAATTTGGTATTTAGTACATCTAGGCATCTCACCACTTCAGGTATGTTCTGTACTGCATATCTGTAGTTGACCAATGTATGTGTTGTCCATATCACAGGTGCTCTTCCTATGTGTGTAAGCTTGCAACACTGGAGCTAGATGCTATTACAAGTTTTGTCTAAAATGTGTTATTTTGTGCACTTGCTTTATTTTCATCTAGGAAAACTTTCAATGCTTTTTTTTTTTCCTCTCAAGCTGTGTAGGGAACATGGACCATCTTTACTCTTCATGAAACCTTATCCTTTTCAGGTCCCTATAGTTAAGGAGCAATTGCCCTCAGCAAGGTGAAGGTGGGTATTTACTAGTGGATTGCTGCTGTTCTTGCCTTGCAAGCTTTTCCTAAATGGAAGGAATTCCTTTCAAGTCTTGTGGTATGGATACATCCTTAATGTCACTGCTTCACAGTGTAAAAGTGTCTCAAACCACAGGCCTCCTATGTAGTGCATGTGTTCAGGAATTATTGCAGGTGAATATTATGAAATTGAACTGTGTCTGGGTGTTGTCTTGAACTGTACTAATGTAATGGGCTGATCTGATGCCAGGGGCTAATAGCCAGTTCTGCAGCTGGCGGGGGTTGGTGGCCCGAGGCTGCTGGCTGCCTTGGGGCATTGGCACTGGCAGGACCTGCCTCCGAGCACAGCAGAGATTTGTGGAGCTCGTAGGGAGCCTCTCAGTGCCTCAGTGCTGGCATCGAGAGCTGCAGGATTGCTGCTTTCAGTGCACACGCTCGTGGCATGAACTGCATGAACTTGGCCAATGGCTTGGGGTGCTCACTGAGCGCTTTGCAGAGTGTTGGTGTCCCCACAGTTTCTTCATCCTTTGTAGCTCCTTCTTATTCTAACACTGTATGGCACAAACTTTGTGGACTAGAATGTTTTCTCAGTATATCTGTAAAGGCTTTTGGTCCTGCACTTTACCAATGTATGCTGCAAGTGGTAGGAGTTAACCTTGATTTGCTTTTTTAAGCCACAAGCTATCCCAGTTGCTTTTGATAGATTGACATGTTCTTTCCTTTATCTGCTTATCCTGAGCTTACTTGATGTTTTGTGTGCCATGGATTCGATGTGAAGCTGTCTTGCTCCTCATAAAGTCTAATCCAAAGTCAGATGCCATACAGCAAGCCTCTTGTCCTGAGTTTCCTGTAGGCCTAACAGTGGTTGTATTGTGCCTAAGTCACATTTGGCCATGCCTTCCTGTTTTAATACTGCTGTATCTCAACACTAAAGATGTTACTAAATCCGATTCCAAATTTCAGCTGGCTGGAACTGGTGTTTCATTTAACAGCTTAATTGCAAAGTGAGAACTGACTAGCAGTTGTGCTCAGCTCCCTGGATGAGGAATCATCTAGGATTGCTGGACATTCTGAAAGTCTTGCTAGAAGCTGCCACTAGTGAGAAATGTACAGCAGCTTTAGCCTTGCTGTGCCCTCTGAAGAGGGCCGACTTCAACATGCTCCAGACCTGCTGGCGAAGAGTGTGGCCAAGGGTCTGCGGGCACTGGAGCGGGCGGCCCGTGCTTGTACCTCCAGCGTGCCCTGCCTGAGCGTTGTCTTCTAAATATAGCTCCTTGGTGGGCATTTTTTCTAATGGGCTATTTTTGGCCCTAAATAAGGGGTGGGGAAAGCTTTGTCTCAAGAGCACACGGTCACAGGCCTTCATGCTTCCAGGTGTTCAGCTTTCTCCCTGAGATGATACCTGAGCTGTGGTGGACTTGGCGATCGGAGTTTTTGATGTGTTAACTATGATGGGTGCGTGTCACTGATAAAAGGAGCCTGGTTCTGTAGAGGTCATTCCATAGTATTCACGTAAGTTATATTTAGAGCTTGTTTATAACAGATTCGTGTCAAAGTAAAGCTACTGTTACATGCTGCTTGCGTCGTTATAAACAGCGCGGTGAACGCCAGCTTCCTGTGTGGGGGCAGCCAGAACTTTGTTCTTCAAAAAAGGTGGGGGAGGAAAGGGTTTAAGGAAAAATCAGTTGCCATCTCTTATTGATAGCCAACCAGGAGCTTCATATGAATCTCTTAACGCTTTTCAGACTTAAATATAGCCAGGTCCTGGAGAGCAGGAGGGGTGTCAGTCTGTTGGACTAACTGTTGTCTGCATACAGCAAAAAGTGATTTACAAACCCCCTTAAAAAGTGACCTTCTAGCTCCTTGCCTCATCTTCTCCCTTATTCCCCTCTCTCCCCAGTTAAATGGATATATAGTCTGGGTAAGCACTTCAGTGTAAAGGGACACTTTTTTTTTTCTTTTTTGAATGAAACAGTGCAGCTCTGTACAAAGGTGCAGGTTATCACATCTTCTATGTTCATGGCCTTTGGGTGCACCCGGAGGCCGTTGCTTGTCTGTTTGGTTTGGACCTTTTGTTTGTTTAGGGAATCACCGTTGTAGACAAATTTTAAATGGAAAATTCCAGCTTTTTTTTTTTTTTTTTTTTTTTTTTTTTTTGCTTTGAAATATTATTAGGTAATTGAGTAATCATGTAACCTATGAAGAAGGGGGAAGCAGCAACACAGTGCTGGTTCATTCCATTTCTAGCTGCTTGGAATTTGTTTCTTAAACATAGTGTGAGGTCAGTGCTCCCCCACCCCTCCAAGCTCTTAGATAGAGTTTCTTATTATCACAGGAAAATATGTAATATTTGCTTTATTTTTACTTGTAGGTATTCATGGAAAATGCTGGTTATTACTGTTTGGTATCTGTTTTTTGATGTAGGGTGACAAAAAGAAAATGTGCCTGTGAAATGACTCAAAACCTTTTTACTTTATTGATATGAAGCATTAGTAATCTAAGATGCTTAAAATGCTCAGGCGCCAGAAAAAAAATGCCATGTAACATGCTGGTATCCATACTTAGTCACTGAAATGCTCAAGAATGTTCCAGCCAATTTTCTGTGCTCTTCGATTCTTCCAGAAATCACTTTTAGAAAATGGCCTTTGTATTCAAGATACTGACCAGGAAACAACTTTAATCTCTCCGAATGGCTGCTTTTCTATAAACTAGTAACTTTGAGGTTAATGTTTAAATACTTAAACGGATTTGGCATATTGCCTCTTAAGCGGGACAGCATGTGCTTAATGCTGAGAATCAAACAGTTCCCTGGGTAGCCAAAAAAATCTTGTTCAACAGTGCAATGACCTGGTAACTTCAAAGACTGGAATTAAAGGCTAATCCTGGAAGAGGACATCCTAAAGGAGGACTATTTTGGTGGGATGTTTATTTTTATTAGTTGAAGGGAATGAAACTTTTACAGATAGCTTCAGTACTTCCCAGATGAAATAGGCCTATGGGCAGCTGCTCCTAAATCCTGCATGGACCAGCCAGTGCAGACTCTAGAAAAACAATTTGAAAAGATAAAGATCTCTATGGAGTTTTTAACTTGTTGAAAAATGGTTAATTTGCTTATTTCAAATAATTTTAATTTTGGTTTAGTTTTGGCTCTCATTGTCTGGAGTGGAAGGCCGAAGCTAGCTAACAGTTTGAGTGTCAAGTTTAAACTTGGGAATCTAGATATTCAGGACTTGAAGTGGAAAACGAAGAAAACAAAAGCTGAAATTGTTCAAGCTTCTAATTTCTTTACCCAAATCCAGAGGACAGTGTTGCCTATCCCTGGAAAAGACAAGTGGGAGCTTTGACCCTGGGCCTGCATCTCTCATTCCGCCTGGCTCTGACCTCACGCTGACCAGGATGGCCGCTAAAAGCGTCGCTCTCGGGGGAGCTTTTCCTGGCTGCTGTACAGATGATGCAAACCCAGGGTTTGTGCCAAGTTTGCCAGTTATCCTCTTAGTGGCGTGGTAGTGTTTGTGCTGCGTTGGTGTTAGGCTGTATGTTCCCTGTGCTTCAGGGAATGATGCAGTGCCCAAGGAGGGCTGCGATAAGGCTGGCTTTGCTTTTTTTTTTTTTTTTTTTTTTTTTTGTCTTGCTTTATACGTAGCAATTTCCATGTTCAAGTCTGTGATTTTTATCATTGTGCTTAGAAGATGTGAAACCTGATGCTGAAAGAACACTAAGGGGAAAAATATCTATAACTGTCGTAACTCCAAGCCTCTAAAATAAATATTAAGCTTGCTGTGACTTCCCTGATAACTGGTAGTTTGTTTAACTCTGATTCAATTGTATGGTATTTGTATTCAAGCACAGAAGTGAAATACGCTCTGGGCTACTGTTAGAGTCAATTACTTGAGCTTATCCTTGCTTATGCTAAAGAAAGGAAAGATACTGCAAATGGTCAGCTCAGAACTAACCCATGGCATATTATAATGTGAATTATGGGGTCTGAAAGGGTGGTGTCTAAGCCAAGGGATACAAAGACTACCCAGTGCCAAAAAGCATGTTCGTGCAGACAGCGTGACTGCTAAAACTATGAAAGTAATAGAGAAGAAAGTATTTCATAATACCCATGTGAGCAATTGAGGAGGGAGGGGGGCATATCATTGAATTGATTTGGGAGTTGTTTTACAAATGAAATAAACATCTACTTAAATAGCTCTTGCTTCTTGTCTCGCCCCCTGAGAAGTATAACTTACGAGCACTATTTTAACTATTCTTTGGTCAAAAGATGTGCAGTTGACATTGAGGTTCAAGGCATAAAAGTTTTTAAAAGCTTTAATTAATTAAGAATTGCTTGAAGTGTACTCTGTACTTGCACAGATTTTAGAAATAGTATATGAAAACTGAGATTGCGCTTGATCATATGCAGTGTTTAAGTGCACTGCAATATCAGTCCATTATTTTCCTTTTAGAACAGTCTCCTTGCAGAAAGCCAGTGCTATTGGCGCAAATTGTTTGAATGGATCCAGTGATATTTTTTCCTCTTCTGATGACTGTTGCCAAACAAAAATGGTACCTTATGAAACTTGTGCAAATAGATTGAATAATGACCTGAAAAGGTATTCATCTGTAATAGCTGCTAATGACTCCCTGGGAGGAGTGTGGTGGAAAGAAATGCTTTGAATCTAAAAGTTCAAAAGGAATCGTAAAAACACAGCAGCTAGGGAACTGTTGTGAGGCAATGAGGGATCCGTTGTCCCATGCCAAGGGTGGCCAAGGTGCTGCTGACAGGAGTCTTTACAAATAAATTAATGATGTTGCAGGGCAGGCGAACAGGCTTTTGATTGACCAGGCCGTCTCTTCAGCTTGTACCCTGGCATTACAGAGGAAGAGACAAGATCTGAATACAGAAAGAAATTGAAATTTACTATAGATTATTTCAGATTGGGTAATAAAATTATATTCTGGTTTTGGCCTAGAACCAGGGCACTAAATAGCTCAGACAGTTAACTTCTGCACAGCTTCTCCAGGCACAGAGGGAGACTTGGGTTGGTAACTGCAGTTTAGCATGTTGAGGCACTTTAACACTGGGGAGTTGACTGTAGAGAATCATGTTGTCTAGGGACATGGGCTAGCTCAGAGTTCATGTTCCCAGGGAGAGCATTTCTCCAGCATCTCTGAAAGGCTATTTTGGTAGGGTATTTTCACATATTGCCCTGTAGGAGAGGGTGAGTAGTTCAGTTGTCTTTTAAAGAAGATTCCTTGTCTGTTCTCATCTATAATAGAAGCTAGTTGCATCATCTCTTTTAATGCTTTAATATCCCTGGGATAGTACATCTTTTGCATACTAAACCTTGGGTTGTAACATCTTACATGAGGAAGCCACCTATGGCAGCTTCTGCTTACTGTATTTTTGATGCTTTAAGCTGAAATCACAACAAACTCAAATTCTATCTGTATTATGTTTGAAATATTGGTATCTAGATGGAATTTATTAATTGCACCTACTTGTTGACATAGTTAGCTGACTATCTAACATAATTAATTTTTAAGTTACCTTGCTGTTAAATGTTACTTGAGCTGTTAAATGACTCTAAGATGACTAGGTGGGTTTGGGGCTTGGGTTGTCATGCCAGTGAAGATTTTAGAAGTCCACAGCATTAGAGAAAGTAAACTAAAATACTTCTAAGAGTTCCAGTTCTTCGATACAGTTCTGTTCCTTGCAGCTTGAAAAAGGGATTGAATTGAATGAATGAAATGGTCTAAAAGCAGCTGCTTCTCGTTCAGACAGAGCAATTCCTCTGGAGTGTTTGATTCTGCAACTCTAACCCTGTCTGCTCAAAGCCAGTGCTGTGCCTGGTATTAAAACACTAGCAGTGAGCACATGGTGCTTGAATGTCTTAATTTGAATGATGATGAATATGTTACAGTGGTGTTTTTAATGTAGTTGTCATAATTTCAAATTTAAATTGACTTTGTTAAAATATATTTGTTTATATTTATTTCAATTCTTACATACCCTGAGGAAAGAAATACTTTCAGTTTCTGAAAGTAACTGTAACACTGCTTTGCATAGCTTGTGTGACTTAACTTTTTGTTTAGTTCTCCTGCAATGCTGAATTAATTGAAAAGGCTACAGCAATAGGTGTAATAGCATATTATCCTCTTCTAAGGTAAATGTATGATGTGGTTAAGCTGGGCAGAGGCAAGTCTGCAGCCCAGCTTTCTGGAAGTGTAATCTGCTTTCCTTGCCTGTAGCAGACAGGAATAGGAGACTGTGGTTTATGTTGCCTTAAAAAGGTGAGGGAGAGCTGTCAGTTCTGCTAGAGCAGAGATGAATAATTATACGGCATGTTGCAATGTGACTTTTCTTTTAACAACTCTTCTTTCCTTAGGCTTTCTGAAGGCAGAGTTGATCCATGCTCCTCTGCAGGCTTCCTTAATATAAAGTTGTCTTCTAGAGTAGCCATTTGTCCTAACTTACAAAGCCTGGTGAAAGGGAAAAAACCCACCTGCAGGCCTGGGTTCCTGAGGCTGGGAGCACCAGCCTCCAGCCAGGTGCAGTGTTTCCCATGCCTGTGCAGCCTGCTGTGGGTGCTGAGTGTCTCCCTCCCTTTGCAGCCTTGGGTGCAAACCTCGTGGGCACAGCTGTGCCTGTGCAGTAGGTCTGTGTCCTGTTCCATGTGTGAAGTATGGTGGTCTGCAGATTTTGGAAAATACTGCCTTGTGTTTTTAAGCATTTAAGCTGAACAGTCATTAAACTTTTCTCAGGAAGAGCAGGCTTAATTTTACGTTTCTAAAGGGAATTTTTTGACCTTTGGAATTCCCAGGTTGAAGGGTGCGCTTGCCCTCCTGCTCCTCCAGCCGCCCCTCATGGGGCTTCCTGGTCTCCTGGCAGAGCCGCTCTCTACAGGTCACTAAGTAACAGACTGGGGAGTTGAACGAGTCCAGCCTCCTTGCATGCCAGACCTGGACGGGCAAACCAGTTTCTCGCTCGGAACAGAGCTTGTCTCCTGCTGTAAATAAGGTATGAAGTTGCAGAAAATGCCTCTCTGCAAACTCTCTGTATCATCTCTCAAATCCGTGAAGTGCCTGACAAATTTTCGTTGCACTGCATAGCCAGCGTGCAGGGAGCTTTGGATGAGCTCTTGGCAGATTGTGCATTGGACTAAGGAAAATTCCCTAGCCTGGAAAACAAGGCAGTGAGCTGAGCCTGTTACTGCTGCGTGGCTGAGTTGAGCTTTGAAAGCTGAAATGTCATGAGAGAAATCTTGCTCTGGTATTGAGGGTTTTTCCCTTAATTTTACTCACTGCGTGTGTGTGCCATGGAGCAGGGCTTTTGAAGACTGATCTGACTCACTCTCATTTCATCTCTCTCAAAAGGCCTGTCTTTTGATGACTGCGGTTTAGCAGTTTGTGGTGCTTCTTTCCCCTATGTCTTTCAGCATAAGAGGCTACTTTGCTTTGATTCAGCATTTATAGAATAATGCATTTCTTACTACTTTGACTCTTGCTGCTTAGTGGACAATAAGACTACTTGTTTCTGAAGTTACCTGCCAAATCATAGCCCCAAGTAAACCTTTTAGTTCAGACCATTATATAAAGGCAGATCATCTTTGGAAGGGAGGTTTGGTAACTCATATAGAATGATAACCATGTATTGTCATTCATTTAATGTTCCCTGGTGTTTTAAATTTAACATCTAAAACAGAAGTATTAGTGGCTTCCACAACTAATGCTAAAAACATGCCAGGCTGAGGGAGAAATGCCAAAAAAAATCCTGCAAGTAGTTTCCATATGGTGCTGACACACTATTTCCTGGAAGCTTGGTTGACACGCTGGCAAAACTAGTATAATATGCCATTTTCTATTAAAGTTTGCGAAGAGCAATCAAGTTGCAGTTCTTAAAATGGGGAATCTGGGATTTTAATGGGGCTTGGAGACTTTTTTGTGTTCGCAGTAACCTGGAGTGTGATCATCCAAGCAGATCCGAGGCAGCTCTTGAGCGCAGCCGTCTTGGTCTGTTGAAGCAGGGAAGTTAATTCAGGCCTGTAGATTACAAAGGTCTCCCAGAAGGAAACTGGGCGATCAGCACAGAGATAACTTTAACAGGGTGGAGATACAGTATCAGAGCTGGAAGATAATCGTGGAATGGACTGCAGTGACTCATGGCTGCATTCAGAGCATCTGAATGATGCTCGCATGAGCCTGTGAGCTTTGCTGGAAAGGAGTATCACAAGAGGATGCACTGGTGGGTGGTTTACTTGTGCCTTCTCCCCTTTCCCCTGCCTTGTGTTAGTTTGCATGTGGCATTTCTAGTTTAGGGTGGGGATGATTAAGCTAATAAGCAGTAGCTTGTGGAAGGAAGATCCACTTGGATAAAATAGAAGAAATGCCATAATAAATGAGAACAAGTTAGGGGAGAGACTTAGGGGGTGGCAGAGATTGAGCAGAGGTGGCAAGAGCACAGGGCAAACTGGTAACTGTTTAAAGCCTCTAACTTAGTACCATTCTCCACTGGTGATGTGGGGACTAGGGTCAAGCAACTCAGGAGCCTTGGCTTCAGCTTGGATTTTGGCTTTAGTCCGTGTTTTTTGCCTTTCTTCACAAAGCAGGAATACAGGAGGGAAGGACTGGATGTGGCAGTCATGGATCTGTGTGCCGGTCTCTTATCTAAGACATTAATTGTTTGTAAAGAAATCCTGCAAGTAGCTTTTGAAGGTTTGTAGTGTATCAGTAATCTCTTAGATTTCATTTATAATGAAAACAAACAAAAATTGCTATATCCTGTAAGTGAAGAGAGGAAAACATTGTCACAACTGACTTTGCTACTGTTTTTATTACTTTGGAAACTGGTCCTTTCGTAAGCACACAGGATGAGGAGGTTGCAAGGCAGGTTAGGGGCCTGGTGGTTGAGGACCACTGACTTCCTTTCCCTTACAATGATCCAGAGGATGAGCACAGGCTGCAAAATGATCACAATGCTGACTGTTGCATGGGAATGGGCTTTCACTCATCTTAATAAAAAAATGCAGGTGAATGATCCTTTCCCAACATGTCCTTTTCCAAGAGCTCCTTCTGTTGACCAGGCTGCCTGTGCCAAGGCATTCACGTATTTGAGAAAGTGCCTGGGTATGTCCTACAGGCTTGACCCTGGCTTTCCTGTAAAAGCTGGGCCTGTGCTTTACTAGGTGTTAGTTGGTCAAAGCAGTTTGCTTGGATTGGCATCAATGCAGGTGTTAAGTGTTGTGTGTGTTTTTTTTTTTTTTTTTTCTCCCCTCTCTCCTGCATAAGAAGTTGTTGTTGTTGCGCACACACACACACTTAACCAATATCTGAAGGCGTCTAAACTGCTCCTTTCAGAAGGAGCTGGTGCCTGGTATCTCTGTGTATATATTCTTTCTAAATAACTGTGACAGCACTGACATCTTGTTTCTTTCTGGACCTGGTAGGTATTAAGCAGAAAGGAGTCTTGTGACTCTTGCCTCCTAGACTGTTTTTCTTTTCTTTCCTCCCTTCTAGTGTTCTAAAAGTCATCTATTCAGTTCACCCTGGGCAACTGTAATTTGTGTATCTTTCCTCAGAAAGTATCTTAACTTTTCTTCCTGTGTTGACTTCACTAAGACTTTAGCCAATGCTTAGCATGCAACTGAAGAAACTACTTGGTGAGCTAATTTGTAGATGACTGTTGTTTATCCAGGGCTGGAAGAGTAAAATGGGACAGTATAAACCAGCCAGCTTGACTGGGTAGGATTTGGACATGGCAATTCTCCCTTCTGCCCCCGGCACTGTGTTTTCAGACATCCGTAGCTTTTCTAAGGGAGTGGGTTGGTGAAATTGCTGTGGTTTGTTCTTGTGGGAAAGGCTGGTGTAACAGCCTGCAGGAAAGATTGTTGGTGATTTTTCCCTGTCCTGGTGATGCTCCAATTCTTACAGCCATCATGGCTACTCAGAGTGAGCAGTTTTGCTGCTCTTGCATCTCTTCAGCTGCAGAAGCTGCTGAGGTGGCTGCTTGGGTGGCACAGGAGCTGGCAGCTTTGCAGGAGCGCAGCTGGCTCGGGCATCGTGGGGCAGAGCTGGGGTGGTAGGATGGGGCTACCGCGTCCTGGTGGCTTCTGCAGCTTGAGCTGGAGAGAGGTCTGGTGAGGAGACCCCTCTGGAGGAATGTTCTCTAAGCAGGGATTCGATTTCCCCTCCCATACTGAATATTTTGAATGAGTTGAGGTTGGTTCAGGTTTTCTTCCATATGCAGGGGCCACTGGCTGAGCACATTAGTCTAAATAAGCATGCCAGGATTGTGTGGCATCCTGTGTGCAGTCTGCTTGGGGGAAATAAGTGAATCACCCTGAGGGGTGGTAGGATGGAGATGAACAAACTGGGTGTTAAACTAATGCACCAAGATGATGGCTGAGCAGGAGAAGGCAGGGATGGTTGCAGTGCTTCCTGCCTTAGCAGAGATCTTCTAGCTGAAACTGAAACATGGTCTTCAATTTGAGAGTAAAGCAAATGGTCACATATCAGCAAGTGTAAGGCTTTTGATGGACTTTGTGGGAAAGTCTCCATCTGTTGAAAGTTAAAAGCATTCTAGGACAGGATCCTGAATACTTTGTGTCTGCTTGGGCTGGGTTTGATTTGTGTTATTACCTAGGATGTGAAATTACAGAGTCTCTCTGTTGTATATGAAATTATTGGTTTGTGTACTTAAGCTCACGTTTAGGGATAAGTACACTTCACCCATGGCATTTGTTTCCTAGCTGGCAGCTTATAATTTGAAGTGTGGATAGGAACAAGCAGAAAAACCCATACCCGCAGTCCTGATCCAGACTTGGAAGTCAGACCTGTGTGTGCGAGTACAGAGCCTGCTGAGGGGAGCTACAAACTGTCTTTGGTGCAATCCTTAAAGGTGAGAGAGAAAGGGATAAGTTTGAAATCCCTTAGGAACTGGGAGCTTGAACAGGCAGTTTATCATGCCTCTGATTTGGGGGAGGGTGTGAATTCTGTGCAGCTTCAAATCTGCTTAGAATCTCCTGACCTAGGAGTTACTTCTGCTATTCTTCACAGCTGGCATTTTCTGTAATACAGTGATTTTTGCAGAAAATGGTTGCAGGACTCAAACTGGATTGTATGGATCTCTTTACAAGTTGATTCAAATTTTTTTTTCTAAACAGGTTTTAATGATGTGGAAGACTTGTCTGACACATGGAATTAAACTTATTGGACTTGTATATACTCACTGTTATTCTCACTGTACTCAGAAGCTGTGTCTGTCATGCGTTTTTTTGAGAATTGAATTTTTCTCCCTTCTGCTTTAAGAGTCATCAGAGATTACCTCTAATTTTAGCAATTTAAAGCCCCTTTAGTGTAGCCAGTGAAGTACCGTAGCCAACAGAGAATGATACAGAAGATGAACAGAACTATTTTGATTTCTTGATAACTGTAGGCAGATTGAATCTTGGTCTTGTTCATAGAGATTTTCTTCATCACATGGCTGTAAGCCCTCCTTGGTTATGGCATAGCTAATTTTGACTGGTAACTTCTTTGTAGACACAAGAAGCGGAGCCTAGGGAAGTCATTGCACCCAGTGAATTCCCAAGTCTGTTCTGACAGATTGCTATTCCTCAGTGTTTTCAGAAAACTTCTGAGCAATTGCAGATCCAGCCAGCAAATGGTCTATATTAGTTTGCAGCTCAGAAAGCTTGGGCATAGACTGAATTTCTAGAAGAAAATCAAGTGATTGAATTCCAGATGCAAATCCCTTCAAGTACCTTTGCAAGGCAATTTTCTCTTGAGAATGTTCCTAATGCAGCATTAATTGCTTGCAGTTGACATTGGTGAGGGCTATACTACCCAAATTACTCATGAAAATGCCTCTGGTATGTTTAACTTGGCTCACAGAAAACAGAACCCCAGTGGTATATTGGAAGGAAAAACATCAAGGCAAAAAGAGCTGCCTTTTCTAGGGACCACCCCCAGGATCTTGGGACAAAGAGAAAGGCAGTCTGAAATAAAGAAAAGGGGAGGTGACATCTCTTATGGATTCACAGTGTACATTGGGTTAAGAGTGCAGTTAGCACAACTCTTCTCTCAAGTTTCAATCATTAGGACCATGTATTTTTCTCTCAAAACCATCTTCCTGACTATTTATTTGCTTTATTACTCAGCACTTCTCTAGCTAAGGGTATGTGCATATGGTTTGGGGTTTTCTATCTTGTGGGTTTCTTCCTGCCTAGGCAGATCTGCTCAATTAAGGACTCTATAAGTAGTCTGGGATTTCATTTATCAGAGTGCCTGCATCCTGACACAGTGCGTTTGGAGAACATGAGGATCTGTGTTTGCCTGCTGAGGGGTTTGGGGAACAAATCTAGAAATCACAGCATGGTTAACAGGTTTTGGAGAGCTGACTGGTAAATGAACCAATTCTGGAATGCAAGTTTGCGCTTACTGAGGTCGCTGGTCATCAATACAAGGCAGTGTTCAGTCATTAGGTTTCTAATAAAACAGTGAATCAAATCTTAAGCAATGTGTTTCATTAGTAGGAAAACTATTTGTGTTACTGAGTTTTAAAACCATGTCATCCTGGACTGAACTTAGCATAATCAACTTTTCTAAGAACTAAAGGCTCTTGGCTTACTAGTTATCAAAGATATTTTCTGGCAAGCTTTTCTTGCTCATGGAAAATGAGTGCAATATAAGATTACAGAGCTTTCTACAAAATCACAGCTTACCTTTGTATTTTTTTTGAAAGGCACTAATATTCAGAATGGCTATACCAGTAACAGAGCTGCCTACAGTTAGTAGTGCAGACTTACTTGCTAGTGTTGCAAGAAGAGTAGACCTCAACTAGGGAAAAAGAGGCAAAATACATTTAAATCAATAAGGTTTTGCAAGCCCTTTAATGCTTTTAGAAAAAGCGGACAGATCACTACCAGTCAGCTTTGTTCCAGAAATAGGGGCCTCCCAAGTTTACCTTGAGCCTTTAGGCTTCTCTTAAAAGAGCCTTTTTTCTTCAAGAATCTTCCTTCCTTATTTCTATGAAAATGTCATTCTGTGGGTAATCAAAATATTTGTCTAAATAAGAGGGTTTTTTGTTCTGTTTTGGTTTTGGTCACCTTAAGGTGAAAGACAAGTGGTGGAGTTGCTTATCCATGTTTTGATTTAACATGGGCTCTATGAGGTTATTTAAATACCTTAGTGAGCCCTGGGTAGGGGTTTTCCACTGCATTAGAGGGAAAAAATGCCCTGATAGTTTGGACTGGCTTCTGATATGGATGACAATACTATGACTTTTTGTCCTGCTAGGTGACTATTTCGCTCAGCAGCTACCAGATGGTGTTGGCACTTAGCTTCATTTGACTTGCAGAATTAAATAATGAAGATCTGTGACTAAAATACGCAGAGAAGTAAAAATTCTGTCTCTTTTGCCCTCTTAATGACGGATGTAGATTATCTTCTTGGAGGAAGGGCTTATGAAGAACAGCTTCTCAGAAGCTTGTACACAGTGAAACTGTATGCTCTTGTGTGGTGCTCTCTACAGCTTTAAGCAGAGGGAGCTTTAAGATTTGATCTTAAAAATATGTAAAGACATGATTAATCTTTGTTACCTGTTCCTGTGCATAAGTTGAGAGTTGTGATTATCTTGCCCACTAAGCTGGCTTTCTTTTTTTTGTAGTGATGTAGCACACCTTTTATCTTCAAGCTCTCTCCCAATTATTTTTCTACTGTGGATTTGTCTTAAAAACATGCACTTTTTTTAAAAAAAAAAACAGATTGTTGCTGATGAACAGTGGTTATAGGATTGACTATTGATAGTGTACTGGATCAGACAAGTGTCCTTCAAATCCTGGTCTTTCTGCTTATATGTAACCTGGGTCACCTATCAGGCCTTGACTTGATGAGCCTTGGAAGCCCAAGGGGTTAAGGGTGAGGTGGTCTGCGCTGCACACTGGGTAACCTGCAGGCCACACGTCCTACAGATTCCACAGAACGCAGCCATGAGGTGGCTGTAGGGTTAATATTAGGGTCATGCTGAAAAGACAGAGCTGATGGCCTCAAAAGCCACCCAGAGAAAGAGCAAGGCAGTTTTTGCCTGTTAATCGTGTTGTTATTGCCGGATGGTTTGTAGTTTTGGGGCTCTGGTGCCATAACTGTAGCTATACCAGCTTTATGGTATGGCTGTTTGTGGCACACGCGCGGAGCTTCCCCAGGGCCTGTGACACGCTCTAGTTGTGCTTTTCTGGTCAAGGGGGGATGCCAGCAGATGCTGAATGGAGCTCCCTGGGGAACACGGGGCATGGAGGAGGTGTTGGCTGTGACCCTTCTGCCATTGCCCGCTGCATCGGGTTAGTTGCTCTAAGCTGACAGGAAAGCCTGGGTTCTGGTCCAGGTGCAGCTCTAGTTCTAGCGTCCTTACCGAGATCTGCTTTATTTGTTTTTGGCTCGTGCAGGAAAGTGATGAATTGACTAAAGAGTTCAAAGGGGAGAACTATTTTGAGAGGTCAGCACTCTGATTAAACTTGGTGGAGGTTTGACTAAAATAGTAAGTAAAACATAGCCTACAACTATCATCAGTTGAGTGTGATGCTGAGCTTCAAGCAATTTGAGTCAAGGAAAGATATTAAAGTCTATTTGTGCCACTTACATTGTGATAAAGGCATTTAAATTCTTTGCTAGACGATAGCATCCTGGAGCAGTACCTGGGGGACTGACAGGCCAATTCCTACTTGATGCTACAGTATTAAGTTCTGCTGTTACCCTGTGCATGCAGGACATGCCACAGCAGTGCTGCAGTACTAGGGCTCAGCTGCAGCCTTTTCACGCAAGATAAGAGGAGCTTATTCTCTTCTCTCTGTCCAGGGAGCTGGGCAGGAGCTGAACACCTGGACTGATTCCAGGTCATGCAAGTGAGATGACCTTGTCCTACACATCTTCCAAGCAAACTGTACCTGTCCTTGCCTTTGTCCCTGTCACAGGCAGTAAAGGCAGGTTGCCAGCTGCCCTGAGCTGCTCTTCAGAGAGCACTGCTTGCACTGTGCTGCATTTTAGTGCTGCCTGAATCAAGCTGCTCTCTCAAAGAACTGTCCTGAAGTCTTTTGTGTTCTTGCAGTTTGTCTGCTATGGCTGTGCAGTG
The DNA here is from genome assembly GCF_059628265.1 of Tinamus guttatus. Taxonomy (NCBI): domain Eukaryota; kingdom Metazoa; phylum Chordata; class Aves; order Tinamiformes; family Tinamidae; genus Tinamus; species Tinamus guttatus. The sequence goes on from NW_028288747.1 coordinate 6,202,342, forward strand.
CTGTATTTTACTCTGCAGGGCTAGGAACTAGTCTATTACCTTCAGAGAGGTCCAAAACAAAAACATACAGAACATAGAAAAAGAAAATATAAAAGCAAAATCATGTAACAGAACTGATCTCACCATAAGAACCAGGTTGCTTTGAAGGGAACTAGGGTTTTTTTGGGTGTAAACACAATTGCTTTGACTTTCTCTTGGGAGAACAGCATTTTAGCTGTTGCCTACTTGCTCAGATGACAGTTAAGCAATACTGCAGGTGAAACAGTGATAAGGTTGAATTGATACTGTTGCTGGATACATAATTCAGTGCTGCAAAAATAACAGCCACCATACCTTTGACTTCTAGTCATAAGATTGGAGCAGGCTCTTATATTGTTGCCAAAAACCTTATTTCTTGTAATCAGCTGTAATCAGCAATCAAGTTGGGTTTTGCTCACTGCAAATAGTCACTAGGATTGCATGGAAAAATAAATGCACAGGAAGAACTGTACTGGACCACCTTTCTTTAATCAGCAAGTACAGTATCTTCAGAAATAAATTCTGCTGGGGTGCTGTTGCTGTGCAGAAGTGTAGTCCTGGCTAGATGGGAACTGTTCTTGACTGGTTCTGGCCTTGTCTGAATGAATGACCACTTCTGCACAGCAAGCATGGCTGAGTCCGCAAAAACCACGAGCTGATTAAACTTCTGACCTCGTTAAACTGAGAAACCCTAAGCATCCTGACTGCATCTTTTCATAGTGCAAAAGGATACCATGCCAAGGGTGTTACTTTCTCAGTCATTAGAGGCTGTGCTGGTGAATTTTTTTTCAGGTAAGTTAATGAAATTATAAATTGATTCCACAGAATAATCCTCTAGAGCTAAGCAACACTGCTGTGCTTCCTCTGCTCCGCTTCCCTATGGACTGTGCTGAGAGTTCTCCAAATGCTCTGCAAACTAGTTCAAACTTCATGACGGTGTTAAATATAGCCATAAGATGCCAGTTTTAAGTGAAGATCTTGTAAGGATATGAAACACGAGGGAGCAGGTGAGTCTTTTTGTGTCCTTAAGTACAGCGATCCTCTTGGTACCATTTGTGCTAGTCAACACTGATACTGCCCGTTGTATGTTGAGTAGTGGCCCACAGAGCTGGGGGCACAGATGCTTCATAAAGTAACTCAGTAATGTGAAAAGTTTTGAGGCAGCCTATAGGCTATAAGTAGCTTCAGTGTGTGCTGGCTAGCGTATTGTGGTACATCTGCTTGGCACTAAAACTTGATTGTAAAAGCAAATATTTAACACAGGAGTTCTTACAGTCCTCGTGATTGAAGCAATCTCTGCTCTGACTCGCCAAACAAATGACTAACTTGTGGCTCATAGGTAGGAAACGAGAGCTCCCCCCGCTTTCCTCCTGAGGTGTGACGGGTGTTTTGGCCATCACCTCTGCAGTAGGATGTGTTGGTTGGTGTTTCTGCTCTTGCAGAAATGTTTCTGCCATCTTGTGCTTGCTGGTTCTTGAAAACCTTATAAATCTCAGTCCAGAAGAGATTAGCAGCAGAGAAACTTTTTGCATGATTAAAAATCCATAGGTAGATTATCCAAGGCTATTTAAAAACAAACAAACAAAAAACCCCAAAACAATTTTAAAAAGCCCCTTTGGTGTGAAGCTGAGTTGTAATAACTCTTCTGCACTGACTCCACATGTGCATGCTTCTGTGTTAAATGTATAGAGCAGGTTAGGAGAACTGGCAGCTTGGCAAAAAGATGTAATGATAATTAGAAATATTAAGAGGACTGGTCTGTTGATTGGTCTGGAGGTTGTCACCTCCACTTTGAATATTTGAAGTTTGTTCAAGGAGGATGGCCAGCATGGGTGCTGATACCTGAAAACGCTTTAAGGACTGAGAAATGTAGCACTATTTTAATTTTTCGTGTTTAAATGTAACTCATCTGAAAATAGGGCAAAAAGCTACTGTGCCTTTTGAACATCTTGAAGTGAGTTCTTTATTGCAGAGGATTAGTGCACACAATTTAACACCCTGTAAACTCAGCTGCATAAAGAATGTTGTAAATAGGGTCTGCTATAGGATGGGAGATTTAAGGAAAGCTTTTATCTTTTGAAGACTGTCTCTTAAATTTATGATAGTCTTAAAGAGCACAAACCTTACTTGCTCAGCTTCTGAAGTTCTTCTTATTTGCTGTATATAAATGGCTATCCAACTTACCATGAATTCAGAAAGAATTTCTTCATAATCTATTACTACTTCTCCTTGTAAACCTTGAACACTTCAGGCTTGTAACAGAGGAATAATTGCTGTGAATCTTCTTGGCTGACAGTTTAAATTTGGATGTCTTGAAATTTCAATAAATGTTCTGGTGAGCACTATTTGCAATCCCTCTGCTTAAAGAATTCAAACACTGAAAAATATTGTTGGAGATGGATTTCAGATGGTCTGCCTTGTTTGTGGTCTGTCTTGTTTGTGCTCTGCTATTTAATCAAAATCTTTCCAAAAGATGAACTTGAACATTGACCTTCCTATCCATAGTCCTGGGTTATTGTCTTTATTTTTTTTTCCTAGTTTTGTCAGGTCAAAACAAAACCAGGGAGAAGGCTGATCCTTATTTGCACAAGAACATGTGTTTCTACTAAAAATGTCTGTTTTGATAATCATCAATTTCTAGGTTAAGATTTTCTTGGATTTTATTGCTGTTTTCTATTTAGCCAGGAGGTAATACTCGATATTTCTCTTATAAGTTCCTACATGCAAAGAGTAAACTCTGTCTTCATGGAGAAGCATGTATAACTTGTGTTTGATTGGGATTGTCAAATTAATGCTAACTAAGTTTATAATCGACCATGAGTGCAGTCATGTCTTGTACCATATTTTGAAAACCCACTGAGAAGTCTTCTGCTGTTTTTAGCAATCAGCATTGTCTGAATGACATGAAAAATGAATGCTTGGTGAAAGTGCAGCAGCGAGTATCAGGGTAAGTGAGATGCCTACTGGAATTCTGATGGGCACATTAAGGTAGATGATTTTGGTTGTATTTGATTGTGTGCTTAATCTCAAACAAATTTGCTTATTTGCTGTACCGTGCGAGCTGGTATTTGCCTGCACTGACGTGTGTACTTCTGTACTTCTATTTCATGAGTCTGCTCTCGGGGTTAGCTGTAAAACAAAGCTGGGGGGAAATGCAAATGAACTTCCTGGTCAAGGGAGCTTGAAATAACTTAGAGTTCAAGGTTAAAATTAATGATCTGATTACATTTGTATAAAAACATCTTCTGTGAGGATATTGCATCTGAAGGCTGTTGGGAATAGTTTGGAGCAAGTGCTCTAAGTCAACAGCTTTATTTTGTGGTAGTCGAACAAGGTAGGTAGTGTGTTGTATGGGCTCAGTATTGCTACCTTTTGCATAACCTCAGTATGTCTGATCTCTGAACCTGGCGGCTCAGTTGATTTCTTCTCTACTTCAGTGCCAAAATTTAACAGCTTGAAATTTATGTTCCTTGGTTTCCAATATGTGCACACTTGGACCTGAGCGTGTTGAAGCCTGTGTGACCTGCTGATGGTTTGTGCCTTTGGGACATCCTGCTCTTTCAACCCACCGTGTGTGATGGCTCGTGACCGTAACTTGTGCACATCTTCCCACAGCAGATGCCCCAGGGATTTTCATTTTTAAATGGTTTTAAGTAAAACATGCAAAATCCCCCAGAGTGGCAAAGGGACTTCTGTGTTATCTTTATAAAACCTTCACAGTACTAATACTGATATTTTCTTTTTAAGCAGTCATGTTGGCATATGAGCACTTCATGTGATTTGCTGTTCAGAGTATATTGTACTTGTAATGTTAGCAATGCCTGGAGAAAAGTTGCTTTAGGAGCTTACGTGGTCCTCTTCTATAACTGCTTGAAATAGCAACAGACTGCTCAGCATCTGAAACTAAGGCTGTGCAAGGAGCACTGAAATCATGATATTGTGCAGATTGAGTATTATACCTGAAATTGCCAGTTTTCTTCGTACCTTCTAATACAATATGCTTGTGTGACCTCGCATGAAGCGTGCCGAGGGGAGCCCTCATCACGGCAGAATTGAGTAGATCCTGGCCTGTGTGCTGCTTGCTCTGCTTTCAGAAGAATATGTTGAGAATATTGACTTCATTGACTGAGCTCTCAAATGAGGTCAGTTGAACTGGTTGTAGTGTAGCATGTTCACATATGAAATGTCTTAAAGGTATGTTCAGATACAGTTTAAATGGTTTTTGACTTGACTGACCATGGCAATCGTAGCAGCATAATAGTTTTCTGCTGAATTACAGACTCCGAAATGTTTGTCTAGTGTCAGTCTGCTCAGGTGGTGAGAGCACTTCTGGGCAGCCTTTCCGTGTCTGGGCACACCCTCTTCTTTCAGGCTTTTTTCTTCTGCTTCATACAGAGTGCACAAACATAGCTGGTGGGTTTGAATAAACACTGTGTGGGTGAAAGAGTTGAGTTCCAAATGGAGTACCAGGAAAAACGTAAATTATTGCTGTCTGCATTCTGACACTAATGTGAACTTGCACCATTGTACTAATTTGTAAGTCTGTGGCTTGAATTATTCATAGTAATTTATGCTTTAATTCCTATTTACCCAGTACTAAGCTAGTCACTATCAAGTTATTCCCTCTCCCTTTACAGATAAATAGAAATTACAGAACTTAAGGCATGCACAGAGGAGGGGTCACAGCTCTAGTATAGTTACCTTGGATTTGCGGTTAGAGGAAACCAAACACTTGACCTTTTAAAAAGAATCCACTTGCCAAATTCCTTTCTCTTTTTCCCCCCAAATGATGTCTCTGCTCTCTTAAGCTCTCATTATGTATAAACTATGGAGGAAGGGAGAGCTTAGGTCTCAGTAATAGGACTTGTTTGCCGTGTTGAGGCATTTGGAGCGTGCAGCGGAGGTCTGGCAAGGTGAGCTCTCCTGAGGGCACGAGGCAGCTGAGCCCCCTCGTGCAGCGCCGGGGGGATGCAAGGCCCGCTCATGCAAGGCCACGTCAATGCAGGGTTGTTAGTGTTCCGTTTAGCTGAACCACTTAGTCTCAGGAATGGGGAGGGAGTCTTCCTGGGAAGAGCAGCTGCTTTTCGGTATGTCTGCTGCCAGTGAACGCTATAGAGCAGGTACTGGTGGAGGTTAATCTTTCATTTCATCTGGTATTGCAAGGCTTGAATTGAAAGAGTCTAGCATCACCAGCAAATGGTTTCATAGCCTGATGAATAACATGAAGTGCTTCTTGCAAAATAAGAATGTCAGTATGTTAAGGGCTACTATTAATGAATCTACTGTGCACTTATATGCAAGGCGGTTAATCCTTAAAAGTACCTGTTTAACTGTTCTTTTGCAAGTCAATTTTTGACTCTAAATGTGACTGTAAAAACAATATTTAAAATGACTAGGTGGTCATGAAATTATTACTAAAGCGAGATGTTGCTTACAAATAGATGAATCACTAGGGATTCTTTTGCATGTTCTGGCTGTGTGAAAGTATTGAGCGAGCAGACTTTGATAGCTACATGTACACGCTTGTATATGTAGCTTTAATCCTTGCTTGTCCGTGTTTTTTATTTCTTTTTATTTTCCTAATACGTGGTCACAAAACAAACTTTATTCTCAGAGCTTCTCGAGCATTGATTGAGTAGCAGCATACTCTGTTGTCTGTAGTATGTCAAGTTTTGGCCTGATGAGCAATCCTGCACTGCAAGCCGCTACCATGTTGTCATGCTTCTTGCTCCTGCCGTCTCGCTCTTGGCATACTGGAGCTCCTTATTCTCAGTTGTGAGGGAGCTCTTGAAAGAAATAAGAATGCTATTTGGATCTGAACTACTGCTAAATCAAAATGAGATCCTTTTAACTTGATGTTGCCAGACTCAATGAGCGAATATATTCTGGTGTAGAGTCCCAACAAGTAGAAGCTAGTTTTAATGTGCCAGAACAGGAATGAAAGACAAGTTTGCAAATACTTTTTAGTAGCTGATTCTGTGGTTGACTTTTCAATCAATGGAAAATTACTCAGGGCAGGCTCTTGTCCTGCCTCCAGGGAAGACGTTTTGAAAGAACTCTGGAATCTTTGTTAATAACAGATTAAAATAAGGGTGCTAATATTGTTCCTGCCTCCATAGGTACTGACTTAGTGTCACCCACTAAAAGGAATCTAGCCCAGCCTTAAGAAACCAGCAGAATTGAAGCAGAGTCTTTCTAGTGCAGCTGTTTAAAGGATTAGCTTTGGTTTTCTTGGGAGTTGGAGGGAGGCAGGAATGTGTGATTGGGATGACTCGCTGCTTCCTTGTCCATGGTCTTTTTTACTGGGTGCTTAAATCTAGTTCCCCATAAAGAAAAAGCTGTGGACTAGAGGCATCTCCCTTCTGGTCCAGAGCAAACAAACAAAAACCTCCTGGGGTCCTTCTGGAATGGTCTATTTGCCTGAGTTGCATTTGTGTCCAAACTGTTAATAGACCATACAGCCTGTCTCGGAAACTTTTATACCTTTGCTGGCTTTGAAAAGCTTTGAATATAGTTGCTCAAGTCCTGTTTCCAGCTGAGGAAAATAAGAAGTTGAAGTTTTTGCTCAAATCTCAACAGGCGTGCTTTTGCTCTTAGGAACTTCCCATGCCATTGTGCTGGCTTTATTTTACCTTTTAGATAATGTTTTTTGATAAGTATGTATATTTTGCTCCCCTGCTGTGACTTTCATATTTGTTCCTCTACTTTGAGGATTTAATTCTCATGCGCGAGGGAGAAAGTCAAGAATTACTACTTGTCTTCTTGCAAACTAGTTATTACCCAATGTAGTCATTGGTGAATATTTGAAAATGTGATCCTGGTTCGACTAACCATTTTTCATTTCTTCTTCATTTTAGAACCTTTGAATATTCTGGGCAAGCATGAAAACAACTGTTTGAGTGTCTTGCAGGACAGTTGGTGTGTTCCAGGGAAAAGCTGTTTATTCTGCAAAGCTCAGAAGAATCTGCATTCTCTTGGATTTTAAATGAATATAAAATGAAAGTAGTTTAAAACTTATCCTCCAAAATGAATATTGAGAAGTCAGATGAAAAAGCAAAGAATGGCGTGAAGTCTTCATTACTTATAAGTGATGAAAACGGGAATAACTACGCATGTGGAAAAGCTCCACTTTGCCCAAAAAACTGTGCCACCAAGATGCAGACAGACCAAAATGTAATGACAGAGCATGACTATGATACCAATGCTGAGGATGAGTGTGACTTCAAAAGTATTCCTTTTAAAAAGCAATGTACTGAAGCACTTGATCTGCAGAAAGCTTCTGGTGAGTCGAACTGCCCAGGAGCTTTACTGGGAGATGCAGATGCCCTGTGCAGATCGTCAGCGGCTGACCAGACTTATGTGTGTGCTTTGAACTGTGACCTGGACGAAACACATTTGCTGAAAGATAACCTTGCTATGGCAAAAATGCAAAATCCAAGTATTGAGCAGTTGGTGCCTTACAATCAGACTGACTTTAACTGTATGTTGCCTCTTGCTGCTTCAGAGCAAAAGGCACAACCTGTGACAGAAGATGGGGTGCCCTGCCACGTGAGCACACTAGGTGCTACTGGTATGGGGGGGACATTGGGAACGGATCAAAGAGAAGACGTGTGTCTGAGGAAAACACTAATATCTTCTGGCAGTGAATATCCAAAAGAGGAATTTAATGCAGTTGGTCCAGCAAAAATGCCTTATTTCTCCTCTCTGCTAGTGGCTTCGCAAAGCCCACATACCCATTCAGAGCTTGAGGTGCTTTGTCTTAGCCCTGCAGATGTCAAACACTGTCCAGAAACCACTAATTGTATTGAAAAAGAACCACAGAAAATGGAAATACAGTCCACAAAACTAGCTGTTGGATGTATAGATCCTCCCAGGAAGGACTTCTTATCACCATGCATTAGTTCATGTGAAGATGAGCAAAAGAAATGCCCAGAGCGTATCCTTGAGCATGACAAAATGGGACATTCCACTGCTGAAACACAGAGGAGTAGACCTGTAAGCAAGGTACACCCCCTCCCAGTAAATACTATTGATGGAAAACAAGTATCAAAGAAAACAAGTGAATGTTTAACTAAAGAACAAAGTATTCCTGGAAATGCTGCTTTTGGTGATAGCAACAGCAGGTCTTTCATGACTGAGGCACAACTCTGCAGTAAACCAAAACCACAGAGGACAGTTAAACCTCAACTAAATTGTGACACAACTTTTGTGGTCTTCAGTCCTGTGGTTGGTGAAAGTAGTTCTGTGCTATATACTTCAACCCCTAAAGAGCAGTCAAAAAATGCAACTTTTTTCACTTCAGCTGTGGATGAGCTTGGAGACAAGCCTTCTAAACCGCTTTCCAGTGAAGTGCTTCTGGGAGAACGTGATAGGAAGCCTTCACTTAAAACTAGCCCAGGTCAAATAGCAGAAAAAGCAGTAGGCAGATCTTCTATTGTGCCAAAAATAACCAAGGCAAAGAAATCTGAGATAGTTAGTTTTCCCAAACCTAATTTCAAAAACGTTAAGCCAAAGGTTATGTCCAGACCTGTGCTACCCTCAAGAGAAAGTGTGTCATTAAAAGGATCTCTGCAATCCCCCCAACTCTCTACCGCCTCATCGTGTTCACCATTTGTTTCCCCGAGGCAATTGTCCCCTTCCATAAAAACGCTGAAAAAGAAAATAGATTTAGGAAAAGATAAAGTGGAGCTGCCTGTGAATAAGCCCCACAAGCTACATCTTAGCAAACATCTCTTTGCTAGCCAAGTTCTACATGCCGCAACTCATTCCAGAAACGCTTCCCACAAGGCTTCAAAGACACCTGCATTAAAGCAGAATCCGGAAGACCTTGGCAAAGCAAACTCTTCCAACTCGGCATGCTCTCTGGTTTCTGCCGCACTGACGTGTGCAGAGAGCTCCAAAGAGGTGCTCCATGATAAAATGGAAAGTTCAAGTGCTTTAATGCAGCCAAGTGCTCAAAGCCTCTGTCAGACTGGAGCTGAAAAAGAGCAGCATGACAACATGGGAGTTCTGGAAGCAGAAGTACTAAAGGATCGAGCAAACGAAACATTTGACTTGCACTCTGTTCCTTTGGTAAGTGCTTTAAATGTAATTATATGTTTGCATGTGTGGAAGAAATCTGCATTGCGCAGTGCTGTGAATGGAAATTGTGGAATGGAGTTTGTCTGCTAATGTAATTGTAGATTATTGATGCATTTGAAATGAAATTGTGCATTTCTGGGGGCCAGTGCCCTTTCAGTATAGGGAGAGAAGTATAGTTTTACTTGTTGGCTGAACATTTAGCCTAAACTGTAAGCACTCCAAGTACTACCTAATGTCTTCAGCTGTCATTTCATGGTATAGAGTTTTCTGTCAAGTCTTAACTCGGACAAAGCTGTCATAAGCTTTCAAGTACAAGCATGCAAGTCTTAACTTGGTCACCCTAGTAAAACTGTACAGCATAACTTGTTAAGATTTTTCTAAATATAATGCACTTTAATAGATACCAAGAATTTTAGCAGTATTGCAACTTCAAATGAAATTTAGAAATTCCTGGTTCCAGTAAAACATTTTAAAGCAAATTTAAAAATAAATAAATACTTTTTAACCTTGCTTACGGAAATGTTGCACATAGATTAACAATCCCAAGCAACGGGAAACCCCAAGGCCAGCAAGTTGGTCAAGGACTTTAGCTTTCTAACTGTGTGCTTTGAATAATTTGGGATTTTTATTAATCTATTTGAAGTAAAGATAAAGCTTGTTAAAATAGTCAGATGAGCCAAGAAGACTTTTTCATGAAGAAAGCATATACTTGTTTTGGGGCAGTCAGCCAGCTGCAAAGTGTGCGCTTCCTGGCCGCAAGGTATGTCTCCACTCATTGGTTGGGAAGTGTTTTGGGGCTAGTCAGCTACCTGTTAGGAGAAATGTCTTGCTTTCAAATGCTCTGAAAGAAGCTTGTAAGAGGAATGGTGGGAAAGAATGGAAAAGCTTTGAGATGGGTGGAAGAAATCAGAGAAGGCATCAGACGGATGCAGAGTTGGAGTCCTGAGGCTGTGTAGAGGCTTTCTGTTTGCTTGCTAGTTCAACAGTCTTACATTAAGGCAGTGAAATGGAGGCAGCTTGTATTATTAGTAAAACTGGTGTTGCCAAAGCCTTTGTCAGACTTTGTCTAGATAAAGCCCTGAAGCTTAGTAGGTGATGGAAACTATTTCAGAAGCAAATGCCCATTTTGGAAGCAGTGCCGAACAAATTGAGTTATGCCTAATGTTATTTATCAAAGAATTAAATGGGCATGAAAGCAAGGGCAGACCCTCTGCTTCTGGTATGTTTTAAAGGTTGGGTTCTTTCTCACCCCTTGCTTTTGGAAGTGAAGGTTGAAAGAAATGCTTTTAATTTGTTAGGTTGCCATGCCAGGATGGAAAACCCTGCTGTACTAATTGTGCTGTATGCGCTTGGAAAATCCATTAGGAAAAAAATCTCTAAAATGCTCTGCACTGTCATCAGATGGAATCCATGTAAGGTTATTCTCTTGTAAGTGTAAAGTGAATTTTGGAAAATGAAGAATGTATTCAAGTGTGAAGCGCATGCAAGATGACCAAATCATTGCCTGCCTGCTTGAGTGGCAGAAAAAAGGAAGGTGGTGGATGGTGCTTGTATGCCAGCCTTGGTAGGCCTAGCTTGGTACCATGAGTAGTTCTGCTTTAGTGCCTCTTTGAGTGGGAACAAGAATTCTGGGAAAAGGCAGGTGATGGATACATATAAACCAGTGATTCTTAAACCTCTGCTGGCACTGTGCCTGAATTTGTGTTGTCTATGCACCTGAACATGAAAGGGTTTTCCTGTTTCTGTGTTTCCAGTTTAAGACTTAGACCAGGAAGCTTATTACAGTAGCTGTGATATTTCAGATAATGTAACGTAACTAACAATTCCGCATGCTAACTTGTGTAGTTGGTTGGTAAATAATTCATCTTGATTAGGTACGTTCATGTAATCAAATGATTTAATTAAAGCTTTGGTGGGGAGAGGGGGCAGGGTGGGAACCCTGACCTGAAATGATAACGTGTGTAACCTCATCAGCATGTTTGTTGTTATCAGTGACTAGCTTCAAACTTTTATGTTGCTTAAGGCCATGTAAGAGATTGCTTTTGGAGTTTTCAACTACAGATAATACTGCTGACTGTTTCCTTTGGACCATGTGACAGCAGATGGCTAAACATGTCCCTCTTCTGCATGATCAGTATTTTATTGCAGATACCAGAAAGTGTGTTTTTGTTTATTGGCAGACACCTTCTGCAAAAGCTGGGGCAGCAGAAGGGAAGAACACATCAAAGAAAGGCCCCGTGGCACTGCAAAGCACACCGGCTTCCAAGGTGAAAATGGTGTCACCTGCCTTGAAGAGAAGAAGTGAGAATAATATCTGCACAGCGAAAGGACCTTCTCACAAAGCAGCTGTTTTATCAAGCTCTGGTAAGAGAATTTGTCCCTGGGATACTGCCACCTAATGTAATTCTTGAAATTAAGGTATTGCATTTAGTGTACTTTCTAGGAGAATGTATATGATGGGATGGAGCTATACTTTTTTTTTCCAGGGTTAAATATGGTTGTACCTAGATCACAAATCACTAGTATCCATCACAGGGGAGACTGGTTGTCATCAAATCTCATCTGGTAAGGAATGTGCTTAGGAGGATGTGGTGCTGTTAGGAATAATATTTCAATGTTATCTACGGTCGGGTTATATAACAGAACTTTGCAAATCTTTACTAAAACTGCTTGAAGAATGTGAAAGTGAAAAGGGGGGAGGAAATAGATGTTGGAGACAAACAGTGTCTGACAAGTAGCTCTGCACTTGGAGACTCTGTACTGTAAGGAGAATGAGCCCTCCTTTCAGGGCATAAATGATTTTTTTTCAAATCTAGTTTCAGTAGCTGTTTTCTGGAGAGGGGAGAACATAGTTGAATGAGTTCCTCCAGCTTGAGCCTCTGTGTAACTTGTCTCTAGCCAAACACTGATGAGAAAAATCTCTCTACCAGACTGTAGGCTGCTGTTTAAACTTTACAAACTACACTTTGTAATTATACTGCAGGGTTTCAGAAATGCTCCTGTGAGGGATGTGCTTTAAGTGTGTGGCGGTATAGCTAATGGCCAAAGTAGCTTGGCTATAAATGATTGCGTACAATGCACTGTAATTTGAAAAGTGTGCACACCCAGCTATACCCAGCAAAACCTGTTCTTCACTTTTCATCACCCACCCAAACTAGTATATAAAACAGTCCAAAACACTCGCTCCAATTATATATGAGTGGTCAAATGAAGTGAAAAATCTGTTTCTGCAGTCTCTGATGGAGCAAATCCCTCAAAGGGGATTTATGCTATTCCGACTGCAATCTTGCTAATGTGAAAGACTTGTTCATGGAACAAGGTACCTATAAACCACCAATCTCTGACAAGGCTTGTCACTATCTTAAAATAGCAGTTTAGAGCTTTCCTATCATTAATTAGAATCTTCTTAGAAGAACCGAGATGGGTGATGGTTGTTGTGGTGGTTTGGTGGTTTCCCTCCCTCCACGCACTTTTACTCTGGAGCAGTTTTTGTCACCATCACTGGCAATATATGCAAATCTGGCTGGCTATAGGAAGAATTATGTTCTTCTGAGAGCTATGTAGATTTTTTTGTTTTGGTTTAGTTTCGTTTGTTTATTTTTTTTAATGGGGGGAAGAAGTCATTCACAATGAGCACCTTTTTCTTCAACATTCAGATCCCAACAGCTTGATTGCTTCCTGACGTAATAGCATAAATTCAGCAAAGTTTTAGTCAGTTATTGGGTGTGTTTGGATTACTTGGGCTGGAATACAAATGTAGTCAGATCAAATACTGATCACTGAAAAAGAGCAATGATGATGTAGCACTGTGTCATGTCTCAAGCATATGCTGGAGGAGAGCAAGTTCATCTGCCCTAAATCTTTAGTGCAAACAAGACTTGTAAGCAGTGGATTGTGTTACGCACCGTTGTTCTGGGTGGGAAGCAGAAGTAATTTCACTTACCGTAAACTAACTTTTTTCATAGATAGCACACAAAAATAAGAGCAGTCGTGTGTTCTAAGAAAATTGCCCTATCTCCTTCCACATAGTTAGCAGAGACTTAATTCCTTCTGCTTCCTGTAAACATTCTAATTTTATATGCAGAGCACTTCAAGCTAGAAAGCAAAGAACCTGCATCCTCCATGTGTGACTGTTTCAAAATGCCTGCTGAACGCTGTTCACCAGGACTACTTGATCTTGGCCGAAACTTGAATTTTTTGCTGAATTAGAAATTTGTTCTCTGAGAGGTGAACAAAACTAGACTTCTTGTTCCTAAGTGGTTTGTAAAATGAAGAACCATTTGTGCAGCAAAGGTAACTTGCACATCTGGCTGGATACCTCCAAATGGTTTCTCCGTATCTTCTCCCATCACATACTTACTCTGGAATGAAAATCATAATTCTCTAAAGCTGATTTTTCCGTAATAGAGTACATAGAAAAAAAAAGTGTAGTAGTGGATGACACTAGGCACTAGGATGTGCCTTCCTGTTTCCTGTTAGTAAAAATACCTCTCAGAATTGGAGACATACAAAATGAGGTGTTCAGGTTACCTGGTTTTAGCTTGAAGATGTGTGTCATTTTTGGAGTCTTGGGACTAGCTTAAAGACCTGAGCCAAAATGAGGAGAGCTCTTGTTGTCAGTCCCAGCAACATGTAGAGCCACCTAATTGGATACGCTTAATTGCCATGTGGAAGGTAGTCATCTGCTAGTTGCTGAGGTCGTGTGGCTTCAGTCATGTCTTTGATTCAGAGCGGTGGCTGGTCCCTTGGAATGTCACTCCAATTTGTTCCTCCGAATTCTATTGCTGTCAACCACTTTCCAAAATTATATACTGCCACCCATGGAATTGGACTGAAGGGCTGTGGCAGTCTGGGCCACAAGAAATTTGATTTGTGTTTGAACAGTGTAAGAATATATGTGATTACTTGAAAGTTAAAATGTAAATGCCTATTGCTGTTTTTCTTGTGCTGAATGCAGCCCATAAATATGTGAAGTATTGAGGCTTTTACTCCTTTTCCACGTTCTTATGCTTCTGATATGTTAATGCTTTACCTACACTTCACCTTAAAATTATACTATTGTTTTCAATTATTCCCTGTTATTCAAAACTTCTTGTTATTGGTGCAACTTTAGCTATGGGGGCTTTGTCAAGTCTTCTGTGTAATTGCAAGTATTTGAGGATCTGAAAGTGCCAAAAACACTATGTCTGATAGTTGTTAAGAATTTCTAGAAACTAAATCAAGCCATTGAAACTTTCTTCATGACCACAGTGTCCTTTACCACAATATGCCTAAAGCACAGTTCCTCTTACAGTTTTTTGTCACATTCTACTGTCCACTGTTGTGACTTGGATTAAGTTGCTGGGATCCCATTAGTGGAGTTACTGATATGTGTTTTAAGTTCTATGAGTCTAATCCAGTGGCACTTCCTTTTCCTCTCTTGCTAGTATCTCCATAGCTTGTAACTAGAGTAATGAGCATTTATGTTTAGAGAGGGGAGCTCAGCATGCTGAATTTGAGGGGAGCTCAACGTCATGCTGAAAGACTTTAGTATTCTGCAGCTGAGTAGGGCAGAAATTAACATGCCATGAGTGATAAAGGCAGTATTCATCACTGAGGATTTTTACAACTTACTGCACAAAAAAAGGCTTTTCAGATTCCAGTGAATTAAATGGTTTTCTATTGTTGCCATGCATCTGGAAATGGATACCTAAAGTTTGCAATTCAGGACTTTTTGGCAAGGTTTTCCACAATCCTATTGAAGCAGACCCAGAACAGTTTAGTTTTAATAAACATTTTCAGTCTCGAATTACTATACTGACACTGAACCTAGGAGCTAAACCAAACCTTGTTACTGCAAATTGCAGTTCAGTTTGTATCGTTCGTGTTATCTACCATGTGATTTATTAAAACTGAATTGCCATGTTGCCAAGAAGAAACAAAATACTTGAAAACCTGGAAGTTATGCTCACTTTATTTGTCCTGAAACTGCCAAAACTTTCTCAAAATGCTGATCTGGAGAGTTAGGCAGAAAGGGTATCTGCCATTGGTATGCGTTCTTTAGTCAAACCTGAAATGCACTGGAAAGAGTACAAATAGGATTAAAATCTAGTTTCATCTCTTCTTAACCTTTCTTCCTTCCAGAAGAAAACTCCTGAAAGCGGTTTTCCTCATGCACTCGCTTCTCATCAGCCCCATCTCTCAAACTTGCTCCATGATTTTTACTAACAAAGTCAGTGCTACTTGGGCAGCTTCCCTGCCTCTTCCTTTCCTTTGCGTTTGTTAGGTTCCCTTGGAGTTGTACTGGGGGAAGAAGCTTGATTTCTCTCTCAAATCAGTAACTATTTAATGCCTCTGAAGGGCCTTTTGTCTGGATAACCAGTTTGTTGAGGAAGCCTTGTTAGTTGTGAGGGCTTGGGAGTCTTGCGGGGTCTCCTTTCTCTGGAAATCTCTGGGTGAGTTAAATTTCAGAGCTAGTGTTTCCACTCCAACCAACTCTTGCTTCCTGACCATCCTTGGGAGCTCCCCAAAGCCACGTGTATCGTTGTGGCAGGCGCAGGCCTCCTGTTTGAGGCGCTCAGTGGTTTGTGTCCGGAATGATCACTTCACTCTTTGAACCCGGAGAGGAGCTACAATGGAACTGGCGAAAGGCGTTTGCTTTTGGATCTTTGGCGACGTAGCAGCAGGAGAGAAGCTTGCCATAACTCTTCCTTTTTGCATTTCATGAGCAAGGCACTGACTTCTCATGGGATGGATAACAATGTTCGGCAAGCCTAACGTTTAGTTCAGCATAAAATCTCCTAATTGAAATGAATTTACCGTTAATCTCAAGTCAAATGGGTCATGAGAAATATGTGTAATGTTCTTTGGCGGTGAGGCAATCTGTGACCTGTTGCAATGAATGACATAAGTAGTAGGTTGGTTGCTTGAGTTCTGGTTTGGTAACCTTAAGTGTGTGATGTTTTGCGGGGGAGGGAAGGGACAATGTCTAAATTTAGTGTAAAGATCATTAATGTATCCTAATACTTTGGATAATCTCCAGTATTCTGTGGAACGCATCCCTTGACTTTAGACTTCCAGGAGTAACCCATTTTGCTCACTCATTGCAAACAAAGCTAACCTGCTTAAAGAATTGAGTGCAGTTTTTCGTAAATGTTTCCATGTTCTTCACAGGTGACTTGTGGCATGTCTTGTTAATGTGCTGTATCTGAAGCAAGAAAAATCTGGTCGTACTTGCAATGACTGGTACTAACAGTCCACTTCAGTGCTATGAGAAATGAGAATATTCTTAGTTATATGTGCCTTGGGAGTGAGATGTGCACCAGTTTTCTGCATGAAAAATGCTTGGTAAACTTACTAGCAAGAATGTGCTCTGGTGTGTGTGTGTGTTGTGTTTGGGTTTTTTTTGTTTGTTGTTGTTGTTGTTGTTGTTGTTGTTGTTTTTCCCCTTTCCAACTCAGTGTAGTCTGTTCTTCATCCCTTCATCCAAGAGATGGACTACATAATTTCTGCAGCAGAAACTTTGAAGTGTTTGACAGGTAACGTGGATATAAAAGCTACAAGCTACAACAAACTTGTCAGTCATACAAGTCTGTGGTGTGGAGGGCTGAATAGGAAAGAAAAGTGTAACCGGGTAGCCAGTGGCATCCTTGTGTTGATTTTCTTAGGATTGCATTCCTACTTCTCCCTAGGCCTATTTCTACAGAGCTTTGCTGCTGTGTTAAAGCTATTGGTTTTTCTGAAGATGGTTAACAAGCAGTTAACAAGAGTTAACAACCTCTTGGCAAAACTGGATTGGGCAAGCCTGGGTTCAGGGAGGGTTAAAGAGAAGAGCTCTAAACTTGGTACTATTTGTAGATGCTGGAAAAGAGGATGAAATGGGAAGGAGCTCAGCCTGAGAGAAAATAGGAAAGGGAGGAGTTTGCTGGTCAAGGAGGAGTCAATTTGTGAGGAAATCTGCCAAATATCACGATTAGGCAAGCCAAGCTTGGGCATCCTTTTCTTGATTGTTTTGGACCTTTAGGGGCTTAAGGATGCTCAGAGTAGAGGAAAACTAAAATGAAGAGAAAGGGGGGTGGTCAAATAGCAAGGCGAGGGAGTAGGGGAATGAAAATTGACAATTGCTGCTCTGTCTTTACCTCAAATGAAAAAGACAAAATTATTCTGGAAGTGGCTGTGGTTAAGAAATTCTTTTACCATAATATTAAAAATGCTTTTTAGCACGGAGCAGTTCTCTGGCTTTACTCTGTGAGCACTGGGCTGCAAGAGGAGGAACACGTGCCTGCGTAGCCATACGGCTGCTAGTGGCTCTGTTTGGTTTTTGGTGTGAGCTTACTGCTGGTTCCTTGACATATGTGCCAAAGAGGAGCACTTCCTAATGGACTGAAGGTGAATGAAACAGGTCTGTGGAAGTCTCCATCAGACTATGTTTTGCCTTACATATGTAAACTCTTCCCTCTCTGATTTATTGTTGATCCCTAAACACATCTCTACTGTAAATATTTGAACACTCAGCAATAGCTTAACATTCCCTATCTTGGTTCATGCTTGTGTTTAGCAGCTGAAATATTGCTAGTAACAGAACACAAGCTATCTTTTCTGTAACTTTAGTTATTCGAAACTTTTGAAGGGAGAACTGGAAAATTTGGGACTTCAATATTACTATCAGGCATTTGGTAAAACTGCGGTAATGTCCTGTAACCACTCATTACTCCTTCGGGAGTACAGTATGTGTATAATGTAATATATAGTATATAAATGCTGCTTAATGGTTAACCAGGTAATCTGGGAAGCTTGCAGCTATTAAGTGTCTTAAAACTAGTGCTTTACAGTGCTCAGAGTAGCAATTATAAACAACTGTGTTAACATTAGCCAGCTGGAAGCAATAGCCAAGTCGAATGCGTCTTCCCATGATTATAGGGATTACTTTTGTTCTATAAGTCTGAAAAAGCAATGTGCTTTCTTGAAGACTTAATGCCCCTCACTTTACAAAGACCTCCTCCAGCCTGTAGGCTGAGTAGGCTTGTCATGCTTCAAAATATTTTAAAATGTTATAGTATGTAATTCTTCTAAAATAAGAGCCTTCAGTTTAATACTTGCAGAAAAATTCTAAAAAAACAAGTAAGACAAAAAACCAAAAGTTGTTATACTGAGTGGATAAATCAATGGAAACTCAAAGCAACTACTCTTGCTGGCATTAGTGTTTCATACAGATATCTGCTTTCCCCATCCACACTTCAAAAGGCGCCCTGTGCACTTAGTCTGCCCTAAGCTTCAGTTTGGGAAAGGCTTCTGGGCATTCATTTTGGTGTTGTATAGTTCTGTGACTTGTTTCCAGCTCTTCTGTGCTTAGTTCTGGATGTCTGAATGTGGCTTCCAGCAGCAGACACTTCATCTCCAAATGGGTAAATACATCTTTAGTTTTAAAATACAACTAGAGTTAATGCCACCCTAAATTAACTGGTGCCGTACAAAACACGGGCGTATATCCTCTTGATTTGAATTTTAGTGATTTATTGGGCCTTTCTACTGAGAAAGCTCTGTTTGCCCTTTAAGAGGAAGTAAGGAAGTTGGCACTGTTATATAATGTAACTATTAAAACAACCTGTGCTGATTCTTCCCGAAAGGATGTCCAGGCAGTGTTGGCAGCATCTGTGTGATGCAGCTCCCTTGTGAGGAGGTTTAGGACATCGGTGGTTCCCAGAAGAACTAAGCTGTGACTTGTAAAGCAGGAGAATAGAGATGGATTCATCGCAAGACTGAGACAGTCTTCAGGTTCTTGCCTTTTTGCCTCCCTCAAAGCATGTGTTATCTGATTTATGTCCCACTGTAGGCTCCAGTGCCATGCAAAGGAGGCCTTGATTTATTCTAAATGTTATCTCCTGTGTGGGATTCACAGGGGAGGCTGACTTGAGTTAGGATATGAAATCTGACCTCAACTTCTTGAAAGATGAGCTTTGTCCCTTCCTTATTTCATTCCAATATGAGAGATACTTGAACGCATTTGATGTAACATAGTAATTGTATAGAGCTTTTTCTGAAGAATTGCCAACACGTTACTCCACTGTAGAGGAATGTGATATTTCTAGTGTTCTACTTCAGTGACTGGATTAAATAACTGATGAAAGCCTGTTATTTTGAGGGACTGTTGCTTGTTGTCTCTGCAGTAAATGGCTCACTAAATATTCCACTTTTGTGCTTGCTTGCAGTACTCTTGTTCATCTATTGTGTCCTCTTATCTGTGTCTTCAGAACACTTATTTCTGTACTCTTCCTTGTTTAGGGAATGGTGATTTGATTTTAAATGCCTAAGTTGAAAAACAAAACTTAATGGTTCTGTGTCACAATTTAAATTCTTTTTCCCCCTCAAACTGGGTTGTAGAAAACTGCATTTGAGCACATGGATAATTATTTTAGCAGAAGCCCTTACAGGCAAGCACTCAGCAGTAGAGGAATTAAGAAAAAAGTGCAGGCTGCCTGAAACCAGGGCCCCCTTGGATTTGCTTCTGAAACTGCGTGTGCCAGAGCTTGTAGCCGCTGAATGTGTTTGGAGTGTGCAGCTAGTTTACAGCAGTGCCACATGGGGATTTTTGTGCAGAAGCCAGGGCGTCTGGAAACATGTTTATGGAACAGGCAGTTCAGAAGTAAATGGAAGCATTTTCACGTGCTTGCCTCTGTCACTCTTGAGTGGAAATCACTGCAAATAAAACAGGATTTCTCTCCTGGATCAGCTGAAGAGCCCAGCATGGTAGGAATCAAACATGCCACCCCTCACCTGTAAAGAATAAAGTGCCGCTGATAAGTTACTCTTGTTCTGCTAGCTGCCTTTGAAATGCAAAACTTTAACTTGCTAAGTCATCCAAACTTAACCTGCAGGATTTGTGCAGTAGCTCATTTCCTTAGTGTGTTGTGTGGGGCTTTTTTGCCTAGTTTTGCTGAGAGTTTATTCCGAAGAGGTTTCCTATACTATGGGTTTTTTTTTTTTTCTTTAGTATGTTTAACCATCTTAAAAATATATAAATCAACTTCTAGAAAGCAAGGTGGCAAGCTTTAAGAGTGTCAATTTGTTTTATAAGGTTCAGATGTTACAGAAACTTTTCCTTTGTCATGCAACTACACAACTTCAGATTTGTCTGGACTATTGTTTAAGGTGATGCTTGTGAGTATTTCTGCGATCACTTGTTCAAACACTCATTGCAATGACGTGTACAAGAAGTTCTAAAATATGGCTGATCATTTTGTCAGGTTTTGATACTGACATTTCATTCTCAGATTTTTACATCTATACAGAATCATAGATCTGCATAATGACAAAAAGTAGTAAAAGCATCCCTTGTAACAGATGTAACAGTTGTGTTTAATGACTTAGTGAAGCTTTTGTCATACCCAGTGACCAGTAGAACATGGGATACACTAAACATGCAGTAGTATCTTGTGGTGTACTCTAATTATACAATGCTTTAGTTGGTCTAAACTGAGAGGATTAGCATGAATGTGACTTCCTTCACTATTATTGCTCCTGTTTTTCCCTAGTTGATGTGGAAGGCTTGAGACAAGCATCTAATCCTGTCGCACCACCTACTGTTGAAATGCAGACATTGGGCATTTGTTTTCTTTGTCTAGATTTTAGTGTAATCCCCTCTTTAATGTCACGCTGCCCTGGTGTGGCTGCGAGTTCATAGTTTCTTAACTATTGCTATTAGAGTGGAGATCCAACAGCAAAGCTAATGCGGAACCACTTGGAATACCCCACATTTAGCCAGTTATTTCAGCTGCCTCTTGTGCAGTTTAAGCATGTGGTTACAGGGGCAACAGTAAAAGGAAGAGTGTTCTCACATAGAGAAATTTGGCTGTTTCAAGTAAAATGTAAAACATTTCAGGCATGCATATATGTGCTTTTTTATCAAGTAAGATAAACTTTGCCATGTGAACATTGCACAGCTCCTCTCTCGTATATATTCTTCTTCAGCTATTTAGCATAACTTAGCTCTTGGCCACTTGCATGCAAGAAGCTCAACCCAAGCGAGCATTCAGTGCAACAAGGTGCCTGCACAGTGCAGTCCTTAAGAAGGTGCACCCAGGATGGGCTGTTTAGCTCTTGGTCTACATAACAGCAGCTCTGGATATATTATCTGAGTGCAACACAGCTTGTTTTTTTGGTGTGTGTGTGTGTGCTCCTTTTATCTTTGAAAGGATGAAGTTATCTTTTAAAATATAAAAATAAATCTGTATAGGAGGAAAGCCCCAAAACCTTTCTTGGATTGGCTTTGAGCCAGAGGTGTGATGGTTTTTAGGGACTGGTGGTACTGGTAACCTTAATATACTCAAGCTGTAGAATGCAAAAAAAAAAAAAAAAAAAAAATGGTGTAGGCAAATGTCTGCCCAGAAGGCCAATCTTTCTAGGTCTTGCTTTGATCCAGAGGTCAGTATGCAGGTAAAATTGGATGCTTTAAGTTCTCAGGACTGTTTTGTTGCTTTTTACAGTGGTGTTTGTGTTTTTTTTAATCAAGAAAAAGAAAATAGGAGCTGAAAACCTTGAGAGCATTGCTTATATTTACCATGCAAATAGGCAGTAAATTCCATTTTCATATATATATATTTTTATATGTGTAAGCCTCTTAATTGGAGGCCATGTTGAAGAAGCAATTGCTTGAGCTTTTTGTAAAGTCCTTTTTAACCCCTCCCCACTTATTTCTGTTGCATCTCACCTACTTTCTCCACCCCAATTGCCAGGTATAGGATCCTTTCCCAAAGAGAAGCCTGCCTCCATGAGAAATTCTGCGGCCTCTTGGGCTAGCTCTGGTAAACTGCTTCCTAAACCCAAAGTGCCTGTCAAAAGGTCAGTGCTGGAGAGAACCCACAGCGTCTCGTCGCTCAGCAGCACGCAGAGCGAGAGGAGTCGTCTCAGCAGTAACTGTAAGTATTGGTCAGTGTCACTGTTGTCGCTGGGGCCCAGCACCAACTTGTTGCACAATCCTCTAGAAGGAAGGTGCTGTCTCACAAGGACCTGTTAGTTCTCACCTCACTTTTACTTGACTGGCAACTTTCACTCTTAAGATATATAATCCCAGGAACTTGGACTTTGATTTGTTGACTAAAACTTTTTGTGCATCTCCTTTTCCATCATGAAGCATCACAGAAACAGCAGTCTTCATTAGAAGTCTTCTTGCTAGAAGTTCCCCTGTTAGAAATGTTATTAGACACTAATAAGTTCCCTTATTGGAAAAAAAAGGTGAATGCTATGAATGAAGTACTTGTCTTGGTGTAGAGACACTGCAGATCTCTTATACTAAATGTTCATGATGACCTAGACTGTATCTTCTTTTTAAGAGTTCCAAGGCAAAATGCGTCCCTGAGGTGAACAGTCTCAGATATCTCTTTTTTTAATAGCAAGTGCAACTTTGAATGGGTAGGCTTTTATCCTTTCTTACGTAACTGTCAGCACAGGTCTATGACCTGAACTAAAGTCATCTGAAGACTGGGGAGAGAATAATAATGCAACTGGCTTTAATACAAAGCTCTATGCAGGGTCTGTAGTAGCAGCTGTGGGAGTTTGTAGGGGGAAAAAAGTGTGAAGGAAATAACAAAACTGACACTTAATCAGACATGTCAGTCTTCCAGCTATACATATTCAAATGAGTACATTCAAATATTCTGTTGCTATCACATGGCCTGTTTTATCCTGGAGACAGGGTAAAGGCATTTCCTTTATGCCAGATGTCTTCGCAGTCCATCTTGAACTGAAAGAGGACTGAGCGTTAGCATACGTGTATAGCTTGCATGTGCATATGCATGCATACACATACAATGAGTTCTCTCAATTCCTTGTTTTCTTTCCTGTAGTCGTCTTACTAAAAATGAAACCCTCCCATATTCCTGAAAGGAATAAGGGGGTACATAACGAAATGTGCAGCGTGTGTTGGTCCGAGTGGCAGACTCTGCACCCTGGTGCCTTGCTGGGTTTGGGAAGTGCCTGGGAGCCGCGAGCAGCTTTGTTCCCTGCCCTCCCTCGTTAACAAAGGAGAGGGTCGGGCTCGGTGGCGAGGGAACGCGCGCCCTTCTTGGGATTAGGCATCCCAACTGCTGCCTCCCGCCTTAGCGTGACTCGCTAGCTGCCGTAATCTGTTTTGCCCGCTGCCTTGAAAGCTTCCCGCTCTTTCCACTCTGATTCGCTCCAAGAGCACGCGTGAGGAGTAGGAGAGGTTGAACATGGCTGCAGTGTCTCTGGCTCTGGGCTTGCTCTGATCCTTTTTAAATGACTATACCAGGAGGATTCCGCAGCTGCACAGAAACCGATTTTTCTCCTGATCTTTTCATCAATTCTACACTAACGCCACCGACTGCATCAGGAAGCCAGTACGACCTTACCTTACTGACCTTGCTGGTAGTGGGATCTTACAGCTTTTGTGTTATTCCTTTGTTAGCCACCCTTACTGGGAAAAAAAGTAGGTCATTTTTTTCTGTTTTGTTCTTAAACTGTGTGTGTTTTGTTGAGACTGCTAACTATGGCATATGTTCTGGCTTGTTGTTTTTCCCCAACATGATTTCCTTTGGATAAATTGCTAAACTTAAGTAAAAAGACTTGAATCTGGTCATAAGTTCTTGTGAGCATCATGAATTTGAGTAACATATAATTCATAATTTAGTATAAGAAAGTTTTTATGGCTCTGAATAAGACTTGGAAAGAATTAATAAACTTACCTTTACTTTAGTCTTTTCATGTACAGTGCTGTTGTTTTGGTGTGGTGTGTGTGGCTTTTTTTTTTTTTTTTCTTCTCATTGCCTCGGTCTTAGACAATGATGTCAGGAAAAGAAAAGGCAAATCTGTGTTTGTAAACAATGCTGAAATACTTCTGTTAAATTAGTGGGGCACAAAGATCAAACCAGGGTCGCTTTTCTGCTGTGAAGGTCATGGAAATTCATGTCCCAAAATTTTGTAGCCTGTGGACAGCATTAAGTTGATGGAGTCTAGCTTGTTTTGCTTAAGGAGTTTGCCTTTTGTTGGTGTATGACAGAGTGTTCCTCCTGCTGGGCCAGCTCAGCCCTTTGTTGTGATGTGTTTAAGGACCAGCAATTTCCTCTGACAGCATTAATCTTTTTTGTCTAATGAGCATTTGAGTTTTATGATTCTATCCTCTGAAGAAGCTCACTATTATGAGAAATTTGGAAATCATGAAATTAAAATGCTGCTGCTGCTAAGTAATAAAATGCTTACAGCAAACAGGCTTTAGGTTTGAACACTGGAGGAAAAAAATTAACAGTAGAGCAATTGTGAGGAAAATCTCAGCAGTAAGCTGAAAATATTGTGATTGAACATGTTAAAATGTTTAAGCTCTGAGGTTAAGGGCAAGAATCCAAATGGGAATTGTCCTGGAGTAGATACATACAGAGGGAATAGTGTTTCAATCGCTGATCATAGCAGTTGGCCTTGAGCTGCATTTCTGTATAGTTTTGATACTTAAGTTTTTTTTTTTTTAAATTGCAATAGCTACTCTGAATTGTACCAGAAAATGTTTGGACTAGTGACTGACTAAATGACTAAAGTTTGCACATCTGCCCTACTTTTCTGCATGCTGCCTGACTAGCTGACTCCAGAGCTTCTGGTACAACAGAACAGTGCTGAGCTTATCCTGTGCCAGAAGTGTGCTTAATCCAAGTGCTGCTTTCCTGCTCAGTTAGAAAATTGTAATGCAGCAGTTTGCGAGCAGCGTTAGATGCCCCCAGTGCTCTCTGAGCAAATATCCTTAACTTGGTCATCTCTGGAAAAAGCTACAAAATGCCTAAGGGCTAATGCTTTACTGCAACAAATCAATTTTACACTGATCAATACCAGATAATTCAGATTCCACCAGAATAAATGCATCACTGACCCAAATTGTTCCTCATGTGTAAATTTGCTCTACAAATATTTAGCTTTTTGCCTTGAGAAAGTGACAGACAAAGCAAACCCTGGCCCTCTTGGTGTTGTAGAGATGCATTGAGGTATGGTCAAGAAGCACCATTGTGAAAACTAATTTTATACAGGTTTTTGCCTGTACATTTGGACACCAAAATCTTAGGACTATGTATCGAGTCTTTAGTATACAATATTTGATACATACTTAATGTAACTTTTTAATCAGCCTTAATGAAATCCTAATCTGAGGCAGACCTGATGGATGAACAGTTTTTTCTGTTAAAAAAAAAGGCAGATTATTTCAGTGTTACTAGTTCTTGCTTATTTCTCAAAAATGCAATATAAACCTAACTCTTAATGTGTTAATATACATATCTCTTTGGTAATTGAACCAAAGTGTACTTGCCGATATTATTTTAGAAGTCTGTGTATGTGATTTAGTTTTGGAGGATGTTAGTGCCCCTGGGGAGGGGAGGATTTCCTTTATGTCCCATCAGCTCCTTGGTGGCTCTTCTGAGCTCTGCTTCCTTAGAGCTCACTGTGATGTGTTGGTGGCTTAACAGTAAATTCTGTAGTGGGAATGAATTTTTATGTTAATGATACTATTGCTTTATTCAAAATTAAATTTATTGTGCACTTTTGAAGAGCAAGTTCAGATTTCTAGTGTCTTTATGTACATTTTACATACATTTCCCTTTTGCACAAAACTCAGTCTTGTCTAGTTTCGGAGATGTTTGTGATTCAGACTAATAGATTCAGTTCATCAGTCTCTGTAAAATAGATATCCCAGAAGTTAATATTCCGATATTTGTATGTTAATTTAGCCTGAAAAAAATGTGCTTGTTATTTAACTTTCCCAAAACTATATAAAAATTCTTGGATGTCCTTCTGTGTTGTAGCCACAAGTGCCACCATCATCATCAAAAACGGAGAATGGTCTTCAAAAACAACTTCTCAGAACAGTGCTTCTGGATCTCTCCCTTTAAAAGCATTACCAAGGCCAAGAATACACTCCTTGAAAACAACTCCAAAAGGTATCTGGGTCTGTTTGTAGCTGGACTTGAACTGAAGTTACTCTCGTTAACACTTGATTGCTTTGTGAACCAGGGGCTATCAAACAGCCACCCAGGAAAATTGTGTGAGGAAATTAAGACACACCAATAGTGCTTTCAGTTTAGAAACACTTTTTCTGCCCTGTGGTGTGGACTGATCCAAAAAGAACATGGTTGTGATGTCCTTGTAACTGAGCTCAGCCTAATGCTTTCTGCTAAATGGCAGGTGTCATTGCCTCAATTTTGTTATACTGAGATACGTAGTCAAAAAGTTTTAGTCTGTAGCTGATGATATGATGATCTTCAGAATAGATGTACCTTGAATTGATTTCAAGCATATACTCATCCTCTTCCTCATGCAGACTATGTTTTTTTCAGGAGAAAAAGGGCTTTGGGGATGGAATGTCTTTATGAATGGATATTATTAAATTAAGTCATTCCTAGATGAATGTCACTGCCTCCTTTTTCAAAGGGAAGAATCCAAAAAAAAAAAAAAAAAACCCAAAACAAACAAAAAACTAGCGCCTCATGCTTCTTTCTCTTGATGCTTCTCTTATTGGCTGAGGTGAAAGTAGTATGGTTCATTTTTATGTGTTTCTCCATCTGGTCCTAAAAGAAACTTAGTTTAAATATATTTTCTAGATTTGTATTACCCACTTGATTCCCACTTCTGATGGTGCTAGAAGAGGATGCAGTGAGAAATGATCGCCAAGGGCAGAGTGTGAGACTAGATGTGGTAGTGGTGTAGGGAATTGTGAGGATAACCATCCTGATGTCCTTATTGGGTTGTATAGCACAAGAGCAGGTTGCCTAATAGCTGTATAGGAGCTCCGAGCTTCCAATGAAGCAACTTGGTGAAGCTTCTAAGGCTAGAATAGACAAATGCACTGCTGACTAGTACTAGTTGATGGTGACCCAGTGCTGAGTTGGGAGACTGACTAGCTGGCATCTAGAAGTCTCACTGAACCAATGCTTCTGTAGCTATGCTCCACTTGCTGCTTAAGTGAAGTCTTTACTAGTGCTTGCTTCTGCTTATAAGCTTTCTTCTTAAGTTATCATTTATTTTTTTCCAAAATAAGTTCTATTAAAGCTAACTTAAGTTTAAATATAGCTTGAAACTTTCTAGGAAACCTTTTTTGTTCAAGGAAACTTGTGCAACTTACACTTTCTGTAAAGTACTTAAAGCTAGATGGGTCTTTAATTGCTGACATAGCTTTGCTTATAAAGCTGATCTAAGTCCTTGTATTTCTAGGAGCCAAGACCAGGTCTGCTTCACTGAGCCAGTGCCTGCCAAAATCATCTGGGCCGTTGCACTCAGCAAGGAAAGTCAGTGAGACTAGAAGCAATCAGCTGTTGGGTAAAGTCAATTTTTTATTTGCACTCTTCAGTCCTTGCCCTCTCTTTAGAGAAAGAGTAGCTATGCTCTGTGACTTTGAAGTAATGGAGATGGTCAGTCTTTTCACTTGTAGTTCATAATATTGGAGAATGACTTGGCAGAAGCATTCATTATACATTTGTCTTATCCAAGGGTAACACAGGGCTTTAAATGTCCACTATCTGCTTGAAATGTCTGTCCTATGAGGACTCAAAACATGGAATAATGTCACCTAAGTGATGCTGTTACCTGCTTTCGAGATTGTATGCTTACAAGATGCAACACAGATTGGTTTTCTGAAGCTGGTGCTTAAGCAAGTTTCTGAATTTGCTCAACTTCTTGCTGTTTAGGATAATGCATGCCTGACTGTCCGTTTCTGTCTGCTTTTTTCATTTTTAATTGTCATTTAGCTTTTACCAGAATGAATCTAAAAAGCAGATCTGAATCCCCAGGCAAGTTCTAAAGCACAACTTTCTCTTTGCAAGCAAAATTACATTTGTATGACTGAGGTGCAAGGGGAACAAGTGCAAATCGCTTGATGCTGAAAGAGCTGCTGTAAGGTCATAGACTATTTGTGAAGAAAAGACGAATCCAAAAGGTGTTGTAAACATGTGCAGAAGCTTGTAAGACATAACTTTTTCATTTAGAGCTAGCGATCCCAAAGAGCGCTTTCATTTTCATATGGCTCTGGAACAATACAGTAAGGGTAAATTAACCTCCTCAGTGTTTTCATTGATATTTAATTTTCTGTTTAATTTATTGACAGCATGTTTAAAAATGCTGTCCTTTTTACCTGTGAAAAAAAAAAGGAGATTCAAGTAACAATGGTGCCACCCTAAATAAATGTTCTGTAAAGTTTGGTCCTGTGTTAACTGAGTAAAGTAAGAGTGCTACCTGGCTTTTGGGTTAATCTTGTAGTGCATTAAATTGCTTGGCTAAAGAGGAGTTCATTGTCCATTTTTCAAATAGCTTACCCTCATGTTGTCAAGCATTGCTGTCAAACATACTGTCAATCATCACATGAAAAAAGCTTGTGGGGAGGTTATGTGGAAAGATGCTCAAAGTACTGCCCCCTCACCCAGTCCCCAATAATGGCTTGAATATTAGTAGAGTTGTTTGAATTCTTACTACTTTTCACTTTCTTTCTGAAAAATCATAGGTACTCCTGGGAGAAATGGACCCCGCAGTCTATCTTCTTTTGGTTCTGGTGAGTTGCTTTGGATGTATCTTTATAAAGGTCTGTGGTGGAGCTTTAAAAAGTTACATAGGTAATATATTGTTTTCTTTCTAGAAAGAATAATTTTGTAGCAAGTCATGTCATAAACCATCACTGATTCCAGTTTCCATGGATTTAGGGAATATGTTTTCTGGGGGTATCTTTCCCCCTCTCCTAATTTGGATCTTCTGCCTACCTAGCTCTTGCAGCATGTGGTCTGTACTGAGTATCTGTGACTGGCAGTTTCCAGTGAAGCATAGGCAAGTTATAACAGGAACTAAGGAACATATGGCAATGAAACTAGGTTGTAGTTTCTGCTGCTTAGCCACCCTGAAATGATCACTGAAACTCATGTTTTAAACAGAATCACGCGGAATGACAGTGTGTTCTGGCTGGTTCATAGTGGATGACCTTTGATTTTTTTTTAGTGGTGGCAGTTTCTGTGTATCACTGAGGACTGCACTTGAAATGTTCCAGCTATCTAAAGATATGTTGGTGTCTACTTGTATGGTAGAGGGAGAAGTCACAGTTGATCAGGTGGCAGATGGCACCCCATGATCTGGCAGGGATTTAAGGACTTCGTGTTGGTTTTGTTTTGTGTTTCTGCTAGTCAGGACACATGGTGCTAGTTTCTCCCTGGCAGGAGGTAGGAGTTTTCAGATGACTTTTATGAGGAAATGAGTTTGCCAACTCTCTTGGAAGGACTCAGAGTTTACTTGTTCCCCTCAGCATTGGGGTGTACTTGTCCTGAACTGAAAGCTGCTTGTAATCAAAAGCACTTTGAAAATGTTGAATATCCATTGGAAAGCCCTGCGTCCCATAAGCCAAGAGCAGATGTCTTTCCTAAAGAGGTGCTCTAGCCAACCAGATGTTATGAATTTCCTTTTGGAATGACTGGGGTAAAGCAGTTCTGATCCATTTGAAACTCTGGTGCTGTGGCAGTGTACTTTCAGTTTCCTGTAGTTGTAACATGAGTCTTAATGCTTTAGTCTGGTCTTCAAGTGTCTGCATATCTACCAAGTTCTCTGCATGAGACCTGTTCTTAGTCAGAGTGCCTGTCAAACAGCAAATACATGGCTTGGCACAGGGCCTTAGTGTGTTTGCTGCGCTTGCTGATATGTCCTGAAATGAGTTTCATGAGCTCCTATATGTAGGTCTTCTATGTGAGTATAGAAAGCATGTTTAGAGCTTAATTGTGTTGATTAGTTGTTTTGAGGAGAGTTAACAATAAGCATCCAAGTGTATTTCTGGAATTGGAAAAAAAAAAAAAAATTCCTCTTCCACTTTATGGTGATCTTAAAATAAAACTGTTTTTTCAAGACCTACTACAGCATTTTCACGTCATTTTCAGTGAAGAAAAAGCAACCAGTATCTTTCTTCTTCTTTTTTATTTTATTTTTTTTCTCTCCTTTTCTCTAATTTAATATTTTCCTTAGGATTTGACTTTTCCAAGCTGAAAAGAACATAGCCAGGTAGTTCTGAAGTGTTATATTTAATGCTACAGAAAGGGTTGTAACTGGAAATTTGCCATGAAACTTAAGCAATCTTTAGCTTTTTTTTCCTTTTCTCTAAATTGAATAGTTGCAATTGAGGGTTTTCTTTAGCAATATTTTTTATGTTAGGAATTGGGTCCTGAAGTTGGGTGATATGTAAGACTTGGAATTCTGTAGCGTGTACAGAATATTATGTATGGCATGCAAAGCTTGTTTAAACATTTCCTATTGCTCACAATTGAAGATAGGTTTTAAAACATGAAAAACACTGTGTAGCTGTTTGGATGTTCTGCAGTACAATGTCTTTAAGAAAAGACAAAGGATATTCTTTGAACTGAAATAATACCAGCTAGCACCATGTGAAAGGATTCTTTTTTTTAGTAGCCTTGTGTTTATAGTAAAGCTTTTGTTCTAATGATTTTAGCTAATTAAATCTTTTGTTCTTAGATTACAGTGCTGTAGATGACTATACATTTTTAAATGTGAAGAAATTCAAGCCTCATTTGTCTTGCCTGTGTGTTCTGGAGTCAGAACTGTAATTTCTTGCAACAGAGCTTTGATAATAAGTTGATTACCATTTTTTGTGCATTATCTGTCTAGCGTAGTTATTAATGTTGCATTTAGCATTACTTTGTGGATGAAAAATATAAGGTATTTCTAGATTTTTTTTTTTCCTGAATTGTTATACTTTTATCCATTTCTGGTTACTTTCAGGCAGATATAAAGCTAGAATCTGGTTAGACATAAAAGAAGATGCAATTCACTGTTAATGCGTCTGTAGAGTTGAGGAAATGATGCACTTGGGGAGCTCTTCATGCCTTGTTCATGCTAAAATATCCCCCAGGCTACTTTTGTCTGAAATCTACTTTTTTCATGGGTGTTCTTCCAGTAGGCCAGATGATTTCTACAAGATGTGTTGCTTAGTGCTACAGTAGTGACATTACTGCTACAGCAAAATTTATGTATTGGGCAAAATATATTTGACTATGTGTATTCTTAAGCTGCTAACTTCAAACAAGAATGTATTTGTACCTGTGCTGTAATGTCTCAATGTAAATTCTACAACTAAAATGACTGCCTTCTGTGAGATATAATTTCAAAGTAGATTTTTTCTGCCTTCCTGGTACAAGTGGGTGACCAAGCTGTAATACTTTGCAGTACCTGGCAACTGCGGATGTGAAGGTTTAGGTCTCCCATCTTTACTGCGTGGTTAAAGTCAGTTACAAAAGAGTAACACCTGATAGTAAGCAAGCTGAGCAAAAGTAAATACCCTTGTTGTTGGCTGCCTTGAGGAATGAAGCAAGCAAATACCTTCTGGGATGCAGTGACTCTGAAATGGGCATGGGGTTGTTATGGCAAAGCAGTTGCTCATGCTTCTAGCACAACCCTGGTGCTGGTACCCGTAAGGTGGTATAAGTTAAGAGCAACACAAATGTATTATCTCCCTTTCTACAGCATTACTGTCCATGTCCCTGCTTGAGCACGGGTTTGGCCTGAATGATCTCTGGAGGTCCCTTCCAACCTCAACCCTTCTGTGATTCTGTGTGTGATTATTTAGTAAGGAAGGCTAAAGCAACCATGAAAACTGAAGAGTAGGAAAACATGCTTGATTTATAAAAGGTAAGATTTAGTTTTCTCAGCCTCCTAAAGCAGAGATTTAAAGGCTCTCTATTGTAGTTTAGTCATCAGTAAGGAATATAGTACTGGGTGACAGAATAAGTTGTCAGGCATCTTACTGCAGATAGGGCAGTACTTAGTGAGTAAGTTACAATCGTTAACAGTCCAATAATCTACTGCTTGGAGTAGATTATTGCAGGTGGGTTCTGGATTCTGCCTTTCTGGTGAAATTCTTGCATTGGGATAATGTCCTTCATTTTCTAACATGACACTGTGGTTCAAGCCAAAATGCACAGGGGCTGACTCTAAGGTTCCTTTAGCAGGCCCTCCTATCCTGCCTCCTGTATGGCTGTCCACTTGGAGGAATTAGAGGGTTAGTATATGTTGATCCTTCTTATCTTGTGAATTCCTTCCTTTTCAAAAGGTATGTTGCCCTCAATTATTCTCGCTCTTAATGCATGGAAAACCAGGGATTAATCAAATAATGCTGTGCTTGATTCTTTGGCAGCAACAAAAATGTTTTCATGTTTTAATTTGTCATGAATAAGTTTCTGCCTGAAAATGTGGAAGCCTTCTTTAAAAACTGTGAAGACTTTTTATGGATATTGAGTAGTTATTTAACTGATGAAAGGGTTTGTTGAAGACCTCATGGTTCATCTTGAGCACTGCATGGCAAGTTACTCATGCTTGTTAGCTGGGTTTGTGCTTTCATATGCAGCCTGAAGCTGTTAACATTTTTGTGGGTTGTAGAAGAAACTGCACTTGTGTGCAGGCTTGACAGGAGCTCTGCATGTGTGAGTACAAGTGCTAGTATGGTCATAGGGCAAGTAGGATTGAGGAACTGTTCTGAGTTAAAAATAAGATAGGAAGAGTTTTGCTTCTGGTGGCAGCTCTGGCATAAACTGATCATGAAACAGTGGTGCTAAAAGAACATGCAGAAAGCAAAGCCAACCACTTGTCTCAGTTCTTTGCCTGTACTCCTCTTCGGAATTCACTTTTAATAAACTTCTGCTCTACAACCAACTTCATATCAGGGTTGTCTCTAGAATGTAAAGATAGGCAGATCTCCTTTTTTAATTATTATTATTTTTATTATTTTTTATTATTTTTATTATTATTATTTTTTATTATTATTCCCATTCCCTGCCCTCCTCTCCTTGGCAGGTACCAACCTTTGCAGGTGCAAGTTTACTGAAAGCAAAATGAATCCTCAGTTCAGAGGAAACTCATTTCACGTGAGAAATCTTAAGCTGCTTTGAAAAGATCTAATAAGCAAGACTCATTGCAAAGTTCTACAGGACAATCCCTGACAAATTATATTGCAATGCTGCCTAAATACTACTTTGATGCTTTACGTATTTGGTAAAGAGTTCTGTGGTATCTTGCAGAATTTCATAAAAATGAAATTTCTGTTAAAATAATGCTGCTTTTCTTTTTGTATCTTGTAGCACCCTACTCTATAGGGCGTGGGAAACATGACTTTAGGAATAATTCAGGAAACTGGTGTGTGAGTGTCTTACAACATTAGAAAAATTGAAGATTACACTGAGAACCTTCTGCAGTAGTTTAAAATCAGGAACAATATGCTGCTTCCAGACAGCTCATGGGTTGTCTTGCACTTTATCACTCAGAATGTAGCAAACAGTCCTCAAGTGCCTATTGAGATGGGGTAAAGCAGAGAGGGTTTAGGTTCAGGTCTTCTGTGTTCCAGAAGTTGGTGTCTGAGCAGTTTTAGACAGGAATTTCGTTTTAGATTTATTGAAATGGAATTCTCAGCCTCATGTTAGGAAAGTCTTTGGCTTTAAGTAGGCTGGAGTTGCTTATTTCTTTATTCCCCTCCCTGCCCCCCAAGAGCCTGGAAATTCTGCAGGCAAAAAATGGAAAGCTTTGTAAACTCTGCGGGCTGAAACATTAGCTCCAGTGTTCATTTACTAAGCATACTTAAGATATTACAGATTGGAAATTCTAGCAGACCAAGAATGTAACTTCCTATTTTGATCTCTTCAACAGAAAGATCAAGCTTAAATCTCTTTTTACAGACACTGGCACTGTGCATTGGACTGTGTTGTTCCCTTTCTAGCTGCAGTAAAGAGCCAGCTACAGTCTTTTTTTAGATGTTTTTCAGTCCTGTGAACTATGAGGACTATGAATGGCAGCACTGTAAGGATTAGCTGGGGCTGGTGTGTTTATTACTATTGTCTGAACTACTCCTTAGGTATATAAAAAACTCTCACTTTTTTTTTTTCGTCCAAGTAATTAAGATAACTGTTTACCACTTTAAGTGCCTTGCGAGCTTGGGTTGACTATCAGGGTAACATACCAGTAGCAAACTGTCTCATGTGATGGAGCCTTGAGTGCTTTCAGGCTCATCAAGAATGTTCTTAAAAGCAGACAGCTAAACTGCTTAAGTGGTAAGTGATGTAACCATCGCGTGCGAACTGGCTATAAAAAAATCCTGTCTTCATCCTGTTGTATATTTAATAAACAAACAAACAAACCCCACAGAACTAATCCAAATCTGTGCAAGTATGGTGTTTGGGGGATAGTTTATTCTTATTACTTGGTTTTGTTGAGGGGTGGTTATAGTGGGAAGAAAAATGGTTCTTATTTTGAAGAAATAGGAATATCTGCCAGCCTGAAATAACCTTTGAAATCTGTTACTTGTTTAATCTGATTTTTTTTTCAGCATTATAAAAATCTAACACCAAATCTTAGGGTTTAATTCCTTGAATTAAGCACTAACAGGCTGCAGAAGTCCAAGGGAAATATTTCTGCTGCTGTTCAGAAAATGCCGCCCTAAACTCTTAAGTCACCTCTTTCTCTCTTTGTATATGCAGAATTTTCCTGAGGTCATGCATTTTACATCCCAGATAATCCAGCAAAACTGAGGTACATGTGATCTGTCTTCATATATTCCAGAACAGTTTCTTTGGAGCTCTAGTGTCTGCATCAATAAATTGGCATTTTCCTAGTGTTCTTTCCAAACTCAATTTTCTGACATGAAATGCTTAGAGAAGGTTGTTCTGTTCCATGCTGAAAAATCCATGTTTTTCACCACTTTTTAAATCAATACTTCTGAAATGTTGAGGCTTGCTATGAAGCAGGGTAACGTATGGACCAGTTCTATTCAAGTGCTGGTATTTTGCTAGGGAGTTCCTAACCAGCAGAGTGAAAGTGCTGGGATCTCTATCCAACACCACCAAGGATTCGAGGTGGATTCTATTGGTTTTCCCACAGTAACAGAGCTCTAGAGACACCCTAACCATGGAATATAACTCACTGCTCCCTTAAGTCAGAAGTTAAGACCAAAATAATTCTTGTAATATTTTGTTGCTGCTCTCAGTTCGGAAAGAGACTGCAAGCAATGTAAATGTCACCACTGGGGCATGAAAGAGACACTGATCGGCCTCATTTCGGTGGCTGTTGGCCTGGAAATTCACTGCATCGCTTTGAAAGCTCACTTTGAAAAGCTGATGACTTTCCTGATGGTTAGAAGCCTCTGTGAACTAGAAGAAACCTAAATTATTTAGAGTTTTAGTTCCTGCTTGAAGGCAGGGGAGAGGCTATCTCTTCAAGTGAGGATTAACAGGATTAACTTAAAGTAAGTCCCTGAACCTGTAAGCTACAGCCTGTGAGCTGGCACATATTGTTACCTGCCAAAAGATTAGCTTTTTGAACTGCAACACTGGCTACAGCAAGATCATCCCAGGAAAGGAGGGAGCAGATCATCCTCTGGAAACAGAAAATGAGGATATAAGTGACTCTTTTGCTGCTGGTAGGATCCTGCTTCTCCCTTGTCTTGTGTAAGCGCTCACCTCATGTTCTTCCTGCATGGCAGCGTGCCAGTGAAGCCCATCTGCTCAGCTCAAGGCACGTGTGGCCTTGTCGGGGGAGACAGTTGTCTTCTGCTTGGCACTTTGAGATCTATAGAATTAGCTTTTGATTTAGACTTATTTGCTGTGATACACTTGCCCTGCTCTGATGGCTTTTAGTAATTGCTATGTGTGAGAGGAGGAACAGAGCTGGCAGGAGCATGTACCAATAACTGTAGACTTGGCCTTAGCAAGCTGAATTGAAGAGCCTGAAGGTGCTGGTGTCCTTTGCTCCCTCCTTGTCATATTGCTAGTGTTACCAGGAAATGGCAGCCTCACTAAATCTTGGATTAAAAGAGGTCTAGGCTCACCATCAATCTGACAGTGTTACTGGTATTAATGCATTTAGCAACACAAATTGATGTATGTGATCATTACGGGGAAGAGCTTTTCTGTCCAGGTTGATTGTCTCTCCCCTTTGGAGTTGGGGAGAAAAGGGCAGCAAGGTGCTGATAAGGAAAAGCTATCCATCCTTTTCTCCCATCTGTGTTGTATGTCACTTCCTATTTTATTTTGCTTTTTTCTGATACTCTTCTGTCTCCTTTATCTGATATCAAGAGAGAAATAGGCACCTCTGTGATCCTCTTTAGGCAGCAAGTGTAGTGTGTGCATGTTCCTGTCACACTCGGTATGGATCTCATGGAATACACTCCTTGTTTTGTGCCCTACCAGAAGGAGGTACTAGCTGGTCTTGATAGTTACAGGCTCAGAGCTGGGGGCAATGCTTTCCTTAGCATAGGAAACGTGGTGTGCCTAGGCTCCGTGGTGGTGTAACACACACCTCTGGAAACACTGATTTGGAGGAACCTTCCTGAGTTTCATCTCCCATGAGGGATATTCAAATAGAGATGGTCAACCCGCTCACTGACTGCTTGCCAGAGGTCTCTGCATGTTGTTATGCTAAATGAGATATACCTGCTTCTGTTGCTTTTTTTATTACTGCTATCATTTCCTACTTCTACCTAAAGCCAACTTGTTTGATTTGTTAGATTTAGCAGAATTCCAATGCCAAAGGCTAAAGAAGGGAGAAGCCAGGTCATTTACTGCCTGTTGTCTTTACTCTGAGTGGCTTTGTGAAGATGAACACAAAGGTTGAAGAGCAGTTAAAGTACTTAAACTGATATGCCAGGAAATAAATCCTTGGCCCAGCATTGCAGGGCATTAGCAGTGTGTTTGGTGGCACACTGCAGAGCAGTGACTGGCTCCACACTGGGTCTTGTGCAGAGCTCACAGGTGGCTGCTCTGTTGTTGCTGCACCTGCCTGTGTGATGTTAAGAGATGTGCGGAGACAAGCATGAAGCACCAAAATGCTCTTTTGAGTTCCAGTTGGCATGCTATATAAACACTAGAGAATTTAAGATTTTATGCTTCTTGAGCAAGTAAGACATGCTATTAAAATATAATGGATAAATGAAAAAAAGAGGACGGATAGGGCACCATGGGGATGCGACCTGTCAGTACAATTATACTTGCTTTGGGTTATACTTGTTTGAGAGCAGGTTGGTTTAATAGATTCTGGAACTCAAAAAATGACTGGCAAACCTTACCTGTGTTTTGATTAAATGGTAAAAGCAGGGAAAGTACCTCATTTTGTTGCCTGTAGAAAGATACTAAGGCTGTGGAAGCTCTTCAGTTGAATGTGCAGGTAACCTGTGCAAGGAAATAAGAGCTGTTACTATCTTGTGTCCCAGAACAGCACTTTGTGGAAGGTGGTTGAGTCCGGCCACCAAGGCAGCTCCTGCTTCTGGACTAAGCAGTGACCAGTGTCTGGGCTTTACCAGGAAAGTGGTCACTGCAAGTCTGTAGTGCTTAGCAGGTATTTCTAGGTCATGGGGAAAAATTGGTGTTTTGAAATCTCTAATAGACAGAGACTGATTTCTGTGTTCTAGTTTTGTTTTGCTCTTTTTTTATTGGCAGCTGGGAGAGACCAATGTGTTCATAAAACCTTTGCATATGTTAAATTATTTTCATTTTAAGAGGGCTAATTAAATAGGGAGACAGCATCTACTGGAAGGAACTTCTGTAGCGCTGCGTGCTGTCATGTTGGGCATCCAGCTGGCAGAGCTGTGTTTTTGTGCGAAATGGATGCCTGCTTCCCTGTTCCTATTCTGAACTGAAGCATCTGCAGGGCTGAACTGCCAAACTAAACAGTCGTCCTCTTAAGCAGTCCTCAAGTACTGAGCTGTTCTCACAGAATAGTCTTATTTGTGGATTTAAGATTGTAGGTGTTGACATAGTGTTTAAAGCTGTAAAACTCGGAGAGAAAACGTTAGCTGCCAATTCTGTTTTGATAAACTCGAGTCAGTCGAAAGAAACTGTTTAAAAATGCCCCTTGAAATCTGCGGTGGCGCTGAGAGCTGAAATATGCCTCCAGGAATATTAAAGTAATCCTCTCCCTAACAGGCTCCAAAGAATAATTATATGATCCGTAACGTTACTGGCTGATATATTCAGCAGGGAAGACCACCCACTTCCTCCTCCTCCTCCTCCTTTTCCCTCTCCTCCTGGAGCTCCCAGCCCCACGGAGTCCCAGGGCAGCTTCGGCATGAGCGCGCTCGTGTAATTCAGAGGCTGCTGCTTTTCCGAATCACTAAGTCGGTTTTATTCTGAGGACAAGCTTTGTTTCCGCAACATCTGGTGTGGAGAGGCTGCCAGCAGCATCTACACTGTGGATACCTGCTTTTTTTCTCTGTTTTTCTTTCTTTTTTTTTTTTTTTTCTTTTCCGATGTGTAGGGAATTCGGGCAAAGGAATTAAAAATATAACTTTTTTGCTTTTAAAAACAAGAATCGCTTGACTTCCACCAGGGCTGAATTGAAAATTATAGTATGTGACAGTATATGGAGGCTGTTTCTTGCTTGCTTGTCTTCCCATTACACTGAAGACATGTTATGGTCCCCGAAATTTTCCTTATCCAACATGCGTGTACGACTGACTGCAAAGGGCTTGCTCCGAAACATTCGACTGCCTTCGGGTTACAAGAAGAGCACTGTTATATTTCATGCAGGTTTGTATTTTTAATATGCTGATTGGAATATGCATGGGGGACATCTTGTTTACTTCAGCAGCAGCTTGCTTATAGCAAATACAATGATCCTAGGCATGAAAGTTCTTGAATTTCATGCAGAAGTCTGACTTCTGAGCATGGTGGTTTTATATTCTGTGTAGCTGGAAAGCTTAAGCTTCAATGCACCCATGCTGAGCTGCTAATTTGGAATATGTTTTTTCTGTTTAAGAAAATCAAATAGGAATTTATTCTTTCCTCCCACAGATCCGAAAATAAAATCAGAAAGTTGGTTTTATTAAATATTTCTCTGATCATGAAAATAATTATCTACCAAGAGCTCTTCCTTTTCTGTGCTGTGAGGGAGGAGTGAGTACAGGATGTAACAATGTTTTTCTCCTTTTGGTGGTGAGAAATATTTAAGTATTTACATGTAGGTGGCTGTAGTCATACAAATGTGAAATGTCTCACCTATAGGACAGGTTAACTTTTTTGCTTGCTTGTGTTGATACAAACATAAAAAGTACATTTTAATTCAGATGCTCTAGAGATAACATAGCTTTAAAAAGAGGCAGGAAGAAAATAAAAAAAAAAAGCTACGTATGACCTGATTTTGATCCTAAGTGACAGATAAAGCCCATAAAACAAAAACTGTGAATGGGAAAATTATGTTTCTCTAGCCTTGCTTCAGAGAATACATATGTATGTATAGCTATATATACCTCTATCTTTTTTTGATAGGATACATGACATCCAGAGAATGGAAGTCTGGATATTGCGTAAAGCTCTCTTTTCTACCCCACTACTCTATTTAAGAAACATATTGCTCAAGGAAGAGCAAGCAGCTGCATCAACTAGTTTTGCAAAAGCTCTTCCTCTCAGGCATTTCCTTTTTTCTTGAGCATCACCTTTTTTTTTTTTTTTTTTTTCCTCCTCCCTTGCTGATATTTTTGAAGTTCATTTTATCATTCAGTTTTTATTTCTATCCTGACACTTCACATAAGCAACAACATGGAAAACTTTAGAAGTTGCTATCTCCAGCAAAGTCAAGTCAGTTAATGAGTTTCTCGTGGATGATAAAATCAAGTGTGAACATGATGTAGGCTGACTACCCAAACAAAATCTTGGCTTCTGTTTGCAATTTGCTTGCATATCTCTTAAGCTAGATTCAAAATGCCTTAATGCTGAAAATTCCTATATGAGAGGTGCTTTCTAAATCCTTGATATTCCTCTCTATTAAATTTTCACGTATTCTGGGAAGAAAGCCATAAAGGATCAAGGAGGAAATAATTTTCTGTCCTCATGTGTTTACTACCTGCTACTGAAATTTGTATCAATTTTTAAAAATGAGTAGGTTTCAGTACCTGCATGAGGAGACCTTTACAACGATGAGAATCTGCTTGCTTTTTTAGTGGATATAAAAGTAAAACCTACTTGTGGGATCCCTCTGCTAAATGCAGCATGTAAAGTAATTAACCATGTATTTCAGTTAAGCAGTTCTCCTGAGTAAGTGCTGAGCACACCTTGTACGTGCGCACTCCCCGCAGCTCACGCGGTAGCACTGAAAGTGCAGATTTTTGGCCTAGTCTGCCCCTTGTGCTTTGCTGTCCCCGTGTCTTGCAGGAAGGCAGCACGCTGGCAAAAAGCTGACAGCGCTTGGTTAGTGCTGAACATGTCAAAATAAGTAGGGCGCCTGGAAAAGCAGGGCACATGCTGCAGGGGAGAGCGCGGGTCTGTGGATGTGCTGCGCACGGGAGCCTGGCCGTGGCTAGTTCGGGTGCCTCCAGCCCTACCACAGCACATCAGTTGGACAAGGGCAGTGCTATGCCACAAGAATGTAGGGGCAGTTTTTTTCCTAAACACCATGAGGAACCCCCCCCTGCCCTCTTCTTTTTGGTTGTTTATATGAATGTCTTCATGCAGTTTAATGGTATGAATGGCTTGTGACTTCCTTCTGAGGTCATCTAAGCCATGAGAGATGGAATGTGCTAGGAACCATATAAACAGTTAAGTGAGGAGGTAATTAGAAAAAGGGATTTGGGGGTTTATGCAGGAATAAGTGATAGCATGTAGGAGGAATAAAGCATTATGAAAACACCATTTAATTTAGCTTGTGATGCACGTTGCGTTTCAGTAAGTACTTGCATGGATTCCATTGTTGTTGCCTTATGTGATAGTAGAGAGCACCTTCTGTGATTGTCGAGCCTCCTTGAGATCATTATATGAACTAGTAGGATTAACATAGTCTAACAGAGGAGCATAGGTCAGGTTGCTTTCATCCGGGTTGAGTTTGTGGTGCAGTGTTCTTGTCAAGTTAGATGCAAACAGTCTTGAAGAGGATGGAACTTGCTCTTAGGATTTTGTCTTGGTTTGATGTGTACTGCAGCATCTTTCTTGGGTTCTTCATAGTACATGCTATACTGAGATATAGTTTGTGCTGATACTGGCTTAGTATAGAGTAATCACTGCATTTATAGTGGAACAAGTCTTGCATTGAAGTGCGTTCGCTTATGTCTTATCTTGTCCACATGGAGATGTAGTAGCTGAAGTACCTTCAAAAGTGTATTGTAATATAAGCATACAGCATATGCAGAAGGAGAACATACAGTAAGGAATGGGAATAAATTTAAAATGTTTTTTGAATTTTTACATTGTGTCTAACTTCCATAGCTCTGTGTTCTTCGTGGTTTAAAGATCATCATACTCAGAAGTTTCTTCATACTTTAAGTTTGGGTAGACATCCAGAAATACCATATTTCTCATCTACTAGGTATATAGTACCTGTGCATTAAATGTGTGTAGTGAGCATCTTCAGTAAAACACAATCACTGAAATAGTTTGGAAATGCTGTATTTACCTGTCCTGTGACTTGCTACAAATGAGTTTTACTAGTTACTGTGACAAAGTCTGGTACTTAACGAGTGCATAAATGTGATAGGTATGAGTTAAACATGAACCAGTGGCTTCAGTAATGGAATATAAAATGTCACTTCTTTATTAGGCTTTAAAATAACGCGTTTTACCAAAGGAGTGGTTAAAGTGCTTTTATGCTCTTCATGCATCAGTGGTGTGACAGAGTAGATCATAATCTCTGGATGACTCTACCTAAACTGCAGAAAAGACATTCTTATATGAATGATTCAAAACATTCCTTTTGAGTTGCTTACGTTTTCCCTTATGCCTTAAGTTCAGCACAAAGAAAACGGATCAAAGCCCTTGTGCCTTTTGCTCCCCAGTTTTTCCAAGTCTGTCTACTGAACTGCACCATTGCCTTTATGGTAAACATTTTTTGACATAATGTTTTCATCAGCCTTTCATGCTGCTGTTCCTCTTCTTCCCCTAAGCAAACATACTCGGTCTTCTTATCTCTGACTTCCACTGCTTATTAGACCTTGAGCCTCTTATTAACCTGGGAATAAGAAATGTCCCTTAAGACAAAAAAGTAGCTGATGTAGTTACAGCTGTGTCAATTAAAAAGCAAATTTCCCTTGCCAGCAACAAACAAACATTGCATATGTTTAAGTAGATGACACCCATTTACAAAATGGCTTCTTAAGTTGTGCTTCAGATTGCATTGGGAACTACCCCAAGTTGCTTCCAAGTGTAGCAAAGCAGTACTCTTAAGTGAACAAAATGCTGGGGATCCTGAACTCCTCAGGTGTTATGACTTGATTAACTGTTTGTATGTCATGTTTTTCTCTAAGAATAACCGAAGTACAAATTAA
This sequence comes from Tinamus guttatus, assembly GCF_059628265.1. Taxonomy (NCBI): domain Eukaryota; kingdom Metazoa; phylum Chordata; class Aves; order Tinamiformes; family Tinamidae; genus Tinamus; species Tinamus guttatus. The sequence continues at coordinate 6,244,667 of NW_028288747.1, forward strand.
TACCCAACACTGTAAGTTAATATAGAACTACAGAAAGATACCCAAACAACTCAACCTTTAGTGCTTTAAAGACTTACCAGAGAGGTGTGATATGAGGCAAGTATGTTAACTCTGTCACCTAGCAAGGAAAATAATAGCTCAGAAATAAAAGCTGCTTATCCTGAGTAAAAACTTAGCTGGAACCAATTTCTTTTGGGAGGTTCTAGATTTAGTCATGTTCCTGTTAAAGGTGATGAGACTCAGCTTCTGGCTTAATCCCTTCGGGAAGGGGTGCTGAGTGAGTTGCCCTTGTGTACCTGGTTTCAATCTTAACAGATTATAGCTCTGCTTGTTGGTGAGAGCTAGGCCTTTAGGTGATAACTAAAGGGAGGTTCTGATTTTCAAGTGTTTTGGAGTTAATGCTGATTTTTTTACAAACCTAATGCAATTCATGCATTTATGCCAAATATAACCTGAAAATACGGCTAGACCTTGTCAAAGGAAGCCTGGATAGCAGTAGTGGGAAATTTGCCCCAAGATTCAAAAAATGGTTTGTGTGTTATTATAACTCTTAGAGCACGCCTATACTTAAAACATGAACATGTGTGTAAATCTGTATGAGAACTTTGGAAGAGGCAGAGCTTAGAGTACTATGTAAAGCAGATGCACAACAACATTTTGCAGGCTGATTCTCTGCTATAGTGAGTGATGTTGGTTTTGTTATTTTCACCTGTATCGACTAATTATCTGTGAAGGAAGCCTTGAGTATTTCTTTTAATATTAAATAAGTAAAATTGCTGCCTGAAGTTCAACTTCATATGCGAAGAGTTAATTGGATAGTAAGTATGAAAGCCCTAGCAAATTATCCATGCTAAGATCATTGCATATGCTAAATGTGCATTTATTCCTGCTTGATTTGTGTAAAAATAGTCTGGCTATAATTTGTGTTTTTGTGAAGTAGGTTGGAGTTTCAAAGTGGCAGACAGCTATAAACCTTAATAGCTTTTAAATTATTTAGGGACATTTCCAATGCATCCAGGCCAGACTTAGTCTTCCAAAAGCTGCCTTTACCAGTTCTGTGGCTTGTGCATATGAAGGTTTTTAGCACTGTAGAAAGGGTTCCTAGTGTTTATTACCAAAAATTCAATCCTTTTAATTTGAATTTTCGAAGGCATAAAGAAACAGCTCTTGGTGGGAACTGTATCATGTGATTTCAGTGCAAGAATCAACACCTTGGGGTTTTGCAGCCTTGGCTCCTTGTTTTGTGGTGCTGTTCTCTGTAGATGCAGAAGGCTGCGACATGGGGGGAGTAGGAGTCAATGAGTCTCCTGTTTCTTCAGTTCAGTATAGGTCTCCTTGCTGCAAAAACTGACCTTTCTCAAGTCATATTTCACAATACTTTCTGTGAAGGCTGTGTTGAATGATTTGGGACCATGTTTTTCTCTTTTTGCAGTCTGTTGCAAGAGATGAAGCCTGTTTTTTAATATTTTTTTTTTTTAAGATCAACTGTAAATTTAGCCTCATGTAAAAAAGTTTGTCTCCCCTGTTTCTCACAGTGAGGAGCACTATTTGTATGAAAAAAATAGATCCATAGTTAATAATTTCACATCTCTTAGGCAATTTGTCAGTGTTCAAAACAGCTTGTGAATATTTTGCTGAACATCATGTCAAAACTAGCATATTTAGGGAAAAAATATATGCAAGCAGACCCTACAGTTCTTGGCTCTCTCCCCTGGATCAAAATATTTTGAAGGCTGCATTACCTGGACAGGCTGCTTTGCTGCTGAATTCACCTGCACCTGTATTTGCTCATCTTGGGCATATCTGCTGCCTCCAGTTCATTGGAGTTGTCCTGATATCAGACTGAATTGAATTGAAGCTTATCTTTAAAAGCAAGTACATATTTAAAAAGCAAGTGATAATACAGTATATTAGTGCTGTAGGACTCTTTAATGAGGTACTTCATGCAAATTGAATTTTTATGTTCAAAGCTATCTACATAAGTTGGCTTAACTTTTAAGTTTTATTAGCATCCTGCTGAAGGTCTCAAGAGGACACAAATTCATTATCTCCCCCTTCTTTTTGCATACTTGAACAATCAAATTTCAGTTTTTTGAGGCAAACATTTCAGTGTTGTAGTCACACATCTCTGCTTTTCCTGGCGTAGACACCACTATATTTAGGCTGTGCTTATTGTCTTTACTAGTCACCAGCACCCTTCATAAATAATGTTCTTCTCAATCATGAAACTTTCTAGTCCCTGGGTCTTACAGGGTGAAGAAAACAGCACTTGATCATCTGTGCCAACTGTGTATAGTTTTCATCTTTAAATCTCTTCAATAAAAAAAACTTTGCAGTTTAGCTGCCTAAGTACTCCAATATAGAAATAAACCACCTTAAATAACCTGGTTTGTATCCGACGGGGGTGTTTAATTACAGTTGCTATTTATGTAGCACCAGTAGCAAGGGAGCTACTAACCTTGTGTCCTGTTAAAGTCCTGGTTAAATTTATTTTCGCTACTTGTAGCCATGGTTATACGTTACTTACATATTTATAGTAAGTTCAGGTTGTTTCTTTCTCAAGATGCTTATATAAACACTTTGCACGTGATGTTATGGAAATAGTTTTAGTTAGGCAGGAAACAACAGCTGGGAACATCTGTGGTGAAAATCTTTTGGTGAAAACTCATCCTTCTCTTAGAGAGCTTGCTGTGCTTCGGTAAGAGCAAGCTTGGGAAATGTTGCTGCTAATAGTCACTAGAGATAATAACCTTCCTTCTTTAGTACGGTTTTTCTAGACTCTCAGATATTTCAGTGGCCTTCATCTTTGCTTGTGAATGTTACTAATAATGGAAGCATATAAATTAGTAAAAATGTTTATCTTTATTACAAGAATAGATTTTTGTGCTGAAACTCTTTAAATGCTAAATAGCAAAACAGCAAAACTGGAAATGCATTTAACTGAAGAAAGAGTGAATTTACTTATAATGCTAGTTGAACTATTGTCATTAGAATAAAACAGAAGCCTAAAATGTTGCTTACTTAAGTAAGAACATGTTACTTTCAAGGCTTGTTTCTTTTTTCAAGTATTACTATAAAAAGTGCAAAAGGCTTAATCTGTTCATCCAGCTAAGGTGTTTTGCCACGTAAAGTCCTAATATGAACTGAGTAACCTAAGACTTTTAAAACTATATTCATGTATCTCAGGAGGGACCTCTGCTGTGAGTTGGGGTCAGGGAAGAAGAGATGCAGCTGGAATGTGCAGGGAATAATTTTCTTGATGTATTTTTAGTGGCATGAGTAGACATGTTTGTAGTCACAGTTCTTATTCTGCTCAGGTTTTAGCTGTCTTGGTAAGTTCTGTGGCTGCCTCAGTGAACTCAGCCTTTGCCTGAGCTATCACCTGCCTTAGAAGGCTCCTGTTGTCCTTTCCTTCCTTCACAGCCCCCCAGCAGAAGGGAATATCCGTGGTGTTCCCTTGCTTAAGCAGATGTGTACGGAGGCTCTGGGGAGTGTTCGAAGGATGATGCAATGAACTCTCTAAACCTCCACCAGAGCTTGCTTGGGCTTTACAGCACCTCAGATGTGGCTACCGTGCTCTTTCAGTCCTTGCCCAAGTGAGCCCTAACTGCCAAGTCTGTGTTTGTGAGCTGTTCTTCCAAGCGGTTCCTAAGCAGACACTAGTATTTCCCGGTTGGGTCAGCAGCGTGGAAAGGGCCTGGTGCTGCTGGGAGGATGTACAGCTTGTGCCTGAAGGAAGCTCGGGGCGCTGCCGCCTTCTCCGTGTTGTTTTCCAGCTGGGCACAGTCCTTTCCTGCGGGCGCTTTGTGTTGCTGCTGGGCCATTCCCCAGACATTGTGTGCAATGTTCTAGGAACGTCCCTGGGGAAGAACGCTCGCTACTTAACAGGAAAACTGCTTATCATTAGCAGGAAATACAGAAATAGTTCCCTAACTACGGTGTGGAGACTGCCAGTAATTTTCTAAGTGGAGCTTTAGTATCCCCTGAAAAGGAGACACGCCAGCGGCCTTTGTGCTGGGAGATCTGATACTCCCGGCTTGTTGGTCTTGAGGTTTCGCTGGAGTGTGGAAGCCTGAAGTCCCCTGGAGGACACGGGCTACCAGCACCTGCAGTGGTTCTTATTAAGGTGCAGCTTCACTCTGTTAACCTGCATTTCTGTTAACTCTGCTCATGGAGGTAGCTACATGTGAATACCATCCCAAGAGCCTTGGGAGAGCAATGCTAACCGGCAGTAACCCAAATTCTTAACCAAATGGTGAAATAACTGCAGAACCTGGTAATGCACTGGCTATGCATAGATCAAGAGTAATGTAACTTCCCTTCCCCAATCTTTTGGGTGCCAGTGCAGTCATCAAAGTCAGGTGCATGTTTTGCTTCTGCTCTGTAGATCTGTACTGTGATTTCCACCCATCCTTCCCCCTGAAACTCCTTAGTGGATTTTGAGTTGTGGGAAAGTGGCCAATCTGGATCTGAGTTTCAGCTCATGAGATGAAGTCAGTTGAGCTGGGAAGGAGCCACATGCTCAGCTGCCAGGCTTTGGCTGTGACTAATGGATCCGGAGTTCAGCTGAAATAAGGCTATTGATTGATGCTGTGGTAAACAATGTTGAAATGCTGTTAGTGTTTGCTGCCAGGCTCATGGGTGCTCCTGGACAGATTTTTGAGGGACTTTGCAAGTGGAATTTTTTCTGCAACTTAATTTTATCCACTTAATTTCTTTCCTACAGGCTTGATCATGCCTGTATCTTCACATGATATAGCTTGGTCTATAAACTGTAATATAAAGTAAGAAATTCATGGCTATCAGAAATTAAAGGGAAAAAAGTTCTGCATATGCCAAAAGTAGAACTCGAATGTTAGCTATTGCACGTTTGGACGACTGTTTGTAGTTTTATATTTTATAAGAAAAAGTTTAGAGATATTACAATTTACTACTGTGGATGTTTCTTTAGCTTTAATTTCTGTGCCTCCTATATGCTTGGAAGTGACATTGACTGGCCTTTTAAAGAACATCAGTGAATTTTGATTTAGTCTGTGTGTGTCTAGAGTCTTGTAAACATAAGAAGCTGTTGCTAGATACACTCAAACTATTTTGGCGTAAAGACAATAATATAAAATATATTAGAGGTTCTTATTCTTGCTGATTTTCTTCCTTCCCCAGTATCCTTTAGGCAACCTTTCAGTGCTCTTCCTAAACCTAGTGACATTTGTTACAGTCATGTAGCATCAGCTCATGCTAGTGTGATTGAACAAATAGCTTCAGAATTTAAACAAAAACCCTTCTGTTCTACTGTGTGAGAAATGATGTTACCAATGTTGTAGTATTGTGATCAGAATAATCTTATGGGTTTCTTCGCAGGAAATAATCTTTCCTTGCGAACAGGTGTACAGACTGTGGTGCCTTATGTAGACCCAATTCTACATTAGGAACAGTTTAGGAAAAGTGGTGACAATCAATCAAACTTGTGCACTTAACACTGAACAGATATGACCATTTAACTGGCAGAACACTTGTTTGTTGTGGAAGAAAAGTTGCCACATGAGCTCAGTGGCTGGCACAATGATGTAATTGAGATCCAGTGGTTCAATGACAGCAAGACAAAGCTGGTCTTCAATTCCCTCTCCAGCCTTACTGCAACAGTGTGAGTTCCATACTATGGAAGTAGATGGTGGCCTTCAAACTTAAAGGTTTAATTCTAAATGCTATGAGAATCTTTTTGAAATGTCATATTTATTCTTCTTTGCAGTGCAGAGTACAATTAACCTTTAAGAATATGGGAGACTATTCTGCCTATATGAAAACAGAACAGAGACTTGTTTGCTATCCTGTTGGTATCTGCATGAAAAAATGTGGCTCTAAAACCAATGATCTAATCAGATGAGGCTTGATCTAGTAGAAAAGGCATAATGAAGTGCCTCTGTGGGGGGTGGATTGCTAAATGGGGACTCTTAAACAGTTTGGTAGACCAAACTGTATGGGGGGGATGGGTGTGATCTGAGATCTGAAGGAAATGTGTGAGAAGCTGTGCTGATATGGGATAAGTGATAAATGGGTAATGTGAGACCAACAGACTGGATCAGAAGTAGTAGCTGAGATGAGTAGCCCCTATTCTTGCTTCATTGAGCATCCTTTCTTGCCTAAGTACTTGCCCCTTTAGGTTGAACAGAGTTGCAAAGATATCGTATATCAGTTCATACCAGCGTATGAAGTACATATATACGGATGCACACTTCAGCTTGGCTGCTGGGGCTCTCCTGCTGGAAATGGAGTTCCTCAGAGACAACATGTTCACCAGTGTTTCTGAAGACTGGGCACTTTGTTACTGTTTTGCAGGTTGCTCCTGCAGAATCAGAAGTGGATTCTACATGTTAAAGGCCTGAATTATTCATTGGGAGTTTTACTCAGTATGAGCAAGATGAGAAGTATTCTATTAAACTTGCCCAGGAAACCCTCTGAGAGAATTTTAAGAACAAGTTAAATGAGTCTTGACAGAAATTTGTCTAAATAGTGTTGACCTTCCCTCAGGAGGGATTGATGTAGATGACTTCTGAAAGCTGCTTGCAGCCCTGTGTATGTTACTGAGCATGACAGTCAGCAAAGTACAAAATATTATAGGAAGAAGAAGCTTAAGTGTTGTTCTTTCCTTCCTGGCTTGCCTTACCCCATTCCTTCTTTGTTGCAAGTGGGAGCTAGGATTGCAAAAATCCTGGATAGTAGCAGAAAATGGTGGTCTGCCTCATTCTGCACTCAGGTATTTGAGTTTGTTCCCCACTGTCACACATGCATCGTGGGTGTCTTTCTGTGCCAGCCCTCCCTTCCCTGTCTTTTCCCAGGTGTGAAGGTCTCACACCTACCTGTCTGCAAACAGGGGAATCTGGAAGCCACACAGCAGCTCTGGCTAGAGCTAGAGAAGGGTAAAAAGGTGGGAAAAGGGTCAGTAACTGTATCAGGGAGGCAGTTAATGGGGTCTGGCAAGGGCTTGCACTTGCTGTAAATGCCATGGTTGGATTCCTGCACCCAGTTGACTTGAGCCTGCCTAGACACAAGCTGTGGAGTAAAGGATAAAAATATGCCCTGTCATCTACTTGTGATAAAGCAGCAGAGGGCACCACATAACAGGGAGCAATTTCAGCTGCAAGAAGCAGAAGTGGAGAGAAAGACGGAGGGAGGGAACAAGAGCAGAGACGAGCAAGGAAGATCAGTCTGGTCCTGAGCAGAAGTGTCCGGTGAGGTTGCCAAAGCAAAGCTGTAACTATAACAAGGTTTACAGGAGAGAAAAAAAGACACTACTTTAAATGTCCTTTTGCCTACCAAGAGCCACACCTGAACTGATGAAAATACATCTATATGGATGGCTCACTTTACTTCTAAAGTAAATCATAGAATGCTTAGGATTGGAAGGCACCTCTAGAGGTCATCTAGTCCAACCCCCCTGCACACGCAGGGTCACCTAGAGCACGTGGCACAGGACTGCGTCCAAGCAGGTTTGGAAGATCTCCAGAGAAGGAGACTCCACAACCTCTCTGGGCAGCCTGTTCCAGTGCTCTGTCACCCTCACTGTTAAGAATTTTTTCCTTAAGTTCCTGTGGAACTTTTGGTGCTTCAGTTTGTGGCCATTTCCTCTAGTTCTGTCAGTGGCCACCACTGAAAAGAGCCTGGCTGGTTCATGTGTGTACACACAGCTATGCTAAAATACCTGTGCTTTAGGCCTTGTAAGCTAGTTCTACCATCTCTTCTCCCTTTTTTCTTGCAGACTGTGGTATGCAGCACTGTGGTTAACCAGCATGCCTTGAGACTGTCATAATTTTGACATGACAAGTAATCAAGTGTCAATATTGCTCTTGGTAATTTTTTTAAGTAACTAGCACAAGCCAAACCCACCGGTAGTCTAGCTGATACATGTTAGAGCTGTCTTCTCCAAATTGCATACCATTTTCCTATTTTTTTATTTCAATCATCTCTGAAGGTAGGGTCAGCTTATTCATTATTGTTTGCTGCCAAGTTCATGTTTGGAATCTACTGCTTAGATGAAAATCAATTTCCATTCCAACTAGATATTACAGTCCCAGTAAACTTGTTGACTGAGTAATTATAAATGCAGTATTAAGGCTGAATCACTTGGTGTATTATGGGGTTCAAAATGCTACTCATGTTTTTCCTCTCTGGAAGATGGGGCTATGGCATGTAAGGTATGGGCAAGCTATGGGCATAATGTTGAAATTTCAGAGTATTAGTCAGGTATGCATTTGCAGTATGCATTTAACATGCAGACATCTGTCAGATGGGTTAATTACACACTTAAAGGAATACCCAGACTCCAATGCCAAGTACTTAAAAATTTGCCAAGCCTTCTAAAGCTCATCTCTAGAAGACTTTAACGTCTTCTAATCTGCTAGAAAAATATGAAGGTTATTATATTCTTTCCTACCATTTTCACTGAGCTTTCACAACTTCAGCAGTGAAACACTGACAAAGTGTGTGACCTTTTGATATCTCTTCACCAAATAATGGCTTTAGTGACATGAAGAGCAGAAACAAAGCAGATGCTCATGCAATGACTAAGAAACATCAATACCAGTAGAGAGCACAGGCACAATTCAGGGGTGCCTTTATGGTATTTATCATGAACCATTCTCCAAAATTTGGTCTTTAAAAAATGCATAGGCCAGTAGGTCCTGAATTTGCAGCACTGAGTTGAGTGAGGTAATACCCCTCCTTGTATTTTTATTTTGGGAGACAGTAATACTTTGGAAGACTATGCATTTTCTCAGTTTAGATTAGATAGATTAACCTTTTACTGAAGTTTTGCAAGGAGCTAAATTATGTTATTTATCAAGGTAAGCTGTAAAACCTTAAACAGTAGCCATATTTGCACTTCAAAGATTAATCATAAACAGTAGCAAATGCAACAGGGAGATTCTGTGTGCTTAATCAGTTTAATAACAGAACACATTAAATTGTGGTCAAACTAAACTTTACCTCATGGCGATGCCCCTTTTGAGGGGGGAGTCAGTGCTGTGTCCTGGAGGAAATCAGTAGTGCACTTGTCAATGCCATAAAGCAGTTGTACAGGCTCAAGAGCTGTTTTCTATAGGACATGTGATACCTAAGTGAAACCAGGACACAGTGCAAACCACTTGGAAGAAGGTAAGTTTCCAGCTGGGAAATATTGAGGTGATTAGTGGCTGATTAATAGGGATGTACATGAAGTGACCTGTTTGAAAGGTTGTCATGTGGGTGAAAGTCTACTGGGGTAGAAACAGGACGTAGAGTAGAAACATGATGTGAGGCTTATCTAGGAACCTTCGTGCTGTGTCATACTTGCATTGCTGTTATTGTGGTTGCCTTTGGCAGCTCCTGATTGCAGAGGGAATTTTCTGCCTTGCAAGAAGATGGCAGGAGCATATTTATAACCAGACAGAAGTCCAGACCATCATGCTCTAGGGCACCCAGTTTGCCACATACTATGGGTTATCACCTAAGAACCTTGAAGACCAAGTGTGTTTCAGATTATTTGGCCGGGATAGGCCAAGTTTATCTTTAAAAGCTCAAAATGAATCAAGGACTCCTTTCAACTTGTGGTCTTTCAGCAGAGCTTGTGTAGAAACTCAGTTCAAGATGTGGATTTGGGAGGGGAAGAAAATACCTTGTTTGTTATCTCTTGGTTTAGTCCGTCTCATTTCTCTCCAGGTTTCCTATTTCATCTCTCTTACCATGTGAAGTATGCTAAAATGAAATAGCAGCCTCCCTTCATGCCTGTTGTTGTGTCAACAGGCAGGAAGATAATGAGCTGTATGCTGTATACTATAGGTTGTAGGTATCAGCTTTAGGGCGCAGAACTCTGGTGTGATGCAAAAACGTTTGGTTCCCCACCTAGTGATCATCTTGTAACGGGCAGTGAAGCATTTGACGTGCTGGTAGGCTCTGCTTCAAGAGAGACTTGCTCCACGCCAGCATGAAACCCTGTGGGCAGTGTGGCCTGTGTTGGGCATGCGACTAAAACACTGAATAGGCCTAGACCCGTTTGCATACATACATCTGTGATATACCTCTTCCCTTTTCACTGTCATATGAACGAGGAGAAAATCCAGTTCTGTGGTTGGAAATGAGCAAAATAATAAATCTAAAATGTTTTCTTGATGCTCTAGGTTGACCTGTAAGGACAAATACAGTTTTTTAAACAGCACTCCTAAGTGAGTGCCTCCAAGTGTGATGACTGGGTACACCATGCCCGGGACTGTACCAGTATTTCAAAAAAAGCAGAAAAGTCTTTGTGCCTCTGAAGAAAGGCAGAGGGATTTCTGCTGTGTACGTTTTAATCCTGCTGAATCAGTTAAGCATCTTGGCCAAGTTTTACCTCCTTACAGATAAATTTTGTTCAGCTACTGTGACCTTTTTAAAAGGTTTCCCTCCTCCTCTCTTTATTTTTGTTCAGGACGATTTGAAATGGATTTGGTGACAACTAAGATAGAGAACCTGATACCCCCAGGCAGAGGCTGCCACCTGACCTTGAAGAAGGGATACCCACGAGGTTGCAGTGAGAGTAAAGGAGCAGCAGAGCTGCAGCTCTGTGCTCTAAGCATTTAGTTGTTGTCTTAAATTTCACTCTGCAAACGTGTCGGGGGAGAGCTGCAAGACGAGAAATGCTTCTCATCCTCCAGTTTCTTGAATCCAGACCAGCTAAATAAGTAGCTGGAAAACTCATTAAGATATGCCACCTTCTTCAGAAGTTGTTGTGTGTGTTAGGCAGCAGAACTGAAATGCAAAGCTGTTTTGTTGTGACAAGAATTGGCTCATGTTGGATTCCCTCGAAGCATGAAGGGAACGTGTTAGGGCTGTCTGCAGTGGTTTATATACTGCATTATATACAGTACTGAGATACTGCTTAGAAGGAATACATGATTTTTTTTTCAGGAGTCTGTACATACAGATGCAGTCTTAAGGGCATTGGGCTGCCTGTGCTGAGAAGCACGGAAGGAAAATGTTCACTATTTCCCAAGTTGTAGATAGGTAAATGTTTAAAATTCCCCCTTAGGAAATCAAGGGGGAGACCAAACTGATGTCTGAACTTGAGGTTCAGCCTTTTAGTAGTAGCCAAGGCTACTTTTCCTTTTGACACTTGGTGTCAAATGCAGTTGACCAAAGTATGGAGCTCTCCACTAGTGGGGTTGGAAGAGTTTTCTCCAAAGCATCTAGCCTTCCAAACCACCTAGAGACTTGGCTTATTTAATTTTGTGTTCAGTGGCTGCTTTTGCTGTTTTGTTTGAAACCACTTATTGGATTTGCAGCCAAGAAGAATTCTGACAGAAATTAGAGTTGCAGTTTACAGCTAGCCAAATTTCCTTCCTATTTTACACATACAGGCTTAGTCCTTATAGTCCTTATTTTCTTTTGATGTTTAGTTTAGCCATGAGTTTGAGTTCTTAGCTCTCAAACTTTTTGCCAACCTAACCCCAGAAAATCCAGCATTTATTTTTAGCTTAAAAAACCCCCAGTAAAATAGACTTTTTCAAAGAGGGAAAAGCTAAATAGATTCAACAACTTGATGTTTTCTTTTTCATATTTGGGAAATGAAAATACCCAGCTCCTTGCATCAAGCCTGACCCCACTCAGGGCTGCACAATCTAATCAGCGGTACAAAAATGAAACCACACTGAGGGTGAAAGTAATAGGTGTTTTTGCGTGATACATTCTAAGCTTAATGTAGACTTTCTTTTAAAAATTTCAAGTGTGCTGCATTAATAAACATAGTCCAATATGGCTGTAAATGTGATTTTGTGATTTTTTTCTTTTTTTTTTTTTGTTCACATCAAAACTGTGCTGCTTGCATTTTAAAAATGTTTTAACTTGGTGATTTCATTCCTGTGATTTTGGAGGGGTAAATTTTGGTGTCTGGCTAGTTGTATAGAGTATTCTGAGTTTTTATTATGAAAAACAGAAAAAAATCCAGACATACATAATCCTAATAGGTCAGATTGTTTAAATAACTTTGTCCTAATCATTAACTTGTGGTTGAGAGCAAATCCTCATCATTATTTGATTTGCTGTTAACTAAACTTTTTTCTCTCCTTCCCTCTATAAATAGAAGACAACATTACGTTACTTGAGATGCATTAAGGACAGAGGCTGCTTAGCTTGAAGAGAAACTGTCTTTTCAGCAGCAGAAATGGGTATCTGAGAGAGACTATAAATTCTAACTTGAGAAGCTTGCATATTGCTCAAGACCATCTTATGTATCATTAGTTACAAAATATTCTTGCGGAGAGACTAGTTGTAAAATTCAAAGCACTAGTAAGCTCTGGAGCGATCCTATTTGCTATGTAATGCCAGCACCTACTAATTCAGTTCAGGCTTGCTTGAAGGATGTTTTACAAAGTGGAAAAACGTAAAGCGTATCTAGAAGTTGCATGAGATCAGATTTATTTTGAGGAGAGAATGCATGGGTAACATGGATGTCATTCTGAATGAAATTAGTGTTTTCCCTTAAATGGGCTAATTTCCAAGAGGGGGAGTTCTTCACGATGCATTGCACTGCTGGAGAGCTCTGTGCAGTTGAGGCGGCTGCATTTCGCATGGCAAGGGGCTTACTGTCTTTTGAGCTGGTGGTGTTGGTCAGGAAAGAAAAAGCAGTGGATTTAGCCACTTGAGCTTTGTCAGGTAGGTTTTTTTGAGGCTCCCACTGTGTTATTTGAGGCTCTGCTCTGAGTCACCATCTGGGGGAGCCTGTTCCTCTGTAGAGAAATAGAGCACAGTGTGCACTGTTGAGCTGAACTACTGTTAGAGCCTGTCTCAGGGCACTGATGTGTGCCAACCTCCTCAGTGGTGCTTTCTACCTGCTTTTAATTGCTTTTGTCAAAGATCATCCCTGGATTCAAGTTTCAGTTTGTTTCTCTGTGATTTATTTTGTGTTCTTGTGCTTATTTGATATTTGTGTGTGATTATGGATGCTTAAGGGCTTGCCGGATATCTGTGCATCTAGAAAGGGGGTTGGGGATGGAGGGGAGCGAGCTACACCTGCAGCCCGTAGCTGTGCTAGGAACAACCTTGTGCTTACTGGCACCATCAATGTGCCTGGACTGGAAAGTGGATAGTAACTTCCAGAAATGGGACTCTCCAAGTAGGCCCCTTGTCCCTGTGCAGTAACCTTGTGGTGAGCTGGAAATCCTGTGTCTGTGCCCACTGAAGTGTCCTCTGCAATGCTTCACACCTGGAAAGAGCGCTGAGTGGGTTATTGCAGCTTTGGACGGGCAATCTAACTTCCCTGGGGTGTTTGCGAGTTCCTTGTGAACTCCAAAAGCATCCTGGAGCCCTGACAGTGCAAAGGTAGTGTCACACCTCTTGTGAGCTCCAACATCTGTGATACTTGGTCTTCCTCTGCACCTTGAGTGTTACTCTGGGCTGCAGTGTCAAGTTATCTGTATGAATGTAGGGCTGGGAGATGGGTCCTGCAGGTGAGGACTCCCGTCCCCTCATCCCCGGTCTGCATTCAGTTACTTAAGTAAATTGCTGTGTTACAGAACAGGCAGTAGCTTCGTGTCATGCCTTCCTGCGTGTGCTTTTACATGGAGTCTGTAACAACTGCGATGAAATCTGCTTGCTTAGTACTTAAGTGACAAGCGTTGGCTTCTATGAAAAAAGGTTGTCAGACCTTGTAGCTGTAAGAGATGCCTAAACTTACCAAAAACATCTCATTGATGAGTCTTCCTCTGTTGCTGTGCATCATTAGTGAGCTGCAGGGCTTGCTTGGGGTCTGACTTCTTTCAGAGACGGCTAAATGGACACTAAGAGCTGCCTCCATGAGGAGGGGAGTGAAGAATGGGCAAGTATGTACCCGTTTATTTGGATTTACTCGTGAACTCTGGTGGCTAACATCAGTGGAAGGGTGGGTGCAGAACCACCTCTTTGAATATACAATTGAAACAAGTAATGTTGAACTGTTTGGCTCTTGGCTCCTACAGACCGTTTGGATCCCTCAGAGCCTTTGTGTTGGAAAGGAAGGGCTGCTCTGTTCTTGCAGGCTGTTTTGCAGCAAACATGGTTACTGATGGCCAGGAACTCTCAGATTGATGCAGATCAGATGACTGGGAGTGGCCTTTTGGGTGACATCCCACAGGCAATGATGTCAGCAAAAGATTTCTAAAAATTCAGGTGTGGCCCAATCTGGCAATTAACCTGACTAGTGCTCTGGCTGAGTCCTCAGAGGGAGCTCTGGCTCTGCAGCCCTGCTGCTGCTTAAGGTATTATGTTTAGCATTTATTTTAAGGTACTTCATTTCGTACCTTCGTCTTACCTAGTACCGTAACTGAAGCCTACTGTGAGTCGAGGGAGGATACTATTCCAACAGCGACGTGCTAGCTCTGTTGCCGTCTTGGACATCTCCTTGCTCACAAATATCCATGGCTGCTTGGAAGCTGTGACCCCAGGAGAGGCGGCTCTGGCTGGCCAGGATGGAGAGCCTGGCCACGCTGCTGGCAGAAGTCCAGGCTAGCCAGGCGGCCATGGAGGCCGGGCAGAAGGAGCTGAGGAGGGACGTGGAAACATCTCAGAAGGAGATCAGAGCAGTGCTGGCAATGCAGAGGAGCCAGCAGCAGATGAAGGAGGATCTGAAAGCAGAGATGATATCCAGTCACCTGCATATAAGAGCTGTGCTTGATGAAATCCTGCGAATAAGGGAAGAAATGGAAGCTCGATTGAATACTCAGGCTGATCTCTTCTTACTGATTAAAGAAGCGAGCACCAATTTAACATGTGTAGACAAGGCTTTCCATAAAATGGAAGACAGTCAGAAAGTTTTTACGAGCCTACAACTTCCTGCAAGAGAAAATATTGATCAAGGAATTTTATTTGAAAATAATTTGGATGAGGAACATGAAAAGAAGGTGCTTAGGGGTAAGATAATGGTGCCTTCAAAACTAGGGGGGGTGAACAGATGAGACTGTTCCTACTTGTGCTTCAAGTGTTTTGTTTAGACTGTTTGGAGTGTTTTTAAGGAACATATTATATGCTTTTAAGAAATATATTATAAATTTAATCTTTTCTAATGGACTTGTCTGCATGTACTAGAAATTATTGCCCTGCAGAGCTTGCTATTACATGGTAGGCAAACAAAGACCTCGGTTTGGGTCTGCAAGTCGCCACGTGGGTGATGGACTCTTGTCTAGTCGTGGTGCACAGGCCACCATGGGGGGCTCAGCAGCAGGCAAGCTCAGGCAGCTGGCCAGGGAGGTGCCCATGTGAAGCACTGTGTGGTGTCTAAGTGCTTAATATGGTACATATATAACAATAGCTCTGTTTTCTTCTGAACATTTATTAACTAGAGAAACTGTATGTGAAGTGATTCCCTTCACAGAAACTCTTGGGATGGGTATGATAAAGATGTAAAGAACAAGATTCTGTTTTATGGCAGCTGCCATCTGCATAGTGATCTCTGAGACAGGGGAAGCAGTTCTTGCCCTTGTCCAAGATCATGGGATATTTTATTTGACAGTAAAACATCAAACCTTCAGGTAGTAACTTTGTGTTCAAAAGGCTCAGTCATTACTGAGTTACTACTATTTATCCTTCCTTGTATCAATAGGGGGGGGGGGGGGAAACACTTTGTATGGTGATTCTGTTGGGTTACTGCAATGCAGTAATATTTCTAGCCTGGGGAAATTGTGCCTTACAAGACTGACTTTTAAAGCTTGCCACCTTTATAAAAAAATCCAAGCTCTTGCTTTGCCTAACGGGTAGACTTTAGAGTCTATCATCCAAGTGTTGTATTGGAAGTTAATTCCTGTCCTTTAATGAAGGCACGGTGTTTGGACATCATAGCATGTCTCCTGTACAAATCTGGAGACATGGTCTGTTGTTGCCCAGAGGTGCACACTTTGTAAATAAGCACAGCAGTGTTGCTGGTGTTCATCTGCAGAGGCAGTGCATGCTACAGAGGGTTCATGCCAGCAGAGCAGTGCTTTTTAATGCTTCAAGTGGTTGGGTATGGTGTGTGTCTGTGATAAGCCTATCCAGAGAAGTGAATTCTTTCTGTGCATATCTTTTTCTTGAGCTTTATTTAGACTGGAATCTGGTGTTGGCTGGATGTATGTTGGAATTAACTTCTAGGAAAAGATTTGGCAGCCTGGACACCTTGATTAACAAAAGCAAAAAAAGCCTGGCTGAACTTTGGAAACAGTGGTTATCGAGGGTCTTGTGTTATTTACAGTTAGCTGTGGTGTCAGTGTAATGTGTAATGAAATATAATTTAATCAGGTAAGTGTCTGATGTCATTTTTCTCAGAAGAAAAATTGCTTGTAACTCTCTGTATTGCTTAAAGCAGCTTTTCACTCTCTGTCAAGGGCCATAGCAAATGGATGTCATTTCATAAAGCTAATGAAACGGCTATATTGATTAGCATCTTAATCACTGAATTTAATGAGCACTTCGAAATCAAGAATAGTGCTCTAATTCTTCACTTCAGATGGAGCATTCAGAAGAGGTGGAATATATGAGCCAGTAGGAATATATGAACCGTAGGCTAGGGAATTCCCTCTCTAGACTTATTCCTCTCTCCTTGATTACTGTCTCTTACCTTTTGAAGGACTTTCAGGAGCAATAGACAGTGTCCTCCATAAGTTTGCTGGGAATATAACAGGATAGCTCTGAAACCTGAGCTGTATTGCTCATTTAGAGGTCCAAGTCAGAGGACCTCAGAATGTCTGCATTGCAAGGGAGGAAGTCATCAGATTAATTAAAAAGGTGATAAGAACAAGATAACTAGAACTGTTAGGCGAACTTGATCTCTATTTCCCATGCAGATATGAACTTTGATTTCTATCTTGGGTTACCATGTTATCTCACCTTGAGCAGTGCTGCTACTATATGGCGAGTCAGTATGTTTTTAATTGAAAATATACCCTTAACAGGCAGCATCTCCTGCACAGATATGTGGTGAAATCTCCAAGAACACAGGAGCATCCAAACATGATAAACCAGGATGCTGATGTTCCTCTAACTGGGAGGGAGGGATTTGCTTGGAAAATTAGTAGGCTGGAGAATGCTCTTCATACCTGGCTCAGCATAAGAGGGATAGATGACATCCGATTTTTTAAACAGGAACTTAACTTCAAATGCTTTGAAAACAGCGCAAGGCCATGGAAGACCGATGTATTAATGCAATGGCTGATGTATCAGATTAACATTAGCTGAGAATCAAAACATTTATTAATAATAAATATTTCAGTTGTGCAACTAGACCTTAATCTGATGGGAATATTCCAGTAATTTTACAGTCTTCATGCAAGGTGTTTGAGGCTTGAGAAAAATGATTAATGCTAGTTCATTCATTTGTCCCCCATTTTTCCCCATGTTTCTATTTTTCTCCAAATCCTACCTCTGTTTTCTTCACTTTATCTTGAAGGATCTTGTTAAGTTGAAACTACAAAGTAATCTGCTCAGGTGTTTTCATTAAGCTGCCTAGGGATATTTATATATTGCATCAGTCTTTTATTACAAAAGTGTTTGTTCTCTGTGTGATCAAAAAGGAGACAAAAAGGAGACTAGCCCTATCTGTGAGCAGTTCTCAAACTGGAGTGAAGGCAGTGGAGAAACCTGGTATCTCTGTGGTGTTTACGAGTCGAATGTTGGATTATGTAATGTGGTTTCTTCTGACATGACATGATTGAGTACTGTGAAGTGATTGAGGTTGCAACATAGCTAGGAGTGTTACATAAACTATGTAATTACTGGACTATGCCAGGCAAGCCTGAAATACATTTTAGAGAGTTTTCTAAACTATCATCTTTGAGGCAAAAAATGCTGACATCAAAAAATGCTTAAAGACCTGTGGTTAGTAGAACTCAAACATGAGCTGAAGCGAGTAGAGTTCTTGCAAGGCAAATTTGAAAGGAGAAAAAGACTGAGTAAATATAGCGAGAGCGCTCTCCTATTCAATAATGCACTAGAGTGCAGAAAATGTGAAATCCATGTCACAAGCTGAAGTCACTGACTCTTAGGATAGAAATAAGTCACTACACTTGGTCATCAGTCCTTAGATGGCTAGAATGACAAACTTGCATTTTATGACAATATGGATTCAAAGCAGAGCGTGTAGGGTATGCCCAAATGTGTGTGGTGACAAGTAAATTAAAGAATGCATGCAAGGTCTTGTATGGAATGCTTCACACTTCGTTTCTGAAGTTATCATGCAAGCTAGTAGATGTCTGCTCTTCGGTGCAATTGAAATAACTCTTATTGAAATACTGAAAAGGTTAATAACTACTTTTTGTACACCTAAGCTTTTGTGCAACATCAATAAAAAATGAAAATTAATTTTTTCCACCTTCTTTTTTTTCTAGTTGACAAGGGTAAGCAGCGGAGTCCTAAAAACTCATGCATACAGACACAGGCCTCCACAGATGTGCATTCACATGGGACAAAATCAGCCGAGTTGACACAATATAAAACAAAATGCGAGAACCAAAGCGGAATAATCCTGCAGCTGAAGAAATTCCTGTCCAGCAGTAACCAGAAGTTCGAAGCGTTAACGATTGTGATCCAGCACCTACAGTCCTTGGTAAAACTCTCAATTTATCTATTTTGGCTTGAATTTGTTGAGCTGTTCTCAACAAGGAATGAATTTATAGTCTGATGCATAATGTCTGTATTTCCCTTCCAATCTTCCTCCTCCTGTGATCCCTAGTTTTATACATCTATTAAATTGCAGCTTTCTGTGTTAGCTACAAGTGTCCAATTAGTGATGCAGTCAGGATGCACTTCTGCTAGTGCTCTTTGACATATCTTAATATACCTATTTGTAACATAGGAATACGTTTAAAGAAATGCAGAGCACTCAGGTAGAGATGTAGCTACCTATATTTAATAAAAGAAATGATGGTACTTTTATTTTCCCCCCAAGTTCTGTCTCTTTGGAGGTTGCAGGAAACTTGCTCTAGGCATTAACTGCCTAGGAAAGAAAATGATGCAGAGTCTTGCTGTCTCTGCAGCCTCATAGCCTTTGCTGAAAAGGAATTTTTGAAATCTTGTAGGAAGGACTCCTGTAAGGACTCTTATGGAGTCCTTGAGTGAGCACCTCTCCCAAGTATATCCTTGGAGTTTTGCTCTTGTGGAAAAGACTGGTCTCAACAGATAATCTATATGACTTGGCTTTGTTATCTGACTTGTGTTACGTGGCTTTATGCGAAGGGCAGATATCTCTTGAGCTGTTAAAAGTAGAGGTTGGTAATTGTAGTATTAATTGAAAGAGTGAAAATGTTGCATTATTAGTACCATCTTGAAGTTATCAACTTGCCATTAAATTTTAGATTTGCATCTGGATTTGAGAGTAGAATTAAATGGTGTTTTAATATTTCATTGTGTTTGACATAATGACTTGATAAAGGTTAATAATACACCAGAAGGTTTTGGTCTGCTTCAAAAGCTTTCAAGGGAAGAAGAATCTGAACTTAATGAAGGAAGGGATATCACTATGGATTTCTGCTGTAATGGCTCCAGTAGAGTGGTTTTACTTATTTATGTTTCCATTTATTTCTACTGTTCAAAGACTGTTACCAATTTTACTTTAAGTATTCCAATAAAATGTTTCATAGTATGGTATTAAAAAAAAAAAAAAAAAAGCATCAAGTTGTCTTAGCATGCTGCCAGAAGCATAATACTCTTTTTTTTTTTTCTTTTTTTTTCTTCTTCTTGTGGATGGTAACTGCTCTCTCTCTTTTCTTCTGAAAATAATGCTTTACTGTTGAGTTCATGTCTGGTTCAACTCTTCTGTCTTCTAGTTTAGATTTACTTTCTTAAACTGTTGGTTGGAACACCTTTCTCTGCTAAGGAGCTAATTAAAGATCTTAAATTGCTGTGATACAGGACTTTTGGATGCCTGTTATCCAATCTGAAATTGTGAAATTCATATGTGAAATTCTCACTGTTGAATTTCCACACAGTCTTCTAACTACTAAAATCAAGGTGCTTATTATACAGTAACTTTTATAATTAATGCCTTGTCCTAGGTTTTTCCCTCAAATGTTTTTATAATGCTGCTTTTCTTTCTTTTTATTTAATGAGAGGAAGCCTGTCTTACATACTTGCTTCTCCCAGGCTGTTTTGGAGCTTGCTTATCTTAAAATTATTTTCCTTAGAATAATAGGAATGGTTATTTTAAGTGCAAGAGAAAAGAGAGAGGAGAACTACATGGTGGAAAAAAGTAATTTTGCTTTTCCCTTTTTGTTGTTGTTTTAGAGGTGGAAAGCAAACAAATTTGTTTTCTATCCAGTTGGATGAAATGAGTAATCTTGGAGAACTTAGCCAGGGCTAAAACTACTTTCGTATATGTTTTTGTGCCAGTTGTTGGCTTAGAGACTGCTCCTTGCCTCTCCCTTTCTGCAATAAGGCAGTGCTGCAGATGGAGAGGTCCTAACAAACTCTGGTTTTGTAAGAGCAAGGAGGACTGTTGTGCTGGGGCTGGTACACAGACTGGTCCTTTTAATTAGCTGGGGAAACATCCTTGGTGGAAGTGTGGATTCTGGTCTAGCTGGACACTGTATGCCCAAGACACTTGGGGTAGTTTAGCTTTCTGAGGGGCTGCTTGGAGAGCTCTGGTGGCTCAAACTTCCTGCCCGCCTGGGCTATCGGTTGGACTTGGGTTTATCTCGTGAGCACTGAGCCCTGACTCATCCAGTGTGCAAGCAGCTGGAAGTAGCTTCAGCCTGAGTTGCTGCCCTCCTCTTTGTCTGAAAGAAAGAAGAAAAAGGGCTGGGAGCTGAGGGGGAGGCTTAGGCTCATGCCTGGCTGTGCTCGTGCCCCTGCTACTGGGGCAAGTGCGGGGTAACGTGACGCAGCTGGAGCTGCTGCAGAGCCGGCTGGCCCCAGAGCAGCCCTGCCTGGGCCCCAGGAGCAGGCCCTGTCCCGCAGAAGGCAGGCGCAGCCTGCACAAGGCCCAGACAGAACCTTAAACCCTGATTTTTGCCGCACAGGAGCTGAGGTAAGCTTTCCAACAGAGCACCCCAACACATGCTGTGACGAGCTAATGCTGGCTAGGAACTCCCTTGGCAAACAGCGTGCTGCCCGGAGAGGAGCAGCGCGTCCGACAGGAACATCCAGCGGCACCAGGCCCTTCCCGTGCCGCAATGCCCGCGTGTGCTCACAGCACGGCGGAACGCACCGGCTGCGGCCGCGCCGCAAAAACAAGCGGCCTTTTCCTACGCTGTTATCCTCCCGCTGGTCCCCTGGCAATTCCTGGGACTTCCTAAGTATTTTCCTGTTTTTTAAACTTCAGACGAGAAAGGAGACGGGTGGCGGTACAGAGGAAATGCTGAAATCAGCCATTTACAGCAAACTCACAGATACAAAGGAAATCTTTCCTCCGTCAACCTCTAACTGTGCTAAGCTCTGAAAACCAGAGCACTGTGTTCAGGTTGATCTTCAATTTGGCTTAATTTTGCGTGCCCTTTGTTGATCTTCCAAGGGTTTAATAGCTCCATCAGCAGAGACTTTCAAGCTATGGTTTAGCAGATCTGCTCCACTCGGTGCTTGGGGTTAGAGAGAATTTTTTGTTATTCTGCTGGCATGGGACTAGCTTGATTTAAATCTGGCTTTAGTTATTTCAGAAGCTGCTTGGGAGAGGTTCAGCTTTCAAGCCAAAAGGAAATGTATCAGTATAGTGACTTGAGCTGTTTAAGTAATGCATTGTTGTTGTAATTGCCATGTTCAGTAGCAGACAGGCCTTGTAAATATATCTTGGACATTAAAGTGATTATTATTATCCATTTTTCTTCTTGTCTAATAAACAAAATCTGGTTAAGTATTTTCAAGAACCCTCATCATTCCTAGAAAGGAGATCATGCCCTAGAAATAAGAAAAGCCTGACACCTTACAATACAGTGCCACAGAGCTAAACTCCAACAGCTAAATTGTGCTGTTGTCCATCTCTTGTTGTAGTTCTAACAAAAGGACTGGAATTCAGAGCCCAGGTGTTGTTTGGGATTGACTATGGTGGCATCTTGAAAAAGCTTTCTAGAGGAGTGAATGCCTCTTGAGAGGGTATGGTGCCTTGGTACTAAGATGTGCATAGCATTAATTCTGGAGGTACAAGAAGCAACCTAAGTCAAGAACTAGAAATGCTGTGGCTGAAACAGTCTTTAGTATTTGTAGGTGGGAATAGGAATGAGCCATTAGTGTATGAGCCACTGTGTCTGGCACTTCCTGGCATGTGGATGAGTGTAAGAGTGGAGATAATAGCTTTATTGGGAGCTTCCTAGAATAGAAGGGATGTTTTGAGTCTTGGAATATACGGGCATATGTGTCCAAGTACTTTGTTGTTCTGCAAGCAAGTTCAGTTCAAAATTTTTCATATTAAATGAGGAAAGAGTATCCAGCCAAAGGAATAGAAGCACATACTACATCACAGAACTGAAAACTGAAAATATGAGTCATATTTTTTGCTATAAATTGCAAGTGTTTTGGCATACTCATTGCAATGAAGAGAGCTTAACTTAAGTTTAAGAACTTAAACTTTGGTTTAAATTTTCAATTTAAACCTTTTGGAATTTAACATCAGACTCGAGTGGCTCTCATCAGAGTATTTCTCCATCTATTTAATTCTGGTTACTATAGGCAGGTCTAGTTATAAGACAGAATAAGAATGTTCAGTTTAGATCACTTCTATAGGCTGTTTGAGACTTCTGTCTCCTTTCCCCCAAGAAAAGTAAAACTGAAGTCAAAAGCAAATGTTTGAAGATTTTTAAATATATAAACACTTTTTAAATATATAAAACACTTTTAAAAGTGTTTCTGCTCAGTAAAGGAGAATGAGGAAAAACAGCACAGTAGCTTCTGCACTGAAGGAGATCAGGGCTCTGGGAACTTGCGTTTTAGAGCACCTGTTTGGAAGCAGGTAACTGCAAACTGTTCTCAGGTTTGTCAGGCACGACAGCTTATTGACCAAAACAGTTAATTTTTGCCAATTGATTGAAGTTTTGTGAACTCGAATGTCCATAAAAAGACTTTAATATATTGATTCACATGGGACTAGGCTCTGGGAAGGAATCTGTCTAGCTTTTTTTGAAGGCACTTCGCTTTAAGGAATTTACTGGATCTTCAGAACAGATTCTGGATAGAGAACATATCTGGGTAGGGCTTCAGGGCAGGACTTGGCAGTAGAAGTTGTGTGGAGGAAAGACGCCTTTAGTTCTGATGCAGTTTGTGTCAGACCACCAGTATTGCTTTACATGACAAAATTGTTTCCCAAGTATATTTCATTTTCCTCATGCTTATTCCTCTCCCCCAAAGAAGACAACCAAAAATTAACGACAGTAGCAAGCTAGATCTATCTGTAACAAGTTCAGAATAAAAGCAAGGGACGAGTGGAAAACAGAAAAAAAGAAAGGGGGGAAAAGGGAGAAAAAAGAAAAGTAGTGTTTTGGCTTCTTGTTTCCATCTTCTGCTTTGTACTGCCCTTTCAGATTAAATTCTATGCATCCTTTAAAGCAGAATGACTTCATGAACGAAACTGTAGCAGTTTGCTCAAATATCAGGTCTCATATCATGACTTCATAAGAGTAGCTCCAGCTTGATGGACATAAGTCCTAAGTTACAACAGAAATTTGTTCAAGGTGCATGGTAACTTGTTTGAGACTTTATGCTGTTTTATGCTCTGAAATAAATTGAGCTTCAAGGGGAAAAAATGCAAATGTAATATTGTGAAGCAGATATGAGTAGCCTTTCTGTTACTGATTCATAAGTAAGTCCAAGGTGTAGCTGATAGGCACCGAGTCATGTCTTTCCACATTGTGGCCAATAATCATATTCCTCTAATATGTGGCACAGAGCAGGGATAAAATAGGCTCCTTTTCCTCAGGCTCTATCTGTAAAAGGAATGTCTGCTTGAATGAGAAAAATATTCTCTGGTAGTTGTTGATGACTGAGACTGCACCAATATTAAATAGGTATCTTATCTGCTTTTTCCTACAAATTGAGTCTATTTCTTGTAGGGTCTGAGCACTCATGTTATAGAACTGCTTACAAATATGCCTTGTTTACTATTTTCTTAAAAATACTCCATGTTTCTCTCTGAGTTTGTTTTTTGAGGTCTGTTGTTGTTTGTTTTGTGTTAGAGCAAATGGAAGCAAATGGCTTTCAAAATCAGGCTTTCTCTTCCAGAATAAAATTAACTTGACCCCTGTGTATGACATAAAAACATGTGGAAGTGCTCACTTTCTCTGCTACACTAATGAATTTCTATTTTGAGCCTTCTAATGAAGAAATACCAGGGTGGTCTAATGATTCTCTATTAAAATTGCAGTGGTTTTACACTTGACTCTTTATCTTCTTCACCCCCACGTCTTGATTGCTGAAATTATTTGTTTATCAAGTATAGTAGCAGTGAAACTAGAAGGCTGATGCAGCTGGGAAGGCCGATCTGCAGCCTTCCAGCTGAGAGCTGTGTCCCCGGTGGTGGCAGCTCTCCTGCTGTCCTGCCCCCCGTCCTGCGCTGCCGCGAGCCGTGGGGAGCTTGGCGAGAGCAGCAGCTTTGCAGCAGCACCACGGGAGCCTTGCTCAGCCTCTGCTCACAGGCTTTCCAGCATGGGCCAACTCCCATCCCGAGACACTTCAGGAGCACCCAGCCAGTTGGGTCTGTTCCATTCTCGACGCGGAGCAGAGCAGTGTATTTCACAAGACAGGCTACAGACCTGTCAATGCCTAAAAGCTTGTGGTCAAAGGCTCCACATGGGCACAGTTCTAAGGCAGGGTTGGGAACGTGAATCTGAGACTGGAAAGCAGATCACTTGAGTGACTTGTTAAGTGGCCATTGCTTGATGCTTGCTCAGAGGTCTGAAACGTTACAGAAATCCTGGAGGAGGTGATATGCTGCACAGTGCAGACCAGGTGATTGCTTAATATCTTATCATATGGATATTCATGCAGCTACTTAAAATTGATTTTAAAAGCCTAATTTTTTAGTACATAAATATAAGTGTTTTTTAATATTTTTTCTTAAGGAATTTTTTCTTGTTTCATACAACTGCAGCAGGATAAGAATTTCATTTCTAAAAGGAGTAGGTATGTTTGGGATGTAAACTATGAAGTATGGATAATTGCCAACACATGGACAGCATTAGCCTATTAGGTGCTTATACTCTATCTATCTTCTGCTGCAGTTTGGCCTTTGGCACTGGGTATTTGCAGAAGAGGTTTATAGTCCATGACATGTAGGAAGAAATGCTTGCAAAAGGAAACTGGGGCTCCTGAGACAGTCGCAGCAACTCTGTGGCTCTGGCGTGTTGGTTTGCAAGCAGGCAGTGTCCCGTAGTAGGACCACGTCCCCTCGGTAGCATCTGAGAAATCCCAAACCCCTAATCCCGCTGGGAAATTGTCCTTGTCGCAAGGAAATAGGCTCACAGGTTGCTGGGGTGATTTGCCCTTAAGCTGCCCACCTCCCCATTTGGGGGTTTGCAGTGGAGCTGTGGGATGTTAGGGAATAGCTGCGCGTTCCCCCTTGGGAACGATTTGTAGTCTGTGCTCTTGGAGGTATCCTGTCTCTCGCGTGTGTGAAGTTTTGTTGCAGGCATGTGGCCAGGAAGGTTGGTGGCTTGTGTACATGGTGTAAATACCTTTCTGTTCTTTCTGGAGCTTGGACTTTTGTTGAGTTTCCCTTCTCACTTCTAAAGCCGTGCAATGCCAACTGCTCAGCCATTGATG
This sequence comes from Tinamus guttatus, assembly GCF_059628265.1. NCBI lineage: Eukaryota > Metazoa > Chordata > Aves > Tinamiformes > Tinamidae > Tinamus > Tinamus guttatus. The sequence goes on from NW_028288747.1 coordinate 6,270,350, forward strand.
TGCCTTCACCCTAAAATGACACTAGGCTGGGTCTGCTTGCATTCCAAGCTACACCAAATAAAGCTCACTGCCAGGAAAAACATGCTCTTAAGCCTGTTAACCTGCCCATGTAATACAAACATGAACATAAGATTTTTCTAATTGACTCTGTTCCTACTGTCATCCTTGTGATCCTGAAGCCGTTGTCTTCGCTACCCTCTCTGCTTTGGACCTCTTTGCTTTTGCTTTCGTGTTTCCATCAAGCTGTAATGAGGCATAACTTGCCCTCACAAATGCCCTTGTTATTGGACACACGTCATGCTGGAGTTTCTTGTCAAGTTTTCAGAAAGCTTAAACATAAGAAATCTTAATCTCCTGCTTTGTGCTTAAAAACTGTTCTGGTAGTATCTGATGGCGCAGGTGCACCTTGACAGTACTGTTCCCAAACTCTGTTTTTATGGTGGTAAGACTATAGTTTCCAGATTTGTCTTGGCTCAAGTGCTACAGTTTCTCATGCTTCTTTTGATACAGAAAACATAACAGAGAAAATAAAACAATAGCTTCTTTTGATATAAGAAAAATGGATACCCAGTCATCTTTTATGATAGTTTGCCATAAACTCAGATTGTTCCAGATGCAGCTGTAACCTGCTGTAAATGTCTTTCTTGAGTCTTCAGCAACTAAGCAGGGATAATACTGCTGGAATTGGCTTTCTTTTACTGCCAAGTATATTTGGAGAGAACGCTACTGCCAAAATGGCTCCTCCTTGTGTTACTGCTTCTTGAGTTTGCTCTTTTGACTTGTAGTTTGATCGTCAGCTAGAAGCTTGTAAAGCTTCTAAAAGTTCACGTGCACAGAGCCAAGCAGTTTGATATTCTAATCCAAAGTATGTGCATATAAGTCTTCACAAGAAATATCGAAGGCGGTGTAGATTGGATTGTGGTCTTTGGCTGTTCATTGCACTTAAACTGTCAAGTTTTGAAGACATGAAATTTAACTGAGGAGATCCTCAAGGACCTCTAGAACCTCACTTCTGTCAGAATCTAGACAAAGTAATGCTAAATTAACTGCACGATTAGGTCAAGCTGGATATTTAATATGGCTGCCTTTAATGCAGTCGTTAAGCAGTTAAACAACCAACTTATTCTTCCTATTCTTCTTTATGGCTAGCTGCTTTCTTTTCATTAGACCCTTTCATGATTGGAGGTGGAGGCATGAGGTTAAACAGCACCAAGAAAAAGCAAAAAGGGTTAAGAGCAGCACAATGCAAAAAGTCTTTTTTAAAAAAAAAAAAAATGTGGTAGAGCAACAATATTATGGTGGGTTTTTTAGTCTCACATCAGTCTTCAGTATATGCTGATATCCGATGCTCTTTTCTCATCCAACTGTTTTGCTTAAATATAAAATGTTCTGTGGACTATGCTACTGGCCTTGTGGGCTTACGACTCTAAGCAAAATGTCCAGCAGAGGTTGAGGGGAAAACATTAGATGTGTTTTACTGACTGATTAGGTGGGCTGGAACAAAGCAGGTTGAAGGATGCTTGTTCGTTTTTGAACGTGAGAGTTAGAATAGGGAATGAATATGCAACCTAAGAAGTAAAGAGAAGGGAAGAAAAAATCTGGAAATTATTTGCTTAGTGTGTTTGTATGCCAAATTAGTGATGGATAAAGTTATTGAAAAAGCTTTGGAAAATGTAATCAGGTGTCTAAGATGTGAAAATAAGAAGTATATAGTTAACTCCTGTAAAAATTCCCTACTTGGCTATGTGCACAGTGCAAATGATGCAGCTCAAATAGCTCACTGCAGCATCCACGGCTTCATCAGTGCCGTGTCCGTGTGGGCACTGATCGTGAGCAGGATGACTCATCTCCTTCCCAACCAGGGAGTGGGGGAAAGAAGGTGACTTAGAACTGAACTCTCTGCTCTGCTGAGGCTCTGCTCTGGTAGATAAGGGGTGACTTTCAATCTCAGCCCACCTAACACTGCAAAAATGTTTGAGTGTTTACCACCAAGCTATGACACAACTACTTACTGTCCCGTCAAGTGTTCCAGTGATCAAATGAGTGCTGCTAGGACTGCTTAAACTGTGGTGGTCAAAAGTAGACCTTTTACAGTCTACAAGGTCAAATACACAAGAATTTTGTGTAAAGAGATGGCCCTATCTTAGATCTGCAGAATAATTCCCTATCACTTGCATCAACTGAGGTTGTGTAGCTTTATTCATTTGGATTAGTCTTTTATAAAACCCATTTGTGTGTTTTTAAGCTGTGCTGCAGCTTCAAGAAGAAATGCTAAGTCCCTGTGTAAATGCAGCAAGCAGTATTGACCCATCACAAGTTGACGGCCTGAGAGCAGGTTAATCAGATCTCAGCGGTTCAGCCGTGTGGTGGCAGATGCAAAGCCAACCAGGAGTGCTCACCACAGCCGCGTGGCTGCTCCTTAACTCTTGCTTTCCCCCAGAGCAGTGTGTTTTAGTGCTTACTGGCGCGTGGGGGTGAGCATGCGGTGCTCTTACCCAGGTGAGGAGGTGCCAGCAGGAGCCTTGGGTCAGTCTGCAGGAGATGGGGTGGAGGAACCTGCTGTGGAGGTTTCCTTCATGGGCACCCAGCTGCCGCGGTGTTGCCAAAGCGGCTCGTGTCGTAGCTGCTGGAGGTGCTTTGGGGTCAGTGTGTGAATTTTGTGTGGTCTGAGCTGTGAAAGCACAAGCGTGCGAGGCGCGCAGCGAGCGCAAGCCTGGCTGGTCGCGGTGGCCAGTGTGTGCCTGGGGCTCGCTGTCTCAGCTCGGGCCTCCCGTCGTTTATTTTGGCATCCACAAATTAAGAGTGCAAGCTGGGTAAGCTAAAAATAAGCCCCGTTATCCGCGGGGGTGGCAGCATCGCTTTGCTGATACCTGAGCGCGTGGGCCCACGTCTCTTCGCACTGGGGCTCGCCGCTGGCTCCTAAATGAAGGGCTGTGGCTTTAAGCAGCCGCCGGCTGCCTGTGCCAATTGCAGGAGCTGCAGGATCCGCGGCGCTGGGAGCGAGCGGCGCGGAAGTACGGTAACCTGCGGCGCGAGGCCGGCTCCGGGAGCGCTTCCCGGCGCGCCGGCGGCTCCGGAGGCCGCAGGATGGGCTGCTCCTCCAGCCGGCTCTGCCTCTACTCCCAGTGCGCTGCAGCAAGGGTAACGGCGCGCGCTCCGCATCGCTCCCCGCGCCGGGCACGCACCGCGCGAGCGCCCCGGCTCCTGCGGCAGCGCCTGCCCGTGGCCTGTCCCGCTCCAGCCCCGCGGGCCGCACCGAGGGGCCACCTTCCCGGCCAGGCGGGCGCTGGGCGCTCTGCTCAGCTGCGGCTTGGAGCTGCTCGTTCCTGTCACACAGGAACCAGCCCTTAGCTGGAAGCGTGAAGAGCGTGCGCTGGGGAGGAGGGGGGAGTTGTGCTCAACTTCGGGCTGTGCCTCTCCGTGGGGAAGGTCGAGCTTTTAGCAAAGTTTTTCGTTTTGTGCTTGCTTGCGTTTTGTGGAGTGAGTGTTGAACGCTGCCCGTGTGGCGCCGGCCGCTCTCCGTGCCCTTGGCGGGTGCGGGTCGGTGCGTCCTGCAGGTTTGACTTGCCGCACCCATCGTAAAATGTACCATTAATTGCTGCCAAGTCGGAATTCAATTACTGCGTTATCCTGGAAAACACTATTCCTTGCTTTAAAGTACAACTTCCTTAACAACGGGGGAACATCTGTGTATTTGGTAACAGCAGAACTGTTATCCTAAATGATTCATATCTTGGCTGCCTGCTCCTGCCTCTTGTTTTCCTGTGGAGCATGTGCGAGTTAACTGGGGAAGGTGCCCTCTTCACACCACTAGTAACTAAATGCTCGTGTTTTTTCTTTGCAGAGGGATGAAGCACTAAGGCAGCATAAAGAGCTGTCTCAGGAACTGGTTAACCTTCGAGGAGAGCTGGGTAAGAATCTGTTTTTCTAATTTGAACAAAATAGAGTGAAAGGCAGGTCTTGGGGGCAAGACAGCTGCCGTGGTACAGTAATGGCCGCTGTCTAATTCCCTGCGGAGCCACCGCTCCGATGCTGCCTCGCTGCTTTTCCCTGGAGCCTCGACTGCCTGGCCTCAGCTTCACCGAGTTCCTGGTGCTGACGTGGCCGTGCGAGCAGGGCCTCTGCACAAAATGTGTGTCTAGCACCACGGCGTTCCCTGCTAGCAAGGGGAGCGTGTCCACAGTGTGTGTATCTCCGATTCCTAAATGGTTTGTGTGCTGTTTCTGGAGACCTGTTGGCAAAAATCCCAAAAAGCTATGAAATGTGCTGTGCAAGATGGGCACTTTTGCCTTGGCGGCTTGGAGGTGAATGAGTGTAAAATTAGCAGAAGGAAAAGCTATCAGACTAATGAGATTAAATCTTTGAACTCATCCCAGTGGGCAGCTATAATATGAAACTGAGCTATGATGTTCCAGGGCAAGTTGTGCCAACTTGAAGCTTGATTTGACTGCATTGAATGTTAACGCATATATCTTGGACTTACAGCAGCATAATCTTCTAGAGTGCAGTAAGCCTTTGAATTTAAATTGATTGCATCTGAAAGTACAGGTACCCTTTTATAAAAGCACATGTAGGATGAAGCCCCTTTACTTCAGTTCAAAGCTTTTTTTTTAATCTGTGTGGAGAGGTTTCAGGTATGTCATTTATCACTGAGAAGTGGGAATGTTTGTTTTCACATGCTTCAGAAGTGGAGTGTGGATGGTCTTGGCCAAACTTGAATGTGAGTGTAGGTCTGATTATGTGCAGCTGCTGCCTTTAATCTCCAGATTGGTTTTCCAGGGCTGATTAATAAGATGGGTATTCCCTGGCAGCTGATCAGCATGGAAAGCCTGGCAGGGGGATGCTCCACCAGCTGAGCTTGTCTTCTTTGCTAATCACTGTTCCTCTAGTCCAACTTAGAACCTTATTTTTTAAAAAGAAGCTTTTTGGGAGCTTTGTTTGATATGGCATAAAACCGCAAATGTGCGAATGAGCAATGTCACAGGCAGGGAGAGCCTTGGAGCAGATGCAGAGGAGTGAGTACTAAAGGTAACAAACACACTGCAGGAATTCTGGAATTCTCCTGATTTGTGGTGGTTTTCTTCAGAGCTAGTCTGATGCTGAAAAGCTGAGGTTGCTCCAGGACTTGGTGCCTTGGACACCTGTCTGAGGGGCAGCCTTTGGCTGCTGTTCCCGTGAAGTGCCCGGCTGCAGCTTTGCTGGAAGCTCTGCGTCCGCGGCAGCGCTGCGCTGGGGAAGGTGCCTGCTCCAGGGGACGGAGCTGAGCACACAGTGCAGGACGGTCCTCGTCTCTCACCAGCAGCCGCTCACGCTTCTGTGCTGGCTTAATGACATCCATGAAGTTAGAGTCTTAGTGCAGAAGTGGCTTTCTTGTAGTTGTGGTCAACTGTAAAATCCATTTGTTTAAACTTGTTGAATTCCCCATTAGCAGCGTTCTCAATGTGCTTTTTTTTTTTTTTTTTTTTTTCTATCACCCTGCTCACCTAAGATACAGGAAAATTTGCCTTAAGTGATTAGACCAAAAATGTAGCCGGTGCTTTTCACTGCCTGTTGCTTCCAAGGGTGCCAGGCTCTTAGATGAGCTTCCCCTGAGCTTAAACTTCTACTAACAGCCCGTGGAGCCCCCGTAGGCTTCCAGTTTCAGGAACGTGCCCCGCGAGCCCTGCTGACTCGCGTGCAGCGCGGCCTTAGAATCACAGAATCACAGAATGCTTAAGGTTGGAAGGGACTTGTAGATGTCATCTAGTCCAACCCCCTGCAGACGCAGCGTCACCCAGAGCACGTGGCACAGGGTGGCATCCAGGCAGGTTTGGAAGATCTCCAGAGGAGGAGACTCCACAACCTCTCTGGGCAGCCTGTTCCAGTGCTCTGTCACCCTCACTGTTAAATTTTCCTTGGCGCACACGGGGATGCCCAGCAGGCAGCAGTGCCCCTGGGCTCCGCAAGGGCACGGGCGAGCAGCACCCTGTGACCTGGTCCTGGTGCGTCGCGTCCCCAGCAGCACCTGGGCAGCAGCCTCTGCCTCGCCTCCCTCCACAGGGCTTCCAAGCTGGCATTTTGGCCAAGCATCTGCCTTCATTTTTATCTTCATCATCTTCATTTTTATTTTTATCTTCGTGCCATTCCCTTGTCTTTGCCACATCTCAAGTCTAGCCTGTCCAGATGTTTCTCCCCAACATATGAAAGGCAATGTAGTTGATCAGAAATAAAACAACTGTCCAGATCTTTAACTTCAGGTTTAGGTTAATAAAAACAACAAAAGCCAAACCTCACTTAAGGCATAAGAACAATACTTGTGACCTTAGTCTAAGCTGCAAATAATCTGTCCATACCTACACCCGCTCATCAGCTTTCTGCTGTCACCGCTAAATGGGTACAGCTGAACTTGCTCCAAAGTGGCCTCTGGAAGTCTTGGGTGCTGCATGTCTTAGTTGACCCTAGGAGCTCAGCACAGTGACCTGGGAGGTGCAGAGCAGCCTGCATGCCACTTAACTGCCTGTACACATTGCACATGGCCACGAGCGGAGTCCCCGGCTGTTGTGAAAGCAGCATCGTGCATTGTGTTTTGGGGACTGACACCCTAGGAAGGGGAACCCAGTGTTTCCATATAGATCTTTGGCTGCAAGACGTAAACCTAAAAGTTTTGACTATAACTGCCTTTGTCCTGGGAAGCTAGAGCCGATGCAAAGGCTCTCTTTGTCTCCTCTTCCTTTTCTTATTAACATACAAGCTATTGCACTAGATATTCTTAGCTACCTGTTTAATCAGGTAAGTAGAAATTGCAAGGGCTACATATTTCTTTCAGAGGCACAAAACTAACTCTTGGAAGTAATTGCATTTGAGATGGTTTCAGAGTTTCTCCTCAGCTGCCCTGGATGTGATCCCATTCAGTGCTGCCCCAAGCAGTACAGAGCTCACTCAGGCTCTGTGTTGCCTGCCTGAAAATGGCAATTCCTGAGCCTTATCCAGCATCTGGGAGAGACTGACATGTATCCGATAAAGCCAAATGTCTGAACAACTGTTCAACTTCTCCTTTCACTTTGTGGCAATTGCACAAAAAAGGTCATTTAAAATGCGATGTTGTTATCCTTTATTAATAAATGACTTTTCAAGTGCTTTGTAGGTTGAGATAAAAAGATGGAAGGATGGAGTGAATGCGATCTGGTTTTCAGGTTATGAGGATATTCCAAAAAGCTTAACTGATGGAAGGGTCTGTTCACTATTCCTGGGGGCAGGAGATCCCTCTCCCAGAGGTCAGACTCTTCCTTGCATTCAGCTGTACCTGCTGCCTGTAGCTTAGAGCATGTTCTCACTGCAGCGTGCCTGAGAACAGGAAAATGAAATGCGACCGTGCCATTAATCCTGAAAGTCATGACAAAAGCAACTTGGTAATAAAAACAATTGGGCAGAAGAATTTCCAATACAGAGAATCTGCCAAAAACATGAATATAGTACTAGATTAAATATATATATCTGTAGGGAGCTTGTATGGCTCCAGCAGGCTTACTGGTCAAAGGAGCCTATACATAAATCTTTGAATGTAGAATATAAAGTTGGGGCAATAAAATATTACACTCTTCAACAAAATACCATGTTAAATACACCTTTTTCTATGCTTACTGCCTTTCCACATTCCCCAAACATATTCAAATGTTGCTAGTTCTAGTGCACTGCATTTCAGACGTGGATTGAGCATACTAAGATTTTTCTTAGGTTACAGTTAGACCAGCGAGTGATCTAGACAATTTTATGAAGATAATTTGTTTGGAAATAATTTGGTTTTAAAAAAATCCTGAATATTTCTTCATGTTAGAGCTGTGGTTCTAGTGACTTTTAGGGGAGTACAACTCGCAAAATATTTGCGTGGAAGTGGGTGGTTTGGCTTTGTGGCAGGTTGTGCCGTCGCAGGCCATGCCATGTGGCTGGTTATGTTGCTCTTTACAGCTCTGGTATGTGGAAAGCTCTACAGTGAAAGGCATGAGGCTGCAGTGGCTGTTTAATAATTAACCAGCAATGTTAATTTTGCATGTTAGATCAGCATTTCTCATTGGAAGATATCCTGTTACTCCTCTTTCAGAAATTTGCTGTGATTGCCAGACGTTTTGCCCAAAAAGTTAAATTCTTCATTTATAATGTAACAAGTGATAGGCAGCCTAAAAATGCAGATGAAACCTGCCCCTGATGTTACTAAAACGGGGCATGAGAGCGTTATATGACTGGCTGGGGCAATAAAGTGAGACAAACCATTAATGGCCCTGAAGTAAATGCTGCCAAGTGCAGCAGCCCCTCTATCCACAGGTAAGTATCCCGTGAGCTCAAAACTCGTTGGTGTCAAGAGGGGCTTGAAGCTGCTTAGTGGGTGAGTGGCCAATGGGCCTGGGGAGGCTGGGACAGGAGTGTGTGACAGACCCCTCTGCGTCTTCCGGCTTTCTTCAAAGCTAAGCTCCTCTTCGGTAACAAAATCTCTTAGGTTCAATAGTCATCGGCTCCGGTTTGGTTAGGCTCAAGTTTGGCAGCATCCCCTTGCTGTGGCTGAGCGGCCAGTGTAAGGATTTATTTGTCTTTTTTTCATGGCTTGTCCCCAAGATAACATATAGTCAGTGCTATTGCTCGTTGTGGAGGTGGATGGGGTGGTGCAAAACACTCGCTGCAGATGTGGGTCTGGAGTGCAGGGACAGCCCCCTGGCAGCTCCGAGGGCCAGGAGCAGCTCTCCGGATGGGCCCTCCTGGTGCAGCCGCTCGCAGTGCCCTGGCACTGTGCAGGGAGCCCTGGTGAGGGTCCCTGGGCCCCTGTGCAGAGGACAGGGTCTCATCCTGCCGAGATCAGACGTGCAGCTGCAGGGCAGCGTTTGCAGGCCAGGCCCTGCAGCCTTCACCTTCCAGGGCAGGTTTTAAGTTGGTTTTATTTGTCTTTGCATATATCCAACTTGCAAGCTGGCCAAACAAGAAGGAGCATGACTATTTTCTTTAGTAAAGGAGTGGTTTGTTTTTTGACTTAGCTGTTCTGTAAAAAGTTATGCAGCACCTTAAGCTGTACATACTTGGCCACCTGACATTTAAAGGTAAAAGGATGATAGAAGGCAAATTCTTTTAAACAGAGGCAAACGCGTGACTGGCCTTACAAATAAAGAATTAGATGACTGTTTCTTCTGTTTGTTCCTCCATCCTTTTAAAGGAAATGGGTCACTTGAAGCATTTTTGCTACAGTCATTTCAGAAGAGGCAAGTGAGCTGATTGCTTCTCGGCTATACCCCTGACTCCACTGTATGTGAGCAGGGCAGTTCAGCGTGGGACTGTGTAATGGCTCTGTTTGGTTCCTTGCCTCTTCCTTTGCTTTATAAAACAAAGCTCCTTATCCCACAATGATCCCTTTTCCTCCAAAACATTGCAATGTAAAACAGAGATGTTCAATAACTTTGCACCAATGCGCTGTGATAGAAATGGGAATATTAATGTTTTACTTTCTAAAGGAAGCAGTTATTGCTCAAATCAGTTGAGGGAATAAAGAAAGCATAAAGCAACCCTCAGTTGTTGGTGTCCATTCTCCATCTGTGTACAGAGAGCCGTGATGGAGCTGTGCTTGCAGGGACTGTTCTGGTGTGGTTTTGTTGAGGCTTTAGCTGGGTTGTTGCCTGCCAAGGGATGAACAGCTCTTGTAAAACTGTCCCCTCAGCAGACCTTTTGAGCAGAACCAGCACAAACCTAAGGCTGTTGGAGCTCGTGCAGGCAGCTGCACCTGAAAGTTGGTTTTCACACAGAGCATCCTGCGCCTCTACACTTCCCAGCGCATGTGCAGGTTCCGGGTCATTTGCTATAACGCCAAGACTTGGGCACAGTTTCCTCAAGTCACAGAACAAGTAGCTGCTTCTGTTACTTGCTTGTTCTTGATGAGCTTCAGCCAAGTGGGGATGTGACCAGTAGGTAATTTCAGGCAGCTGAGACCAGTACTGAGTTGGTAATCTGTAAGGTATTGTAGTGTGTGTACTGTAAGCTGTGCGAAGAATTTCTTGTGTTGCCTATACCAAGACTCACGAATCTTGCCTGCCTTTTATATGGAGGTTAAGCTGACATTGTTCAGGCAGTCTGCCAAGCAGCTATGAAGTGCTTGTATATACAGCTTCTCCTGCTGTATTTAATCCAAGATCAGGTTAACATTCCAGTTATTTTTTTTCTCTTCAATAGATATATATTGGCTAATCTGTTTATTTTAAAGTAGAGACTGTATATAAGTAATTTGCTTATGGCATTCTCTGACCATGACTTCTCTTTCACCTTGCTGCTAGCCCCTGGGTACAGCTGGAACTGTGCAAGATGTTTGTTTGCAGCTCCATGAGCACTAGAAAAAATGATTGCCTCTATTAAGACCCTTCCAGATAGAGTTGTGGATATTAATTTAAAAGTCAGGAGTAGAAGTTAGTAACTTTGACTTTGCCCCCCACCTGTAAATATGGGGAGACAAACTTCGGCTGTTGTTATAGCTGCCCTGTGCTTAATATAAATGGAAGGAGAAGTACGTCGTTATTTTTCCTGTTTGCTTACTGCTTTGCCCTTTGCCTGAGTGTTGGGTATTTAAATACCTTGGGCCTCTGCGAGCTGGCCGCGTGTTTCAGATTGGGTTCAGTCCATGTCCCCTCCTGGGTAGCCGCGAGGCGGGAATTGCCTTTCGGCCTCGCTCGCTGTACCTAACGTGCTGGACGGATGGGCTCCGGGGCAAGAGGCCTGTCCAATTTAGCTAAGTGGTTTATACAGCGAAAAGTGAAGTGCTCTGAGAAATCCACTACTGAAATGGGATCAAATTAGGTGAAGTAGTAAATCCAATTACCTTTTTTATTAGAGCACTCCAGTGTCTCTGGTGAGACATTCATTGATGCATCTTTTATGTCATGAGCAAGTGGCACATTTGTGTTCTTTATATGGGTTCCTCGTGTAACTCCAGATTCAAATAACACTTAACTGAAGAAGCACTCAACTGCAGATTCTGTATTTTTATGAAGATCTTAAAGATTATTTTTTTAATAGAGAGGAGGCATTAATTTATAAATTAGATTTGGGTAATGCTATTGTGCAGTGTATCATCTTTAATCCCTGGGTCAAAGGCTAAATGTGAATTGATTACTTTTTCTTTTCTTCAGTAACCACTTCAGCAGCTTGTGAGAAATTGGAGAGAGACAGAAATGAGCTGCAAGCTGCTTATGAAGGATTTGTGCAAAAGTTAAATCAGCAGCACCACAAGGATTTAGCCGAGCTGGAGGAGAGGCTTAAACAGTTTTACACTGCAGAATGTGAGAAACTCCAAAGCATCTGCATTGAAGAAGCGGAGAAATACAAAGCACAGCTCCAAGAGCAGGTCTGTGACACTTGAAGTGGGAATGTTCCCTAGTAATTGCTTTCTCTTGCAATGACCCTTCAGCCAGTCCTGATTTTTGCTAATGATGGAGTTGGTTGCTTCATCTAATATGCAACTCCACTTTATTGCAACTATAAAAAGTTACTGTACTTTAGCTTTCTAGATATGGATGTTTAGATGTGGTGCAGATTCTTGATGTTCTGCAGATTCCAAGGACCTTTGGAGCTCTCCTGGAAATTTGTGTCACCTTGGGCTTTAGGATTCATAAAAATGCATCTGGCCTGGGGATTTTCTTTGCAAAAACTCTGAGTTGGTGCATCACCCTGTTAGTGAATTATAAGGCTGTCCTTCCAGAGTGCTGAATGTGGCATAGCTTCTCACATCTTATACTACGTTTAAGTGCTTCTTAGACTATCCAAAACATGCACTCGACATACTGCTTAAAGCCATGGTCATAATGCTTCTTTAAACATCAACTAACTTGTTGTGCTGCAGAGGAGGAAATCATGTTGTCATATTGCAGGTGGACAACTTAAATGTAACACATGAAAACTTTAAGCTGGAACTTGAAAGCAGCCACTCAGAAAAAGTAGAGGAGCTGAAAAAGGAATATGAGTCTTCTTTTTCAGGCAAGTATTTTGTATTTAAGTACATGCAATAGAGTTCTGCTAGTTCTAAATGTAAAAAAATGACTTTTCAGCAGTATATCCACTTGTTCTTGGTAATCAACTGTGTTTAATAACGCTGTCAAAATTCCTTCTTTTGGAACAGAATAAAGCTTATTTTACATTCAGAAATGATTGTAGTCCTGTTGTAGTTGAATAAACCTTCAAAACATTTTAAGATTGGAGTTCATTTCTTTCAGTAAAAGACATGTCTAAATTGCAGACTACTTAAAACCACAAGGTAACAAGTAAATTGTTTTTATAAGGAGCACCTCAGAATTGAAACCCAGGAAAAGTGGGGCTCTGTGCTTCCCAGTTAAATGGGCACGTTTCCTGGGTTGAGCAATACTACACACTGCCTGCACGGCACTGGGTGAAGGTTTTGTCAGGGCAGGGGTGAGTGCTCAGCTCCTAATGTCTTTGCATCTGAATTAACTGAAGAGATTTCTTTACCCTGCCTGACTCGGCTTGATAACCCAGTTTCTACTGAGACTTTTGCCCATTAAAACTGGTGAAATTTCCACTGCAATCTAGAAGTAATGTCTTCCACGTGACATCTCCAAAGTGTGAATGAGTACAGAGGTGACAGGTTTTTATAGAAGCTTTGGGAAACACCATTTCAATGTGTTGTGTCTCAAACTTGTTTTTTGTCAGATGGGTGTCTCGAGTTGCCTGTGTGAAATTTCTCTGTCTGACGAATTCTTTCAAACTTGACATTTAGTTAATGAAACAGGCCTGTGTGAGGGGATGAGCAACTAATCTGAAGTGATAATAAATCAGATACTTTATATATCCATATTTTGTGGTCATGATGTCGTCTTTCCATGCTTTGTGTAACTGACTGTATGTCTGTATTTGTTTCTCTGTTTGTCTTGCACAATATTAAAAATCTTCAAAAATGATTCGTTTCAGAGCTCAGGAATGCCCACGAGTCTGAAAGGAAGTCGCTTCAGGATTCCTTTAAGGAGAAGCAGGAATTGCTGGAGGTGCGTTAAGGGTTCGAGACAGGGCAATAGTGTAAAACCTGCAAGGCGATTTGGAGATGCAAATCTAACTATACCATATCTTTTCCTTTCAGAAAAAGATTGATGAATTAAAATGTGAAAATTACTCTCTAAATGAGAAGTTGAAATCAGAAGAGCAAAAACAATTAGCCAAAGAAAAAGCCACTCCTGTAAGTCCTGATCCTCACAAGTAAAGCAGATGGAGGAATCTCGTGGGCCTGCGGTTATTTTGGTGGAGGGCTGGAAGGGGGCAGCAGGGCTCCTGTGCAATGTGGAAGGTTTGCTGTCTGCTCCTCAGTAGTGAGAGCGTGTGCAGTAGATGACAGGGACAAGCTCATACATCAATAGACATTGCCCAGAGACATACACGTGAGCTAGGTCGGTACACAAAGCAGCACATGCTCTGCATCATGGGTACCTTGTGAGCATAGCTGGCAGCTGCATAAAGGTCTCGTTTGCTTTCCAAGAATGACAGGTAGTTGTCCTGGAGAATTTATAGAAGGATTTATAAGTTAGTGTGGTTAGAACTTCCAGACAAATTACTTGCTACTAAGGTGTTATTGCAGCCAACAGTCTTGCCTCCATTTCAGCAGCTACCTTGCTTGTGAGCTGCAGGGCGCAGATGCTTATTAATCTTTGCTACCAGAAATATTCCTCAAGCACTGGAGTGTTGTATAGGTGTTTCAAATAGCAACATTAGGAAAGCTGTTAACTAACTTGACCCGTTCAGTATTTCTAGGGTAAGGTAATTGGAAAGCCTCAGCACACCACAGAGGGCATCGTGCAGCTTTCCAGATCATCAACGGATGCTTTAGAAGTGCCCTACTCAGTGGAGGTTGCCTTGTATCATTACTCGGAAATTCATTATTTGTATTTGAGCCTTTAATGCATTTTTTTTTCCCAAACTGATTTCTACCTGTTGCTGAGGTATCCTTGAGATAAACTTTTTGGTCTGCCTCTTCCCAAGGCTGCTGCTATTTGTGAGGCCGCTCGAACTGTGCGTGGAGGCTTTTCCAGCTGCTGGAGATGACTGGCTATAAGTGTGCTTGTCCTTCCAGTTTGAGCTCTAGTATTGCTCAAGTCAGCGCCTTTTATCCAACTGCAAATACCCTGCCCATCCTGAGGGGGGGCCAACGGCAGTTAGTGTAAAGCAACCTCATAAGCTTGAGACTATTCTCTGCAAAAAGCTTAATTCAGCCTGGTATATTCTTCTGTGCTAAATACAACTCCTGCACAATAAGAAATTTCTGTTAGACTTGTGAAGACAGAAGTGTGTTTTTACCTCTCCAGTTTTATTTAAGTAAGGTCACTTGTTATTTCTGTAGGGGGTGTGTGCGTCTGTGTCTTTTTTTTTTTTTTTTTTTTTTCTTGTAAAAATCTTATCTAGATGTTTCAATCTTTGTATCTGATTTCATGTATGCAATGAGTAACAGGGTAGAGGAGAGATGTAACTTTAAAAACAAAATTAACTCTTGGGGGCATAGGAGTAAATAACAATAATAAAATCTTCCATAGCTCCTGATTGCTGCTATGTAAAAGCACAAAAAGAAAAAGGAAGTGCAAGCTTAGAATTTCTTTGCCTCTCTGGACACAGCAGCACTTCCGCACACAAACTTTTGTTTAGAAACTGGACAAGAATCACAAATGCCACAACCCCTGCAACGTGCAGGAGATGGCAGTGCTCAGGCGGCCTTTGCCCTCGCTGCGTGTGGCTCCGGTCGTGTCCTCGCTTCACAGCGTCGCCCTCTGACACTGTCTGGGGGCTGCAGCCTCCGAAACTGCAGGTGCTTCCTTTGCTGATGTGGCAATGACGCTGTTACTCAACTCGGCGCACCAGGAGTCTTACCTGAGTACCCGAAAACGAGGTCTGCTTGTTTTTAAAGATGGACTTAGTTGCACAATGCGCTTCATCATTGATGGCCTGTTTCTGTTCCACTCCTACCACCTGGAAATGGTTGAAACGCGCTTAGTTTTCCTTCCTCTGCTCGCCGTAGCGAGAGCCTTTGGGAATGCCCACAGAATGAGTTTTGCTGTGGCAGCACGAGGGCCTCTAGATTCACAGGGGTTTGCCCCTTTTTGCACTAAATTGTATGTGCTCTCTTCTAAGGCAAGCCACAACTGTCCTAAACTGAGGAATAAAGGAAATCAGAGGGCAAGTTGGTAGCAGGTCTCTCTGTTTTTTGTTTTGTTTTTTAACTTTAAGCTGCCTAGCTTGATTTCACTTCTTAGAACAAGTAACTCTCATTACCACATTTATTTTTTCTGTCTTCTTAAATAGCAGAAAAAATATCTAAATTGTTCCTGAAATTCAGGCTAATAAGCAAATTCTGTGGAAATCTTTCAGAAAAACCCGCAGATTATGTATCTGGAGCAGGAACTGGAAAGTTTGAAAGCAGTTCTGGAGATCAAGAATGAGAAACTACATCAGCAGGATATAAAGCTACTGAAGATGGAAAAACTGGTGAGCTTCCCTCAGGGTCTGGCAGTCGCTATTGGGTTATAATAGAGAGGGGGAAAGGAATTACCAGATGCTGTAAATAACCTTTCAGCCTCTAAGACAACTACCAGTTTCACTGCATAGGCTGTAGCTGACAGCACAGGGCTCTTCCACGTCTCCTTTTCTGACTACTTCTGACTAAAGATTGCAGGTTTAAAAACATTTGGAATGTTCAACCATTTAATCACTGTTTTTTTTCTTAACTGTTGAAAATACCCTGCAGTAACCAAGTGAAATGAGGAGAGCAGCAGGGAGAGCCGATTACACAGCAGACCTCTCAAATTTGCCATTTACCATGTTATTCCAAGAAAATCTGTTGTGCCCACCTCCTAGGAAAATGCTGTTATCTGAATTAGCAGATATCACAGCCAGGTTTGCGCTGCCATTTAATCAGTGGCAAGATGCCAGTGTTATGCAAGGGTAAAATGAGTACACCTGTTTCTTACTAGGGCCTATAAAACTGTACAGCAGGTCAGTCTTGCATTACCCAAAGTTTAAGGTTTGCAGACTCCAGAGTAGGAGCGTGCTATCCTATAATTCAATCAATAGCCTGATGAGTGTATGTTCCGTTTGTGTTTTAATCTGTGACATTTTTTGAAAGGTGGAAAACAATGCAGTCTTGGTGGATAAACTGAAGAAGTTTCAGCAAGAAAATGAAGAGTTAAAAGCTCGAATGGACAAACACATGGAACTTTCAAGGTGAAAAATATATGGGAACCTACAGATATTGGAATTAGCCAAGAGAAAGTGTTCTTGTGACTAGGGGTGGGGAAAAAATAAAGTAAATATCATGACTAGCATTAGCGACTAGTTTTTTGTACGAGTTGCTAAAAAGAATACTTTCCTTCCCCCCCACACACCTGTACAAATCTGCATTCTCTTTCAGAAACAAGAAAAGGGAACAGACTTCAAGGAGTTACAGGTTCATCATGTTTTTCAGTGCTCCAAAATAGTATTTCAGTGAACAGAAAGCAACTCAGGATTATCATCCTAAAGTAGATTATTACAGTGTCTTTATATATTGCTGGTTTGGGAGAGAGGCTTGGCTTTAATTTTAACTGTTTCAGTTTAGTGATTTGTCCTCAACTTTAGATTCCTGAAAAGACAAGTGTGTTTTAGTAGTAACAGCAAAATCTAAGTGGGTCTGAGGTTTTTACATCATCTATTGCTTGAAGCTGCAGGCTCCAGGTTGGCATCTGTCATCCTAAGTAGGCCCAGGAACACTTTTCAGTGTGTTTTTTCTTGCCATCTTTCCTGGTCTGTAGCAACTCTTCTTATTAGGACTCTTCCTCCCCGCTCTCTGCATGTCATAGCCAGCAAGCATAAGAACCTACGAGATCCCAACCGCGACCAAATTAGCTGCAATCAAAGCAGAGTTGTAGACCAAAAAAAAAGAAGAGAAAAAAAGCTTCTCAAAAAGCTCTGTTTCAAAGTTATAATGTAACCTCCAACCTGAATTGTGTGCACTGACGCAAATTATATTATTTGCAGGCAACTTTCTACTGAGCAAGCTGTGTTACAGGAGTCGCTGGAAAAGGAATCAAAAGTCAACAAACGCCTGTCCATGGAGAACGAGGAGCTCCTGTGGAAGTTGCACAACGGTGATCTATGCAGCCCGAGAAAACTGTCGCCCAGTTCCCCATCTGTGCCTCTCCAGTCGCCACGAAACTCCGGGAACTTCTCTAGTCCTGCAGTATCCCCAAGATGACATCTCTTGAGATGAGGAGGCAACTGCATTTCACTTAGATCTGCAGAACTGATCCTAACTGTAATCACAGGACCGAGAGCTATATTAGCTGTACAGTGACTAAACATAACTGGAACCTA
This sequence comes from Tinamus guttatus, assembly GCF_059628265.1. NCBI lineage: Eukaryota > Metazoa > Chordata > Aves > Tinamiformes > Tinamidae > Tinamus > Tinamus guttatus. The sequence goes on from NW_028288747.1 coordinate 6,287,690, forward strand.
TTTGGTGCAAGAACAGCGATGAAAGACAGACTGTGGGAGCAAGACACTTGTGTTGCACCTCCCCAAAAGACTCGACTATGACCTCTATGGACCTTGTTGCACAAAGCACTTACGGAGCAAGGAAAGTCTTGTTCATTGCCTTTTCACCTAACTATAAGAAAAAGCTCAGGGGCTGAGATGAAGATCACAACCTTTATAATATGTTCCTTATCACAGACACTTTTATAAGGCTGTGTGTATGCGTGTGTGCTGTGAATGGAATGGATGTAACACACTGTGTGTGTGTCTAATGCTGCCTTCTTTGCTGTGTACATAATAAAGGATAAAAGCTGAAGACTCTACATTGACATGTACTTCCTTAATAACCTTGTCAGTACGCATGCTTTTAGCAGAGTGCACGAGGAGCTGCCCTTAGTGCTAATAACTAGGGCAGTTGCCTTCATCTTTCTGGTCTCAGTGCAGTACAAGAATGGCCTGAAAAGCTTTGTCAGTTGACTTGCTAGTAGCCTACTTTGGTATGCAATTTTAAATGAATTTTAAAAACCAAACTATCGTAGCCATATTGGGCATGGATTATTTGCTTAGTATCTATGCACAACTGTCAGTTGTTACGAGATTTTTCTTTTGCAGGATGCAGTTGATCTTGGCTTTTCAGTCAGCAGTTTATAGAATTGGAACTAGGGCTGCCTTCAAGGCCAGACCTTGGAACATGTATTAGTCTGGTTACAGGTTTAGATGCCCAGGCCTAGCCTTTCACCTGCTGAAGAGAATCCCTATTTCCCAGGAACAGCGTGTCCCCTGCAGAGGCTGTGGGCTAAGGGAACCCCATGCCAGCTGAAAAGCCAAAAAAGGGAAAAGAGTTAGTAATTGTCCTTATGTGTGTTCTGAATGGAATTGCTGACAAAGCTCTTACATAATTTGTGAATAGTGATTCACTGGCTGGTGAAAAGCTTTTACTCTTCAAACATTAGTATTTTTATTAGCGTTAATCAAGATTGACTAAATCTCTGACTGGGAAAATGGTAACTGGATGCAGAGCACTTAGTGATTTTGCCATGCTTTCCCCCATCCCACAGACTGCAGAATATCAGTTTTGCCATTCACACAAAGATCCTGTAAATTACTTCTTTAAAAAAAAAAAAAAAAAAAAAAAGCTGTCCCTACTGTTTAAGCTGGAGGACAAGTGTCAGCATTTCATTGAATGTTTTATGCTCTGCTTCTAGTTTAAATAAGGTAATTGCAAAGACTTGACACTCCCTTGATCAGCTCTAAGATCCCTGTGTTGTATCTGCTGAACGAAGGATCAACTTCCCAGTGGTATAGCAAAGCTCTATCAATGCTTACATTTGCTCGGTTTTAAAGTACCATGAGACACAATTTTCCTGACCACAGCTCTACTACTGTTCGGCTGATGCTGTTACCTAGCTCTATGCAGTTAACTCCTTTGGAACATAGCAGCTTCTAAGCTTGCCTAAACTCTGTTTTCCAGTAGCTTGAGAGCCCTGAATCAAGGGAATGGAAAAGCTTTAGGGAACTGAAGCACTTCAAACTGTCTTTTTCAAGACTTGAAAAATCTTGGCACTTCATTGAGGAAAGAGACATACAGGCAGGATTCTTAACAGTATGTGTTCTGTAAGTAAACTTGTAATATCTAATGATTAAATAGTTACATTTTACTTAATTTTACATAGTGTACAATTATAGGTGCCATTTTGATGGAACATTTTACTCTATCCCCTTTAAGGCACTGTATATGCAACTGCTAGTGCTGTCAGGACTTGATTTGTTTTCTAGGGGTTTCAAATTCAATGCTGAAAATTCTCTGTGGGCTGAAACTTGGCTTAAAGCATATCTTGGAACATTCTTATTTTCTATGGTCAAAGAGATTTGATCACATGTATTTGAGCTGAATCCTTAAAAAAATAAACTTTTTGTACTGCTTAATTTTTTTTCCTGCTTGTATTAGTCAAATGATCTTTAATCTACAGAGAGACATTTTTCCAAAAACTAAAAACTGATACCTGTTCAGCACAGGAGAACAGCAATAGTAAAGCTTCAACACTCATGTTCTACTAAACTACTGCATATCTTAGTCTTAACTAGTCTACTATAGACAGAAGGTGCATAGGGTTTGTTTATGGGAATTACTGGTTATGCATCCTCACAGGGTTGTTCCAAAGAAAAGGTGGAGAATGGAGATAACATCACAAATTCATGCAGTAAGCAAATACTTGGCTGCATTGGATTAAGGTAGGGACTTGAGGAGAGTATGTGTGATAATTCTATTTCTGATCTTTCTGTAAATAAACTACATCATGTGGCAAATAGTATTGAAAATTCACCTTACAGAACCTAAACAACTCACCTTATTAAAATTCTTACTTTTCTCATTAAAAAATGATGCATAAAGCCACAAAGGTCAGCTATCTAAGAAGTGTAGTAGTAGCATAAAGTGTTGTCTAGTATTAAGAACAGTATTTGCCTAGTTGTGCTATTAGTGCCTCAACCAAAACCCAACAAGAATGCATGCAAGTGCTTGAAAATTGAGTACAGTGTGACCTTTCAGGTAATGAGGAAAAACTTCTCCTCCAGCTGAACATTATTTAAAAAAAAAAAGTGAAAAAAAACCCCATATGTTAAAGGTCGTAGAAAAACTGTGGCGAGGAGGGGAAATTAGGTCTGCCTTAACAATGGATGGGACTATCCACCTCTAAACTTCTTGGAATTAAAATTGGCAATGTTCTTGAAAAGAAATGGGGATTTCTCATTTACAGAAATACAACTAGAGCAGTACCTGCTGAGTGCTTGTCATCTTGGCCAGAACACATTGAATCCTCTTGCAGTATTTCTCTACATGCGGCTAGTGCTGCAGTGTAGATAGCACAATATTAACAAAGTCTTTCTCTGGTCCAGTAAATTTCACAACCTTTTGGTAACTCTTTCAGCATGAAACTTTCTTCAGGAAAAGCTAGAACCCTGCTCCAGTATGAAAGTATTCCAAAGGTCTAGTGTTAACCTGGCAATTATACTCAGTCCAGATACTCTAACTAGTACTTCCCTAATGATAAGTTTAAAAGGAAGTTTACAGGGACATTTGCATCTGCACTGAGTAGTTTGTAGTCATTTAAACTAATCCATACTGTGGTATTGCAAGGTTAGTGTAATTTCAGTATTCAGCTCTCAAGGCTTTTCTTTTTCAATTACATGATGCTTGTGGTAAAACCTGAGGTGAATCATTTCCATGTGCATATTGAAGGTTTGTCTAAGTTTCTTATGACGAACACTAAAGACACGGACATGTAAATGGCTATGCAGCTCAGCAGGAAATTCCTTTCAGGCAGCAGGCTGCCACTGATTTTGGAACTACAGCGGTCTAACACCCAGGAAATCCTTTAGAGCTGAGCTGGAGTTAAAACACTTACCAGAAATTTGCAATAATCATCAAACCCATCTGATTAAGGCAGCAGCAATGCGGCCAAGGTATTTGTTTGTTGCCTTCGCAGAGAGGTGACAGACACAGAAGTAGAAAAAACAAAACTAGCAAACCTAGGCATGTGACGACTTTTGACAGAGCATTCAGACTTCTTGCCTCAAGCTTCAGTTTCTTTCCCTACATCCCTATTAATTTTTGTGGTATCTGCATGTGTTTGCATTGAGGCAAGAGCAATCATCAGGCCTGCCTACAAGGCTCGTGATAGTTCAAGAAAGACCCATGTTCTTAGTTTGCAAAGATGAGGATTATTTTGCAGAGAGAAAAAAATGCAAAAAAAAAAAAAATCTCCCTTCAGAATGCAGTTTCAAAAAGTGTCTGTGTATGTGACTGTTACATTGGAGAGGGAGTGGAGGAGCGATGCACAAGGGCATTTACTTGGTCTTTTCCTCTTCCACCAAACTGTCCTCAAGGAAGTGATGTTACCCCAGGAACAGCAGTGGTGCTGAACAAGCTGGAACAGGTGGCACCATCTTCCAGCTGTGAGATATTTTAAAAACATTAATTGTTCAATTAGAGGCTCAAAATACTTTGAAACTTAAGAAGTTGGCACAGCTCCTGCGCATCAAAGGGAAAAGCACTATGCTGATAAATGAAAATGCTGAAAATTAATAAACAGATGGTACTGCCTTATCCAGAAACCCAGGGATCTGTCAGATTAAAGTGTTGCCCAGAGAAAAATGGTAGGAAGTCCTTATTCAGCCGTTACATGAAACCGTGTCTTACCTGTTCAGTTGTTTGGGTAACAAGGCAGTATGTTTGTTAACCATCTCTCTGAAAGCTGAGCAGTGACCTGCCTCTTTGATGTTCTAAGTTGGTCCTATTGCTATGCATGATGTGTAAGTTTTCTCCTTTTTTTTTTTTTTTTTTTTTTTTTAAGGCCAAAACAGGCCAAAAGTATTTCTGGGATTGAAGGTGCAGGAACCTGGAACAGTAATGTTTAACAAGCCTGTTCAATTCTGGTTTTGGCTACACTGATGGTTAGGTTAATGAATGATGCCAGTAGCAGCCCCTGCCCCGGCGCTTGTCTCCCCGCGAGCCGAGGGCTCGCAGCCGGCCTGCGCCCCGAGCAAGCGCCGCAGCGGCGAGGCCGGGCTGAGCGGCCTCTGGCTGCTCCCACCCCGAGCTGGGGGTTGCCCTGCAGCCCAAGGGGCTCCCGTTCCCGTGCTGTCCCGCAGCCTGACGCTGCTGCGCAGCTCTGCACTGCAGTGGGGGATGCAGCACGTGAGCCTGAGGAAACGAAGGAAGTGCGGGCATCGGCACCGTCTTACCTCTTCTCTAGGAAGCCTTTCCTTGTATTGGTAACTACATCCAGGGTGAGGGAAGCAGTTGCTTTTTTTTAATTTTTTTTTAAATCCAGATCTATTTTTGTGCAAATGAAACATTTTTCCTCGTCTCCTAAGTAAATTAATACAATCAAGTTGAACAAGCTATTAACCTGAGAAAACTTCTGCTGTATAAGCTATTCCGTATTCTAGTCATGTCATGTCTGTTTCCTTCCGTAAATGGTACCATATAAATAAATACAGTTCTATCTTTAGCATGCAGGACTTATATATGAGGAGGAAACTATGTATTAGAAAACTAAGAATCCTCCAACATAGGGAAAAATCCAGCTTATTCTACCCTTCCCAAGTCCCTTTTAGCACCTTGATCTATATGTATTTATTACTGAGCTTTCCCAAGACTGAGAATTAATTTATGTCATATATATGTATATGTGCATATAAAATGCAAATAATAAAAAAATAAAAATATATATACACATAAATAATATATATTTTTTATATATAAATAAATATATTTTAAAAATAAAATAAGTAAAATAAAAATTACGTTTTTCTAGGTGACCCTGCGTGTGCAAGGGGGTTGGACTAGATGATCTCTAGAGGTCCTTCCCACCCTTAACGATTCTATGATCCATAATAATACATAGATTAAAAAGTGTACATACACACCCATGCACACAAACACTTTTAGACTGTTCAGCAATTTAATTATGCTTGCAAAATAAACATTGCTATGGGCGAATATGATAACTTTTAACATGTACAGTACTTTAAAATTGCAAAGAAGATTAAATATCTTCTCAGTTTTCACATACACACATAAAAGGCACAAATCCCCCAGCAGGCTGACTTTGTGAAAGACTGAGGAAAAAGACTATATGCAAAGGAAAGCCCGAGAGCACCTATTCCTAAATGTAATAAGCCGTGTACATATTCAGGCTTCAAGTTTAATACTTACAGGAGTTGCATCTCGCAGCTGACTACTGCCATGTATAAGGAACTCTACTCTAGCCTGTGCAGGTAGTAAAAATGGAATGCACTGAGGTATGAAAAAGAAGCCTGGTAGAAACACTACTAATGAAGTAAATGGCTGAAGTGACAACGTATAGCAGTTCAGTCCCCATCCAGAAGTCATTCCTGTCAGTTCAGTTCAACTTTAGTAGCTACTGTTGTTTCTCCTTGTAGGTTCTGAGCTATACAAATGTAGTTCCCAGCATCTCTTGCTTCAAAATCTTCAATAACAATAATACTCTTTGAGATTCTTGTGGTATGGCCAGTTCCTCTGTTGATCAATCTCCAGAAGTTTTGGATAATCACAGGCCTCTCAGACTGTTTTTTTAAAAAAAAACAGACATCCCCGTAAGGAAAGACATGAGTCTGCAAATGGGATTTAGCAACCCTGAAGTGAGAACAAGAGTCACCAGCTGAAAGGCTCAAGTGAGGAAGCTGAAGGTGTTGGGCAGTTACAACAATATTTCTTCATTAAGTGTTGCCATACCAATAACTTGGGCCAAATAAGCATAATGGCTCTTGCCCTCTAAATGCACATGCTGTCAATCTTTACACTAAGGCAGTGACTCAGTAGGCTCTGCCTAGGTGAATGATCCTCATGTAGCAACATTTTGCTTTTGGTATTTGATCAAACAGGAAAGATATTTCACGGGATGAGGGTGGGAGGAAGGCGTATCAGGAGAGAGGTGTGAGATATAGATTGTTTTCAGACACTTAACATGTTTAGAAAAGGCAGGCTGCAGTGGGGTAAATCAGCTGAGCAAGCTTTACCTGGTTCTCTTTTAGCATGGCAGTAGCTTTAAATCATATTTATCAAACTATTTCCTCCTCTAGTTTCAGAAAGACTGTATTAGATAACATAAAAGCAAATAGTAAAATTTCATATGTGCTTCTGAATTAGTCCTTGCTATTATATTACTCCTCCTACTGTGCTCTCCAAAGCTGAAAATACAGAAAAAAAAAAAAAAAGAGGCTGAGAGCCGCTTTGAGGGTCTTAAGATGGTTGGTTTTTTTGCTCCTTTCCAATACTAATGATAACAGGATTTTTTCTTTTAACACACCCCAGCTTGCCAAGGACCAGATGAAACTGGTCCTAACATAGACTAAGAGCCTTTTTTGCCATCTTGTCGTTCAGTACCTCTCATCATGCTGGCTTTTGGTACACTGATGTACTGGATAAAATTGATAAGATGAATAGGTTTCTTGGAACCCACCTAAACTTGCTTCATGAGACACATGTATTAGTTTTTTTTTACCACTACAGCTGCTGCAAGGCTTAAGGTAGTAGTTGCAAGAGGATATGTTAAACATTTATCTAGAGCCAGGCTACAATCTTGCACTTGCAACTGCACTTGCAAAAAGGACTGGCACAAGAAAAGCTGCCCGTCCTGTTCACGCTTCCAGATGAGTCACAGTGCAGTCAGGCTACATCTAGTAGGTGGCAGGTATTTACTGTGAGCAAAACTTTTTTTTTAATTTATTTTTTCCCTACAGTCTCTTAGATTTCAATTTTGTCAAGAGGGGTATGCACTGAACTCTGTCCATTCACTCTAAACAATTACCTCCACTGTTAGACTACCCAGTGCTGCTATGGTTTAGGGACACCAAGCTGCATTGCTACCTTGCCTCCTTATTGCTGCCTTCCGCACCACTCAACAACACACATGAAGAATAACACTGAGATCCCTGAGGTCCTGTCTGAGACTTTCCTTACGGAATTGCTGCCAGAAGCCACGTGTCTCCGCAAGGGCAGCCTGAGGGAAGGGTGAGCTCTGCAGAACTTCATTTTTGCTAAGACGAGCAGAGCTTTGCAGGTGTAAGCTTCATTTCTGTGACACCTCTCTGCTCTCAGGGACAGGTAGGTAGGCTGCTGTGCAAGAGAGGTGTTGCCTCCTCCAGCCAAGCACGCCTGAGCTAGCAGGAGGCAGATGCTGCAATCTGAAAGAGTCTCTGTTCCAAACCTAGGCATTAAATGGCATTCAAAGGACAACATTTATCAAGAGCAAAGCACTTCCAACACGGCAGACATCTCATCTCTTACCTCTTGCCCTGGGTACTGCCAGCTGAAGTTCACGTCCACATCTGGCTCCCCAAGGACCGTGCAGACAACATTAATGCTCTCACTGGCTTCTGCTCTATTGGACGATGCTGCAATGGTGGTTGAGGGTGGACCCTTGGGAACTAATTGAAAGACGGTGGTGGGAAGCAGGAAATCAGTTTCCAAAATGAAATAGACTGATAAAATATAATTAACAAGGTATTTTTTTCCTCAGTGTGTTTACTGCAACAGGTAAGTGCCATAAAACTGGAACTTCTCCCCTCACCCCAAACTAGGAACTTGCTGGAATTTATATCTAGTGTTTAATCACATGTACTTTTCATCTAGATTTTTACACTCTGAATACATTATTTATTTCACAATTTTTAATTTAAGAATTTGTTTTCTAAGTAGAAACAAGAACCAATATAAGTGCATGGAAAACTCCATCTTACCTTCCACATACAATAGATGATACTTGATGGAAATCTGAGGTGCTCCCTGTGACTCTGCTTTGCAGTAGACAATACCTTTATGATCATAAGTAGGGTGCTGGTAAACAAAACCCTTCTTCACATCATAAATAATATTAGTTCCATCTGTTTCAATTTCTTCTGCTGGAAATTCCCTGTGCAGAGTTACTTTTGCTGAAGGAGTAGTAACACGGCATGGGATAACTGCAGGTTTATCTGGGTTCAGGTAGACAATCTCAAAATAACTGGGAGTAGGTACAAAAAGTTCTCCTTTATCTATGTAAAAGAGTTGATATAGTTAGAATTAATATTTATGTCTTGGTTTAACAGAAAGAATAGAAAATATTTACGACAGGCTTTTCTATAAGCAGCACATAAAATGAACACAAAGCATTTTTACTTTAAATGCACAAAAACGAAAAACAAATGCTTTTCATACTTACACAGGTTGGATTAAAAACTCAAAATAAAAAAATCAAGGCCATCTTCATTGCAGCCTAATCCCTTAATATTAAGAAAATGTCAGGAATTTCCTTCATGTATCCAAACACTCATCTGGATCTATTTCTGTTCACTCACCCACTTTTAAAACAGTTAAAACGCAGACACACACACACACACACACAGGTAAAATATAACAACTGCTAGAGAGAAGTTCTTTGGAACTATAACCTTTTTATACATATAATTTTAGGTTAAAAAGTTTGCTTTACTGCACTGGTAAACAGGTGAAAACATAATGCTTTTAGATTGACTGTTAGAGACTATTTTTATATTTGTCACACTGCTTCTAAATACAAGGCTTAAATTTCTCTCTCTAGCATGAACATTTATATAATAACTTGATTGAAATGCTTATTCTAGCCTTTCTGACGGAATGTATCCTTGGAACATTGAGTGTTTCTGGTAAACGGCTTCTGTACTGTCTCATGGCTCTAACTTATCTCCAAACCTACTGCAAACAATCAAAATTTAGCGTTTGGTAACGAAATATTTGCTAGCCAAGAATGCTTTAGTTCTAACCAGGCAAAGGTGATTTTTACCATTTATGATGTTTTCCATCAGAAGAAAAAAAATAACTGTTTGAATTCAAGTGTTTCACCAAGAAGCAGTAAGCTGTGCACGGTTATCTGCTATGAGCTACCCAGCTGGTGTTAGGACTACAGCTAACATCCAACTCTGACAGACTATACAAGGGTTTCTAGAGCATTTTCCCTCTCAACATGATGCACAGATGACCCTTAGGAGGAATTCTGGCCCTGTGGAGATCAATGAATGAAGTCAGGATTTTGAATTTAATGTAGGTAACTGTGGCAAGAGGAGGAAGATATGAAAACATAGAAGCCCATGTGGACACTGGAATGCCACGACAGAATGAATTTTTTACACAGATTTCGTCGATCACTAAATACATTTCATATCACTAGACCACTATCACATATCACTAGATACATTTTCATTCTGTGGACTCATTCTGTAGATGATTCTCAGAATGTGTCAGTACTTTCAAAGGCATTTGGGTTCCACTGCATTACGCATTATTTTGGGCAAGCATTTAGCATAATCCATAGAGAAAACACTCATAAATCACAATGAACAATAACTATCTACTCACTGGAACCAGCACTGTTCTCTTTATCATGTACTAAAAGCAATGAAAATTGTGAAAAAAGAACATTCTGACAGTGAAAGATCTCATGTGCATTTTTCATTCCTGTCTTACTAAGAATAATAATCTCCAAACAAGTTAATTACCTGAGAAAAAGATGTATGTGGAACCCATTTTAGTCTCGTCCTTCCTGCACTTGTTGCCATTGCACAGCTGAAGCCAGCAGCTATATTCACCCGTGTCTGCTGCCGTGGAGTTTGTAAGGACCAGCTGCCCATACCTGTCAAGCTGCTTTATACTGGGAAGGGAAACAAAACAAAAGGCAAGACACAGACAAGCACAGGTGTGTTTCATCTTATACATTTTTCTCAGATCACTTCTACTTACTCAAAATATTTTTTTAAATTCTATTTTGTGATTGACACATCATTCTCCTTCATGCCTATGTTTTAACTTCTCCTGTTGATCCAGCAAAGCCCGGTGTACAGGAGCAGTTTTACGGGCTTCAGTGACCTCCACAAGCCCTTCTATGCCTGGGTTTTGTACCCTTGGTTCTTGGGTTCCTTCCAGCTCTTGCTTGGAAACCAGGCTGCCACTGCCAGGCACAATATGCTTGTCTAGATTTTGTCCAGATATATCCTGTATTTTCACATTCCAAGTCAACCTCCATGCATCTCAGCCCTTTTTTTTTTTTTAATTCTGTTTACTTCAACTGCAACACTTTCAATATTATAGTAATATACAGGAAAGATACTTAAGGAAAAGCATTTAAAATATTTTTAAAGTGCTTATTTAATGGTTTATGCCTGCTATATAAGCAGGAAAGCATGACAGCTTTCCTGCACTAACACACCAGCCCAGCTTTTCACTTGCGAACCCTGTCTTCCAGCCCCTCTGTTTCAGCTTAGGCCAGTAAGCAGTCTAGGCACTGGCTCCTCTCTTTTCCCTAAGCTATGTCACTGGAAGCCAGTAACTGTAGCTTTCCCCACGTTCCAAGAGTGTTTTGGAACATGCTCTTGAGAACTGTTTCAGGTGTAACAGCTGTGCCATGGTAACTCTAAAATTCAGTTTGAAATTCAGGTTATTTCAGAGAGTTTTGATTTGTTATTTTCTCTTACCCCTAATTTCTTGTGTATGTCTCTCAGTGGATTTAAATCAACTTAGATGTTTATGCTGACAATGTATCTAAGGGTCAAAGGTCCAACCTATAAAATACAACAGCCACCATCTCATCTAGTTCTTATTATTTTCAGGTTTGCTTTCCTGGCTTCTTGTACATGGATGGTGTGTTACAGTTAGCAGCATCTCCCACATTGCCTTCTGATGGACTGCAAAAGTATCAGTGCAACAGTACCAGTTCTCAGCAAATCACGAGAGGATACCCTGAAATTTCTGGCTTCTTCATGTCCAGCTAGCAGTCTGCACTACCACCAGCAAGCAAGGGCCTTGAGCCGAGGCCAGTAGCTCAGGAATTAGAAACACCCCAAGGGCCCAGAACAGATGGGCCCAGCATAGAATGAGCTCTGCCATCAAAGGCGTCAGGCGCTCGGAGCACACCCTTCCACCACCGAGCAGTGGACAGACCTGCCGGAGGAAATAAGCAAATCACATTTCCTACCCTCTTACTGACTTCTCCTATATGACCTCATCTGATTCCTGTTTTTGTGATCATGTCATTATGGAATAACAGCATTTTTCATTTTTAATATGCGCACTAGCTCACATCATAAATTCATTTCAGTCTTTGAATGCACTTCAACAAATTCCTAATCTCACAAGAAAAAGCCTACTGTGTATGAGCTCAGGCAAAGAAGAGGAAAGAAACTCCAAATATGTTCTACTACTATTTTTCAGTTTCGGAGTTCACACTTCTTGGCCTACATGACTGCGCTGGCACATGATGCTTTGCAAGTACCCAGTATTAAATGTCAACGCGACAGAGCCACCATTATGCTAGAATATTTTTGCCTCTAACAGTTCCTGCAGACTCTGAAGTATGGCTCAAAATCCCAACAGGCAAAAATAAGGTCAAAGTTAATTAATTATTGTACAGTGTGTTCTACTTAACTGAGAACAATCTATCGAGAAATCAGTGGAAACTGCCCAGTGAAGGAGTCATCCACAAACAGGCACTAACCAAACCTGGCAACTGAAAGACTGGAAATGTTGAGACTTGTGACGTGACCACGTGAGGCAGACAAAATGGACTACATAAAGTAAACCATGAATGGTACAACTATTTCATTAGTTTTTTAGATGCTGAGAAATATGAGTCAAAAGCTAGGATTTGCAATGTTCTACAAATCACTAAGTAAAGATTTTGTATGCAAAAACATCTCAGGATCATTTAAAGAAACTAATGAGCTACTTCAAAATCCTATCCCATATATTCCTCTTATTAATTTTTAATTAAAAAGAACCCTGTACTTTAAGTTCCAAATATCTTTGCCATAACAAACTACATCAAGTTTAAAAGGTAGAAAAAAAAAGTAGAAAAAGATCCAACAAGACAAAAGCATAGTGTTCATAATGTCACTTAAAAGTACTTAGCAAACCCCTCAATTACCTGGATTCATACTGACACAAGAGAGTTCAGTGGAAGAGAAGTGTAATATTTTGCTGTTTAACGCACAAAAAAGCCCCTCCAAACAACATCCCACTAAGCCCACAGGAGCCATTTTAAGCAAGCTCACTCTGCCCCGCACAACACCCCCAGCGGGCTCAGTTCTGTGGGCCCCGCACACCTCTCGTGTGGGCGCTCTGGGCGCGGGAGACACAGGCGCCTCCACCCACGCGGGACCACGTGGGCTGCTTTGTCAGCTGCAGCTCTGTGACAAATACAGCTGATCTGGGGACACAAGAGAGTCATGTTCCAAACCAGGCAGAGCAGAGACTGCCAAGTTAGACTCTTTAACTAGAACATGTATTACGATAGAGCACAGAAAGGGGAAAAGTGCCTTCTTTTTCTTTTACTCATCTCAGTTTTTGATGCTTCGACACTGTAGATCCTACAGCCTACAGTCATTAATTTATGAACAATTGTTATGAATGGAGCTAGGAAACAGCATTCCTGCCACTCTGGAAGTGCACTCACTACCCTTGACAGCTAAGGGACCAAGGATTCAGGTTATTCTGTTCAGCTAGCACCAAAAAAAAAAAAAAAAAAAAAAAGAGTATGTGCCCTTAACTTTCTATAGTTTGCATGATTTTCTTTCTGCCCAGAGTTGCACTACATGCTACAGCCTCCAAAGCTAGGTTTATTATTTTAGTGCACACTGGTATTTCCTCCAGTTAGCGCTGTGAAAAGAGAGGGGTCCTCAGCTGGCTAAGCACAACAGACAGGCACAAATCCCTGCGTTCCCCCAGAACCTCTGTCTTGAACAAAAAGGTTTCCCCTCCCTTCCGTAACTGCAATTCTGGTAGATGCTGGGGGCATTGAAGCCTCCTCTTGCAGTCGCTAGCTCTCGGGAGATGTAAAGAGAAAACAAAAAGCAAAGTGATTTAGGAATCTGTTACTATTCCCAGCAGGTCAGTTCAAAGGCTACATCCTTCGTATTATTTAAGGAAAAGCAACAATGAGATGCCCCCGCACTGACTATTGTAGGAAAGCGCAAACGAGTAAAAGAAGGAATGCTGGTTCCCAGCACGAGGGTACAAGCTGCCTCTCCGCCTCCATATCCTGCGAGCCGGAAATCTGCACCTGCAGAATCATATATATAATCAAATCAGGCCAGCAACGTTACTTGCAAATGCAGAACATTTAAGATCTATTAAAAAACCCCCCACCCACCCTACACATACTCTCTTTTGATAAAATTTTGCAGTTAACTTTGCTACGCTGGGATGGTCAAGTCCCTACAGCAGCTGATATACGCCACCTACTGGGCTAAATCCGGGTAAAAATGGGTTTATTGCAAAAGGAACCAAACTAATCGATTAAATTAGCCATAGGATCTTCCACTATAAGCCCTTGATAAAAATAAATTTGCTGCTCTAACTTACTATGGCAGAAGTCCTGCATTAGCTATAAAAAGCTGTTTTCAGCCAGTGTAGTTCTTGAGCTTTCTAGCCGTCAGGGATCAAGGAAACATTCACTTAGAGAAGAATCAGCTCATGCATTTCTAAAAGATGCCTCACTCACAAAGGAGATCACAGCATACATAACTATTATTTTTTAACCCTATTCTTTGAAAAAACAAGTAGATAGCAGAAAAAATATGCCTGGAAAAATAACTAACTGGCAGAGATTTTAATGTAGCCTGTAAGGAAGTGAAATGGATCACAGAAATGCAGATAATCTGGTTACATTTAGAAACAGCATACAAACTTTTGCTTAATTTAGGACAAAAAGGACAACATGGACAAAAGACAAATACATTTGCTCATAAACTCTATGCTTCGCTCACCTAATAATCCAAGAAAAACTCTCTATGGCTCTTTTTTAGGCTATTGCTTGCAGTGCTTGGTACTTCTTCATGCTCCTGTTTCATAGACACACAAATCACCATAAAATATCCACTGAAAAGAAGCTCTAATGGCAAAAAATGTGCCTGTGCAAAACACACACTCCTTAAACCCCTTTCTCCTTTCAAATAAAGTAAAATAGTATATTCAGCCTACATTTAGCTATGCATAGTGTGTTCAAGAACTGTGGAAGTCAAGAAATTTATGGTTTGCTGAAAAGATAGAGCAACTCACCTGGTGGGAAAGAGGAGAGTCCTCAATTCCTCTTCCTACTCTAACAACTATTTATGCAGTTTCCACTAAAATGTCACTAGATGAAAAAAGCCTTCCTAGCCCCAAGGTGATTGTCCTCAGCATTAAATTCCATCACACTCCTTTCACAGTCCTTCCTTCTGCACCATAAACTTGCAATTGCTTGGCAGATAAAGGTAATTTTGATAGGAAAGGTGAGGAATGCTCTCACTTGCTCCTTAGCATGGGGTTGCTGTACTCTCCTGCAAGTTGAGAAGCAGTTTGAGCCTCTGCAGGGAATAATCCTTGGTGTCTCCAGTGCTGTCTGCTAGCACAGACTACTGACGTTTGGTCAGCACAGCTCCAAGAGTAGGTCTCTACAGAGCAAAATAGTCTGTAACAATTATGTGACATCCACACTACCCGCATTTTGAGAGCTTTGCTTCAGACTAGCTCTAATGTGGTACCCTGTTGGTGGCTGGAGCTTTGGAGCTCAAAATGCCAGTGTTTGCATGTGTTGAAGTATTTAGCTCATATCAGAGACATTATAACATTATCTAAAGGTGTGAAATACTTCCTGCTTCCATCTCCTGCAGCAATGAAAAACAACAGAACTCAGCCTCTGCTTGACAGAGGAAGATGTCATGCTACAGAATGACTTACAGACTTCAGCGAGTAACAGATTTTAATCGTACTCATAATTTACTCTCCTGGTAAGCAAGACACCAAGTATTTCTTTCCCAACTCATACATAACTTCTTTTACACTAGTTTTACGTGAGTTACATTACAGACATACTAGGACCTGAATCAGTTAATTAATGAAAGATAAGCATCCTCTTTACTGACATTAATTATCACCAGCCAACTATCTTGATCATTTAAATAAATAAATAAAACAGTGGTGTTAAAGTTGATAGGAGAAAAGTTCTGGATTTTTTTTCTGCGCTCCAAAAATGAAAAATAGCTTACCTGAGTCTGGAGTCCTTAAAGGTGTCTAGGTAGGAGGGATAGCTCCAGCTCACATTGCTGCCCTTACACCGCAGCTCAATGCTTTGTCCTGCAGACAGGCTGAGAGTCGCAGCAAGTTTCTGGAAACGGCCCTTGTCCATCACCTGTGTCAGGATGGACTGGGATTTTGAAGAGGTGTCAGCAGGTTCTCTCTCCTTCATTCTGGGGCTTTTGGGCTTTACTTTTTTGCTGATAGGCTTGATTCTGTTTTCCCCTGGTTCTTTTGGGCGCTTACTCTTTGCATATTGTCCAGTAGCTAGTAAAACAAGGAACAGACAGCAGTGTTACTGATCAGAAAAAGTTCATATATAGTTTTCTTACGTACATTTTTTCCTTATTATCACAAAGTTTTGCTATTAGGAAAAATTATATTCCCTTGTACAATTTCATCTTGATCAGCTCTTCCTATAAATATTCATAAAAATGAGTAAGAGTTTCAGTTTCTGTGACTTTGTGAAGTCTCTGGCACAACCTGGGCAGGAAAGGTTTCAAGAACATGTGTCATAAATGGCACAGTTTTACACAGACAACTATGTAAGACATAAGAACTTGACAAATGGGAAGGAGAAGGAAAGGCACCATTTCTGTCTGAAGTTACTTCCGTGATTTCATGTCGTTTCTGTTCCCTATGCACCACTACCCAAGTTCTCCATTTTCTTAAGTATGTCATGCCCATCAATTCTGCATAATCTTTCACTACCCATGTTGCCCTGAGAGACACAGGCCAGAAAAATCCTTCTTGCTGTCACACAGCAAGTAGTCTAACGGATCTGTCCTGTGTTATCAACTGCAGATGCAAATCCTGTGTGAATACAGTTAACTGATTTCACTTCAGAAAGCATTTTGACTGCTTAACATGCCTATAGATTGATAGTGGCCTTTAAAAGAAAGAAAAAAAATCTGTTTTGATTTTGACCCTAAAACTGCTGTCCTCAGCACTCCATGAACTGTGCTTGACAGCTGCTTCATATTAACCACAGCTTTTTCAAATCAAGCTGCATTTTATTCTACGAATCAATCAACAAGCCCACTCTGGACAAAAAAATAGCTTTATTCTATTCTGAGTTAGCACAAACTAACATTTTTCACTATTAACAGCAGCAACTCTAGACTTTCTGTCACTGGTATCTACAGTCTAGGCATGAGGAAAGGCACTGTAGTGTATCACGTTCAGCAGCTTTCTGATATGCTGACCGCCCCTAAGCACCTCCACAGTGAACATGAATACATAGAAGCAATTAGGTTTTTAAATGTATGTCCTTACTTTCTGCAGGTGCTCTTTCTTACTCTTTGATCCCACCAGCCCTACAAAGACTACAGGCATCTGTCCCCATCCCACTCAGCACAAGAGAAGGAGAAAAGGATTTATGGCTGTTTTCATGCTTTTTCAGGCACTCTATGCTTGATTTATTTATTTCACTCATATGTGAATTAATGAGCCTCCTCATCTTATGCAATTCCCTCTTATGAAATTATATACAACAGTGGTTTCTATGGCTTTTACGATCCCTGCAAGAATACTGAAGTTAGAGTCTGTTTTTCTTAACGTAACATCTGAGTCCGTCCCTGAGCGCTGCTCAGGATCTGGTCAAGGGCTGCTGCTCTTCTCAGGGGCTGTCTAAGTAGCTGCTCTAGGGAGTATCCATTTGTGGCAACTAAAGATTTAGACTCAGCATCACATGCTGATGTATGTGACTCAGCCTACATGAGGGTTAAATGATTTCTTCCTTTGGTTGGTCTCTCCCATCTCTGCATGTCTATAACACATCAGTCCTTCTCTCTGTCTGTTGGGTGGTCAGTAATGAAGTTGTATTTTCTTTGGAGCTGAGCTGCTTCAGTCCAGGCAGATCATATCACACTTACCAAAGAAGTTCACAAGGCACCTGATTTCACTGCAGCTTTCTTTAATGTACAGTGCCCTTTGGCCCTTGGGGAGAGCTGTTGATCTTTCCTACATAATTCATACCCAGTATTAGAAAGTCTCACCGACCAGCCTGATAAACCAAAGAATGATGGACATTCTCACTTCCAGCCATTTCAGGTCCCCACTATACTTTTCAGGTTGACCTGCAGACACACATAATCCTCGATGCATCCACCTGTTTTTTTGGCACCGTATTTGAACGGGACTATTTGCTTAGACTACTCTGCCATTTCCATTATATTCTGCCAAGCTGACACTGTTCTTACACCCCAAGAGTGTCAGCTCAAACCATGTGCTCTTTCATGCCTGACAGCCTGAAATGGTTAAATTTAAGAAACGGTTAAAACCGAAAAGCTTTCGCAGTCTTCATGAACCAGAGACTGGACTTTAATTTAACTCCCTCTGTTGCACAGGTTTCTCTAGCTCCTAATGAGACTCATCACTTCCCTCTTTTGCTCCAGTCCCAGCTTCAAAGCCAAACTCTTTTTGACACCATCCTCGTCTATGGATTATAGTAGGGGCATTTAAGGAAATCAGATGAGTTTTACATTTCCTGCACACCAAACCAGGGCTTGCTCTTCTCCAGCATCTCTCTTGTCACCTTCCAAGCAGACCATGACCACACTCTTCCCCAACACTCCCTAAAAGTCTATGCAGTTATCTACTAATGCCAGCACTTTTGCACCCGACATCTCAGTCTTCCCTTATCGCAGGAGAACAAATCTGTATGCCTGATAATTAAATTAACAGGTACTATAGCCTATCACCTAGGATGAAGAGGACACACCATCAGATCTCTCCTGGAACAGAGTACACCCCTCACTGATTCCTCCTGTCACTCACCCCATCTGCAAGGCTTTCCCCAGGAAGGAAACAAACCCCACGATCCCACTTACGTAAGAACACACCACAGTTTGGGTACTTTGTCAGCATCCCAAACTGACTCAGAAGGTTTAAGTAGAAGAAAATACATCCACACAAGCACACTACATGGTGCTTTTACTCCTGATTCATAGCACCAGTCATACTGATCCTATCCTTCAGTGCTTCTCTCCCCTTTGTTCTTGAAGATGTTACTCACAAAAACTTCTATTCCCCATAGGAATATCGGATATAACACTAAATGCATTGTTTTTGCATGGTTTCACACTGTGAGAAGCATCAAGTCATGCTCAAGTATAAACCAGATGAACTAAGAAGTCATGCAACTTACTGCACTGTGGGACTTCTGCAAGTTGCAACTCATTTCTCTTTCTATGTTTTTATTACCCATTTCTTGAGCAGAAAATACTTCTTTCAACGAGGCACCATTTCTGGCAGCAATCCCCTCCTACACCACAGCGACTCCTTGTCCAGAATATATTGCCTTTGCACACAGTAATAAGAAAAAGCAAGCTGAAAAGGACTCCTGGAGGTCTCTTGCAGCCAAGGTCAAGCTCATGCTCCAAGCAGGGCTCACTTCACAGTTAGGTGAGGGCTTCGGTCAGGGGAGCTCTGGCCACTTCAGAGGATGGAGACCCTACAGTGTCCCTGGGCTCTCAGGATGAAGACTTTTTCTTTATGTCCTTATAAGATTCAGTTTTCCTGGGCAACTTGTGATCATTGCCTCACTGTGCTCTGTCCTTTCACTGTGCACTTCACACTCTGCATATGATTTCTCTGCTAACCCTCACCATCACAAGGCTGGGGATGACTTCTCTTCCAAGGCTGAATAAATGCTGCGCCCCTCACCTTTCCTTGACAACATATCAGAAATGGTGTCAAAGGGGCGATGCACCAATCTGCTTCATTTACCTTCTTCCTCAGCATCCCATGGGCTATACAACAGCTGATGCTTCAGAATATGCAAAAACAACTGCTACAAGTGGGAAAAAATATTGATTTTGTTGGCTTCTCCTGAAGGATTTTTCATATTTTGTTTACATTTTGCAAGAGGAAAAGAGTCCCCTTTCTCTTAGTTAAAGGCTACAATGAGTTGACGACTGAGCACGAACTTCCTTTTCCAGCCCCAAACCGGCTTCCCCCCTCCCTCAGGAATGCACCACAACCCAAAACTGGCCAACAAAGTTGGGTCCTTTCTACAAAAAGCACAACAAAAGTGCACAAAAACGGCACCGCTGAGACACGTCCTCTTCGTGAGGAGGCTGGAGGATGCACCCTCCTCCGGGCAAGCAGGCTCCTTCCCGCGGCGCAGGTGGACGTGGCACCTGCCAGGCCCATGGCTTCGCACGGGACACCAGCGCGGCAGGAGACCCCGCAGGGATACGGGCAGCCTCGGTGACTGCTCCACTCCCCCACCTTGTCCCAGCCCGGCGAGGCAAGAAGGGCTCCCGCAAACCACAGCACCCCAGAGTGCCAAGTTCCGCAAGTTTCCTCATTTTTCTTCACTCCCGAGTGCCAGACTGTTTTTTATTTTGTCACCCCTCCCCAGCCCAACGCCCTGCTCAGCACTGAGCCTCCTCCGGACGCACAGAAGGGGGTTTAACCGCAAGTACACGGCAAGTTGAAGGAAAGAGGAGCGAGCGAGCGAGGCAGAGGGAGCTTTTGCCAACACTCCCCCCTCCCCGGGAATGGAGCCACGTCTCTGCCGGGGCACCGGCAAACGCAGCGGGGCGGCAGCGCCCCCGCCCCGAAATGGCTCCCGCCGGCGCTGCCGCCATGGCGGGGGCCGCCGGGCTCCAAGGGGGCCGGCGGGGCGGGCGGGCAGGGCGGCTGGCCGGGCCCGCGGGGGCGGCTCACCGTGCGGCAGCGTGGCGGGCAGCAGCAGCAGCGCGAGGAGCACCCAGAGCCGCATGGCGACAGCGCCCGGACCGGGACCGGGACCGGGACCGGGACCGGGACCGGGACCGCGGCCGGGAACGGGGCTGGGGCCGGGGCGAGAGGGAGGAGCCGCGCGGGGCGGAGACCGTTGGGCCCCCAACGGCCGCGCGCCGCTAGTAACGGCCCTTCGTCCGTTTAATTTCTAATTCGGTAACTATTAAAGTAGATTTTTTAATGTAAAATACAGCTGTTGGTTCCCCCGCTAGGCTGCTTACATGTTATTCTGTGGCTTATTGAGAGTTATGATTCATATCACGTCAAAACACTAGGTGTCTGACATGTTAATGATACTAAGTCACTACATTATTCTGGTATTTCCTAGTAAACCCATTGGTGGCGGTTAAAGTTGAAAGTGGGTACAAGTGAAACTCTGCTTTATTTTAAAAATACAGAACAAACGCTCAGTTGCTATCCCGTGAAGCACGGCTTACAGTAAATAAGGAGCAAGACCATTCCCACCAGAATTCAGGACTAAGATAATTACAAATATTGCTGGTTATAATGCTATTGTAAAAGTGAGGGGAAAAAATAAAACAAGCACCGTATTTTTACACATATGCTGAACATATTTTTACATTCATAAAAAAATCAAGACTTCAGGCTAGAGTACTTCGAGGAAATACAAATTTATAGTTTAAGTAGCATCGTCCTATCAACATTTTAAATGTACAGCAGCATGAAATGCAGATGCTGTCTATACCTGTATGGCTGATACAACATAAACAGAGAAAGGTTAAAATGGATATAAACACTAATATTTTTTAAAATGGTGAATATGTATTGATGAACTCATACTGTCTGTTAGCACAAAGGAAAAAAGAATCCTCCCAAACATTGTGGGTTCAAATCTTTTTGACCTTTTTCTCAACTTCAGCTAAACTTCTGCTGGTGAAGCTGGAGTTTTCGTGGCTAAGAAGTTTTGACTCTTAAAATCAAATGAAAAACAGATCAGGAAATGGTAAAGTCATTTGATTTAGCTTTGGAAAAGTCCAGCTGTTTAAAATGAAGAGGTTCTCAAAACATACCAGAAAGAAATATTAAAGGTGGAGGACATTAAAAACAAATATAAAGATCCTTTCTATAAAATGTTATATTTGCTTGACACTGAATAGTCCCAGTGCTTGCAGTGAGCATACGTTAATTTGTACAAACTTGCTGGTAAGCCTGGGAAGAATTGGGGGACAAGAGCATTTAAGGTGCTTTTTTTGTTGTTTTGCTGTTGTTGTTTTGTGTGTGTGTGTACGTGTATAATCAGGTAACGCATGGGAACCATCACATGAATTGAATTCCCACTGTATAAAATGCATCTTAACTTGATTACACCTGATTAAAATGATTGCACAGTCCCGTGCAGACTTCCTGCACTGCCACAGATGTAACCCATTTTGTTTAGCTCTCAGTATCTCAGGATGCTTACAATGCATCTGGTATTGGCACTTCTTAAAAGCTCTGTGAAAATAATCTGCATTTTATTTATTTTAAAAAGGTCTATAATATTGTATAAATGTAAGGGAAAAGGTGGCTAGACTCATACATTCATCATCTAAGAAAACATAGAACATCTTTAAAACTTTACTGTATTTTGCCTCCAAAATTTTGTATCATTTGCATGGCATAGGTGAACTATTCCATAATTAAATTCATAAGTAACTAACTCTCTAAGTAATCCTGTATCACTATGTTGACATTTATTACCAATAACCCCCGAATAGCAGGTGAAATAAACAACACAACATAACGTGCATAAATAAAATGACAGATTTGAGAAGTCAACTTGGCAAGGAAAAGCAAAATTCTTTACAAAATAACTATATACAGGATAACAGACAACAAAATCTCACGTGCCAACTGAAATTTCCTATGGCAGAATTAGGAGTAGAATTTGGAATACCACAAAAGGAACACTTCATAAGTTCTACACAGAAATGGTTAATAACAGTAACGTCTCCCTGAGGGATAACAAAAATATTTGTTCTCCCTTGAATATGCTTTGGCTTACTTTACTAAATCCAATTAGATAAAAATAATTGCTGTATCTAAAGGCACATCATGAATATAACAGTTTAAGGATTTCTTTCAGAATGAAAGAAAAAAATACAATAAGCTCTCTGCAGTAATATATACTTCATATTAATACATATTATTCGCACAGAACAATTTACAATATCAACAACTATGTTAAAACAACAATGATCTAGTTTCATTGGCCTTGTGTTTTCAGCTGCTTTCCTGGCAAACACGGACATACTTGTGCAGTGACAAGAGGACAACGTTAGGGGTTGTTTCCCACACGCCTCCTGTGTAAGAAGTAGCATGGCGACCCTTCACATGGCCAGTTCTTGCAAAGCCCCATTAAAATGACTGGAATTTCAAGGTTGCTATACAATAAATATCTTGGCATATAGTGATCTTGCTTAGCTACTGACTAATGAAGAAATTAACTATACATGTATATCAATAAGCTTTGCACAGTCAAACCAACTGAGAACACCCAATGACGTTCCTTTAATTTCATTACAGCTTGTTAGATAAATGGATATTTCCTTGCTGCAGCTGCTCCCAATCTCCCTCAGCAACATTTGTACAGTCGCATTCTTTCATTTTCATACAATTAACTTCCACAAAAAGAGGGAAGAAATATTCATATAAATAAGGGAGGAAACTGTCTATACACAAAGTGCTGACAAATCCATCAGGTAAACGAGCTGGGAAAATTAATTCGCCCCGTCCCTCGAAGTCTTATCTAGCACTAAGGCAGCACTGTTAGTCAGAAGATTATTATGCTGACAGTATCCCTTCAAAGGACAATTCCAGTGCAGCATAGAAATTATTTTAATCAGTACATCAGAATAACTATGGGCTAATGACAGACAGGTGCAAACGTATAGCCCGGTGCGGGCACGTATGTTCCGTGCGGTCGAGCCTGGCGCTGCGGCAGCGCGGAGGCCTCGTGCCAACCTCCCGAGCGCCGCAGAGCCTGCGCCGCGGGGCCCGGCCCGCCTGCTCGCTGCCCGGGAGGAGGGAAGTCCCTGCTCGCCACACAGGAGCGCGTACGCGGCTTCCCAAGGGCTGCATCTCACTGGGTGCTGGTGCAGACCTCGTGCGGGAGCCTGGAATGACACCACTGACTTGCCCCAAGAGCGTGGCGGTTTTGCAGCGGGGATTTAAGCGTGCTGCGTGAGCTAAGCAGGTAAGTACAGTGCAACCATGGAAGAAGCTGTGGTCTTGACAGAGTAGTAGCTGAGCAGAAAAACTCCTCTATTTCAAATCCTTGAGGGATTAAAAACAACGGTGCAGATTGATTTAGTCATTTTTGTTGTCTTTTAAATAAAACTTTTGCGTTGACATGTGAGGATTACTATACTGAATTCCTTTCAGTGGCTTTGAAGGTCCTAAATTCTAACATTTCAAACAAGAACATGTGGTTCTTCTCTCATGCTTTCCTAAAAATGGGCCTCTGTTGACAAGTACAGTTAAAAGAAACAGATCCAGCTGACATTGGCATCTCCTTCATTCACCAAATGGAGGTAATTGAAACTCAGCAATAACTCAAAAAAAAATCCGAAAATTCCTCTTAATTTCTATTATTACAAAATATTTACTTAGAATGTCATCTGCTTGTCTTAGTCTAATAAGGCACTTGAGTATTTCTGTAATGGCATCATGTAAAACAATGAGGAATTGCAGAAAGAAGAGGCCACCAATTCAAGATGAATTCTGGAAGGACTTTGATACGTCAAAAATAGTATCACACTGCCACCTACCCATAGTTTCTGCTCATGCTCTGGGTCCCATCTGTTTCTAAGGGCTGCCAGTCTTTAAGAACAACTGTCCTAGGACAACAACAGTTAAAGGGCTTTTTCTGAAACCTCAGTTAAGAGGTGGGCATTTTTCTTGTCGTATGCTTACTATTCACTTCCTCAGAGACACAAAGGGAACCACAAATGCCCTGCTTCACTCTCTTGGCAAGTATTTTCTGCAGATTTTCTGGAATTTCTGGTATTTCTCTGAAATACCGTAAAACAGAGATTATGCCCAACAAGAGAAACAGTAGTGCAAATCTTTTCAGGTTGCTCCTTTTGAGTAGCCGGTAGAGGCCACTAGTGCAACAGCAAAAATCTCCCTCCATCTTCCCAGCAGCGCAAGACGTTCACATCCCAATTCAAACTGAAAAGCAAGAGATCAGGCTGACAACAACAAACCCATTCACCACAAACCCTAGCTCACTGCTAGGGTCTCTATCAAAAAGCACTTATTTTTTTGCCCTTACAAATATATGCAGGTTCCTCCCTTACAACATCAGAACTCACCTTTAGATTAAAAAATCACCTGAATCTACTGCCATCAAAAAGACAGAAAGCAAGAGAGACAGGAATAGCTTAAATATTTTTTTAAAAAAAATCTAGATATTATATAAAAATAAGGTGCTTTTTTTTACTATTGACCAACATAGCTCTCACAGGATATAAAGTTTTTATAGCTAACAACAAAGATTAATGTCAGTGATTAACGCAAGCAGTATTAAGCTTCAGACTGCAACTCTCTGTGACAAAGTTCAAGATTGTTTCCTCTAGCTTAAGGGAAGTTAATTTTATAAAAGGCATTCTTGCAAAATATCTCTGCAATGTGGAATTCTACAAGGTATTGAGCCTAATATTTGCTGAGAAAAACTGTTAAAGGTAATATGATTTTTATGTTGAAAAAAAACTGCTCATTTTTACTAGATTTAAAACAATTGTTCACACAGCACTGTTGCAAAATTTTGGTTCTTCACTTAAATTATCTTTTGGATATCCTACTCACATAAATGGATTTATGGATTTAGAGTTGTATCACAACATATATTTAAAGGAAGGTAAAAGCACTGAAACACTGTTTTAAAGAAGATTCTTTAAAAAGCCTAAGTCTCCATTTCACCTCCTCTTCTACCTGAATAGAAGGCTGGGATTTTATGCATTAATTTTTGTGAAGAGAAGCAATGTATAAGAACCAGAAGTAAAAACCTCAGCACATGACAAAGGATGCTGCTGTATATCGAAGTACTAAATGTATTTGGTACACTGGTATCAAATTAATCAGTGATGAAATCTGGGCCCTTCTGAATCAGTAGCAAAACACTTGCTAAATCACGTACCCATGTCACTGTCCACACTGTGACAGGCAGATTATTTTTCAGGTGCTTTAGGAGGAAATAATATAAGCCCTCCTGGGAGTATCATTTTATATACATGGCAACACTAAAAGTAATTCACATAAGATAGAAGTAGCAATCTTGATCACTGTTCAGAGACACTAGAAACCATTAAAATAGCTCACTACTTGAGTTCTCCATGAGCACCTATTAATAAGGGTAAACAACCATTTTTTTACTACTTAATATAAAAATATTTTAAATATCTGCTTTTTGCATAGACTCAGATCTGTGCAATAAACCATTTGTTTTGCAAAATACTCTCCAGAACTACTTGCCAATTATCTCCCATTAGAATTAGAATTAACTACATAGAAAATACTAGGTATTTTAATACTCAGTGAGCTAGTTGCTTTGTTATTTCAGACACCATTAGACTGTGACCAAAACACTTAAGAGAAAGAGGAAAATGTATGAAAGGCAGTTGGGCTCCCAAGGCAGGGTAGAATATTGAGAAGTTCTGGCAGGCAGTTCTACAGTTCTTCACATTTTGTGATTGCCAGTGATTTTGTATGATGGTTCAAACAATGCATCCAAATTTTTACATGCCGAAGGGTATTTTTCTTGTTTACTTTTTTAATTTCAGTATTACTCTTCATGATACTAGTGCTGAAACGATGAAAACAGATCATCAGCTTGTCCAAAATATCAGCCTGGCTTGATGGTAAACACTTTCAAGAGACACAATGTTGGCTGGTGAAGCTTTCGAAAGTTCAGTCAGCAAGTATATTGTCAGTTTATTGTTTAAAAGACTTGTATGTTTGCATAGATTAGCATTCACTTGTCCTCTCACATGCAAGAAATTGATCATTTTCATTTGCATTTTCCTGTTCATCTTCTTCCACAGGGTTCTTTTCTTGCATCCCACTATTTTCTGAAGCAGATTCTTCATCTCCTTCTCTAGGATGGCCTTCAATACTGTGTCGGATGCCATAAGCAAAGTAAATGAGGAAGCCTTCCAAAAAAAAAAAAAAAAGGGTTTCAAGCAAATAAGGCATTAAAAAGCAGTTATTTTTTACTGTTTGGCTGAGCCCCTTTTCCAGAACAAGTCCCTGTTTCTGCTATCTGCATCAGGTGAACTGAAACTCATGCTTCAGGTCTTCATTGTTCCTTTGGAAGCACTGGTGCTAAATTCCAGTGCACATTTGCTAAATTCCAGTGCACATGTCTAATTCATGACTGTAATAGGTCAAGGAAACAATTATCTCTAATTTACAAGTAGATCAAATTAATGTAGTTTCCACATTTTAAAAAAGAAAGACTGATGTAGAGGGAAGGAAATGTATGACCATTACATTTAGTCTCCATAAGTTTGATTAGTTCCAGTTCCTCAAAGCTGTATTTACAATTTAGGCTCTGGATTTTTACCTCTTCTGAGGCTTTGGGTTGTTTTGACGAGAAACAGCAGGTGACTAGTAAAGAGTTATTTTCAGAAATTCAAAGGAAAAGAATTGAAGGATCTGAAAGAGGTACAATTATTCTTAACATGAGGTGACTGCAATGAACCAAGTACTTACCAAATGTCATCCAGAAGCTAAATCTGATCCAAGTGTCTCCACTTAATTGTACCATCAGGTAAATGTTCACCAGAATACTGAATGCTGGCAAAAATGGCAACAGTGGAACCTGAGGGAAAATAAGTAATAATGTTTGTAGTATTAAGTATTATTTCTTACATATTTCAACTACTAATGTCAACCTTGAGTTATACAGCACAACTGGAGGTGATAGACCTACTCGCCAAAAAAGAAGTGGGAACTTTTCTTACTGAAATAAGTAAATAAATAGTTTTACATTTTCTTTTTCCTTGGGTTTAACCACTGTTTTCCTCATATTTGGAACTTTCAAAATATATTTAAAATATATTCTCTAGGGAGTGAAGAAAAACTTTCCAGTTTGTATTGAACACATACTATTGAACTCCTGCATCTACAGCTGAAAAATATTAGCTTAATTAAATATGCGTGCATATATATACACACATATACATATATATAAAAATACTATACATATCACTTCCTTTCGATTATCTCTCCCATCAGATTCCTTGATCTTCACCAATTTACTTAATTCTTTCCCATTTTCTGCATGTCTATAAGATAACTGATCTCAGAACATAAATGAAAGCTAGGAGTGAAAGGCTGGCACCAAGCACAAAATGCGCTCAAATCATCACACGCAACATCAACACACTGGTTCTAAACTAAACAGCTCTTCTAAGACTTGGAAAAAATGAATCTTTTTCTAGTTAAGTCTAAACAGAGGCCTAAACTTCCTGCTGGGTCAGATTAGAGCTTAACGTTAGGTTATTCACCATAAAGGCCACTTTCTGCTGGTTCTGAGGCTGCCTTTGGATGAGGAGAAGGGTAAATATGAAGAGCGCCACCAGTGCAGCAAGAAGACCAATACTCCAGGGCTCCAAGTTAGCAATGAAATGAGTCCCGTATGTGGTGAGAACACTCAAGCCACAAACCAAGAAAGCTGCATGAAAACAAAATGATGGAAATAGAAAAGAGGTCACTGAAGCTCTGCATTGAAAAGGAAGTGACTTTTAAAAAGAATGATAACAGACATTCAGCAGTATGAAATGCTGTAATGAAAATGCTTATTTGAAGGGAAATATACCAGTTTATAAATTATATCCATCAAAAAATAGAAACTCATGCTCCAGAATAATGTGGTAATGATGACTCCAGAAAGATACATTATCACTGAGTTTTTAATTGTTCTCTAATAAATTTACATTATTTATGTTGGTTTATATGAGTTCAGACAGCTGAATACTCACCTAATAGACCCACTAAAAAGTTAACAGTAGTTGCAGTCTGCTCTGTAGGAAGGCTGGATGGATTAATCAGGGTCTGAAGACCAAAGTGATTCTCTTGTATCATAGTTATCTGTGATTCACTTACTATAGATTCCCCTTCTGATGCAGCCAAAGCTGCCTTTTCTGTAGAGTATTTTGGTTGCTCATAGGTTAAACTGGGTTGGTACCTATGCATAAAAGAGGAGAAAAAAATATAAAGATTAACTTTACATAGGTGTTTGAAGGAATATGGTCCTAAGAATCCTGCATCTAAATGCTAAATTCTCTGCAGCAGAGGTTTTACATTTGTAAGCACATTGCAGCAGCACATTCTTAATCACTATCTCAGACCCCAAAAATGCAGCAACTCACTTTTTTGCCTGGGGCTTTGGGAGCAGTTTATTAAGCTAAGTGCATGTACCAACAGCTGAGATAGACAGTACAAATCTGGTACAGAGGAAGGAACAAGATCTGGTGGTCAGTGATAGCGAAGGGTCGGGAGTCCCAACCACTCCTTTCAGCAGAAGCACATTCATTCTGATGGGCTTCTGATAACATAAAAGGCCTGTTAACTGGCTCAGGCTGAAACTTTACATCTGCTTTGTTAGGATTTAAGTATATTTTTACAAATGCATATTTTAAATAAGTCACCATGGGAGAGAGTCCTCGCTGAAGTGTAAATTTATGCACATTTATGAACAGAATTTAAGTGATCTTAGAATTAATAGTATGCTTATACATTTCAAAGTTATCAATTTAGCTTCTTACAACACCGTAAAAAGTCAGAACTACCCTAAATAAAAACACACTAAATACATAACAAAGTGACCTATGTCTATCATATCAATATACCAATGTTATTCTGTCACATTACAAACACAGCAGATACCACAGTTTTACTGGCAATTATTTACAACCTCACTCATGGAGAGGATATATTTTTACTTTC
Source organism: Tinamus guttatus (assembly GCF_059628265.1). Classification (NCBI taxonomy): domain Eukaryota; kingdom Metazoa; phylum Chordata; class Aves; order Tinamiformes; family Tinamidae; genus Tinamus; species Tinamus guttatus. Next base: position 6,316,995 of record NW_028288747.1, read on the forward strand.
TTCTGAGACTATCACATCTTGAAACATTAGTCTGATCCTACTAATATACCGACTAGGGTAACACAAAGCAATTTTTTATAATAGTCCATTCTTTTAACTTCTTCATCCTGTGTGTGAATTACTTGGAACATGTATGTCTTTCACATAGAGCTCCTAAAATATAATAGGCCTGGTGCATGGCACAGATCATACTCAGATGCAAAATATTGTTAATTATATTTTGGACCTAAGCTTACAACTAGTACCTTTGGTGCTGGTGCTTGGATCAATTCTTCTTTTGGAAAATAAAAGGTGTCTAGATTTCATATGAAGTTTGGCTTTAAACAATTGCTATACTGGTATTACAATATAGCCATTCAATGTTTTCTCGAAGGGTCATTGCTCTTAGTAATCTTTTAGATGCACAGCTAATTTTTAAACATTTAACTACATAGCAAAAAAAATGGCATCATAAATGTCAGTTCTGTTTGTATGCTGAAAAACACAAAACATAGCAGAATAGAAACAATATTTTTGACTCACCTAAGAATGAGGACACAGGCTGCCACAAGTGAGTAAGCAAGAAGTGTACCAATAGACATCATGTCCACTAAAGCCTTTAGGTCAAAAAGAAATGCCATTACAGCTTAAAAAAAAAAAGAAAATGCAAGTTTGTATGAGGGTGTCATATTAGAGAGGAAGGATTTACAGTTTTTTAGCAGTGTAACTTTACATGGCTTTACAGACGGCAATATGAATGAAATTGTGGTAATCCATTTAAACACATTTTAAGTCACAGCTAACACTTGCAAACTTAATTTCCTACAGCTGAGCATCTCGTTCATGTAGATATGCACAAATGAGCTGTACAGCCATGCTGTGTAATGAAGCAATTTGTACTAGACTTATCTGGACATAAGTGTCTGCATGCTTGGCTTGCTGAACTGGAGCCACATTAAAAACACATTTTTAAAGATTAAGGCTCTGATACTGCAAGAGATTCTCATTGAAACTGAGAGGATGGCTCCCACTGCAGAGCTGTGCAACAAGGATCTGGCCCAGTAAGATATCCCTGTGTTACATTTCCACCGATCTGAGAAAGAGCTTGGTACAAAGAGCTTTCAGGATATCTTTCTAAAATAGTGTATTTTTTAAACTGACTTAAGTTCAAGTGGCCTTCAGAAAAGGCCAACAAAATCTCACAAGAATAAGTGTTCTTAAGATCACTGAAATCAGAGGCAGAATTTCCATAATATGGAGAGCAATTATAGAAATCCTTTTTACTTATAAACCCTGCTTTTTGAGACTCCTGAGTGTAATGTCTCTTTTGGTCTATGCCGTCTGCACACGGACACACACAGCTCATGAAGAAATCAGTACAAGCGGTTACTGAGAGAAAGGCTAATGTTAATTGATTTGGAATATATGTGTGCAAAAAAGTCTCTTAAAATATTTGCATTTTATTAATATTATTTAGATACAGAAATAATCTGAAAATACTTAATCTTTGGAACCACCAGTTAATTTCAGCATCAAAGGAAACCATTAAATGTAGCCTTTACACATTATGTACATATTGTACAGAAAGGTTGTATATGTGTTAATATATTTGTAGGCAGATGTATAAGTGCCCAAACACAGACACACATTCTCCTGTTTTTTTGTTCCTGGGGAAGAAAGTAAAGTGCGATTTTATAAAAAACAAACTACTCTGTTACTAAAATTTATCTGCTATTCTATTTTTCTAATGAAGGAAAAAGACCATCTCATTTTTTAAATAAAACGGGTGTTAATGAATCCAAGAAGTCAATTATGAGGCAAATTTCTAAAAATCTCACTGCTTAGTATGCTCAGATGAGCATGAGTAAACATAGCTGAAAAAGAACAGAACTTATTATAGCCTATTACACAGTATCTGCATTTAATTTTTAATCCTCCTAGCTTTGAAAGGCTACTCGCTAGCCCAGAATATTTTATATATTAAGACTAAATTAAAAAAAAAAAAAAACTTGTATGCAAGAAACACAGTGCAGCTTTTCCACTTCTCTCAGTTCTACTCCAGTTATAAGAAATAAGGGTAGAGAAATTTATGAACTGACAACAAAGCATTTCTCCATTTACCACCTTTCACAATCACAATTCCGATATGCAAAAAGGGAAGTCACAACAAAACCATGTGACAATAATTGCCCCAGCTGTAGTTTTGACCTGATAACTTTAATTAAAAGGCCAAACATCTAATCTCCTTAACACTCTTTAAAGCTATGAAACTATCCATGCTAGGAAAGCCAGATTATATTATAAGGTGTTGCATACCTCTTTTCTGGCAAAAGCGCTTAAGACCACATGTTACCGAATAGACAGGTTTTTAAAAATAGAGGGAAAACCTATCCCTTCTCCAGCAGTAGATGAAGTTATCTTCAGCTAAACTGTTCACCCAGTGAATTCCCCGAGCTGGCTTCGAAGCCGTCCAGCTGCCTGCTGTTGTGCACCCGAGCTCCAGGCTGTGCCCCCTGCCAAGCAGTTCCCCAGCTCCTCAGTAACACGGTTTTCTTTCCCCTCTTCGTTACGGTGAATTCAGATAAAGACACTGATTTCACCCCATATAACTGCACTTCCAAATTCTCACACAGGAAGAAGTCAATCATATAAACTCACACTAAAAGCCAAAACAATAAAAACAAATTTATGTGATGTACTTGACCCAAAAAAATGGGAACTGGTGATAATGCTTGAAGCAGAAGCTATGGGAAACATGACTGCACCTTGTCACGTTAGTAGCAAGTACAAATAGAGTCCATGACCAGTTCCAGATATGGAAGTGGCGTCTGGGTGTGACTGTAAGTATTAATGTTTTAAGCTCAATTCTAAACCTCTTATTTGATATCACCTTTGGCCAGGGTTGCTATCTGTTAAAAGTCAAGGTTTTCATATTTGGATTAGCTTTAATTTAAGACTTATTTATTTGCCTTTGAGATAAATAGTTCTGGAACTTCCAATTTTCCTGTGTAGACAATGCACTGAATTAACACAGTGAAATTTGGGCACAATTACATATACATCTGCAAGAAGTATTGACATTGACAAAAGTGAAATAATTGCATGAGAAAATATTTCCTCTGTAAAACACAGGAGTTGGTAATAGCTCCTTAAGTGCTGTTTTGCTAAATTCTTTGCAGGCACATATGTGCATGCATATATGTGTATGTGCAACCCAACGTAGCACACGCACACTCCCGCCATGATTTCGTAAGCTTGTTCCAAAACAGCTTCTTTTTTGCTTTCCAGGAAATTGAGAAAGTATCTATGTATGTACTTTACACAAAAGTTGATCCTGCGACAGAGTTTTTTTCTCGTTTCTTATAATAAAAATGTGACCCACTCTATGTAAAATGCTTATTCACAATAGAAGAGAGGCCAATATTAAAGATCAAAAAAAATAAAAAAAATCGAAGTCATTTGGAATTCTTTGACATCAGATCACCACCACCATGATTGGTATGATTTGGAGTTCGTACACCCTTTGATTACTCAATAAATTTATTCCCATGTTACATGCAAGGGAAGTTAACACGCAGCCCTTTTCGAAAATAAGAATTACCATGCACGTGCATAAAGGGTTTAATTCCCAGTTTTAAGAAATACGGGCTTTTAAAGCTTACCAGAGATGACCCCTGCTGTCAAGGTGGCAGAAACTGGTGCCTGCCTCTGACTCACTTTGGCAAGAAAACTAAAGAGTAAACCATCGCGTGCCATGGCAAACAGAATTCGGGGCAAAGGGAACATAGAGCCGAGAAGACTAGAACAGAAAAATGTATAGTTCAAATACAGGTTATTAAGAGCACAACGCTTTACTGGCAAACCCAACTACACAAAAAGAAAGCTTGGACTGGTTTATGTTTAGTTTTGGTTTTAGGCTCTGTGTTGCTGCTGTTCTTTGTTTGTTTGTCTGATTGATGCTTTTGGTTTGTCGTTTATTTTGAACCTAGGCTTTCAAAGCACTTGAGATAAATCAAAAAATATAAAATCTGTGGTAGAGAAAAGTTTCACTAGAAGCCTATTTTACCTGGCGGCAATCATATTTGATCATTTCAGCCAAAAGCAAATCAGAATTGCACAGTAGAGTTTTATATCCATATATGCAATGTGTTTAGCAGTGCACCTTTCTTCACAAGGATCAGCTCTTAATCTCACCTGCTACTGCACCAGACGATAGAGTAGCAACTAGTGGGGTCTTCGTTTTGGAATTGATTTGAGCTAGACATTTGAAAAGCAAGCCATCCTTCGCCATAGCATAGATTACACGTGGCATTGGGAAAATGGATCCGAGAAGACTGAGTAAAAAGCAAATACATGCAACATGGCAAACACAGTTCATGCAGGGTTGTATCATGGAAAAGATAAACAATGTGAATTAATGGCATGTACAGAAACAAAATCGATGATTTAAGACAAAACCAGAAAGCCCCATAGCCCAAGATACTACAGATCACACAGAAATAGAATATTTAGGATATACTCTTTTTTTTTTTCCTTGTAAAGTTGTTGATTTAGGTAACAGAATTGCTTAATTTGAGAGAATTCAGATTAGCATCTCTCTTGCCATCACTGTAGTTCTTGGGCATTAGTGGACCAGAACCAGGTCACAGTAACTATGCAACTGAGCTTTAGCATTCCTTATGGAAGTCTGTCAGTCAGCAGGAGCCAATCAGTAAGCATTAGCAGCATCTCACAAATTCTGCATTTCCATTTGAGAATGCTGATTAACTATAACTCAGAATAAGCACTGTACAGTTGTACTTGGGCACACTATTCTTTTCAATTAAAGCACCTCTAGCCAAGCTACATTAAGATTGTTTCTTTATTGAAAGATGTAAAGCCAGTTATTTTAGATTTGTTATTAGCGGAACATAGAAAGCTTATAAAACATTGATGATTCAAAGCTCTTCTTAAAATACATATCTTATTTCGGTGGGCTTTTTCCCTCAAAGCAAAATAATTGTAATCAAGAAAACCAGAAACACTGAAAGGACAAAAAGACAAAATGTAAAGCCAGTATAACCTCTGCAGCAAGCACACTAGTTTTTAATCAGTTGAATGGTTGCCCTTCTTGCTTTGGGAAAGCTACTATATCTTGTACAGAAAGTACAGCTTTTACATACCACAGATGCTAAATGCTTTTAGTAATGCTCACGGGATATGAGCATTAAGGTTAGACACATATGAAATACGTTTCATTGCCCAGGAACTGATTTTGTTGCATAAAAGTTCCTTCCAAAAAAGGAATGTATCTTGAAGCATGGCCACAATTTGTTCCTCAAATCGGGATATTTTTCAAAACTTTTGCCAAAATTTTGCTATTGTGGCTTTGTAAAATTTAACCCTCCTAACTGTATTTAAATGCATTCACATAAATAATGGAAATATTAATGAACATTTTCATCCCAAGGAAACAAGTTCATGACACAATCTACTCAGAGGTTATGGATACAGAGAGAAAGCAATGATTCCAACTTTTTTGTCAATAATACCTCTGAACTGAGGCAACTGGAATGAAATATCCTTTGTTTTGCTCTAAACTGAAAACAGCCAAGAGACAGAAAAAAAAAAGTTTCTGTATGAGGAAATACAGTAATTTAAAATACACTGGAAAGAGAGACTAAAATTTCAGATTTCTGAAACTGTGTATTTTACCATTTCAGTATACTTTGTTTTCCATTACTCAATATTTGATCTAGTTTCTAGTTAAATATCACTTGTATTATTCATCAATATAGAGGACAAATTCAGTAAAACCTTCAAAATTGAGGGGCTATGACGCTAGATAGAAATTAACCATAATCCCAGAATCACTCGTGGAAATGTGACATTCGCAGTCAGCCCTACAATTCCTTTAATGTCCTTCTGGATCTATTTCCTCTTTTTAATCACCTCCTATATCAGGAGCATTCCTTTCCTTTAAAGCGCTCTCCGCAAGCAGGGTTTTCGTCTTCCACAGCTTGCACAGCTCACAGGGTTATCTCAAGGCATTGTTGCTGGTATTGCTCAAACAGTATCTTTTTTTTTTTTTTTTTTTGCTTTGTAGAACAGCCAGCCAGTATTCTTATCGCTAAAGCTCACATAAATGACTTACTACCTACATAAGTTCAGGTAGGAGTTTGATATCCATATTTTTCTGCTCTAAATTCAAGTATCAAGCAATATGGTATTCTAAGTTTTTATACAACTGGGTTATAATATATGGGAACATATAACGCACCCCTACCTTCCCTAATCTTTTAAATCATATTTTTAAATACATAATCTGCTTCTCAAAAACACACACAGAAATGGGGGGAAGGGATAATGTTAAAACATACTCTGGCTACTAGAGAAAAACAGAGAGAGGCGGTAAAGAAGGAGGTGGCCCTGGCTACTCTTTCTTCAGTATTGCCTGCAAATACACAGAGCCATAAAGCTACTGCGTCACTGGGAGCGGAGAGCAAGAAAGGAGAAAATGGATTTATTTTATCAGTTAATCAGTTTGAAAAATACATACTTAAGTAGGGAAATTTCTGGCAGTAAGTAAAAGAGGTAGAGTTCAATAAGACTACAGTCTAAAAAGGAACCTAAATTAATGTGCTTATACTGATGAAGTCCTACTTCAGTGTAAACACACTTACACCTATTGCTACTTATTTCTAATCCTTTGTGTAACCCAAAAAAGCATATGAACAAACACGTAAAAGTCTTATATCACCCATCAGTTTCCCAGCCTCTCCCCACCAAACCAGTAAAATTAGTATTTCAGTGTCTTTACCTGGTGGACAAAGCGCAGAGGGATCCCACTGCTACAACATATTTTGCAGGACCCCATCCAACATATTCGAATGCTACTGGCAGAGGACTCTTCTCATCTAGTAAATAGTACGGCATCATAAGAGTCAGCGCAGCCGAAACCCCAAAATAGGCCATGAAGCAGACGAGCAAGGACGCCACGATCCCTATGGGTATGGCTTTCTGAGGGTTCTTGACCTCTTCTCCTGGAAAAAGAAAAAAAAAAAAACCACCCCAAAATTCCTACCAGTCCATTTCCATCTTCAGCTTTAAAAGATATCATCAAACACAAATCAGTGTATTTGTTAATCGAAACGCTGGGAATCATATTTATATTACTATTTTTTTAAATCTCTACGAGATAAGATTAGTGACACAGAATATAACTCAATATTTTGTTCCCAGGAATAGCATTAAAAGTAAACTGGAGCATATAAAATACATTCTATATTTAGACTGGCCAAAGCCCATTGTTTCTAATTATATGCTTACGATTTGTAAGTTGTTAGCTATCCAGTGTGTTTAGCTTTCTAAATGCTCATTTCTTCTTATCCATGTATAAACCATGCCTTAGGAGACGTATCTCATCTCAAAGCAGGGCAAAAGTGAACAGGTTATTAACATGATTTGGGCAGAAGAAAAGCCACTAATAAGCATTATCCTCACTTGAAAAGCAACAATTATTTTGCTGAGGAGTAAAATGGGAAATATCTCCTCCTTCCCACTGTACTACTGCCTAATTCAGAAATGATCTCAGACTGCTCTAGAACAACCCAGCAAAAGAAGAGCATACAGTGATGTTGTTTGCCCCTGTTCCTTCCCAAATGCATATGATACACACACACGTGCAAGCATGCATACACACACACATATAAAAATATTTTACCAGTTGTTGCAATGCAGTCAAATCCTACAAAAGCATAAAAACAGGTTGCAGCACCAGCCAATGTTCCTGTAAAGCCATATGGCATAAAACCACCACTCCCATATATGCTTGTCACATTCTGATAGGATGAATGATTCCTAAAAGAAAGAAAATACAGCAGGAAAATAACTGATTTTTAATTGTTGGTACAATAAATGTGTGTATCTGGAAAAATATGCTATGTGCTCTCATCAAGATAGAGTTCATTTCAAGAAACTGAGAAAAAATCCTATTTTAAATAAATTTCTATTGCAGAACTTACAAGAAACAAAAAAATAAGAGCAATGGAAAAATATCTGAATCATACATCTACCATCCTACTCACTTTGCTATTCATATCAAAACATATTAAAATGCTAACAGTACATGAAAGCCTTCTTGTCATACTCACATACTACAGCTAATGCATGGCTTAAGGATGACAAACCAGTGAATTCACAAATGGCTCTGTACAATATTATTAAAATAAATAAGACAATATCTTTAAGGAAAATACAAAGAAGAAAATAAAAGAAAAGTATTCTTTACAAATATATGTATCTTTTATTATTCTCAGCAACAGAGCAATCAGCAATAACATAAAAGCAAGTATAACACAGAGCTGCTTGGAATACAAGCAAAAAAAGTGAAAAAAAAAACTTACTCTGTTATTACAGTAAGGTTAATGAGATATTCTTCACTTATTTTCCAGTTCTCAGCATCTCCTTTCACAAAGCCAGAAATCATAACGAAGAGGAGAACCAAGATGTTAATGACAGTGAAAATTTTATTTACCCATGCAGATTCTTTTACTCCAAAAGATAGAAGACCTATAAAAGAGAAACATTTTCTAACTGTGAACACTTGCTTAAAGTGTTAAAAGTGATTAAAGTGTTAAAAATGATTTTTAAAGAAGGGTGATTTTTAAAGTACTGTGAATCATACTAAAGAAGCAGCTCTAGTTCTTATAGCTTTAAGAATCATTAACACAAATTTAGTGTATTAGAGACCACAAAACAAAGAAGTTCCTTATCCTATTCTTAAAGTATTTAAACATATTTTGAGCAAGTATTACTCCTTCTTTGTGACTCCAATGTACATTTCTATTTTATGCCACAGAAATGCTATGCTTAAAAAAATGAATGTCAGAATCTACTGCATACAGAACAATCACTCATTAGAGTCATAAGATAATCATGATTGTCAGATTAATAATCTAACGTGCTCACTGTAGGTTTCCATTACATAGTAAAAGTCACATTTCCTACTTCATTAATAAAGCCATTAAAAGAAATTCACACCTGCTCTTCATAGAGGTTTTAGAATAAAGTCTCATTCAAAATAAGTATCTTTAGTTTTCAGTCTAATGCATTTAAGCAATCTGAAAAGTTTTCCAGCAGCATTCTACTTTTTCATTAGATTTGTAGCAATTTTAAACATATTTATAGCTTAATGGAACACCTGTCAGCAGGCAGATCAGAAAAAAAATAATTATAGTAGGAAAGCCTCGCACAGGTTCTCTGCACTCTAAGCATTTCCACTAATGTCACATACATGCTTTCCCTCATTATTTAGAGATTAAGCTGGAAAATTTTAAGCCTCTCAAGATAATGTTTAAACAAATTCTGACCCCACTAATGAGACTCATTTTGTCTTCTTATAAGCCAGAAGTCATAATATGGGCTGCTCAAGGTTTCTGTACCAAAGGGATTTTTATTGGAAGCAGGTGCAAGCTCTTTAGCTAAGCTTTTCTCTAGAAGACGATGTCTCAATCAGCCTAATGTTGTATGAAACACACTGTGTACATTTTTTAAGGGAAGAGACATCAATGGACAGATTTCTATGGACTGTCCCTTGTACTTCTGTCAAACTCTGTCTGCTATTGCTACAATTCAGGTTTGCACAGCTCAGAGCTGAATTAGGGTATCACACTCAGCCTACTCAGCCCTGAGAAGTCCTGACTCTGCCCTTCCTCTCAACAGCAGTGAATTCCACAAAGTTCTCTGGGGGCTTGACACTTTACCACATAGACCTGGTGAGGTATCTGGGGGTAGAAGTGCAAAAGAAGTGAAGAGAGACTGTTGTGACAGATGAAAAGACAAATAACGAAAACTCAGTGTCTGGCGTTAGGAAACAGCTCTAATGAGGAGGAAAATTTATATAACATGGCAGCATCTACAATCACGTTTCAGTTTGTGGGGCTTCAGTTTTCATAAAGAAAAATGTTTTTCCCCTTCCTTTGGAGGTAAAATAACAAAAGGTCCCTTCAGGGCCTCAGCACTGTTAATGTTGATATTTCTTAAAATACGTTCTAATTGGAAGCATTAATTGCTGATGAATCACAGCAAAACTTCTAGAAAACTTTCTTCAAAAGTCTTTTTTTTTTTAATTCATGCACATAGAAAAAAATCTACCTTTAAATTACTCATGAATCTCCTCAATCTTCTATTCCCATTTTGCTAGTTTCTGGTGGTTTATATTAGTGACCATATGACAACCACCTTAAAAACTTGGACTAAAATTTCTAGAAGTACAAGTGTTTTTCATAAAAACTGCAAGAAAGCCATGTATTGCACTGTTTGTTTGAATTATCTTCTTTATCCGTGTTACCCTTGCTGCATCTGCTATTGCTAGTATCTGACTTAAGCTGACAATCTCTGCACCACAAACTGATCATTTAATGTCTCAGCTTCAATAAGAGAATGGTACACATGAAAATTGGTGCACTGCATCAATACAAAATGTGCATCCACATCTCTCTAACATTATTTAGGAATTTCTGGAAAAATAAAAACTATATTTTATCATTTTTTCTTGCTATTGCATATTCAAAAGAATTTATTCCTTGCCTGCAAGAAACATTCTAGAGTCTGATGTCGCAACCATCATAAGTGAAGGTGCATGTCTCTCTTTTACCTGATAAAAGCAGTATAAGGAATACAGCAAAGAAATCAGGATACTCTGCTAGGCCGGAGTAATTCATTTTGCAGTAGGTTCTGAAGAACTGGCCAATTTGTTTTCCAAGAAGTTCATCAAAGGTGCCACTCCAAGCTCTTGCTACACTTGATGTACCTTCATAAAATACATAAAAGTTTAGGATTCTGCACATATACAATAGGACAGAGTTGCTTCTATTGGGAAAAAAATGCTGTTTTCTGTATTTAAAAAAGCAGAACTTAAAACAGTGAGACTTTTGACCATGAATTTTAATATTATAGCAATTATATGCTTAGTTAAATTATAAAATATTATTCTGTAACTAAAATATACAAATTTATATCTAATTTACTCCCAAATATCACATAAACTATTTTTATATAATTTATATTTCTAAGTTTACAATATGGCAGATTATAAACAGTTTAAAGGATTGTAACAAAATAGTTTATGGAAGCAGGGAGGTTTGACCGTTTGGATCAAAAAGTCTCTAGGAAAAATCTATATTGCTAGAGTGGATATTTAAAATACTCTTCCTTCCCTGGAAAAAAAAAAAAAGGTGTATGTTGCCATAGCTAGATATGACTTTAATTTTATCATTAAATACAGTTCAATACAATGCTCCAGCATATTAATTTTGTGGTGATTTGGGCAACAGTCCTGTAATTATGTATAGATGGAAAAGGTAGATGTGTCTATACATGGTATAGTAGATGTTGGGCCAACATGTCACACTATCTCTGGAAAAAAAATTATAAATTAAAAAAAAAAAAAAGCCATCTCTGCCAAAGCACTAAATTCGTTATTTGAATATCTCCCATTTAAGTGTTGATTTTATTCAGACCCAGTCAACTTTGTATTGGATGGTCACATGATAAGACTGCATTTAATTAGTGTGGGGTTACAGTAATAAGGTAATAATTAAACATCACGGCTTTCTTGAACTGAGATACAATAGTTTTATCTGCTATTTTAGAAACCCTCAAGTGCTTCGTTTGTTCTTATGCTTACCTATAACATACGATAAAATGAGATTCCATCCTGTGATAAAGGCCCATAGTTCACCAACAGTTACGTAGGTATACAAATAGGCAGAACCAGTCTTGGGGACACGAGCACCGAACTCAGCATAGCAAAGACCTGCCATCACGGATGCCAGGGCAGCAATGAGGAAAGAAACAACGATGCTAGGTCCGGAATCCGATTTGGCTACTTCTCCAGCAAGGACATAAACACCAGCACCAAGAGTACTTCCTACTCCCAGTGCTATAAGGTCCAGAGTAGACAAGCATCGACACAACTTGGAGTCTTCCAGACTTTCACCACCGACGTTCTTCTTCCGCACCAGGCACCGCACAAATGACAGAGCTGGTCCACAGGGCAACATGGTGGATGTAGAACACTGAAAATAATTAAAAAACCATTTTAATACACAAAAACTAGCATAAACATTGGTGAAAACAACTAAAGTAGCATATTTGCATAAAGAACTTTATTACAGTAAGTAATTAATATATTGACAGTGCTCCAAGACAGTGCTCCATGACAGTGCTCCATGTATTTTTTTACCTAGGAAACATATGAGGGAATCACTATGCCTAATTTTATATCTAGCACATATTTCTCTAGGGAATGAGCCATCATTTTTATCTTTATTTTGTTGCTGCAAAAACAGAACACACTGTTTCTGTTTAACTGCTATTAGCCTCTTCTTAGCCATCTCTAAAACAGAGTAAGAACTGACATCTATTATCTCATATATCCTAAGTAGTTTTAAGATAGGGATCAACACCAACCTAAAATAAGGATTTTTAACGACCAAAATTCAAGTCTACAAATAGCACAAGTTTTAAAACACAACATTCAGACAGAGTCAACACAATTTGCTTTTGGATTCAAATGACAAGCCTTTTCCCTTTAGGTTTCACTTGAGTAAAAACCGCTTGAGAGCAGATTAAAACAGGGTTCTTAGGCCCTCCCATGCCAACTGTGTTTACAAAAATTATCTGCAAAGGAAAAGCCACACAACTCTCCCTTACAAACATCTAACAAAACGGATAGGATGACTGCTCATCCCGTGCTCATGGCAGTTCTTCAATATTCGGAATTGCAGCGGGGTGCAATCAGCCTACGGCTCGGCTTTTCTGACCAGCCGTGTCCCGAAGGCAGCGGGGGTGCGACGAGCCTCCCTCCTGTGGTGGCCACCCTGCTTCCCAGCTTGGAAAATGTGGTAAGTGGGCAGTCAAAGCGTTTGTCTGCATGGCAGGACGCTCGAATCCCATAGACAGGCATGCCAAAGATACCATTACTGTAAAGCTCCTGTATGTGTTTGATTGGCCTGTACTGTAGGCGACAGAGAGTTTGGTAAGAATTAAGAGCTCCGGCTACAACAGCTAAACCGTGATTGCCATACTGCTCTCCCCAAAACCAGCATCTGCTCTGAGTGTCATTTCTTCATTAATATTCAATCTTTGGCTTGAAATCCGATGTTTTCTCTGCAACCCAGACCAAAAACTATCTGTATTCACATAATCTGTGAAGTGGGAACCTCCTAGGAAATGAAAATCTGTTTCATTTAGTAGAATACATTCTGTTGGTAGATTCCTCCCCAGGAGGTATGATTTTCCTGTATCTGTAGAGAGTTGCAAGAGTTCAAACTACTTACACCTGTGTTTATGCATCAAGATGGTTTTCTGACTATTGCCAGTATCCTAGGACAACACAGAGTCGCAAGTAAGAGAACTGTCATACTGAAAGCAAGATTGCTTTCAAAAATCCTCTTGAGGATGAAAAGAGACCTTCAAGTAGAAATGTCTTCCCCTCTGTTCCTGAAACAGCTCCTCAAATGCGGTCAGTCATGCAGCGTTTGTCTTTAAAGAAAATTCTTGGTAAAAAGCCATCTCCACTTTCTCTCAGGGAAAGAGAAGTGGAAAAGGATCATGAATGGAACCGAATACCTTTGGGCAGCGATCCTTGATGTCCATCAGAAAGGCATTTAACTGCCCCAGTACAGTGCAATGAGGCAAAATGGGATGTTCCCAAAGCTTTACTGCAATTAGACCGTCCGTTCAAACACTGAGATAAAGATCTACCCATGATTATCTAGACTTCACTTATTGAGGAGGTTCCACACAACAGCTTTGAAACTAACAGGTTGTGAATGCTGGCAAAGACAGAAGACATCCATAAGCTCTTAGGAGAATCAACATTAACTTTTTCAGGCAAAATTCTCTCTGTTGTAGTTCCTAGAATCTTTTGGCCTCAGGCTCAGGTACCCCATTAGCTCAGTGGCAAGTTTCTCTGTTCCAGGTAGTACTTTGCCCAAGACCACCGGGTTCTCCTCACAGTGACACTTCTGTAGCTCAACCTACCATTACGCTGCTATGTAGTATACTCGGCCTGAAGCCCATGGCTAGAGGCATCAATGATCTTGAGACTCCATGCTCTTCCCATTAGTAATTTCAATGATGTAGACTCATGGCATTTTTAAGGGGTGATTCTTTTGCCAAATGATAGTTCCGGTGTTGCTTCATTAATAGGAAAAAAATACTTTGACAGTTGTTCTCAGATGTGCTACCTCAGATGTGGCCCTATTTCACATTTGGCTATGGCAAGCAAAGAATCCAGTATTGAACACTTCATTCTTGGGAGAAAAGTGCAGCAGGAAGTTTAGTCTTTTTCTAAAGTGTCATCTATAAGACGATTCTTTGACATTACTCACTTCAAAAGAAGAACTGAGGCAATGCGTACTGACTCAGAAATGCAATTTCTTGTAGTGCTGTGGCTCAGCATGTCTTGCACTCAAATACTAACCCACAGAAGCAAACAAGGTAACAGCTGGGTGTGCCTTTTGGTGGCAGCATTGTCCTAGACAAACTTATAGTGGCTGAAACAACACCCCTGAAAAGAGCCTTATTCCTAACCCTGCATGACAGGGAAAACCTCACCTTTTCCTTGTCATTGATCTTTAGCACAGAGAGGAAATCGAAGTAAGATAAACAAGGGAAAGGAAGAGGAATAGGCAAGAGATGGTGTCATACCTTTTGACCAGTGGTCCCCAGTATTTTTCTGCTACCTCCACACTATCACCATCTCCTCTGTCATTACTTCCTCCTTTAACCACTGTAATCTGAACCTGTCTTTTTCCTACCAGCCTGTTGTGGCTTCTGCTGCTGTTCATGCTACCAGCACTGGCACAGAAGAGCTTGTTGGCACTGGCTGTTCCCTGAGCCTTCTTAGAGAGACATGCTTGTCAGGTTGTGAAACGGTGGTTTTGGCAACAGACTGGGCAATTAATCAAGAAGGAAGTGACCTCTCTTAACACATTGCTCCTGACAGATCTCACAGTGCTTCTGAGGCATCTCTCTTAGTTGTTGAGGGCAGAATTAGGTGCTTGCATGTCTTTGGACTCAAAGGACGATAGGCAAGTAGCAGTCAGTCAAGCTGCGATGAGTTGTCCATGGAGTGTGAACAGAGAAAGGATTCAATCCTGAGCACTACAGAGCTTAAGCACAGGAAATCAGTGATACAAAACCAAAAAGGAAAATGTGCTTACACTGACCAACAGTGTGCATATATATCTGAGTAAGAACAGGAGCAGATCCAACCTATTGCTTCTCCTATGTGTGCGAACCTGAACTCTACCTCATTTCAGTGTGCTCTACAGAGACACTTGTCACAAACAAACTGTGGCGGCTCTCTTGCTCTGCGGACGCTGGGTCACAGTACTTCTACAGACTCTTTTGGGGAAAGTCTTTCTTTAGCTACAAATTCACTCTGCAACACAGAACGTGTCTCCAATATCTCTCTGCAAGAAAGGGAAATGCCAACTGCCTTAGACTTGAGGACCAGTGATCAGTGTTTCTCCAGTCCTGCACAGGCCCTCTCTGAACACCTGCCTCCCCAGAATGCCCACGCTGGGCACATTATAACTGAGTGTTTTACCCCTTTAGCAGCATGCAATAAAAAGGGAGATTTTTGTTTGTTTGGACCAGAGAAGAACTGGACAGGTCTATTCAACATAAGGAAAAAAAAAAAAAAAAAACCACCTTCCTCACCTCTCATGAACATTTTAGAACAGTTGCCAGAATACCTGGGCAACCCGATTTTTCTCCGATCCCTTCTGTTCTTTGATGTCTTTTTTTCTCTAAGATAGCTCCTAAGAGACCCTTCTTCTTCCTATCAACCTTTCCTAGCAACTCTTAGACTAGATAATTTACTGCTTGATCACTATTATCTGAATGCTAATCTAAAAAAATGAGCTCAGTCCTACAATTCATACTGGATCTATCTTACAGTGCTTCCATTTGAATGGATGATTTAATGGAGGAACTTTTAATGGTCTCTTCTATAGCAAAAGTTTTGTGGCAAAAAGCCTGTAAATACATATACAATCCATCAAAGACTTCATGTGCAAAGTTTTTACTGATCTTTACAATTGTTTCGACTACTTCTCAGTTATGTAAAGTCTACCATTTTTCCAAAATATTTTCCATGTTAAAAAAGCCAACAACTTGAAGCCTCCTACAGCAAAGCAATACACATAGAATAATACACATTATATACTGATTAAAGTAAAAATTATTTCTTCAGTCTCAGTTTCCTGAAAAAAACCCGTGTAAGTTTCCCAGCATTTTATATTTTCCAATTGTAGAATTTAGGAAAAAATAAGTATTTGATCTGAAAAAAAAACAGTAGCCTAATTCAAAGTTTCAGTATCATTGATTAGAGCAAGTGCAATAATATATGAAAGGTAAAAATTCACCGCAGAGTTTAAGTAAAATTGCATGTAGCCTGTGATTCCAGGTGTGTACATACAAGCTCACACAACATATGATTTTAGATGAACTGCAACTTAGTGGTGTCATAAAAGCTGATGCTGTGCCCGGGACTTTAAAGTGATATGTTTAAATGATACTTATCCCTCCCGAGATTAGAAAGCAACACCTGTCAGAGACGGAAAAGGTGTTGCTTTGTTGTTCACCTACAAAAAGAAGAAATACCTTCCATTTAGCCTAAGGAGGAAAGCATAAATTACAACTTCTCTAGTAATACATAACCTGGCATTTAGTCAGAGACACAATAGTGCTGAAGCACACTGAAGTTAATATTGCATGCCACAGGTCTGGCTGCTCCAAACGCACATATGCTAACGTTTCAGACGATAAGCTACCTTGCTTCCAGGTTACTTCTTTTAGCAGCAAACTTGCTCACAAACCTGAGTCGGTGCAACTTCTGCTAGGCAGCCTCCTGCTTCTCTTACCAAGTCCTGAACGTCTGTAGTCCTACATGCAAGAGCAATAGTGTAAAGTGGTTTTATTAAAGTATTTGTTTAAAAGCAGGCTGGAGGTGGTGCGAAAGCAGCGGCGCAGGGGGTGGAGGCTCCGCTGCGCCAGGTGATTGGAAGGCTCCGAGCTGCCCGGCTATTTGCCCAGCCACGGCGGGCAGGGAGGGAGCAAGGGACGCAGAAAGTCTTGCTGCTGCTCAGATAAATCATGTCCACTCTCTCCACAGCATAAAAGATACCTCGAATGCCATTTTCTGCATTTAAGCAAGTGCACGTGCTTACCTGCGAAACGCGACTGCGGTGAAGGTGTCCCCTGTGCATCCGCAGGAGGCTCCTTTCAAACACGCGAATTAAAAAAAAAACAGAAAAACAAAAAACAAGCGCACAAACAAAAAACAGAAAAAAACAATCTGGGACATCAAACTGTGTCTCCCACTGTGAAAGCTCAGTTTTCCCAGCTTTCACATTTGTTGCCCTTGCAATAAATACTCTGATTTTGAAGTATATTAAAAGATACTTTGCAATGCGAATCTTTGAGACTACAGCCCAACAGCGCAGCATGTAAAATGTGTTTGCTGAGTAATTTTTAGAAGAATAGAAATAATCTGAGAAGCACTGTGGTGTCTAGAAACAACACAGAACAGTGCGTATTTACGGAGCCCAGTTAGAGACCATTCCCCAGCTCTGCTGAACTGTGGCAGACATGCAGTATAGCTTATTCTCCTGTATGACCTGAAAAGTAAAAACACTTAAGACGGGAATCAGAATAGTCCAAATCCTCCTGTGACACAGCCAATAAATAAACCTCAGTTTCTCAAAAATTAGCTTCCAGAATAAACTAAGCTCCAATGGATAACATACAGCTGTATTTTTATTACTTCCAATGGCAGACAAACCCACCCCAAACATGTAGTAGTATTTCCAGTCAACATTATTCACAGCATATTGTTTCTCTTAAAACACTTGTGTTTCAATATTCCTCTTTTTGTTCAGAAAAAAAAAAACACAGAACAAAACAAAAAACTTCACTGAAATACGAGCATTGCTGGGAAAAAGCCTTCTTGCTCCTCTTCATTAAAAAATCTTAAGAAAATATTCCAGTAAAATGGAGAAACGCATAAGGACTGTGTCAGCCCCCTCTGCAACTTGCTCTCAGCTTTCAGCTTTCCCTAAGTGCAGCCTGCCACTGTTGAAGGAACACAGAAGGCCCTTCCTTCATTTCCCTGGAAAAATCCTACGCCTTATGGCCACACACAAAGGACAAGGATAACCCTTCCTTAGCTGTTCTCATCCCAAAGAGAAAGCCTTCAAAAAGAGTGCTCCACAGGGGTAGGACCAGGGGGCCAGATGACATTTCTTACCTTATCCAAGGCTATTCCCTTCTGAAAGTGCAAAAAGGTGTAGAGACAGAAAAGGGCTTGTTCATTAAAGCTCTAGTGATACCAACACTCAAGCTTCTCCTCATGTTGAGCAGAATATCCCCATTAAATATGAACTCTATCACCTTCCCAAATAGGCCTTCACCACTTCTGAAGTTGAGGCAATCTCCTTGTGCTCATAGCTCTACTTTCCAGCAGTCCCATGTTACTGCTTGTGTTTCAGGCATTTTCTCTGTATTTCAGGCCTAATTGCCAAAAGTCAATAATCAGCTTCCTCCTCTCGTGTTCTTCTTTGCTATTTAGCTTGAGAAATACCCAGTCAGAAGAGAGCAACAAGGAGAAATTAAGTTAGGAGTGGCAAGCTGTTAAACAATGTTTCTTGTGTGGAAATACAAAGAAATTGTTCTTAAGCAGCATCACTCTAACCCATGACAATACCTAGATGTTTTTTTCTCCAATTCATCACCCTCTAGGAAGTCTATGAATCACTTGAAAGCTTTCCAGCTCTTGGATAATTATTCGTTTGGATTTTAGTTAACTTCATCAAGGTCAATTGTGAATCATTTCCAACCATGTAGATCCATTACAAACGGTTGTGAATGCAAAATTAAGCAATTTATTGCTTAATTTGCTTGCTAATATACCTTATAGATTGAGAAAAACATCCCTGCCATTTTGAAAAAAAAAAAACAGCAGGGCTTCATAAACTGCTGCATACACAGGCCCTTCTACTTGACTTCCAAGATGGACTTTCCTAGGGCCACCTTCCCCATGGTGTCCGTCCAGGCTCCCCCCGCAGAGAAGCCCTGTGACAGCAGCCTGCAGTTAGTGATGCAGTTAGTGTTCCACTTTGATGGCTTTCTGCTCAACCCTCCCAAGGCTCATGATGATGTAACTGTACCGGCTGCTCTCCAAATTTGTTCACAAAGTGCTCCCTGTCACACCTGCTGCTGGAATTGCTGTCTGTGGTAGCACGTTGAGATCAATACTACTGCAGGTGAATAATCCCCAGCGGGCCTTCTTACTTAACTAATATGGACAGCTTGGCAGGCAAAGCAACAAAACATTTTGCAGAAAGAAATTTTAAAGCAAATGACATTAAATATTCTGCATCCAAATCCCAATATCCAAACTGTGCATAGATTTTCAGGGCACCTTATCAAATACCCTCATCTTCTGGGAGCAGCATGGAAAGATATCTTAGACAGCATCCAGGAGTGCAGCAACGTTATGCCATGCTAATGTTTCTGCTTTTCAGTGTGTCACAGATTTTTTTTTTTTTATCTGTAGAGAGATACCCATATATATATTTAAATGTGTTTAAATATGTATAATTACAGGGATCATCATGAAGTGCCTACGAATGTTTTGGCATATACACAGACAGGATTAGTTCTAGCAATCGGAAAGAACCCACTGAGATTATAGAAGGACACATATGAGTGATGTTGCTGCTGAAGCTCCACAACTTAATGCTTAGGCTTGAAATTTAAATTAACTCAGTAAAATGAATAGGGTAGTTGACACTTCTTATAGCTCTGATACTAGAATTATGCAGATTATAAAAAATAATGTTGCATCCAGTTCCAATATGTTAATATAGTAGGGTTTTTTTAATAACTACTAGCAATTGCTTTTTAAATACGGCCTGAAAAATATGCAGGTGATTTAGATGGACAACCAACAGGAGAATGGACTCAAATTTAAAGACGGAAATGTTTCTTTTTGTTTTTCAAATAAAATAGAACAAGCTTAAGGAAAATGTTCATTTCTGTAGACATAACAATTTCCTGTAATCACAGTTCTTCCTATAGAGCTGCAAAATATCCATAAAATACTCTATGGACATCTTACATGCAAGCACTGTTTGTACTGTACATGCACACATTCTAAAAGCCTTCACATTGTGCAGAATTAACGCAGAGTTATCCAGGGCATGTTGTCATATTCACAACGCAAGACAAACACATTCTTGGTATTAAACACACAGACCCAGTAAGCCAGTAGCAAAATTCCAACTTATATCATTAAGGTCAGGCCTTGATGCAAAATAGGGACTTTGAGCTACAAAATAGGAAGAACTGAACAGAACGTATTAACCCTTTCTTTACCAGCAATAAGCAACCACAGAGTCCATATGAGGACTGTTCACACTTCTCCATAATATATGTTATAGGGATTTTTTTTTTTTAGTTCCCCGTATCTTTTTTCCCTATCCACTGCAATCTCTGGCATTCTCTCCATTTGTTCAGTGAACAACTGAGAAGAAAAAGAATTCCACAACAGAACACAACTGGGTACTTCCTAGGTAGATTACTCCCCAGGCAAAATTGAAACGTAGCCAAACAAATTATTTCTCTAATTTACATTTAATTGCAAGTTCTACAATGTACATTACAATGCTTTGATTTAGATATTTCTTCTTCTTTAAAATATAAAACAAGCTAGTGCATATGCACAATAAAGTTACTAGATTTTCAAAAAAATAAATTGACTCACTGAAAACTGAAATATGAGGCATAAGTATTCATTCAGCTGTGTAATTATGGCCTCTCCAACTTTTTTTGGCATTATTTCTAATTGGGAGGCACTAGATCCTCTTGGATTGCCCCTTTAGAGGAAGATCTTCCTTCTACGGAAAATGCCAGAAAAAAGATTATGGTAAATCAGGTACGGTGTTAACTGGATTCCTCTTTGCTTCTTGCCTCTCTGCATTTTTATTCTTGACCTTGCTATAGCAGAGATTTGTTATTTCAAAGTTATGCTCCAGAGGCTGTACATATTCTTTAAATCAACATGCATTTTTAAATCGATAGCAGAGACCCCAGTGACATGAGTGGGGCTAGATCTTCTGTCAGGTGAACTTTCTGGATTTTTCAGAGCCACCAGCTGAATGATTTATCATTCATCCCTGGTAACACTCATAAATTCATGGATTTTTACAGAGGGGTAAAACTGTCTGGAGAGCCATGCAGGGGATAGAGGCACAGAGCTATGCCTACAGGGGCAAAGGCCTTCACACCTACCACAGCCCCTGGCTCCCAGCCAAGAGGCACGGTGCACGTTGGCCAAACGAAACGGCTTGCGGCTAGAGTACTGTGGGGTAGATCACTGTGTCCACGCTACAGAGCGTGTGGTCCATGTGTCCTATGGACACTCAGAAACAGGTTTGTTTTCCCTTCAGTGTCCTCATTCCCACAGGCCGAGCCCGCAGGTGTCACTGCACGCCTCAACGTGAGGTGGCAGCCCCAGCGTGGGCGTGCGCGAAGGCCCAGAGGCTGAGGGCAGGACACCAACCCCCTTGGGCCACACTGGCACCGGCATCTGCAGTGACCTGCCTGGAGCAGCGCGCGCAGCCCTCGCCTCGGAGGGGACTGCTCGAGCTCTCCAGAAGGGAGCTGTGATGCACCCCACCAGCCTCCACGTCGCTTCTGCTGGGAGACCTCAGCTCAGAAGCCAAGTTACTCATCAGCATAGACAAACCCTATAGACCCTATTAGGACACAATTCTCTTCCCTAACTACTTATAATATTCTGAAGATGGCATACATATCTAAGTCTTCTACACATGGAACATACTTACAAGTGCTCTCTAGCCCACTTGGGCGACCAGTGTCTTTTCACTTACAAAACCAACTTTTTTGGTTTTCCTATGGAAGGTTCCTTTTCATCATTTCTGCTATTGTGTCAAAGGTGTCCAAACATTATTTCTTTGCAAATTTATGCCTGAGAACTGGTTAGAATTAAAGAAATAAACTAAATCCCAATTTATCCGTGGAAAAAAACACTGCCACAGACTAGCAAAATACAGTAGGAGCCCAAATGACAAACCGTGTCTGATGAGAAGCTTTTCTGCTTTTGACTCTGATTTCTCTCATAGCTATACCCTCCCAGAACCCAGGCAGTAACAGGCCAAAAGCTGCAGTTTTAAATAACTGAAGGTTCTCTAAGTTTGCAAAAGTGTATTCATGTGCTTGCCCTTTCAGCTACCCATATTACATAAAAAAGTTAAATATGAACAAAAGTGCTTGCAGCACTGGGGCCTAAGTCAACCGTTACAATCTTTGACAGTGCTCTGACTAACATGCGCTCCCGAGCCTTGGACGCCAGGACTTTGCAGTGGACTGTAACACCTGCAGCTTTCCACACTCACAAGGGAAAACTATGACATAGTTTATACGGGCTGTATGAAACTCACAGGATTAAAGATGTACTAGTATTCATCCATTCATTAGCATTCATCCATCTATTAGTATTCAAAGGCGGCTGCTTTAACTACCATGAGTCAAAATTTGTAAAGTTACACAATCAGAGGGATAAATAAATAGTAAAATAGCAGAAGAAGAGTGTAACTGGAGTAACTTTTAACGAACAGGATTTTGATTTTTAACTTCAGATAAAACCACATATTAAGAGGGCTCATTTCTGCATGTTAAAGAGCTCTAACAAGCAAGATAAGGCTAGACAGATCTGGCTAGGATATTTCTGACTATATGACTGAAAACCATCAATACTTAGAAGTCTAATACTCCTATAAGAATGTATCAGATTCAGAGAAAAATAAAATTTAAAAAGGTGAGAGCCCAACCAGCAGACACCTGTGAGCATAGGTATAGATGCCCACAAATTCTGCACCTGGATTTAGTCTACAAAATATCTATAGGTTATTTATATATAAACATAGAAATCCAGGTTCTTACAAAGAAAAAAAAAATCATTGCAATTTGTGTGTTAATCTAAATAAAATGAGCATAAGGATGTAAGAGTAAAGAATCTTTACAATTCCACACTTAAAAAGGGCTATTTCTTTACTAAAATGTCAGATAATTCAATATCTATTTCAGAATGCTTCTCATGGTTTAAGCAGATTACTGCAACTACTTCCTATAGAATTTAGTATAGATTACAAAGTCATGTCTTAACAATTCCCCCAACTTTTGATAATTCTTTCACTCTGTATTAAGAAAGTAAAATGCCTCAAATCTTATCTTTCTTTAAGAGAAATGTAATACATCCTCATACAAATAATCATATACTACTAGACTAATATAAGCACAAAACCAGAATCTGCTAACCTGCATTTCAGATGGAAGAAGAGTTACATTAAGCACAAATTCCTACTAGGTATTTCCACTCTGGAGTGAGTAATTTACCCTGGTATTAAGCAAGTTCCAAGCAGTTACTAGGTATAATTTGCTGAATTCTAAACATTCTCAAGGGATCTAAAGAAACTGTTTGTAGCTCTTAGAGCTGTCCCCAAGTCTAAAATCAGTTTTGGAGAAGCTGTGGAGAAGGAATGTAACTATTTAAAATCATATTCTAAAAAAATCTACGCATACTTTTTTTGGCCTAAACCCATGCCTTGAATAATAGCATACATATAAATAGCAAGTTTAGAGAGAAAATATTGCAGTGCATACAAAGAAGAGCCAAGAAAGCCAAAGTGAAGGGTAACACTTAATGTGTAATTGAAAATAAAGTGTGATGCCATGTTCTACCAAACCTGAAATGGAGCCCTGGCACAGGAGCACCAGACATGGTCCAGGTTGCATCTCGTCAAGGAGCAGGAGTGAGTGCCCAGGAGCCAGCCAAAGTGCAAGGACGTTTCTTAAGCAGATGCAAGGAGCTAAAAACGATCTTTCAGCAAGAGCAAAATGTTACTAGGTTTCGGGTACGAAATTACCCACTGTTACGTGAAGTGTTTGCCTGTGTTATCAGGATTATATCACTTTTGACAACAGTCCAAGGTGGACACTTACGCCAAATACGTGGCAACTACTACCGAGTGTATTCTTTCCCTTCTAAGGGCAGCTTAAAAGTGTAATTAAATACATGTCATAGTAACTTTCCTAGCTTATGTAAATGCAAATGCTATTTTAAAATAGCACTTATTATCAAAACTTAAAAACAAAATTGCTAAGGTTTTTAACTACATAATGGTGCTTCAACCTTATTATTTTAAGTTGTATCATTAATTGCAAAGGGAGCATATTCTGAACATGTTCTCTGAGTGTTTTTTAAGGTTGCTTGATCTAGTTATCACTTTCTCCACTATCTGAATTAACTGATTAAAAATTGATTCCTCTGTCCTTCTGTAATATATGACTGGCATCCTTTCACTTACTCTTTTTTCCCTCTCACCCAAATTATGTCTGTTCTGAGTTTCTGGGGGCTTTTTTATTGTTGGGGGAGGATTTTTAGTTCTGCTTGTTTTAAAAATCTTTCAGTATTCTGAGTCTTTCAGTTAGGAAAGATTGAGTACTATTTTTTCCTGTATCAAAAAAGAAAAACTTTAGCGCTGGCATCCTCAACAAAAAAAAATTGTCTTAATTTCTGCTTCATTCCTGAGATATGCTACTAAAGATCATTTTCCATGCTGGAAAGTGCACGCTAAAATGATGTGAAGGTTGATGTTTTTATTTACACTTTTAAAAGTTGTTTTTAATCAATAACAGGGCTTTACCTCTCACCCCATGGTTACTAAGTTTCCGTAACAGCTTCTTGTGTAAGACATTAGCAAAAGCCTCTTAAAGTCTAAATCGGATCAACTCCATCTATTTTACCCTCTTCAAAAAACAGTGAAAATAAGAAATAAAACCCTGATTAAAATGATACTTACCATGACAAATATAACACAGGATTCTCTTTCTATATTAAAAGGAAGATAAGAGTAATTACTTAAGGATAAAAGCCAAGCCTTTTCCTGCTGCATACTGTTTTGTTTTGCATGAAGTTGGTAATTCCTAAAGATTGACTTAGCTACTGATTTTAAAGTAAAAAATCATGAGGACCCTTTTGGCTGTCTGAACTCCAGAGGTGGGTTCTGATATTTGTAAAAAGTCTGCACAATGTCTGGAATGGCTTCAGCTGTATGCTCCTTTGGGAAACAGTTCAGCAGCACAAAAAGTAGCATAATTTAGGGGTGTGAGAATGGAAATTAAGTAAAGAACTGATTAGTCACCTAATTTCCCCCTCCCTTTCTGTCCTCAGCCCATAGTTCAACCTTAGGGATTCTTGCTTAGGGAGATTGCCATGTGTAACTGTTCTCCTTGCACAGGAACGTTTTCTGTTTTTCTTTGTTGGAACAAGACCTCTTTTTTTTCATAAACGATTTTCAGATAATGCAGTCTAAGCATTTTCAAGGATTCAGACCCTAGCAGACACTTTTTCACTGCCACCTTTGTCTACCTCCTTGTTAGCTTTTCTGTTGCAGGAAAAAAATCAGAGATTCATGAACAAGCAATATTCTTTTAATAAAATACTATTTGAAAAAAAATCTGATGTCAGTTAGCATAAGAATTAGGTCGGCTAATCAAGGTGTCAAAACTTGTTCAGAATGGAACATCTAATTAAATAAAGTATGTGTTAATTATCTATCTATCTATTAAAACACTTTTTAAAAGGTAGGTTTTCTTTTTCCTGCTTGCATGGATCTGGCAGCTGGATTGACTAAATTCACATATTTCATTTATCTTAAGTCAAACACATATTAGTTTAAGATAAGTCTTACATAAAGGTTTTGACAAATCTCCTTAGCAGACAAATACTGCCCTGAAATAATTGCGAAGTAGTTAAGGTTGCATTTATCACTGAATTTGTGAGAGTTTTTAATGTTAAGTCAGAGAAGTGTTCTGCTTCCATTCCATGTGAAAATGTAATTCTCTGACATCCCTAACACCCCTCGTGGATCCTCTGAGGTCCACTAGAACTAGGGTGTTAGGTGCATTGGCTGTCATTGCGAGGCTCATAGATCAAAACTGCACTAAGCAGCATAAGCAGGGATAGCTAGTTCACATGAAATACAGCTCTCCTTATGAGGTTTAAACATGCAGTTGTTAAACAGTATTATTTTCTCTGAGTTAAGGGGTGCTAAAAGCACCCAGCATTTCCTTGGTGGGCTTTGCACTCTGCAGAATCAAACACTTCTTTCAGATATAAAGTCCTCAGTATGATAACTCTGTAAAGTCTCTGTAGCAACCCCATTGCACAATGTTACCCTTTGGCATTAAGCGTGGACAGTCAAGCCAGACACTAGGAATATACACTATCTACGTCAAGACCACATCAATCTTAATATCCAACGCTATTTATAACTGACAGAGTTCCCTTTTCAGCCTTGGCTTTAAATAACACCACTACATTTCACGTATCACGAACAGAGCTTGAAGAGCACTACAGCGTTCAGCTGTACAATTTTCTGAAAAGGTTTTCAACTTTTTCAGGATTTTTGAAACAAGTCAATAAGTAGCTTGACTGCACGTGCCACCTCACAGGTTAAACACAACTTTACAACCCAGCAGAAAGCAGCACTGACCTATCACACAGTGGGGCTTGGGCACCGGTTTCCAGGTGGCCGCGGGAGGGCCGCGGGCAGCCCCCCGTGGCGGCCTTCGGCAGAGCCTGCCCTGCCATGCCTGCACTGCGCCCTTTTGTCACAGCGTGGTAAATCCCTGCACGTAGCAAGGGCCAGTTCAGCAGCTTCTGCAGACACTCAGGAAACCCTCCGCGCACTTCCCTTGGCAAAGGTGCAGCTGTGGCTCTCCCTCCCGGCCCGGCCGGACAGCGAAGGCTGCTGCTCCCCAGCTCCCGCGGAGCTGACGGACTCCGAGCGGCTGCAGGCGCCGCGAGCCGGCCTGGGGAAACCAGATCTTCTCTCCGCAGAAATCCAGACCAAGGCTAGCAATAGCAGTGGGGCTATTTCAGCAGAGCGTGCAAGACAGCAGGCTCGTACAGGGATGAATATCCTGAAAATATTAAATGACACATGGGTGACAGACACCCCAGAGAAAGCACAGCTTGTGTGCATGCATGTGCTTGTCTGTATTTCATGCACCATGGTGGTTCTTTACTTAGAACTTAATTTCTAGTATAAGTTGCTTGGGGGCTATCAAAAAAATTAGCAATTTAGCAGTTTTTCTAGGAGTATGTCCTACTTCTAAAAATTAAAAGCCATCTGAACATTAAATTGCATTTATTTGTACCTATAAAACTAAGTGGCATGGAGACATGAGCTATATAAATGCTGCTTGCAGTAAAATACTTGCAGTGCCACCAAAGTACTAGCTATAATAAATCCCTGACAACTGTGACTTCAGGCCTTTTGGATTAGGTAGCAACCAGAAAGTGATGACACGGCCCGTCTCTTCCCCCACATGATTTAATGTAATGTAATCCAATTTTCCAGTTTCACTCCACTGGGCCTATGGAAAAGCCATAAATTAATAACTTTTAATTCCATTTCACTGAACATCTTGTTAAACATTTTGCACCACTCCCTCCCTTCAGCCCCTTTCTTCCTTTGCCACAGCTCGAGGATGCTGAAGAGCAGACCCAGCTTCCACCAGGAAGGTCAAGGGAAGCCACGGAGGTGACTATGAAGTCCTTAAACACCCTCCTCTAACCGACAATTATTGAACATTAGCAACAGAGAACATTAAGCACACTTAGTTACCAAATTATCTCATATTTGTTTTTTGGCTCAGTGATCACATCCTTTTCTTTTGTATTTTCCATTAATTTAAGTAAAACAACATGCTTCGCCCCTTATTGCTTCCTCAATAAACCACTTGTTTCTAAATGTTTACAAAAATGATCTCTATCTCCAGTCATCAGTGGGGGAAATTCAACAAAACACTAGGTCCTAATAAAGACAGCTCTATTTTCTTAAAAAAATACTCCAAACCCGTAAGTTAGACCATCAAATATATCAATGCTGCAAACAACTGGACTAGTTATCACCAAAGAGGTTTCTTTAGTCCTTCCAAATATTCTGTGTGTGAGTGTGTGTGCATGTAGGAGTACAAGCTGTGGTATTTCTTGGATTTCTTAGATAATTCAGTATCTGCTAAACAAAAGGATGGCTTATTTCTGGGTGGCCCGGCCTTCAATGTTCTTATGGCTGGGCCATATATTTGCAATAAACCTGTGCTCCTACCATACTTTCTCATGAGCTTGGCAGGTAATGGCAGTAATTTGAGTTCCAAGTGCCCGTGTGTGCGATATGGGGTCTGGGCACAGACCTCTCCTAACTTGCTTAAGGAGAAGAAGGTCTCTGGGTCGACAGATTCAGTATCCCATGGGCCAAATCTAGAAAATGTGTTGCTTGTTGAAATGCATCTATCTAGGGTAGTCCCACTGGAAATTATAGCCAGGAAATTTTACTGACTGCTTGAAAAAAAAGCACCTCACTTCTAACGCCTGCTTGTCTAAGGTAGTGATTAGGATACTCACAGTGCGCAAAACTTGGCAAAATGTCATAGAAATGATCTATACCTGAAATCTTCTAATTCTGAAATGATACCATTTTCCCTTATTAGTGCTGGGTGACTATTTCACCAATTTCTCTTCCCAGTTAAATCTGATTAATATATTAATATCACTTGTAAATTTTAAAGTTTTCATACTGCAATAAATTTTTGGCACAAAGAGTAATTACATATTTGTCCTTTAAACATAAAGCTTTAATTGTCCTACTCTATCAGTGGGTAATAATATAATGGACTTAAGAAGACTGCAACTTTTCCACTGTGATTTCTGTTATATAAAGTGAAGTCAAAAGGTACAAAATCCTGCATGCATAAACAAAAAGTGTTGCAAGCTTGTTTAAATGATAAACAACTCATAATCAAGCATAAATATCTTTTCCTCCTGATGTCCTTTCCTTTGACTAGAGCCTCTCATGAAAACGTGGCTTCTCTAGCACTGAAATACCATGCTCACCTATCTAAATATTTGGCTTGCTTTTTAAAGGTGCTCCATATCAAACCATATCAATAATTGCCAATAAGTTTCAGACACATCACCAGTTGGTGCAAAAGCCCATCTTGGAACACAAAAAGTGAACTGGATGCATCATTAGTAAAATTAGACCCAAGAAATACTTACTTGTAATCTTCCAATAAGTGTTTTTTTATAGGTACTAAGAGATGCCAGGAAACGTATTATTGTTGAATGAATAATAAACTGGAATTGGGTTGATCTTGTGATAAATCTAGAAGACAAAGGTGGTCTGATAAGATGACCGTTCTTCAAAAAGCAGTAGAGTTCCCTCTGTTTCAGTAGGTTAAAGCAATCCAGTGAACATTTTAATGAATTTGAAACTTTGTTCATGTAAAACAGCTTCTATGTGCCTATATTTTTCTCAGTAGACTGGAATATCAAAGGCCACCACATAACACAATATGTTAAAATAATCAGTTTTAACTATTCATTTCAAGAATAAAGCTTGCCTCAAAAGAAATAGAAAAAAGAAATCTTCTAAGAGTGCTGTTTAAATCTAGAGCACTCTAATAGAGTGAGTGAAAGCTGGGCAATTCATCAAAAAAGAACCTACATCTGAGATATAGTATCAAATGTCCTTAAAACCATTTTATTTTTAAATTGTTTACAGTTTTAAGCTAGGAGTTCTTCAGCTCAGTTCAAAAAAATTCTAAACACCTACAGAAAATGAAAAATACTTCAGGAGTACTTTGATGATAACAGAAGAAAATACGCT
The DNA here is from genome assembly GCF_059628265.1 of Tinamus guttatus. Lineage (NCBI taxonomy): Eukaryota > Metazoa > Chordata > Aves > Tinamiformes > Tinamidae > Tinamus > Tinamus guttatus. The sequence continues at coordinate 6,346,790 of NW_028288747.1, forward strand.
GTCATACATCTTTCTTTCTCCACTGAAATCTAGGAATGATAGGTCAAGGCAATCTAAATACCTCTGGTTTTCCCATCTTGATATGGTCCTCTCAAATAAGGCATAAAGAAATCAATAAATAGCATCAAACTAACTCAAAACACTAACCATATTTTAGTAGGAAGACAATGACAATCTAAGTTAGGAAGTCTGTATGTTGCTAAAAGGATAGGGAGGGCAAGAGTTCCTTTGGATTTTTTGGCTTAAGCATGATTCTCCACACAATTAACGAAATTTCAGTGGTATCTGAATTAGACATATTTTTGGTGCTAGTCAAATGCAGTTTTAATAATCTGTCATTATATGTGCAGAAGAATTTCCTGGTAGCATGAGAGAAAAAGAAAAAAAATTGAAGATGTGTCATATGATCCACATGAAATTAATGTCATTTTTTGTCAGGTTTAGGTAGGAATTTCTTTAAAGGCCACTTCCCCTCGTTTCCCAAAGCCTGTAAGTATGAAACTCTAAAGCAGAAGATAACATTCACAAAATCTGATATTTGCTGTAGCAGTTGCAGATACTAATGGAAACGTATCTGCCTGTATTTGCTTTCTGTGCGCGTGAAGGTAGTGGCTCCAACTCCATGCGAGGAGTGGCTCATGTGAAATTCTCCAGTAGTGCTCCATGGTCCTAGTCACCCTCACTCTCATAATTCTTAAGGATAATCTATCTAAACGCTGACAGACTACAGCCTCTTGTCGACAGGGTGTTGAAAGAGATCTTTGAAAACTCCAAGAGTTGAAGTTGAAAAATAAAAGAGGTGTTTTCCTAGTCATACATAATAAATAGATGTTTTCCTTTGTGAAATTTTCAAGACTATTCATTCTGCATGACAAGTAAGGCTGAATATTAACTAGGGATTTTTTTTTAATAGGATGGCCAAGACTGCACAGGGCAACAATGAACATATTTCAGTTACTCTGAAATTCCTGAAAAGAATAAAGAGAAATTAAAAAAAAAAAACTCTAAAGCATTAGCTCTTCAGAGCTCACTTTAAAGAGATGCTTGCTCTGATAAGAACAACAAAATCAACCACAAACAGGAGAGAACTATGGGACAGACAGGAATACTTTCAACGCTTCTGAAAGAACTTTTTAGAGCAAGGAACAGTGTAGATTGTCCAGAATATGAAAGTTTAGTTTACCTTCAAGAGTATGAGTGGGCTCAGCACTGGTCTCCAATGGGCTATCTGGAACAGATGAGTTAGTAAAGCAAAACACAGGAAAGAGGGAAAAACTACAGTAGAGCTACACATGCCAGAGAGCAAGCAGAAGAAAGAAATTTTAAAGACCTAAAAATTACTCCTTCAGAAAGCAGAATCCTTTATTTAGTTCTTGTTTTGGAATGTAACATTGCTCTCTGCTATGATAGCTACATAAGTGGTTGACATTAGAAATTTTTCTGTGACTGATATATAAATCAGCCAAAAAGGCAGAAAATGTTCCTGAGAAAGCACAGATATCTAGGCTACAACTGCATGCCTGTCACCAGAAAATATACACTGGGATCAGGGATGTGATGACAATATTATGGTTCCTTCAAGAGCTGAAGGAATTTCGTACTCCCTTTCATTCTAACAATTCCTAAATATGTATAATGCAGGCTCTGAAAAACACCTTAGAAAACTATTTCATGCAATGAAATTTGCATTTTGTTAACAGATTCTCTGCAAAGAAAGCACATGAATAAAACATGAAAATATTATTCAATGGGGAAATTGTTACAAATGAGAGTCTGGTGATTCCTAAAGCTTAACTCAAATTCATTCATGCTACCTTTTGTTTTCTCCTCTTTCACCCACAAAGGACAAAAAGCCAACCAAAGTGATGTTCACAGTCATGACTGCCTGGAACTAAAACAAAGAACACTTGTATAAAAGAGAATATATGGACTCTGAATGAGTATGAATAATGTTCACAGGATTTATTTGCTCAAGGGTTATCAAACTGAGAATATGGCATACAAAGAAAGCACAAATAACAGGCACATGTTGGATAAAAGGCTATTTGAAAAGCACAAAGCAAAACAGATGAGAAACACTGGATATGAAGGAGGGGGGATTGGTATGCATTCTGAAACTGTACAAAGCTTCAAAGAGAAGCCAGTGCCAGTTTGGACCCCTCTCCCCAGATAAAATAAACAGAGCATCTCCCTAACCATATAACTGGGTATTACGTGGGCAGTTACTGGTATGCTTGGTTTTAGACTTTAGCCACTAGTTATTCCTCATGGCATATATCAATCAGTGCACCCAGACAGATCATTATGCAACAGAATGTCCCTTCTACTGGGAAATATTTTGAGAACTCAGATCAACTGAAAATCTTCCTGTAGCTCAAAAAGACAAAAAACAAACAAAAATAACCAAGAGCTGGGCTGTAGCTGATGAATAATTTTCTTTTCCTATCCCCCAGCTTCTCAGATTATGAGCAGAAATTTGTATTACAGCTAGAAGTAAAATCATTTGGTGACTCCATCTATTTGGATAATTCCTGAGGCTGATGTGGTTCATGTTCATGGAACTAATTTGTCTGGATAACAGCTTTACAAAGGTTCAGAAAAGTCTAGACATTTTCACTGTGGGAAAAAAAAAAGATGCACAATCACATTTACACAAACTTTAAAAATAATGTCCTGCAGTCGCTCTTTTATATTGCAAATTGTATTTTTAAAGCCAACAGCAGATAAAGTACAGCAGCTGGAAGTAACTTTGCAGAAGGTTTCAAGGGAGTTGGAAACAGCTTTTAATCAAACTGTTTTGCAATAAATGACAGAGTAAAAACAAACAAACAAACAATTATTAGCTCTATACACTTAACTTTTAAAGCAAGTGAAATTTTACCAAATAACATGATTAAAAAGTTATCTCTCAAATAATGAGTTAACTCTGTAATTTCCTATCCACAGTGGTTAAGGCTCAGGTAGAAGCATTTTAAGATTCACAAGAAGTTTCAGCACAATTTGCAGGATCCTAGCACACTTAGGCTAAACAGAGAAGGAAGAAAGAGGAGAGGAGAGACAAACATTTTATTCATTTTATATGGATCTCCCTCACTACAGCTACAATTTTAGCTTAGAATTAGGTTTTGAAACACAGCTCCAGTGCGCTTTGGCCTTACTCCATTCTGGCTTGCCAACTACTTTCCAAAACTGGCTTAACTGGAACCATGTTTCAACACTGCTGCCAGCTGTTTTAGCCCCAGAACAGCAGGGAAAGAAAGAGTAAGCGTTTATTTCTGAAAAAGAAGGGAAGGGAAGGCAAGGGAAGGGAAGGGAAGGGAAGGGAAGGGAAGGGAAGGGAAGGGAAGGGAAGGGAAGGAAATGGAAGGGAAGGGAAGGGAAGGGAAGGGAAGGGAAGGAAATATCTAATTCTTTATCCTTGATCCAGAAATTCAGTTATTTGTAATCAAATGGACTAAAACTCCTTCAGAATTAAGGGCTTTGTTAAGAAAATTCAAAAGCATTTGAATTTATTACAGATTGTAGCCACATGGCAAAATTATTTCCACAAAGACACTTTGAGTCTATTTAGTAAAACAAAAAGCTTTTCAGCTGTAAGATTAAAAAAAAAAAAAACTGCAATTATTTATACTGCAGTTACACCCAGCTCAAAATCACAGCGTGTCCAAGAGCTTAGTCTAAGGAAAATCACCAATCTGAGAAAGCTAGAAGTAAAGCACTCAAATACAAGTAAAGCCTCGGGGTGGTGGAATCATCTGTCTTTCTACTGATGTGTGATCAAGTTCATCTTTGAAATATATTTCAGCTGGCTCAGACCAAGATTTTTTTTTTTTAACTCACAGTTCAAGCTGAGCAGTTTCTTGCAGGAGTTACTTTTTAAGAAGTCAACTGTTACCAAGTGGAATCCAATATGATTGTTCCCTACCTTAATACTTACATGCAGCTTTGTTTCTTCGGTGCTTTTTAGGTTATGCAGATGCAATGTCTCACATTACACAGCAAATGCAACTCTTTTGAAATTGATCTTTACACTTCCTTCTTTTTGGCAAAGCTCCATCAGCCGATGATCTACAGTCAATCTAGATAAGTCATTTGCCTCTCTGGAACTCCAAGTTTAATGAGATATGCACGCCAAGAACATGCAGGTAAAAGAGCTATTATTTGGCTTAGACCTGCTCTTATGCAGTGTCTAACAGCTCAATTTTCATGGACGGCTGCCGAGATAGACTGAGATGGGTCATGAAACAGAGCTGGAATCCTCCCTCCTTGCTACCATTGCCACTAACACAGAACGCACCAGTCTGCAGCTCGGAGACTTGCTTTGAGACTCATTGCAGATTCTGACTAAAACAAGTTTTGAAATGAAATCTGAACGAACCACTGATCTGTGTAGAACAAATGAAACCGCATCCATAGTACAACCAGTACAGTGACCTGACTGCAGCATGTATAGACAGATCTGAGTTACCCTTGGTATGCTTACTCTAGCATTTTTGTTCAGATCACAAGCATATTTTCAAAGCTATTCTCCCAGCCATTCAGAGCATTCTTTCTGCTTTGGTTCACACCATGGAGCAATTTCAGAGCATCCTCTTGGATGCACCTAGTGCACTGTAACCACTAACGGCAATTCAGTCCACAGGACCAGACAAAAGCTCATCTGAAGTACTCCTACACATATCAAAACATAAACGTTGAGGTCAGTGATTCCTCAGCACCAACTTTTACCTCTGTACATCCAGTCCACTAGACACTGCCACTGGGTACAGGGAACAGTGAATCCTCTACCTCAAAGGCTGGAGGGTCATCTGCCAACCCACCAGAAGGCAAAGGGACAGCAAAACCCTGTGCTACTTCTGCTTCACCAGCACTAGTATCAGAGTGCAGCACTTTAAAACTAATCTTAAGTTATGGCATAATTTGAATTAGCATCTCAAACTGAGGTTTGAGGACACAAACAACACAAAAAGGAGTCGTGTTCCCTGACTCTTATCTTTTTTCCCTTTGGCCAATAAAATACCTCCCAAGTTTTATGTTAGTGGGCCTTAAAATCTTCTGAGTAAAGCAGTTGAGAAAGCCGAAAGCAGAAAGAAAGACAGCAACCTACAAAGACTGCATTTGTGTAATTTTTATTGTTATTTATGTTCTCCATGCTCTCTATTGCTGAAGGAGAATGTTATATTTCATCCCGTTGAAAGCTAAGGTGGTCTTAATACATAAGCTTGGAATTCATGTTGGAGACACAGCTAAACCCTACGGCTCATTTCTCTAAACCAATACTAAGCAGACTTCTTTCCTTCAACATAAAATTCCTATTGAAAGTTGTCCGCCTGGTTCCAAGGTTTTAGTATATACCTTTTTGTTGCTCAATACAGCAAGCAAGCCGAGGCAGGTAAGCAGGCAGGATCTTCTTCCCACCAACCAAAGGCAAACTGACATATTGTACATGCCCAAAGCCATCACGTGAAATGGTCACAGACTCATCCTGCTACAATGCTACAAAAACAGCCCTGTGTTTGCTCATGGGGTTCTCTCTGGTCTGCTCAACAATGTAAGGTTCACTGCAGAAAACAAAACAACCCTCCTGCATTGGCCAGAACATTTGTTTTTCTTTTGTAGAATTCTCTAACTTGACGTTATTTAGGTATTTATAGTCTAACACAATACAATACCACCACATTATCTTCACCGGACTAATGAGCAATACCTCAGAAGTGACTGAAGGCTCAGAGAAGCCTTTCTGATACATTCCCTCTAATGATACATACATGGGAAAAAAACAGTGAAATTGATGATAAAGCCAGCAGAACAGCCCACAAGACTGGTGAGCAAAATTGTTGTGATTTCCATTCTTCACTGCTAGCCACAAAAATCTTAAAAAGACAAGGTGTCCTTCACACCTGCACAAGCGTGTGTGAGAACATGTTTTGAAACATCAGTTGTCTTTGCTTTGGCAGTATATGTTATACACGGCTTCACCCTTTGCAACTGTTTACCATCAGAAACATTGACATACGTTGAATTTTTGCTAACAACTGGCACATAAGAGAACAAATTAAATTGGTTCCTACTTCAGATATGTAAAGACCTTGGATGATTTTAACAGCTACGGAGTTTTGTTCTTCTTGGCCTCAGGTATATTCCAAATCACCATTTCTTGAAGGCTGTACCAGATCAAACTTTACCTCTGTAGCCAAAGAAATGTGTTCCTTGTAACAGTTCTTACCAACGATTGTCTGAACTGGATCTAGAAGGAATAAAAAGAGATGACTTTCAGATAACTATACATGAAAGACATCTTTTTTTTTTTTTTTTGGCATATTACTCTGTGGCAACAAGAAATGAAGTTCAGTTTGAGCTTTAACTCTTCTATTATTTCTCCTGCTGAGAGTCTGTACCCAGAGCGCTCCGTCTTTCTGTTCTTCCGAGTCATTCACCAGGGCCACAACATTGATCCAAGCCAAACACGTTTCAGCAGAATTGTAGCAGGCACAAAAGACTGCAGTATTTCTGATGGGGCAATCCAACCTTTCCCCTCCTGGGCCTCCAGAATAGAAATCTACGGTAAAATACTCAACCTTATGCAAGTTCCCTGGCTGACCCAATTCCACATCCAGGCAGATGACTTCCATAGGCTAGCCAATTCACAGATTTATTTCTCAAGTAGGGTTTTTTTTGCTGTTCTGTAAATCCTGGTTGCCAAATTTGCTAAAAAATGCTAGAATTTTGCACCTTCAGGCCAGCAGTCGTGCTTGTTGTTTGTGAGAATGCCACTTCACATTAGTATTGCAAATAAAGCTGCTACATGCTGCTGTTTCAGATCTTCCTTTCAACCTTAGGGTGACTCTTTCAAGAGCTTTGTTTACCCTCAAGTGGGGATTCTACATGAAGCATTATATAGTCTCTGCCCAGAAAGCAGCTTCTACACCAAACATAGCTTTTTCCCTTCTGCCTTCGTGATATGTTTTCAAGGTTTCACAATCTGCTTCAGCAAGGTGAAGAAATTCAGCGCCACATATCTCAGATGCCCTGCTGGGCAATCCAGAGTCCTGTTTCCCTGAACACTGCAGGAGTCAAAGTACAAGGAGCAGCTTCTCTGCTTACAGCTCCAGGTCTCTTTCCAGTCCAAGCTCTCTCTCAGGGGAACACTATGAACACCATTCACATCACTCCATACTACTGCTCCCTGCCATCCAAAAGCAGGCACAATTAAATCAGCTCCCTGTTGGAGTTTGTGCTATCAGCAGTACTTGTTATCAGATCCTCAGAAATCGTGGGGAATGCTGAAACTCACAATTTAGTAGCTAGGTTTCAGCTATGCTAAAAGCTGTGTGTTTAATTGTTCCCTTATTTCAACTAATGGAAGATAGTTATCACACTCACCACCTCCTACAGCAGCAGAAATTTATGACTATCATGCAGTTGTGTGGAAAAAAATACACTATAATGTTACATGTTTTTGTAAACAGGCATAATGAGCTCATTTTAAAGGGCCCTGGTAGCTGCCAACTGCCCACTAAAAGGCAAATGAGAGTAGCGAGAGGTTTTTTGGGGTAAGGGATGGGTTGTTTTGCAACTTCTGGCGTTCCACTGGCTCCTATGGAAATATTCCCTATGTACACTGCCAAAAAGTCAAAACCAGGTCAAACACGCAATACTGGAAATACATCGTTATAGTAAAGATGTACCAGATGCAAAGTATGAACTAACAGTCTAAGAACTCCATCCAAAATACTGCATGAAAAAGTTTTGCATACAAGATAAGCATGTAATGCTTTCTCCAGAAAAAAAAAAAAAAAAGAGAGAGAGAAAGATGAAGAAATTAGAGACAAAAAGCAAAGACATCAAGGCAAATCACTTTATATTTTACAGCTATGCATTGAGTCTTAGTGTCTCCCAATGGTAGTGCAATTTAAGCAGGTCAAACTGCTTATTCTCTGTGTGCATGTCTTCTATGTGTGTGGCCATGTGATAAACTGATCCTTGATCAAATGTATCCCAAGGAAAAAAAAAGTAGTTTTCCTAATCCTGTTCATTGCCCAGTACCACAAACATCTGTGCAGCCACAGAGAGGATGGTTATTGAGGCAGGAACTTGGGAGAGAGGCCTGGAGTAGGATACAAAGCTGCTTCTGCTGACACTGCTGGAAGAAACACTCAAACTATACCTACGAGCACATACAGAACTGGGAAAACTACTTTATTCACAGAACACAGTCAAAACATTTTAATCAGTAACAATGAAATAGTGTAAACATTCTCTTTACATAATCAGAAAGTTGACTTAATTTACTGTGTGTGGATAAAAATGCAATATCAACAGTAATTTACTGCAAATTCTGCTCTTTTTTCATCTGGTTCATTGAACTAAGTGCAACCCATCTGTTACCACACAGGACAGAAAAATAGTCAAATAGAAAAAAAAAAACTTATTTAATACAAATCCAAAATTATTTGCTTAGGTAACTAACGATTTGAAGTATATAAGCAATTGAGAACCACAGAAGGTTTTGCAGAGTATTACAAACTTTCAGGAAGGTTTATAGAAGTTTATATCTAAGACCATTAGAAATACAAAATAAGTTTATTAAGTCTGATATTGAAACTAGCTGCCTCGGAATAAAGCACATGCATGTAATAAATTAATATGGCCTAATAAAATATGCCTAATAGCTGGGCATTGCATGGGAGACTGCAAACAATTCTGAAATGGATACTCAGAAGCAGTGTCTCACGAAGGGATAAATGTTGGGACAATTAGAGCAGATTCCCTTCATTCAGGGAACGCGTGTCACAGCACTGAGTTTTCTCTCATAGACAGTTCCTTGTGTTTCCAGAACACAGCAACCAGAGAGCACCTCCCTCCTGCAACACAGTCCTTCTGCCAGGACCCCTCCTAGCAAAGAGCAACTTGCTGCTACATGACATTTTTCAGTATCAGGTGCTACCACCACTTGCAGGGGACAAAGTGGAGTGGAAGAGTTTTTCCAAACAACACATGAACAATTATTTTTTGGATTAGTTTTCACAGTGATCTTGGTGTAAAACATCCATGTCCTCTAAGCTCTGATGTGACTGTCATGCACTTCAGTGTAATAAAAGTATCATTATTATAGTTAAACACACAAGATAGCTCCAACACCATGTTTTTTTTACTTTTAAGAATGATAAAAGACAAAGAAAAAAGTAGAAAATACATTAATTATGAAGTCACAACACTTTCCACAAGGGGAAACAAAGATTTATGAACAGTTCATTTAAGAAGTATTAATTTAAACCATCTTGGTATGCATTGTGGAGTTTTACTGTCAAGGAAATTTCTCCTAGCAAGTTAGTAAGAGAAAAAATGAAGACCACAAAGTATCCTCCTCTTCCTAATGTTCTGAGAATACATCAGGGGAGCATTTACTTATTTTACATGTTTAGTTTTCATGCAAATCCAAAGAATGATGCAAAACTGATATGGCTAGGAACTTAAGTTCTGTGCAGCTCCTAAGCTCATACAGCTTTGAAAGCCTGAAGCTCTTGGGTGATCTGGGTCCCTCACAAACCTTAAACATAGGACTAAAATTCACTTGCCAAATCTTCAGGAAAAATCACTATGTGAATCACCACCGCTTCGCTACATGACACGTTACCATCTCTTCTTCAGCACCAGTGGCATCCGTTCCAAAGTTGTATTCAGGCTACAGAAAACAAACTACCATAAATAAGTGAATCTAACTTCTAGCTTAAATTCTCTCTAAGCAGGCATTTCATACATAATCATCTTTCTCAGTTTCTTCCTAAATATTGTGTCCCACCATGTATTTCCCTGAGCAGACAACACAGTTCAGAGAGCATGGCAGTATGGGGAGCTCTGCACAGCATCACCCTTTATACACTCAGGAGCCTCGACTAAATAAGACGAACGTGCTCAAATCCCATTCAGTTGTTTATCCCCTGAGAAGAGCCTGACTAGACCAACTAATTGTGGTTTCAACCTAGGAAATCCTACCAAGGCAAGTGGAAAATAATACAGATGTTGACTTTGTTTTCAAACTGCTAAGCATTTAGCGCTTTTACATAACAGACAGACATTAACAGAACCCATTTGGCTCTGGAAAAGAAGGAAGAAGGATACAGATACTGGGAGAAGGCAGTTAGGGACCTTAGGAAAAGTATTTTGACCTTAGGAAAAGTATTTTGCTAAGTGAATTTCCAATCATGTTTCTGGCGATAGGTCTGTAGGGACAGTTTGCTTATTGACACCTGCACAAATCTGCACAGATAACCAAGTAATACCACAGAAATCAATACTAACATTCAGTGTAGTGATTTCCACTGCACTGAGAGATAGGCCCAAAAATTTGACAGCCAACATGGTGACAATACGAAGCACAGTAGTCCCTCCTGTATGATCTCCTTATGAGTAAATGGAGAGGCTTTATGAAGGAATTTGAACTTGAATTTTAATCTTTCACAGTATTTTAATCTTATTCACAGTAGCTATATTGGCCAATTCATACACAGAATAAATAAAGTAAGCTTTGAAGGACTACAGGGATTAGGTCACCTTAGATTACATTTACTAATGAAGTCTTCTCTTAGATATTACTTTAAGAAGTATTATTTTCAACTTTTCCACCCAATAGTATTTCTAATCAAGCATTGTATGTTACTTAGCTTTTATAGCACTGAATTTCATAACAAATCTTTTTATTGATCTATTTCTGGACAAATGCTGTTCTTCTTTCTCTAATTGAAAAAGAGAGACATTTGGAAAAATGTTCTCCACAGTCTCTCTGGGGCACACGGCATGGAAGTTCACCACCTGTTACATAAAGAAGCATCTTAACTATCTTAATGTTAAAAGCTCAGACTATGCAAAATAGGGTGTATTTATAAGTAGTTTGTATTAGTGCTTCTATCCTGTAGAATTAGATCACTATAATTAAGTCTCTAAGAATGTTTCATTTTCGATTTTATCACATGAAACTATATATATATACATATATGTATATATTTTTACAGTAGCCTGCCATGCTTGACACAAGACAACCATCAGAGGAAGACCTGCTCTTAGTTCACAGAAGTCCTTTCTCCATAAGGGTCTCCATAAGGGAAACCCCTGCAAGGGGATTGTCCCCATTGCCCAGGAGGGGACAAGGAGACCTGTGGAGCTGCCTCTCGGCTCTCCTCAGCGCACAGAGCACCTCCTTGCATGTGTGTAGAGAGAGAGGATGGCATAAAAGAGCAGTGCATACATAGGTGTAACGCATCTCGTGGTTCCAGCAAAACAAAGAACGTAGTGCTGGGGGGAAAAAAAAGCAAACAATAACCCAACATATAAATTACCACCAACAATTACTGCAAAAAAGCTATAAGAATTCTTCCTCGGCTACAATTTCCCCTCAGCCAAACTGCTGTTGCATGATGCCACCCTTAAAAGTTCTCCCTCTCTTCAAATCCTTGCAACAAGAGAAGAGAGAAATTAAATTATGCTACTGACTGCACTCAAATACTTTCTGTTAGCTTAGTACAGACACCTCTCTCCAAAGGAGGAATGTGAAGAATGAGGAGGAAGCGCACTGGAAATATCCTGAATCCCCACCTTAAAAAAAGATAGGTTATAATTACAGGGGTCAAAAATACAGCCTAATCATCTAAAGGGCTGCTTCTAAAATGTGCACTGAAAGAGCGTAGCCCTGAAGAGAACCACCCATTTATGCTAATTTTACATTTCCACCAGCTTTTTCACCTAACTTGCAATGCTCAGATTATTTCATGGCGAGTTACACCCCCTTGTTTTCTCTCAACTGCACAATATTCCAAAAATTTTCAAAGGCAAACACTGAATTCAGAGGAGTTAATTTAAGTCCTCATGGGAGTAATCAAATATCTTCATGATATCCAAATGTTACATATTCCTTAACTAATATGGAGATGTTTCGCAATCTAAGGAAACTGAAAAGAGGACAGTAAATAACCCCTTCCAAATTCCATCTAAATTACTATTGATTCCACAAACACAATGCACATGGCACTGCACAAACAAATAAAATAAACACAACCACTTTCTCATCTTGTCAAACAGCTTGTAATCACACAGACAAAGAAATAACTAACAACCTCAAACAAAACGGGGAGGACCAAGGATTAGCTATATGAATTCACATAGCTATAAAACAGGTTATCCACATAGTTCCTTGTTTCCACAGTAAAGAAAACAAATACTGTGTGGCATGGAATCCAAAGCCCAATGCTCTTCAAAGCAAACACATCTTTACTTCACACATTTCTCAGAAATTCACAGTTTATTCTTGAGAACAGACAGTACAAAGAGAAGCTGCATACTATGCACAGAAGACAGCAGTTGTAAAATACTGCAAATATCATTTGGAAGAGTTTGCTGTCTTTTGCCTCAGTCCAGACTCAACTGATAAATTATTCCTAGTTAATTCCCTGCAGAAGATCAGATAGGAAAACTCATTCACTTTGTCAATTCAAGATATTTCTACAGCAGAAAATCCGCTTTTCTCACTACCCAGGAGAATGGGGCAAATCTAACTGGGTATCTCTCCCTTGCTGGTATTACATGTGTGCACTCTGCTGCGTTTCTGATGAGCTGCCGTTGAAAACTGAAGGCATCAAGCGATGTTTTTCTAGCAACTGCACAGAGGTCTTTCAAGGTCAGGTCCATAAACTACTGCGTGTGGTAGGAAAGGGTGATTGAAAAAGTGAGATGGAAGAAGAACTGGAGTCCGCGGACAGCACGGACAATAATATTCAATGATTTATACACGACCCCTTCTTTCATTTTTTTCCTGCTTGGCTTGTGCAATTCTATTTGTCAGATGTGTGCAGGTGCTCAGACTCTCATAAGAGAGCTCACCCTTCCAAAAATATTTTGGAGAACTCAGATAAAATGTTTACATTTTTTTCATAATGATCTCACATGCTATGCCCTGGCTTCTTATATATACTAGGTTTAGACACTATGATGTTGCTTCTGGGAGCCATAACCCAAAACAAACTATCCAGTTGTTATGAGAGCTGCAGTTTCCTTCCAACTGCTGTACCATACCATGCAAAATATGAGCTTATTGCTGTCTGGGATACACTTTGAGAAGTCAAATTTTCCTTCAGATTTCTAATAACTTTATATCTGAAGGTATACTTTATCTGTAAGGACGTCTGCCATCAAGTTGAACAATACTAATGCTCTACTCTAGTTGGATGCTTAGTTCTTTGTAACCCCCTTACAGGTATACACATACATGTATGCAGTCTAGGATAACTTCCTACAGTAAATGAAAAATAAATGGGACAAAATTTTATATATGGTACTCCAGTAGCATCTCTCATCAAATTATATTCAATAAACACAGACCCAACACCAGGCATTAGACTGCTGACTTTAAATTTAGTGTCTCAAAAACTACCTATCCCTCATTATTATTGAGGCTCATGGTCAAGTGAGACTGATAAAACTACAGGGTATCTGTCACCTGCCACAGATCATATCTCCACGTTAAGTGATCTGCAACAGTCATACTGCAAGTAGAATGTTTTATTTACTTATTTATTTAATAACGCATTTCTTCTCCAGTTCCATAAAACGAGATGTCTTGGTCTTGATCCAACTGCTCGTGCTGGGGTAAAGCACACAGGGACAGGTTTTCCCTTCAGCATCCTACACACATTCCACAATCTCTCACGCTACACACAAGCAGGAACTTGTCCAGGCAATGCAAACAATTAGCACATTTCTAAATTATCTTCCCCCTTGGCCACTCAGATGAATTATCACTTTGGGATCGGACAAGATAATATTGCAGATCTTGGCTGACTATCAGCAGCGACTAATCTGCAGAACCCCAGATGCTACTTTTACTAGTAACCTTTACAACTCTCACTGGAGTTGTAGTGGCCGATCACTTACACAAATGCTTTTTCCAGCAGAGAGGACTGTACATCCGTCATTTTCTGAAAACTCCACCGTTTCCTTCCACAGCCCTGTCCATTTATTTACCAACACAAAATTGCTTAACTACTACTTAACTCAATTAGTGAAGATACTTCTTATGACAGTTGAGTGATGCACAGGAGGCTGAAGACTAAGGATCAGAGGTGTATGTGACACTAAAGGAGCCCACACGTGATCAAAGGTGACAAGGCAAAGGTGTCATGAAGGTGGCACTTCTAAATACATGAAAAATTTTAGATACAGAACTTGAAGTATTTTTATATATTTTATATATTTTTAATGATTACAGCCACATTAAATTGTTTAATGTCTTATGTGAAAAATCAGCATGAATACATGAAGTTCTGTTTTAAAGTCACAAATATGTGTAAAAAATATATATATAATAGGAGACTAAAAATAGATGTCACATCTAAAGAAGTCCTTGCACCTTTCAAAACACATCATCATGACTTCTTATGTCTCTCATGCTTTGTTTTATTCCTGGCCCAATCTGCATGTTAGGGCCAGCGGGGCTCAGAAGAGGCATCTGTGGATTGGGATACTCAAATGGCACCAACCATGGCAATGGATTTCTGCTTACAAGCACAACAGGCACCACGAGCCTCTCTGTTTGACAATTTAGTGCATTATAGGGGTCAATAAAAACAAGTTTGGTTTTTGCATATGCCTTATGCCTGTTTCTACTGTCAATCTTAATGTTATTTAATGCCCTTAGGTAACACAAACCAGAGCTCAAAACATTTTCCAGGCTGTGTAATCCAAATTCTAATCCAAGTAATCCAAGAGCCAGAGTGTACTGAATCTGCACAGTGTCTACATGAACTTTTCATAGAATTTTTTCTGCCTTTCAAGGATAAACAAACTATCATCAGCCTATTACAATATATACAAGGTCTACATGCCACGATCTCCTTGTCTTACAATCTGAGGCATCTGGATGCCTCCCAGGGCATTTGCTTGGATATTAATTAGGAAGTACATAAAGGGAACTGGGTATAAAAGCTTTTAAAATAAATACATCTTGTGTATAATACAGTCAGAACGGAGGGTGCTGCAGGGAGCCCAAGCCCTTTGGTCTCCAATGGCTTCATTGCACAACCTTGGATTGAGCTTTAGAAAACTTCTACCTCCTTCATAAGTAAGTTTTACTGCTTTTGCTGAAATTATGAGCTAAGCACCCGCAGAACAATCAGTAGAAACTACGTTCGCTGTCAGAATGAAGTGGTACAATATCACACACACAATTTATATAAAAGCTCATTTAGATTAATGCTGATGCAAGGCTTTAAGACACAACCATAAAAGCAGCGTCGTAAATCTCAAGGGATAACCACTATTTTAAAATAAAGCACTCTTTTCTGTTGCTTCAGTTGAGCTTTTTTTCAAAGCCTATTTCATTAGAGCAGCTCTCTCCAGCTGCCGGCCGCACTCACACGGGTGACACGCACCCCGGGAGCGCTGCTATATTTAAACACGCAAAGGCAGCAGCAGGCGAGCGCGGTGTCCCCGTCCCGGCCACTCCCGGCGCCGCTCAGCGAGGCCCCGGCCGGGCTCCCGGCAGGGCGGGCAGGACGGTGCCGGGCGCTCTCGCCAGCGATGGCGGCCGGGACCGCGGCCACCCCCGCCCTCCCGTCCGCAGGGTCCCCCGCCACGCCGGGGACGGGCCCTTCCCACCCCGCGTCCCGCCGCCAACGGCTGCGTGGCGACCGTTACCCGCCGTTACTCAGGCACGTCTAAACTTGGCGTGGCCACGGCGCGCCGTAAAGGTCCAGCGCGCTGTGGAAAAGAGTTTTCCGCCCGGTTTGGGAGAGGTGGAGGCTTCACCGGGCTTTCCCACCCGCGGGGAGGTTTCTCGGGGTCCCCAGGGCCGCGCCGCGTTACCTGCCTGCAGCCCGCCGCCTCCGCACGCTTTCGCAGCTCGCTCAATGTATATTTTTAAAAGACGGCAAGTTTTAGGGGAAGGACGCAGCGCCGTATGCAGCTCCACGTGGGCCTTGGTGGCTCGGAGCCAAGGAGCGGTGGGGACCCAGGGGAAAGGCAGGGCGGCCGCTCCGCTGACGGCGCTGCAGACGCCGCCTTTGGGGGTGCCCCATAAGCAAAGCGTGGCCAAAAAGCGCGTCCCCGGCTGCGAGGCCGGCCTGCTGCGTGTGTGGCACTTGTGCTTTTCATCCCAGCACTGTCAGTCAGCCTGGCAACGTATATGGCTTCTTCCCGCACGCTGCCTCGCTGCGGCGCGAGGTGCAAGGCGCTCGGCGGATCTGCCTGCCGGCAGGTTCTGTCACGTTTCAGCCCACGCAGGTCTGATCTTTCCCCGTGTCCAGATGTTTGAAAGCGCATCTCCAGATTAAGATAGGCCTGTAGGACTAACAACAGCTAAGCCTAATAACCAGCATGAAGAATAGCAGGGATAAATCTTGCAATCATCATCTCCTTTCCCTTTCTCCCTCATTCTCTTTCTCCCTGTATTTTTTTTTTTTTACATAAAGCCTTTCCTTTTACTCCTGTAATTTAAAATATGTCAAATCTTTGGAAATACCTTGAAATTTGTTTTTTATTGCACAGAATAACATTGGAACATTCTGTCACCATATATAATGTGTGAATATTTATACACCGACATGTACACGTACATGTACATACATATGTACATACATGTGTATCTACACACACACATGCACATAGATCTCTATCCTTAAATCAATACTGTGAGCAACAGAATTAATGGTGCAATTGGCTAGTGAAAAAATTGTGATAGGCACATGATGTTTTTTTAAGGTGCTAGTGGGAAAATATCATGGGAATCTGCCCTTTTTGTTTATCCACCTCAGTTTATTTTACACTGTGTTGTCCTATTATACTCCCCATTACATTTTGCAAAATGGAGTAGAGCAAATTAATCAAACTGGCCCAGAAGAAACAAATCATCCAAATGCAAACATAGATGCATATAGAAACTGGCAGAGGGTTCCAGTCCATGCTGCTTCAAAATTATTTATCTGGAAGCAAGCAGCATTTTAGTCCAGCAGAAGAATTAACTGGAATAAAATAATGTTGTGAAAAGCAGAATGATGGAGACCACTGTTTCTGCAGAGAAGCTATGGGAGATGATAATTCCTCGTTAACATTTTCAAAAGGAAATGCAATGTAAATTGGTGTGCAATTCCACAGGAAGTCAATGAGATTTATCTTTCTTAAACCAGAGCTGAATTTGAACTACTCAAAAAAAGGAGAGCGTTGAAAAGAACTTTGAAGCATTTTACACCTCAAAATTGAAATTTCTGCAAGGAAATTATAATCTGATGATTTATAGTTACCAGGAATTAAAATACAATAAAGGTGGTTAGTATTGCTAAAACATCGGAAACAAAGTATTCATATGGGAACATCCAAACAAGATTGTCTCAAATCCTTAGATTTTTAGAAAAGCAAGAGCTGTATAGTTGCCGCAAAGACTATGGAAGTATTAAGAATGCAGTGAAAAAACAAAGCAAGAAGATGTACCATGAGTGTTAATTAGCTGAAGGAAAGGCAGAATTTATTCTTGTTTAAGGAAAGGAGCAGTGCAGAAAACTATAATAATATAAGTACTAAACAAAACACCCAGAACACACTGAATACACTCTACTGCCATTTTAGATTAGAAATACCCTTTGCACACTCTTATGAGTCTTCATCATCTTTGTGTTTCTATGTGATACCTCAAGACCTGCCTGTTTTGTTGTGATCATGACTTTCAGACATTTTTTTTATCATTTACATGGTAATCTAATCTTGTGCCATGAGTGTGTAATGGATTACTAACCATTCACCTGCTGATAGATAATGTGTTTTGTTGATTTCCTTCATTAAGTCTTAAAATTTGCCCAAAAAAATAATGGCTAAAGACCAGTGATCACTCATCAAGTCAGCTGTCCTCAGTGCAAACCAGCTATTTAGATTGCTTTAAAAAAAGTTTCCATAAAAATGCTTCTACCATTTCCACATGTATACGATTCTCTGAGGACACTAATGCTGTTTCCTGTAAAGAGTGCAGGGAAAAGCCAGGAAGGCCTAGATCAGTTATAGATATTTATCCTTTTTATAGAGGACTTGCAGATTGAATATATTCATTTCTGCTTCCTTTCAGGGTCCAAATACCATAGGTTTTTCAGGCAAAGAGGTCTCTGTCTTAAATACCATTATTTTCACGATGAATAGCAATATTCATTACAATTAAGTATTCAACAGTGTATGCTTAGGTTATCAGACTAAAGGATGTTTTTTCTCTGTGAAGATTCCACCTGCTGTGTGTGCCTCCATGTGGATGCATGTGTGTATATGTTCCTGTGTCAATACTGCCTTCAAAGTGGGAATTTAAATATTTATGTCTAGTATAAAAGGGACTACCTTGTTTGGTGACGTTCTTGCAATATTGACAAATCCGTAACTGTTTTTGTGGAAAGCATCAGAGTGCCACAAAGCTCAGCATGGGATTTCTGGGAAATCTGGTGTTCTTGCACAGCCACTGCTTTCCTTTTTGCAATGAAAAGTCCTTTCCCGCTGATTGTGCAATCAAGGTAAATTGCCTAGTTTTGGAACAGTTCCGATTTCTTTAGCCTCAAATCCAGATTCCCAGCCTTGAATTTATCGCTGACCATTTGTAAACACATCAGTTCTGGTTCAAAGACTTAGCAAGAACTAATTTATCATGCAGCTAAAGCTAATCATATTTTTAACCAATTTTCTGGATTCACAGCCTCACAGGGATTGTGTATTCTATAGTTTAAAGTGCAACTCACATAGAGTGTAGCTTTAAACTGACTGCAGTAGAAATCGGTATAGTCGTGGGGTTCGATATTGACTACAAACTTGGTCAAGAAATGTTTATTTGTGCAAGTTTGGGGGGCATATTTGGAGTCACCAATGAGCTACATACCTTACAAGGCAAATAAACAAGAATTATTCCAGGAATTTTTCCAGGAGATCTAGACTGCCGTAACTACACTGTTGGATAGAGCTGCAATCCAAGCAGCTTGGTCTTGGTCTTCCTTGTTGAGGCTAGGACATTGCACAGATCCTTTCATAAGCAGATCAAATTCCATGTTACACCTGGGTCAGTTTTGCATTTCTCCTCTTATAGGAAGGCATTTTTTGAGAATTGTGAATCTGGAAGCAGCCGAACATCTGTAATTGTGATTCAGCATTTGCTCTGTGAGGCTGTGGCTTTGTATGATCATGCACATGATCAATCTGTCCACAAAAGAGAACAGGGAGTAGCAGACTGTATGGGGACTTGTTGAAGTGAGTTCATGGTTCAGAGAAATGAACAATTTACTGTTTTTCTAAGGAAGAATAAATCACAGAACTATTCTCTTAACAGTCACATTGTGTTTCCACGTTTTAACAACTTTTGTTGTTATTCTCAATAGAACTTCTCTTCTTCCCTTCTCTGGATATTTTAAATATTGTATTCGATGCTATGAGCAACTACTAATACTAAGAAATAGCTACATCATTAATGTAAGTTGTACAGCAGAACTTTTTTCTTTTTAATGATGCACATCCCAACTACTCTGAAATTATGTTACTAGGAATAAATCTACTCAGCCAAGACATTTGAAAATAAAACGATAATTTGTTCTTGTCCTGTCTTCAGGACAACAGTTTTGGTTAAATGTAATTCTTGTCAGTAAATGATATGAACCATGTGGGATATCTTTTAAATGCTATTGAAGGGTACTTGTAGAGTAACCAAATTTCTAAATATTAAAGTTTTACTAAATCCTCAGTGTGGTTATATTGCATATGTCAAATACAGAAATAATTTGACACAACAGACTATGTTAAAGACTCAACAAAACTATGATACAAAATGAGTCTCTTTTTTTTTTTTGTATTTTTCAAATAATATACTTACTATTAAAGTGGCACTGCACGTGCTGTTACTGCACAAACTTAAAATGACCATTCTCTACCTCATTCTTTCACTGATAATAACAGTGAGATTTTTATCACATGTACATAACAAGGAAAGTTTTTTAAAAAGTCTTATCCTTCTTTTTTCACTCTCTTCTTAAGTGATGCTATGGAAATGTAGGACTGTGCTCTCATTCTATATGCTACGGTCTTTTTCTCTTGTATTTTTTCACCTTTTGATTTCCCCCTATGTGTTTTTGGTTGTTGTTTTTCTTCTTTCAATCAATTGTACTAATTGTTCTGAGGAATCTGTTAACGGGCAGAAATGGTACAGAAATAAGTATTATTTTCCCAATGTATTTTGTAAACTTAAGGCCACTCCTACTACATGCTTTTCACTGAATGGAATAACCAGATAGAAGCATGAAACAATGACAACCATTATATGAGATCTGTCACCCATTCTGTAGAGCTGTAGGGAATGAACCTGGAGGAGAAAGTACTTGTTGAAATATCCCCCTCTTTTCCTTTCGATTTTGAGAGGTGTGCTGTATAAAAAAAAATTGATAACACTGGATCCTACAATTTCATTAGACTCTTAAGACACTTTCTTCAACATCTTGAAATCTGAGACTGGAGAAAATCTCCTCTTGTGTTAGAAAGGGAAACCTGGAAAACATACATCTTGATCCAAGTGAATCTTACAAACTCTGAAAACAAGGCTCTGAAGATAAATAAAAATAACATAAAATTCAATATTGAAAAACCTGATGAGTTTTAATCAACTATCGTGATTTTTGAAGACTAACATGTGTTAACATGTGTTTAGGTGTGGTTCACAATACTGATTGTAAGTAATTTGTACAGCATGTGAATGCAGGATGTCAGCCCAAATAGCTGGGTTATCATTAAGTCATACAAAACATTGCAAAGGGGTGACAGAAAGTGAAAAGGGGAAGTAAAGAACACTAAGCAACCTAGCAATGCTGCTAGAGGTATCACATCTTACAATATAAAGTTCCCTCAGGTAGCATAAGGATTGGGTCATTAATTCTATTAACAATGTTTTCAGGGAGATTGTATCTGAAGGAAAGCACTTAATGGCACGTTTAATGCCCTTGGGAGCTGGCCTGGCTGACAACTTGGAGGGAGGTGGTTTGGCCGTGGCCTCCTCTGCCTTCTCCAGCTAGGTTGTGGCCCTGTTATTCCCAGCCAGTGATTCTGTGAGGAATTAAAATGTCATAAAACTGGAGGCATTCCCGCTTACAAACAGGATAATGCCCATCTGGTCACTACAAAACTACTTGGCAGAACAGAAGATTCACGTTTTTGCTGCCTGGAATACATTTAGCCACTAGATAAATAAGGGATTTTATTGTCCAGGACAGGTTGTCCTTTAACCTTTTCAAGTACAAACATAGAGGGGAAAAAAGTTTACAAGAGAGAAAAAAAAAAAAGATGGCCAAGAAATATTTGTAATCTTGCCTAATAAATAAAAAAACATAGTATATTTTATTAGATTGGACAACAACAAAAAGGATCATTCAAATAAATCACAGAGAAGTAGTGTGCATCTGTAAATAATTAATTACCCATTTGCCATAAAATAAGGTTTGAAGATTTAGAAGTATATTTACTTAAACAGCGGATGACAACTTTTATTCTTTCCCTCAGTTTTGGGGTTTATCTTATTTAGAAGCCTTGGCTACGCGGAGTCAGCAATGAGTTATTGCTTCTCCATGAGAGCGGTGGCGCGCAGCGCAGCGGCATGAGGCGGGCCCGGCGCCAGGGGAGTGCGCGGGGGAGTGGCAGCCACGCCACAATCATGGCCGGCCTTCCCTGCGCAGCGCTGAGGTAACCGAGCGCCTCCCGCAACCTGCCGCCAGCTTCAGCTGTTGAGCAACCAGGGCCGTGTCCAGGGAGGCTCTCAAAGTAGAACGCGCCCATGCCAAGGAGCTCGCCCAGCCTCGGCAGCAACCGAGGCAGTAACCTTTTTGTTATGGTTATCAGCAGGTTGCTTACATATTAACTGCCGCTGCATGGTCCCATGTGCACAGACACTGATCACTGACTTAACGTTCTCTCTCTCGGGCGTCAGGCTTGGCCTAGGGTTTGATTTGCCATGACTAATTGCATGAATTGCCTCAGGAAGCAATTCCCCCTCTACATTAGGGGACTTGCTGATGCCCAGACAGACAACCTGACGTTTGGGCACCTTGAAAACAGTGAAATGTGATCATGGGAGGATGAGATCATAAGATGATGATGAGATCAACTTCTTTTAAGTGTGACACTGCAAAAGTGACACTGTGGAGCACTATTACAATTATCAGTTCTGTATGCTCTGGAAAGGCTTCTGAAACATAAACCTTTCTTCTTTCCCAACAGCAACAGAGCCCATACAGTGTATGACTTAATGGCTGCAGACTCTGAGAAGTGTCTTGAGAAGTCTAAAGTTTCACTTTGGAGAAGGAGAAAGTCATCTTGCTCCTGTTTTTATAAAGAAAGACTGAAACAACTAGGTACACCCACTGTTTCACCGAGCTTCCAGGCTGCTCAGGAAACAAAACAAAACAAAACAAACAAACAAACAACCCCCCCCCAAAAAACCCCACACATTTCTGATGATATATTCACACTTTACAACGAACCTCTATATAAAGATATCCAGGTTCTCTTTTAGCAACCTAGCTTTTGATTCTGGAAGCAGGGTAACTGTTCAGGTAGGGCTTTCATTTATTGCTGTTAAATTTTTCATTACATTCAAGCTTGTTCATTTAAAGTTTGGTGAAGCTCTTTTGCACTGCATCCCGTTTGTGCACTGTAGTTACATTGCGAGAAGCCTGGACTGCTCCAAACACTTCAGTCAGATAGCTGCTTTCCACATCAAAGGGAATTCCACACCAGTGCTTTTTGTCTTACTTAGTAGTCTATTGTTTTGACTATCAGCAAACGCATTAGCTGCAGTTCTGCACAGTTTGAACTGAATTCTGGAGATCCAACCTACCAGAACCTCCAACTTTTCTAAATTGGTTCCTGTGATTCGGCATGTCTCTGTCACTCAGACAACTGACTGACAGTTCTGCAAAGTCACTTTTCAGAGGGGAATGCTACTTTTAATCAGTTTTCCCAGGAAGATTCCCCTGACCTTTGGGCTGCTGCAGAGTCCCCCCACACAGCTCTTCTTCCCCTTCTCTGTGGCCAAAGATGCGAGAGAAGAGCTTCCCACAGGAAAAGGGTGGGAGAGAGCAGCCACATGTGGAAGACTTAAATGGCCCCTCTGCCCTTGGAAAAGAGAGAGTATAAATATATACTGACACGTTTTAAGTTCAGCTCTGCCTGGCGTGGTGGGAAGGAAGTTGTCTGATTCATTCAGTCCCAGTTATACTACTGGGGAAAGCGTAATGTCAGCACGCTCTGCTCCCTCTCTGCACAGCTACAGCACTGATTAATTACCAAGATATTCCCTAAGGAAAATTACATTTACAACTGGGACTTGCAATTGGCTATAGAGATGCCACACTATTTCATGATGACTATTTCATGATGAGACAAAGATATTTTTAAGTGGTAAGGGATAAAAAGATAGTTTGGATATTGCACATAATTTATCTTCTTTTTTTATAACATTGCTCTTTTGAAGTTATTTCTTCACTTGAAAAATATCAGCTAGAGGTCTTTTCACAGTTGCCATTGGATTTCACATTTGAACTTGTTGGCTTCCTGTGCTCAGTAGTGTGACACTAGGCACCAGCACAACAGCTCAACTGCCTCACTGCTGAGGTTACCATTCATCAGTAAGAGATGACATGATCATTGAAAATGTGAGCTGCAAAATCCTTTGAACAGATCAAAGGAAAGCTGGTAATAAATCTAGGGTATTATTCATATGATGGGTTTGTCTGCACTGCCATTTTTCACATGGCTAGGTAACATGTATGATATTATTTTTTCTTCTCATGGCAGCAATCCTTGTACTTTTCCCCTATAACCATCCACCTGCATAACTATTATCCTTCCAATTGAGGGTTCCTAAGGTCACTGTTCAAACTGGGGAACATCTGCCTTTACTCAATACAGATTAAATTCACTAATCAATACGTGGGACTGCTGTGCTGAGAAACCAGAGGAACTGGCTCTTCTCCTAGTCTTACATGTGGTTATTCTACTGAACTCCTAAGTTTACTGGCCTGTGAAGCAAACGCAAGACCTGGGCCCATAGGGAGAATTTGGAGTGCTTGTTTTAACCAAATAAGCCCATTTATCTGAGTACGATATTTGGTAGATGTAAACGGTGATTAGCAGTGAATGAAGCTCAATTCGCACAGCTCAGACTTACAAGCATTGAAAATGTAGAAGGTGCTATTCTAATAACGTTATAAGATTTGTTTTATTACTCATATTGTAGTCTTGTTAAGGGCACCTCATATTCCAGTGCTTCAGCTAACAGAGGGAAAGGCTTATTTTGGAACATTTCCTATCTGCAGTACACACAGATGCACATTCTTTAATGATGCGTTTTCACATTTGCAAGGACCTCTGCCGAAACCCAGAGGAAGAGCTGATTCACGATCATAGCCATATATGTAGGAGGAAGAAACTCTGTTGAGGGCAGAAAGTACTAAAACTTGGGTTTAAAGTTGAGCATTCAAAAACTTGCACAGCATCACTGTCACAAGGGGACAGATTGTTAATTTTTCCAACAGTTATTTTTAATCTTCCAAATTAATTTTGCATGTTTTAGGATACAAAATAATTTGCAGTGTCTTCCATCTTGCATTGATCTTCCCTGGCAGCACAATAATGAAATCACTTTTTTAGTCCTTTTAATGGGTTAGTGGACTTTACTTACAAACACATAAAAAATATGTGTGTATTTCCATCATACATTTGTGCACATATATGTTTGCATTATAATTTATTTTTCATTGCTTGATCTTCACACTTGTTAAAATGCTGATGCGCTGTCTCATGCATGCACCTAGTGTAGTAAGCTCACTAAAAATATGGGAACTGCAAAGAGAAAGCTCATCAAAGCGACTGCCCAGAGCTGCGGGGTGACAGGGGACGATTTCTCTCAGCAGAAGCTGGCCACAGATACGTCCTATTTCAATCTGCAGTATAAACACCAAAAAGAGAGTCTCTCCTCTGGCAAACTGAAGGCTAATGGGAGAGCTGATTGCAGCATATATACCAAAGGGTAAGTTTCAGGGTGAGAGAGGAACTGCTTAGACTGGCAAAAGGAGATGTTGGCACAAGCAGCCGAATTTGGCTGGGATTTATGTCAGTTCCTAATTCTTCTTAGTGGTGGGGGGGCAAATAAAGTGACTATTTCTAAAATGGAGGTAGCTAAGTTCATGAAAAAGATCATATAATGGGGGAGCTCACAATAGCCAAGGACTAAACACAATGATCCAGAATGTCCATTTAAGTCCTTTGTCTCTCTGAGAGGCTGAATATATTTTTAAATATTACAGTAGTTTTGGAAAGCACTCTCTATGTTTGTAATATTGCTTGGGAAGCATTTGCCCGAAGCACAAGGATTGAGAAACAATTATTTTTTTCTTTTTATATATGCTTTTCATAAGAATGAGCACACATGGATTGCATTTATTTCTCAATAGAAAGAGTGCAGAAAAAAAGGAGTTGTGTCAGTACTACTTCAGGAAGCAAGATATGCAACAGAGAGATGAACTGAACTAATTTTAACCGCATAATAACTGTTTGGATTAGCAGCTCAGCACTAAATGCTATTTAAGACATAGTGCTTAGCACCCTTGCAAGTGACTTGGATGCTGGCTCTATCTGCTCTAAAAGCAACTCTTTGCAGAGCCGTTTCATTCATCAGTACTCGCTGTCAGAACTATATAGAGCATGACCTATTAATCCTGGTGTGGAAGGCCTTTCGGTCCAAAGCTTTGTGGTGTACAGACTGCCTCAAGCAGCAGATTTCTAGAGCTGAAGGTAATGGCAGTGGCCAGGCTGCATTTTGTAGTCAGGCAGTTATTGCTGCACGACCATAAATGTCTCTGCATTCACATGTGAGAGAGAGCACAACACTCCCCCCGTAAACTTACAACTTACTCTTTTCCATGTCTGAACTACAGTTTTACAGAAGTAGATTCAATAATTGTACGTATAATTTCATACTTGCAGTAAACTTCCCACACATATAATCTACTACCTCATGAAAAAAAACATAGGTGAATAAGATTTTATTACTTTTATTCAAGCAGAAGGACTTTAAGACAATTACTGACTTCTACAGAAATTAGACTTGGACAAGATCGTTTAGCAGGACAAAAGATAGTCCATTATAAAATAGAGGAAAGAAGAGTTCAAAGTGTTAATGCTGAACCTTCAGTACCACAGAGCTTCAGAAATTTGGAATGAAACTTCACAGAAAAATTGAGCGGTAAAGCATATGATAAAGCAACGATTTCCTAGCAGACATTTTTAGACTTATCTGTGGTGTCACCCAAGGGAAAGGGAAACTAGCTGCAGTAGAGAAAGAAAAAGTATATGATTTATTTTAGATAAGTGACCATGGTCAGGAATGTAATTGGAGTCCAAAGAACGCTCTGCCATGGGCAGAGAGAGGCAGCCAATACGTATGATGCTGTTCTCTATATCCAGTGATTCTCAGTGCTGTGGAAGCAGAAAGTGATCAGTTTGCAACCCTTAAGTTTATGTCTCTCTATTTTAACTGTTAAGTACCACTGAAGACTTAAACCACAGATCCTGCTTCCTCCAGGGCTGCAGCTTTGGGAAGAAAAGCACACCTCGGGTATTGGAGAATCTAAAAAGCCTCTTGTCCTATAGGCATTAATATTCTTAGAAACAGGCTATAAGCAAATGAGTCCTGCACAGGAAATGGTGAGTGATGATGGGCAGTGACGACAAACAGAAACGTGAAAAGGAGACAGGGTCTGACTCAGCCAGCGGGATCACTGGCTGCCAGCGGGACTCAAACGCAAGAGCTTGCTGAGTGCCCAGCTGAATGTCCCCAGGGTTATGCAACACTCACTAGTGTTTAGGAAACAAGCCAAAATGTCCCCAAAGGTTAATAACCTATATTAATCTATCGAAATGGCCCCAAGAGGTGCTATTGTGCAAGAGAGTACCACTGAAAGCCATATGAAAAAAAAGCCATAAGCAGGGAGATTGTGATCATCTCAAAGAATGAAGAAAAAATTTGGTTCAAACTGTATGCTTAAAACCTTACCCATATCAGTGTGATGCTTCTGTATTTCTGCCATCGTTGATTTCAGTAGATTCACTCCTAGAAGGGCCATTTTTTATGGCCCTGTTATCTGAAGTGCTTTGTAGTAAGTGGAGAAACTTCACCATGTAATTTCTTGCCAAATAGCATCAAAGTTGATACTTAACTATCCCAGGTTCAAAAGTGTCCTGAATGGGTAAATTCCAATACTTATTTTGCTACTGCTCCACTCAATGTGTTGGCCACTTAGTGTATGATTTTAAAAGACAATAGTACTCAAAAACCTATGTGATGTCACAATATTTGTAACTTTTAATACCAAACCTATAAATATGAGTTTGACCACTCCAAGTAGATGGAAAGGAAGCATTATGTCAGAACAGGGAAACCAGGAATTTGGCAAAATTCTTTGCTGAGCACCAGCTGCTCAGCCAAATCACTAGATCAGGGCGCTCTTGTCTTGTGTCGCCTGGGTAGCAGCCAACACTCTGGGTGTAAATTTGCACTAAGCCTCAAGTTCAAGCTGTTGAACTGTCCTTTTATTTGTGTAAGAACTTTCTGCTCTATGATTACAGACTGTGGCTTTTCCTGATCTAGGGACATTTATAGCATCTCTTCTGTGCGGATTCTTTGGTCTCTAACAGAAGCAGAGGTCACGTTGCAACTTGCTGCTCACGTGAGGTTCTCATTTCCTCTCCCCAAAACTTCTGGGGACCAAATTATGTCTTAGACCTCTACCCTCGTGCCCCCCTCTTTCACTCTCTATTTCACATATACCCACTCACATATACTCATCTCCCATACATTCTCTTACTATGAGAAGTCAGACTATTTAAAATAGAATCAGGTTAGCACTTTTTCTTGAAAAAGATCATTATTAAGTCATATTCACTGCCTTGTGGTGAGAAAAACAAACTTGCTTTGAAAATTAGACTAGGTATAGTTCCTACCTATTACACTTGTTTTTTCTTTTTAACTCTCCAGCTTTGTGGGAAAAATCTGCCATTGGAGTACACAGAAATTTGCCCAAAACCCAAGAATGATGAAAAAATAGAACAGAATAAAAAAGCTAACAAAAGTTTAAGACATTCTGTATTGCTAGGCACCCTTCCAACACATGAGCCTATTCAGGACAGCCTTTCCCATGCCCGGTATAGAAGGCAGAAGTGTTCCAGCACATTAACAGTTAGCCTCCCCAGGCTGTGCCGGTCCTGCTGTCCGCAGGGACCGACGCGCACATATGGGGATGGGGCCGGCTCGGCAGTGCGATGTGGGAGCCGGCTCCTTTCAAAGAAATCTAAAAGTGGGGAAGATCATCCAAAAGGGGCTCCGACTGTCACTGTCACTCCAGCTTGCAAGAGTCGTTTCCTACTGGGTTTGCTGCTGAGCCTTGCCTAGTTCGCCGTGAAAATGCTGTCATTCCGGCGTGACTTTGCAGTGTTGTGAGGAGATGGATACTAATCCTCCTCTGAGCTACAGGGGAGAGTACATGGGACATTCTTGCCTCAAAACGCTACACTGCTAATACATTTGGCCAGTCTTCCTCTCTTGGCTCCCCCAGCATGTGAGCCAGGGCTTATTTTAGGTGCCCTGAGTGATGGATACTTCCACTTTGCACTTAGTGCTTGTGGAGCTGGACTTCCTAACTTGGCCACTGAAGTCCTGGGCCTCAAGCGGGTTGTGTGAAACGTAGCATGGATTGATTCACTGAAAAGCAGGGACTATGGGGGAAAAATCCAGTTCCCCTTCTTTTCCCTTTTAGTGTTGAATGACAGAGAGCAAAAGAGTTTTGACCGTCAACCACCTCTCAGTCATAAAGAGACAAGGGGAAGTTGTTCAGACTCCTAACATACAAACACTGAAAGGTGAGGTTCTGATCTATGGCTATAAAAGGTATTAAGCAAAACATGCTAGTAAAGGATACAGTTGACATAGATTATAATATAGTGAATAATGAAGAAACCCTCTTCAAAATTTTCATTCACAGAATACATGTACTAGTTGTACACTTACTCCAAGAGGACAAAATGCATCTTCTATTCAGGATTCGGTCCTGAAAAGTGAAGTACGGTCCCTCGTAAGTGCTGACCCACTTTAAGCCTCCCATTTAAAGTCACTTGACTCTGAGTGAGTTCAGGGTACTGCAGAATTTGATTCTTACTCAAGAAATGGTATCCTCCATTAAAAGGAAAGGAGTAGTTTAGGGTGAAAAAGTATGCGGAATTGTTCAGAGAAATGAAGACTTCCAGCTGCCTTATACAATGTATCATCTAGCAACAGTAACAGAAACATATTTTCTATTCTTAGCACTAGTTAACTTTTTTTTTTTTTAAATACAACTTGGAAGAGTTTTCTATACTCCCTCCCAACCTGATCCTTTTTTTATTATTCCTTCTGACGAATAAGAATCCTCATTCTGCTCTCATTTGCACCCTCCCAGTAAGACTAACTTCAGCAAAATGTTTTTAAAGGGAGGTCTTAAGAGTTGCTGCTACTCAGTTCTATATCCGAGGCTGCACTCAAGAGAAGAAAGAGTGACAGCTACAGAAGATACCCAAAGCAGAGCCATTTTCTTTTAAAAACTAGGAATGCTTCAAGTCATACAGATCAAAAAAATGTAAACACAGAGTAAGTAACTGCTTCACCATAACTGCCAGTAGGAACAGACATGAAAAAAAAATCTGTCTCAAATTACCTCATTAAATGCAAAGAAAAAGAAAAAGAGAAAGGGAAGAGGAAGAGGAAAAGGAAAAGACTCATAGCATTCAAAGTAATAGTTAATGTATTTTACAAAAGGGGGAAGCAAAATACATTTTTATTGTTTTCTTAAAATGCTGACAGGCTATCTCAGAGTACCACTTCTCCATTTACTTGAGTGATATGACAGCTGTAAATTCCCAGGGAAAAAAAATCATATTGTGTAGCAGGCTCAAAAAAAGTCTGGTGGAAAAAGAATCTGACTGCACAACCGCTGAGACCACTGAGTATCCATTAATATGTTCAGATTATAGACTGAATCCTAAACCCTTAAATATGCATCAACAGAGAGCATAAAGCACTGCAGAATTTGGCACTCACAAAGTTCTGAAAAGATCCAGCCTTCTCCTCCATAATTTGCTTTCCCAAGTTAATACTAATACACTGTATTGCGTTTGAACAAAACTCACTGAAGAATTATTAACTTACTGAATGATGGAAAAAATGAGATTATGATGAAAGTCACTATAAATTGTTAATATTTTATTTTATCCAAATGACAGGCATAGAGTTTATTATACATTTTATACCTACAGTTACTGCCATATCAAAATCTATCGAAGGTCACTCTATAGGGAGAACCACATATCATTTAACAACTGGAAAATTACACAAGGTTCTAAATTACACAGACCTTGGATTCCTACTGAGCTAAATCCACATCACATATTTCTATTTAAATAAGCCCAAGGGTTTTGTTTGATTGTTTTTTTTTCTGAATCTCTTTCCAGGTTTGATATTGGCAAGTTACAGACAGTAGAAAACATTACTGTATTTTGTATTTGAGCTGTGCATCTGCTAATCATTTCTTCCACTTACCTTATCCTATCACTTACCAAAACTCAGCTTTTGAGGGTCACATTAAAATAAAGTCACACTGACATATTACTGTGCACAGTAAAAAAAAATGCCCAGATGTTAGTAAGCAACAATCTATCAGAGACAACAAGTCTTTCCAAGCAGTACCCTGTTAATTAAGGCAATTAAAAGCTAGGCAAACAAATGAAGAGCTCCCTTATCTTATTAAATTTTATAGGTCTCATATTAGAAAGATAAAAAAAAGTTCAGTTTTGAAGAGATACCTTTGGGAATCTTTCAAGTTTAATTTCAAATAAATGTTTAACCATCTGTGGAATATGCAGAGCTTCTGTTCTAAAAGAATATTTTCTTAACTTTGTCGGATTTATTTATTATAAATTTCATGTACCAGGAGTATTTCTTATTCTCTTTGTGCTTCTTTCATCTAGTTCCGCCTCCCATCTTTTTTTGTCCTTTTTTCATACTAAAAAAAAAAGTAGACTTTTCCACAAATACAAAATTAAGGATGATAGTTCAAAAATCACTTAAATATGAAAGAAATAAATGAGCTGAACTGCAAAGATCTCTGGGAAACATTCCAATAGGGGGCTTGTCCAACAAAAACTAGACACTTTGCCAAGAAAAGAAAATATCAAAAGCCAGAATATCTAAGAGAGGCAAAATTATCTTGAATAGCAATATTTTCTTGCGTGATTTTGTGAACACTTGTAAAATGCAACAAAAATATTATGAATTCAAATACTTCAACTAAATATAGAAATTCTAATCTCATATAATATGGAGATTATAGTACAGAAGCTATAACTGTACATCTAGAGAATTTTAGATAAACCTTCCTGACATTTATTTTCCTTGCACTGATATACAATAAATACTGCAGACAGACATTTCTGAAGTTCAACCTATGCAAAACAAAAATACAGGCACCCCACTCCCTAAGGCCCAGCTCTCCAAAGGTGCTTCTGCCCCATCACTTTGGCAAGGAATCTGCTTTATTCTCTCTTCCTGACCCACCTGTCATAGATGCCCCAGTCGGGGGCATCTAGGGGGACAGCTACATCCCCTCTAGCCTTCCCGTGGGACTCCCGGGAGGAAGCCTCTGTGGTGGAGCACTCCTTGGTGGAAATGTATGTTGCCAAGTGCTATTCTGTCCCTGCCTAAAACAGTCCCAGCATTTTCCCAGAGCATTTGGTTCTCAGGAAACCCCTGAGATGCCCTCATTCCTCCTGAGAGTCATTGAGGAGTGCGCTATAATAGCCAGAGTCCTGCTTGCCAGAACGCAGCCAGTTCAGCATTTGGCCCTTATCATTTGGCTGTTCATTCTTCGTGAGGAAGAAGATGCCTATGGGACACAGAAGAGTGACCTGGGGAATACGAAAAACAAACATAGTTGTTCAATGGTGTTAGGAAAAAGCTGAAGATTTTGTGGACAGGAGAGATCCAAACAGCTTTCTTCTTTTCCATCCAGGGATGCTGACTCCCATTTCAGAAACGAAGGCCATGAATTAACCATAGCATGTATTCTGGGGCAGCTTGTCAAATACAGCACAAGCTGTGGCACCATATCTGTGGTAAAGAAGATACCACATCAGAAGGTATGGGACCTGGTCTTTATGGGAACTCCATGGTGACAACTGTGACCTATCCAGAATGTCTTCAACCTTCAGAGGCTGTTACAGCACCTGAATTATTAACCTATTCCCCAGCCACTGTCCTTGCAGCTTCAAAAAAAGGAGAAAGGGAAAGAGACAGGCCTCCTTTGCTGCATAAGACACAAATATCTCAAGCAACTTGCAGAACTCTCCCTTCTATACATCGTGTTGACACTGTTAGGGTGGCAGAGCAATGCCAGAGAGGTTGTGCTGTCTCTCTTCAAAACTCACTTGGCCGCTATCTTGTGCTCTAGGTGACTCTGCTTCTACAGGGCGGTTGGACTAGATGATCTCCAAAGGTCCCTTCCAGCCTCAGCCACTCTGCGGTTCTGTGAGAACCAGAGTCGTCTGAAGGAGTTTCCCTTGCCTTACAGAGCACTTCCAAGTAACAGCAAATTAAAGCATAGTTCTCTGTCAGTCATTAATGAAGTGCACAGTTACATTGATAATTTCTACTGTATGTGTAGTTCCTAAGGAAAGATGGTTCTTATGGGGATGTATTTGCTCCCTCTCCAAATGCTTCTGTTTGTAGCCACCCATGCAGAGAGTAGGTCGCGGGACAGAAATAGCAAAATGATGCTGCATCATAAGGTCACAAAATATCATCTTTATATTAACAAACATAATCCCAGCAATTATAACAGGAAGGAATGGCATCTGTTCCCCTTACTGAGTAATAGAACAGCGTGGTGGCATTTTCAAAACCTTTCCTTCTTTTCAGCTCTGAGAGTTTTCATTAACATTTGCTGTTCACGCTGGGTACTTGAGGAGGGGGTTTGTTTCCCCACACTTCTGCAATCAAGGGAAACATCTGCCCACTGTTCAGTCACACTGGAAACCTCCCCGGCCCAAAGATGAATCACTCACGTATTCCTGGAGTCCTTGTGCAATCAGCAGTCCGGCAGGAAAAGAGAAATTGAGCACCTCATTCATGTTCTAGATGCTACAGGACAGCTACCTGGTTGGCATGAGAGAGTGGGCATATCCTGGCTAGAATGAAGGAGGTGCAGGCCGTGCGGAAGCAGACCTTCCTTAAATAATTTTTTCCATTCATACCAGTGTGTACACTGGTGTGATGAAAATCTGACAGAAGTGTAGAGTAAATTCATCACGTAAAGCCACAAAGAAGCCAAAGAGAAGGGCAACAGGCCAAGGCTGTTGCAGAGGGAACACAAGAACTTCCCAGCCCTATGGGTAAAAAGGCACATCAGCTTCTGATTCCCAGCCTGCAGGTCTTGTGCTAGCCTTCCTCTTGGCACCAAGAGGCTCCAGCTCTTCCAGGACTTCAGGGTCTACAGACATCCTCACTACAGGCTCCTAATCCCCTGCCAGCTGAGGAGCAGGCAAGGCCTGAGCATGCCCTCCATAGCCCAAAGGGAGTGAAGAACAGCGGTCTGGACGCCACGTGGGACAGGGCATTTAGTTAAATCCCTTTGAGAAGAGAGTTCCTGTTTTCCTTTTGCTATTCATCAGACACACAGGCCTTTGTTTTATTTACTTGGCTAGTTTGGTTTTGTTTCTCCCCTTTTTTATTTCTGCTGGGTACAGTATTTATTAAACACTGGGTACACTATTTATTACAGTATTACATTCCCAACTGCTTGCTGGTCATATTGGCCAGGGTATTGCTACACAATGAACAAGCATAATAAAATTGAATTTTGTTACTAAGTCCTGCAGTCCTTCTTACACTATGGAGGGTATAAGGAGATGCACTTTGCTTAAACTTCCTTCTGCACTAAGATTCAGCTGTGGGCAGGCCTTTGGGAAGAGGTGCCTGATGGCAAAAAGCAGGAGTAGATAAGGAGCAACAAGCAATTGTAGTTCTGCTGACAGTGGAATGGCAGCATCTAGCCTACCCTTCAAAGTCCTCCAGCAGGAAGTAAAGTGGTGGAATAAATATGAGGATGAAGGAGGTGGGAACAACACAGATGAGAATATGAAAATTGCATTGTGAATCTTGACACTGGATGAAAGTCAGCACAGCTTTGGGGAAACTGCAACTGGCCAAATGGTGGTAGCAACTGTTCATAATGACCAGAGTTGACCAGAATCATGCTAAGGTGGAAAGCAGCTGGCCAGAAACAGGCTAGACTGTGCAGAAGTGGCGCTTTGCAAATGCAGCTATCTTAGCTAGTGAAACCTCATCTCTCTCTCTTTTTTTTTTTTTTTTCCTGAAGGTTACATCATTTCTGCTCACACATGGACCTTTCATCCACGATAGCTGATGCATCTATCAACCACAGTAGCTGGTCATGGCTAGCAGGAGTATATTGGAACAACCCCCTGGACATTCCACCCTAGGAACAGATTGCCTGAAACAGTGTCTTTCCATGCATAACCTATGGAAATAATTGACAGTGATCAAGAACATGGATCTAATACTATGCAGGGTAAGAAGCTACCAGGAGTTAGAGAAAAAACATCTCCTGAGCCTTTTAGAAGAGCACATGTGAGTTCAATCGCAGCACCCTTTCAGGCTGAACACTGAGGTTCCTATGATCCTTGCTTAATCAGCCATTTCTCAGAAAGCTAAATTGCTTGTCAAGTAACTGAGAGATTATCGCTTGATCTGAATCTCCTTTTCCCAGAACATTACTAAGTAAGACTTTTCTGACTGTACTTTCACAATGTCAGCTTATCTCCTTAACACTACAGTAGATAAGGCGCCGGGGCAATCAATTACTGAATCAAAAGGATGTCAGGAGGCACAAGTGAGCCAGAACAGATTCCAGCCACTTACTGCAATTGCTGCTTGTCAGTGAGATGGTAAGAATCACCTCAGTTTTGGCTGCTCTGCATAAATGTTTAAAGAACTCCAATTTGTTTTACCACCTTATAAAAAGGTAAGAAAAAAAATAGTAAATATCATTTCAGTTTTGTTTTTTTTTTTTTTAACTATGTATTTTTTGGGGAAATGCCCCTTCTGATTTCTCTACATATATCACTGGAACTCCTTCAAAGTTTGGAGGCTAATGCAAAATAACCACTGTCACCACAGACTCATGTATAAATCTTGTAACTTGAAAGACTGCATTTGTTTCACAGAGAAATGACCATAGGTCAATGGCAAGTTTCAAGATAAACTAACTCTCAGTATTTTAAACATAGCTTTAGCTAATTCTTACACAGAGATCACAGGACACAGTTCCTTGGTTACTCGCTTATTCTATTTCCTCTGCTCTTTTTTTTCACCTAGCCCCAAGTAAACCAAGCAAACCTTTCTTCTTCCTCACATTGGGAAAAATGCCTTGTGTAGACTATTAAATTTCATTGTGAAATGTTCAAAGCTGCCATAATATCATAATTTTATTTTTCATTCAACAACACAGTTTCATAAAACAGACAGTTGTGATCTACATTGACCTCAGGAGTTTTATTTTCTTGTCCTAAGTGTTTGCTGAGCCTATGACTGAGTGTTTCAAGAGAAAATACCTGAGAAAATGAAAATGTGTTTCTTTTAGTTTTTTGATAACTTTCATCAGTTAAGGGATATCAGTTCTGTAACTAGGCATCTGGATGAGACTCTGTAATCGGTGTGTTACAGCTGATGCACCTTGGAGAATCCCTGTGTGCTCTCCAAGTGTTTACATAGCATCCTAACACTTCTCAAAGGGAATCAATTATCACCATCACTCCTGGTTTATATCTGATACCCAGTATGCCCAGTTGCAAAATATCCTATTCCTATTACTGAATGGAAAAGCAACATATTCTTCGCAAATATTTTCATGAAAAGGATATATTATTTAAGAAAATAAATACCTGAGCTGTTCTTCTAAGTTTCTGTACATGACTGGAGGTTGAATTTAGGAGAAGGCCTCTTCAGGTCCGGCCTAGCTCTGAGGCTCCTCTTTTATCCTCTAGCCACAGTCACAGCGGTGTCCTGGTATGGAAGCAGTAAATACCAGGATAAAGTCATTGATTTCCAGCAAACTGCCAGGACGATGCAGTTGGATGCATCTCCACGTATGAATCTGCTGGATGAAGTCAATCTCTAAGCAGTATTTACACAACTTTCTGGATTTAAGAGCTCTGAATTCACCCATGGAAGTGTCTTTTTCCCTGCTGGCTGCATCAGGAATGACTCTTGTCCATTTCTGTCCCTTCCATGTGCTTTGTTGCCCGGATGGCTGTACCCTTGGTATCCACAGAAAAATGGTACAGAAAGCAGTATATGACATACGAGCCCAGAAACATCATCGCTGACCTGCCAATGCACTGCAGTGGCCTGTCTGAACATGCTGTATTATGAATAATGTAGCATTTCATATTTATTATATTGCATATAACCAACATCGTCAAAAAGAGCAGAATCTTTTTCAAAAAGCAGTTTTCACACTGTGCTTAGCTGGGTTAACTGTCCTTATCTTGTTGAAATTCATTTGATAGCCACTTATTACTTTGTCAAAATCCTCCCTCAAGTGGGAGAATCTTCACATTAGTAACTGGCCTTGCATCCTGAGTGGTTCTTTAATTTTATCTGTTTTATTTATCTCCTACTCATTTCAAACCAGCAACGCACCCACTTTCCAGAGGTCTGCTGGCATTCTTGCGGAAATTTGTCTTTATAACAATGCAACAATGTTTTGTAATGAGGCAAAATGAAGGATCTCTTTGAATAATTCCTGATGGAAATGTTAAAAAGTCAACCCTAGTAAGAGCTGGGTTAAACAATAAAGCGCGACCTGCTCCCTGGATCCTTTACCTTGTCACATGCAGCTTCTGCCTGATTAACTGGGGAGAAGTTTGTGCCCACGTGCGATGCCAGCAAGGAACTCGGGTCATGTGTGTTCCCTGAAGAAGTTCAAGAGTTCGTAACAAGTAAAAACAGCCACGCTGTTTCTGAATCCGGGGTACTGATTATCCAGGGTGCAAATACTCCAACACACCCACACACTCTGCGTGTGCATCTGCACCCCGGGCGAGCTGGCTGGCTCCGTTCCCCTGTGGCAGTAGGCAATAGGTAAAGGCTGTGCAGAGTTTCCACAGGAGGCCTTTAGCCTAGCAGGAGTGAGTTAAATTACCTCTTTTTGACGTCTTCCAGGCCAATCCCATTTGCTCTCCTGTGGTTCCTTGAGTTCTCCGCCAAAAGGGGGGCACATTTCACATCCCCCTTTTCTTCTTTGGCTCCTCTGCCTCAGGGTCCGGCTCACCCTGAGCTGGCTCCCCTGCCGCGTGGGAGGCCGGTTCATCATCCTAAAATGACTGGCAACTCGATAGCCCAAACCAAAGCAAACAGTGCGAAACAAGCTCGCTTGTTTTGCAAACAGCAAAAGGAGATAAACAGCAAGGCAGAGCACGGGCAGAGCTGGAAGCCGCGGCGAGAAGGAGGGCCGCCGCGGCCGGGCTGCCTCGGCGCGCCTCAGGCAGGGGCAGCGTGGCGCTGGGCGCCGCTCGGCCTGCAAAGGAGCTGTGAGGCGAACTTGGATTTATACAGTATTCTTTTTTGGCATTTGTATTTCAAAAGGCTCTGACAGCTAGTTTCTGAAGAATTAGCCTTTATCACTTGAAACGTGGCATGAAAAACACTGGCAAAAGGCGAAAAAAAAGTTTGCCATCTTCCGAAGGGGTTAAAACAGTAGTCACGCTCTGAAACAGTGGATGAAAAGAATTTTCAAGGTACAGAGCAAATATGCCTATAATATATTACATTATTACGTACCATTATCGTTAATCTATAATTACCAGTTTATAGGTTACATGAATCTCTAGTGTGTTAGCTCTGTGGATACATATATATTTTCACAAATGTATTAGCATATTGTTCTCTATAGTAAAAAAAAAAAAAAATGCACTGTATTCCCTTTTTACCAGTCAGCAGTCCATTTTGAGGTGGATCTTGCTGAATATTCCCACCAGGAGAAGGCTGATAAGGAAGTCAGGCGGTTGTCCCAGATAATGCTGTTTGGATGGTTTGTTTGTTGTTTTAAACAAATGGCATGCAGTGACCTGTTTTGCTGACCTGAGGACGAAAGCTTTGTTGTCCGTGACCCCCTTTTTGTGCCAGTGCTGAGTTCAAAAGCATCTGGCTTTATCATGTTCATCCTGTGATGTCATGTCATTAGAACCCCTAAGTTTTGGGGGTTTTTAATCATCCTCTCTCCCCTACACCTTCCTCCCACACTGTGTGGGATCAGAGCCTTAGGGGGAGCCTTCTGGCACCTGGTGGAGCGCCAGTTTCAAATGGATTTCTTCCATACATAGCAGTAACTGTCTATATTGCAAATATGTATTTTTCATTTGAATTTGTCATTTTTCTTTGTATTTTTATTTCCTTGAGGGTATCAAAATGCAAGATATGAGGAAACACCTTTAGATTAGTAAAATGTAATTTGCAAAATTACAATAAATCTGTAAAGCCTTCCAGATCTAATATGAGGATTCAAATCCAGGCCATGTAGGTAATAATAGATGCAAAATCCTTGAGGAGTATTCAGGAGACTGATAATAGAAATTTTAGCATGTTGAAAGTTAAACATGTTTTTGGTACTTATTAGACTAGGTTGAAAATTGTCTCTGCTGCTTATGCACTATAGAAAATAAATATACTGGTATCATTCTAGCTCTCAGTGCTGGCTTTCTTCATACAACATTAATCAAGAACTTTGTTGATAGTTGTAGCAGATGGGTCAAAACTGTTGACCTGGCAATTGAGTTTTCCTGACACTTCTGGAGAAAGTAATCCCTCTAGGTCTGTGCCGAGACCCAGCAGCATATTATGGAGGACTATTGTTTTTTGTTGCCGTCAGAGTACCTTTTCTGTGGACAAATATATCATAGCCAGGATTGTTAAGGTAGCACCTTTCATAAAATACAAGTAAATAAAAATCTAAGAGATTTTTAAAAAGTTGTACTGACTGAAGCTTTTGGGACCAACTGCAGTTGATGAAATGTTTGTCCAAATGCAAGTGCCAGTTTTAGCTGCATTTCCACATGCAACACAGATTAAAAATTGTGTTGAGCAACTCTTTGCTTCATAAACACTCTCCTCTGAGGATTGTTCTAGTTTTGCAGCTATTGGTGAATCTGAAGCAGATAAAGCGCATTCTCACCAATGTCTGAAGGCCTTTCTGATACCGAAAGGTGGACTAGGACTTGGCTGGACCAAATCACAAAATGCGCCAAAGAAAAAGTAAATATTTCTGGGAATTGAAAGAATGACCATGCTGTCCTCTGGCTTGACTTACTCATTGCAGATGCTAACATAGGCAGTGAATCGCACTAGCTGTGACTGCAAAGGAAACACATTTCAAGGTTGGTTAATTATTATTTGATTCTCATAGTAGTTTTCTGGCCTAAAATGAATGAGTAAAATAGGCCTCTGTGAGACTCTTGCAAAGTCTACACGTCATGCAGTTCATGCACTGCCGTGGATACCATCCGGCGTATTTTCAAACAGAAAATGGCGTTTCCAACCCTCGTTTCAGATCTCAGTCAACTGAATGAAATGGAAGGATTAAAAGCTTACAGCACATTTCTTCCCTTTGATGGTATCTCAGAATCTGGGGCATCTGTTGCCTCATAGAAATTTTGGGCCCTGAAAATTATAAATGCAGGCTTGAAAATTACACAGAAATGATATGAAAAATGCAAGGTTTAGGCAGTTCCTAAAGCTAGTGTATCACTTTAAGACCTTTTTATCCCCTTCTACCAAACATGCTCAGAACACCCTCTCCTGAGAGACAAACAGAATTTATGGGAGGAAAAGGGAAAAAAACAGGCCAAAGCTATGGGGGATGGAGGCAAAATGGTCAGCTCAAGGGCTGGCTTATATCCCCTCCTGATAGCAGAGCTCTTCTCACCGATTACCAAAGAGCTGGCTTTAAAAAATTTGTGATGCTGAGGGACCTAGACACAGCTTAGCAAGAAAGAGCAGGACTGGAGCAACACTGGCAAGGTTGGAGCCAGTTCAGCTATATCCAGTGCTCCCTTGTTCCCATATGCAAAAATATACATTCATATTTTCATGGTGGCTTCAAGAAGCTCATATTTTGGTTTACACGGAACAGATTAAGCTCACTTTGCTGTCTGCAGACAAGAGACAGGATGTGAAGGGAACTTCAGCTGCTCTGGAGCACAGAGCTCTTGCCATGGCCTTCCGGTGGTTTGACATGTCTCCATATCCACATATATTGATCAACATAAACAGTTTTGGCACTTCACAAGCCTCAAAGGCTATAGTTTATTTATTATAATTACCATATAGCTTTATGTATTATTTATTACAATTTATACAAATATAGTTTATTCGTTATCATTGATTTATTAGCACCTCTAGTGATTTGTACATTGATGTAAATGCTGTCAAGTTTTAAGGTTTTTTTTATTACTGCTGTCAGTAGTGATTCTAAGCCAGGTAGAGGCACTAGTTTGTCATCTTTGCGCTGGTAAATGGGGGAAATCAGCTCTGCCCCATTTCTTCTCACTTCCAGAATGGGCCCAGGACTTGCATGAGGCAAGGCAGCGACGGGAGAAACAATTCCTGGTGCAAGACACAGCCTGATGTGTCACATAAACCCTTCCCTCATGCAAACGTGAAGATGTGCCAAAGCTGCCTGTCAAAATTGGAAATTACAAAGGGACACTGAAATTATACAGTTATATTATACATTTCTATCCTCAGATAGAAAATTGAGTGTTTGGGATGCAGCAAGTGCAGCATTTCTCTTTCGGATACTACGCATGCTGGGCCAGGGAACAAAGCAAAGAGGGGGGGTTGTCTCAGGCAGAGCTCCCCTTTATGCCTCTGATTTTTGCTGACAAACAAAAACAAAAAAACAAAAAGGCAGAATGATGCAATTTCAGAGCAGAGCGGCTTCTGCCTGTGTGCGCGCAAGGGGAGCCGGCAGGGCCGCAGAGGCCTGAGCGGGCCGGGCCCGGGGCCTGGCTGGGGCCGGGGCCGCTGCTGATGCCGGGGCCGGGGCCGGGGCCGGTGCCAGGACCGGTGCCAAGGCCGGAGCCGGTGCCGGTGCCGGAGCCGGTGCCAGGGCCGGTGTCGCTGCCGGTGCGGGCAGGCGCGGTGGCCTCGCCGCCGCAGGGAAGCGGGGCGGCTGCGGAGAGGCGGAGCCAGCGTGACCTGCGAGCATCCAAACACGGGCACGTTACCCGCTTTAGGGGATCATCCTTTTTCTCTTCCTCCCCGCACCAGAAAACGCTGGGAGAAATATATATATATACATATATATATATTTTAAAAAAGCTTTTTTATTTCTTCGCCCCCCGCGGTGCCCAGGTGCGGGGCCGCCTCCCTCCCTGCGGCGGGCGCCGCCATGGAGCACATCCGGATGCCCAAGGTGGGTCCCGGCGGGCGGGCGGACCGGGCCGGGACCGAAACCGGCACCGGGGCTGGGTCCGGAGCGGGTCCCGGGCCCTCCCTCCCCGCCAGAGCCCGCGGGGGGAACCAGGGGCCCTGCTGGCGACGGCCCCTCGGGGCGCCGCGGCCGCGGGGACACGCGAAGCCTCTGTTTATTAGCGTTTCCCCCTTACTCAAACGAAAAAATGTATGTATACACACATATATATACACGCATATATCTGTATGCATACATATATATGTATATACACGACTCTCTCAATCTAAATTCAGATTGAAAATCATGTAATCATAAAAAACAGACTGGAGCAATATGTTACTTTGAGGCAGGAGGAGGATGTACCCGTATTTATTCATTTATTTTTTGTTTACCTCAAAACAACACTTTAAAAAAGTTATTTGCGTGTCATCTGTGTATATATACTGTTTGCTGTTGATATCCAGGGTGCTGACATGTATTTGAGATAAGGGTCTCTTCTTGCTCCATCTAGGTCTTCTGATTTTTAGGTACTAAACGGGGGGCACATTAAGAAGTCAGTAATTTACGCTGCTGCCTCAGAAACTTTGCTTTATTCTTTTTTTTTTTCACCTTTCATAAATACTTTGTGCTTGCGTGAATGAAGAATATCATAATTTTGATATGGGAATATTAAGCATCTATTCTACCACAGGCAGGACCCCTGGTGCAATGGCCAGTGAAAGCTGTCTGAACAGATACCTGTGACTGTCAGCTGAAGAATGTTAAAACATGAAGGAGGAAAATGGAGAAAATAAATTAATACAGGAAAAAATATCCTTGAAAATAAATGCTTATATTTGCTTTGAATGGGAGGCCTCCACAAGCTGGCAATGGCAGTTTTCCATTGCCTTTTCTATGAGCAAGTCTGTAGGATTTTACTGCACAGTGAGAAAGGGCTGTGCCCTGTCAGACAGCTGGGGAAGGCGCCACGCTGCTGGCTCCAGACTGTTGCACTGGTTGGAAATCCAGCTCAGCGTGAGAGGATTCTGCAGTCCTGGTTCCTGGCATTCCCTCACACTGCCTCTCAGGAGCTATGATGGAGTCATCTCTCAATCAGTAGAACAGGGCAGGCAGTGTATCTATAAAGGCAGAATCTTTTTAAAGCTATAAACCTACAGATCAGAGAATCATTTAAAATCCACTATATAATGTTAAAAAAGCCCAGACAAACATACCTCAGTAGCAGAAATAGAAACCAATATTTCAATAGTTGTCTGTTACAGTGCCCAGCTGACAAAACTGCTTTTCTCCATTATTTTTTTAGTTGTATTCCTTAATCTTTCTGGACAAGCAGTAGTTAAATGCCTGTCACAGTATTTTATCTACAGAATGCAATAATATTCTATCAATATTATTGTTAGAATGCAGAATGCACATATGGTGCATGCTTATGCATACATAAAGATGCAGTAATGATGTTTTCGCAAGGTAAATGTCATCCTGTGCAAGAAGGTTATAATTAGAGTGCATTTCAGAGCAGCCAACAGTTACTCATTGCTAAACAACATTATATATAACTACAATGATCTTGTAAAAACAAGAAATGAATAAACTCCCTGTCTGCCATTAGTATGGATCCAGTATTGAGATAGTTTAGGATTACTGCCAGAACCTGAAATGTTCACTAAATTCACATTACCTTCAAAAACGTATGAGCAGTATGTCTGTGTAGACGAAAAGCCTGTTGTGTTAACACGTGTAGAGATGCACCTGACCATGGTCAGGGTGATGGATAAAGAGCTCTGAATAAAGGTCTTCTTCAAGGAGGGACTCCAAACATTGTTGTTAATCACTTACTTTACTTTATCTACCCACGTTCTATATTACTGGCTTTTATACACTGGCAGCAAGCCTACTGAATGCCATCTTCTAGGAAAAGATACATGAGATTTTTCCCTGGTGTAAAGACTGGCTTTGGCGGAGCCAGGCCAGGAATTCATTTGGCTCAGTATTTCTTGTTAACACAATCCTTGGGAGGGTTTGGGTTGTTCTAATGGGTTGTTGCTTTCATTTTTGTGCTGTTAAAGCTACCTCCTTTCTAGGATCCCTCTCTCAGGCAGAATTTAGGATATGTGCCCAGCTCTCATGAAAGACATTTCCTTTTGTTTTACACTTATTTTCTTTACATAATTCTTACCTTTCATTCAAAACTCCTTATAAAACGAACTGACTTTCCAAGTGTCTCTATGAGGAAAGACCCCAAACATGATTTGCACCCATGTGAACCTGGGTCAGTGCAAAGGCAGGGCCCGAACCCGCTTGGCCTGCACTTTTCTACCCTGTTGGGTGGCTGCGTCTCCCCCTTCAAGGTGGCATTTCTACCACTGCTTTCTGCTTGCCTCCTGTTGATAGCCGGTGGTATTGAGGTTGAGCCTAGCACGTTCAGGTTGCAATTGGGGTGAAAAGCTCCATTTTACTTCATGGAGTGGCAAGATGGCGGAGGTCATAGCGGGAGCTGACTGGGAATGTGCGCTGGGTTTCCCCTGTTGCTTGGGGAAGGGACTGCCACGGGCATTCAGGTTTACAATCCCTCCAGAGTCTCAGTGTCCAAACTGCAAGATTAGGCTAGCAACCCAATTACTAGCAGAAAGAAAAGATTTATTTTTTTTTCAAGAAATGTCTGTGCTTTTAGAAGTTAGTCAATAGGTGCATTTCATCAGCAACAGCCATCTAAGAACATCTAAGAACATCTTTCTTGATAGAAATGCTGGACTTATTTTGGGGCCAGACACTTCACATGATTTCAGAGATATCATTCAATTTAACTGGTTATATTCAAAGCAATCTGCCCTAATTCTTCTGGACACTTTTGGCTCAGATTTTGTGCATTATTAAATTTTACTTGTTAATAATCATACCTACAGGAATTGCATTTTCCATATGCAATTGGTTTTCTTTAGGTCTCATTTATTGCATTTTATGCTGAACTTTCATTACCAATGACAAATGTAATGTAGAGAGATTTGCAATATCTAAGTGGATTTAAAATCTTGGTTTGAAATTTGCTCCTAAAATACTGGTTTTGAATTAGTTTAGAGTCATCGAGGGACCCGCTTATTAGTGTCAGTTTGGATTTAAACTAAATCTTGTAACAGCCATTATTCTCAAAAGATTTAGTCAG
Organism: Tinamus guttatus; assembly: GCF_059628265.1. Classification (NCBI taxonomy): domain Eukaryota; kingdom Metazoa; phylum Chordata; class Aves; order Tinamiformes; family Tinamidae; genus Tinamus; species Tinamus guttatus. The sequence goes on from NW_028288747.1 coordinate 6,391,562, forward strand.
AATTTGGCCAAAATGTCATGTAAATCATGGTTACTGTGCATTCATGATATCTTTAATTTAACTCCAACTCAGCTTAAGGCTCATTTATAGATAAGAGAATTTTGGTTCTTTAAACTTTCAGCAATATTTGATTGGAAGTCAGGACCACAGCCTGATTGCAGGACAGATCATCAACTTCTAAAATTGGTATTTATGGTTTACCTCACTCACAGATCATATTTTCTAAAGCTAACTTGACTGACCTACAATCCAGCTGGAAAATTCCCTTCTCAATCTCAGTTTTCTTATCAACTTTGTGCTTTAAGTCACTTAGCGTGTCTTTTTGGAACAGTATTGGAAGAGATCCAAGGCTGTCTTTGATTTGGGTGGGTTTCAAGATAGCCTCATGATTAGTGAAATTAAATTAACGCCTGCTAGAAAGAAATGTTGCTGTGCAATTCCAGGGGATCACATAGCCTGAATTTCTCCTCTGGTCTTTGCCTTCTTCCTCCTCCACACTGTGGTTTTAGTTTGGCTCATCCCCACTGCATGTATGTGAAGACCACGCAGTGGTTTTGCTGTGCTACATTAGACGGTTTTGGCTGTGGCTTAATTCCCTGAACAGTATTTCCTTATTCTTCTTCACCCATTTGGATGTTTCATTTCTTTTTCCCAGGCTTGTCATGTTATCACGTTGCTATTTTCCTTTTTTGAGAGTGTTTCTGCTGGACTCCACTTTCTTTCCATGCTGAAGCTCTCGCATTTATTACTTTCTAGAACTCACCAGGAACATTTCAATCACATTGCTTCAAATTGACACATTCTTGTCTGACAGACCAAAATGAGTCACGGCAACTATTGCTGTAGGTGACGTCCTGCCAAAGCATAAGCTGGACGCTGATGAAAACCAGCCAGTTTTCCGGGCTGTTGGGAGGCTTTTGGGAATCTGAGAATTGTCCTGCCTTCACGTCAGCCACAAAATGAGAAACTGGGGTTTTGGAGCTCCAGAGTCCTCAGGCAGGAATCCAGCCTGGAGCCCTGACCAGAGCCTGCCCCTGCTTCCTGGATCCGGGATGCTGAAGCCCCTGTCACGCAAACGGGGCCGGCGCACCTGGGAGCTGTGGGAGATTCGTGTTCAGTTGTGGATTTGGGAGCTTTGGCTTCTTCCGTGGAGCCATGATCCATCTGGCGAGATGTTTCTATCCTGAAGCCTGGGCACTGATGGAGCCTGTTGTCCGAAGGTCATTGAAAGCAATGAAAGAATCGCACTGCCTTTAAGAGGCTATGAATACTGCATTTTAGCCGCTGTGTTTTGGGGTCTATTTTCACTTGATTCTCTCTGTTTTACGTGAGCGTTTTAAAAGTTTTTGGTCTAGAAGTGGCAGCTTTTATTCTGAATGCCTTTTCACTTGTAACATCTGATTTCGTACATATACCTGTTCCCAGTATGCAATTTTATCTCAGCTTTGGCTGTAGTGTTAAAAGTAGTTAGCGGTTTCTGTGAATACCATGTTTTCCTGCACTATGGGAGTGGGAAGCTGCCTTCTCCCTTGTGAGATCCACATACTGACTCACAATATTAATTGAAAAGATAGTTTAAGTCTTTAGATTTCTAGCTGTTATTTTTTCCTCGTTTACTTTTCTATTCTAAATTGCTTTATAAAGCCCATGATATTTCCTCAATATTTCCTAATCTTGAAATGGGCGAATCTCTTCCTGAATTTTTAAGCTGGTCTTCCATATTTTCAATAATGTGATCTTTAGCAATGAGGCAGTTGGATAAAGTCATAAGAAAAGCTCTAGAAACATGAATAGCTGCAAATTTTAATTTGCTGTCTTGGCGCCCATGTCAAATCCAGTAATTATGAAAATTGTTGCACTTAGAAAATGACCCTGAAAATCATTAGAATAGCCTGTCTGCAGTGCATTCTTTGATTTGTGTTCATGCACGGTGAGGAGTCTGAGGCTGGAGTGGAGGATTTGGGAGGTTTGGCTTTGGAGCAGCCGAGGTGGGAATCTCTAGGCCTGCGGTTGTTGCACTGGAATGGGCCCTGTTTGATCTGTGCGAGTTATTGGTAACACAAAATTTTCTCCAACATTTTCTGCTCTGCATGGTAGCCCTGCTTGAAAAGAGACTGCTGAAGTGGGCGTAGGTTTGAATATATGAGGAGTTTTGGCAAACGTAAGATTTGCAGAGATGAGGAAGGTCGTTTTATCCTAAATTAAGGCTGTTTAGATATCGGTTTGAAGTGAATGAACAGAAAACTTACGAAGTTCCTCAGCTGGAGAGGAGAGATGTGTGTTACAGCGTTGACACCATATTGCCATGCTATATACATTTACACTCGTGCATTTGTTACACAACACCATTTTTCTTGAGTATTTTCAAGTGTTAAAATCCATCGGTGCCAAAGAAAGCATGACACCGAGCATAAGGTGTCTGCATTTGTATTTAATCATTTTGGTGTGCATAGGCCTGCTTTCTTGGCTTTGGTTCTTTCTTTTGACATTTGCAACCTTCTGACTGTGTTACAGATTGTGTATTATTTTACTGCTCTTGGGAAAGCTTTTAAAACAAGAAAAATAAAAAAGCTACATGGATCAACTGCAGTTTTCATGATTCTTATGAAGTAGAATGGAAACCACATTAAACGGCAACATCAGTTGACAATTCAGCTTCCCTTTCTTCTTGTTCCAAGATTACACAAACAGATCACTTACTGTATATTTCCTTTAATGAGCACAGCTTTATGCCATCTTCGTGCCAAAAAATAAGGAAAGAGACGATGACGGCGTTTGCTCGTCCGCGTGCTGGATTTTTTTCCCTGCCGGGAGTTACGCTGCGCGCGGATGGCCGGGTCACCCTGGCTGAAGCCAGCTCAGCTCTTCCCCTTGGCCGCGGCCCGTACCAGCTGCGCTGCTTTTCCTCCGTAGGCTCCGTCCCTTCCCGCGCTCTTGCAGTGCTCCGGCCGCGCTGTCAGCTCCCAGGACTTGCTTCTCCTCGCTCTTAGTCCTGGTCTTCACGTGCAAAGCAAGATAAAGCCCAAAGGAAAGCCGGCCCTTCTCGGACACGGACACCCCATGCAAACTAGGGAGGCAGCCCATGCTCCTCTCAGAGAAACGCCGAGGAGCAGGGCGGCTGAAATCCTCGTGTCAGCTCCCTCCTGGCTTGGGCTATCTCACTTTTTAGCCTCCAAGAACCACTGCAGCAATGTCCACCCGCTGCACAGTCACGTGCCAAGGTACTTCCACTGGTGCTGATACGTGATGTAATCCAGAATTTTGTTTTATGAGCAAATTCAGAGGTAGAAACCACTTGATGTCAATGGCTGTGGCCTCCAGGAGCAGAGACGTGGAGACGTTTGCCACTGAGGTTTCTCTGAGGCCTGTTTTTTCCCATTTTTACCCATCTGCCATACAGCAGATGTCTCCTCTTCCCACCCAAGTCTACATCCCCAAGCAAAGCTGATCTGGCATTTATCAGAAAGAGCCTTTCCATGTGGAATCACCAGCAGCATGAAAAGTAGTTCTTTCTGCATTTTTTAAAGATGTTTGAGTAAATCTTCGCCCTCACTTCTCTAATACGTGCACATCCCGTATTCAAGAAGCATTTAAAAACATGCCATGCAGCCAGAGGTTATTCAAAAAACAATCTGTACCAAAAGTTAAAACGTATGAGGGTACAGGGGTATTTTTAGGAAGAACATTTTGGCATGCCAGCCTTTCTCAACACTTTCAGGTCATATCTTTGCTCCTAGGTGGGAGCCCCAGTGAAACTGGTGGGAGTTGTGCCTGAGTAAAGCTTTGGCCCATGCTTTTCCCTAATATGACATCTTTTTCTTGAATGACCTCATGGCAACCTTGTTCATAAGTCATTTGTCATGTTTATTCTCCGAGCAAAAAGTGCCTTCCATCTGTTCTTAATTTGTGTTCCCTTTAACTTCTATTTTTGCCTACTTTTTTTTCCCCTCATCTGTGTTGCATTGAAAATAGAGTTTCTGGCCAGCTTTATTTATCCCCATGTAAGAGGCTGTAATCATTGAAATAAATCTCTTGGCAGTCTTTTCTTTAAGCCTAGACAACCACGGTCATCCGGCAAAAATAAATGGTGGGGGCAACAGCTTCAAATAAGCCATTAAAGCTTTTGCTTGGATGCCACTCTCCAGACGGGCTTGGTTAGTCCTTTCTTTTTGACTCTTTGAGCACGTCCAACTCTCAGCCTCACAGGCTGGTTTGGCTCCTTCTTATTCTTTATTTATTTCCTGCTCTGATCTGTCTCGGCAATTGCTTGTTTCAGGCAAAGTTTTTGAAATAGACAAACTCGGCTTCTTCCAAAGCACCTTTGCACCCCATGTTCCCCTCTTGTGGGAATTACCGTACTTTCCTCCCAAACCACTTATGGACACTGTTTGACTTGGCTTGCTTTATCTGAAGGGTGGGGAAGGAGAAAGAAGTCTCCTTCTCTGATTCCTTTAACCAGTAGAATGAAATCTAGCTAGCTTTATTTTGCTGTTTTTCTGTACCTAGGTGAAACACCCCACTTTTCCAGAAGGTTTGGTGCCCTGGAAATTAGGCAGCAGAAACCCAGGTGGGTCACAGGTGAAACTCGTGTGTGTCACCCTGAGGTTGTGCAGAGAGAGTTCAGAACCAGCTCCTGAGAGCTTAGAAAGCCAATTGCTCCTGAAGCCAAGTCACTGTAAATCAGAATTCAGCAGAGAACGGCCAAGGGCAGCACTGCTTATGGCCGGGGCAGGTCTGGATTCCCAACAGCTGCGTGAATTAGAGGAGGCTCCTCTCAGACTCACGAGTTTCGGTAGACAACCACACTGTACAACTACTTCCATGCTCTGAGCAAGCTCTGTCTTATATTTGGTAGGAAATTTCTGCAACAGGTTCATCCTATAAAAACGTCTATGCATATTATTGAGAAATGTAATACTGGTTTTAAGGGAGGGCTCTAGACTAAAGCCTCTTATCAGGTTAAAAAAACATTAGGATGGTGTGGATCTGTGGTTTGCACCCGTATTACAGCCTTACAGCAGCAATCCAGCACTGTGGTTTTGAATCCACTTAGAGTTTAGATTTCTGCCGTTCCTGAGTAGCTCCTGGGGCAAATTATTAGTAAATCTGTTTTCAAATAAGATTTGAAACAGATTTGCCAGTGGAAGAGCAGCTTTTTGTCTTGAAGAAAACATAGGGTCAAATCTCATAGATTAACTGTGCTGCAAAAGCATGACCTTCCTACAGATTGAAATTACAATTCTAAAGAGGAAAATTAAAACTTAAGCACTGTAGGGCTATAGTAGTGGGAAAAATGCAGTATCAGGACTCTAGTACTAACTATGCTTCTTAAGTGGGGGTGGTCCATGTGAAAAGCTGAAGAAGATCAAACAGGGCATGAAGGCAGGAAATGCAATAGCAGCAGGGGATATAATTTAATTAAAGGAGAATGGGTAAATGTGCCAGTGAATATGATGCTTAATGTTAGGTATCATATGTAAATGAATGTCTATGCGGAGGCTATTTGGTTATTTTACAAGAACAAAAGTAATTCTTGACTTGGTCTTAAGCAGTGATGGAAAGACCTGGTTCAAAATACAACTATTAAAGAACTTCTGTGTAATGATTCTGTATTCCTGAAATAGTAAAAAAGGAGAAAAAAGTCTCCCATGGCAATATTTAACTTCAAAGAGGGAACTACATAAAAATGTGAAAACTGTTTAAAAAGAAGGGCAGCCCAAAATTAAAATGTTTACAGAAGTCATGAAGATTGTTTAAATACGAGCCAACTTCCAGAAAAAGACTTTGGAAGACCAAAAAAAAGTTTGCATAGCTAAACAGCAGGGAGGAGGAGTAAGAGGATGTCTCTCATTAAAAAGTCTTCTTTTATTCTAAATAAAAGGGCTTCCTTCAAGTTGAAGTTGTGTCTAAATGACGAAAATAAAAATGAACATAAGTGAGTTAAATATATAAACACAATAAGGCAAGCCAAAAGAGATTTGGAAGAACAACCTGATAAAAGCATAAAAAGTTAAAAACTTGTAGCAATGCCTTTTTCGAACACAAGGAGAATCCTGACGGAAAACCTATAGGACCAGCAGATGATCAAAGTAGGAAAGGTAATTCGGGAGGTTCTCAGTCTGGCATATTTCTCTATAAGCAACTTATCAGGAGATTGGTCACCAAGAAAGTTCTAGCAGAAGAGGTTTCAGAAGAAACTGTGCATCATTAGGTAATGAACAATAAAGCAAATTACCAGGACCAGAGGTAGATTAAAGAACTAAAGCACAGAACTGACACGTGGGTAGCTGTGGTGTGTCCCAGTCCTAAAGAAAGGGAGGTGACCGGGATGAGACCTGATCTGAGGAAACTGGAGAAGCTGCAGCACCCTGCACACACCCTCCCCCATCCCTCTCTCCCTTCCTCCCTCCCTCCTATATCATCAGATTTACGGTTTAAGTATCACATAAAGGGGAAGAATGACATCGATTCTGTAGGGGAACACAGAACTTGTCAAATTTCTTTGAAGAAGCCACTGTGCATACGTTCAGTGGATGTATGGACCAGGGTGATCCAGTAGAGGCTAGTTTGGTCTTCCAGACTCTTCTGAGCATGATCTCTACCAAAGACATCCAGGGTCTTGAAGACACTTCAGTGTGATAGGGAATGCCTGAAGGGTCTCTCATTACTGACTAGCTGAAAGGTGAGGAACAAGCAGCACGACCCTCTGAACTGACCCTGCGCAGCTACTGCAGGTGCTTTCGAATGAAACAGGACTTACTGCCTACTTCTTATTGCAACCTTACTCACACTAACTCTTACTTTAAAAAAAAATCCAGAATCCTGTTTGTTAGCACTGGGGTCTGGCTGAACATTCAGCCCTGAGGCTGTGTCGTGCTGGACAAATGTCTGCTTTCCTTGTGTTTCGTGCCATAAATGACCCCAGCCTGTTGGGTGGCACGCGGGAGCGCTGAGCAGAGCCTGCACAGCAGAGCTGGCTGCGCTGCACTGGAGGTACCAGCTTTGTACAGGCAAACCTCATTTTATTGTTTTGTCTGTGGGTTCTTTTTAGAGGTTGGGCAGTGTCTCAGTCTTTGTCTTGTACCTCCTCTTTTGCTCGTTACTGAGTGTTTTCTGGGTTTATGCTGTGTTTCCTCCATTCCTCCTCATCCCAGTACGTGACCTCTGAAGTAGATGGTCCTGGGAAAAGCCTTTATTCATGCTTTCTAGCAGCTTTATTTTTGTTTTAAAAAGATTATAACTGGCCTTGAGGGAGAAGATTTGGTTTTACTAGCTGTTTGATTTTAAGCATTCTGCTATCAAACTGCCTTGCTTTGGTTTAAGGACTTCTCCGTTCCTATTTTTTAAAGTAGTTTAATGTGTTGGGAATTCCCATGGTAAACACCACATCTGAGATGCTGGCATCCTTCTGGTTGTCCTGTGTTTTCAGAGAATTACAGAGAATTGCTTCTGTGGAGGTTTGGGAGGACATATCCAGTGCTACGTCCCACCTCTGAGAGCATTTAGGAAAGTTCCTGTCAATTTAATGTGGAATTTCTGTGTTGTTAAAAATCAGACCATCCCTTTGCTTTTATTTATTTGTGCTTGTTGACCTCAACGCTGGTTTCCAAGAAGTTGGTGTGAACTTGTATTTAATTGAATGGAAAAATGATGTGGTCTTTGTCTTCTTTTTTTTCCCTCCTCTCTACCCCTTGCATTTTTGGAGCAACATTGAAGTCAATCCAGGAACTTCAAACACCAGGAACTTCAAACACCAGCATGGTCCCTTTGCTTCTAGCAAGAGCATATCTCTTGGACAGTTATGAGGCTAAAGTCCTGAATATGGCTGGAAATACCAAAAGACCAGTGAGTTTTGAGTGAGAAGGGGGTATAAGGAAGATGAACCAGTGTGTTGCAGCTCTGGGCACAGTGCCCGGGTCTGTGCTGCTGCCTACAAGAAGAGCACACGTTCTGCTACGACTGGAGCGTTACAAAACCAGGAGAGAGAGGCCATTTGGATAGTCCACTGTGATTCAGTGTCAGGGGCTATGAACTTCCCTGATTTGACTTGCTTGCACCAGCCATGTTTTTAGAAAAAAAAAATGCTAGTTTCATTTTTAAAATTGTTGCAATAGGAAACCCACCGGTGACTAATAGGAAACCTCAGTGGCTAATTATTGACTGGTTTAGCCATTTTTTACTCCATTTAATATGCACCTATTTGCCACAGTGCAGCAGAGGGACAGTGTCCATTTTACGTCCAACAAGGTGAAGCCTCACTCTGCTTAGCCCTTGGTTCCTGTTGAAGAGTGGCTGAAGTCACAAATTTCTGGAGCCGTCACTGCTGTCAGCCCTAATGAATGGGAGTGAAGAACAAATGCTGAAGCAATATGCTCTACCACTATGACATCCTACATTGTTATTATTGTTATTTTAATTCAGCATTGCTGGCATTGCTGATGGCTCTAGACAGGCCAGAAGCAACCATGTGAGCTGGCATTTTGCTGGATGCCAGGCCCCTACACAGGGTCTTGGTTGCTGAGATCAAAGGAGGTGCTTGAGCACAGAGAAGTGGTCTTTAGAGCGGGCTTCCTATTGCAGATTTTTGGCTGCAGAAGTAGCCCCAGAGGAAGAAGGGAAAGTGAAGGGATATCTGGAGATAGGTCACGCAATCTAACATTTTTTTCTTATATATAAATACATGATATTTATATCATATGGCACAAAAGAGAACTTACATGAGGAGCATCTTCTTTTCATAGTTTTTCATCCTGGAGCATTTCTGGGACAGATGGCTTTAGCTGTGCTTTTAAATACTATTATGTGTGGGATGGTTTGTTTGTTTGTTTTCTTTCAATACCGAGACAACTTTCCAGCATTATTTGCTTGAGCCTTGGCAATATTAATTTTGAGATATTCCCTTTTGTTCTTTTTTGTTTCTTTTTTAAGCCATTCTGCATTTTGTCTATAAACCAGCAATGACTTGGGCATTCCCTGCCATTGTCTGGGAGTGGGGTTGACTAGGTTGCTACTTTAATAGCACAAACCAAACCCGCTAGAAACCTTCAGCTTTCTATTTCTATTTCTATTTTCTATTTTCCCTTGTTTTCCTTCCCCAGGAATCTGGTTTGGAGCCTCATCATTTATGGCATTATATTTTGGGATATATTAGGCATATATTTTGGTATCTACATCTTTATATCTGTGCATGTGAACCTCCCTCTGAGAGCAGTGGGAACGTGCTTAAGGGAAGAGCACGTATCTGAGTCAGCTCTTCCCATTCTAAGAATCAGTATAAAAATTTTTATGGGACTCAAGACCACAAGTACAACTATTAGAGATATCACTAATGGATTCAGTGGTTTTTCTGGAAATATTCCAGCTTGTGATCTGTTTTTTTTTTTATCCTTGGATATAAGGAAAAGCTTTTCCATCATGAGGACAGTCCAGCAACCTGGTCCAGTCTCACGGCTGGCTCCACTCGAGCAGGAGGTTGGATGAGAGACTTCCCCAAAGTCCCCTCCGATCTGAATTATCCTGTGATTCTATCTTATGTTCTGTGGCTTATCAAAGCAGATTAACCTCTCATATATTTTTGTGTTGCTTAGATGGTAAGTGTTTATCTTAGCATTAATAAACTGATTGACTTTGTGATGGACAAAATGTGGATGGTGAGATCTCACTGTGTTAGATTATGACACAGGTAATTCTTTTTTTTTTTTCCTCCTCTGTTATCTCTTTGTTCAGGTGGAAAATGTTCGGTTACTTGATCGTGTATCCTCCAGAAAAGCCACCCTGGGCACCTTGTATTTGACAGCTACTCATGTCATATTTGTGGAAAATGCTTCTGAAACTCGTAAAGAAACCTGGGTAAGATTTTTTTTTTCCAGCTAACTGTAAGTGCAAGGAACTTAATTCAGAGTAATCTGAAAATAATTTGCAAAGAGTTGAAACATGACAAATTACACAGAGTCTTGTATAGCTTCAGCAAATCTGAAATTTCAGCTGAAGGCCTTTGCAGCTTGATAAATTTTGAAAATCTTTACTGGTTTCTGGACACTGCAACACAGTAAGAGGATTGCCAGGACAGTCACCACCAGGAAACCAGCCCTGAGTCGCTGAGGAGCTGCTCTTGTCAACTACAGCGCTGGGAGAAGCGAGGGGAAGCGCTGAGCGGCTCTAGCTGTGACCTGCTCCCCGCTTAGGCAGCTCCTGCCTCTTTGAAGCACCACCCGTGCTCCTACACTGATTTTTTCACGTGCACATAGTAGAGTTACCTGTTCTGGTGGACTTATCCCAGGGCATGTCTACCTCAGATGTTATATGCAAATATAGGTACAGATACAGCTCCAGAATAATCCTGCTTGTGACTCCTTATGTAGCTTAGTTATGAATCCTCTATCAGCTTTGCACTAATTATTGACTTCTGTCTTCTCCTGGTCCTACTATTCCCTGCTTGATTTTTATATGTTTCATCCCATTTGAAGCAATGTTGACAATTCTATCAGTACCACTGTTACGCCAATGAAGAGGCACAGTATTTGAGCCTGGAGACTTTGCCAACAGTTTTATGTAACTGATGCTGTTTCATCTTTTCACTGTAGAGACTGATGAAAAGAGCTCTTTCTCAGACAACCATTAGCTTACAGTAAAAAAAAAAAGAAAAGAAAAAAAAAAGAAAAACAGCTGGATAACGTCACTTGGCTAATATTTGATCAGCTGAAATGCTCCAGAAATGCTTCTTTGTGTGTAGATTTTGTATCAGGCACCTCTTGAGCCTGACACTGGAGGCAGGAACAGACCTATAAGAGCTGTGCGAGGATTTTCTGAAACACCAGGTGAAGCTATTGTGTCAGCCCCGGTAGACCGTTATAAATAATTATTTTTCACTGTTGAAGAGGTGAATCACTTGGCATAACCCCTCTCGATTCCTTTCAGGTTCTTCACAGCCAGATTTCCTCCATCGAGAAGCAGGCCACGACCGCCACCGGCTGCCCCTTGCTGATCCGCTGCAAGAACTTCCAGGTCATCCAGCTGGTCATCCCTCAGGAGCGAGACTGCCACGATGTTTACATCTCCCTGATACGTCTGGCACGACCAGGTATGGGGAGGAGGCCCCAGGGTCAATCTGCATCCTGCAGAGAGAGAATATAGTGAAAGAAATGCAGCTGCGGGAAGGTCATCTTCATCCTTTACATTTTAAGAAAACATAGAGATGTATTATCAGAACAAAAGTCTCTGAGCAGGAGGGAATATTAAAGTAATTCTTTATGGCACAATGAACAAAACAGAATGAAGAAAGGTTGTAACATTTATACAGCTTATAATAGCTCATTCCATTGAGTACAGCATGAAATTTTGTTTAAAACATACTCCAGAGCATGTACCATTGAATATATTATGCTATTTGATGTATAGCTGCTGCTTACCAGATGTCTTGGGTAAGTATGAATTTAGGAACATACAGAAGGGTCTCTGTTCATATGTGTTCATATTCCTGCTGTAGTAACAAAGCAGCAAGCTCTGTCCTTCACTACTATTTTAACAGTATGCAAGAAGCACATTTACCACAGTCTATATAAATTCAATCACACTGGCATTAATTTTCGTCTTGCAAGAACACCATTTTAGCTGCTGGTAGAGGGGGAAAGCTGCATAGTCAGGCAGCACAGTTACCGAGCTTTGTAAAATAATTAGGACATAATATAGGTGCTTCTGTAATTAGGATAGCAGTAGCAGTAATATGTACACTGCAGCAGGCATAATTTGATTTGCTAGGTGATGCATTCAGAGAAATTTAGAAACAATGAGACAAGTTAGCCTTTGGTTGTGCAGTGTAAATCTGGATTAATTCCCTGGCTGCAGCTGCAAACTTGTTCATGTAGGCTGGAAAAAAATGCATTTCTTTAATGCTTCCACCTTGGAGCAAGGAAGACGTGTGCATATGGCTGTACACCCGAAAGTGGCTTTTGATATAAATGTTGATATAAAATGCCAGAGAGGAACAGTGATAGACCACGAATGAAAGCTCAGTGGCAGACAGCAAAGTACAAGACCACTGAAATGAAGAAGCAGCAGCAGTTGCAGTTTGCATGAGCTCAGGTGCATCATAGCTCAGGTGCACAGTGCAGTCCCTTTTCCAGCAAAATATCTAATGTTTGTTGAGGAATGATAAAATCTTGCTGGCCTACAGCTGAAAGCAGGTCCTGACTGCAAGCTGAGCAAAATGTGTGCTGACAGCACTCTGCTGCATCCCTTGGTACAGGGGTAAAGCTGTAGTAAAGTTACTGAGATTTACAAGGTGTCCTCTCCTCCCTGAGGAGAAATTTTGACTGATTCTGGCTCTGCTATCCATCCTCTGCCTCTTCTCATTCATTTCAGCTCGGCTGAACCTCAGTGATCCCATGTACCCACCATTGTGTGGTGGCCCAGTTACACTGAGAGCGCAAATCTGTACGTGGTACTGTCCTTTCTAGCTGTTAATAGCATTTGGTACGGGTGAAGCTGGCAACAGAATTTAGCCTTTTTGCTTAGGCAAGCTGTTTTGGGAAACAGGCTGACCATAACATTTTTTACAGGTCTAACATCAGGACTGCATGTATTTATGGCAAAATAGCTGTGAAAGATTATGGCAGTGTACAAGAAAATAGCTGATAACTGAGCTTTAAGGCACTGACTATTAGTACTTGAACAACTCTATTACTACCTATAGATACCATAATATATAGATACCGTATCTGTGATGTTGAGTAAGACTTTAGTTGTAACTAAGCTGGGGTATTTTGGAATAAGTGCATTTTTGAGAGCTTCCCACTACTGCAGAGTGTGTGCCCAGCTGCAGAGAAAACCCAGATGGTTTTGGCAGCGAGACATAAAAAAATCGAGTGCTACCAAAAGCACCTCATTAAAATGCGCTCAGATTGGATTTATGGATTACGTTCAGACTTTATGTTAACTAATGAAAAATAAACCAGACTCTTCCTAAGCTGCACTGTGAGAGAATTTTGAAAGCAGAGAATACAGAAGGAGTTTGAGCTGCCAAACAGCATGTAAAATGTGTTCCTCTCTTACTCCTTTCCATTCAGTAATGACTTTGCTGGCTTTTGGCAGTTTGCTGGGAGACTTAACAGAGAGTTTTCTTCCTTTAAACTCATATTTTATTTTTCGTATTGCATATATGATTCATTTAACTGCAAAATACACTTTAAACACACCTTAAAAAGACATAATTCAAAATAAGAGTGAAGGCTTCCTATAGAACAAGATGGAAGTCTTCTTCCTAATTATTATTATTGTAGCTGTTATTGATTTTAATATGTATAAGTTGCTTACTGTAGAATTCTAAAAGTCTGCTTATTAGGCACATAATATTAGAAAATAAACTTAAATATTTAAATAATATTTCAAATACATTATGAAGCACCTATAACAGTGGGGAACTATGAAGTGAGAGAGGACTTGATTTACAATCCAGATTACCTCATTTATAAGGTTAGAAATCTGTTGGTGTGAAAGTTATAAGGAGCTTCAAGTACGATCAAACATGCCCTTGTGACATACGAGGATTTTTGAGTAGCAACAAGAGCTGTAATTTCAAGCTTACTGTTTTGTTTTGTTTTCTTTCAGTAAAATATGAAGAGCTGTATTGTTTCTCCTTCAACCCAAAGTTAGATAAAGAAGAACGAGAGCGAGGCTGGAAGCTCGTGGAGCTCAGTGCAGAGTATAACCGGATGGGTATCCCAAACAGTTACTGGCAGATGAGCGATGTAAACAGAGACTATGGAGTGAGTTGCTGTGATTTTTCTCTTGCAGAGAGGGTAAAGTGAACCAGTGCGCCTGGGGCCGGCCCTTGTGCTTAGACAGAGGATGCCTTTGTGCTCCGTGCTGGACACGCATACGCCGTGCATGCAGAAATCAGTTCTGCATGGTTGCGGCCCCTAGACGGATAATTAATTGTGAGAAATAATAACCAAAATATTTTCTGAAGGGAGCTTGTCCACGTGCTTCCCTGGGCCTGCTGCTGGAACGTGTCCGTGCTAAGGAACACCGGGGAAGTTCTCAGAGGAGATTGAATATGCTGTCAGGGTTTGTTTTCATTTTGTTAAAACCAGCGGAAAGAAAACGATTGACCTCTGCTATGATGAAGTGCGGGAAAAATGACACATGAATAGAATGAAGTTTACCACAGCAGCATCTTTAACAGCAAGGCCTGTCTTTTCTTTCCTCCAGTACATATCTTGAGCTTTCTCAGAATCTAATTTCTCCCTCTGATTCCAAATTCCTTTATTTGTCTGATGAAGTGCCAGGGAGATGCTGGACACAGCCCGGATGCCCCTGCCAGGATCAGGAGAAAGAAATTTGATAGGGATCGCACTTGTGTTCCCATGTCTCCAGGAAAACTTCTGGGCAGTTTTATCTACCTCACTGGGTTCCTTTGGGAACTGGTAGGCATTACTGTCAGTATCTCCATTTCATATTGATAAATTTCTTTTCTTCACAAAGTTGCTATTTTTTCCATTATTTGCCCCAGATTCACTGGCTCTACAGTGTCCTCCTATTATAATAGGGATGTCAGGGAACCTCACCCATTCGCATGTTTACTTCCAACCTGTGCTATTAAGGAAGCAGCTGTCGTAAATATGACCCTGTATTACAACATAAGCCTGGCTCTGGTTTACTACGTGCATGTTCTCAATGAGGCACTTGGCATTATGTAACGTGGAAATATAGCCCTTGCTTCAATTTTGTCATTATGTAAGTTAGAATGAATATCTGCCCACTTCAGGAGATGGATATAAAAAACAGTCTGAGGTTTATACAATTATTATAGAACATTTCCTGAGATTGTAATTTTGGGAGGTATTTTGGTTTTGCAAAGAAGATGGCTAATATTAGTTGCATTTTGTAACCCAGGTAAGCAGAGTTGCCTTTTGCAGGTCTGTGACTCCTATCCTACGGAGGTGTATGTACCAAAATCTGCAACTGCACACATCATAGTGGGCAGCTCTAAATTTCGGAGTCGAAGACGTTTCCCAGCTCTTTCTTACTATTACAAGGATAACAATGTAAGTGTGAATTTGTAGCTTTGGAGTGTTTGCTTATTTTGGTCTAAGTTTCCTAATTCTTCTAGTAAGTTTTTACTAAAAATCAGTGCTTAGTTAAGATTTTCTTAAAAGGTGGCTAGTGTGGTTTGAACATATTGTCAGTGGGCACATACTGGACTTACGGTTAGTTCATTAATGGGTATCGAATGCACTCATTTAAACACAGCATCTGCGCCCAGACTATCTGCACTCCTGTTCCTGGCAGCAGAGCAGAAGGAATGCTTCAGGAATCCTTGAGGAGGGATCCTGTGCACTGCGTGTGCTTTCATGTTTGCCTCCTGGACCTCGCGGGCCTGGCTCTCATTGCCCGTTACGGCGCTGCCCCGTGGGTGCTCTCGAGGGATCTGTGTGTGCCATGTCTCCGGATCTGTGTGTGCCATGTCTCCTCCTGTTTCAGTCCCAGACTGGCAGCCGCATGGCGAGGGCTTTCCTGGTAGTGCTGGGGCTTGGCCAAGGCTTCCCGAGGGACGGAGTGGTGCTCCCGCGCGGTTCACCCAGCCGGCCACGGTGCGACAGGCCCCGGGCTCTCGCTGCGCCGCTGCTCCTGTGATGGTGGTTTTGTTCTCACTGCCAATAACCAGGAGTTATTTCATGTTAGGGAAGCACAATATTTTAAAATAGCTCTATAGTCTGGATTCAATACTAGGCCTGAGTCATCGGTGTTTTAGTGTTTTAATGTTTTCTTGCCTTTGCAAAAACCATTAGTGTTTGTTAGTATGTGATGAGTTTTTATCACTTTGCTCTTCCCATGTAACTGTGTACCTCCAGTGAAGAGCTAATGTGCTGTTTATTTAAATGCTGTGGGATGCTAAGTCATTTTTGCTTAGTCATTATGTTGATTTTTGTCTCTTCTCCTGCAGGCCTCCATCTGTAGGAGCAGCCAACCTTTATCTGGCTTCAGTGCTCGATGCCTTGAAGATGAACAGATGCTCCAGGCCATTAGGAAAGCAAATCCAGGAAGTGATTTCTTATATGTTGTTGACACTCGGCCCAAAGTGAGTACATTAAATTTCTTGCACATACTCAGCAAGACTGAATGTGGGCTGAATATACCAGGGAAGATTCATAACCCAAATGACAATTATAATTCTGGTCTTGGTCGCTTGTGGGTAAATTTACATATAAATGTGGATTTATCAGAGAACTCTTAACTAGGAATCTTGCCCATGTTTCATCTCTTAAATAGTTTTTTCCTTTATATTGAGCCTTTCTCTTTTGTTCTTAACAGATGCTGATACAAAAAATAAATAATAGCTGACAGTAGTAACTGTTAGGTTATGTGAGAGAATGCTCATCTCCACATACACACAAAGGAGCCCACGGTAACTATGTTCCTCATAAGGCCAGTGAAAAATAAATTCCTGTTATCAACTGTATTTTCAGTTGTTTGTAATGCTGCAAACCTCTACATTCTTGTACTCTTCCAAGCAAGATCTCTCCTGCAGCTGGGAAAATTTTAACAACGTGAGTGTAAGGCTAAGGAAAATACATTTACTCTGGTTGCCAAAATTCAGGAGGGTTTTTCTTTGAATTTCTCTAGCATTTTTTGTAATTTAGAGGCAGATTCTGAAACATGGTAAATAGTGAGTTCAGAGGCAGTATCTCCACAGTTGACTAAAGTCTTTGGCCAAAATAAAAGCTTCAAAAAAATAAAGGGACTCAATAAAGATCTCAAAGAGGTTTGAAGCTAATGAAGACTTCCCAAATCTGTTTTGATGCGAAGAAGTCTGTATACCCAGATTCCTACTTAATTGTGCCTGCACTATGAGAACGGACCAACTTGCTAAAGCTTCTATGACTCTAGGTGCCAAGATACAGCCTCGCTGCTGTTGTGCAGTTCCTAATGAACGTACAAATCCAGAGCATGTAGGAACCGGTATCTTTTGGTGCAAGCTGCTCCTGGCATTCCTCAGGATGCCTTAAAGGTAAGGTACAGAGCTGGTGCAAGGTTTTCTGTTGCTCTTGGAAGTTAAAACCCATCTGCCTCTTCTCTCATGAGAAACTGCTTCCTTGCAAAAGTTACGAATATTGATAGTACCTGCAATTCTACATCCCCAAATGCTTTTTGTATTCCATCCATCTTGTGCTTGACAATCTTCAGTGCAAAGGACTTGGCTGAGGAGCTAAGCTTTGATTCCACTTCATTCAAATATACCAGGATGAGCACACGCAGAACTGTTACTTTGGCCACCGTCTTTCACCATTTTCTCCTTACTCTGTGTGTTTACAGAGGAAGCTAATGTAAACTTACTTGCTGCATATGACTAAAACAAATTATTTCTATAACTCCACAGAAAGAAACTACTAAGTTCTCCTCCACACTAAAGAAGGTCACATGAAAGGTCCAGTGAGATTTGTTCCCCTAGAGATTGTACTCTCATCTCTGCTAAGATTAAGTTAAGACAGGCACAATTTTGGGAGATTTAGGGCAACTACTTTAGGAGCAACAGACGGAATTTGATAGGTGATGTGGAGAACTTGTTAGTAAATATTGTGGCAGCTGCAAAGTTTGGCAATTGACAATATTTAAAATAAATGAGTGTCAGAAAGCCTTGCAAATTTAGCGTATTATGTATTTGCTTTTAAAGGGAGCTACTTCAGATTGACTTTTAATAAAGAAGGATTTCTGTGATAAAATTCTTGCATTACGGAGGAAGTTTGTAGCATTACAGTATTGATGTTAGGTCAGTTAAGGCTAGATTATTTTCATTTAGGCTTTCAGGATTTGGTGGTAACTTAGAAATATGCACACAGATTTTTTTTACCCCAAAGTTCTACATTATTACAGAGACACTGCTTCATTTTGTTTATATTAGAACACTGACATCTACTTCAAAAGAGAAAGAGCAGAATTCAACAGATAATTTATATTCTTCTAGCAAGTCATACTGAGGACTTTCTGAGAATCCTTAAAGGACATGCTGTTCACAGGCAATAACTTCTTTTATTGTTCATCGATCGTCAAAGATTAGCAGACAGCTGGTTGATTGGAAAATTTTCTGTCTGCACGTTTTCCTTAACTGTATGCTACAAGTTAAAAGCAGCTCTACATGGGCTCTGAGTAAGTAATAATAATAAAGAAAGAAGTGCCTTGTCTTGTACCATGAAATTCATGCAATGCTGCAACTAGTAACGATGGTCCACAGTTGCAACTAAGCATTTCTATTGCTAAATTGAACTCACAGCAATGGATGATTCAGAAATAACACTATGAAGATGAAAAAAGAGACTATCTTTGCATTTCAAAATGGGGCAGAAAATAAGAATGAAAAAGCAATCCCATCTGCTTCCCTGTGCCTCTAAAAGGAAATGGTGAAAAGTCCAATCTCTTCAACTTTTCCTTTCAAAAGCGAAGAGCTCAAACTTGATCCACATCAACCTATTTTGACTAGTGATATAAAAAAGCCAGACTCCTTGAGTATCTTAGTTGAAGATGTATTGGCATCTACACTTCAAATCCTACACTTCAAATAAAAATTTAATGATGAGACTATGTGTCCTTGGGGTGGAGATAGCAAAAGCCTGTATGCACCATGACCCCATTACTTGAGCATGGAAGTATATTATTGTGGATTTCAGAAATGCCCAATGAAGAAGCAAATCAGCAGTAAACTGGAAGTAGTTTTTTCTCCCTAGTCTCTTATCTCCTAGACAAAATATAAAAGGGAGCTCATTTTGATTTGTCATGAAAGTTGGTTATAATTGCAGTGAGGACCAGGCAGTTTTTGTCCAATGGATCCCTCAGAGGGTCTCACCGAAAGCTACTGGTACACTTCAGTCCTGATGTGCAATATTCATTGTTATTTTAATCTTAGATCTTTCCTGAGCAGATGCTGTTTCCTGTGCCTGGAGGCACAGAAGTTCTGTAAAGTAGACTTTTTTTTACTACATCTGGAGCCGTGATATTTATTTTGAAGTGTGTGTTTCACATGCAAGCCGCAACTTTATTCAAAAAGACAATTCTGCTGGACAGTGAGATTCTGCTTTAGGAAAAAAAAGGAAAAAAGATACAGGATAATAAAGGAGAAGTACTTATTGGATTTATATCAGCTTTAGCTTTTGGTCTGGAGACCAGAACCTGGCACAGCATGTTTGGCAGTTCATTTGCTTTTCCTCAAGGAGGAAAGAAACATAAAAATCCCTTAACTTTACAGTCAGGAGAAGTGAGGTGAGGAAGCAGTTAGGCACTTTTCCAGCATGCGAAGCGTGTAGGAGACTGAAAGGCAAAATCCCAGTTCCAGCTCAGTGTGTTTTTCTGCTGAAGCACAGCGATGTATTTCATAGGGCTGCGCTACAGATGAAAATATTTGTGGTCATTTTGTCAACTCAGATCTTTCGTGGTCTTATGCAAGCGGAGCTGAGCTGCTGCCGAGCTAGGGAGAAACCACCGTGACGTTACTCCACGCTTCAAAGAAGTGTTCCCGATCAACCTGGTGATGGTTTTAACAGTCAGACACATGATTTGGGGAAGGATGAACAATGTGAATACGCTACAAAACCAGTGACATGGCAGATAGGACACTGCCATCTTCTGGATGTGTTGGTTAGTAAAGGCAACGCTGATGGAAAATAAAATGAGATTAATAACAAATAGCCTTCATGTTCTTGCAGCAGAGCCTGGGGAAGAGTCCTATTTAAACTGTGCAGCGTCCATCTTCACTGGGGAAGTTGGTTCTCAAAGCTGGTGACACTGAGACCAGAGCCTGAGCAACCCGCTGTACTGCAACGTGCTGCAAACAGAGCCCTGATTCCTGCTCGATTTGTTGACACTCTGATAAATGCTTCCTATTTATGCTTGATTTTAGTCACTTTGCTTTACTGCTGCAGACCATGAGCTTTATTTTGATGTGAATCTGTTTGCTGTCATTTTTCACCTCGCTTTTCTGATTTTTCAGCTCAATGCGATGGCAAACAGAGCAGCAGGAAAGGGATATGAAAATGAAGACAACTATTCTAACATCAAGTTTCAGTTCATAGGCATTGAGAACATCCACGTCATGAGAAGCAGTCTGCAAAAAATGCTTGAAGGTAATACTCTTTACCAGAAAATAGAGAAAAGACTTGATTCACGTGTCACACAAATCAGAGTAACTTCTCTGCAAACAGTGGTAGTGAGAATTGGTATGAAAGCAGAACTTGTGTCTCCCTGCTGCTAATGGAACTTGTGCAATGGACCATCACTGCGAGACGTGATGTTCTCCTGATTGCACAAACACTGTCTTACGAGTGAAATCCGGATACCATTTACTGTAATGGCAGGCATATTAAGACCTCTCTATGCCTTACCACTACTTCTTTTCTCCCCCTTCTTCTTTCGTGGCTTACAGCTTGATGGTATCATGAAAAACAAACAAAAACAACAAAAAAACTTATGACTTATATGTTACTTTTATAGTAGTAAAAAATACGGGATTTTTTTTTAAAACTCTGAAAACACTGATTTTTCTTCTTTGGTCAGTAAATAACTAACTCATGCATTTTAGACTGTAAATTTTAATATGCTCTGTATAGAGCATGTGACATCAAGTGCATTCACAAAACTTGCAGTCAGTGGGTGTAACCATTCATAGTTCCTGGACAGAAGGAGTGATTATTTTATAAATATTGAGCAGTCTATAAGCTAGCACATCTGGACTGCCACTTAATATTTGGATTATATTACCGTCTAGAGGTTTTCTGGGAAAGGGGTAAGAATAAATCATTGACCCCAAATTTGTTGATTTTTTAACAAGCAAATAGTAAAAAGTGCTCCCTCTGCTCCCCACAGTCCCAGTGTTTACTCCACGTGTATCATCAGCAGAAGACACAAAACCAACTCGTTCACCTGCCGGATCAGCGTGATCTAGCTACGGTGACACGGGTCAACCACGGCTCCTCCTGCCCCGTGGAGAGGAGCTGCCAGGGCTGGACGCCTTTGAGGAATGCTGCCATGGAAAGCTGGACCTTTCCATGAGGTCCAGCTTCTCTGCCAAGAAACTTCCAGAGGGAATAACCAAGGGGAAGACAGGCACATACCTTCTCCTGTCATCCTTGGCCACCAACATTTCCAAGGTTGTCCAGGGAGGCTTTTGTGGCCCTGGGTCAGTAAACACTTGTGCAGAAGGGCTCTGCTCGTGACAAAGACACGTGCACATAACACTACCCAGCACTTGAGATCAACTCAACATCCTCCAGGCAATTTAGTTTTCCTGTGTCATTCTCTTCATGGCGTATCCTTGTTTAGCGCCTTGATGGAAGGGATCTCAGACTGCAAAAGTAAGAGATTTTTTAATTAACTACAAAATCTTGTTTGGCCAGATGGGAAGACAGGTGAATAAACCTGTCCTGTTATTTGTTTAGTTGGAGTCCATCAAAGTTAGGATAGTCAACAACCCTCCTGGTGTCATGGGACAGTGCTGTGTACTATTTTAGAGCCAAAAGTTCATCAGATAGGCCCCTGACCCAAAATGATATGTAATAAGAAAATTTCTAATGCTGTTAACACTTTGTGCTGCTTGGAAACAGAACATTTTAGCATCTATTTTTAAGTGAACCACAGACCTGAATAGGCCCATTTTTTTTCATAGGTTTTATATTTACTGTGTTGAAATCGCCTGTTTAGAAACCTGACTGATAAGATTAGGATCAGAGAAATGAAGTCTGTGATTTCAAACATCAGATTGCATCTTATGGACTCCAGTTTATGAGCAGGCTTTTCCTCGTGTAAGATACCACAGTTTTTCTATTTTCCCATTAATACTAGTGTCCCTTTAGCTGCTTCTTCGTGACCTTTAAAATTATTTATTGTCTGACCTGTGCACACTAAGAGTACCAGAATCAAAAGATCTGTAGAAGACACCAGTCATACACATTTAATACATCTGTAAAGTTTTCATTGAGGGCTATTTAAATATATATAGATGAATCTTTAGCAGAGAACATTAAACTACAAACATTACGAAACATGTTTGTAGATTTAATATGTTGTGAGGTGTTACAGAGCATACAATCTTTAAAGAGATAAATGGGGCTGATTATAAGTGATTTTAATTTAATGTGGTAGTTGCCACTCTGAAGCATATAGCATGGAAAAGATTTAAGGCCATAATAGGCTTGACTTGTAGCAGAAGTATAACAAAGGTCATTTTGTTCAATTTTTTGAATTAGGCAGATGAATAGGTCAAGAGAAATATATGTGTATTTATTTATTTATTTATTTCATACGGAAAACTGCAGTTTGTGTTCAGTACTAAGGAAATTTCAACAAAAAATGATTATACAGTTTTCCATGGGAAAATTCTCCATTTCCACTTTCATTAGGAATGCATTGATTTCAGTGAAAATTATTCAGGAAGAAAAAATGAAATTATATTCATAATAATGTCAAGAATTTATTTATTAGCTAAAAGGATTTCTGGTTCAAATTTTAAAATTTTAATTTTGAGACTTTTACTTATATTAGCACTTATGTATTTACTGTCATTTAATATAACAAAATTATTGTCTATTAGCGTTATGAAATGACTACATCTGTAGGATGATGGATAGTGTTTTTTCCAGAATTTGTGTTCTCCAAAAAAAATGGTGGTATTTCACTTTACCCTGGAACAAAAGGATGTTTCATAATGCTGGAATTTCCTTTGGAAAAGAAGCTGTTTGACAGATGTCCCTGCTGCATCGTATTGCTCTTAGAAGAATATTGAATTTGAATTAAAAAAAAAGTTTGGATATGGTGATACTTGCAATAATTTGGATCTTGTGCACAGAGTCCTCGGCAGGAAATGTAGCACAGGGACTGTCTCGGTGCGGAGGCGAGTGCAGGTGCTGACTGGCCCTGCTCTTCTAGCAGCTGTGTTGGGATGAGCCCAGCGGGGCTATTCCATGATTTTGGTACCTGTCGTGCTGAGATGGAAGGGGGTTTTCCCTTCCCAGGTGAAGTCAGAACTAAACTCAGCACTGAGGTCCCGATGGGTAGGAAAAATCCTTTGCAATGTCTGGTGTGTGCCTTTCATTTAGGACAGCCTGGACTTTGCTCAGTGAAGTGGTGGGTAAATATTGATTCTAATTTGGGAGTGGGAATGAGCAAAGCACTGTTTCAACTTTACCTTGGACTTTTGTAAACAGAGACGGCAGCTTCAGCTGGAATCCAGCTACTAATTGGCCATGCTGCCATCTGCCCAGGCACATTAATCATGTGAGAGGCTGTTTGCTCCCACTGCTGCTATCTGCATTTTTAAAAATACCTTTCAAAAGGCAAATATCTGGAAGAGGCCCTATGTACGAAGACTGCAAGATTTTATATGGACACATCAGGCTGTTTTGCCTCTGAATTAAGAGGAGTCAAGACCATTAGATACATCCAGCTGTAGTATAAACTCCGAATTGGGCTTGCAACAGTACATGCTGGTCATATCGAGGGAAATGGAAGTGTTGCCACTGGTCATAATGGATAAATGGATAAAAAAATATAATTCAGTCTTTTTCCAGAGGGTAAGAGTCCTACTGAGACATTATTAATTCACAAATCAGTTCGGGAAATACATCAGTATTGTAATACATTAGTTCAGGAAAAAAGATTAAAATTTTCATAGTTATTTCTTCAGTGAACTTAGTATGAGATTAGTATTTTTAAGAGTGTCATTCCACAAAGATCAAAAGAAATGCATGATCTATTTTGTAATGAATTTAGTGTGTCACTCTTGACAATAGTTAACATCAAATATTACTGGGTATTTATCTTTGCTGCTTGAGTGAGTGCATCTCAGTCCGATTTTGATTACTTTTTCTGTTAATGTCACAAACTTTGGAGTATTCAAAGAGAAATAGGTATATGGTGTTGTAAAAAAAAAGTGGATTTTTTTTGGTTTAGTTTTCTAGCTACTGGCTACCATATTTCAAACTATTTCCTTGATGAATTATGACTTTTCCATAACATCACCATGTTTTCTGTCTGTGTATGAAATTTCCAGCCTTGTTTCTAAAATGTGTGTTTCTTTCAGTGTTTTACTGCCAAGTAGCCATTCTTTTCCAAAGGTGGGTGTTTGTCACAGAGGATCTCTGGACAGATAACAGTCAGGGAAAGCTTTGCTGTGCTTTTAAGATGTAGCTTATTTTACAGTTTGTGAGCTGAAGTCGCCTTCTATGAGTGACTTTCTGTGGGGCCTAGAGAATTCTGGCTGGCTGAAGCACATCAAAGCCATTATGGACGCTGGCATCTTTATTGCAAAGGTAAAGTACACAAAATGAAAAACAAAACTTGGACCAGACACAGGAAGTGAGGACCAAGGAGAGGTGGTTCTCTCCTTGTGGAAAACTTTGGTTATCTTGAATGAAGTTAGATCAGAAAAAAATCCTGTCTTGTAGTGCATTATATATGAGGATCACCTGTTGCCATGTGGGCATTTTGCTAATAAGTTTTTAAAATTGCAGCTTTTTTTTTTTTTTTGCATTGAAGACCCTAAATTTACTAAAGCTACTATTGTGCATCTTGTTATGTCTCATATTTGAATGTTCCTGCTCTACTCCCCCACAGTGATTATCAGTGTTTCTGTCCCTGTTTCCCTCACATCCATGGTTGCTTGGCTGTTCCCTTTGCTGAAGGTTACTATTTTAGAATTACTTCTTCACGTGATAGTTGTAACACAGGAATATTAGCTATGGTGTTACCACCTGGGTTGTTTTGTCACTCTGCTAAATTCACTTCCTAAACCAGTTCCAAAATGAAGAGTAGCTTGTACTCCTACATACTTGATAAATGTTTCAGAAAAGAGTTGTTGGCTCTGATATGAAATTCTCTCTCCTAGTCTCATCCAAAATAATGCAGATATTTATCATGTGCTATCAGTGATTTTAATTTTAGAAGCCCCTTCCTTTAACCTGGAAGTTCAGTGACTCAGATTATTATTGCAATTCTATTCACATGACCTGCTATACATGAATATATGGATAATACTTCATGAATTTCCCTTCTCGGTAACTGGGTTGTGTTGCTTTCTTGCTTTGCTTCTTCCCGCTCAGCATGAAACTGCAGTTTCTTATCTGAGCACCTACTGCAGGCTAAGTAACCACTTATATTTCTCCTGTCCCTCTTAGATTTCATTATCTTGCAGAAATCATTCAGCCCAAGCTCTTGCCAACTTTCCTCTAGTACTAGTCTTAAAATAATGTCCAAAAACATCTATTCCTTTTGTTCATATGCTGCATACTTCCTCAGACATTCATTTTGACCTGTTCTTACTTGTACAACTTCCAGTTCTCAACTATTGGTCTTTTGCCCACAAGGGTTCTATTTTGGTAAAAATTTACTTCTCTCTTGAGATAAACATAAATATCTTATTATTACTCCCTGTTCCTTTTTAAGCCCAAACTTAACCCAAGTGTTTATTTTTGTAAGCAGTGTCTTTCCTAACCTATTTTTTCCTCTACTTTTTAAATTCTCCTTTGGAAATGACACAGGGCAAAAATACTATGTTTAAAAAAAGAAAAAAAAAAAACCTGAAACACTCAAGTTCCAAAAGTAATGCAGATGTTGGAGAACTTGGTTAAGTACGATCCCTCCTTTGACTGCATATAAATGGGATCCTCCCTACGTAGTCGTTTACATTGAAGTTTTACTTAAAGATCTTGCTGACTAGTTATGGAGCACAGGCTTCCCCTCCAGTCTTTCGAGGTACATCTTCTTCAGAGGCCAGGGGTGAAGCAGAGCGTAGCAACATCCAAGAGAGCTCTGGCACCAGGAACAGGCTCCTCACATCCCCATCAACGTGGGGAATTGACAGCACTATGCAGTGGTGCTGGCTGTTGCTGGGGTGTGAGTTGCAGCACGTAGGTGTACCTGAGTCTGCTTTATGTAGCTGCTCATTCTGGCAGTAGTACAAAATGGACTTGAATGACTCTCCGAGCTGCATGGTCTCGATCACCACATATAGGCTTCTTAAAATGATAACTGTTATAGCTATTTTCCTGATGATTCTATTAGTCTGTTTTGAGGATGTATTTGCCTCCAGGTTCCGCAAGAGCTAAACACCTAATATTTTTCAATATGTTTATACTGTTAGTGCATCTAAGCAATAGGGGAGTATGACCATCACACTTTACAAATGATATTTTATGAAGAAGTTCTACAAAACAAGGAATATATGCTATATTCATAACAAAAGGGATATTTAATTATTCCATGCAGGCATAATTCTGGTCTGGAAGACTCTGCTTGAGCAGAGGGGTTAGATGAGATGATCTCCAGAGATGCCATCCAACCCCAACTGTTCTGTGAGTCTGTCTGGGAGCATAAAAGGGTGCTGTGGCCACCACCACATTGCATAGGAATGCATGAGAGTAACCCTCGCAAACGAGAATGAATAATGCTCAACGTTATTCAGGAAGTCTGCAGCAGAATATTTAAAAAACAAAAAAAAGAGGAATTCACAATTCTTAGCTCAACTTATTACTCTACATGTTGCTCTCGCTTTTTGCTCTCTTTCCCTTGCCTTTCCCATGCCTGTGATCCCTCTCTGCCTTTCTGTATTCCCAGGCTGTGGCTGAGGAAGGTGTGAGTGTGCTTGTTCACTGCTCTGATGGCTGGGATAGGACAGCCCAGGTTTGCTCCGTAGCGAGCCTTCTATTGGACCCGTATTACAGAACTGTGAAGGGATTCATGGTAAGCAGCTGTTTTACAGAGGAAATAAAAGCTTTATGGCATCACTTAAAGGCATGTTAAGATGAGTATTTTCGTTTCTAAGAGAAAATAAACTTTCCTTATATATATATATAAAACTACAAGTGAAGGTTTTTAGCTATCCAAATTACACTCAGCAAAGATTGGAGTGTCAGAAGCGCGTGCTCCCCACATTAGATGGGAGTGAGCAGCCCAGTTTGCAGCATCCTTTTGCTAACAGGTCAGCTCCAGTAAAGCACCTAGGGATGAAAATCTAGGCAAGGCTCACATCTAAAAAAGAGGTCTGGAACATTTTTAGAGTCCAATTTAGAAAATGATGAATCCGACTTGTTTAAACTGTAGTGAAATACTGACATCCTGTTTGCAGCAACTAGAAATGCTAGTTTCTCTGGAGTTGGCAGCAGGGCTCATTATCTTCTACTTACTCTAATGGGGCTTCAACTACTGCTTATCTCATTCTTTCGCTCACTTTTCTTATTCTAAAAATTAAGTGGGGTTCCAATACGGCTTGCTTACATCCTTCTTTTGCCTGCTCTAACATGTGTCAGCTCACAACTGCTCCAAAAACCCTGAATGCAATGTTCTCATTTTAGGTGCTAATTGAAAAAGATTGGGTTTCCTTTGGTCACAAATTTAACCACAGGTAAGGCTGTGCTAAGGCTTTTCTACATGTTTTCCTTGTGTAGTCAGTGTCTGCAGCCATTCTAATTTTACTATACCTGCTGCCTTTGAAAGCATATCAATAGGGTGCTCTCGGGGTATCTTCACAGGCGTTTCTCCCACTGAATAATTTAGCTGCCTAGAAAAAAAAAAAAGGCAAAATGAAGTATGTTCCATCAGTCTTTCCACTTCTGATATTTGCACTGAGGATACAGAGTGCTTACATTTGCTATTAGCATTAGAGATGCATGTGAGAGAAAAGTGGTATGTGGCTTGCAAAATCTCTTTGCAATCCAACCACCTTTTCAGTAATGCCCAGCCTTCCTACTGTCGTGGGCTGTAATTCAAAGCTGGAGTTCAAAAATGGGTCCATCTTCCCGGACAGTATTTAACTTAGGTGTGTCTGTGAGTTATCTAGAATACACTCGTCCCAGGATGTTCTTTTATAAAGAAAAACATAGCTTTTGTTCAGAAACTTCAGGTAAAGGGAAACAAAAGGTTTTTTTTTTTTTTGGACAAGTTATTTTGTGCATCTATAAAAGAAATACTGTCTTCATAATGAAAGTATTTCAAGATTTTTATACCTAAGCATGGATATATATCCATATTGTCTCCACTTCCTTCACATCCTTGTAAAACTAAAGATGCAGATTTTATACCGAAGCTTCATATTGCTGGATTTTAATATAGATTTATATTTTGACCAAAAAAAAAAAAAAAAGTCAAACCCAACAAAACTCCACTACCTTTTGGGAAGTGTGTGCAGATCTACAACTCTTGTGAAATTCCAGCAGGAATTACTATATTAAAGATGATACTGACAGATATCTATGATTATCAGTGGTGAAAGATAATATGAAATGTAATCACCATTGATAGCTGTGATTTCCATTGCAATATTCTTATATACTCTGTTGCATAATAATAGTAGAATTAGAAATTGCTATTTTAGTTATTTATGGATTTCCACTCTTTTTGAACATATATGCATATTTTATTTTATATATATATATACACACATATATATGTACTGGACAGGCAATCAGTTGAAAATGCCTCCTATTATTAGACAGACTTACAGAATATTTTTCACTTAATGTGTTTTGTATTTCCAGGACCCTGTTCTTTGAAGTAACCTATGGCAAGTGATTCCAGCAGACTTTCCCTTATACATAAAATTTCATGTTCCTTTGACAAATACAGTAGGGTGTAAATACTTCCCACTTTTGAAAAGTTTCACCAAGAGAGGGCAGCTTTAAACTGTTTTCTGCCAAGGCTATTCCATTCCTCTCCTGCTTAGTTTTCTGGTTTTTAGCAATGGTCTGACTTTGAAAGAATATCTAAGATGACTTCTCTAAAGCCATTACAGTCATTCTTACAATGACTCCTGCTACTGCAGCATAACTTTGTATAAATAGCATTACTACATGGCTATGCAGCAGCCAGTATTTATTATTAGCCAGTATTTATTAGCTGTAAAGCAAAAAGATGTTTGTAAGAAGAGTGTTTTTTGTTTGTTTGTTCTCGTTTTTTTTTTGTTGTTGTTGTTATTAGGTTTTGGCTTCATGCTGCTCCATGAATAAAAAACTTCATCAATTTTTCTAAGTAAAAATAAGCCAGTAATTGGTATTCTAGAATTAATACCTAAGATATAACTTGTAGGCTAAGTTCTCTTCCCCTTTTCATTACCACTGTGCAGCTTTCCTAGAGGATTTTGGGTTATGGTTGAATGTGTCTTGTCTTGTTTTAGGTACGGCAACCTGGATGGCGATCCAAAGGAGATATCTCCTGTGATTGACCAGTTCATCGAGTGTGTTTGGCAGCTAATGGAGCAGTTTCCTTGTGCCTTTGAGTTCAATGAAAGATTCCTGATCCATGTACAACATCATATCTATTCCTGCCAGTTTGGTAACTTCCTGTGCAACAGCCAGAAGGAGCGACGAGAGCTTAAGTACGAGAGCCTTTTCTTGCAGAGCATGTTTAAGTGTGGGTGTTACTGTAGGGAGGATTCAGCCACTTGCCATTTTACAGATGTGCTTTTGTGAGACACGAGGTGCAGTGTAGAGCTCTCAGGCACCTTCCGCTGGTGACACAAATTAATGCAAAAAATAAAGCTGATCCTCCTCGCTGTGACACAGCTGTGAGTATAACCCATAGTGTGTCAGTGATGGATTACTGAATGCTGACAGGAGCATTAGATCCTTAGCCAAGTGGCCTTAGCATCAACAACAAACACGGCAAGCTGTCAACGTGGAACTAAAAAGGGGAGGGTGACATCAGCTTAGTTACTCTCTCAGCTTGAGGGTCATGTGCCCCATATGTGCTTCCCAGGCAGTGCTTCAGTCCTGTCCTCTCAGATACTTTTCCACCAACAGCCCTTAGGCAGGGGAAGCCTCTGCAGGGCTGAGTCAGCAGGCTGCCCTGCCGCCTGCTCACTGCCAATACCTTCTCCTAGGATTTAGGCAACTGAGTTGTTCTGCAGGGACAATAATATAATTCCTGGCAGAGCTGGTGATCCTGCTCTGCTCCTTGTATCTGCTTCCTAGGGCTCTGGCTCCTTGGTTATGTCCTCATACCGTCTGCTTTTCTCTCTCATCCTGATCATGGCAGCAGTAGTGATAAAAGGAAAGTGATAATTATTGTTTGCTGTTGCCATTTGGATCCTCTCACTGCTCAGCTGCAGAGCAGCCTCACTGCCACAGTCCATCTTTTTTGCCAATTCTTGTAACTGAAGTATAATTGTATTAAGAAAGCATAAAGCTGATTACAAATGAGCAGCACAGAGCACTAGAATGTCTCACCCAAGCTCTAACTATACCTGAACTGCAGCAGAGGTATCTATACACTTTATTTATATGCATTTTTTCAGAGTCCAAGAACGAACGTATTCACTGTGGGCTCACTTGTGGAAAAACCGTGCCGATTACCTGAATCCTCTGTACAGGTCGGACCACAGCCAAACCCAAGGGACCCTGCGCCCACAGATAGCTCCGTGCAACTTCTTGTACAAGTAGGTGATACCCCTTGCTGTTGGAAGTTGCAGGATGTGTTACATAATGTATTTGTAGTTAAGTGCTTCTCATTCCAAAATACAGCTTACGCATAGGTGAATTTAGGATCAGACGCAACAGATCCATTCCCTGCCTGCTTGTAAGTACTCAGCCAACACCTCTGCACCACTCCACAACGCAGCATTAGTCCTAAAAGAAGATTAAGATTAAAGCTATATTGATAGTTGTGTGTCCTAATTTCAGGTCACTTGCTTCTTCCACTAAGAAATGGCTCTTTCAATTGTGTTCTCATTTGTAACTTCTAAATTTCAAGTTGCTTAAACTTCCTCCATACGAGGATGACTATTCGCATCAATCAGTGCCAAAAGTAAAAGCAGGAGTTTCAAGATGTCATTAAAAAAGTGTTTAATAAAACAAGAAGCAGGTACTTTCTCTACCTTGCTATTATACTTCAGGGTGTACACAGTAAATCTGCAAGTAAAAGCACCTGTTAAAAAGTCAACAAATATCTTAAATGACAGATTGGATTCTTCCACATTTGCTGTTCTGGGTCATGTCTAATTTAAAGTAATTTTAAAACAAGTCATTAATTGTATACTTTAGTACAGTGGGATTTATGGAAGACAGTACTGCAGATCCTCCCTTGGATGAATAATCCTGTTGATTTTAATGGAATTATTTGAGTGAGTAAGGATTTCCGAGCATGAGCTGTCTGATTATAAACTTAAAGTCGGGGGACATGACTTAAATAGCACAGGCTTGGCAGTAACAAGCCATCGAGGTGCACGGGTGTCTCCGTCAGCTCCCTGGCTCCACTGCTGCACCCTTATGGCAGGTCTCTCTGTTACTCAAGCAATTGGAGGAACTATTGACATACCTGAATTGAGGTTCTGGCCACGTACTTGGGAAGAAAACAGAAGACAAGAA
Organism: Tinamus guttatus; assembly: GCF_059628265.1. Lineage (NCBI taxonomy): Eukaryota > Metazoa > Chordata > Aves > Tinamiformes > Tinamidae > Tinamus > Tinamus guttatus. The sequence continues at coordinate 6,422,896 of NW_028288747.1, forward strand.
AGCCAAACAAGTTACGGACGTACAGTCTGAGACCTTTTCTCCTGAAAATGAAAAAAGCATCTTTAAAAAGCATCTCTTAAGCATCTCATTTACTTCAGAGAGATGGAAGCAGGTACTTAGGTACTTGCCTGAAATAAGGTTTTTGGTTAGCTGGAGAATGTTAGCTTCGTTCAGTAACTTCACTGGCAGTTGTATTGTTTGGCAAACCTCAACAGAAAGTTCTATTTTTACTAACAGGAGGGAAAAAGCAATAAAACAAATCTCTATCACTTTAGTAAATCAGGTTGACTGTAGACCACTGGCAAAACTGCCTGTGAACATATCCCAAAATAAGGATGCAGCAAGTGGGGGTTTAATAGTTACAAGACCATTGATATTTTTTAGCTTATCAACAGGACATAACACTAACGTTTCCATACAGGCCACTAACAACAACAACTTCCTTTTTTAGGCTGTGCAATTCTTCTTGATAGTTAATGTCTTCAATCATTAAAAGCAGAATCAGTGAGCCCCCCGCGGCTTTCTGACTAGACCAAAGGCACAACGATCTTTCTTTCTGTTACACATTAGAGTTGGTCTAAGCTGGGTTTGTGCACAGATTTAAATCTTTAGAACTGCCCCAGCACAAACACACTGTGCATCTTACCAACCTTCAGTGAACTTGCAGAACTTGTGTGCACTCCAGTGATGGCAGCAGGGCCGGCGAGTGCGTAGGGTGGCCCGTACTGACGTCTCCTGAAGCCACTGCTGACCTCTCCACCACCTGCAGGTTCTGGAGCGGGATGTACAACCGCTTTGAGAAGGGGCTGCACCCGCGCCAGTCAGTTACTGATTACCTGATGGCAGTGAAGGAAGAAACGCAGCAGCTGGAAGAAGAGCTGGAGGCCTTAGGAGAGGTAACTCAAACTTGATCTTGAGCATCAGGCTTCACAGCTGAACTAACCCCAGCTCCAGATTCTGCGCAGTCCCCCCATGTGCTACATCATTTACTGTCACGAGGGCATCTCAAGGCTATCACTTTTGTTCTCACTTACTGGAAATGTTTTGCCTTTGCCATCTATAAAATACAGGATGGAATTTTTTTTGAATTTAAGAATAACATTTCACCTTGATTTTGTTGCAAAAGTACCATTCTTGCGAAGTTTTACATCCCTCTGTGACTCATTCTGCATTTCTCACACCCTACAGACATTAATGGTCAAATAGGCAATTTTAAAGGATGACAGTTGGCTGGACTCAACTACGTAATTATAATGGCTATATATTTTAATAAGGCCCCCCCCCCAAAAATCCAACCACCACACTTCAAAGGAGAAACGGGCTACAAATCTATGTTCGCAATATATGTATTTTTTTTCTTTATTTCAGAGATTGGCAAGTCTTCAGAAAGTGCAATTAAATGATAATAAATTCAAGAGTAAGCACCAAGACCAAAACAAAGAGTTAGGGCGCTCTACTTTCAACATCAGCTTGGCTAACACCCCCCAGGAGTACAACAACGACCTGAAATCATTCCCATCCCGAAGTCCTTCACAAGGGGATGAAGAGGATTCAGCCCTGATTTTGACCCAGGACAACCTGAAAAGCTCTGATCCGGACCTCTCGGTTAACAGCGACCAGGAGTCGGGCGTGGAGGACTTGAGCTGCAGGTCCCCAAGCGTCAGGGGCTGCCTGCCTAGCGAAGACAGCGGCAAAGATTCCGACGAGGCGGCGTTTCTGGCGCTCTGAAATACCTGTGTAGGAGCAAGGAGCCAGAGCCACGCGGGGCTGTGTCTTTCATGGTCTGGAATGACATTTTTTTTTCCTTCAAACAGAATGGGAATGGTCTGTGGCCTAAAGAAATTAATAACCCAAAGAAAGAGAACTGTGCAATTGTGTAAGTAAAGATCTAAGAAAAGTAAGCCATTATTAGTTGTTAGACATAACACTAAATAACAGTACTCGTTGCTGTTAAAAATATTTATTTAAGCCATTGTGGTGTTTGTTTTAGCTGCACATTATTCCTCAATTTGTAAATTTGTTTCCATAAATTATTGTACAAAATAATAGCTCTCCAAAGATGTGAAATTCCAAAGTATTGCTATGCATATGAAGAAAGTAGAAGATAGTGTTAGCTTTACTGGTGAATCAAAACTTGCTTTTGTTGAGCTCTGACTTCAGGCATATTGTGTATGTTCTTCATTTTTTTTTTCCATGGGAGGTGTCAAGCTTTCAATTTCAACAATTATTTTGCATAGTCTCCTATTAAAATCTCTCAAGGCAAAGTAAAATTAACAAATCAATAGCCTTGCTTAGGGTTCTCATCTTGCCAAAAGATCCTCAAGTGACTAGCTGCTGCACCAGAGCGAGCCCGGTGTGTACTCAGATCTCACCCAGTGACAAAAGCTCAGTGGTTTGTGAGAAGTTTGGAGGAATATGCAAACACTTGCATACTGTCCATAGTAATGTAGCACTCTACAAGGTAAGTGCCTGGCAGGGTACTCCAGGCTTCTCATTTTGTTCCCAAGTTCTACTGCTGACACTTTATTCCTCTTCAGAATTGTCTAAATGAGACAATGGCTACATTTAAAGGTAATAAAAATACTAATACTCCAGCCTAATTTCATTCCTGCTTATCAATGTTTTATTTCAGTGGGAGTGAGGTATCAACACAGTATGGAATAGGAAGTCTAAATCACTTTTGAAAGCATTGCTCCCAGGCCAAAGTTAAAGGAAGGTTATGTGAATAAAGGAACTAGGACCATTAGTATTTCTTTCCAATTTTAGTGTTTAAAATAAACTAAGCAGAATTATTATTTTTTTACTCACACACAATGTTTCCCTTGCAAATCTTGCTAACTAACAATAAACTTGCCAAACTGAGCATGGCAGTGCTAATGCAAATCAACCAATTCAAAGGATTCTTTGCTCATTGTCCAGCCTTTTTTATTTTAACCTATGAGTTGAAATGGAGTAGAACAATAAAAGTTTATTCTCCAAATTTGGTTTAAAACTTTTCAGTTTTAAAATGTAAGCGCTACAGCTTTCATAACCATATATAGAGAAATAAGCCTTGGAAAAATATTTAAAGCTTAGGAGTTTTTGAAACAGCATACATGTGGGGCTGTAATTCTTGCAACTTTTTTCTTTTTTTTTTAACGGTTAGAACAAGCATTTTAAAAAAGAATTTTTATGTTTGGTCTTATCTTCTTGGAAAACTATGGTGGAAAAGTAACTTATTTTAGATGTATTTCATATTCTTCCTTCAAGGACAGACTGACAGGCAGAGTTAAATTACATAAATATACCTCAATTTGAAAGTTTACAGTTCTATTATTCAGTCTGCTTTTGTGGAATGGCTTTTTATTCTAAGAAACTGCATTATTTGAAAAAAAAAACTGATTGTTCACAGTACTGAATTGACTATCTCCTAAAGGAGGTTCTGCGTTCGAACAAATACTTCAATTCCTGATGGCAAGATTCATTCATCTTAATGTTATACTGGAAAGGCCAGATCCTGAATTTGAGAAAACACTGTAACTCAATTAAAATAGAGCTATGATAATGTAAAGTCTACTGAGAATCTAGCCTTCTTTTAAAATCTTTATGGATTTTTAAATAAATGAAAGTCTTGATTTTAATTGTGCTTTTAAAATATATTTCATATTTTGAACATAGACTGTAAAGTTTATGGCATTAAAGGAATCTCTGAATGGGTTTTCTCAATATAAAGGAAAATGTTGAAAACTCAGCAATGAAAACTTGACAAAAATATTCTGCTTAAGAATCAGCTTGAGACTAGGCAATATTGCATTTCTTTAAAATGTAAAATTGTGATATTGTTATATTATTGTGTGCTTTTAGACATATGTCTATAAATAAATACTGAACATGAATATATGCAAATTTAAAGCACTGTCCTCATGTTGCTTATGCAATTTCTCGTAACTAGCTTTACAACTTTAATATTAACATAGTTTAAATTAAGTCTTTATTTAGCAGCTTAGTGATACATTTTTCAGTTTTTAGAATTTTGCATTAGTTATTATTGTTCTGTTGTAATGTATATACTTGTGTTAGAACAACCCGGTGGGAAATACTTCCAAATAAATACTTGGGAGATACAGTGTTATGTTCTTCCATACTAGTAGTGCATGAAAGAATGTTTTGCTTTCCTGATTTTTGCAACATAATTCCTCAGTTACTGAAGAAGCATTTTGTCAATTAGATTAAGATTTTCATATTTTTCCTACTTTGATACTTGAATTCATTAGTTTAAACTCGTAAGGAAGCCACAAAGGATAACTAATAAAACTAACTCAATCTCAGCTGACTTGCCTTCATTATATGGGAACCAATTATGGCTTTTTTTTGTTTTGTTTTTGTTTTGTTTTTTTAAACAAGAGATAGAGGATGGAAAGATGCTGAACTACCTTAATTTCTTGTAGGCTGTGCGAGTCTTCCCTCTGCTGCAAATTCTTTCAACTCTGGCAGTAATCCCACTGGAATTTGAAATGGGACACAAGTGAGCATGACAAACTACAGGAAAGAAGGGATTAGGAGAGTATTACAGATTTCTATGGTATAATTTTAGCCTCATTGAATTCAAACCACCTTTTAGTATGAAAAGGCGCCCTGAAGTGACACGGAAAGCAATGGGATCAAAAGCTAAATTTTCTCTACAAAGAAATCCCTGACTGGAAGAACAGACAGGAAAAATGAACACATTAGTAGCTTTTATTGGTAGACCACAATGCAGGCCAATGCAGTAATAAATGGAAATAGATTCCAAAGAGCTGAGAAATGTATCGTTCATTTTGAGTTGCCTCTCTCTTTTCTTCATATATAGCATATAGTCATGATTAAAGGGGGGAAAAAACAGTAATAGGAGGGAGGGAGGCAGGAAGTAAAGCTCTCTACAATTAGCAGTGAGAGCTGCATTCTTTAAGAAAAGCAGCAAGCCAGAGCAGGGGTTTATATAGCATAAATTGTGTTTGATAACAGACTAATAATTACAATCATCTCAAAAAACCCAATAATTAGAAGGTAACTGCAATGAGGATGAGCATTCTGTCACTGCTGACAAGTTAAACTGAAGCTTTTATGTGGATGTTGTTCCCACGTGTGCACAGAAACCCTCTAACAGAGAACAAGCACCTCAGCCAAGGCAATGGGCTGAAGCTGGAGGGCAGCTGGTCCCCTGTCCACTCTGTGGAGCAGGTGAGTGAGAATCTGCAGGGACAGGCCGGGCACTGGCAATTCAGAGGAGAGCAGGGTGCGGGTGGTCAAGTCAGAAGTACCTCAGCTCATCACCCGTGGGAAGACTGCCACAGCTCTCATGCCAGAAGAGTGTCCAGAGGACACTGCCAGAGAATGGATTAACAGGAAAAAAGGTAGGGATTGAACGAAAAGGATAAGATTCATAGCCATATTATTTAAATTGTCAGTCAAGTACCTGCAATCAAGTTATTTTCGATCTTTAAAATACAGTTTAGTGGTTTGTTAGTACAAAATATTCTGGAGAAGCCTTATTGGTCCATGAGAATCACACTGAGTTCAGGCAAGGACTCATCATGAATGTGCATTGGTTGCCACAGCCACCAATTCATTTATTTTGTTTCAAAAAAATAAAGTGCCATCATTTTCTTACTATGTTAAGGTATTTCCATATTACTGACATATAAATTTCCTTTTTAACTTATTACTAACAAAACAAAACAAAAAAGACCTTTACGTTCATCTGAGCAAGACATAGCATTTACAAAAGCAGCAGACAAAGCTGCAGTAGGGGCTTTCAAAGCAGAAGCTCATTCTAGTGAAGAAGGCTCCAAGAACTACCGCTGCCAAAATGGTTAAATAGGGTTAAAAAGAATAAAAGTTTGTCCTAAGCTAGTTTACTGCAGACTGTGTAAACTGCTTGTTCTTTGCAAAATGTTTTCCAATTGTGTATCCACCCAACAAGTCCTGAATGGCACAAATCCACCCACAACACAGACAATTACCAGAATTGTTAGAAATCCCCAAGCGTTTATTTGCAAGTTCAACACATTACAGTATTTACTATGCAGAGTCATGTACACAGTAAGGCTGTGATAACTGACTTAAGTTTGTCACCAGAGTTTTAATTCAGCTTTACCTGAAAGTCTCCACATTTCTCTCAGGAGCACATTCCTGGTCTTTGAAGGAAGTAGCAAAAACAACTTGGACAGAAACAAGACTAACAAAGGTTTCTCATTTCTGTATTTGGTCAAGGGCAGGAGAGACAAAACTGCAGAGCAGTTTACAGAGCAAACAACAACTATAATACCAGGTACTACTTAGATCTTACTATTGCTTGTAGTTGTGTCCAGCATAGCTATACATAGCTGACAGTCAATACCTTTAGAAGAGATTAACATGTCAAACATACTGTGAAATCTATGAAGACTTTCTGTAACGCCCATAAGAAAGTGCCATTAACTCCACAATTGCATACCATCCTGTGTATACCACATATATATCTCACTCTGAAGTAACTTGATTTCATAGCCTTATACTGCAAACCAAAGACATTTAAAAATACAGTCAGTTACAAACATACAGAGATTGCAGTTCTGGATTTCACTAGTCATTTACCTCAGGGAGCAATAAGGGGCTTAAATCCTACCACAGAAAGCATTTAGCACAGAAGTTAGAATATATCAAAAGCCAATTCAATCAGCTGTTGCACTACCAAATGCAATCCTCCTGCCAGGAAACTACAGCAGTCCCAAAGACACATCACCTCCTATTCTTGGATTTCATGCTAGCAGAAACATGGCATGAACACAGCATCCTGCAACTCTCCAGAAGTCACTCTGAACACTCCCTACTACTGCCAGCTCCTTAAAAGTTCACTTGACACATTTTAAAGAGATTTTAGATTAGGTATCCAATAGCTTCCATTTTCCTACACTTCATAAGAAATAGTTTCAAGTTGGAGTTACAGCTACACTTCACCTTTCTGCAAAAGGGAAGCTCTTAACACTATCAGTGTGCTAGAAACATGATGATTGATTTGTTTGACAGAACACGATCAGTGTCTACTAGGTCTTCTACTGACAGAACGAAGATTAGGAGAAAAACCTTCATCGGCACAACTAGTGTGAGACTAAATCAAGAGAGCTATAACCCCATATGGGGTTGGCTTGTTCTTTGAGAACCAGAAACAGGTTGGCCTTTTCTGCATGCTACAGGACACTGGCAGCTGACCCAGCACCCCCTCACCCAACACACACATCCATTTCTCTCAATGAAAGAGTTTGTGACTGCATGAGGGGCTAAAAATAGGGGAGAAGTGTGGGAACAGCAACTACAAGGGAACAGAGGCAGAAAAGAGAACCCTCAACATCCACATCCCTGAACAAGGAACCAAACATGGACTTTTTTTTTCTAGACTCTCCTGCAGTGCCATCAGAAACCCGTGATTTACGTTTTGTCTTAAAAACACAGTAGTAGCCTAAGGGGAAAAGCGGAAGTGTTGAGAATTAGAACTTGCTTGGGAAGCAAATCCTCTGAAGGTGACCTAGGTAGAAAGTTCAGCCTTAGGAGAGCACCACGTCACGTAACATTCGGCAGGAGGCAGCAGATGAGGACAAATTCTGTTCTTCCCAACTATTACAAAATGTGTAAGATAAACACTTGTTCAACTGATGAATAGCACCAAATATTTGGCCATCTGTCCCTTTCTCTGTTTAGGGAAAGGAAAAAAAAAAAAAAAAAGATAACCCTACACAGAATTTCATCTCCAGTCTAAACTCCTTACCTAGATACTCCAAAATATTCAGAACAACGTGCATGCTCAGTGCAAAGGTAGATGGAATTTGCCAAAAATGTAACACTGAAGGTAAGAGTTCATCTTACCAGAGCTGCAGGGATGACAACACTCGGACCATCCAGAAAGACTTTCAGAGGGTCTCATTTTGAATTATGACTTTAATTAGGATGCTGGCAAAAGTGCAAGGTCAAGAAAGGGACTGATACACACACTCAACAAACTTTTTTTGTGAAAGGAAATATTCTTCAAACCATTTCTTATCCAGTAGGACTTACAAGGTTCAGGCACCTAAGCATTTCATTTTGATTTGATTTAGCAAGTTCTATCTGCCTGGGACATTTAGTGGCAAATTTTGGGCAAGTTTAACCAAAAATGAATGAACAATCCACAAATAAAAGCCTCCATAAGTAGAAAAAAATAAGTTTCCTCACCCTGGAAAGCGGTAACTTAAGACAGATCATCACACTATTGTAAAATATGACAGGGCACAACCTGAAGCCCTATTTGAAGATTTCCTAATTTGTGGATTAGACTTCTGTCTGTGCTAATGTGTCTTCTGTAACTTCAAGTTTACTCACTTATATCTCTTTGGAAGAAACACACACTACTCCACTTTGCTAGACGAGCACTGACTTTAGGATACAGAAAACACTGTCCTGGCCTGACCCGCTTTAGCCCAAGACTTGAATTTGCAGCATGTTATGACTCTAGATACTGCAGATATAACATCTTGGCTACAAAATGGCTGTTCTCTAAACTGGTTCCTGGCAAAGCATACAGAGGAAAAAAAGAAAAATCAGGATTCCTAATAGATTAGTACATCTCTGCACGTTTTACCTTATTTCTGTCCCATCACTGTACAACTAGATTTTCTTCTAGAACCTAACTTTCTGCGTGAAAACTTAATTCACTGACAAGACAAATAAGAATGTGTCTTTTCACAGTGAGAGATAATATACACGTGTGCATTCCAGGGTTGTATTTTTCTCCTACAGAGCACTAGACTTGGACTTTGGCTACACTATCCATTCTTTCCTGATGCATCTCCCATACAAAAGAAATATATACATATCCTGAGACTCCTGAGACAGGAAAGGATTAAGACTCACTGCTCCAGATTTTCATTTCTGGCCTTGACATAGCACACTGTAACCCTAGACAAAACAGTTTTTGTTCATTGAAAATCAAAAAACACACACAGAAAATAACTGCTACTTCACAAAGAACTTCAGAATTAAGTTTCTGTAAAGTGCTTTCAAGTTCCTCACATGATGGATGTATTCACATTGTAGGAGTTATCAAAACTGGGAAGTGATTTGAATTTTGCCTTTCCCAGGAGAATCAAGTACGAAAATGAAATTGTTAAGTGAAAGTTGTATTTAATTACAGTTGTAGGTACCATGCCACACCTGAAATCAAGTTTCCATTAGTGCTGAGTAACATATTAAATCTAGAGATCATTTATTTGATTGATACCAATATAATTTGTTCCAAAACATACTTTGCTTAGTTCAAATCCACTTATCCAAAACCACAATACAGTCTATATTCAGTTTTGTATTATTACTTCAAGAAAAAAAAAAAAAAAGTGTTGAACATTTTTGGCCTCAAGGAAAAAAAAAAAACAACCTATGAATTCACTGCCAATCTCAAATAATTAACTTCAGTTTCCAAAGCCCTATCACCACCTGTCTCAAACTTTTTTCATAGATCCAACCTATGTTTAGAGTTAGGAATACAAAAGATATGAATGTTTTATAAAAATGTAAAAAGCTTGTCAAAATCACATGTTTTGATATTTAATCTTTGAAGAATGGAGTATAGCAGCAGAAACTCAAGTATAATAAGAACTATCAACAATAAATACAAGAAATTAGTGCAAAGATTGCAATAGAAGAATTTCTTGAGTACAATGAGAATATAAAGAGACATTCCAATTTGTACAAAAACAGTCCCAGTTCTGTATACAATCTCCTCTAGAAATACAACCACGGATGAAATGCTTATTTTGCAAATAATAGATATTATAAAGTGTGCTTTATTGGGTTTGTTCTCTCTTCTCTTGGTACGTCTAGTTTGCAGGAATTCTGTAAAGACAAATTTCCATAATTAGACATGAACTCCTTCATATATTAAGCTTTAGAATTAACAACAGGTGCAGCACATACAGGCCTAAACAGAAAATTTGAGCAAGTGACAATGTGGCAGAATCAGAAAACAAAAGCAAATTCACCACAAATATTAGAAGGGCAGCTTACCTATAGCGGAGCATGAAATTGGCTGTGCATTGCTATTGCCTGTTGAAGTTTTTCCTCTTTGGCTCTTCTACAGTGGCAGAGCTAAAACACAAGACACAGGACCAGTGAAAGGGATTTTGGACTACACATACCACAGTTCCTCATTAATGATTTAGCTACTTTGCAGGCTCTTTTAAAAAATAAGGAGGTGCAAATTATCTCCCTTCCAACATTCAAGCTGAGTAACTGTCTATATTTTGATAACATCACTTCAAGGCAATTACAGCAGAAAGCAATCATCTCCTATCTTATGAAACACACTTATTAGATATGCTTAAGGAAAAGGTAAGCTCCCAAGTTGCTCTTGTCAGACTGCAGTTAAGTGATTTATAAACCTGTTAATTGTTTGGCAATATCCATAGCCAAATGGAGATCAATTAAAAGTTTAGATAGCTTAATTTATTAAGGGATAGGGTTGCTTAATACAAGGTATCACTCTCTACAGAATTCTTTTCAAATTTAAAAATACCCTTGTAGCTATGCTGTAAAAAAATAGAGGAAAATAAAGAAGCACATGGGACAAAAAACCACCTGTAACAGCACAGCCTTAGAAGAGATCCTTGCATTGCTGTGTTAAAAACTTATGCTCCTTTAAAGGAACATAAAAGTTTGAAGTGACTGAAGCCTCTTATGTATATATTTTTCAAATGTTAAAGCTTGCTAAACTACCACTCTGAATCACAAATTGGTCAAGTCTGCTGAAGTCTTAAATTTATTTACTATACACTGTATATCTCAGATTAGAATGAGTTATTCATTACATACTGTTCTCTTTTCCATAAAACTACTGAGAAAGTCATCTATTTCAGTTTTGCCTTCCAAAAAGTCTTCTGCAATGGTGTCAGATTCCTCTTCAGCTTCATGAGCAGCTACTTTCAATCTGGCTTGCAGAGCACTTGGACTGCAACTCTAAAAATAAAGACACCTATTTAATACTAAATTGTCCATCAAAATTCCTATCTCCAAGGACAAAATAGATAAATGATTACATAAAAACAGGACATACAGAGACAGCATTAGTATTATGACATAAGAGACTAAGGGACTGAATAAAGCATCATCTCCAAGGAACAGTATAAATTGATAAACTAAAAATGATTCAATTTGAGAAGTGTTGCCAGCTTGGTTCTTGATCTCAACTTGATTCACAATCTTGTTCTCAAAAGCATGATAAGCTTTTCAACTTCACTGATGTTCTCCCACACTGAAAGTATCCAGATTCTGTCATGTTTCTGAGTGCAAAATTTCTTCATAGAGGTTTCATGGTTTAATTGCCCTCAGTAGACACAACTGAAAATCAAACTCAGGAAAAGTTTAAGGTGACAAAAGTCCCCTTTGGCTCAGCTTTTGAATAACTTCCTAATGACTCAGTCAATCATAATTTAGGTTTCCAAACTGAATGTTATTAATATGGAATTTCTCTCACTTCGTCCCTGCAATAGGTATTATGGAAAACAACATCCACATGATGTCTGTAAAACTTAACAGCATTTTCGCCCTTACTGAACAGCCCAGCAAAGAGAAAAACATTTAACCAACAGAAACGCAATTCTGAGCAAACTACTGCTTCACATTGTCTTTATTCAGTGAATCTCAGAGCAGTTTATGTTGGGCCTTTCATTTTATTGCACCTGAAGCAGTTAGGAAAAACAGAAAAGCTGTTCTGCTTAAAGTCCAAGTAAAGATTTCTGCTTGGTTGTGCATTTAAAGCACAAGGATTTTTTTTTTAAATCAAATTATGAAAACTAGTGGATTAGGAATCTAACCTGGAAAAGAAAAAAAAATAAAATCTTGCAGAGTAAAGGGAGATTAGACATTCACTGCATCTTTCACCACAAAAACTCGTGATAATCCATGGAGGTTTGTAGGTAGCATTAAACAAGATAAAGAGGTTCCTTAAACAGATTATGCATGGCTCTCTATCACCACAGCATACTAAGCATATCAGACAAACATGAGCAAAAGGGAGACTAAAAACTCTTCTCATTGGAGGGATCTGTGGAAAAGAATCCAGGGAGAGCTATGCACGGCACTACCGCCCAGAAGTAGCTGGACTGCTAATCTGGTCCAGTATATTCATTCTTACAGGCTTTTAGAAACTCGAACTTCTATTTCTGCTTATTGTTCATAATTTCATTATTTTTCTGCCATTATGCTAGAACAATTAGAACATGATTCGTTTTGCAGTTCAGAACTGCAAGTGCAGCATGATGGTCTTTCTATATCGATTTAAAGTTTAGAGGCTTGTACCCCTCACAACCAGAAAACACCCTGTTGGTTTAATCAGTACTCTTGTGAAAATAAGGAAAGTCTGTTCTCATAAGAGAGAAAACATACACCCACAGTGCAAGGGAAAACCCTTGCCTGGAGCTTTGAGAAAGAAATAAAAGGAGACTGGCACAAAGCAAGCATCTCAAAGACATAGCACACATGGGGATAAAAAAAGCACAAAAACAATCTGCAACTCCAGCTCTCACCCTCCTAAACATTAATAAAATAAATCAGAAAAAAGGAAAGCTAACAGTGCGATGTTCTGTCCTACCCTTGAGAAGTTCTAGACAACTAGGAAGTTTCTCAATGCCAAGCGATTATCTCTGTGTTAAGACTAATTACATCAGTCAGGAAGAAGATTATTAGCAGTGAGTCTGTTTTGATTTTCAAGTAAGAAAGCATTCAACACATTTAGATCACTAATTAGGTCATTTATTTTGCTATTATATAATTTACCTACTTGTGATTTCACTTTTGTTACATTTCAGGCACTTTGAAATTCAGACACTATACACGTCTTTCTGGATTACTGTATTCAAGCAAAAACCTTGCAAGCAATAAAACAATTTCTATATCAAAAGTTTCATAAGTTGCATCTGTTAATGCATAACCCAGAAAATATCCTAAAAAATATTCTCTCCTTACCCATGTTAGGTTCTGAAATAATGACTTCCCTCTATTTGTGCAAAGTTGGACACTATATGTAATATGCTCGCATACCTAACGAACAACAGAATTTAAAGTTGAACAGCAATGGTTTTAACCATTTTCATCAGGTACAGTTTTACAGATTCTTCACGTTAAATGGGTACTTTTTTTTTTTTTAAACAAGACTTCACTAGAAATATTTTTATTCTTTAAACTGTTTGCTATAAAATTAAACCTAAATTGGTCAAAAGGCTCATTCATCACATTCTTCCAACCCTGTTTCTACCTACTATAAAAAACAGCAGTGCAATCCTAACATTGGTTTAAGTTAATTCACACTTGACTCTGTTTTAGCTCATGAGACATAAATAAAACTCATTATTTCATAAAAGAAGAGTTCAACCAGAAGAACACTTGTCACGGATAAATGCACAAGTGAAAACTTTCAGTATTCTTTTTTTTTTAAAAAAAAAAAAAAAAAAAAGAAAGTGAAATAGGGATTATATACCTCACTAAGTTCATGCTGTCTTTGCATCTTTTTCTCAAAGGCTGCTTTCATCTGTGTGAGTTGCTCATACTGGAAATAAAAAGAAAGAATGTTTTTCCCTCCGAAAATACATAACACTTTCTGGAAAAGTTTTCATTGTGTACTTACTTTATCCAACACTGTCTGTCTTTTTGCCTCTAAGCTAGGCTCCAACAACAAATTTTTTTCTGTAAAATAAAATCACTGTTCTTATTATTTTTTAAGGATTTAGTTCCTGGAATCCAGCCAGAGATGCTAATGTGTTTGACAACTTACTTGCCAGCTCTTCAATACTTGTCACTAATTCATCTCTGTCTGTAATGACTTGCTTCAGCTGTGGCAGATTCACAAACTGTTCCAGTAACACTTCCTCTTGCTCATTCATACTGGTCAGCTGTGATATACTAGATTCAAAAAGAAAGAAAGCAGATTTAAAACTAACAGCAAACACGCAGAGTTACTTATTTTTGACAAAACATGGACGTTTGAGATATTTACTTGTAAACTGGGATGATATGCCCTACTCTCTGAATCAGACAATATAAGTTGCGTGTGAAAGTGTCATTTTAAGCCTTACGTCTCATGAAGGGACGTGACATCATCCAGCACAGCTCCAACATCATTCATGACTTCTAGATACAATCACCATATTGCCAACAAAAGACTCACCTTGCTTACAAGAATCATGGAACTTAAGCTGGTCTTCTTGGAAATACAAGACTTCCCTGAAATGCTGAAATGTTTCATTTCTAAAAGATATCCGCCCACCACATACAAAAAACTCACAACCACAAACCTTTCTGTTACATAATAGAGATGCTGCTAGAACTTACACTGCATTTAGCTAATTTCAACACATTCTTAAAAGATCTCCAGAACCCCAGAACTTATTCTTGCCAAATGTCTTTTTTCCTTCCTTCCAACAATGCAGCTTCCAATTAAGCAACACCAGAAAGATGAAATCAGGAAGGGAATATACAAAGTTCCTAAAATCCTCTCGTAATTAATAAAAAAAAATCAGCCCTTCAAACACAGACAACAGACTAAGCAGCCTGCCTTAATAGATCATAGCACGTTACTGTGGAAATCTTTGAAGTGTGACAAGATAATACTTTTAGATGCAAAGCCAGTCCACTTTCTTATGCCACCTTCTCCTTCAAGATTTACAATCCCTGTATTAGCAGCAATCAAGTCCCTGGTGAAGTTCCAGAAGACAGAGCAGATGACTTTGATAGTTAGGAGAAGTACAAAAGGACGTTTATTCCAGGTGTTGAATTCTGAAATACTGTTCTTACTGTTCTTACCCTAATCAAGAAGCAAATTTAAATACAAGGCTTACTTACCAGTAAGCTGATAATACGTCCAACAAATAATTTATCATTCCTACAAAGGACTTTGATATGAAATGATGCATTCACAATTATAACAAAAATTACATGGAGACCTGCAATAACTGCATTTTATGAAATATGAAAGTTTTTGCACATTCCAGAAATTTACCTTAGTTCTGAGAGTTCTGGAAATGTATCAGGAACATCAGGCATCTTGTAAGCAAATCCATTCTGGCCAACCTAAATGTAAGTTTAGGAATGCTTAGCAAATCTCTGAACAGCAATTTCTTGATAATCCAAGCCTGGAAATTAATATCTGTCATCAACAAAAAACAAAGTATTCAGTACATATAGCACTAGTCTTCAAATAAGTCTAAATCTTGGCAACATAAATACTTGGGAACATTTGAGGTGTCATTTCAAATTTGGAGGAAGATAATACCATCTTGCTAAGTGTTCCATTCAAGATCTGTCGGATAACCCAAGAAAGAAACAGGAAGAGTAATTCGGAAAAATAAAAATAGAGAAAAAAATAGAAAAAATAGAAATTTCAGTATCTCACACATGCTCACAATTATAACCCTCAGGGAAAAGAATCCCCAAAGAAGAAAAAAATCTGTCCCTACAGGAGGTTAAAATTCTCATGAACAAAATGTGCTTTCTGAGATTAAAAAGCTTTGGTTTCTAAAGACAATTTTAACCTCATGAGGAGAGAAACAAAACATTTGTCAGGGAAGGAGGGTACACATCCACAAGTTCCACAAAGAGAAGCTATTCGAGTGAAAACGAGCAAAAACCCTACATGCAAAGGCTTGAGACTGCACATGGTGCTTATCTGACAAATTCTATCTAGAAAATCCTAGGGCTTTTCATTTTCCATGGTTGCAGACACTGTATACTTAAAAATACAGTGCAGCTCAAAAAATACATAAATATTTAGCATAAAGTCTAATTTCACCAAAACTCAGGGGAAAAAAAAGAACTTGCTGCTCTGCTTTCAGTGTTGTTCTCAAAAACCTTTTCATCCCAAACAAAATGACAGTTCCATTTCTCTAGCACCAGCAACACAGCTAAGTATAGTAAGTTAGAAGGACCCCTTGGGTTTGTGGCATTGCCCTGCCTGCCTTCAGGAGGCTTCCAGCTGGTGCCTGGCAAGCAGAGCTCGCAGCAAGCCCAGCACACAAACCTGCAGCACGGCTTCTGCTGTTGGCACAGGCAGGGGCAGGTCTTCGATCAAGCCGTAAGAGGGAGCAGCAGGTTTCTCCGCGGCGTAACCTGGACGAACTGACTCGGCCACTGACATCGGGGCTAGAGCTCTGCCCGTCTCCTGGGGCGGATACGGAGGGAGGAATGGAAACCCCTGGGGAGCATATGGAGGCATTCCAGGGGGGTTGCTATAAAGGCTGAAAATAGAGACCACCAGCATCAGCAACCAGGGTCTTACAGCACATTCCTTATCATCTGAATTGTAATTACTAGAGCATGTACAAGAGAGAATACTGAACTTTAAGGTGATGAACATTTCGGTTTCCATTTACTTCTAACCTTATAAGTCCACTTTATATTAGATATAGCACTCTGTGGTTACACAAGTCTGTTTGGCTGCTACTATAAAGCAGGCAAAAATAACTACTTTTTAGTTGTTAGAGAGCAACTCATAAATGTATTCAAAAACCTGCTTCTCAAAAAACTTATGAGAGCATAAATTGAAACTATTTCCACATAGAAGTCTTAAAAAAAATGCATTCACGTTATTAATTCTCACTTACAGCATAGCATTTAAAGAATTTGAAAATACATATGTAAATACTTTTAAAAAGCTTTTTTTTTAAATCCACAATTGTATACGGAAAACATTACAGCCTGGTCTGTAAAACAGTACTACTCTCGAAGATGGTCTGATACAGTCAGCCAAATATTTTTAATCCAATTATCATTTAAATTAACATCTGTACAACAAAAACTGCTTCCTAGCCTAAAAAGTTATGAACACAATATGAAAAAAATACAACTGTTCACATCATGATCTCTAGAGACTCCAAGCTTTCTTCTGATAATGTAAATACTTGTTTCTTTTCAAGAAAATGAAAGCATGAGAGGTCATATTAGCATGCTGATACTATAAATTCAATGCAAGAAGTGTTGCTTCTTAAAACAGTCATGTTTTAAGAATGTTTTTTTTAAGCATCAAGAATGCACATCAATTTGCAAAGCCCAAAGGTGATGGTGTCTCAATAAATCCACGACATCATTTTCTTTCCTCCATACCTTAATGCCTTATTTAATCTTTGCAGTATTTTAAATAAGATGCTATAGTTCTATTATGTTTATAAAAACCTACTATGGAAACGATGTTGAGCTAGAAGCCAGAACTGGTGGATTCTTCCAAAACTCATCCAATATACTTTGAATAATTTTCCCAAGGTCTGAGTGCATTGTAAACTGGCAAAAAAAAAAAAAAGAAAAGAAAGAAGCTAAACAAAGCAGAAAAATATTTCTGGAACCCAGCACCTCTGAAACATGCTGAGCACAGTGATTTATTACACCCACATGGCACTGCGGTAAATAGTTTGAGACATATCAGCAAATGTAAACTTGCATACACAAGCTCACATACTTTAGAAACTTTGTTTCTTTAAATGCTAAAGCTGCTCAAAACAGAATAGAAACAAACACTATTTGAATATGTTACTATAAATGGAGAATCTATTAAGCATAGCATCTACGTTGGTAAAGAAAATAAAAGAAGAACATATTAAAAAATGCACATTAGAACTACAATCTTCACACTTTTCTATCGGAATTCAGGTAGAAATTAAAACTGAAAACTGCATTAAGGTATCTTTTTCCTTGATTTGGAATATACTGCAGAAAAATGAGAACTATGCTACTGATACCATGCAGAAAAGTCCTGGTAACTTTCTAAGTCGTCATGTCTTAAAATAGTTTTAGATTTAATAAATCCTGAATACTGAATTCAATAATAGTAGTAGTAAGAGGAAAAGAAAAAAAAAAAGTACTCAAATTACTACTGAGTTTTTGTTTTCAAACTAAGCTTATTTAAGAGGGATTAGGATCCGTGCAAGTCTCTCTTTGCTAGAAAGACTGGCAATAATCTAATATGCATTAAACATGCATTAAAATTGCTAGATAAAAAGCATATGTAAAATTATAAATTATACACACATTACTTATTAGTGGACAGGTCACATATATACCCTGCTTGTCCATTAAATGATGTCTCACAGGCGGGAACACACTGATGACCGGTTTTTCCTGGGGAAATTGAGGTGGTAGTAAGCTGCAAACATAATAAAATATGTATATAAAAATAACCATTATTACATAAACTTGTTTTAAGAAGACTTCTTATACAAAGAAAACATGCTACTAACCACACACTTTTATATGAAAACTGCTATGGAAAAGTATGATGTGAGCCACACAAGAGGATTATTCAGTTACAAAATTAGAAGTCAGTAATGCCACTTCAGAGAGATTAGAATATGAGGCTTCCTTGGAACTGAAAAGAGCATTTGCTGGGAAAAAAGGACTGGATAACAATGAAGCAATTATGTCCATAGACAAAGCAAATTAGCAATGTGTTAGGGATATTTTCTAAAGAACAGTTCTCTAGTAATTAATAACTTTCTAATAAAGACAATGCAGTGTGACCTGTAGGAATATCAGAAAACATATTAAAACCTTGTAAATAAAGTAATAACCTTGTAATAAAATAATAACCTGTAAAAAGTAACAAGTAATAACCTTGCTAAACGAATAAAGACATATGAATAACTTTGAGCATTTGCCAGAGCAAATAATGAAAGCACATAAAAACCATGTAAATTCTGTGGAAATATTAATGTAAATCCATTTTAAGTTCTGGTCCAGAAGATCACACTTACTGAGGCAAGAGCAAATACTAGGAACTAGCATCAGATTAGCAAGCTGCTGCTTAAGCGTGCTTTTACTAGAAGAGGGCTCAGACATCAAAAATACTTGGTTTTATGCTATTTACTTTGACTAAAAATGCGAAGGAACTCTTAGAAATTGAGCATAGGAAAAAAATAGTTATGCTTTGAGTTGAGCATAATGAATCATCATGAATGCATTAGTTTCACTCATGTCATTAAAACTACTGTTTCAAGTCAAATTTATAGTTCCTGAGATCAGATTTGATATGGGAGCCATTTATATTCTACCGCTAGTTTTTATAAGAATAGTATTTATTTTCAGGAGGTGCAAAGAGGTATCTCACTCTACTTACATGTTAATATTAATTGTCAAGTTGTTTACAGTAAATGGCAGTCGATACTCCACATCTTTCTGAATTTCTGCAATGCTGTCAAACAAAGAAGAAACTGTTAGCATCGATTCATGATCACTGTAACAGTCGTTGCACCTACAACCTGAAAGACATTACCTCTTTTCCATTAGTCTTCTTTAGAATAAAAATATTTTAGAAGAAAATTGAAATCACTGGAATAAGTTTAATATGCTTTAAGCTGCAAATATATTTTTGAATACGAGTTCTAGGAAACTAAAAAAATCAATCACCACACAATTTGTGACTGCATTTGCTTTAGCAGGTGAGCAAAGATACTGGTTCAGTATCTCTGTTTCTGGTTGGTTTTCCTGCAGCCTGTTTTAGGAAAGCATTTAATATGTGTATCTACTACAGCTGTTCTGCCAGAAATGGTGTGTCATGAGTTTACTGTAAGATGACTTTATTGTAGACAGCTTATTGCTGAGTAAGACATGATTTTTTTTAATTCTTAAATATTGCCATAGCAAGATTTATATCATCCTTTTTTTTGTACCTAAGCAGATACCATACCACTTCTTCCAGGAAAAGTATTCAACATGTAAACCGAAAAGGACCCTTTCAAATCAGTACCTACATCAAGAAGCCATGCCCTACTTTGATAAAGTTATAGTAATTAGCAATACAGCGAACACCCCTCCTGTTGTTGCACTGCTATTTAGACAAGATGTTTCATCTTCAGCTACTATACTGGCTGCAATTTAGACAAATACCCTGCTGTCTAAAAATCATAAAGAAAACTAGACCAGACAAGTTCATTCTTGCAGAAATGCCACAGAAGCTTACAGAGGATATAAAATCCCACAACACAACAAAAAAACAGATCAATACACTTAGCTCTTTCTTCATACGATAGGCATGATAAACATATGCCAGCCAGTATTTCAGCACTTTTAACCCTCCCACATAATTTAGGGGTGTTAACAGACATTCTGAATCCCACTGTGGTATCTTTACTTCTTCCTTGTTGTTGACTTCCCAGCTGTTCCACTCCATTAACCCATGCGAAATGCCAAGCAAGTCACTATCACCCATCAGCTTTGATAAAAAATAACTTCTTTTTTGATTTCTCTACTTTTAGCATCCGTGGTCAGATTCCCCCACAACCTTCAAATCTGTGCAAAGTTCCACTTTTTATCTAACAAAACATTTACCTTCAGGTGGTTCACATTTAAGTTCACTCTGCCATGCTGCCTCCAAATAAATATTTAAAGTATATGTTACACTTGACCTAGTTGCTTATCATTTGAGTCTTTTTCTCCACTGCAGGAGGAGATGCACTGAGTTATATGCATTTTCACAGGTATTTCCAGTGGTGTTTCTCTGAAAAGCTACTTACAAAAATTTGAAGCCCTGTGAACCAAGAACCTTCAAGATATAGCACTCATGAAAGCATTTGTTGAAAAAACACATATTCTAAGAAAACGCTAGGAGAAAAAATCCAAATTGGCTCCTCCTGCAACAAATCAGTTACTCAGAAATTAACTCAGTTGTTCCTGAAGCATAAGAAGTTGATTTCAGCACTGAGAGCAGTCTGCAGCTTGCCTGCAGAGCAAGAGTGTTTTGAAAGAGGGTGTTCCAGAGGAAGCAAGGGAGGAAGAGGAGAGGAGGTGCGAGCTTAGCTCGGACACAACAGGTCCAGGGAGCACAAGTACAGCAAGCACAACCTGTACACGTGCGGAGAAGGGTCCGGAGAAGAGGGAAAATCAAACAAGAAATCCAGAAACTCCTCACTGAGCAGCTGCAAGCTCCTTAAGAGAGCTGCGTTTCCATGTGCCTGTCACTGAGGGCACCGGTGTGGGCCCTGTGTTTTCAGCTTACGCTGCTTAAAAGTGACAGCCGAGATCGCCCTGCTCTGCCCCTTCCCGGCTGCCGGGTCCGTTTCCTCTGGTGCCCTAAACCACAAAGAGGGGCAGTTTAGTGACATGATTACCAGAAAACAATAAATAAAACCTCTTTTTTTTTTCCCCCGAGGAGTTAAAGCCTCTGGCGCACAGAAGAGGGTGAACAGCAGAGCAGAGGCCTGTCCAGCGACAGCAACCCTGCGCTGGAGCGGCTGGGGCAGCCGCGCGCCCCGCACAGCCCCGTCGGAGCAGCCTCGTCCTCGCGGGCTCCCCGCCGCCCTCCCGCGCGTCCCCCCGCCCGCGGCCGCGCTACTCACGCGGCGTGCGCGCTGCGCAGCGACTCGATCTGCCGCTGCTTCTGCTGCTGCAGGCTCGTGAGCGCGGGCAGCGGCGCGCCGGCCGCCGCAGAGCCGCCGCCCTTGGACAGCGGGAACAGCCAGTTCATCCTGAGCGGCCCCGGCCCCGCTCGCCCCGGTTCGGTTCGGTTCGGTTCGGTTCGGTTCGGTTCGGTTCGGTTCGGTTCGGTTCGGTTCGGTTCGGCCCGAACACAGCCCCTCCCCGCCGGGCGCCAGTGTGCGGCGCGCCGCTGAGCTACGTCAGCACGCCCTGACGTCACGCGCAGCGCATGACGCACGGCCCACGCGGGGCGCTGCGGGGGCGGGGCCGGCGCGGCGCGCGGTGAAGGCGGGCGGGGCGGCGCGGCGCGGGCCGCCATTGGCGCGCGGCGCGGTCAGAGGTGAGGGGCCGCGGCGCGTGCTGATGACGTAATGGCTTTGTGCGGTGGGGGCGGCAGCCGCAGCGTCTCGCGCGCCCGCTCGCGGTGGCGACCTGGGGCCGCCGCGGGGCCTCCGCAGCGCGGCCCGGCCCGGCCCGGCCCGCCCGGCGCCGTGAGTGCGAGCGGGGTCGGGCGGGGGGGGAGAGCGGCGGCGCGGCCCCGGGGCGGGGGAGGGCGGTGGCGGGAGAGGCGCCCGCGCTTCCCGCCTTCGCCGCGACCCGTAACGGTCGGAACGGGCACGCGCGTGGCCTTCGCCTCGCCGGGGGCTCCAGGGCTTTTCTCCTCCTCGGGCGCGGAGCGGGCAGTGACGGGTTTCCCCTCTCGGCCCCGCAGGTGAAGGGAGCTCGAGGCCGCTGTCCATGCGGGTGGCCGCCGGGGCAGTGTCGCTGTGGATGCCCGCTCGGTGACGCGCCCCACTATGCCCGCGGCCACCGTCGACCACAGCCAAAGAATCTGCGAGGTCTGGGCTTGCAACTTGGACGAGGAGATGAAGAAAATCCGCCAGGTTATACGCAAGTATAACTACGTGGCTATGGTAAGCAGTGGCCCAGCTTTACCCAGCCTGTTACCCCCAAAGCGCGGCCAACTTGTTTAAGTTTTAGGTGAATTTTCAGTCAAGTTTGAACTTGTTTCAGTGCCAATTCGTTTCCTTGAAAGAGCAGTGAGTTCCTAATGCTGACTTAATAATAACATTTTGTAAGCATTAAAACCCAAATCTGTTATCTCTTTAACTTTTTACACTCTATTGCTCAGTTATGAAATTATTCCATCCTTGAAATACATTTTAATATCAAAATGAGTTTCTTAAACTTTTTTGAAGGGCTTTTGTTTAAGTTCTCACTCTGTGCTTACAGGACACAGAATTTCCAGGTGTAGTTGCAAGGCCTATCGGAGAATTCAGGAGCAACGCAGACTATCAGTACCAATTGTTACGCTGCAACGTAGACCTGCTAAAAATAATTCAGCTAGGATTGACGTTTATGAACGAGCAAGGAGAATACCCTCCAGGAACTTCAACTTGGCAATTCAATTTTAAATTTAATTTAACGTAAGTGTTAAATCTTCTCACAATTAGATGCATGTTTCTGGTTTGCGTATGCAAAAATGCGTTTAAAAGTTTGTTATGGCTGTGCACTGTTGGGAATGCTTTACATGGAAAAAAATGTTTGGGAAACTTTTATTTTTTTTTCATTTCTGTGAGGACTCTTTAGTTCGTAGTTTAGTCAGAAATGCAAACAATTTCAACAGCTTTAAAGCAATGCAAGAGTTGGCTCTGCAGATACATATTTTAAAGTATGGAGTTTAAACTGTAAGGCATCTAAGCTTAGCTTAAATTGGCTGTTAGAAGAGTTACCTGTTATTTCTTGTGTATCTTAAAAGGGTGACTCCAACATTTGGAGAAAAAAAAAAAGACTTTTAGACAGTTAAATAACTGTCTAAAACCAAAGTGCCCCAATGACCAACAAGTCTAAAGCATTTTCTTTAATATTATCCTTACTGAAAGACACACAACAATAACCTGATAATATAGGTAAAATGCTGTCAACTTTTTAATATGTAGCTGCTTTTCCAAATTTTCAAAGGAAGCTACTCTACTTCCTTTGTTTATTTTTTCTCTTATAGACTGAAAGGTATTTGCTGTATTCTACAGCATAATTATTGTAGGCTGATTTTTTAATCTTTTTTTTTCCACAGTTGTTTTGTGTGTTATGTGTAGTAAGGATTTTTTGTGTATTATTTGTTTAATCAGGATGTCTAAATAAACAATAAAAAAGTGTGTTTTTTTTTTTTTTTGGTCAGAATAATATGCTGATCTTTAGAACACAGCTTTATCAATGATAAATCTTTAAGTAGGAACATAACTTTCCCAATGAGACTAGGCACTTAAGCGTTGTTGTAGTTGTGTCTTTAACAACTGTGCAGCTGATAAGGTTGCTAAGGCAGTATCTTTCTCTTATTTATTTATTTATTTCCTCCTCCCTAGAGTAAGCATAATCTGTCTGACAGGTTCTTATATGGTTCAGTCTGAGTATCAGTGCAAACATTTCTCAATTTAAGCCTTATGTGACTTTTTTGGTATTTTTTTTATGAGCTGAATGCTGGAAAAAGTCATATGCATGAGTTATGTGTATATCTTTCCACAAAGGAAGCTTAGAGGTCAAGACTTTTTTTAATGCAGATATAAGAACACCTTTTCAAGGTCAACAGGACTGTTACAGTGAAGAGAAAAAAGAATTAAAAGCTGTTCTCTTATAGTTTTTCAGTTCTTCTAGACAAGCAGTGCTCTGGCTTGTCACAGATCAGCTTGGTCTGAAAAATGGTGTTGTTTTTTTTGTTTGAAGGACTTAATGAAAGAAAAGGAAGTGTGGGTTGCTTATTTTGGTATCCTTGACCCTACTTTTCTGTAAAAATGCTAGCTAGAAATTACCTGTTTCTCTAATAAATGAATAGACTAATTCTGCTAAGCACAGGGGAAAGGAGGAGGAATGGATGGTTTCCATACTGTGAACTGTGAAGGAGAGCCTCGGTTATGTTTTATTCATTTTGTGAGCTTCAAAGATCTATCTACTGTTGAGTAACTGAAACAAAGGTAGTTTTCCATCCATTTGTGCCATGTGCTTACATACTTAAGGAAGTTTAGTAAGGTAGGAACTAGGTATTCACTGAACTAACTTATTACTAGGTCATTGGGGAAGATTTTATTCAAAATGTAAGCTAGGTCAATACTGTTTACACAAGGATATTAACAGGAGGTTAATATCTTTAACAAGGATGGGGAAGTAACTTATTTAAAAAAAAAAAAAAAAAAAAGGCAGGTTTTCATCTGTTTCTAAATTTCCTGTTGGGAAATGGCTCAGTGCCAAGTGCTCTCCTTCTAAAGCAAAACAGCTGCTGGCTCTTCCTAGAGGGTGTTTTTTTCTGTGAGTGTGTGGTTCCAGCCAGGTCTTGTCACAATGTATTTTGAAGAGCATAAATATGGCTCTAAACTAAATATCCACCTGATTATGAAGCAACAACCTAGAATTTTTTGTGTGTGTGTGAAATAGGCATGTTTGTTTTGGCTGAGTTCTTTAATGTGTCATGGAAATGGACAGGTGTTGGGAAGCTGATGCCTTAAAGCTGGAGAGCTAATGAGCAGCTGTGTGGGAGGGAGGAAAAAAAGATATAACACATCTCGAGAATGTATCTGCATGTCCTGGTGAATGATGGCTTGCTATTAAGCATAGAGGGATATAAGTCTACCACTGAATGTAATTTTCAAGTTTGATATATTGAGCTGTCTTGGCTGTTTTAATTTGAAGGATAGGGTGTTCTTTCACTAAAATTAAAACCTGCACGCTGAGGAGCCTTTGTAGGCCGGTATATTGTGGTCACTAATATGAATATTACCTTCTGGGTAAATCCATGTGTGCATTTACTTTTTCGGTAATCATTCTATGTCTTTATTATGACAATAAGGATTAAATTTTATAATTGGAAAAAAATCCCTTTCTATTTAGTGACAGCATTTCTAACAAACCACAAAAATACTAGTGGTGAAGCTAATAAATACAGGGATAGGAGGGATCAAACAATGCGTAGAGGAACCTATTAAGCTGTAGGTTCAAAATCTGGATGTCAAATTTCTCAAGTCGATGGTTTAGAGAGAAATTTTGGAGTTAGCTGAATATTAAGAATCAACTAGATGGGACACGTGCTCAATTTCCCATCCTAGTGCGAAGGAAGTTTTGATGAGTGGGGTGTGTGTCTAAACATTTCTGCGAGGGAAATCATAGAAAAACAAAAAAATGAACAGAAAATACTGTCTACAGTACTGGAATCTGATTTGGAGTGGGCTATTCCTAATTCTGGAATGTAACAGGTTTCCTAAATGCCTCTCAGATTTAGTATTTACTTTGTTACAGTGTAAGCAATAGATCTCTCTTGTTTAAATGTCTGTGTTCGTCCATTTATTTTTCTCTGTAAATTTCACAGAAGAGAGCCCTACAAGGACACAGGATGGGGAGCAGGGAGCTAGTTTTTTATGAAGAAAGTAGGGATGGCGATGCAGGGAATGAGCAGAAGCTAATGAAGGTTAACAGTACGAAAAGTGGTTCTTTTTGTAATAAACAAGGAATGCAGTCAGGTTGCTCTTCCTCTATTATAATAAAGCCTGTGGAATGAGTAGAGAGGGGAAAAAAAAAAAAAAAGTCTTACCAGCTTTGTAATCGCTAAGGTCTATAAACTATAAAAACTTATTTTCTTCCTTCTCTTTCAGAGAAGATATGTATGCCCAGGACTCAATTGAACTACTCACGACATCTGGCATCCAATTTAAAAAGCATGAGGAAGAAGGAATCGAGACACAGTACTTTGCAGAACTGCTTATGACATCAGGAGTTGTACTGTGTGAAGGAGTCAAGTGGCTTTCATTTCATAGGTAAATTCTCTACGTAAAGTATTTGAATTGCTCATTTTGACTCTCCTATAACTTGGATTTCACCCCTCATGTTTTAAGCGATATACACATCTGTAAAAATATATAGCACTTAGGTGATGAGCCTTAAAAAAGCCATTTCAATTGTAATAGCATTCTGTATTAGAATAATACAATATGCAGAGTGGTACTAGTATTTTATTTCTGGAGCTGGTTTCACTGAAGGGGTGAACCAGAAAAACATGAAATTCCTAAGCCAGCAGGTGGCATTGCATCTTTTCATACCACATGTGCAAGTAATAATAGAAGGACCAATAAAAGAAAACTGTTTGTTAATATTTTTTGAGCAAATACTCTTTGGCTCATGGGAGAGACTGCAGGCTTACCAGTGAATTGTTTTATAAAACACTTCAAATTTTGTTTTAAACTGTTTGGTAATCTGCATAGCTGCAAATTGTTCATCTTAAAAGGAGAGCCATGATGAAAGTATTAATTCAAGCCATAGGAGTGAATACATTTTACAATTCATTCCTTCACAGGAACTAATTTTCCAAATGGAGAAAGCAGAAATGAGGTTGAATCTCTGTGAAACTGTCAAGATACAAAATATCTTCCAGTGTTAGTAAGATTTGAATCATTATGTTCATGTGGTAGTTGTTGTGTAGTCAACCAGATGCCAGAGATAATTTGTACTTTTTGCAAGTAGCAGTGGCTTTAAAGACTTATTGCTATGTAATGCCCTTATGTTGACATTCTAAATGCTGGCTGCTAAGCAAGTCAACAAAGTTGAAACAAATGCCTCAGCTGAGACCAGGGGTTTCATTACAGTTTTATTCTTGTTTATCCCGCTTGCTACATTTAGTAGTGGAAATTTGAGCTTACTAAATTAGAAGATGGAAATTTAAAAAAAAAAAACACACACACATATACACACACACACACACACAAAAAAAAAAACACATACACACAAAAAAGCAAACAAACAAAAAAAAAAACCACAGAACTTGGCTGTCCTTAAGTAGTAAAGTCTTGGAGGAGAGGAGTTGGGTGAGTATCGAGAAGTTCTTTGAAACTGGACTGGACCTTGAAGTCCAGTCTCTTGCAAAATTAATCTCTGACCTATTAGAAATATTTTCCAGTCACAAGCCATCTTTCAAAGAAATAAAATCATAAGAGAGCGATTTACTTTGATACAATTGTGACTTAATCTGCATGCAACATATTGTTTTTATAGCAGCTGCCACTCTCAATATGACTTCAGAATAACCTTGCTCTGGTATCTTGCTGCCAGGGTAGAACCTTAGGAAAAGACCAGAAGAAAAGTTGTAACTTACACTTATCTACAGTAAAATAACTTGGATGAGTTAGGAGGATGGTGGGTGGAGGTTACTTATGTCAGTAACTGATACACCAGCCAAAGCTGTTGTGTTTTTATAGCATGTACCAAACATATTTCTTTGGATATGTTTTAATAACTTCAGGGGTCTAGTGTAAGCTACGCTAGTAAAAGAGGACACAAGCTATTTCTGCACTAGGGACTCTTTTTTAAAGCATAGGTTTGTTGGCTGAGTGTGATTCCTGACTGACATCATGCTAATAGAAATACAGTGCAACCTATGTGTCACTCCATTTTTACTCGTGCAGCTTGCATTAAGCTTTTGGGATAGCTATATTAAAGGTTGGTTGCATCTGTGTTAGGATGGATTTCAGTTGTAAATGAAAGTTTCTAAAAATGTTTTCAGGAATCCTCTTAAGATAACTGTTCCAGCAAATGATTAACAATTGCTGACTGTCTGCTGCACTTTGGGTATTGTTTGAATTCAGAGGCTGCATAAGTGATTAGAACTTGACAAGGCAAAATGATACTGAGCACAAAAGGTGGAGTTTGGCAGAACAGAGAAAGCTGACACTGAATGCAGAAAGCTTATTTAATGAGTATGGGTCACAGAAGGTGTACCACAAAGATCAGTAAACAGTTATTTTTAAGAATATCATAGGCTCACTCTGGTCATGTTATGCCAATAGGCACTAGATCAGTGTGACACTCAGTTAAAAGTTTATATTTCATATACAGTCTCCCTGCAATAGTTCTTTGAATTCAGAAAAGGTGTGCTGGAGAGTTGTAGTGGCAATAGTGTGATCTAGACTTATGGTTCCAGTTTGGAAGAATATACGGAGACCTTTACATGCCCTAAAGCATGGACGTGGAAAGACGTGGAAAATTGTGTTCATTGATGACTAACTTTCAATGAAATAAATGCATTAGTAAAACTGTGTTTGGAAAGAAAATACTAAGCTTGCTCATCTGTTTTTAGTTTAGATGATGTAGTTCTCACCAAACTCAGCAGTATTGAGACGCTTCACGTCCTGCTTCAGGGTTTCCTTTTAGAGCGACAGTATCTTAACTGTGGTTTTAAATTCTTGGTGCTTTTCATTACTCATTAACTAGATTTTGAAAGATTATTCTGACAGATTAGTGGTCTACTGCTTCTGACCATAGCTGGTCTCTGGAAAGTTTTTGTTAATCCCTCTTCTCTCTCTATGTTGTTCAATTGTTTCTGGTTTCTCAAAAATTTGTGGATCTCCTTGGAAGCGAAGTCAAGGAGAATGCATTTTTCTTCAGGAGCAAGGCTTTTGTTTTGTTTCATTTCTATTCTTCACTTTCCTGGAACTCTTGCACAGTTTGTTTTCTAGGCTGTTAACTTCTCACCTTGTCCGTAGGCTTTTTCTTTTATTATTCTGTTTGATGTAGCTGCATTGGCATCCTGACCTACTGGGGGATGTCTGTAGGCCAGGATATCTGCCAAGCACAAGTAAAGGGCCTTTTGCACTCTCAGCAATTCTTATATTTACTAAAATGTCATAAAAGAGGCCATTAAATCATTTATCAGTACTAAGATTTATTTTAGTTGATAAGGGAGGCAACTCAAATCAGGAGGAGAGTGCTCTGAGTTGCTAATTCTTGCTGCAGTTAAGAAAACTGCAGTCCAAGCAGAAGAGCTCAGATGCAGGTGGAGGTTCAGCTGACTGGTCTGCTCCTTGGTTTGCCTGGGGAGGTAGGTTGTGCAGACATGCCTCTTACCTTAAATATCTTTGGGAAGCTGGAAATTTCCAAGACACGGCATTTTAATGATCACTTGTGTCTAACTAGTTTCTGTAAAAGTTAATCTCTTGGCCCACTTCTCTCTGAATATAGAACCAGTTGTAAAATGGAGTAAGTGGAGCCTTTTCAGCATGCCAGGTTTTATTTCAGAGACAACTTGTACTTGAATATCAAGTTTGTAGTTAATTAGCTATCTGAATTCTTCTTGGGTAATAGGGGAAAGAAATACAGGCTCTTTTGGTCGTTTCCATGGTCCTGTTGCCTACAGCTGTCCAAACTCCTTGAAAAAACCCTGGCTTGTAAGTGTGCTGTGTAGTGATTATTAGAAGAGTGAAAGGTTTTTAGGGAAAAGAAGCCTGTGTGCTGTGGAGTATAAACCAACCACTAATTGCCTGTTAGAGGATTAGAGGAAAACTCCTCTAATGAGCTGGTAATTACACAGTTGCTCACTATGGACTTTTACCCCTCTGCTAGTGTCAGCAGTGGCCAATCAAAAAATTTGTGAACTAGAACTACTTTCAAATTTAGTCTTGAATTAGAGTGGCTGTTCTTATGTTTCTGTAAGCTTAGATGATTGGCACTTGTTAATCACCATAAGTATAGTAAAAAGATTATATAAATGTCTTGATACTGTACTGTGATTAATAAGGTCTGTTATGCAAATAATGGGACTAAGTGCAAACAGCTGGAATTTAAGGAATGCAAGAGATTTTTTTGAGCTGGCTAACACTAACTCATGATCAAGATCCAGTTATCTGAGTGGATGCTGTTACACAGTGAAGGGATAATTGTCTGCTGAAGAATCCCCCTCTTCAGAGAGCCTCTTCTTTTTTTCTATATGAGGATCTTGGTATGAGCTAATTTGCCATAAGGTCCAGAGGAAAAAAAATATGCAGTTCTTCATCACATTTGCAAATTAATGATAACCTGCTGCCCCTCAATGCAAAGAGTAAATGAATCTTTTGAATTCTCTATTCTCACAGTGTTTCCTCCTTACTAGGAAGGAAACATCAAATTGGAAGTGATACAACTTTTATGTATGAGCCCTGAGGATGGCAAATGTTGCACATTCAGTGAATTCATAAGCATCGTGTCTAATCTTCAGATTAATCCTTAAACTTGAGTATTTTTTGTTTGTTTGTTTGACTCCGTGTCTTTCTGAGCAACCTGGTTTGCTAAAGATGGGAGAGGAACATTAGTATGTGCGTGTGTTTTGTTTTTATTTTGTTTTTGGGGTGGATTTTGATTGGTTTGATATTTCTGCCTGAGGGCTTTATTGCTGATAAAGATTTTTTTTTTCTTAGGTTCTCTGTTAAAGTTAACCTCTCAAGTTATTGTTTTGCCAAGTATGCTATAAGTTTTCACACTATAAGTCTCAGCAGAAATCCTCTGTAGCTTTTGATTCTTCTGCTTCCTGGCCAGTAGCTGCTGCTGTGGAGCTTGGAGCACTGCCAGAACAGCCTCAAAGCAGCAAGTGCATTGCTGGCTCCGTGCAGCTTGAAATCCCCATCAGAGTACCCCCTTAGGAAGCCCCTGAGAGCTCTAGTAGCCTCCGCCTTTCCTGTGCCTTGTGTTAATGGACTCTTTAGGAAACAATCCATTCAGTTTTGCTGTGCTGAAGATTTTTTAGTGTCTGTGTAGCAATTTGTAAGACTAAGGTGGTACCGAGAATGTCATATAGAAAACATGTAAAACCCACTTCTCCTTGTGTGTGGTGCATAAGCTAAAGCCTTGGCCCTGCATGACAAATCGCCACTGTCGGTAGGTGCCAAGCATCTGCTGGAGCAGTGGTGCAGTGTCTTCTGATATGAATATTTCATAGCCCTCACTTTCTGGTTAAAGCTCCGAGATCTCATGGCTCTGAGGACCATGTTGAAATATTTTCATGTTTAGGATATAATCCTCATGCTGCCAGGCTCCAGCACGAAGCTTTAAGCTGTGAATTAGGAGCCTGCAGTGGCCACCTGCTCATTTTTATTTTGCTGTGGCTACATGCTAAAAGAGCATAAGAAGGCTACATAAGCTGATGTGGCCTTCAAAGGTAGCCCTGTGTGTGGTTTTATCCCCTTGCTGGTACAGGCTTTTTTTTGGAGGGGGGGGGAAAAAATAATGAATAATGCAGATCAGGGTCAGTCCCCTGATCCTGTTTAACACCCCTGTGCACGACTGCAAGCCCAGAGTGAGCGTCCTCCTTCTGTGGCAGCTGTCTCAAACGTCCTGAAAGTGCCCGTGCAGTGGCAGCGCTCACATGCAGTGAATCATCCGCTGATTCTGTGTGTGATCAGCGGTGCCTGCTGATGGTCAGACGGTGAGTGGCCTGGCAGTAGCTGATCAACTGTACCTGGGGGACTGGCAGCTGTTGCAGCCAGCAGCTACCGTGCAGCACTGACCATTAGCCTGTGCCTGCCTAGGATAGGGGTAGCCATCACTAGAAAAAAAGCCTTTGTGGGCATAAAGTCTGCAGTAGGTGAAGCCCCAGCAGGACTTCTGCCTTGTTTCAGGGTTTGGAGAAGCTCCTGTAGGCACCTCTGAGTTTTCCATGTTTTCTCTAGAAGCTGCAGTAGGATCATTTCAATTCAGAGTGGTGTGAAATGAAGCAAAATGTCTTCCTATTATGTACGTAAAGAAAGTCTTGATGTTGGAAGCGAGAGGAATATTTCTAAATTATTTGTCTGTGTTGTTTTTGTTATTAATCTGCAGTGGATATGACTTCGGCTATCTAATCAAAATCCTGACAAACTCTAATTTACCTGAAGAAGAGCTGGACTTCTTTGAGATATTGAGATTGTTTTTCCCTGTCATCTACGATGTAAAATATCTCATGAAGAGTTGCAAAAATCTAAAGGTAAGTAGCCTTTTATGCGACTCAGCAGGGTCCATTTCTGAAGAGTGAATTTTCTTCTAAGTGATTTTCTCTGTTTCTATCCTGTTTTGCCTTGATATTACCCATTAATCAGCACTTTGTCCACATTTCGTATATTTAATATTAAAGGCTACTGATAGAGGAAGGCAGGAGCGTGCATCAGCTTTTACAACTGCTTACCAGTTAAAGAGCAAGCCAATACTGTATCAGTAGCTGTACATAGTCATGCTGCCAGATAAGCCCCCGTTTGGAAGTGATCCTTCTCTCAAGCCATAAGAATTGATGGGTTTCCTATACTCTTATTTCCTCATTGTGCAGTCCACTAAAGGACTGCAGTCATTTTGGCAAAGGTAATGGCAACAGTGATGCTGTGGAAGCCTCGGGAAGAGGAATGGAGCAAGGAGAGCTTCACGTGGCCCTGTAAGGAAAGACAAAAAGCAGCGTATGCTTAGGGACAACAAGCAGCTTCTAGGAGGAAAATGCAGTGCTAGAAACTAATTTCTGGTGTCAGGCAAGTGGGGCTACTAATGGGCTTATTCTCTCGGGCTTAAAATTTGGAGAAGACTCTTTTGGACTGACAAATGAATGCAAACTGGAGCTAAGTGTACAAAGGAGAAGACAGCAAAGTGACACATGGCACCCCAGAGCTGCAGGGACTTACAGCTTTATTTGCCAGAGAACTGGGATTCTGGACTACTACTGGAATGAGGCTCACCGCTCATCTGAGGCAGTGAAGGACTCGCTGTCTTCATGGGAAGTAACCCAATTCTCTCGGCTTCCTTAATGTGAGCATAAAGGAAAAGAATGCTGGCTTAGTATAATCCAGTCCATAAGGAATGGCTGCCACGTCAGCATGCTGAACTAGAGATCTGCGCAGGCTTTGCAGTCCTGTTTCTTTCTGAGATTAACCCAGCAGAATGCCTCACTCCTAAGGAGCATCCCACTTGGGCAGGCAGTAAGGTTGTAATGCCTCTTGTTAAGCAAATTGACATGTAAAATGGAGATCTCCGTTCCCAGCAAGCAAGAAAATATTCCTGCCTGTGTTCATCCAGACTTGCTCTTGGGATGATCAGCCTGGCAAATGACTAGGTACTAAAGAACGTTTCAGAAACTGTTGTTTTGCCAGCAAGGCCATCAGAAAAGAAGGAAATGTTCACAGACTTCACGAGCCTGAAAAACAGGAGACCTTCCTCCTCCCTGGTGAAGGAAAACAAAGTATGTGGTGTCCTCCTGGTGGCAGCTTGCACTGAGAACAAAATGTGTAATCCATCTTCCACTGTTTTGGGAAAGGTGACAGATTTAATAAGATCCTAGTGACAGTGTACACTTGGCATGGGGTTGGAGAGGGAGGGATTGAATTTCCTATCATTTCACTAAGAAATAGTTGTAAGTAACACGAATTGTTTAGAGATTACACTGTATTTTAAAAGACAAGAAAAACCCTTGCAGATCTTATTTCAGCAAAAGTCAAGACCAAGGAGGATGTTTCAGTTTAATGCGTAGGTCAGCTCTCGTGGGGTAAATCTCGATCCTGTCATCCAACCTGCAGCCTGGTGGTGACAGAAGGGAAAGGGACGTGGTCTGCCCGGCCCCTGCAGACACCAAACACCAGACCATGCTGGAACTGTCCTGTGCCCAGAGCAGCTCTGTAGCGAGCACTGCGCTGTTGTGACTCTCCAGATGCATGTGCTGTCTCCTAAGATATGTCACTTTGAATCGCTTATTAAATTGCAGTGAACTGAGCTGCTGTGCAGTTGTCCTTTATTGACTTGTGTAAGTTATTTTTCATATGAAATGCACTCATTTGCTGTAGCTTCCCTCAACCACCCAAAATATGCGTTTTGGCATTAAGAGTATCCCTTAGGACTGGGAAACTGTTTGCTGCTCTTCTATAGAATTAAAGCAGTCTCTGAACTTAGTATATTATTCTGCTCTAACTCAAATGGGCCTGTATGCATCTTAGTGGCATGCAGATTGGGAGTTAATTTGAAATACCATAATGCAGTATAGACTTACATTTTTGGTTTACTCTCTACAAACCTTTTTATGTTGAATGTTGCATACCTCCCATAGTAATGTTAAATAAAAGTAAGATAGACTTAGAGACCTTGTTTGAAACTGGGATTTGTACAGAACAATGAACTCTCCCACTGCAATGAAACTTGAGAGCTTGGCCTGGGTTTGCTGTTGATTATGGTAATGTGATTGCATGAGTCATTCTGCTGACCTCTTCTCTGAAAATCTGGAATATTGTAGAAATATCTTTGTAGAAAAGGAAAGTTCAGGTAGATGCTGTGATATAATCCATAGTTTGTGATTAATTTAGTTTTTGTTTTCCTTTAGTTCCCCTTCTACTCTCTTCCCATTCTCTTTTTCTAAGAAAAAAGTGATCTTACCTGGAATGCCAAAGTCTTCTCTGAAAGGGAATCTCAATAGCCACTTCATCTTCAGCTGGGCCTTATTCTCTAATTCTAGCAGTTATAGACCAAGAAGTTTCTCTCAGTAGTAGTGTTTGTATGTAAAAATAAATACACGATTGAAAGCACCCCCTTCAAAACATTCTTCTATAGGTGTCTGTCGCTGTAAACAGTGAGTTGTTATATCTACATTCCAGAACTTGCAGCCAGTGTAAACATCGCTGAAGGAAAAAACCCTTGTGTAATAAAAACCAGAGCTATGGGAAGCTGCTGTAAACAGTGTTACACCTAGAAGAGCCTGGCCCCGAGGTGCCCTCGGTCCCTGCTGGAAGGGGCCGGGAAGCAGCACGGGGCGTCTCGGCAGGGCTGGCGGGGGCAGCAGGAGGAGCCGCGGAGCCGCACGCTCTTCCTTCCAGATGCTCTTGCTGCTCCAGCTGGGATAAAATACCCCGTTTCTGTGTGACCTATAGGGTTTACTTGGGACCGTTATGACTTTTTTTTTTTTTTTAACAAAAAACAAGCACTAAACTTGTAGCTGTAAGGATCATAGAATTTTTCAAAACATCTGCAAACTTTTTTTTTTCTTGTTACTCTTTGAATTTCAACTTGTATTATTACACTTTTGTTTCTGTGCTTTCCTTCCTCTGCTCAAAACAGGTTAAGGGTGTGAGGGCAGGGGAACTCACTCTAGGGAATCTGTGGAGAAGCAATGGCCCCTGTGCTGCATTTTTGCCATGCAGTGTTTGCAGGTGCTCGAAGGCTTTCTCTTTCTCCTTTCCAGACATAATGCACCAATGTGCTTTTTAGTGTCTTGTCACTAACTCCATGTTCTAATGATAAAGGAGAGTTTTAGCAAAGTGATGTTCACCTATGTTCCCACTGTGTAATTCACTGTATTAAAAAAAAATAAAAATAACAGTTAGTGTAACAGATGAGTTAAAGCACATACATACTCTGCGTTTTTTTAAAAAAAAAACACCACCACCAACAAAAAAGGCTTTTGAGAGGTTTGTTTCTGCAAGCAGCGGTGGTTAATGTTTCCTGCCCCTAAAATGAAGGGTTAATTTAGCCAGCGCAGCTTCGGGAGCAGTCTGGCTTGCCAAGGCTTTCACATAGGTTAAAGTTAAGGGGAAGAAAAATGCTTCCAAAGCCCCGAGGCTTTAGCTCTGAGAGCAGGTGGCTGTGCAGGAGCTCTGCAGTGATGCCTGCACCTTCGATCTGTGGAGCTGTCCTTTTAAATCCTGTGCCAGTGCTCCAAGAGGAACTGCTTTAAATGCTTCCCTGTCTGTACATGAGCTGTTCATGCCCTTTCTGGGTGCCAAGAAGTAGGTTTCATTACAAAGGTAGAGGGACTGTTTTGAAGAATGCTAAATACACATCTAAGAGAAAAGCTGACCATTGCTTTGGCTTTTACTATCTTAAAGCTAGTTACAAGGCACTATTTTCTTGTGTGTGTGTATGTGTGTGTTTTTTTTCCTACAATCTTAACGTAGTTAACAAAACAAACTTTAAATGTAAAGAGGATAACAACGTCCTGGGAAGAGGGACTGGGCTTTTTTTGACTTCAGCACCTAGTTTTTAAATGTGTAACATTTTCCTGAACTCCTTTAAGTGTTCTGAATACTTAAGTTTTTGTGAGGGGAAGCGAAAAAACCCTCATCTTAATTGTTGAAAGGTAAGTGGAAAGGAAAAAATATTTCACAGGAAGCCCAGGTACTTCAACATACAGAGGCATCTCATGTGCATCCCACTCATAAGTGCTTGAAGTGCTGTGTTTGTAGAGCAGCATTTTCACCTTTTAAACTTTCACTGAAACAGGAGCACCTTGTTTTGTTCATCTTCCGTGCCAGACTTTTCAAACTTTTGAAGGAATTAAGTTTACTTCTGTTTACTGGAGGATTCAGCCTGGAGGAGTAGAAGATGGATTGGTCACAGCTAATACTATGCTTAGGACTGACACAGAATTGATTCTCCAGGTGTGCGCTTCTCTGGCACAGTGGCTCTTCCAGATACTGTGCCAAACTCTAAAACATACCTAAGGTTGTAGGTCCAGTGTACAGACTTTTTCCCCAAACATTGCAGTTCAGATTTTTGATGTGCATTTTCTTCTGCAGTTAACATTACTGTTTTCTTTTTCAGGGTGGATTGCAAGAAGTGGCTGAGCAGTTAGAGCTGGAAAGGATAGGACCACAGCATCAGGCAGGATCTGATTCTTTACTCACAGGAATGGCCTTTTTCAAAATGAGAGAAGTAGGTGCACATATTGGTTTATCTTCATGATAGTAACGTGCCGCAGTAGTCAGATGGGATTGCTGCTTCTGATAAGTTTGCCCTGTTAGGGAGGCCCCTGAAGGCATTAATGGACTACTGGTTTCTTGACAAAAATCAGACCACATGTATTTCCCCAGGGTAAGTGTGAGCCACCCCCGTTTACTTCTTAGTTAGTTGCTGCAGGCACTTCCAGTCTGTGCTTTGGGCTCAGGGAGTGGTTAGTTTTGTTTCTTTTGCCTCTGTTCTTAGGCTCTATTTTTAGATGGCTGCTGCAGTGGGTCATGAGCTGCTGGAGCCAAACGCTGCTCTTTTGGCAGACCCTCCTCAGCCTCTGCTCACTGTAATAGCCAGCCAACATGCACTGCTGCCTGGGACAGGCCTGGCAGGGAGAAAGGGCAGGTCTGTGTGTGTTAGCCACTTTATCTGGGCTGGGAGGCGCAGGAGTGTTAAACGTTGGCTTGCAGGGTGCTGGGGAGAAAGTCCATACATCTGTTACTTGCTGCTGAGTAAAGCACGGATAGACTAACACTGGTTCTAGAAGACAGGACATCCCACAGTTAAGTGGAAGCTCAGGGCAAGGGAAGCCAGGTCTTGCAAATTTAGCCTATCCCAGCTACTCATCTGCCTATAACATGGGGTTGTTGGGATATTTTACATCAATAGCTCTCGAGAAGGCTCTCTTAGAGCAGTGAACAGGGTAAGTGCCCGTGCACATACCCGCGGCCTCCTGCCAGTGCCTCATCTCCTCGGCCAGCCTCGAGGCTCCCTCAGCCGCTCCAGCGCTGCCGGCAGAGCGGGCTGCTCCCAGCCTCCCGTGTGAGCACGAGATTCCAGCAAATCCTGGCGGACGTGACACGCGAGGGCTGGGAATTGGTCCTGCTGAAGCCGTGAAGCACGTTGGGGTGCAGCTGCACTGCGGGATTGCGTGGCCGGTGTCAGCCAAGCACCGGGGGCCAACTGCAGTGTGCCCCATACTGCTCAGCTTTCACCCTTGAATTTGAAACAAAGGCCAAAGCAGCTACAAGGAAATAATAATCATTTACTTAATGAAGCCAACAAATATGGGTTGATTATGATGTTTTTTCAGAGATACTTTAAAAAGTGGCCTCTCTAAATAGCAAAGCAGTAATCAGCACAGATTACTGTGCTTTTTAAAGCCTTTTCAGTAGAACTGGGTGTTTATGCTCTGTGGCATAGTGAAAAACATTGTGTTACAATATTTTTAAAGGTACAAAATATACCACGTTGCTGATTGCTCTTAAGGGGAGGCAGCTTGGTAGGATTTTGCCTCCCAGCCAGAAGGCTGTTGGTCTTTTCCCTCCCATCAGAGTTAAATCTGCAACAGTAGGCCTGTTTGGGTTTCTGCCCTGATGGTGTCTCGCACTGGCAACCCCTGGGATGTCCAGGGCCACCAGGAAGCTTTTTTTTTTTTTTTTTTTTTTTTAAGTGAGGCCTTTTTTTTGTGTGAAGAGTGGGTTATCTTTTTTATTTTTGTGCTGAAGATTGTCTCCTTGCTTGAAAACCTAGGCCTGAGAGCCAGAATATCATAGAGTTTCATATGGCTTCTAAGGAAGGGCTCTCTTGGTAAGTGGGACTTGTGAAGCCTGTGATGGTGCAGAATCAGCAAACCTTTGGATTTGGCTGTTTCACCAGGGGAGATGCATGGGAAGACTGGCTGGACTCCTTGCTTTGATATATTTTAAAGAATCATGCAATATATCACATTTTCACTTGAAGAGATTAAGTATGCTGTCATGATAATGTGTCATCTGTTGCATCTTGGGATTTGATGTGTGATGCTAAAAACACAGTAACTTTTTTAAGCCTTTGTGCAGTTTTCTCTAAGCAGAACAACTTCTGGCAATAATTTGTGCATTTCTTTTAACTCCTTAGATGTTCTTTGAAGATCACATTGACGATGCCAAATATTGTGGCCACTTATATGGCCTTGGTTCGGGGTCATCGTATGTACAAAACGGCACAGGAAACGCGTATGAAGAAGAAGCCAACAAGCAGTCATGACATGAAATGAAAGGCCGTCTTTTTGGAGCTCCACGTGCTTGTATATAGGTTTTATCTCTGGTTGAACCCCTTGGACAATAAGGCTTTTTTTCCCCCTTTCTCAGCACACATTCTTTTCTGCCTTTCTATGTACTAAACCTGACTGTTCCTATCACAGATTTTGATCTTAATATGTAGAATTTTCTGGGTTACTTCTGTCATAGCCAGCCCATTTGTAAAGAAGTATGTACAGGATCAGTGTGGCAGAGAGGAGGGGAAAACTAAATCATAATGAATAGTCTTGTAAACTTACCTAGTTGGTCTTAGTTTTTTTTTGTCTCTCCCTCTCCCCACCCCCCTTTCCTTCTACAAATTAACTAGCACTGATTATAACCAACTCCCCCCTTCTTGTCTGTCCCTTCCAGTACGCAGGCGTTTTAGCTATTCAAGATTGTGGACCATCAAATTTGCACTTTAGAGGGTGACTCTGACTCAGATCCTCTGTTTTATTTGAAGTTTTTTTTTCTTTTGCCCTTAGCTAGAAAACAATCATTCGCCAAGTTCAGCAGCTTCACTCTGAATTTCCTTGGTATCAGCCTGTAGCACATGACTCATTTGCTGCATTTGTTCGAGCAAAACAAACTACTGAAATTGTAATAACTGCTGTTATTTTACTAGTGTTCACTCATGGTCAAACCCATCCTGCACGTGCCAGCCTCTGGCTGGCCTGCTGCTTTAAACCCGCTCGCTCTGTGATGGGGGAAGGACGTTGGAAAACCAGCTTTACACCCTTCAGGAGAAGCACAGCTGTGACGGGAGCGTTTCTGCCGTTCAGCTGAGAGGGGAAGGACGTCGGAACTGCAGGAATGTTGTAACGGCTTCCCTCAGTTAGCTCCCTAGCTTTTATTCTAGTGATGTAGAGCCCAAATGTTTTTTATGAGGTCATATTTATTATGTACTTGATTTGATGATTTCTGAAAGTCAGTTTAGTTAAAGATAAAAACCCAAAGATCTGAAAAATACTATTTAATTGAATTATTAAATTAGAAGAACAATGAAATCGTGCTTTTTTGTAGTTGCTACAAAGACAGATGTTACAGAGATTTGTTGTAAAACAACAAAATATAAATAACTTAGCTAATAAAGTTACCTGAGGAGTGTAATGCTAGTTTATTTTGGAGTATATCTTAGCAATATATTTTAGATATATTGTTTTAAAGGACCCTAAAGTAAGTTCTTCGCCCTGCATAGCCTGTGTGCAGAGCAGTGGTGCAGGAAGGATTTTTGGTACTGAATAGCTAAACAGGAGCCTGGAATGATGGACCGTGCGACCCCGTGTGCGCGTGCGGAGCTGTGTGCGTGTCCCCGCCCCAATCAGTAGCAGGAAACCTCCAAATGTCGCCAAATCACCCCCTTTTACCTTGTACTTCAAAAACTTCTTCTTTTTTTTCATTGAGTTACAATGATGTAACTGGGTGGTCCTTTTTAAAACAACGAATTATTTGCATAACAGAGGGTATTTGTTTTTAAAGCTTTTGTAAATAAAGGCTTCAGAAATGTTTTCTTACAAACTACAGACTGGTGCTTTTGTTGCAAAGTTTTTCCTAGAATGTCTACTATGTTCGGTGGAGTTTTGTGCACTGTTACGTTTCAGTTTGATAGCTCTCTTTCCTATGATTATAAAATCATCCGTTTCCCGGCTCCTTGGTGGATTCCGCCATCAGCTCCTGGAGTTAGGGGAGAGGAGCAGAGCAGAGCTCTTCTCACCGGCTTCCCGTGACTTCCTTGCAAGGACCGGAGCTGCTGGAGTGGGACGAGAACAACTTACTCCTGGGCATCCGAACCCCACCAGCGATTTCCTTGTGCACCAGGTAATGTGGTTTATCTTTTAACTCCTGCCTGTCTATGGCTCGCATGGGAAAACACCTAGCAGAGAAAGGGCTGTGCATTTTGATCCTGACATCAGCTGAGCTTGTGTAAGCCCAGCCCGAAGCTCTTGCGGGATGTCTGCCCTTAAGCAGTCCCGCTCCTTGGTGTCCTTGCTGTGACAAGAGCTCTCCTCAGAAGTCCCCAGCGTGAAGCTGGGTGCTGCTTTGCTCCATGTGCGACCTCGGGGGCTGCTCACATGTGGCCTGGGTGAGCAGGAGAGCTGGGGGCTAAATTCTGCTGCCTTGGCTAAATTAGATGGAGTTTTCATTAAGGAGTGGTTCAAACGGTGAGTTTGAGAGGTTATGAAAAACCTTGCCTTTATTTTTTTCCCCTAATGTATAGGACTGTCTCTTCCAAGCTGCAGAATTTCTAAAATCTAAGTGTTTCCAAAGTGGATGGGATTAATTGCTTTTGTGAAAACAAATGCGTGGGCACAATTCCAGCTGTCTAGACAGGCACCTTTTCTGTTCGGAGACAAGAACCCTCTTCCCTGACCTGTGTTCTTCCCAATCCATTTAAAAGCTATTGTTCGATTAGGTTTGTTAGAAGAAATATAATATCAAAACCGGATATATGGGGCCAGGGGGGTTGCCTTTTGTTTTTTTTTTCCCTTACTTGCCGTGACTTTGGAAGTCAAATATTTGAGTCTGTTCCAGGAACATAATGTTCTGCCACTTTTTTCTTATTTTTAAGCATCAGTCTCCTTCCTCATTGACGCTCCCTAGCAGGGATCCTTGAGACAGAGCAAACTAGGAAACGAGGTCTGGAATATCTGAGGCAAATGTGAATTTGAGGATGACCTGTCACCTCTGACATCCAAGAATTTTCTCTGATGATGTCTGACTGGTTCATCCAAGCTCAGGTTCATCCCCATATGCAGAAAATGAAGCTGAAGTGGCAGGAAACCTGCACTGACAAACAAGAGTTAGTTAATTCTGAGTTAATTCAAACCTGAAAAGGAAGCTGACAGGAGCTGGAAGCAGGGACAGGTGACCCAGGAGGAACACAGAGACACTGTCTGAGCACACAGGGATGGGGTCAAGAAAGGAAACGGCCCGTGGGAGCTGGATCTGCTGAGATCAACGACAAGAAGGGCCTCACTACAGGTTTATCAGCAGTAAAAGGAAGATCAGGAAAAATGTGGAGCTGTTCCTGAGTCAGGCAGGAACCCTGGTGGCAAAGGACATGGAAAACGCTGAAGAACTGACTGCATCATCTCGCCTTGGGCTTTACAAGTAGCAGCCTTCAGGAATCCCAAGCACCTGGAACCTGTGGGACATTCTGGAACAAGGAAGATTTACAGGCACCTCAACAACCTTCTTTGTTGGCCCTGCTTTGAGCAGGAGGCCGGAGCTCTCCAGGGGCCCCTTCCAAGCCGAGCTCTTGGGTGGGTCTGTGATACTAAAGCATCTTTCCCTAGACTGCACTGGATCCTCAAACCTGAGACGGATGAGGAGGCCGGAATACGTGTGTCCTTGTTGGTCACTCCCGTGACGGTCTCTGGCCTCCCGAGTGTTTCCTTCATGTGGATGCTGCGGCCTGCGCGATGGTGCCGCGCAGACGGCTGCGGGCTGCGGGAGGGCTCCGCGGGCTGCCCGTGGCCGCTGCCGCGCTGCGTTGAGACCAGGCGCGGGGCCTGTTCCGTAGTCAGGCCGTGAGCGCCTCAGCGCGAGGGGCGATGCGCCCTGGAGAGGCAATTCTGTTGTAAAAGGCTGATTTAGCTTAATTTAAAATTATCAAAGGTGCCTCACACTTCAGCTGGCATTGCCCTAGGCCATTGCAGAGAGGGAGATCCACTGAGCTGATTAACTTGTTGAGAGGCTACGAGTCCCTGTGGGAGAAGCTGCCCGGTGACCAGTGTGTTCCTCCTATGGCCCTACCGAAATCCCGGTCATCGTGTCGTACTGGGCTGCAAGTTGTTTTTCTGGTAGTTGCTCGGCAGTGTTGGTAAAAGGACGTACCTCAGAACTAAAGTTACAAAATCCAGCTGATCTATTAAGATGGTCTTCTCACAGAAAACGAATGGCAGATGATACAGATTTTTCTGGTTTAAATTTTTTCTAAGTAAAAGTTCCTATCTTGTGTTAGTGCTGAAGAAAACTTGCATTTAATCTCGTTGATATATTGATATATAGAGTCACTATTCACTCATCTTGAATGATAGCGCTTGTTTAGCTCTATGAAACTCTTTTGGGTAACCCCTCTCTTTTGCTGCCCCGTGGCAAAATGGTGAAGGGCTAAATAAATCAGAAGGCAAAAATGAATGAAAATGTACCTGAAAATGTACAGTAAGTCTTTTCTTAAGTGTCCATTTTCTTTTTCACTTTTTCAAGCACGGCTTTTACTTGACAACTTGCATTTCTGAGCTTTGCATTTCAAGCGTCCAGCTGGACTCTCAAGCTTGAACTTGGCTAGCCTAAAGTAGCTAAATACATGAAAAAGACAAAATTACCTCCACAATGAATCAGGTTTCAGGACTTGGCCAGAAAACACCACCTGTTTAGTGTTCTCGTGGTAGGCCAGGACGGCCTGGGCTCGGCGTGGTTTGCTGTAGAATGAGCAAACTCACTAATTTTTAAACAATAAAGTTTAAGATTTTTGTCTATTGGCACCAAGTCGGTGTTGACGAAGCGATGGAAACGCCTCCAGGAGAATGTGTGACATGAGCCAAACCTCACCAGCTCCAAAATGTGATTTTGTGTAGAGCAGAGCCCCTAGATTGTCTCAGTTTGCTTTCCCATGTACAACATGATGCTTTTATTTTTCTGGTGTAACTGAGGTTGAGCATGGCTTGCTTTACAGGAGCCTAACGTGGGTGTTTTCTTCCATGTCGCCTCAGCAGGCATGGTGACGAACGAGGAGGATTCTCCTGCCGTTATTTTCCCTTCCTTTGCTGGGAAGGAGCAGTGTTCACTGCTGCAACCAGCCCCTCAGAGCAGGGTTCAGAGGCTTCCTGGCCTTTTTCTGCCAGGGACAGTTGCTCACGAGACCCATTTTCTTACCCGCTGCTGAAGCAGGAGAATTTGCTTCCTGCTCTCACAAAATATTTGCTTCCCTTAGGAGTACTGGGTAAAATGTGGGGAGAGAGGGCAGGGAAGCCCCTCTGTGGCAGAGTCCAGAGCAGCTGAACTGGGAGGGCTGTGCTGCACTGCAGAGCGTGTTCCCTGTTTCACAGGGTACCAATTCAGACCCGTGGTTGCACTTGTCACCCTACCATCTGAACAGTGTTTTCCTGTAACACAAAAGCACTACAGTGTCGACAACATCCTTTATTTAATTTTCTACATAATAGCTGAGCTTTGCAAGCTGCCTTCCCCCCTGCATTGCTGCCCCTCTGCATGCTCAGGAGCATCTGCTTTACGGGTGCTGGGGGTTAGTAAGGGAGTTAATTGCTCGGGTGCTTGTGCCAGCTCCGAGTTACTGCCTTTCCCTGGGTGCTGTGCCAGGCTCCGTTTGAACGACAGTTCAGTCTCAGGGTTTACATGGAAAATAACAGGTTTCTTTGCTGCAGCCTGAACAAAGAGTCTGTGTACTTCTTCGTGTGCTTTGCCTTCATAAACAAACAGGCCTCCTCCTTATGTGAACTAAGAATTTTTCTGTTTTCAGGAA
This sequence comes from Tinamus guttatus, assembly GCF_059628265.1. Taxonomy (NCBI): domain Eukaryota; kingdom Metazoa; phylum Chordata; class Aves; order Tinamiformes; family Tinamidae; genus Tinamus; species Tinamus guttatus. The sequence continues at coordinate 6,467,299 of NW_028288747.1, forward strand.
AAACAAACAAAAAACAGGAAAGGGTCTTCAGAACCTGGTGGCTATCAGGGAGTGTTGGGTCTGTTCCAGACATGCCAATCAGCTGTGCAGGGAGCAGTTAGTTACTCGTTGCCCCAGATACTGGAAACTATGAAGTCAGGCTTGAGGTTGACTGAGTTGCTGTATTTCAGGGATGGGTGTCAACAGGATAACTGAGAAATGATGGAGTCGCCTATCCAGAATGGGAGAAAAATGACCAGGAATTTATAAAAGGGGGAAACTAGATCTGCAGAGATTCAGTCTGCAAAGAGCAAGCGGGCAAAGCCTTCCTTGGGCTAAGCCTGGTGCTTGCTCAAAGTCTTGCCCTGAATTGGCTGTGGCTTTTTCTGTCTGTTTGCAGGTCACTGATGGAAAAGAGGCAGGTGCGTGTGGCACCATCATCCATATGGTTTAACAGGGCTGTGGAGGCCTGGGGTGTGTGGGGGTGGTAGTGCTGCTGTGCTTCTTTTTGCAGTCTGCAGTCTTAGCTTTAACACTTTCATTAGCTTGAGTCTTCTTTGTCTGTTTACGGAGGGGTTTCAATAAAAGAATCCCTGTTTTTGTAGAAACAGGGTGGATGGAAGTTTTATCTACCCCAGGGCTTGTCTGAAATGTGTGTAACAGGTAAGAGTTGCTTTACCCTCAGCTAGTCCCCAGAGGAAGAGATTTAGTGTAACTGGTACAGGTGAGTCAAACTGGAAGTAGCAGGTCAAAGACTACTCTGTTCATGATTTGCAGGATGTGAAACATTTATTTATGTGAGCAATACATTAACAAGTGCGAAGTTGTACATTAAAGAAGATAGGTGGAAATACTTTTTTCTCCCCCCCATCCAATATACTAGTCAACTGAATCAGGGCAAAAACTACATTTCAGTCTCAGTTTAGAACCAACAAAACAGTTATTAAATAATTATGCTTCAGAAATTCAATACCGTGCACTAAAACACACACTTAAGATCAAACTTGCTTCTTCCAGCCATGCTGAAGTTTTGCTTGAAGACCCTGATTAGTGGTAGTAGAAGTTCACAGTCAAAAGAAAAGTGATGAGGGGTTCATTCATTACCTGCCCGCAGCAACAAACTATGTAAGAGCTTTAAATCTACAACTTAAGGTGGACTTTTTTTTAAAGAATTAAAGTGCATATCAGTATTTGTCTAGTGTCTCTTAGTAAATAGCTTAATGGAAGGAGCTCACCCCTGTCTTGGGTGTTTTGTTTTCTTAATAAAAATAGCTCTCTGTGACTTCTAGGATTACATCTCTTCAGGACACTGGTTGACAGAGAACACGTGTGGACTACGTCAGGAGCAGACACGCATGGGCCTGTTGTACCCTTCCCATTAAGGAAGCTTTTTGCACAGACCTGAGTGGTTAAACGCTTCACAGAGCTGTTCGCACGTATACAAAAGAAACCAACCCTGCCATCATCAGGGAGTCAGGCCCAAGGAGGCTGCTCAACTCATCCGCTTTCTGCTGAAGCTGGAGACGCAGGGCTGCTTTAGACAAATATCAGGGCTATATTTAGCAAAAGAGTAGATTAGGAAAGATTAACTGTACAGTGAAATATAAAGCAGTCTTTTAGAAAAAGCTTACAGAAATTACACGTAAGGCTGTAATAAAGTGCCTAGCGAGACTGAAGGACAGTGTAAGCAGACAACCAAGCGCACGGTGCCCCTGCTGCCATCACCTCCTCGGGGATTCTCCCCTGCCCCAAAGACAAGTTCTCACTTCTGTTCTCGGCTACGTGGGAGCGTCAAGCCCGGACGGAGCCGGAGCAGCCGGTGCCCCTCGGAGCGGGGCCCGCGCCGCCCTCCTGGGCCTGCATCAAACATGGCCCCAGCGCCGCCTCCGCTGCCGCCCTCCTGCCCCGCGCCAGCTCCCTGCTCCAGACACAGCCTCGGCCTGCCCCAAACTCAGAGCCTTTAGGGCTATTGTGCTTTCTAAACGAGACTTCCCAGCCACGGTTCTAGATCCCGTATCCTTGTCCTGGCCCCGCACCGATCCCACCTCTCACCAAGGGCTCCCGGAGCTCCTGAGCACAGGCAGGGAGGCCCATTTCCTTCCTGTGAAAGCCACGTGTGGGATCTATATTTGACAGAGATCTAATTCCACTGTGACTTTTGCTGGGGAGGAAATCTGACCTTAGTCTTTGTGTAAGAATATGGAGCAAGTTACATTAAAGCTACATTTCAACGCTACAGTAATTTTAAATGCATGCTCCATGGTAAACCACCCCCTGAATAACCACGTAAAACCAAGGCTATACAGATAAAGAGAACGTGAAGTGCTAAAAATATATTTCCCCTCTCCCCCTTATTCCTTGACAAGTTAGCCTTTAAATAACCACTGATAGATACAAAGGAAGCTGACAGAACAGCACGGAATAAACAGCTACGAAAAACTTTTGGTTGCTAGATGGTTGTATCATGTAAACTGTATGCTACCTTCATGCTAGTTTAAAAGTGTTTCATGTCAAGGAATCCATAACTCTGGCACTTCTGGCAAGAAACTGATGTTTTCAGGCTGGTAAGAATTTGAGCTGAAAAGAGAAGTGATGGTAAAAGGGAGTCTCTCCTTCTCCTGTTTTCCCCACTAGGGACTTACGTTTGCGTACCCGTGGCCATCTATCTTCCCTTTATTTGTAAATTTAGGAAAAAATACAGAGTTCTACCTGCCTGTAGAAGAATTAGTGATAAGATGTTCTGCTTTCAGGAATCTGTCACTTGGTCACTGTGCCAGTTTTCTAAATGGATTTGCTAGTCCATAATAAACAATTGGAATCTGCATTGTGAAGCAGCCTGGTAAGTCCTTCAGTTTGGAGAACAGAAATGTTTTTCTGCTTCTACTGAACTGAGCCTGAAAAATCTTTTGGTTTTGTTATTAAGACTAGTTCTCTTAGCCAGGCACATCAAATGTATAACCAAGTTCCTCCTGAAGCTGTTTTCCAAATAACACAATTACTTTGCATTCAAATGTAAACACTGTGATACCATAAACATAGTGTATACGAAAGGCACGAGACAATTAGATTGCTGAAACTTCCTTGTCTTTGAAAGCTGATAACGCATCTTTTATCATCTGCCTGGGAATCACTGATCCTAAGAAAGCCGGTATCTCCTAACTTAACTGAAAGGGGCTGCCCGCGTGCAACCGTCTGGCTTTTTGGTATTACAATCAAATGTCCTTTTTCCTGTAAATGTAAATGTCACAAACTATGATAGCAAATCTCCTTGTTTGTATTGAATATTCCTTGGGTTATGCAATAAGAAAGGAAGTGTCTTAAAGAACAACTGAGAAAAGAAATAAGACAACTATTGATTAAGCAAACTCGGATTTTGTAGGCCAGTGACCCTCAGGAGCACAGGCTGGTTTGACTCCAAGTGAAACGCCAACATTCCTATCCCCAGGGCTCCAACTGGGACCGTAAGTAAATTCCCCCTGTCACTGGACTGTCCTGCACAGCTTCCATCACAACCCCCGCCGGGCGGATGCACTTGCCCCTCACCCAGCTGCACGGGGGCTTTACCCGCGGCTGCAGCGCGTCAGGGACGCAGGGGGCTCGCTGCCCGCCAGCACCTGCAGCCTCCTGGCGGGAAGAGCTGAGGGAAAGGCAGCCTCTGCGCCCCGGCCTTCCGAACACGTCCCGGGTACAGGCTGCTCCTTCCCTCGGGCTGCCTTATCTGCAAAAACAGCTTACCAAGCGCGCAAAGGAAAACACAGCCCCCCGAGCTGCTCTGTTGGTAATCATCAACATGGACTGTTCTCCCAATCCATGAGGCCACTAGTGCAATATTATTTTTAAATCATCCACTTGCAGCAATTTGAATTCTCAAAAACAAGGGCAAGTACCTGGACTGATATGTTAAAAGGTCACATTTTTCTTGTGCTAAATACCAAAGTGAAACCAGCCATAGAGTTTGCAGAATAATCACAGTCCCCCCCGCCCCCTTTTTTTTTTTTTTTTTTTTCCATTTCATGATACTCAGAATTATCTTTTACCATTCAAGGGCAGTAATTTTAAGTTGAAACCTTCCTTCTGCAGTTCAATAGTAGTATGTCTTTGTTTCATGTTTCAAGCAGTGATATGGAGACAGCTAATTATCTGTCAGTTTGTTTTCTGAGCACATCCACACAAGAGCAGACAGGAACAGTTGGCCAGTAGGGCTGATTTTTGGAAGAATATATCCTCCTTCCAACAGCTGCTTTTTTTCTTGAACTGAAACAGAAAATAAAATTCAAAAAAAAATTGTTTTTTAGAATCCTTAACAATGGAGTTATTGCAACAAGTCATAGGAAATGGTACAATAGCTTAATATCATACATAGTAAAGAAGAGGAGCATATGAGACTTAACTTCACTGTTATGATAATAATTCACATCACATGGCAGTGACTGAAAACTGTCCCCATAGTAAGTGGTGCACTCTTCTAGGTACTTGCAGGTATCCACATCATTACGGAAAACAATTGCATATGGCATTAATATAAACTATATCTGGTAGTCTCCGTTATTTGTTTTCAGGTTAATTATACAGATTGATCATATCCTTGGTTGGGATAAAAATTCAAATTAGCAACACCTTTGCAAGAATGTAAGCTGTCCATGTCAAAGATGCTTTTGAGAGATTAACTGCTTTTGTGATTCAGCATCTTTAATAAAGTATCCTAGTATCGTATAATAGCAGGAGCAAATAGAACTCAAAATACTGACAATAAAGCAATAAAATTAAATGTCACAGTTCCAGGAAAAACACAAACATTTTCAGATAACGCCTCTTATTCCAACAGCTCTGTGTCAGCTATATGCACACAAATACGCACACACAAAATAAAGCAGAAGGGCTGCATTATCTCCAGAAAGACTTTAAAGGCTGCACAGAAGAATCCCAGACACGGTCAGGGACACCAGCTCATGCAGAGGAACTATCCCTCTGCCCTCTTTCAAACGGGCCCTCCGTGGTCTGAGGCAAAACTGCTGTCCAGGCCCTTCTTTGGGTGGCTTCCCACTGGCTCCCACTGAACACTCAGCATCCTCTGAACGTGGCCTCTCTTTCTTTTAAAATGTGTGTGGGGAGATCAAGCCACAAACACAAAACTAATTATTATTTTCCCAGATTGGATTAAAAAAAAGTGTGGGATGTTTATCAAAGAAGATACCTTGGGAAAAATCAACCAACCAACCCCCTTTTTAAATACTTTGTGTCTCAAGAACCATTCACACACCACAAGCAAGTCTCACATCTAAAATAATTTAAATAACAAGTAAATACACACACTGTTCCAAGAAAGGTTAAGGTTAACAGGTTTTTAAATAAATTATGTATTAGACTTTTGAAATCAGAACCCCAAACATGACAAAGCTCATTGTAATTAGTGGTATGTCTGTAATATTGCATAGTGTGATCCAAAGATCTGTTTTTTGGGTAGTGTCCTTTAATTTTTGGCTTCACTGCATTATTATTGGATTGTTCTGTTCAAAGACACCAGCACTTGAGTGGTGGTGACATGTGAAATACATGAAACTAATAGAAGTTGAATAATCTATTCTTTCCCAGAAGCTGTTGCATTGTTGGAGCAACTGATTGATTCAGAAGACCACGGGCGCTTGCCAGTTTACACCACGAAGGGAAGGTTAGAAATGAGAGTTTAGATTCTAGGGAGGAAAATAAATAAATAAACAGAAAAGTACCTGGAGCAATAAAAATGGCTGACATCAGCTGAGAGTTCCTTGTCTCTTTAATTGCATTTGGCACCCATATTTTAGACTCATATAACCTTTTTCAGTACCATCCACTGCTTGTGGATAAGAAGCACCAGCACAGATACAAAGATTAAATAATACTTTAAAAACATGACCCATAAACAAAACAAAAACACTAGATGTCAAAATCTTTAATTTATGTGCTACTGCCTCATGGCAACAAACTGAAAAGGAAAACAGACCTTTTGTGCATTCTTTAAGCGGCAAGATTAAGGTCACAAAATGTTAACGTACCTTTCCTTCAATATGCAGACATTTCTTCTAAGAGTAACTAGGTCTCATTTTCCATGGTTAATGCAGGATTGCTCATACCTTTCCAGACAAAAAAGGTTATTTTTAAATGAAAAGCTGTCATGCCATTTTAGAAAACAATACATCCTTTAACTAGCAACTGTCTTAGTTTTGTTCCTCATTCAGTCTAGTCCTGTCCATTACAGAGCTTTTCACTAGCCGCAACCAGATTCTGTCATAAGTAATTTGTCTCCCAAACGAAATGCCACACTGAGCTTAAGAGATAATTGGCATCTACTAGTATTACTGTTCTCTGCAGCTCTCGCCTTCTTCCTCTGCAGCTTGGAAGGATACGGAAGCTTCGGAAATGGGACGTTTTACAATACACATTTGGAACGCGAGGTTCAGTGGTACAGCTCTATGAAAGGCATTTTGGTTCAGGAACACAACCCAAGTGACCTCTGTCATGATTCTTACATTATACCCTCCAATAATAATTTATTACCAAATTAATTACTGCAGCATAAATAATTCCTTACCAACTTTGCCCTTTTCAGCCTTTGCGCTAATATCTGACCACGACTGTGGATCGGTAAGAAGGTGGCTCTGGGAATCACGCAACGGCTTGGCCGGGAACAGGTGATTCTCGCTGCAACGTGATTGAAGAACACGGAAATGAACTTGGGTAACTTCACATCACTCTACTGCACACTTCAAACACTGTGTCATAAGCATTGTTTTCTATATCTTGCCTATTTTCTGATGAATCGCTAAGCTTTTATCACTACAAATGCTACATTTGATTTGTCACAAGTACAAGTGTAATTTAAAAAGCAACTCTTTAATGTAGAACAGGGAAACTATTGTTTTTCTTCAGCAGGTATTATAAATTAATAAAGAAAACGTAATTCTAAATGCACTTTATGCATGTATAACTGCACTGCAACAAATCTGATACGACAAACATTGAAAATGTGAAAATCTCTGAAATCTTTCACCTTATATCGGCTATGGTTCATTCTCCCTGCAGCTGCCTGTCTGCATGCATGGACTAGCAGCAGTGCAAATACATGCCTAAATTATTGGCATAAGACTTAAAACATGCCCCAGATGAGTATTTCTTGCCTGTCAATAAATAACTAGCTGAAATTTAATGTATTGCTTTTATGAATTAAAGACTGTATTATTTGATTATTATTTCTTCATCACAGTCAATACACTGTACTTATATGCATCATTTATAAAAATATTGCTACAAAACTGCATATAAGATATAACAACATTTATTTAGCTTAATAAAGTCTGCATTTACTCTTTAAAGATGCCATGACTGTGAAAAAGGAAGACTAAATGTAATAAAGAAAACGCCTCCTATTATCAGCAGAAGCAAAACATGTGAATTTAGTATGTGCAGCTTCCTTCCCAGTGCCCGCTCCCGAACTCCCTGCCACACACGGCTGTTGAAGGATGCTTTGCTTAGGGAGGCCGCAGGCCTCATCAGGACCCGAGGAACTGGCCTCTCCACAAGTGTCTCCATGTAAAGCATCTAGGTCCAGGCAGAGCCATTAACAGCCCCCTGCACATGCAGGGCAAAAAGTTACTGACTCCACTGAGGCAGGCTTAGTTGAACAACAACTTTCTTGGCTGTTTTAAATTTTACCTTATTTCTTAACAGGAAACTCTTCATTTACTTACCACTTAGAAACACAGAATATCAACTCTCTGAAATAGGTAACAATAAGCAGAAGATTACCTTTTGGATGTTGAATTAAGACCACCAGGTGTGGAAGCTTGCTCAGGATCTTGATTAACAAGGCAAGTTGGGAAGGAGCAACCATCCCCTAGACTAAAAGATTCAGAATCAGTGTTGCACTTACAAAAACACTTTGCAGATTTTTTTTTCAAGTGGATTTGCCATATTTAATTTCAAAAAAAAAAAAAAAAACCTTTTTTTTTTTTTTTTTTTAAAAAAAAGAACAAAAAACCCCACAATGTTCCTGTGGCTCCTGATCATTCAATAAATGAAGCAATCAAAACTTAACACATACCTTGAAAACACAGGCAGCAGCCAGTATTTCTTCTCATCACCAAACACCTGCCTTAGATTTTTGCTGAAGCCCAAACTAAAACCATTCTTGTCTGTTCTATGACGAAATATGGGAGCTCTAAACACCTCTTTAAAGAAAAAGAAAGAAGTTGCAGCACATCTGCTTGTAAGAGAACACATTTCAGCTTCACACCTGCATTTAGTAATTTGCACTGATGAAATCGTCATCCAAGAGAAAACACTGTGCAGTGTAAATGACTAATAAAGTTGGGTTGCTCTCAAAACCCTAAGTCACTGACACACTATATTTACAAAGGAAGTCCTGTGGCTGAGGAAGGGTGGAGCTCTTGTCCTCTATCCTCTTCCACTACCAGGAAGAGTGAGGAACTTACTTTTGAAGAGGGACTGGTGCATTATATGAAGATTTTACCATGTGACTACACCACTAACAGTTATCTTCAGAAAGAAAAACCCACATAAAGGGTCTACTACCCAACCAGTAATGGGAAAGAAGAAAAACATAACCTACTTCAGCAGTAAGACCAGCTTTTCACACCCTGGGGTGTGAAAACATTTTACATTTTTAACAGCTATATAAAGAAAGCACTTTACTCACAGACCAAGATAATTCCCCAGGGATGTCCCATCCAAATGTCTGCAGAAGAGAGCTAAAGATAGCTTCAAGCAGTGCAAGTGGCAGAAGCAGCCAACTCGTTCACTTTCCACCGGGCGGCCGACGGCCATTTAACTCCCTTAATTTGCTATATGTAATAAGCAAACCGTGTCCTGAGGTACTGACAGAACAGCTTATCCAGGCCCTTCTGGCATCATGCAGAGATTGGGCTTCCAACATACAAAACCTACAGCTATGAAATGCTAAAAATGACCTTCTAAGTGTAGGTATGTGTTAGATGTGAGGTGCTTTAAGGAAGCAGGAGGAAAAAGTGGCGACAGCCTTTCAGATACCCACGTTTGGCCAGGCAAACCTCCCTTGTATAATTTCAACAGTCACACTTAAAGCTGCTATAATTTAATTACCAACACTGTTGCATGTTCTGGACCTGGCATGTGGAGTTACTCCCCAAAGTAATATGGAAAGAGGAGATACAAATACATCTTTCTGAATAGATTATGCATACAGAAAACATGGTATATTAACTATGTGACATTTAGTCTAAACAAAGTAAAATGAGTGAGAAGTGTACTAACTTTCAGTTACCATTGAACAAATATTTTTCCCTTAAATGTGCACTAAAGCTGGTAACAGTTTATAAACAGAATCAATTAATTCCTTTAAATAACGTCAATAAAACTTTCTTCTCCACATAACTAGTTTGAATGATTTCTTCTGTTACTAATTTATAAACTACTGTCCAATTTTCAGTATTTCAGAATACCAAAGAAACACACAAATTCTAGGGAAGGCTTGAAGTAAGTCAAATTTCCTCCAATGATTATATATACAAGATTTTCCAATAATTATGAAATCATATTAGTAAGGCCCAGGAGAAGTGGCAAAAAAACCAACAAATAAGTAAATAAACAAACACACAGAAAAACACTTTCGCTCGGTTAATCTAAATCAGCATTTAGAGATCTAGATGCTTTGCAAACATATGATCAAACTGGTAGTATTACAGTCCAGGATATTGTAAAAGGATATAGAAATCTTTTGCTCCTCTTTTTTCTGGACTTGTGACCAGACAGGTGTTCACTGGTATGGTGGCAAATTGCGGTTTGACATTGTTATTAAATACAGTTATAAACACTCTCATGGTAAACGCACAGGCCATCTTCTCTGAGGTTTTTAAAAATAACTTATTACACAGAATCCTGTCTATGCATCTATGATTATGTGACAGACAGGACTTGCAACTATGAAATTGCCTTTTAGATCTCTACTACTAAATATAGAAGCACGACTTTAAAAATCTGTTCTGCATCAGGTTATTTTCTGACTTTAACTCGTTGTCCTCATTCCTGTTGATCAAAAATAACAATATAAGGGCCATAATGTGTTTACAACTTGCCTTATAGACTCATTTTTTCCTGCTTCCAGTGCAGGCAAATTTTTGAAATTACTAACTGCTTTTCAGAGCTTTCTAAAAAATTTTGACTGAAGTGTAAACGGGGGCTCTGCTTTTCCAGGGGACAAGCAGATGGGTAGGGGATGTTAGTAGACAACTGAAGGAGGGAAGGATGTACTGCAGGCCCTGCAAGGAGCAGCAGTTCAAGCATGCAGAAGTGCCTGTAACATTTATTACAGTGACCTCATTAAAAAAAAAATCAGCTTCTGTTGATGAGCTACAGATGAGGGAAGATGGGAGGAGAGATTAAGCTCATTAAGTGCTCAGCAATTTGGAGAAGGACACAAAAAAGACAAAACTTCTGGGGAGCAGCAGAACTGGGCAGTCAGTACTGGACACTGTCAGACTCCACATTTTCTAACCAAGATGCAACGACAGAGGAATACGTACGGGTTTGTCCTCTTTTTACATGTCTTCCATACCAATCATATACTATTTATTTTTTTTCTATCAAGCGCAGAAGCATTGAATTTGCTTACCTAAAGTAGATTTATTCTTGCTGACAAGCCAACAATGATACCCAAAGAGAGAAGAAAGGCTAACAGAAAACATGGCTGCGGCAAAGAATAAAAACATGATGTGGAACTTGGCTTGGGTATCAGGAAGACCATTCTAAAAAGAATGGAGAATTAAGCTGTTAGAATTGGTAAAATAACTGTTTGATTTGATTATTAATAATCCTCTCTATTCAACCAAATTCAACTCTGTGCAGACATAAACACTGTACAGTAAAGAGCCTGAATAAACGTGCTACATAGTTGGTAGGTAGCGTTGGGCAAGGTCGCCGACAGCAGGCAAGCTAAAGAAACCAGCCCTTTCCCAAGTTGAAAAATTGACAACAAAAACATATAATTTGGATCTCGATCTTAGCTATGCATTTTGTAGTGACTTCTAGAGAAGAATGGTTTAGATTCAGAATAATAATCTTGTTTAATTAGCCTGGTTAGAATAGCTATGCTATATCATTGCAAATCTTAGGAGGTAATATCCTCCTAAGAAATCTTATAACCATAACAGTACAGATTTTATTTGAAGCTTGTTCATCATATACTACTAAAATAAGTCAAAGATATCCAAAATATAATGTCCCTTGAAAAGGGTTTTCTAAATGATTGCATACTTGTTTCATGCACCCTCAAAATAACATAAAAGTGAAACTTTATAAACTATGAAAGCAGAGAGGGGACTATGATTATTAACTGAACATTTATACCTTATATTGGGACATTATTTACATCACAAAGTTCAGATACGACTTCTTACACAGGAGTAACTTTATATTTGAAGACAGTATGTAGATGTGTACTTACTGTCCAAAACTTGATAAAATACTGTAAATCTGTGGCAGCAATGAAAATGCAGTACAGTAGAGAATAAGCCAAGAAGAGAAGAAAAAATTTATAATTGGAGAATCCTACGCAGTTGTTCACCCTGACAACAACAACAAAAAAAAGTAAAAAGGAAAATGGAATGAAAAGAAAGTTTCATTCATTGCTTTAGTCCAGTTTTCAGTTAAACTCATGTACTCCAACAGAAGCTAGGACCAGTATGTAAACCAAGCTTTGGCCTCTCTACCTGTGATGCTCCGGGCTAATGAAACATACTTAGAGTCCATTCCTAAATCAATGCAATAACTCTGAGGAAGAAAAAAAAAAGAAAAAAAAAAAAGAAAAAAAAATTCCACACAGCGAAACCCTAGAGAACTTTACAAGGTAATACAAATAAATTTTGGCCTATTGCATGAATTCTGTTCCTGGCACACCTAATGTAACTGTGAACTGCAGTTATGGTCGTTTCTTTTACTTTGTAGGTAGGTTTAGGGATCCATGCTTTACTCTTAGGTATACTGCACACATTACGACTAGAGGAGCTGCAATCCAAGATTTTGAATATGATTGAATTTTGTGAGAATAAAGACAGTTTCATTTAATGCATATCCTCCATTATTAATATTAAATAATAATCTAAACTTTTTCATAAGACTCATATTTAGGAATATTCATGAGATCCTTAAACATATTTTTATTTATAAAAAGAAGCAAAATAAACAAACGAACAAATCAGGGAAACTATTGTTGAAGCAATTGTTCCACATCGGTGACAACATGACAGCAAAAGAAAGAGATGAAAAAGATAATAAATACATACCCAGATGTTAAGATAAATCTTGTTTTACCATTTTTATAGACTTCAAGTTTATCTGCTTCCCATTTTTAAATAATTTAAAATTTCACATAATAATTAGTGACTAGAATACACTGCCTAAGAGACATGATGTAGGTTCATTTAGGACTGTAGTTTCACTTTAGAGTTAGTATTTTAAGTATTACAAATTTCAGAGCTATATAAAGCGTGTAATGATATTACACCTATCAAATGAAAATTCCGGAAAGCTGCCCAAGCACAGCTTCCTTTTTCTTTTATTTGGTTGCATTGAAAAGCTAACCAAAGTTAACATTGCACATCTAACTGGTGTGATTCTTGACAAGAGTCTGAGAAAGAAAAAATCCCAGTAACTTCTTTAATGATGCTGCTGTCAAAAGATTTAGATAGTTAAGAGCCTGGGAAAGCCCTCATGCATTGGAAATAATTCTGAAAAACACAAGAAGCCTTGCAGAGTCCCAGTTTCTGTTTCTCCCGCAAATGTAGCAAAAGTTATTGCAAACATTCTCCTATTTAGGGAGATAATGATGGTAACGGCAGGATGCACATGGAGTAATCTTAAAATATTGATGAACTTCCACTGTAATACACTAGTTTATTATAAATCATTGCTGCATGGATAAATATTAAGCTTAGCATCACTATTTGGACAGTTAAAAAGCAACAGCTACGTGTCTATCGTAACTACAGTTAAAGCAGGATCCACAGGACATGGTTCTAACAAAAAGTAGAACACAAATGTTTCCAAGCTCTTCATGATAGTTATTGAAATGTAGGTTTACAATTCTCTGTAGAAAAGTGGCTGTTTTTCTCATTACATATTTCAAAGCTAGTAATTCTGTGCAAACTGTGAGCAATTCAAACTCAGCATTTCTATGGTAAATCTATTTTACTTCCTTAGCATTTCTTTCATGATACTTTTTATGATACTGTTTAGGATATAGAAAAAAATACCAAGTGATATGTTATTGAGCACAGCTGAAATTTCTCGAGTCAAAAGACAGACCTCCTCCTTCGTGTTCTTTTGCAGTACCACATATGGTACCTATTTAAAACAAACTTTCAGAAATTATCTCCCTGCTCTAAGTTTTGACAAAGCCCCTGACCGAGAAGTTCTTACTGGAAGAGAATATTAATTAAAAGATTAAAAAGAAGGTTAACACCAAGGTTTTGCAGTTGTAATGAATGAGCATGTAGTACCAAATCATAAAAACTGAATGAAGTTTACATGTAAAGGCTAACATTTTTGAAGATTTAAAATACAACAATCATATAGGCAACTTGGTAAATAGTAGTGTTTTATTTCAATAAAACAGTTATTTAAAAGAACATATCAGATTGGTGATTTCTTTTATATACTTCCACTTTAAGCATTTTAAATGTTGTTTAAAAAGAGCAAGCTACTCCTGCCAGCTCAGGAGCGAGTTGTTGAACATGCAAGGTAAAATTTGTGTAATTTGCAAGGCACAAAGGTAGATACAACTCAGTTAACAGAAAACATATCGCTGCATAAAGGACATATGAAATTCTTCTTTGGTAACTCAAAAGTCACTGGAAATTTGCTTCACAGGATTCCTAAGGTGTGCATCTTGTTAGCAGTAGAGTTCCTATGCATAAACTATACTTTTTCAGTGATGTCTCAAGCTATTATAATCCTGCCTGCAGCTTCACCTGCAGGTATCAGGAGCACTAGCCTAGAAGTCAGCCACTGCATCACTTAAATCTTGCAGAGCAGCTAGAAGGCAATAAGCATTATGTATTTCTATTCATCACGACACATATTAGCACAGGAGTGATAGCCAAAATAAAGCCTCTGAGAATATCCTCTCTCCCCAAATCCCTCGCACACCAATATCCCTGTAGCACAGGGTATGTAGAAGGCATTTCTATACTATATCAAGCCAAATATTTCTAGCCGTTGTATCTAACACAGCTGCAAAATAAGGGGACCTTATTAAACTAATACTGCATTATGTCAGAAGCTCCAGGCAAAACTAGAGCAGGAGGAGCTTCCCCAGCACACTGTCCTTTGCCCAAGAATCTGGTTTAGGGTCAAAATTGCTTCTGGGAACACCTTGCAATAACCTGCCCTGTGCACAGGAGGTTCTTTTCTGACTGGTTTGATGTGATGTTTTTAAGCTGGGGTAGAATTTCATCATTCAGTGCAGCTAAGCCACAATAACACTGAGACACAATGACTCTGAAGGAAACAGGTAATCCTTAACAGAATTTCTTTTTCTTACTAACCTTAGCAAACTATAGGAAAAAGAATTACCAAGGGTTTAAGATAAATGATATAATAGCTTCTCTTCATATTTCCTAACTAGAAAACCAGAAAATCAGCAAATAACTCCATCTGTTCTGCAAGAACAATGAGTTCACATGAGCATCTAGCTGAAGGAATAGTAAAGCATCACCTTCATAACAAACCCCTCAGAAATCTATTTTACCCAATCAGAAAGTTAGAAAAGGCAAGCAGGTAGTATACTCACCAAGGACAATGATGATCCATTTTCAAAATGCATCTTGAAAAAACAGAAGTCCAAGCATCAAAAAATACAAGTAATGCCAAGAAAGTCAGAAGCAGTTATGTTTGTTCTATTTAAATTAGTAAAGTAGAAATTAAGAATTACACGCACCATCAGATATCTAATCTATTTAGCGAAGACAACTGTTTAATTGACATAACATAATTTACTATATTACAACTACGCAAAACACTTGCTTTATCAAAGATTAGTAATGTAAGAAAATCCCACCTACAACTTCAGCTTTAGGTTTTTTTCATCAGCCTGAATAAAATTTTCACCTGTTGGCTATTCTCTAACAGAGATTTAGAAACTAATTCAGTTATTATTACTTACTGATGTAAATAAACTTATTTTCAAGCATCTAGTAGAGTTTTTGTATAAACACATATGTACGCACACATAGGCATTTTGAAAGGAACTTACCTTACGTGAAAAATCCAAAACATTTTTTCCAATTAATTAGTCTCCATTAATAAAAGGTGCTCAAGGAACCAGACATAATCAGATATAATTGAGGCAAGTGAATTTTGAGAAGTAAGGACTTAGCAAACTTAAGGTATTTTGCAAAACACCTCCTCTAATGAAATTCTGCAAATTTGACTCACATTTCATAGGACAACAGAGGTCATCTATTCTTTCTAACCTACCCAGACATGAGATTGTGTCGTATGTGATGGTGGTTGCATTGTAAGATAGGAACAAGCAAGATCCTCATGTCCTAAATGAGTTCTTCCTTCAGTGCCTTTGCTATTTTGCTGGGCAATACAGTAAGCCTTTTCTGCCTCACAATCATGTTGCAAGATTTGACTCTTTACTGTCTGAAGAGTATTTGATACAGCCTTAAAAGCTAAGAACAAATCAATCTTTTTTGAAGTTAAGGATTTAGATCACTGGGGGCAGGAGGGGAGAAACATAGAGGCACCTCAGCTAATCGAGGAGACATCAAAGAGAAGAACTGAGGAAAGAGCAATTCGATTTCTGTGGAGGCTGGAGGTGACCTTCCTTTCATGTTACACAAGCAAAACCTTCATATTCCTTCCTTAATGAGAAATGAGGCTGCTTGATTGTTTCCTTTTTCTCAAATAAGCATAATCTTCAGATTTTCCAATGAAAAATAGGATATTAAGTTTATTACCTCAGGTAAGTTGTAAGTGTCATCATGATTAGACTGATCTTTAGGTAGTGACCTCTATTCAGATTCTAACAAAAAAAAGCAAATTTTTGTTTAGCAGCTATTTTTGGTAACATTCCTAAGGAAAGTTCGTTATCAAAATTCACAACTTAACCTTTAGGCAAAGGATGCATAACGCCACCTAATCCACATTAGAAGAATCAAGAAAGTCATCAAATTACAGTAAACTACAGATTTCCTTAGAAATAAACAATCCTCCCCAAAAATCCAAGGATAAAAAATGGAAGTTTCTCTGTCCTGAAAAAACATATGTTTTAAAAAGTATTTATTAAGAATATTTTCTTACTTGTCGCATACAGAACAGTGATGGCAACGATCTGGTTTCACAAGTTGGCATCTGTCACAGTATCTGATTGCTAAAAAAGTTACAAGATCAGATATAAATACAGTTAAACATTTTGATTCCTGAAGTCTGATCAAAAGTATATTCTTAAAAACCCAACTCAACAGAACTCCTAATAAAGTATTTCAGCATAATCAGAAGCATTGCAAACACTGAGGCATTCTGTATGTATTGTCATACAGGATCTACCAGCGTGAACCCAAGGAGCTCAGATTTTGGAATCAACCTGCTCAGGATTTTTTCCTCTAAACACTAGTGAGATCTACAAAACAACCAACCAACCAAAAGATCTACAAAACCCATACTAGACCAGAGAACCATTAAAGACCGCTCAACCACAAAAATAAGTGCCATTTAAACGATTATTCTGACAACTTTGATTTATTATATCAGGTTACCTTTTGGATTTGTTTAGCTAACAAACATTCACATATTTATCATTAGGTTAAGAACAAAGGAAGACCTTCTGCTCTTGCAGCTGAACCACCAGTGAGTGCAAGAGTAACACATTATTCTGGTGATCCAGTTACACACTATGCACAGTGTATGATAATTCATATGCAAATAATGTTTATTTTTTTACTTATGAAAGAAAATGGGAAATCTATGCAGTTCAAGATTACTATTGCTTTTTCCAAGGTTTATTAATATTAGCAGCCATTTTTTAATTTTTGTTTGTTGTGAATCCCATTTAAAATCATAAACTGTACACAGCATTTTCCAATCATCTGCATAAAGTTTCATAAACATCTGAGGTTGCATTGCCTTGGTGTGTTTCCATCAACACAGATCTGCACGATTCTTTGGTCAGTGTCTTATTTTCTGAACTATAAAAAGCAGTTCTTCCCCACAATGCAAACTTCTGAAAATTCTCACTTTTTTCAGGCAGCAAAGCACCTCTAGCCACCTGCCTTCAGTGGCCTCCTGAACTGGCAGCATTTACCTCCAGACATGGTCCGCGTGTAGATAGGAAGATCCTTGGCTGCTCGTCTCAGGACTTCCTGCTGGGATTCACCTCTAGGCTCCCTCTCTAGGGATTCCTTGTCTGAATATGACAAGTGGAACTGGAAGCAATTTTTAAAGTCAAGGATATGTTAGTAAACTTCAAGGTAAGTGTCTCCAGACCCACAGGAGAAATATTCATTAAATAAAGATGGCTTAGTGGCACATACACGGTATCACAGCGAATAACCTCATGTCCCTAGAGCACTAATTCAGTTTATAGTGATTTTTGTCTAACAGTAGAAATAAGACCAAATTAAAATTCTTTCTGATGTACTCCCAGTTGTATGTAGAGACTCTTCAAGAGGAGGATCAAAAGCTATCATAATCAAATGTAATTATCAATCCCTTGACAGGTCAGCTGATCTATTTTTCTACGTCTAGATATCAGCTAGTAAATATAAGCCAATGTATGCCAATCTCTATATGAAAGAAAATAGGCTACCAGTAGTAACAGTAGAAACGAGAGCTGGATTTCTTTCCTAATGCCTCGCACCGTTTTATTTATTCTTTGTCATGGGAGAGTCACTGCTCTCTTTGTGCATGTGTTAGAGTGCTTCTCCTTCAGAGACTGACTGAAAGGATGGAAGAGTTGGCTGCCCTGAATGTGATAGAATAAATTTGTTTTAACACCAAAGAACTGTGACTGCCTCTGCTGCTGTTTAAAATGACGATGACTGGTGGTGTTCTAGTAAGTGCTGAAAGGTAAAAACATTAGTGAAATAGATACACGGTGTGTGCTAAGAAATCAAATTCTCCTGTCCTCTGCAGCACAGCAACAGTCAGCAATGTAGCTGCAGCTTCTAGGAATGGGGAGATGCAGAAGTCTGTTAACTCCATAAAAGAAATAAGCCACAAAATCACTCCTGAGGAGAAGCCTGTATTGGGCAGGAAGATTGACTGTCCCCAACTTGTACCAGAAAATAGTGTTTATTCCCATAAAAAATGATCAGTTCTTGACCATTTAACATTATTAACTTTTTTTCCTAAATAAATTGGCACATATAAAGCTAAGAAAGCAGGCAGAAGCACATAGTCAGAAGCCTATATCCACATCTTTAGAGAAAGCATCAACCAACATTCTTGAAAAGAGCTCATCTTCCAAACTAGAAACTAGAGGTTCATTGGGTAACATGAATTTCTAAGGGATCTTTTAATTTTTCCCTAGCAAGTTTACACTCTTCTGGCTATTTTTTTTTTTAAAGGTGCCTCCTGTTTGGAGCACATGAAGGTATCACTCCACCATTACAAAGTTGGTTCCCAGAATAGTTATGAGTCTACAGGAAACGGGAGGTTTTGGTGCCTGGGAAACGCCGCTGGTTCCCATCTTCACCATCATCGCTTGCACGGAGCAGGTGCACACAGGTGCAGAATGGCAGCGTCTAAAACAAAACCCCTCAAAGACAAAAACACACTCGGGCAACACCTTTGCTACAGAGTCTTAATCACAGCAGTTTTCCTCAGCCACTGAAAGGCAACTCACAGGCTTTCAAGGGAAAGTAAGAAAAAGCCCTTACAAAGTATAGGGACACAATTAACCGGTTCAGGTAACACAGTATTGCTCAAGTTTGAAGTATTTCTCTGGACAATTATTTCTAACTGGGAGGGATAGCAAGGAAACATTGAACATTAGAAGAAAAATGTCAGATTAGTAGTATTTTAAATTCAAAGCCACAGCAGCAGTAGTCTGACTGGTGCTTTTTATACGTGTAGAAATTTGAAATAAGTGTAAGAAAAGAAACACATAGCCAGTGTTTTTCCACCAGCCAGTATTCACTAGAACAAAACACAAAGGCCTTATGCCTTTTTTTTTGTCTTTGGAAGACTATTTCTTACAGTAGGTATGTCAGTTTAGTTAAGTGGAGAATGCATCCTTTTATATTTACAGACTTTATTCTAGAAATTGGAAGTTGGACAGTCATTTAACACTACAAAATACCTCAATTAATTGAAAAAATAATGCTCTAGCAGACTAGCAAGAAGACATGGAACAACAAAAGATGTCATTTACTGTCAGCAACACTGTGTTAATTGAAAAAAACACTGAAACATCACATACTGCTTTCTAATACCTAATTCCACTACTTTTAGTATTTTGCTTGAAGTTCCCTGAAAATAGAGTGACTCTAGAATCTGAGCAAAACAACGAAGGATTTGTCAAAATGCTGACAATAACCATGTCTTAAGAGTCTTTTAATGGGATCAGGTCAGAGACTGAATAATTTGCTAGTTATTGCTATAGTCACTTTAAGCATACATATACTCTGCTATGGAATTACTAAATGAAATCAGTTCTTTTCATTTATCTATCTCCTCTCTCCTCGAGCTGTAGTAAAGACTACAACATGAATTTTAACACAGTACTTAGAATGACTTGCTTATTCCCACAATTAAACATCTCATTAGCGCATGAAAGCAACTCTTTCACACAACAGACAGTGGAAATCACAAGCTATTTAGTTTGTGTTGACATGGTAGTTATAGGAGGTGAAGTTTTTATGAGACCACCTGAAATAAATGTTGGCTTTGTGGATATTAGGAACTGTAAAGCAGCCAACTCATGCCTCCTCTTAGCCTCACAGCTTAGGTGATATTAGCACTTCGTACGGAAGCCAGAGCTTCTGCACAAAGCCAGGATGCAAGAGGCCAAAAGCTTGCTTTGTTTGTAGCAAGTCACATAGGGAAGAACTGCTTTAAGGCTATGACATTTTTCTTTTCTTTTCTTTTTAATGTTGTTAAAAATAACGCAAAGTGGTTTGAATATGGTTTCGTACTTTAATATTCTCCTAGACAAATGGATTCTCCTTATTTAACTTTTCTGAAATAGCTGGTCTTAGATTTTGGGTTTGCATTCAACATTGACTTCTATGCAGCAGCTGTTCCTGCTTGGCCACAGCAACTTCCCAGCCTCAGCTTACCTGACTGTACACTCACTCCCAAATTCCCTCAAGTTCCTTTATGTCAAACCAAAAGAGGCAGACTCTGTAATTTAGAGAACAACTGAAAAATGCTGGCAGGTAACTTGGAACATATGTCTTAAACAGGTGGAAATAAAATTTCTCTCACATAAACATATTGTATTTCCATGCAAATATTTAAACCCCTAGTTTGAATAACTGGCATTTTTCAACTAGAGACTTCTATTTTCCTTCTCTATATCCTAACTGTCATCTCTTTTTTAATCTATTCGAAGATTTTTAAATTTAGTAAAGGCTTTTTTTTGGTCTTGTCAATTATGCTGTTTGCAATCTGACTTATTCCTAATGAAAAGCTGTAACTATCAGGTGTATCTTTTTACATACTACAAAGCGGTTAAGTTCATAGCCTAAATTATTCAGCTACTTCAAAATCAAACATTTGACCAAGCTGGTTCAGAAACAAAAGTTAAATTTATCTTACTTCTTTTGAAGGATTCATTGGTAGCGTAAAGATTGTTTTCCAATATGACCAGACGAACAGCATGAAAAATATGTGGTAAGCAACCAGGCACACAACTAAAATCGAAGAGGAACAGAATTAATACAAATAGACCAGCAGTACTATATTACTTACAAACAGATACTGTACATATCACAAATAGTTACGCTAACAAATGCAAATACAGAGGTTTTGCAAAAGCTTCGCAACAGACAGATTGCACTGCAACTTTACATAATACAAATACAGGCTTACTGTGCTTGGAAAGTCATAATGTAGGCTAAATATTACAAAAGTTTGAAGGGAATTGTTGACACTCTATTAGAATCCCATAACTAATAAGCAAGCATCTTCCCTTTATCCATTTGTTAAATCCTATTTAAATGACTTTTCTCTGCCTTTCATTTTATAAATCATTTATGCAGAGAGCTAGCTACACCAAAAAAAAAAAAAAAGCTAAAAAAAGAGGAAATACAGCTACCTAAACAATGATTATAGAAGAGTCCTTGAGTATATATGGATATGTTATCTGTATATTAACTATAATCAATTAATTTATTTTGCTGGATTTTTTTTAGAATAGAGAATGGTTTTAAAAGATTGCAGGTTATTTAAACTTGAACACTACTTTTTATTTTTCAGAGTCGGTACTCTTACATTTCTAAGGAGATGTCAGTCATCATTCATTTTGCTGAGATGTTTTACTAGAATACTGAATGTAATATTAACTTGGTCAAAGAGCCTGCTGTGGATTCATGTGTGTTTCTGTTCAAAAGTTCTTGCTGTACATATTGGTTATTCTGTACGTTATGACAGAAAATAATCACTGATACAATTCACCACAGTAAAGATGGCATCCAAAACCTGTGAGGGTGCCAGAGCCCTGGCACAGGCTGCCCAGAGAGGCTGTGGAGTCTCCTTCTCTGGAGATCTTCCAAACCCGCCTGGATGCCACCCTGTGCCACGTGCTCTGGGTGTCCCTGCTGGAGCAGGGGGTTGGACTAGATGATCCCTAGAGGTCCCTCCCAACCCTAAGCATTCTGTGATTCCATGAAAATCTGTGTTCCTTGATTAACAAACTGGAAAAATCTTACTGGTTTAAATAATCAAAAGAAGTAAACTCCAAGTCAACCACAGCTCAACAATCCTACTCCAGACTGTATTGAATCACTATCTTGTTGTTACATGGGCATTTCAAAAATTGTTCGCGTCTTTATCGAAACATTTTATTGAATCTAATAAAAGCTTATCTAGACAAACAGAATTTTTTAAACAACAATATATTTGTGGCATAAAAATGCAGGCAAGGTAAGACAATTTATACAAGTTCTATACCCTGTGGATGTACTGATCTGTGGTGAGAACAATGGTTATAGAGATTGGTAAGAGAGTTCCTTTTTCTACATTAAAACAAAGACTGCCGGAGGAAAACCAAATTTTGGCCTGGAAGCGTTATCTTTAACGGGAAGCTGTGCTTTCCCTTTGAAGTGTGCACTCCAGACACCCTCCTGTTGGCTCTCGCACCCGAGTTCTCCGAGCAGGCCAAGGTGAGGACCCACCTTTCCCGAGCACCGGCCCATCAGGCTCCGTAGCCCACGCTGGAGACCACGGCCTATGGGAGCTCCGCATGCTCCTGAGGCAGGAAAAGAGCAGCATTTCTGCTGCAGCTCACTGGACAGAAATGCTCACCTCTTTTATATATAAGCATGATAGAAGGAAAAAAAAAAAAACTCATTTTGAGATTGCATAGGACACAATATGCAAAAAAGGGCTGAACAGTCCATTCCTGGTCTGTGTCCCCATTCTTATTTTCTTGATTCAAGCATGTTTTTGAAAGAAGCCTCAAGTCTATTGACTCAGAATGAAGAGTTATAGCTACCTTCCTTCCAGAAGCCTGGCCTGGGATGCAGAAAATGTCTTTAATCTCTACAGTCAAACTGCAGGTTCCCAGGAGATAAGGCAGGTGAATTTGGGTTAATTCAGTTGCTTAAAACAAAACAAAAATCCATACATCTCCTAAGGAGAAAAAACAATATGCAACTACTGAAAGTACTAACCAAGGGAATGTCAAGAGAGAAATAAAAAAGAAAAGAAAAAAGAAGCCACATTCCCTACTGCACAAACTGTCCAGAGACAGTCCAGAGACTGAGTGGAAGCAGCACACTGTAAAACTTCTATTACTTTATTTTTTAACAGAGAAGGTATGCTTTGAATGCAGTAAAAAAAAAATTAAAAAAAAAAGTTTTAAAATATGCTCCTTTCATTTCAAGACTTGGGAAAATGTAACATATTCTAATGTTCTTATTTTACCAGTTAGCGACTCCCAAAGGATTTCATTTCCTTCTTCAAGGATGTTTTAGTACTGGAAAATGTTTCCAGACCTGTTTAATGCATAGATTATCAGCAGCAGAGGATTTTTTTTTTTTAAACTCCCCTGTGGGGAAATTAGAAATCTGTTCCTTTTGCACAAATCATACTGGAAAATTATTAGAAGACAGGTAAAACCAAGACAAGACAGCAAAAACTGAGAAAATGCAACCGTATATATTATTTTTCTGGAGGGCTCTTGGTTCACTCAGCTCATGGGATCGAGAATAAATTGCTTGAGAAGCAACTTTGGTACTCTGCAATGGAATTTGGAAATCTTAGTTCAAGAAGCTAATTCAAAAAGCATTTTTCTGCACTGTCCAACTCCAGTTTTTTAATCAGACAGATAGATTTATTCCCTTTCTCAGTTTTGTGCATTCTAGATCATTCATGACTCGCCTTTGTCTTCTCCCTTACATTCCCAGCTCTTCATCCGCTGACACGACGTCTTCTCCCAGTTCTGGGATTGGGTGGATGTACAAGAACATTCACAACTAACCACAAGAGTTCCAGGAAGGCTTACAAAACTGAGCTAATTTACACTCTTTCTTAAAAAAAAAAAAAATGCATACCCCTTGCATCCAGAAAATCTACTAAAGCCACCTAGCAGGTCTCAGACCCACACCTCCGGCATCACTAGAGTTGCCTGGAAAGTTACAATAACTTATAATAGGGGTAAGCCACACTTCTCCGATTTTCATCTCTGAAAATTCTTAGTGCAGAAAGGTGGCCAAGGTAGATTTCTCAAGTGAAGTTTGCTAAGGCTTTGAGTGGCTAAAAGTAAGGAAGCACCTTTTTTGTTGTTATTAATTATAATTTGTGCTTTGTGAGAAATGGCTAACTGCACATCAGTCTTTATTTTGTTCCAAGGAGCTGCAGAAAACTGGAATTATTTCAAAATTTGCAGGTGCTAAAGTTTGCAGAGATGGTTTTGCACTCATAGGCGAGAAACCACTGGACAGATCAAAACTGTTTTCCAAGCAAGCATTTCTTATTTGGCAAGTGCTTTTTCTCAGTAATGAAATCTCAAATGACTTAATAAAAACTGCTGAAATTGCACAAATTTAAGCAGTATCCACTTGGCCTCTTAACCTCCTTTCATCTAAAAGCTCCACAACCCCACATTTTACATGCACAAGTTGCACTGTATTATGAAAACAGCACCTCGAAAAGCACCTCAAAGTCACAGCCTCCAGGTAGCAGCTCTAATGGCAGCAGATCAGGCAGTTTAATTTTCTTCTGAAAAGGTTATGGATCTGAAGGAGTCTATGACAGTGGTTAAAATAGAACTGGAGAAGTGAAGAAATGACCTCCAATTTCAGTATGTGGTCCCTTCCCGCGCTAAAAACACACACACCTTGCTCATTTTTAAAGATCTTCCTTTTAGAAGAGCTTTCAGTGTTATGAATGGAAAGTCTAAAACAGGATGTTTATAGTTGGCAACTCAAAGCCCGTTAAGAGTGAAAGGTTCTCATCTTTCTGATCGTATTTTGCATGACTAAAATAATTTTTGAGAATAGCAGGATTATAAAAGGAGCTGAGTAACATCAAAAATATATAGCCTGATACATGAGTTACACTTATAAACCTCTAATAAAAATCTTACCTTTTTCTCCAATATTTGTCATTGTTACTGAAAATGAGAAAGAGAAAAAGAGTAAAAATGTTTAAATAGCAAATAAAACAATTATTTTAAGCTTCTGTTTTTCAACCTAAGGAGGAAGAGTAAAAAAAGTTTAAGACACACTGTAAATTTCTTTATGGTACAGTTGTGTAAATTCATGATGAAAATAGGTAAATAATTGAAAACAACGCCAATTGCCTATGAAGTTTTCCCAGGCTCCTATTCCCAGGCTTAGTTCTCTAGCACCTCCCTATCTGAAGTTCAAATTCAGTCTGAAGTTAAAGTTCAAGCTTAACCTAAGTAAAGCCACTTCCAAAGAACATATATTTTCTTTATTGTCATTGTAATACTTAAAGCGTTATTGCTTATATATGTTGCATTATTGAAGTGGATATGTCACATTCCAGAACGGTTTTAGCCAGGAGTACTCAGCATTACTTTAGATCCCAAAAGCACAATAATCAGAGTAGATAAAAGTGGCATTTCCTTTAAGAAATTAGCCACCAACTATGGGATTCTGAAATAGTAAAAGAGTGGGAAAAGTCAGAGTATGTCAGCAATGGAATACATAAGTATGATGTATCAGTCTCTGCATCTATAGAAAATATCTTTTTCTTATATTTATATTCCAATCTCAGTTGCATTATATTAATGAAAAAAAATCTCCAAGAAAGACCAAAAACTCCAAAGACATTAAAATACTCTCTTCCATCCAAACTACTCAAGCACACACTTATCCATCCTAGTTGAGGAGGACGGATCACACAGAATAATATAACAGCACCTACAATTTCCAGGGAGAGCTACTAGCTCAGACCTCACAGGGGCTCTTGCTCTCACAGCAAAAGCAGCTGCACAGCCTGCAGGCAGATCCTACGGAGAGGCCAGGCAGCTGTGCCATTCCTGGCCTGGTTTGTCAAACTTTCCCAACTTAGGCTTGTTGGTGGAGTAAGAGTCACAATTTAAGCACTTCTTGCACAGTGCAGGAGTTTATCACATAAGCAGTTCTGCTCCGCACTTGACCAATGGCCTGGCAGAAGTGAAGGCGTGATTGCCTCTCAGGTTTGAAGAGAACATCCATTTGGGGGGACCAGTCAATACCCACATGAGCAGGGCTGCCATCCAGAAGGACCTAGGCAGCTAGGGCCACCTGGACCCCTATGAAATTCAATGAGGAGAAAGGCAGAGTCCTGCTCCTGGGCAGAAACAAGCCTGGGCAGCCATGGAAAGAGGAGCAGCTCTGCAGAAAGGCCCCAGGCTGGTGGGCCACAAGCTGAGCGTGAGGCCACAGTGCCCCCAGCCACAGGAGGACAACAGTTCCCTGGCTGTATGGATGGGGCACAGCCAGGTGAGGGAAGGGGTTACTCCTCTCTGTGCAGGGCTTGTTAGACCACATCCTGAACACAGCGACCAGTCTGGAGAGTGATTAACTGAGGCAACTCCTGCAGCAAGCTACCAGGCTGGCCAAGGCTGGAGCACTTGGCCTGTGAGGAGAGGCTGCAGGATCGTGCCAAGTTCAGCCTGGAGAAAAGGCAGGTTGGGAGCAGTACCTATGGAGAGGGCACCAAGAAGATGCAGCCAGGCTCTCCACAGCGGTGCATGGCAGGAGGACAAGAGACAATAACATAAGCTGAAACAAAGGACATTCAAACTGGATAAAGGGAAAAGCTTTTTCTCATGAGGACAGCTTATCTGTGGAGCAGGTAGCCCAGAGAGGTTGTGCAGTTTCCATCCTGCACATTCCTTGAGGTTTTGAAGACCTGACTAGATAAAACCCTGAGCATTGCACTCTGATCTCACAACTGGCCCATAAGAGGAGGAAGATTGACTAGTAGGTGATCCAAGATCCCCTCCAACACAAGTTATTCCATGATTCTATAACCACAACAAAACAGGTCTACTAAAATGGATAGTTGGCTACAGCTTTACCAAAAGGAGCACATATCTTACCTGAGGGAAAGCGGTGAATTACCATGGTTAGGATGATCTTAACAAAAGTCAGAAAGACACCAGGAGTCACATAAGCAGTTACAGAATCACAGAATGGTTGAGGTTGGTTCAGTTCTTTATTCTCTCTTCAAGTTTCTACTTTAGCACAACTTGATAAGCTAGATCTAGGCTACTGCTACACAGAAGTTGAGGGAAGAAGTCTGCAGAGCAGAGATGCTGCAATATGAACATGCAAGAACTTGGTAAAGTTTTTTAGAGAAAATGTGCAATTCAAAAATGCTGGACCTGACAGACTAGGCCAAAACAACCAATTTACAAATTCCGATTTTCTCTCTCCACTAGGTTGGCCAGCAAGGTCTGCAGAATCCTCACCGCTGCCTTTTCGCAGAGCTTACACTTGTCTTCTTGCAGTCACTACTCTCTGCTAACCAGAAAGCCTCAGGCAGGCATACAGTGCAGAATCACTAACTTCAAACCAAGACCCCCTTGTTATTTTATGTCTAGTTAGCATTAGTTTGCACTCTTGTGGAAACTCCCATAGTATTTCCCAGAACTGAGGAGCCGGAGAAAAGCAGTACATCTGCATGTTGCACAGAGTAAGTCTGCAGCTTGGCTCCTAGGGCCAGGATGGATGTGGAACAGAGCTTGAAGTTTTTCACTGAGCTTTCACAGCGGTTTGTGGCAGTCTCTCTTCCTCACGAGGAAGAGCACAGAACATGGCTGTGAGAGAACTGGTGCATCATTCCTTTTAATTACTACAGTTTATCCAAGATTAATGCGCTTAAGTTGAGAAGATAAATCTCATCTTCTGATCATTGAAACTACATCAGACAAGAGCGCTCTTCTATCCGCTTCATCCTCTTCCCTAAAATAAAACAGCTGCTGGGAATCAGATCCAAGTATTAATTAGGACAGATGAGAATTTCAGTGCTGATGGTCTACGTGACCAAGAAAACCGGCCAAAATAAAAGTTTGTCATGGAAGATGTTTAACAAGTTCCCTCAACCCATTACACTCAAATAAGAAACAAGATAAATGTAAATTAAATAATTTCTAGCTTATTAGAAGATTATATTTTTAATGTAGTCAAATGTAGACAAAATCTTTGTCTACCCTCCAGATATAATATGCACTTCAGAACACGCCTCTGTACAGCAGCCAAGCTTTTCAGTTTTCGCAATCTAGCTTAGAAGCCAAATATTCCAGGAAGTCAGAAGCTGTAGACCATGAAGGCTAAAACATAAATGCCTCAAAATGTCCAGCTAAGTCCAGTAGGCTGAGAAACAGTTTTAGGTTTTTCTGGACACCTCTGGACATTTTAGTCTATTTTGCCATCTGCTAAGAACCAGAGTTATTTTACACTCTCCTAAGTTGCAGCAATAAGGACTGAAGTCTGAAGACAGAATCTAGGATCTTCAACGTAAGTATTTTTTTTTCCTCCAGACCATGATTGATGTTCACAGGGCAACTGCACTGCTTAACAAACATCTCCTCAAACTGTGACAGAGAGGAGCACTCAAGATATCCAGTATCTTGCAGCTTTGTAAGATGTGAAGGATCGCTCCTTATGCTCGTGTCTTTTTAAAGCACCATTGACAGAGGCTCCCTGGAAGACATATAGTATGTGGGGCATGAGGGGCATCTGTGGTAGCACAGAACTAGAGAGCAGATAAGGGTGACCCCCCTCCCAACCCACAGGAGCACAGGCTATATAGAGACCAGTTCAAAGATAACCCTTCAAAATCAAGGCATCAAACCCCCAAATTACTTTGAACTTTCTCTATTTGTAAAATGACTGCCATACAAGGACTTCTGAGGATAACTACAAGATGCTCATACTTAGACAGTTTAAGCTCATGGGAAATCATTTTGTAACAGGAAAAACAGAACAAAACTCTGACTCATTATTTTTAGATTTGATCAAAAACAAGTTTGTTAATTTTCCATCTTCTGAATAGCACAGCTAGATTTATCAAAAATCAATTCTATATTTTTCAGGAGATACAGACATCTGGCATTGTTATATTCTTCAATGGTATTTTATTATATAATTTTCTGTGGACAATTTACACACATCTTTCCAGTGGTTTTCTCCTTTCTCTTCCTAGGGATTACGTTACTGCTGGCAACACACAAAAAAGTAGGTCAGACTACATTCTGTCATTAACAAACATCAGCTTAAATACTGCATATTTGCCTACTGGTAGTCAATCTGCATACAAGTAATGAGTGCAAAAAGTACTTAAATACACAACAACTAAAAATAACCACCTAGGACACACCTATTTCTACCATTAAAGAAGTTTTACAGATTCGAAGGAAAAAAAGCATAGAATTATTTGAAATTGTATGGCATGATAGCTCCTGTATTTCCAGGAACAGGTATAACTGTGAAACCAGGGACCCCACCTTCAAGCATTCCTTAAGAATTTTCAGCTCTGTTCATCTCCCCAAGCACTGCAGGGCTGATTTCAGCAAGAATTAACCTTCCAAGGCCAAGCACTGCCACACTGCCAGGATTTGGAGCTCAGCTCCAGCAGGCTACCGCATCCCTAGGGGCTCTCTGCTGGGTTATGCAGTTACAGAGGGCGTTTGACGGAGCAGGGATCGGGCTGGGACACGCGCGGCGCTCGGGCCAAGGGAGCTGCGGGTTTCTCGAGGCAGCAGCACCGTGTCCCGCTCGCCACGCGCCGCGCTCGGCCGGCAGCACGCACGGCACGTGCTGCGCTCCACGCTGCCGACCGCGCTGCGCGGGCGGGAAGAGCGGCCGCTGAGCGCAGAGTTACACTACAAAATAGGCGGAAAGGGAAAACAACGAGCAGAGGAGGGAAAATTCAGGGTGGGGAGGACGCACAGAGAAGCCAGGGAATTTGTCTTCGAGTTGCCGGTTATCTTCCTTACTGAGCACAGTCTTTCAGCATTAGGTATGTGGCCTTGATAGGCAAAGAGGAAGATACTCAGTGAATACCCGGCCTTGGAGCGCGCAGGAGGAGAACAGGCCAGCACAAAGGCCCCTGCACTGGCCAAAGTGCATCTAGCCACAGAGCAGCCTCAGAACACAACAAGTCTGAATGAGCAGCCTATTTATCTCCAGGTAAGCTGTGCATCTTCCCTTGACTCAGCCAAGTTGCTCTGCACTGGCTCAGACCTTCATCTGAACCGCAACAGGGTTTATCATTCTGGATCTACGACCCCCTTCTCCAGCAACCTTTCTTCTCAATTTGCCCCAGAAAGTTCGGCAGGAATCCATCTGCAGCACTAGAGACAGCACAAAACACTGCCAGCAGAAACCCCAACAGGACTTGAAGGATGAGATTCCTGTTAAGATTTGGCATCAGTTAATGTTAAATCTTACCTGATTTCTTTCTACCCCCCAAATCAAAGGTCTTGAATGATGAACATAATACTTGGACTACAACAAACAAACAAAAGAACACTGCAGAAAGCACTGATTATTTAAAGCTCTGATGGGTATAAGGATACAAAATCTTGTTTCGACAACTTAATGTATATTTTTAAATATTTAAAATCAGGACACAACATAGCAGAATAATGCTTTTTTCTTCTTCTTCTCTGAGCCTTTGCAGCCACATCTATAAATAGCTGTTGCTCTCAAATGTCTGTATAATTTTACATCCTTATCTTATCCACAAAACTAAGTACATACTTTATCTTCACAGTGTACCTGAAGCTGTAAAACATCGATATGCAAGTGCAGTTTAACTCATCTCTCAGTACACATAGAAACACTCTACTCTTAACGACAAGTGTTCTACTCCTACCTATTATAATTTAGGGAAAAAAAAAAAAAGCTAGTAACAAACTACCTTTTTGCTGGACCAGGTAATGTTTTGCACTGATTTAGAAAGACAAGGTGAAGACCAAGCTACCAATGCTTCATTTAAGACAAAAGTGACAGAACTGTTTCTGGCAGATTTAAGGTCAGCATAAGCAGTCATCAATAACCCATTCGTTTTAAGGTTGTTGAAGAGAATCCATAACTGTGTGGGTAAATTCTGCTTAATCTCTAGCACCATGTACCAAAAACTACATCAACATTCAGCTATCCGATACAGACTGCTATTTGATATTCTTTTAGGCTATCGTTCTAAAAAACATTAGTTTTGAATTGGGTACAACCAAAAACCATGCTCTCACACTCACAGACTTACTATTTATCTTCCAAGTAATGGAGATTACTCCAAGAGAAGTTGTATTTTCGGATCCTTTTAGAAACAGGGAAAGCGTATGCTGGCAAATAGACCTTTGTAAGCTATTACGCATCCAACAGTGCTAAATCTTAACTGAAAACACCCCCTATCATAAATCCTATGCTTTCGACATAAAGCCATGGTTTAAACCCCAAGGCACAAAACCTGCAGGTAGTAGGTGCTACACAGCAAGAAAAACAACCCTACTTAAAACAGAGGGTAATTCAATTTCACAAGCGGAGAAGAGAAACTTCTCAGGAGGAGGGGGAACATCACCTTTTGGAGGAACTAACCAAGGGATTAACTATCCCTTTGGAATTCTGAGAAAGAAATCAAACTGAAATTGGGAAATGAAGAGGAATTTTGCTGGTTAAAATTCAAAATGCCGATTTTACTTCAGCTGGGAGTTTTTAAGTTTTTTTAAAAGTAGACAGAGATTTCAAAAGACAAACTGTGGTGTTTTCAAAACTTGGTATAAAATACAGGCTTTGTTATTTTAGTACCTACTGTCAAAATACCCATCAGCTACCCTTGTATTAACAACATCCAGCTGCAACTTTGCAACCTGCTTTTATCGCTGTAGCCACAGGGAAGCTGCGGACAGTTACGAGACACGACAAGCAAATACCCTAAACCTTTGATCCATCTGCAGAACACACCGACCAGAGAGCTCAAATCCAGGGACCAGGATGTTGAGCCTCCACATTTTTATAAGGCACCAGGCTGTTCGCTTCCATCTCTGTATTCCTGCTGCTCCCGTCTATTGGGCATTAATTTGATCCCTAGACTGAGATGAAGCAAGCAGCTTGCCCACGATAATTCCCATTCCGCTGATGTGTTTCTCATGTACAGGAGCAATGGATGAAGAGGATGAGGGAAATATGCCATTTGCAAATAATGTTCCTTCTCCAAGGGCCCTACATGGAAATTTCATCAGCTTCAGCTAACGAAGTTCAGCGTACTCTCTGGATATAGCCTGTAACTTCCCCTCTTCTTAAAAGGGCATCTTTCTTTATGGAATTTTGGAATATTTGCCAATACAAGACAAAAGCAAAGAAAGATGAACTATGTTTAAAAAAATTCCCTAGCTCTACGCATCTACAGATGTAGCTATTGCATGTACAACTGGCAGGAGTTAGAGGAGAATGAGATTTTATTATATACCTCCATCTATCATGGATATTTTTATTTGAACACCTTGCCTTTATCTCCAGACGTGAGCATGCAAGATCACGCTGAAGCCTCTAAAATGTTATCCAGAAGAATAAATCTTTTTTTCAAATGCTGCCAGTCCCTTAGAGCTGCAAAGGAATTTAACAAGAGTTGTGGCGCCCCGTGCAAATCTCCTCTGATTTAATTACAGGCTACAAATTAATCAGAGGTAAAACCAGACTATGCTTGAGAAATCCTGGATTAAAATATACCCACTACTACACACTGCCTTCTCTAGCACATGGACAGGATTGTTTTTAACTACTGAAAAACTATAAATATTTAATAATTCCTAAAAGCAAGTAGTAACTACAAGACACAGTGATTTCTCATTTCCTTAGTTGAAAGGCATACTGCTAAACATACTTCCACCAGCCCAAACAAATACTCTTATCCAGGGCACTTGTTTACAGCTCCCTGATTTATCATGTTGAAATGATCTGAGATATCTTTAATTACACCTATTCCAAAAACTCAGGTATGATATTTATTATCTCAAAAACACAACAGTCTTCTTTAGCACACACACATAAATATATGTTTACTAATCTCTCCTTTAGGGCAACATGGGTGCAAAGCACGGAGGGATATGAACTGGCCACTAAATTAGAAAATAAGCTTAGAAATCAGGATATATCCAAGGACTCGAGATAGACAGACTCAACAGCAGAAAACAAACAAACAAGACCCCAAACTACTTCTACAACGAGCTCTCACAGAGGTATGGACAAGGTGCCTGTCATAGCAGCACACTCCTCTCTGGGGGCCGGGAGGCTCCTGTGCTCTAGTGCAATGGAAGATAAAACCCAGGTAACCCAGCAAGCAGTTTTTCCGACCAGGAAGGGTGTCTCATTATGGAGAATGGAACTGGGATATCAACTTTATATCTTCCCTATTACACATTATTTTCCCTCCCCAGCCCAGATACTAAACTGCCAATGGAAGCTGAAAGTATTCGTGTTTTAACTAATGCGCAAAAAGACCTTGTGCAGTTCAGATACGTAAAGAAAACTGTAGGTTTGTATGTAGTTTTTCATTTAAGACATTTTCCCCCTAAGCTTTTAATCATTTTGCTGAAATAATTCAGATCTTTTTTTGCTGGAAATCCATCCTTCTCTCTTCGTTCTTCCAAAAAGGAGAAAAGTTTTCAGAGTCCTATGAATAACTCCACTTCTAGAGAGAGGGGACAACGACAGCTTTGCATTGCAGATCCCTTGCAGCTTTCCAGGAAAGAAACACCGCAAGGCGCCACAAAAGAATTTCTGTACCAGAGAAGTCAGGAAAAAAAGTTCTGTTTCTACTTATGTGCACAGCTGATCTAGAAACCGGTCTTGCCACATTTTCTAAGAAAAAAATTATGCACTACAATCTAAAAACAAAAAGTTGACAGTACAACACCTGTTCCCTTTCACACGCACTAGTATCTGGCCTAGCCCTTCAGTCACTTACATTCTGTCCACAAAGTGACATCCCAAGATACAGAAATCATGCTCCTTTTAATAGTTTTTTTTAAAGGTAACGTTGATCATGCCTTGAAATAGTGTGGTTCAGCATTACAGATTCTTGGAAAATGAGCGGCTTTTCAGTTTAACATGCTTCCAAGCTTGCTTTGTTATTTAAAAATCAAAGCAGCGGCTCCACTGCCTTGCGAACGGTTCTGAGAACAACCCTTAGCTGCACGTCAAAACCCTCAGGCACAGCTAGGAAGATGGCAGGGATTTATCTTTCGCTCTTAAGTTTTTAGTCCTATAAAACTATGTTTTTTAATCAGTTTCTAGCAAACTGCTTTCAATAAAAGGAAAATTGCATGAAGGTGCAGTCCTAAAATATGATGCACTCGAAGTCCTTTGGCTTTCATTTGACACGTAGGTCAGATGACAGCCAAAAGATATTTTAAAAATTAAACTGTTATGGTCAGTCACATAACCCAAAAAATGGTCTGTAAAAGAGACTTCTCTGTTATCTATTCAAATTCACTTAAAATTAATAACTGACTTTAGCCATAAATACTATCAAGAAAAAATATATACTAGAACCATATCACCCATCCTGATTTGCTTTCATGCATCAGAAAACAGCCAACAAAGGTTTAAACAAGTATAACTGAAAAAAAGTGTTTGCGCTCACAGTATAACATAACTCTTGATATTTAAATATTTATTATCAAGCTATTTATGAAACATGCTTATGCAAAATAAATACACTAATCATAAAAATGTAAGGGACAAACAAGTTTCTGGATTCCATATATTTTATCATTCTTCTGCCCAACCTTTGAAACAACCATTTGTAGAAGAAGGAAAAAAAAAGTCATTCTGAAAAACCCTGGTTTTTATGAACCCATTTAAATACTTTTAAGAGAAAGGACTGTTAAGTTTAAATACAGAGGAAGCTATTTTAGTTGAAAGAGGAGCACTACTGGCAAACATAGATCTCGTGAACTTAAAACACCAGAAAAATCCAGAGAATGAAACTGCAATAGAGCAAAGCAATTTTTAAAACTGATCTGTTTACACATTTAATTGCAGTACTCTATAATCTTTAGGAAAAAGGGAGCCATTTCCTAGTGCTCAATATCTTTCCCCTTTTTCTTAAATGCTGAAGCATCATGATCACTTGATTAAATTCACTATCAAAACAGTCAGAAAAGCGAACCTGCTAAAAACTATAGTTAACAATTGAGGTTTCCTTTTTTTATTTCTAAGAGCTAAATCATTTTTTGCACTTGCAAAAAGTTACTCCTTGCCATGACTACTCCATGCTATGACTGCTCAATTTTAGAGATTAAAGACTTTAGCTCAGCTAAAAATGATTTTTTTTAAAAAAAATTAACTCCTCTCCTACAACTCTCAGTCCAAATTTTAAAAACATGTGAAATTCTACATTCAGAAACTCTCATTACCAAAAGCTCAAAGAAACCACCTTGGTTATCAGCCTGCAAGATTAATTGTCAAGTCCTACTGAACTACAGTCAAGGTTGCCGCCTGTACGTTACTGTTAGCATCAAAGCCATGGTTAATAAACGTGTTTTCTTTAGCAGTAGCTGCTGCAGGAATAAAAGATGAGCTGAACGGACAGGCTACCTTCAAAGCACTGGAAATGCCTACAGTCTGCTGCTGCTGTTGGCTTTTGTGCTCCAAGTTGTTTGCTATTCCTTCTGTTGTTTACACTAAACACTCATTAGCAAGACGAGGCATAAGCTTGTTTTATCTTAATGTGCCAAAAATGAGGAAAAACATCCAGATATAGTTAAGGGATATAATTAGTTTAAATTGAGAATGACTGCTATGCCAAATTTGAAAATCAGTAAGCCAGGCAGAGTGGGAATGGGGGAAAAGACATTTGTCTACAGGAAAATAATGATAATAATAAATCAATACAAGTGTGGGGTTTTTTTGTTTGTTTTTGAGAATTCTGAGATTCCCTTTGCTTCCCTTCCTGTGGGCGTTTTCCTTAAAGTAGTTCTCAAAGTATTATGGTAAAATAAATAGTCTGAAGGAAGTTTTAAGCAGCCTATTGCCCTAAGCTCCTTTAGGAAATGCTTTCAGGCATTAGCATACTGAAATACATTTTTGTAGTGTTATACGAAATTACACAGGAGGAAAAAAATAATTAAAAAACAATAAAAAACCTAACACTCCAATGTTAGTTAGTTAGATCACTAAGGGCAGTGCCAGAACTAAGGGTGCTCCTGGAAGAAACAACGGGAACGTGTACTTCAAGAGAGCTGCTGACACCAGGGTCTCTTCCCCCTGCCCGTCCCTGAGGGCCTCCCCAGTTTGGGTCAGTTCACGTCCCCTTCCCGGGCTCGCTGGGCCAGCTCCCTGTCCAGCTCATTTCCCGGTGCTGGATGCACGCGCTTGGGAGCCGGGCAGAGCCCACTTGGAGATGAAGGGCGGCCACAGCAAGACGGGCCCAAGTGCAGTCCAGCAACGAGGGCACAGGATGGAGCCATGGAGGTGAAATCTCTACAGAATTCATCCCCAAGTCATCTGTCCCCAATAATGATTTTTTTCCAAGCACTTTAACAAATGTGAATGCCATCAATAGAAAAGAAACAAACAAAAAAGTCCGTGACAGAGCCTATATCCTCTTTGGACTGAGAGCTCAGTCCAAAACAGAGGAGCTAGACCTGGGAATTATTTTTTGCTAAATGTCTCAGCTAACACTACTGAGATTTTAAATCAGAACAGTCAAAGTCTGGCAAAGTTATATGCACCTAAATATACACACACGGAGCTTGACGAGGTTTTTATCCTCTCCCTCATTCTCTGAGCAGAAGCTAAGTAACTTAAGACTCAAGGGAGAATACGGACCCACATAGAGTAAAAGGTGAATGGACAGCCAGTGGGGAATATATATATTCCTCTGGGCACATTACTATAATGCTGCTTATAAAACATCTGTATGCTAGTGCATTAGCGTCTACAGATTAATGACTAGGTTGTTTTCTACAGGATATACTCCAGCAGAAACAGGAATGAAGTCAAGAAAGCTTAGCTAGGTAGTGCATTAATAAGCCATTCTGTCTTAGCTACTCAGATTCACCCAAATATCCAGATTATTCCAAACCTGCAGGATGCAATTAATTATTTGCCTAACGTCGAAGAAGTGTCAGCGCATCGTCCCGATGACACCCGAGCGAGTCACAGGCTGCCAGGGACAAATACAGACCAATAAGTTGTTTTTAAATGCGCACAGATGAGTGTATGGGGGACCCCTTCCCCAGAAGGTCTTTCCACTTCGACCAACTCCAGACTCTGCCACTTTCCCCATCCCTACGATGCGGCTCACGAGGGGCGAGCGCTCTGTGAGCAGCACCGCGCGCTGGGGGAAAGCTCCCAACCAAAAAAGACAAAAATCCCCGTTTGACTCATTGTGGTTTTAAAGGGAAAATCGTGCACGATGAGACGGCAAAAGTGAAAGGTGGCACAGAGGCTCGGCGTGACCCCAGCAATTGTGGGATTCGGGGTGACACAGAGGCTGACCAGGACCCTGCGCGTTGGGGGGCCGGGACGGGGGGCCCGCGGGACCCCGCGCTCTAGGGGAGCCGGGACGGGGAGCCCCCGTGGCAGCAGGGCGGGCAGCGGCGCCGGCTGCTCTTTCCTCTCGCAGCCGGGAACAACTTCCCGCTGCCCCCCGGCACCCGACAAAGCGCCGGGCGCGGAGCCGCCGCCGGAGACCCCTCGGGACCTGCCAGCACCGCGAATTTCCACTCAGCCCAGCCCAGCCAAGCCAAGCCCGGCCCGGGCGGACAAACGGCCCCAACGGCCGCCGCACCCGCCCTGCCCGCCCGCCCGCCCGCCCGCGGCCGCGGGGCACTCACGCAGGCAGAGCTGGGTGACATAGGCGTAGTAGGACCAGCAGAGGATGCTGGAGATGAAGAGCACGGGCACCCAGTAGAGCAGCCGCTGGCAGCGCCGCCGCACGCCGCCCCAGGCGCCCGGCGCCGCCGCCGCCCCGCCCGGCGCCGCCATCTTCCCGCAGCGCATCCCGGCCGCGCTCCGGCCGCCGCGGCGCGGCCCTGCCCGCGCCTCCCGCCCCGCGGCCCGGCCCCGCCGCCCCGCCCCGCGGCCCGGCCCCGCCCACGGCCGCCGCCCCGCGCGCCGCCCGCCCCGCCGGGCCCAACGGCCGCCCGCGCTCACATGGACTGCTCACAAACCGTTACATTTACCGCTTCATACCTCCTATGATGCTCCAGGTTATACATCCGCGCACTCCTTGGCGATGCTGGGCGCAGGGGGGCCCCGCGGCACCGCTCGGTGCCAAGGCGGCGGCAGCCTGGCGTGTGTCCCCATGAGCGGCTCAAAACCTTTCTTCTCCCCTCGCAGTTTGGTGCCAAAAATGGTGTCCGACGTTTTCTCTTGGCGTTACTGAACCTCCTCCAAAAGTACTTTAAAGCGTGTGGGTAGAAGTGCCCCCGCTTGGCAAATATCAGCGCAGAGATTTAAAATTTTCTCGGACACGGAGGAAAAAAAAAAGGCATCTAAAATGTCTCATGTGTGAAACTACCTGCCCGCCGTGCATGTGCCTGGGCAGCCGAGCAGCTCACGGCTGCTGTGGGCAAGAGACGGCCCATGAAATAGCAGAAAAGTAGGTAAAATACCACACAACTGTAAAAGAGCTGCTCTGCCAGGGCGCCAAGCACGAGGCTGAGTTTTTAGCACATTTCCTGAAGAAGAGAGAAAGATGTGAAGCATACGGCTGCAGTATTTTTATATAACGCAAAACTGTGTTTTATTTCATTATCTCGTTATTCAGGATTAGGCTGAGGGATTCCAGTTAGCTGGAGTAAACCAAATGAATGAGCAATGCATTCTTTATCAGGGAGAATGTGTAAAATGCTTAAATAACCCATGGCGGTAAATTATCTATTCAGGGAAGAGATTGCTACATCACTGAGAATGGCTCAGTGAAGCCAGCTACTCAATATAGAGACACTCTAAGAGAAAAATGAACCAAATATCATGCCTTAGAAAGACTGGAATATAATTACTCACTTAAGAAAAGACACTGCATAATGCAGAGGGCATTAAATTTCCATGTAATAACTGTTAGCGTTTGACATAATTTGGGATCAGGGAGATCTAAGAGGCAAAAGGGAGGAGATGAATTACACAGAACAGACATGGTGAATGGTACCGAAAAAATAAATTTGATATACCTATACCTATAGTGCATAAAACATGAGGCACCATGGCATCAAAGATGTCGTTTGAAGACATAGACAATAAAATATGAGGAAAGGCTCCAAAGAAAACATTTCAAGATGTGGACACATTGTTTCAACTGCGATTGATCTGTGCAAATCATCACTGAGGGCCAGAATCTTACTAGAATATTTAAAGGATTTGACTCTAGTGTGGCTAATGAGAACATCCACAGTTATTCAGAACAGATTTGAAGAGTATAAGGAATAAAATTTACTTCTGCTTGAGGGCATACCCTGTGCTTTACTGACAGAATTCAGAAATAGAGGCACTTCCATCCATTGACGACTTTCTGCGCTTTGGATACCTCACAGCGACCTCTTTCAGATAGCAGCTAGAAACTCTGCGTTCATTTTAGCAAGGAACTTGGTTGCTGCGAAAAGCTACTCAATGTTGCCATTATTTTTGTAAATACCATGTGCAATGTATGTACATACAGGTAGCAGGGAGGAGGATTACGAAGACTTCAAATTCTACCATACATTTCTTGGTCAGTTGCTATTTCCCCTGCAGGGAGCTGGGCTTCTGCAGCGTTTCCATGACCAGTGCTGTCCCTGTCACTGCATATTAAAGCCTCCTCTGCACCAGAGCTCTGAAATCATGGTCATGCTGCTCCTAATTAGCCTGGCTAGTGAAATAAGCAGACAAGCCTCACTTTAATGCAGCCAGCACAAAATTTAGCTGGCATAAAAAGCTCTGCCTTGACTTAGTCCTCTGGAGTGTCCTTTGGCTGGAGAGGATTAAACGCCCGCAGACCCTGCCTCGTTCTTGCCCTTGCACTCGCAGCTCTCGTGGTGCTCACGCTCTCCTCCAGCTCCTTCCCGACTCCATCGGTTGCTCCTCAGGTGGGTCATGAGATTCCCTTTCTTTTATGCTTCCCCATTCCCTGGGGTAGCTGGGGTTTGAGAGGGCGGCCAAGCACTTAGTGCACGGAAAGAAAGAGTTTAGGGGACTCTGCCTTGTTGGAAGTGCCACCTTCAGATAAGGAATCACATTGCTGTTCTAGCTGCTAACGACATTAACAGTTCCTTTGAAACGTCATGGTCAAATCACACCACGTTTCCGCAGTGCTCATTGCGTGGGGATAACTGTAAAGCACATTTGGTGCATTTAAGAAGTAAGAAACTGTACCAGGTATTCTGATTTTAATGAGTCATCCCTATGGAACAAACAGTAGCAGAAGCTTTATACACGTTCAGTGAAGTTACACAGATATCTTGAATGTGTTTAAGATGTGATAAACAGTAAAATAATAGGAAAATAGGAAGAATTCTCCATGTGGGAGAATGTTCGATATATAGCAGGCAAAAATGATCTGTTGTAGATAATTTCACATAAATTCTCTGTTCAGAGCATAGTTTTGTACCAGCTTGAAAGGTCATAAAAATTAAAAAAGAATAAAAAAGCAAAATGAACCATCAAAACCAGCTAATAACCAAATAACAATGGAATTAAAATAATACTGTTCTCCTTAATGTGTATGTGATTTAAGACTGCATTACTTCAGCAGAAGAGCATTTTTAGATTGGAAATTACTTTAGCAGTAATTTATTCCCTGAATCCAAGGCTGGCTATACAATATTCACATTTACACTTCATTCATGAGTTATGATGAGAAGCTGGAAATATAATGTGGGGATCCAACTGATTATATTTCAGCTATAAAATTATATCAGTGTGAAAAGTAAGGCTTTGTAATACTAGATCAATTTAATATGTCATGGATTTCCTGAAGGCTGGAACTTTTAAAACTTGATAAATGTATGATTTGTTTAATAAACTTTCTGATGATTTTCAGGGGTATAGTTTAGAAATAATAATGGGGGGGATCAAAAACTCTGGAATTATGCAGAACACAGAGAATGATGAGCAAAGTTGTATTTTACAACTTGGTATTTTTCTTTCTTTACGAATAAATCAATAGGCATCAGACTTTGGAAACTAAGAAGTACTGTCACTATCCATATAATGATAAATAAACACACAAGAACAATGTCCAATGGGTATTCCTCAGAGAATCCGCCTGGGAGCCGAATGACTTAGGGGTGATGAATAAGTGCACAAGGAAAGAAACTGCCAGTGTGATTTTACACATTTTAAGATGAGCAGGAGGCAGCCTACAATAAATGATACTGTGCTGGGAACTAGGAAGTCATCGGAGCTCACACAAAAGTCAGTCAGCATCACAAAGCTACCCAAAGTTGTAGCTTTACTGGTTTGGCTGCTCTGGGCATCTACAGGTAGGTCTTAGGAATTCATTAAACATCCTTCCACATTATGACTTTTTATATAAAAGAGCTGGTTCTACAAAAAACATCTACAAAAACATCAAAGCCTTCCCTGGTGCTTTCATGTGACTTAGCGGCAGCTACCCAGGTCTTGCTGCCAAAAATCTGGAGGATTTTGAATAAGCTTTTATCCAACACCCGGACTGCTGCTTCTCCGAGGGGTGCCTCTGTAGCAGATGGCATGTCCCATTATCCCGCTCTGTTTTCACCTGTCTGCCCTCATTTTCCCAGCTCTTTTGTACAGAATTTGGTGGCAGGACAGTGTAGCGATCTAAAGAGAAGAGCAAAAGCAGCAGAAACATTTTTTTGTTTGTTTTTGTTTTTGTCATGGTGACATGCTCATTCAAAGCACTTGTGTATCAATATTTTGCAAAAAATAAAATCTTTTTCTGAGGAGGGAAATTTGAATAACTCGCATTCCAAAGCAAATTAGTTTTAAATGTTTTTATTTTGAAATAAACAGGAATATGATATCTGTAATTTCATGTCCTATATCACATAAATTATTATTAAACAAGAGAAAAATATTCTTAAAAACTAATCTGACACTTTCACATTCCATTTTATATTAAGTGACTATAGGAAGTGTATAGACAAATGTAACAACTGTGTCAAGCCAGCCACGAAGCAAAGTGCACTGTTGCTGAGGGCAGTGGAGCAGCGAAACTGTGAGGGGGCTTCTGCCCCCCCCTAGGGGAGGGATCATTCCCAAGAGACCCAGGAGCAGCCCGGGAAGCCCCTCTGGCAGCTCCTTAATGTCTCTTCCCACTCTTTGTCCTCCATGACAGAAGCAGCAAAACAAAGTTTGTCTAACCCTGACAAGGAGCAGGGGGACCATTCTGGGGTCCAGGAGACCAAGTGATTCCCTAACGGATCACAGAGATCGCAGCTTACCCACATACTGCTGTGTCAGTTCAAGAACCTTTATCCCAGATTTCTAGTTTGCCCCGTTGTCAGTAGTTCGAGGAGGCCAAGCTGGAAACTGGATAAGTATTTTTCATGAAATATTAATTTAAGCCTTCAAAAAGCTTTCTAAATTGGCTTTTTTTTTCAGATTAAAGCCACAACTAAAAAGATACTCTAAATGACATTTTTTTCCTCTAAAAATTCACAGTGTAAATTTTTTTCAAGAACAGCATTCTTATCTATTTTTTAAACAGATAAATCTTATTATAAATTAAGCATTTCTAAACCTAAGATTACTTACACAGGTGCTATGCATCTTTTTTCTATTAATATATAATGAAAAATGGCGTTTGAGCAATATACGCATTAACTATAGTTTTCAAAAGTTCTTACGTTTATCTGTGAAAATAAAACATTAAAAACCCTTATTTTGAATTTAAATATCAAAATCTGTATTTGAACTGTATGACTATACTAAATATTTCTTTTCTGAAGAAAACTGACATTAATTTTAGCCTGTAGTCAGCTGTGCATCTTTCTGTGCATAGATTGTTTCTGACTAGATGAAAGATGGTTAAGTGTCCAGTGAACCTTTTCCAAACTATGTACTCACATTTGTTTGGGTTTAATTCATATTATATGATCCATCCTGAAAGGGAGTAAAAAAACTTCTGCTGC
The DNA here is from genome assembly GCF_059628265.1 of Tinamus guttatus. Classification (NCBI taxonomy): domain Eukaryota; kingdom Metazoa; phylum Chordata; class Aves; order Tinamiformes; family Tinamidae; genus Tinamus; species Tinamus guttatus. The sequence continues at coordinate 6,510,035 of NW_028288747.1, forward strand.
TCAATGGCAAAGAAAAAAAGTAGAAAATATGAAAAAAAAACAATGTACCAGAGTGCCTTTAGGGTTGTTTCAGCAACATCGAAACCAGGCCACGAAAGGCCGTGGTGGCCACTGATTGCCTGCAGTGTCCATTGCCTTAGTAAGATTAACATTTGATTCATAATATTCAAATAATATTATTTAGTGCGCATTGCTCTCATGAACATGCATTCATATTTTGCTTTGCTTTTTCTTTGACACAAGCACAAGGATATTACTTGTCTATTTTCCAGAAGCTGCATTCCAGAGTAGCAAGTTAGCAAGGTGCCATATCTTACCTCATATAAATAAGTGCCCTATTCACAAGAAACACATGAAGTCGTACCCTACTGGAAATGTATCACTGGATTTATACATATGGAAATAAAGTTTATGATAAATATCTCATGGTGTTATGTTACCTAGCACAATTTAGAATATTTTGACACTTCCTTTTCAACATATTGCTCATAAAACATCTTAAAATCAATACTTTTAAAAGATAAGTTAACAAACATAACACTAAGACTTATGGAATTTGACCATTTTAGTCCATACAGTACCTTTCCTAGGTAAATACCCAGCATTCACATTATAATTGTAATAGAAGTTTACCCTTTTTAAAAATAACAGCTTTGTTAGCTTCTAAAAGCTTATTTTATACATTCAACCTGTATATAATTGTTATGCTACATAATTTACTCTCATTCCCAATCTAGCATGAACTGTTAATAGTGCTCTTTAGAAAGCAGGTTCAGTCTCTACAGGCATTTCCTCTTCATTGCCAAAAGATGTGCCTACCCAGGTGCAACACTTCATTTTGTTTTCTTTAAAATGCTAAACTGTTTAAAACATGTTCTCAACAAAAACTTCTGCCAATCGGATGATAGTTACTTCATTGCTTAAATAAAATACATGCTGAGAAGTGGTTGTAAAAGTTTGTGATCACTGTATTAAGCGGAAGAAAAAAAATCCTGTGTTATCTACTGCAGCTGGAAGATTCAGAATGCACTTGGCGTAGCTTGTTCTTCACTCAGTGTATAGACAGAAAAGTAGTAGAACTAGTGCCCACGGTCGCTTTGTCTTTATCTCAGCATATCACGTCTCCGAAACTGCTTCCATAGATCTCTGAGATGTTCGCCCGTTACCGTCATCACACAGGAATAATAATCGTTCCAACCATATTTTGGGGTCTCCTGTGGAAAGTGAGCAAATATACCATTGAAAAAAAGATTTGCACTAAACTCCTTAATGGTACATTAAATTTTACTCTAATTCATATAAACTGGTTAGACGGTTTAATATTAAATTATGAAAAATCAAATACTTCCATGCTCAGCATTACTTCTGTAAGATCAGGATTATAAATTTGTATGCAGGTAAGTTTTCTGTTCACACTTCACAGCAGAGTTTTAATTCTAGATATTGCCCATTTACATTAACAGCTCCAAGGAGGTATATCCACTTTATTCAGATATGTACTGCTCTCTGTAACTTTTTGTTTCTTGCCTTTTAATGTTCACATTGTATTAAAAAAATCACCTCTAACACAATAAAAAGCATAAGAAATTCTTGATATACAGTGAAACTGAGGCGGTTAGACTAGATGATCTCTAAAGGTCCCTTCCAACCTTAACGATTCTATGATTCTATGATTATCGGCATTACTAAAGCCAAATACAATATACGCAGATGATAAAAAAGCTTTTTTATGCTAGGTTACCTCAATGCTAAATTGCATTTTAGTTCAGTGAAGCTCACAAGTTCCACTAAATAGGGAGGAATTCAGTGAAGAGCTGGCCTAGGAGAGTCACTGTCTGTGGACTCACTACATTTTCTTATTTCCTCAAACTCTTCCTAACTTCACAAGCATATTTCGATGGTAAATGCGTTAAAGATGGAGATGGACTAAATGTTACAGCAGCTGGTGAAAGGGGCTAAGGGCAGAACAGGAAATGCAATTACTGTAGATATATCAGAAGGGATAAAAGTAGTTTAAAATGGTAATCCAACTTAGAAGTAAAATCCAGTATCTCAAAGCAAATTGTACAATGTTCAGAAGACTTCTCATTTTTGATTAAACTGAGTAAAGAATAAAAATAGAGACATGTCAGACAAAAGGGTATTTGAGGTTCAATAGATTTCCCTATAGCTTGTATTAAATTCAACCATTAGGGTGAAGTCCATATTCCATTTATTCTTATCCATTTTATATAATTAAAAAGCACATTGTATTATGCAGAAGTTGTAAATATTCAGAAAACTATCTATTCCACAGTACTATATAATGCAGCTTTTAATTAAATACTGAAAACAACACTTATTATTTAGTTGAGATTTATGGACAACCTCACTAAACAGCATTACTTGCAAAATGCATTGCATTATTTGGCAAAAACATATTCAGCTGCTTAAACAGTACTTTGAAATATGCATTTGTTTTTTATTTTATGAAATAGATTCATATAATGTTCATAGAAATCAGAGTATTAAAGAAATGCCAGAATACATAATGCATTCATCTGTTTATTTTTTAATGCATGTATTATTGTTATATGTACTCAGTGTACCAAATTTAATAGAACATTTTGTCCTCATATACTCTGATGTTTTCACATTTTTCTAGAAGATTTTCCTCCCACTTTCAGTGCCTTTTTCAGCTGCTAGTCAGCCTCAGGATCAGAAGACTGAGTCTTGTGATTTCCAGTCGCTTTTGTTAAGACGAGTAAGGTCAGGTTATCACAGGCCACTCGCTCTATCTGCCTCAGAGAAGGGGTTTGCAGCAGTTTTCAACTACCTGTTTTTTTAAATCTCTCTTATGATGGATATATTCAACTGTTGTATATTAGGAAGTTCAGAAATTAAAAGTCTTCAAAATATTAGCTACATGACAACTTTCAATCTCATGTGACTGAATAAAGTATTTATAGTAGATAGCAATTTGCTGTTGAAACATGATTTGAAATGAAGTTCTGTGTTCATGCTTATCTTGGGTCTTTCAAGTCTTTCTCGAAATGAAATTTCCTCCCTTAATCATTCACCAAACATTGTTTTAAGCTATTAACTATTATTCAGAGAATGTAGAAGACAGTTCCTTTAATGGAAAAATATTTTTTTTTCAATAAATCAGTGGGATATACACCTTAATAACTAGATTTACAACTCTGACTTTCAATATTTTGTAAGTCAATGAAACAAAAATCACAGCCTTAATATATATTACAGTTATAATATATTACAGTTACTGAGCATACTAATAATTTATTGAATAGGGCTTTTAAATAGATGAAAATATCTCTTTCATAAGAGATTAAGATATTAATATAAGAGATTAATATTAAGAGATTAAGATATTAACCTCTTTCATAAGAGTTTACTAGACACATTACATCAAAGATGATGATCTTTACATTTCTATTAAGTGCTATCATTTTGCATCTACTTTTGCGATGTATTTGTGATGTTTTTTTAAAATTTTATATACCGTTATGTGTTTCTTTTTAAATCAGACTGAAATTTAACTAATAAATGGAAATAAATGCTCAATTTCAAATCTCTAATCATTCACCCTTTATGCTCTTTTCAATTTAAAAACTAAACTACAAAATAATTATTTTTAGAATGACGTAAATTCATCTTCATTCCGCACTACATGGCAAACAGAGATTCTGTTCTCCTCCACGGTAACTAACTCCGGATCACTTCAGATATGTTTTGGCTAAAGTTTTAATTAAATGACATTTATAACAATTTTTAAGAAATATTTACAGGAGATTTAAATAGGAACTGTACATTAAAAAAGAAGCAGCTCAGAATAGCTAACAGCAGGATATTCCAGTGTAACTCACTACAAGAAACATGCAGCAACTGCTCAAGTGAAGAGCAGTAGCTGCCTAAGGTGCTCGAGAAAGGAGGGTATTTTATACACCTCAGGTTTACACTGTGTTCCTCAGAGCACAGGGAACAGTATCTGATAGTGCTCAGGTACCAGAGCAGTTTTCCCAGAGCATCCCGGAGCTCCGTATGGGGAAAGGCACAAGTTAAATTAACCAGCATCAAACTGTACCCCGGTGCGGTTGTTTGTAACCAGGTTAGTGCCCTGAGAACTCAGCTGCCTTCTCGGTACTGTCCCACAGTTATGTAGTGAAGACTGTTACTCACATCCAAAGAATTTTCTTGAGAATGACTTTATGTAAAACTAATAAAATCTCCCTTTATAAATCTCCACTGTATATTGGCTTTTTTCAGGTTACTCTATATCAACAGACAAATGAATTAACTTTTGGCCTGAATTCAAATATCCGTCAAGATGTCTAGACCATTAAACTTGATTATTTACCACAGTCTCTTTTCTTGTTACCAAGATAATTTTAATAGGCTTGATGATTAGATATTGGATTCTTCTGTGTCACTGTACTTTGTTCCCCTTGGTCACATTCTGTCTGTTGAAAATATTAGGAAAGCATCATGACTGTACAACATTTACCAGATTCTTATGAGAGCTGCTCCCTGTCTTGAGGGATTTACAGTTTATATAATACTTGACATGAAACAGCAATTAGGCTGTGGCCAAATTGGGGGGCACGAAGAAGAGAAACTCCTGAAGGAACGTTTTTAAAAAGATACTGGGAGAGAAGCAAGGAAGATTCAAAAGCCTGAGTCTCAAAGAGGTGAAGTTACATGAAACTAATCTTAAACAACGAATTTCCTCTTATGAAACAGGCATGTTGGATTACTAAAATGTTATATGATTATTTCATTAGTTACTTACATTTCATGTTAGTTGGGAGAATAAACTGCATACTAAGAAGTTTTATTTCTGTTCCTCACATATTAACACAATGCTTCACCATTTGGGTTTATACTTATAAAGTATAACTTAAAAAATTGGATTAATGTTTAGCTAATAGTTGACCAAAATACTAAAGAAAAAGTCCTATATGCTGTGTTTTGTATGTAACACACGAGAATGTACACAGATCAAACAGAACTTCTCTCTCCATGAAGAAAAATATTTGATGCTCCAGCTGCATAATCCTGGACATTCCCCTGGCATTTCTTTATAACTGCATTTTGGAGAACCAGCCTGGTCAAGACATGACATTTCATTGGGAGAAAAAAAAAAAAAAAAAGACATGAGTAGTCACCAGAGCCCATGGACTGGGATAAAGAACGTGCTCTGCCAAGGCAGTGAGCGAGTAGTTGAGGTAATTCCTTCTCTCTTCCCTCTCTTCTGCAGGGACCTACGAAAGAAAACCACCAGCAGTGCTGGTGACCTGGTGGGCTACCAGTCTGCGCAGTGGTGGGCTCTGAGGAAATGGACCCTAACGGCCCAGATGCTTCCACTGTGCTGGAAGCAGACATCACCTCGGACAGCAGGACCCCCAGGATTCTGCTCTGGGTTCCTGGTTTCCTGCCGTGCTGCTTCAGAGCTAGCGAGGCACCGCGGGCAGAGCCCCAGGACGCTCACTGGCCTGCAAATGGGCAGAGGGGAGTCTACAAGGAATGGGAGGATTCAGAAAGTCAGACACAGTCTTAGGATGTACAGAGGCATCCCAAGACAGTTATTAGACACAAAACCTGAGCTTAGTATTGCACACAGCCCCAGAACTTGAAACAGGGAGGAAACTGTATCCAAACCCTGACTGCTCAGCAGTACGCGAGACTAATGCAGCGGGTCTCCCCACAGCAGCCCAGAATTGCTGCAGGGCCGGTTTGTGTGACAGGCAGCTTGTTTCTCCCCACTACAAGGGCCTACATTAGCTGTTAACAATCTTCGGAGTAACTGCTGCAAAGCCTATCATAATGATCAGGAAAAAAGTGCCAGCACTAAAGCAAATTGCTTTAATTAATTTTAATTTAAAATGGCAGAGAAGTAAACTCTCGCTTTATGTAAGAAAGGTTTCAAGTTCTGAATGTTTACTGAAATGTTTCTGCTACGGTCAAAGCATGGCAAGAGTTTCCTGATAGACTACAGAACATTCACACTACAGTTTTCACAGTACAATTTAACTATAAAAATGAATATTCGTGTGGTGGCTACACAGGAATGGCCATGGTGGCCACAGTACCTACCACTGAGAAATGCGGGTGTAGCGTTAATGGTCCCAAGAACACATTATGGTTTGTAAAAGTGTAACTGTTTAGATCATAGCAGAATCAAGTTACTAACTGGCTCTTAGAGAGAAAATTCTGCCGTTGTGATCTTGATTGCTAAATATTTATTTGTCACAGGAAACAGAGATATTACTGAAAAGTGGTCACAGAACAGACGGACAGAAAACAGCAACAGAAACTATGAAATAATACTTCACCTTGTTCCAAACAGCACAAAATAGCAACTGGCTTACAAAACAGCGACAGCATGAGTTAGTTGGTGCCAACTCCACAGTAAAATTCTACCTCTTCAGTCAAAAATGCAACACGACATTTTCAGCTGCTGCCTTGGTTGCAATCAGATAATCTCCTCCTAAGTTTTGCAATGGGAAACAAAGCAGCGACGGTTGAACGTTCAGCCATTCCTGCAAACATGCCAGCACACCCAGACGGAGCAGCTAACACATACCGTGACTTTATCTGCTATAGAGCTCCTTCCTCACGCAGGATTTGAAAGTAGTGTATCTCTGAATAGGTTTGTAGCCCTGTGGAGCAGAAGACGGAGAAGTGCGCAGATGCGGACAACATGTGAAGGCAGCCAGAGGTGAGCAAAAGACAACAGTATCATGAAAATACAAAAAATGGCTTTAAGTGGCAAATAGCTAGTAGATACAGCACAGTATGTACTAGCTAAAATGTTTATCATTTAGTCATTAAGTTGCAAATATTTCAGTTTAAAAATGGAATTTATAAAGGGGATCTACTTGCATATTTCATTGTAATTAAAAATTGAAAATAACTAATTCAAACAGCAGGCAAAAAACTTTTCATGTCTGTGTGTTTTAATAAGCCTATGGCAACGCGCTGACTGACCACTTGATGGCAGCTCAATATACCAGTTCATTTCAAAATAGCTAAAAAAAGAAAGTTGTTTTCAGATCATACTACTGTAATTCCAGAAAGACTGGTATATCTTTTCATGAACTAAAACATTTAATTTTTTTCAAAAGCAAACCTGGAATACATGTTAAAATTAATATTTATTAAATTTGAATGTGATGTAGGACCTGATCTTTGTCAACTTTATATAGACATTTATAAGCTAAGTTTTGAAATAGGACAAAGCTAGCATGTATTGACCTTTCAGAACTGTATAACTCTGCTTTAGTTGAACTATATGACTGTGTAAATAGTTTAAAATATGTGATCCTAATAGTGAGGTATATAATAACCCCAAGATTCTTCTTGGCAAACATTTCTCTAAAGCAACCGTCATAAAAATTGAATTATTAAAGTGTTAATTGTAAACTCACAAATCAAATTATAGGTCTTTTTTAAATTATTCGGTTTCGATGTTTTTAGATTGATAATCAAGAACGACATTGAATCTGGCAGATATTAACTATAAGATATTTTGCCATTTATCCTTCATGAACAGGTTAAACTGGCAAAACCTGGCAAAAACTTACATGCGGACTGCCTGAGCAGAAGCTATAATCTTTTATTGGTAATAACAGAACTGACAAAATCTTAATATGGATGCAATATGTATTTATTACCAAAGAAAAGGTTAGTAGTATTAGCAAAGAAAAAGTTAATTTTAATTAGTATTAGACAACATTTGAGCCCACCACGGTGTAGCAGCAAAAGAATGGATATTGCTCTGGCCACACTAAATCCTGTGTAACTTTTAAAGTTCACTTGTATTAGGGACAATTTGTTCTGTCAATTAAGATCAAATCTTTTGCAGTTGCCATAATTAATAACACTTTCTGCTAGTTAGTTCTGTACAGTAAATTCTTACACATTATATGTTTTGTCCAAAAATTCAAGGACCACCACTACCCACTCCTGAAGAAACCATTTATTTTGTGTCACTTACAAAAACTTAGTGGACGTGATAATTAATAAGTAAATTTGATATTGCAATTATCTTACAATACTATTTGTTAGTGTATGTGCATGTATGTATAGAAAACAAAACAATAAATTTTAATGAATAACATAACAAGTCTGGATATAGGGATGTTTGAAAAAAAGGTGGAAAAAGAAGTATTTTTGGTCACTGTGTTACAGGAATTACAATTACCTTGTATAGTCAGTTAAGACTAACGCACTCATTAGGATATTTTAATGTAGCCTAGGCAAAAAAAAAAAAGATACATACACAAGGCTAAATAGTGCTCCGTTATACAGATCCTTAAGGATTATATGTGGTTTCTGTCATGCATTTTGTGAAATAGAAACATATAATGCATATTTACAAGAGATGCTTAGTAAGCAGACTGTGTTCCGGTTAAATTAACATACACTGCACGCTTACAATTAGTAACAGTTAAAACATACAGCTGAACATCTTGAAATGGTTATGAAACAATCATCATTTCCACAGCATAGTAACAGGATTTGAGCACCAACAAGGAAATAAGTCTGTCACAAATACAGTGGTTGTTGTCCATATTCTTTACACTAGATCAAAATGTTACAAAAATAACAAATAACCTAATAAGGTCAACGCCACTTAACAGAAAGTCTTAAAATTATTTTAGTAAATTATATTTAGAAAGCTAATTAAAATCAGTAGAATTATATTACAGAAAGGTGAATTTAGGAACTTTTATACAGTTCTTATGAAATGATTAAAGTTCAAAATTTCTGTTTAAGGCATTAGGTTGTTAATCGAAGAACATTTTACATTTAGTTAAAAATGTCACCGCTTTTCATACGAAGAGAAAATGTGACTTTAATTGATCATACTCTAAAAATACTATTTTAAAACTACTTCTTTAAAACAACTTCTAAAATCAGTGTTAACACTCCATATTGTGAATCAATAACTAGCTTTAAAAAAAGTTATCCAGTTAACACCAGCCAGTAACGAAGTAATCTACTTTCCACAGTTAAAAAATAAAAATTTACTACTCTAATGTTTTTCTATGCTACAAAGAACCTGAAGAGGGCACCAAGGTCTACACCTTCACCTAAAAGGCAAGGTTTGCACCACAATTTACATGCTTTTCCCTATGCAAACTTCTGCAAGAAATGGCTAAACAAAATAGGAAGAGAGGGTGACGTAGGGAGGGAGGAAGAGACTGAGAGCCTCTTCGCTGAAAATATCCCAGATATAACAGTTATCCTTGTTAAAACTCTTAATACCAACTTATCAATCGCACCATGTAGAAGAAATGGCAGTAGGCAGAATACTTCTGATACCCAGTTTCATTTATGCACTTATAAAAAGGTACATTGTGCCTTATGTGTAATATCTCCCAATACAAAAATTTCTAGAAATTTAGAAGGGATTAATCTTTTAGATTGCTTCAGAATTTCTAAAAGAATTACTTGTTTAAACTCATGTTATTAGTTATTTTAAAAGAAAAATCAATTAAGATAACAATGAAAATCAGCATCCTTACCCTGAACCCTCGATTAAGTCTATCTTTCATGATGCCGATAAACTCTTTATAACTCAACTGGTCATCTCTGTCGACATCAAAAATCTTGAACACTGTATTCACCAAGTGTGGTGAAAGCTTCAGCCCAGTGGCTACATACACAGCACGCTTGAATTCATCTGCATAAAAAAAAATCAGAAGAAAAACAAAACACACACATGAATTTAAACTCAAACACTCAAACTTAAGCACTTGAAAAATAAGAAAGTGTGAAAATTAGGGTTGAATTTTGGAGATCCAATCCAAGTAGCTCTTAACTGTTATGTTACGTTTAATTGATATCAATTATTTGGTATAAAAGACATCAAAGAACCAAAGAAACAGAGCGCAGAGAAAACGTGCTCCCAAGGCAAGGCCACATGAAGAGCCTGCTGTGTCAGAGATGCTCTTTTGAAGGGAGCACACAACCCTGCCCCTTTCACATGGTCCTTCGTCCTGCACTCTGCAAGCATCTACAACTGGTGCATTAGGGATTTCAGGAAGCAGGTGCCTGCCTAGGCCTTTAGCAGTCACTGACTTGTTAAAAACATTTCTAATCCCTTTCAGAACCTTCTGATAATGTTTCCCTCTACAGCTTTGTAGTAACAATTTTCAGAAATTCATTACTCACTGTGTAAAAAAGTGCTTATCCACCACTAACACAACCTTATAGAGCTTTATTGTATCCCTTATGATATGACTGAGCATGCTGCTCTCAAAGATGAACACTCCTTGCCATTTTAAACTTACAAATCAATTTGCTTTGTATCTTTTTTAAAAATTGAATAATTATCTGCCTTTTTATAAATCCTTACCTTGACCTATGGAACGACTTGCAAAATTATACATTTGCATTGCAATTGTAAAGTCTTCTAGGTTGTTCAAAAATTGGAAGAATGACCTGAACTCATCAAATGTGATACCCTAATGAATAAAAGAATGATATGCAAATTAGTACCATTAGAATTAAAAACAGCAGTGACAAGTGAAAAAACAATTTTTGCAGTTGCATGTCAACTTCATTTAAGAATTCTGCATTGTGTTGATTGCAGAAAACAAACTACTATTTTACATATATGAGAGTTATGTATCTACATACATAAGTATGTTCAATGAATGAATATGCATGTTGGGGTCTAACTTAAACCGTACTTTAAGGTGAGGTTTAAACATATCCACACTTATAATTACTTAAGTCTTCAACTGATACTGCAGGCACTGTATTATATTGCAAGGCTTTTCTCACTATGTGAAATCTTAGCTTAGTGAAACCCTAGTCCCCAGCTAACACTCTTAGGCAAAGCAGCAATATCTAATAGAGATAATAACTAATAGTCATAGATGCCTTGAGCTGATAGCTTTAAGTTGACCAAGATTCATTCTTTTAAAAAATCCTTAATTTGAACCAGTGTGTCTGTAAAGATTTTGAATATCAAATATGGTAAGAGTTAGTGCAAAAGTCCTGACTCTTTCCATGCAATTACAGGCAGTCATTAGTCTAGGTGGAAAGCTGTTCTTGCACTGGAAAGACTAAGAGCCACTAGTCTACAAAAAAGCCTTTTTGCAGCTTCTGGACTTCTAGTAGCTAAGAAAACTTATCCCACATCATACTGGAGATAAAGTAGAGAGAAACAAGTGAAAGAGCACTACTTTCTAGTGATAAAAGCTCAGGCTAAATAGTATAGTCTCCACAATATTTTAGCAATGAGAAAAAAATATTCTCCAAATAAAATTGTTCTACAATTTCCACTGAAATCATCTGCAATCCTAGATGTTTAAGTCCCTTCAAGAGGAAAGACAAAAGATCACAAAAGAGGCATCAAGGAAAGTCCTTTCCTAGGACCACTTTTTGTTCAAATGGAAACTGTAATAACATTCATTATTTTGCATAATTTTAAATTATGAAATTATTTACATGGTTTCCCAGGTTCCTACCGGAAATTATTTATTTTCTATGTAAAAGGAAACTGAACTTTAATCCTTTGCACAGATTATATTTTACCACAGCAAAGAAAACTGTTATATTAATGCACCAATGCTGTCAAAAAAGCATAAACTTTCTTTAGGGGCGGATAATCACAGTAATTCAAGATGCGTGAATCACTGCTTGGCATCTAGTTAGCCAAAGGAGGAGAACATCCTGTGAGCAGGCAGCCTGCCAGCCGAACCTTTCAACATGACTGTGCTCTGCCAAACGATTGTCACGTTGCTTCACAGGCTCCTGCACACGGTGCCACAGAAAGAGTAACACTGCCAACTGGGAAAGTATTGCTTTACAGGCTAGTGCCATTTTTCTCTAAATAGAATCCTCTGCTTAATATTAGTGTTACAGCATACTACCGTAATAAAATATAGAGTCTGTTTTATAGTTTTGGAATTATATTGCTAATTTGGAATGCAAAAAATAAATAAATAATGTGTGAAAATATCAACAATGCCTCCATAACAATAGGGGGCAAAATCCCCTTCCCCAAAGGCTCCTGCCAGCAAGACAGGTATGCTGCAGGAATTGATTTTTTCCACGAAAGTGACTGTGCATTTGCCAAAGCAGTGGTATGGGGTCAGAGAAAACAACGATGCCCTGTTTCCTCTGACCCAGAGGCATGTGTCAACGGGGAGGCGACAGGACGTCCCCAGGGCGCAGCACCAGCACATGGGCACCCGGCGCCGCAGTCCGCGCAGGCGCTTCCTTGGCTGATGGTGACACCAGGTGAAAAACACGAAACCACTGTGTGGAAGGCTCTCAGAACAGCAGTACTGAAACCCCGAAGAATATTGTCCGTGTTAAATATATATATACATATAATAAAATCATCTGCATTTGTATTCACTTAATCAACTTCACCCTTGCTCCTCAAACATTTATTTCTCTCTCCCGATGATTGAATCACTTCTTATTATGTTAAGTGATATGTATATTATTGTTTTTTTACACAAACCTCCAAATTGTGTGTTTTCTTTTTTTCCAAACATTCCATATACATGTTAATCCTGAGTTCACCTTAAACAAAAAGCAGCTGGCAACCTAAAAAGATAGCTTTATACAATTTCTGTAGCAGTGCTGTGGCTTTTAAACGTTAAAAGCTGCACAGATCTCTAATGTAATAGTTTGGTCTAATGTAATAGCTGGGTGTCTCAAGGGCTAGACCATAAGCTCAGAAGGTCAATGAGCAGAACTGTGATTCCAACCATCCTGCTTCATTTTACACCTAATCTGGTATGAAGGAGGCAGCACTGCTTTCCTTCCCACTCCTCAGCTATTTTTGTGCCTTGCTGCTTGCATTGGAACTAGCTACTCTACAAGCACAAGATTAATCAGATATTCCAATGGAAAACTTAATTTTTGAAGTGAACTTCTACCAGCTCAGCTAACTAATCTTTCTTAGTTGTAAAGTCGGCTACACGCACACGTATGTGTAAATGCAAAGGAAGTGGCAGAAATATGAGGCTGAGGAAAAGAGGAAAGAAGACAGGATCGTTCCCTTTAGTCAGTCAACATCTAGTCAGTTGAGAGATAATGCTGGGAGGTAGCAAGACCCCGTAAAACAAGTTTGGTTTCTGGACATGGCTGTAGCAGCTGAAGATCCCAAAGTATTGTGTTTTAGAGTTATAATTCTTTCTCAGGAAGACCTTTTCCTGGGAGAGAACAGGCTACTTAGTCATCCCATCAAAACGGTTTGTCCCTTTCTGCCCCCTGTATTAACACAGACGCTTTGGCTGGCTGATCTGTGTCCTGCTGCTCCCTGCAATGCCAGCGAAGGAGAGAAAATGCAGAAGGGGGTGAGCAGAAGTCATGACAAGTTAGTCCACAGTAACTTTATGTGATACAGTTCTCCATCAGTCACATTTGTACATTATAATTCTAGCTTTATAACAATTCACGTTGGATTTCATTATCAATTTCTGTTTTACAGGATTTCATTGTTTTCAGTGACAATGCAATTTCCCAAGTTAGTCTGCAACTATCCGAACATATTTATTACTTTGCTTCAAAAGCTCTACTGTCAATGCTACTAAAATATATGGCCATTTAAAGAGTCACATTTCTAGGACAGACTAGCCTGATCCTACTATAAACACAAACAGAGGAAATGTATCCAAAACACCCCCTGCTTGAAGGGCTGCTCGTAACATTATCCTACTGATTACCAGTGAAGCATTCAGTTGCCATCACATTTTTCACAGGTACACTTCTGACAAGACATTTGTTGCTAAACAAATGAGGGATGAGCCACCCCATGATCTTTACTGTTGCTGCTATCTTTCTTATCTCTGAATTCAAGGCCAGAAACTCTAACCCATCAATGATTGTGCACAAGTGACCCATTATTGAAACTAAAATAGAACTAGATGAAGGCTGTCAATGTTTATTCTGAAGAGGTGTTTAGCCAGGTAGCAATGAAAAAGAGAAAATACAGAAAAAGCATTTTTAACATATCATTGTTGGAAAAAAACTGTTAAGCCTAATTTCTAGAAAAAAATCTCTTCCAAATCTTATATTTTTTGTTGCTTGAACTGAGTTTTAATGTAACACGGAGCTTTATCTAAACTGCAAAAATACTCCTAAATCCTAAGGAACATAATGTGTTGTTATTCACTCTTCTACCTTCTATTCATTAAGATATATGAAAAATAAGATGTAAACTTATGATCAGCATAAAATTCTTGTGTCACTGAAATCAGGGACAGAAGCCACATGCACTCCACCAAGGCTATGATTTCACCTTGAAGACACCTCCTGCTGCCCATGACTGTACTAGTTAAACTACCTTTTCTTCAGGAATCCTGCAGCGCATGTTTTCCAGGTAACTTGATGTATTTTCCACGTTTGTGTATCTCAGAAGAATATGGGCAAAGTCTTCCTCACTGATGGTGTTCATCCCATTAGAGTAGGAAAGAAATTCGATCTCCAGGACTTCAGTTTGTAGGTTGTCCATGAATCTAAGCATAAACACAAAAACAAATAAAAACCGACGATTTTCATTTCTACTATTCCTGTCATTAAAACATGTGGAATATAAAACCAAATAACATTTTACCAATTAGTTCCCTGCTTTTAGCATTGACTGTAAATACGGTAAATCCTCTTTTGATGCTGACATTCCATCTAATTGATTTAACAAAGGCTTTTAACAAGGTTTAAAATGTAATTTATTTCTAGTTTGTATTTGTCTAATTTTCTTCTTTAGTGGATCACTGATCTTTACATGCTAAGACTGAAAATTCCCATTACTGGGAAGTGAATTCCCCAAATTTATTCCCCATGTAGTTACGTATAGATTGTGGTAAAGCCTTACCTTCTTTTCTTTTTTTTTCTGGTTTTGGTTTTTTTTTTTTTTAATTCTTACGACATTCTTACGAACCCATTGCAATTTAACGACATATTCTGTAAAACCTGGGCAACAAAACTGTGCACAGTACAAAACAGCTAGCTGCATCAGCAGGGAAATATAAGTTCCCTGATTCTCTGTGCTCTCCTAATTATACATCTAAGAATTAAAGTAACTTTATAGCCACAGTATTGCCCTCAAAGTGTCTGTTCAAATCTGTATCTACCCTGACTTGTAACCAACTCTTATTACAGGTTGGCAAGACCCCAGTCTGCAGAAATTGCCTGCGACACTCCTTCCTGGCACCTCATTTGTCTTGCAAGAACTATGCGCAACTCAAACCAAGGGTGTTTCTTGCTGGGTGTCCTGGCCTTCCAGTGGCCCATAACAGATGCCTAGGTAAAACTGTAAAAACAAACTAAAAATATACAGAAGTGTATTTTACATAGTACATACATTAAATATGTGCATATATACATACTGTGCCCAGTAATACATGTACTAATTATAAAAAGTATGAAAATACTTCTTTACATGGAATTTATAAAATTGAGACTCACCTATAAAAATCTTCAAAGTTCAGTTCAGCTTTTCCCTTCTTGCCAAAAAAGTGTACAAGCAGTGTAGTATCTGATAGTGAACTGGTAATATCATCAGCACGCTTAAATATTAGTGGGGAAAAAAAGGAAGATTGGTTATAGCAGTATAATCCATAAATGCTTATCAGGACAATAGACTCTTGTAGTAAAAGAGTTCACACATTTTATGCTTACAGTATTAAAAAAAGATTTTAGTATTACAGGCTGTTAGATGAATTTAGTTATATAAATTTCCACACAAAATAGCATTAGGTAGTTTGCTGCATTTCGTATAAAGCCCTTAGAGCAACAATCCAACACAGAGTAGAAATAGTGATGAAAGGAAAAAAAAAAAAAAAAGCATGATAAAAGAAACCAAAAGTTGTAGGAAAGAAGGAAAAAACACCTGGTTCAGGCAAACCATACAAATCACATTTGTACACAGTCTCCTTTCCTTTCTACTGTGCATCTGCATAGAGATTAAAAGATGTTATTTCATATATTCTTGCTTGATATTTCAGAATGATTAAGTATGGGACTATGTTCCAAAAGACACTCACATCAATCAGATGTGCTTTATTTAGTTCTCTTCTGTAAATAGCAGAAGACTTCACTTTAAATGTTATTGCCAAAATCTATTTGAAACAACAGGATTGTAAAAAAATTCCCCTTAAATAATCTTATTTTGATTAACTAATGTAAGAATGTTCTTTATTTGTTGTATATGGGGTCCCTGCACCAAATACGTATCTTTGAACAAGCAATAGCACTTTTCAATTATGAATTTGTAAATCATGGAATTAGAATCGTAAAAACAACTAATTTTGATGATTCATACGTTAAATAATAAAATGTGTAAATAAACACAATTGAACTATAAACAACATATACTGATGGCACAACATGGCTTTTTTTAACTACATACTCAAATTTAACTGTGGATATATGTACATTGACTTCTTTTAAAAAGAATTTTTTAGTATACTGAAGAGCTAGGAAAATCATTCAGCAAGAGAAGGCTTTAACAGCCCACAGTATTATACTATGGCAATGTCCTTCTGACATTAAGGTGCATCTGCCAACATTTGAAATTCAAGATGGAATATACTCAGGCTCCTTGCTGCATGCACCTGCCTAGGGAGAACCTTCTGCCCAAGGTAACTTAGAATTACAAAGAGGAAAACACTGCTTGAATAGGACTGGCGTCTAAGTGGATTTCTCTGAAAGACAATATTTTTTGAATTTAACATCTTTGTCATTCTTCAGAAGTATTTTAGAGTTGGTTTACTAAAATATCTACAGCAATGGAAAGATTTGGAACTGATGAGTAGCTCATCAGGCAAACAGTCTGTACTGATGCTGAGAATGTGATCCTAAAATGATACACATTAAAAAGATAAACTACATATCCTGGTATTATGACTACTAATATATAAAAGTCTTCATCAATATGCAGTATTTTCTTCATCACATATTGTGTAGTGAATGTCTTCATTAACAGTCTGCAGCTAAAACAGCTGGATTTTTTTTTTTAGCGTAGCTAATTTTCAGAGCTAGGAAGTCTCTGCTGTTGCTCACAACCCCACTGAAGTTGGGGCATAGTAAGGCTGTACAGAGCACTAATTCAAAAAAAAATACCATTTCACATCTACACTCTGTGATCAAAACTACATTACGTTCAAGTGTACATATTAGCTTGCAAAAATTTAAAATGTTCTATGGAGTAAAAACACGTATGTATCAACAGCTAAGGGAATAAAGAAGGAAAACCATGAGGCAGTAACAACAAATCTTTTCCTTTCATCATTCAAGAACTGAAGAAATAGCAGAGACTCTTCTGCAGTTTAGTACAATCAGTTTAGGATTTTCAAGATTATATTTCATGTAGTCTAGCTTCCTCTTTATTCTCATATTTTTCTCTAGGGAGAAGTAAGATGACATAGTATATATATATACACACATAGAGATATTTGATGTCCTTCAATTAAGGCAACTCAGCTCTTGAAGTGAGCTAATTAATTCAGAAAAGTAATCACTATTTTCTTTTAATATTGTTATCCTCCACTACAGGACATAAAACACTGAAATGCAGATACCCTGACTTCCTCTGTCTTTTAAACAATTAAATCCCTAAGTACATTCAAGCAATTTCCCTCAAGTACACTGAAAAGATATCAAATGTTAAATTACAGGCTTTCATCTTATAAAAACATTTCACAACCTTAGACTTAGGTTACAGTCACTTATATCTAAAAAACTATTAAAAAATACAATCTATAAATCTTTTCACAATTTCCATTTGGTCAGCTTTACTAAATAATATTAAAATAAATAAATAAATAAAAAATAATAAAAAACACCCCAGAAACTCAAGCCAATATGCTTCTCCGTGGAATTGCAGGCAACTAAGAACTATTCCTGTGTTCCTTCTGCATTAATACAATTATGCAACTCAGGTAAGGGCAAAAACAAAGGCTTTTATTCCTTTAAAATTACTCCTTTGTCTTCAAAATTAAATAAATTTTGTATTTTATATAAGTGAAAATCAGTTTCTATATTTATTTCCATATAATTAAACGTGGAGCCCTATTTTATTCTAATATATTTTAAAATCTTTTATATAAAAGAATAAAAACATCTCTTTACTTTTACACTCTTTGTTAAATAAATATAGGTAAAAAGACGCACAGAACAGACAACTGCTTTGACCACATCATCAGCTTGAGGCACAGTGGCAAAATCCTTTCTTGTCTGTATCTAAATTTCTCTATCCCAGAGAGCAGTAAATGGATGTGCATCAGAGAGTTCCACTACTCCAGATCAGAGACGTTCATTTAAAAATAACTTAAATACACAAGTGATAGTCTGCTTGTATTAATACATTCTGAGCGTGAAAGCAAGTATTATTTCCAATTAACATGAGCTCAGTCCTTGATTTTCAAGTGTTCTAACAACCATACTAATTTCCCATTTCACTTAGTCATTTCACAGCAGATCCACAAAGTGAACTCAGCAGCAAACAGGACGTTCTAGCATGTAGGAATAGCTCCTGAAGTAGCAATGGCAGAAATAATGCTGTA
The DNA here is from genome assembly GCF_059628265.1 of Tinamus guttatus. NCBI lineage: Eukaryota > Metazoa > Chordata > Aves > Tinamiformes > Tinamidae > Tinamus > Tinamus guttatus. The sequence continues at coordinate 6,528,571 of NW_028288747.1, forward strand.
CAACTTCCTCCAAAAGATTCACCACGTGTGGTGAATAAATTTTCTTTTTTCCCCAAAGAGGTCTTGTAAGTTGAGTCACACAAGAACAAGCCTTATTTACTCTCCTTTTCAGTTTACACAAGACCTTTTCAAAAGGCTGTAAGACAACATAGACTCCCATATTACTTAGCTTTATGCCACTTTTTTTTAGCACAGATGGCTATAATATCATTCAGATGTGAAAGCACCTGGGTGAGATAAGAATGTGGATGAGAGCCAGCTGGCTCAAACTTATGCCAAGAAAGATAAAGATGGTCATGGTGAGAAGTGGTAAATTCTCTGTGTAGAAAATGAAGGATATGTGATTTGCCTTCATAAAATGATTAACAAGTGAGCAGAGAGGTTTTAAAAACATTTTATAGACAAATTTAAATCAATGTTTGACACTGCTGCTCGTAAGTTTTAACTACATTGTAGGTTACTGTAGCTTACAGTGTAAGGCATCTCTAATAATATACAATTTTTTCTTCCTCTTAAATCAAAAGTGTTAAGAGATTTCCAAACTTAAGTCCATCTGAACATAGGCTGAATTCCTCCAGTTAACAACTAATAACAACTAAGACACTTCATTCAGAAAACCCAGTGCCTAAAAGCTCCTTAAGGAGTCAATGAATAGAGACTGAAGAGTCTTTCTGTATGGCCCTTAGCTGACCAGGGAAAGCCTAGAATACCAGTGCTCCTATATAAAAGTCTGTGGGATAAATCCCGACCTTAAGGACTAATAACTAGATTGACAGTTCAGGAGCTCATCAATTTAAAAACAAGGAAAAGAAAGACCAGGAGTACTGCAGGTGTACTGTTTGTTTGTTTTCAGGATCACTGTGAACACATTATTGCTACAAATTACTGCTATAAATATCAGCCTAAAATTCAATTCCATAACATCAAGGATAGTTTTGTTCAGAAGCAGATGAACTCAAACTGAGAGGAATAGAGAAGGCCTATCTGAAACCTGGGAAAACTGAGGGCTCTTATAGTCATGAGCAAGCTGATTAACACCAGAGAAGGGGAAAAGGACAGACTGGTATAAAGGGACTATAAGTAAATTTAAGTTGAAAATGAGGAAAAGTCCAAAGTCCTCTATTATACAACAGCTTCCAAATAGGAACAGCAGGGACAAAACACTCATTTTAATATGCAGCATACATTGCTTATGAAGAAAGAAGAAAGACCCTCCTGGGTCTGTATGTTCCTTTCTCATTATGATCCTGGTTATGAAGCTTGAGAGTCAGCAGAGAGTTACTGTGCGTCCTTTAGTTGCACAACCAGCAAAGCAATCAGCCTCACCATATGGGGCCTAAAATGCCTAGATCTTCTGGTGTGCTGACTCTCGTAAATAATCAGTACAAATCAGTATCTGTTATTCATTTATTTGAAAGCACAGCATTAAACTACTATGGAATTTAAAGAACTAATTTGATGACACTGTAATATTGCTAGTCCCCCATGATGATTATGCAACATTCAAAGAGACTGACTAATATAATTGTTTTATTTACCTTAAAACACTCCTGGTTTGATCCAACAAATTCAAATTAATCTTACATTGCTTTTATGAAGATGATCTTTGATAATGTACATAAAAAGCACTTTTTTAAAGCCCACAAAGTAGCCTAAAGATTAGAAGCTTTTAAGCTACAACTCTGTTAAAGTCATCACATCTCTGGATGTCAAAAGGTTTCCTAAATTATTACCATAACTTAAATATTACTGCTATTGCTTTTGGAAAATTCTTTTTGCAGTAGAGACTTAAGAGGCCTTGATTCTCCTGCTCTTTCAAAAGGCAGCTTTGCTTTTATCTGGAAAGGACAATCTTAACATCAGCAATGCATGGAAACAAATACATTTCATCTGAGACTTTCAGGTTTTAAGAAAAACTATCTAAAATGAGGAAAAGAAACAAAACACATAAAATACCACATTAAACAGAAGAGAAATGAGTGGTTTGTGCATGGACCAGAGACAGAGGTTGCCTTATACCTCTGCAAGGTCCGAAAAGAGTGCTTGGCTTGTGCTACGTCTCAAAGTATCCCAGTAGCTTCTGGGGACAAGGTCCTCTCCTTCTGTTTTAAGTACCTGCAGAAGTTGCAAGAAGCACAGTCGTGTGAAAAATTAAAGAACAGTAAAGGAACAGTCTACAGACTTTTCTTCCTAACCTATCTTCAAAAGCATGGCTTGTTTCCTTTGCTTTTACTTTGAGAAATCTCTACGTAAAGTTACAAAGGTAAAGTAATACTGGGCTACTCCAGCTATTTGCTTATTACTTATAAAGTGGCTGTGCCAGAAGCATCACCAGATTCTACTTGCTCAAATAAAATAATTTACAGACTGTATTTTAGAAGTACATTTGACAACATGCATATAAATTCTAATTCTTGCTGTTGTTTTTCAGTAATTTTGTTCTCTAAGAAAAATACTATTTCATATTCTTATGGCATAAAATTTGCTATCTCCTTTATCAAAATTTTATTCTAGCAGATAATCAGGATGACAGTCTTGCAACACTAGGAAAAAGACAAACTCAAGCATACTAAGTTCAGTTTATAACTGATATGTACTTATCAACAAAACATTATGCATGTCTGATGATCAAAGTTAACAGAAAATAAGTATTTATCTATAGTACAAATATGCTTACCTTTTTGATCACCTTTTTGATCTTACATGTCTCTATCATTTTTAGAAGCCCAAAAAATGGCCCTTTTTTATAATAAGCCTTTTTTGTATATTGCAGCTACTCTTGGAAAAGCTTCATGATATATGTCATTTTTCCCCCCAAAGAATTTAGCGGAGATGATCTTGAACACAGCTCAAGGCTACCTGAACTGGGCTAGGGTTATTAAGTCTTATTTTTTCCCCTTTCTCTCCACAGGTTAAATCTGAAATAGGGGCTCCCCACTTTTGTCCATCTGGGGACACGAGACAAAGTCACAGAATGATTTTAACCTACCTACAAATGAAAAAAACCCCCCCTTTTTTTTTCTGCTATAAAATGTGTCCCATCATGGAGTTTGTAGACTCTGATGGGACTGCTCTATAATGTATAAAGCCACAGTTACTGTGAAGAACATTACATAGAATGAAGATTTATTTTTCCTATGCCGTCTACATAATGTGAACCATGGAAATTTAAATGCATGATATTCTTTAAATAGTTGAAATGATATAAATATACCATATGTGTGTGTGCATATAAATTTCCACATAAATTAAAAAAAATGTTATTTTTTGTTTTTCCTTAATGCTCTTTGGCACAATATCTCCTTAGTGAATATGATTTTACTATGCTCCTCTTACTAAATAAGTACACCCAGAAGTAATACAGTTGCATGACTGAGGGTACTATTTAAGGGCTCTTACCAATCTAATGGGGCTCAATACTCAAAAGACTGTCTTATGATTATTTGTCTCTGATGTATTTTACATATAAAAACACTCATAAATGAATGAATATTTAATTTATATTTTATATAAATGATGTTCTTAATATCCCAGAAGTAACAAGATTTTGGCACTAGGTGCATATGTAATTTTATACAGAAGAAAAGTTAAAAATCTATTAAGCCATTCAATATGAAGTGTGCCTGGTTGCTGAAAATGACAATATATTTGCTGGAATGAAATATGCTAAATAATCTGATTTTTTTTGTCAACTTTACTACTGTTTCCAAAAGATCAATTATGTAGTTTTGTCTTCTATACAATACAACTTGGATCTCACTGCAACTTATGATCAAGGAAATCTGATAAACTACTAGAAATCATACATTTTGAAATCATACAGTTTGAAATATACTTTTTTTTCCATTTTTAAAACATTATGGTTTTATCTTTCTTTTGTTGTGGAGTAACTTGTCTTATACAATGGTCACAACATTGTTGTATTCGGTAGTACATTCAGCTAAATTCAATGGAATTGGTTTAATTCAGTGCTTACAGGATTAGGTTCCTGGTGCCTCAGTTTCTCTCTGACACTTATTTACCCCATTGGTATTTACTGAACCATGCGTACGTATCGCTTCACTCTTTTATACATATAAATCACGCAATTCTATAATATATGTAAGTATTCACTGAATTTCTTCTCTTACTAAATTTACTTTAGCCAATGCAGTTAGTACCTCTGAGCATGTGCAATTTATTTTCCTGCATGCATCTCATCATAATCATCATGTTTCAGTTGGCATTCAGCTAGTAAAAGCACTCACGCATTTCATGCAGAACTGGTCTTAATACACATCTGCAGTATGCACCAGAACATGATTTAAGAGAATTAATCTATGCAAATGAAAATTCAGAAATATTCAATTCATTTAAAACTGCACTTATCATATGGCTTACAGAACTTGACACTTGTCAAAATAGAGAGATTTTTTTAAAAAGACTATGATAAGTAAAAGCGCCCAACATGGTACTGGCACTCCTGTACTCTTCTATACTTTGCAACATTTAAGTCATTTATGAATCTGCATCTCTTCATTCAACAGATTTCCTTTCTGAATATTGCCTGAATTCTGTGTGCTAACTTCAAGGAAATATAGCTGTGAATTCCTATAGACGAATAACTAAGTTACAAAAAAACCAGACTTTAAAATGTCTGTAAGTCAAGCACTGAAAAAGAAGGAAACTGGAAGAGAGCTTCCCCCCCGCCCCGGGTACAAAGAGGTAAAACATTAATTTAACTATTATTCCTTGAATGGACTAATGAATGCTGCTGGATGACTTAATTTACATAAGTTCATCAAAAACAGGTCTATAATTTCTCACTATGTATTTTATCTTTCTCCTATCGAATATTTTTCCTTCATTTTAATTGATCATAGAGCAACCTTTCCTCCTGTTAGGCTTGCCTGTTTCTAAATGCCTTAGCAAACATACGCAACCTTTTGTGGAAAGAGAGATCCATCACATTTTGATTGGCAAGCAGAAGTAATTTACTGCATAAACATCAAATTTTGTGATAGCTTGTTATTTCACCTCACTGGTGTAGACTGCAGAAATTGAAAACATTTAGGGTACATACACTGTTAGTAGAAGTATGATATCCATAAAGTTGAAGGCGCTGACATACAGCAAAAATGGGCCAAGCCAAGTATCACATGTCAGAATGAAGCCAAAAGAAGGGGAAAAAATAAAGACAACAGAATAGGTTAAGACAGGCATATTGTCATTTTATATATCATTAGATACTTTATTTTCATTTCATTCAAAAAGGCAGTGGAGAGCAAATTGTTTACTTTACTTTCAATCTCATTCTTTAAATTTTCAGAAAAAAAAGTATAGAATTGAGATAACTGTCAAGAGGAATATTCCATTTTATAATCTTTCTTTACCTTTCTCAAAAGCTCTCCTTTTGGATGTAAGTTTCTTTTGCTCAGAATAAACAGTCTGCGAGAAATTCAACAGTATTAACTGAACAGTTAGCAAACAATGTTATTTATGTAAAAATAATATAATAATAATAGAATTTGTAAAATAGAGAAAGATATGTCTTTCTACCTGGGAGGAAAAGATTTCATATTTTTTGGTCAGGAATGTTTTAAGAAGTGTTAACTCTTGAACTTCGAACTTCACCTTTTTTTCAGGACAAAGATCTGAAATCTTCAATCTCTGGTTCTCAAAGAATAATGGATACCATAGGAAAGCTTTGTAATATGTCCAAATGTTTCTTATTATGAGGAATTTCTGCCATAAATATGCACATTGCAAATGAACATACCTTTTTCTGCTGTGGGATTGATAAAGGCTTGCCACTGATTTTTATTTGTTCATCACTAAAAAAAGCTATTGCTGCCATCTCTTCTTATCCAGACAAACCACAGATTTCTATATTTCCTACTTACCTTTCTCGTATACATAAAATATTTGAAAATTAACATTGAATGAGTATTCAATGTTGCATTAAAAATGTTCACATAATACAAATAAGTCAAAATATTTTGCATTGGTCATGAATAGTATATAATAGTAAAAAAAAAAATCAATTTAAATATAAAACCTAATTTTGCTTATCGCATTTTAGCTGCTATTTTAAAACCACTGTGTTAAGCATCAGAATTAGTACGTCTATATAAATAGTTTTAGTAAGTAAAGAAATAAAGAAATACAGTTTGATCTTACCATTAAGATCTCTCACTGTTACAGAAAATGACACTGGGTCATAACTATTCAGTTTTTCACTTAAAATACATATTATTTTAAAGAAAAGAGTTATATATATAAAACCCAACTACCAACTGCAACTAATATACTTACAAGCATTGCACGTTTTTCTTCATCTCCTTTTCTTTCTCTCTTCTCATTTTTTTTCCTGAAGATCTCTTGTAGCTACAAAACAAATCGTTTTCTTCTTATCTAACATTCAGGCTATTTCACATGTATAATAACCATTATACTGCAATAATCAATAATAACTACAATAAACACTGCAAATAGTGGTAAAATGCAGTTCTTTACTAAAATATCAGGTAAAGATCAGTGTTCCAGTCATTTTATTTTTGTTCGTATCCTTGACTTCATGTTATTTTGTTACCTAACCATCAGAGAAAAAGGAAATATTTGTTTTTTCCACAAAATAAAGCCAATAAGTATATTTGGGAGCACTATTTCTCTGACCTAGAACATGGTATTTTCAGAACCAAACATCAAACTGATGAGAGATCAATGGTGCTCCCATAATTACGCAAATGTGGCAGTTGTTCAAAGGCTGGATTTTAGCCTGATACTGCAATGAAATGCACACAGAGCTGTACAGGGATCCGAACGCGAGATGTACGTGATAAACTCTGTAAGCGTGTTCTAAATTTCAGAGTAACATATTTCGGAGAAGGCAACCGATTAAGCCACAGGGATCAGAAAACTATCCTGCAGGGTATGGCAGAAATGAAGTAAATAAATGCAGTAGAGATCAAATAGCAAATGCATTTAGAAACCACATTTTTAAGAATTTCCAAATCTGACTATAGTGTCCTAGAATTTCCTGTAAGGCAAACATAGAACAGGATTCTCTGTCATCACAGTATCTCTTCTTGAGTGAAGGAAAAATCTACAGATATTCATACGTTTTCTTTTTTTTTTTTATTTTATTTTAGCCAAACTAGAGGCGCAAATTAGTGTAACCTATCCTAACAAGAAGAGACATGATAGGAGGGCTTTTAGCTAAGCTTGCTGGCTTTGGGGATTATACAGTTTGCAACCCAAAACTGTAGGAGAAAAACAAAAGGTAAATGAAGAGATAGAAGCAGAAAGAAAATACCTTGTGAAAAGTGAAGGAACAAGCCATCAAGGAGGAGAGAAAAGTGGCAGTAAATGAAAAACCAAAAAAAGATCTGAAAAAAAAGTAAAGCATCCTTGGATATATTTCCCCAGGCACTGAAGCAATGGGAGTAGGATTCTGTTGCACTCATCATTAAAGCACTTGCTAAACTTCTGGAAATGGATCTTTTGTTCATAAAGAGTGCTATAGGATACCAACGAGTAGAAGAGTGAACCTGAAAGGATCTGGGAGTACTTTCATAGGAACATTGTTTGAAATAGGATAATGAGATTGACTGTTGAAAGCAGCAAAAACAAGATCTCCTGTAACAAGGGAACACAATCCCTCTGTTCCCTGACCTCACCTCTATGACATAAGCAAGAGGAACTGTTTAAATTTCTAACAAGAAAAAAAAAAGAAAAAAAACTATGCTTAAATAATGAACAAAAAGCATCTAGAGAACAGCTTTGTTCAAACAAAAAACTGAAAAAGCTCTAGTTGGACAAACACTATACTTCATATTTGTAGTATGATAAAATTTTGGACATTAAAAAAAAAGTTTCCAAGCACCAGGTCTCCTGCCATTGCTCAAAACCACATCAGAATTACTTAGCTCAATATCAGTTTTGCTACCAAGAATTCTCCTTAAAAGAATCACTGAACCTCAGCTTCCTAGATGGCTTCAGTCCATGGTCATGAAAGCACCTGCTTTTAAGTACATAGGGCAGTGACTTGAGAAAACAGGATTTAATGAAGGCCAAGGCAGACGCACAAGAACTGTATTTTATTTCATTATAGATTTTGTTCAAAACAGATGAAAATGTTGACTGATCTAATGTAACACTATCAATTCTTTTGGGATCATGAGAATGAATGAATGACAAAGTGAAGAGGTTTCAAAGAAAAATATTCTTTCCAAAGTGCCTTCATCACCATGGCAATCAAATAACTCTGCTGTCCATAGGAACAGCAATGCTACTTATGTACTCTAGTTATTTGAGAGTGTAGTAGCAATTCACAAGATCCAGATGGAATCAAATGTCAAAAAAAAAAATCATATACAGTACACAAGTACACTGTAAAAATAATATCTGAAAAACAATACATTTCAAGATTACATAAAAATATTCAGACTGATAATACACCTACCACTAAAAATTCCTTTTTGTCCACCATCTCATTGCCATCAGTATCAAACATGTTGAAAGCAATTCTAAAACCTGCATGAGGCTCTGCCAAAAAAAAAAATTTAAAAAACTTTTAGAAGTTTAGAACTTTTGCTTAGAAAGTATAACTTTCTAAGATATTACTTGGCATCTATTTACAAAACCAATATACTCAACCAATTGAAATTGGTACACTGGTACACACAGTGAATGCAAATCATAACTTTGATTCTTATTATGTTCATATGCAAATATACATTTCATTTATTTTGACAAGTTTTCTAAAATGAAAAATAGGTACTAATATGATTGTCAGATTGATGTCTCCAATTATGCACTAATAGAGGGAAAAACACAGTAATAATGTAATAAAGATAACTTCTTAACTGGGGATCTGCTGAAGTGTCTGCTTGAACCTTCCTAATGCTCAGCAAAATGTGTTTCAGATAAGAAAGCACTTATAACACCAGATTTTAGTAGGGCAGGAGAGGTTCAAATGGACATAGAGATGCATGATACCTTTTTTTTCAGAGAGGTAAAGAGTATTCCAATTAGTGTAAGGGAATATATTTTCAGCTCATAAATTACAAGGAGTTGCCCCCATCCCACCGTTCCCAAATACTTACTTGTTAAAATACATAACAGGAACAAATATTCTGTGTAAGATATCACACCTGAAGACAAAAAAAATGGTATATCATATCAGGTTTACATTGTCTTTCCTTTCTAAACTTGAAAATATTAGATACATGCACTGCAAGGAGCATTTCTGTACACTCGGGTATGTATAACGGTATTTGTGTGCCTATGACTGTATTCAACCTAGTCAATGAGGTATTTATCTTTTTTAAAAAATATTTTAGGTGAAGAACATGCTAAATAAGGTGAAAAAATAGCTAGAGTAACTTCATTAGAAACTGGTTAGATTCTTAGACATTCATATAAATCTTGTATTTGTTTCTTTCCTAAAACAACAAGAGCACTCTTCAGCAGTATGTAAACATTTCCTCTTTTAGAACTTCAATAACATTTCCCTCCTGATACCTGCTGTTTCAATACATCCTTGACTGTAATAAGTGCTTGGTAATTACAAGTGCAAACTGTCTCTTAATTGAAAATCTGGCGCCACACTTAAAAATCTTAGGTATTTTTAATGTCACATTGCACACTGCAGATTAGCAATTCAAAAATAAATGCAGGCATTTAAATAACAAGTCTTATGTATTGTATCTTATGTATTCTGTTCAGAATCTTGCAGAAGTTCTATCTCAATGGCCTACATGAATCTGTTTGGACTAGCAAATATCAACAAATCAGATACCTCACAGGTTTTGACACAGAGATGTAAAATATTTTCTAATAGCCAGTCAATAAATGTACAAAGAATGTACTTCAGAGTTTGTTTGATGACGCCCTCTTTGTTGTAAGAACAAGGAAGGAAGTACAATTGTCAAGGAGTCTGTCACAGGCATGAAGAAAGCAACAGAAAAGGCCTTAAGAGCATTGTCTCCTTTTGTTTGTGATGGTATATGGTAGCTACAGGCTACCATATGAATCTGGTTGATTCTCTGAGCATTTACAGGAGAAATGCTCTGAAATGACAACTGCACAGACAGAGAAGCACAAATACGAAGATCAGAAAGAATAGACAACGGTCACTCGAGCTGACCCAGGTTGAGCTGGCATAAATCTGTGCAGCTCAACTATTTAAAAGAAGCTTTTTACTTTTTGAAGATGCAAATCAAACTATACATATGCACTCATTTTAGTCATACTAAAAATAATACTTGCAATAATTCGGTTCAGAAAAATAAATTCTCATCCCTCACCTTTCTCATTAAGATTACGGAAAAGTTTAGATGATCCTTTCCAAACTGGTGGCGTTTCCATAAGTATTTGATTCAGTTCCTAAAAAAAATAAGATTTCAGAAACATAAAAATACATATCTAAACATTTAAAGAAGACAGTATCAGATTACCAGTAAATGCTATGAAATCAAGATGCAAGACTGTATGCAGATCTACTACTTAATGTAGCTACAGTTTATCAGAATCGCTTTGGAAGTGCTCAAGCTCATACACACATTTTGCACATATGATTAGTCCATTAACTGCTTATCTGAGCACATCTGCACAGATCTGTGAGATTCAGGAGTCAAATACGCCTGACAAAATAAAGGAAATAAAGTCCCAGCTTTTTGATAAAGATGAAAAAAAGCCCCATCTTTCTTCTGTGACTGCAAGTTTACACCATAAGAGAAAGTAAAATCTGTGGTTGTAAAATAACCCATTTTACAAATGGGAATTATTGCCCACCTGCTTTGAAAGACATCTCCACTTTCTAGCATCTGCAACAAAGGACAAAAACTTATGAATATATAGAATTTAGTTATGTCAATGTGATATCACAGAAATCAGATTGCCTCTGTACTCAGTGCTTTATAGGCAAAGAAATGACTTTTACCCTGCTTACTTCACGAGACACATCTTCAAACAATACAGTCTGGCTCAAAGTAATTGACTTTTATATATGTTACTAACAGACTAGTTTAATATATACCTAAACTTCTAACTTTAAAGATTCCAAATATACAGTTTTAAATCCAACTCCACCTCAGTTAGGGAAAGCTCTTTTATCTCCAAACGCACAATTCAACACTAAACAGAGACATAGGAAATAGAAAGAATTCAAGTTCATCTGTGGCATCAATATCCTGCAACTCTTATTGAGCAGTAATAGCTTGATCTCTAGAGGTCCTTCCAACCTTAATCATTCTGTGATTCTGTGGTTACAACCCCACATGCAGGAGAGACCTGGGTTCTGGTCCCTGCTTCAGGGAGCCCTCAAACCTTTGAAAACACATACAGAAAAATCCTTGAAACAGCCTCTAAAGCTAAGACTTCTTTCAGCCACTCTTAGTCACTCAGAGTTTCATGCTGCTGTTTAACAGCATCTCTCAAACACAAGTTTTCACAACTGATTTCCACAGAGCTGCAGAAGACCTCCAGGTCAGAGCCGCCCATGAACTGGATATGAAAACTGAAAACTGATAAAGAGTAACACCGAATAAATGTTCTCTTCCTAAACCTTTTTATGTATCCAGGAGAGGAAATAAAAAATGAAAAAAAAAAGAAACTGGGATTTGACATCAGCTGTCCAAGATCACCCAGCAATTCAAGACTTGAGTCCATTACTATCCCTTCCAAATAAACTTCTACATGGAATCAATATTAAGTTATCAATTAACTGTGAATATCAGATGGCAAGTTTACAGTTACAAAAAAATATTATTATGTGGTGAAATTATGGTTTTTGGATTGATAACAGCTCATTTTTATACAGCAGTATACTGTGTGGCACTACAAATCCCTTCCTTATAATGGACTTCCCATTTTGTTAAAAGCAATCTAGGTACAGAAGCTACATACAATAGTGTTTCATCACTTCATGGAAACCTGCTGAAATTTTAGTTTTACATTTCAGCCACGGTTAGCACTTATTTGCTTGTGAATTCCTCCTCCTACCACGACTAAGCAGGGTTATACGAAGCAAATAAGCTGAAATATTTCCATGTACATTTCATTTTAAAATTTTTAGTGTGAATTAAGGTCTCATCTCAAAATATCAAAATAAAACACTACAGAACAACCTCCTTTGTGATATAGATTGATTTACATTTATGCCTATTACAAAACAAGCAAACAAACAAACAAAAAAACAAAAAAAAACAGGCAAATAATTATATCTAACCTTCCAATCAGGTAATTTTCCAGTCATAAATATGTATAGGTCTATTTTTCTAGACAAGCAAGTAAGTTAACAGGTAAGTATTAGACCTAAAAGTTTACACTTAGCCAAACTAGAAATAAAGGGAACAAAATATATTTCCTCTTTTTAAAAATTTGATTTTTGGAAAATATAGACATTTATTCAAATGATAAATATATATATATATATATAAATGCATAATACATTTCCCTGAATTAAATCTTGTATCACAAAGACAGGAGTACAAAATTAACTGTGGTGCTTATCTTATATTTTTATAAGGACTGCTTAAAGTCAAAATTTTGTAAAAGAAAATATACTTTTATCATATTAATCAGTGTTTAACCAAAAAAGGAAGTGAACACTTTACAAGGTTTTCAAGATTTTCAGAGTAAATCAATCACAATAGACTCATTCATTCCATCAGAAATCTCATTCAGGTCTAGCATTATTAGCTTTTCTGTAAAGCAGACGCAAAGAGCTACTATTATTACTCTTCAAAGGGCATTTTTGCTTTCTGACAAAACTCAAGGCCTTTCTAGTTTTCATCCATAAAAGTCCAAGTGTCTGACCTTTTTTTCTAAAAGATACAATTACTATAGTACATCAGGTGGCATGGACCCAATTAGTTACAATTTAAAGCAAAACCAAAATGATAACAATATCATAATATGATGTTTAGCACTTATTATTTTAAAATGTTTGTTTAAAAAGAAAACAACACACAATTTCCTTAAACATACTAACCTCAACAGAGCAAGACAGAAAATCAGGACTTGCTCCAACTGATCAAGCAGTACTTTGACAAAGCTGCAGTACAAAGATGAAGACTAACATTCAGTGCCCTGAAGTTGGATATGATAATACCTGGAGATTATCTACTCTGTGTACTCCTTTCTATTTGTCAGCCTTCTGCCTAACATGTTTTTAAAGTGTTCCAGGCAATGACTTTCCTCAGTAATGAAGTCATGCACTTCTAGTTCTAGTGAGTTTACACTCCCTCTTAAAACTACCTCAGTCATATTTTCTCTAAAACTAAAAAGTATCTACGTTAATTTTGCTTATAATGTCAGAAATTAATTGGGTTGAACCATAAGATTTCAATACAAACAAGGTTCATTGCTCTGGCCTTGGAAATGTTTCGGGTTGTTCGAACGTCAGATTGCTTCTTCGTTGGTGTGGGATCCTTTTGAGCTTAAAGCTGGACCCAAATAAGCCACTATGTGGTAACATAGGTCAGGTCCTCTACTTTCCAACCAGATTAAGAGGCCTGGTGAATTAATGAAAACCTGACAATACACTCATGCAACTCTAGTCAGTGGACTCCTTCCACAGGAAAATTAAGCACTAATGACAACTCTATTCATGTGAAGCTGAGATCTTGGTCTTCGTTTTATATGAAAGTGAAGCAGCAGTTCTAGTCTAGTGCTTACTGCGCTAGAAGGTAGAACTGCCTAGGGTCTAGTATCTTCTTTTCAAGTTCTGACTCACAGTGTTTCCTCCTTTTTTTTTTTTTCTCCCTCCCACCTGAATATTTGCACTGGGGGAATGCTTACAGAGTAAGCATATATTTAAATTAGCATGGCACCATCTTAGTAGTGTACCATACACACACAGTGTGGTCAGACTGGTCAAAGCATTATAAACTGAAGCTAAATGTTTCTTTTTTTTTTTTTTATTTAATCCCCTAAATGATCTCCTATATATGGTACAAAGGTTCCATAACCATATTTGACTATGTTAGAGATGGACTGCCCAGGGACAGACTGCTAAACCCAACAGTAACAGAAAGAAGATTTGGAGGTGTGGGCAGAGAAAATACAAAGTCTGGGTGTGTATTTGTACTAATTTCCACGATAAGGAATCTGCTTTCTCTCCTTTAACTGTAGAGAGAAAAAAGAGAATGAAGAACTGCATCCTGGTAAGAGGTTCAAAGTTTTTGAAGCTTTTACCATCTAAGACTACCTAAGGCTCTACCTTCTCATACTTCTTTGTTATTACAAGAAGATTATATCCTTACTCAAGATTTATATAGGTTTTGATCATTGATGTGTCATGGCTGAATCATTTTTTCCATCTCATTACTGCTAAGAGAACAAAAGGTAAAAAAAAAAAAAATCTGCCCAGAGGTTTAAGCTCTCCTCTGACTCAAGGTGACAGTTTCAGCTGGTTTTCAGAGTTCTCAACATTATCTTTGTGCTGCAGATTTTAAGAAGAAAGACCTAAGGTGAGTTATCATAAATGTCACAGCTGAGCAAAGCCAAATATTCACTTTCCCCAGAAGTTGTCTTCTGCTACCAGCACACTGTAAGCCTCAGGGCCAGGAAATCAAACTAGATCAGAAATGTAGTATTTTACTATTTAGTCAGTCTTTGACATCTAAAGCTAGATTTGAAAATAAGTCAACTGAAGATTATATTTTATTTTTCATTAATTTAATTAAGACATACCACTACCTCTGGCAATTTTTAAATGTAGAAAGTGAATCCCCAGAGGGACTGAAACTCCTACTCAAAGTATGTTATTTAAAAGACCATAATACGGTTCTAGAATCTCTTTATGGCAAAAAACGACAACAACAAAAAAAGTAGACATTTTAAAATAGGGAAAACTGAAACGAAGTTATCCTACATTAGAGAACTCGGATCCTGCCTGCCCATTTAAACACGAACTACACAGACAGAAGGATGTAAGAGCTTTAGAGCAATACTGGCTTGCTTAGAAATAAACCAAAACACTAACTGAATATAGTCTTTCATGCCTACTAAGCTATGCGTGACCTATAAGACACGAGTGTCTAATTAATAATTTTTAAGGGAATCAGAAAGCAATATGTAGATGTTTACAACCTAATGGCAGTTAAACTGTTAATACTTGGATATGAAATTCTAAAAATGAAATTCTGGAAGAGCCAGTATCTTTTCACCATAGTCAGAACCAGAAGTAGTAACCAAAAGCAAAAGGAATAAAAGAGCACGCCATTAGCAATTTCTCTGGCATTTTTATCAATACAAAATGCCTGCTTACGTTTAGGTTCATCATTCGTGACAGCCTGAATGAAGTCATATGGAGTCATATACAGCTGTCCCTCAAATTCCAGACTGGCAAACCTACGAAACCGCTGCTCCCGCGGAGTTGCGTAAAGGTGCAGGTCTTCAAGGTCTGTTCTGCTTTCTGTACCCTTTGAAGACAAAAGGAAACAATTTTAATGTATGCAAAAGTATTGTTTTACAATTGACATTGCCATTCCCAGTATGGAAACTGGAAATAACTGGGATAACTAGTAAAGTCAAGCGCATCCAAAGGGAACAAGTCGCAGACCAGTAACTAATGCCTATTCTTTTTAGACAGCTAAGAAAACAGCCAAATATAATTCGCTTTTAGAGAGGCATCTACACATGAAGAGAAGAATCTGGGAAATGTTTACAGTTAATGTCTACTAAGAGATAAAAGTCTTAACACTACAAATGGATTTTTTTGAGAGTTTGGATTTCAGTGATTAGAAGGAAAGACATGTTTATAACAGGTGGTCAGAAATTGGGTTCCATGTTTTCCATTAGGTTACATATTTTCCATGTAGTAAATAGACTTCTGAAAAAGTAACACAGTAGTAAGACCACTGCAGTGAAACATAATTAAGCATTGCGTTCTTAGTTGTAATGAAGTGCTTAAACTATGTTTATAGAATAGACATATCACAAATTAACATGTCACTTTCTATTCAGGAAAACAAATCAATCTGCACTGTCTCTAGTTACTGATTCTATTTGGCTTTAAAAAACCATATTTAGTTTAAATTGAAAAAACTGTCAAAGAAAGTAATAGTTTAACAGAAATGCTTATAGAATCACTTAATTTTCACTAGACTAATTTATACGAACATAACAGATTCTATCCTTTTACCTAAAAGCAGTTCTAAAACATGGCATTGTGTCTTCCGTGTTTCGCTATTTTCAAGTGATTAAATATTTAAAATCAATATACAATATTAAATATACAATAGTTTTTTTCCTAAAAGCCAGGCCAATATAGGTATGTTGGGATGATGGAAAGAAGCTAAACTGTCTTCTTACATACCAATGTGCAAGTCAGAATATTTATGTGCTACCTCAGTGGCTGAATACCGTGACTATGCTGCTCTGCTGTGGCCCAGTGGCATCCAAGCTAATTTTTCACATAAGATTTACATTATCCCCTTTTTTTTTTTTTTTTGATAGGGCTTGTAGCAACATAACTGATTATTGCCGTATTTGAAGTTTAATAGTATGTTTTATTCCTGATGCATAGATTGCTTTACCACTATTACATGCAAATGGGCTCTTGAATAAACACAGTAAGCACGAGTAAGCAAATGCAATTGAATAAAAATATCATTTTTTCCAAGAATAAAAATACCATTTTTATTTTGAAAACCAAGCTTTTTCTCCTAAAGAAAGCTAAAGAATGAAAGCAAGTATATATAGGACTTAATTTACTGTATTAGATCACTGATCACAAGCATCTAAATAAAAGGCAGACAGGACTTGGCAACAGAAGACTCTAGGTACGAACCCCAGTGAACGGAGAAATAAAACTGTCTTTGGGAATAATATCACTTTTAGTCCAAATTTCTTGTTCAAATCTTTCCTTCTTCTACTACTGCTTATTCATGAAACATGCAGTAACTGTCTCATAAAATGCTTAATTATTAGGAATTAACTGTTATGTTAATTAAAAAGTCAAGATATTCTAAAGTGTGACCCCAACCCATACTTCTTCAGGCACTCATTTAAGGAACTTGTCTTATTATATAATTACAAAATATTTTTATTTCTCCCCAATATCAGCAGATGATCCACAGAGGCGACTATGAACATTTTAGGGACACTGTAACTTGCTTCCCTTTGATTTATTTCGCACTCAACACCTGAGTGAGGCAATCACTGTAGCAGTACTAGCATCAAATGCACCAGACACACCAGCAAGACAGAAAGCAGATACTGAACACCTCAGGGAAGGCAGCGTTGATGAAGCAGTGAGTAGGATTCAATAAGATTCCAATTGCTATTTGAAGTTTTAAGAGCTTACCTAGACTAAATCTCACAGTAATTATCAACAATCTTCAAAAACTTCCATGAAAGTGCAGCTCTTTGACAAACAAAAGAGGGGAGTTTTTTTATGCTGCTGTTTACTAATCCTCTTGGCAATCCTGTCTACTAATTACAACCATCTTGTATCATGTTATAGCTCTCTGCCTTTTAAAAACTGGACACAGCCATTTCCCTCGAGCCGAATGTCACGAATCTCCCAACAGCAGCATTATGAGAAACTGAGAAGAAGCAGGTTAGTCAGCTGCTGTGCGGATCTACTGAAGCTAGCAGACCTTCCAGGGAAAAAATATAGCCCTACAGCTGAAACCAAGAATCTAGCTGATATCCATCATTCCCATCCTTCCAACTTCACGACTGAAAATAAAAGTGGTAGGACTCTAGCCTAGAAGATCTGAAAAAGGCCTACAAAGTTTCAAAATTACTACACACAAACAACACTGTAAGGACGATAACATCCTCTCATTAACATAACATATTTTAAGATTTAATTCCTAAAAACTGCTCTCTAGAAGTACTGCATTTCCTGAAGGCGGTCTAAAGGCATCGTGGTGGACGACAAGTTGACCATGAGGCAGCAGTGTGCCCTCGTGGTCAAGAAGGCCAATGGGATCCTGGGGTGCATTAAGAAGAGCGTCTCCAGCAGGTCGAGGGAGGTGATCCTGCCCCTCTACTCAGCCCTGGTGAGGCCACATCTGGAGTATTGTGTCCAGTTCTGGGCTCCACAGTACAAGACGGATGTGGAGCTGCTGGAGAGAGTCCAGCGCAGGGCCACAAGGATGATCAGGGGCCTGGAACATCTGCCCTATGAGGAGAGGCTGAGGGAGCTGGGCCTGTTCAGCCTGGAGAAGAGAGGGCTGAGAGGGGATCTGATCAGTGTCTACAAGTACCTCAAGGGAGGCAGTGAGGAGGATGGTGCTGGCCTCTTTTCAGTGGTGGCCACTGACAGAACTAGAGGAAACGGCCACAAACTGAAGCACCAAAAGTTCCACAGGAACTTAAGGAAAAATTTCTTCACAGTGAGAGTGACAGAGCACTGGAACAGGCTGCCCAGAGAGGTTGTGGAGTCTCCTTCTCTGGAGATCTTCCAAACCCGCTTGGACGCAGTCCTGTGCCACGTGCTCTAGGTGACCCTGCGTGTGCAGGGGGGTTGGACTAGATGATCTCTAGAGGTCCCTTCCAAGCACTCTATGATTCTAAAGCTGCATCTTTATTACGGAGAGCTGACACTAGATCAGTGCACTTTCCTTACACATCTTCTTTCAGAGGGACAGCCCCACTGTGTAGCAATACCGTCCTCCCTTCCACAGCTTGGATCCTTGGCCAAGTAAGAAGTTACATCCCAAATGTCAAAATGATTTTTCTTTTTAACACTTAAACCACTTCTGCACATGTTTATAGCTTCATGATAAATAATGCCCTTCCTAACTTACAAATTATTTTCTCCCTTTACTCACAGCAAACCTGAGGGAAGCAGATTTATATACTTTCTGCCAAGCAAAATTTTTGTTGAGAACTCATTCCAGTTTTGGGTTCATCCCTGGCTTACTGTGTCTATCAGCACAGACAACTCAAAAAAAGCCAAGTATGCTCACCAAAAGTTTCTTCAGACTTCCCTGGCATATGGTTTAGCTTCCATTCCTAGCCCCATATTTGCCTTACTCACAGTCTCACTCAGATATACAATCTGGCTGAATTCGGTACAATTAACCTGTACAGTCACACGGTAAAATCCATGCAATAACTCTGCATTGCTGTAAGATGGCCTAACATAACACACGAGCATTGAAAATATCAATAAATAGCAATGCTATGGATCAGGTTCAATGGAAATAAGGTGCCCAAGATAAAACATGACATCATTATCCTTTTTATTCAAAAACCCCAAAGAAATGTTCCTTTCCAAGTATTAGTCTCACATTACATTAAGTCAGTAATTCAGAAACTTTACTCTGTAGCAAGAGATCTAGCTTTCCCATGGAGATAAATGCCACATATAGGATTTGCTGTTTGAAAACTAGGAAAACTGATGCCTACAGGCTGATAAAAGCTCTGAAGAAGTAATCTGGCAGAACTGATCATGAAAAGCCAGAAAAATACTCCAATTTCAGCTTCTAAAAATATCTACAAATAATACAAAATAGTTTGCTAGAGAAATAGGCGAAAATGTATTGTATGTGTGTGCAAGTGTATATAAGGCGTAAGCCTCCAACAGTATCACATAAAACAAAACTTTGCAGTGTTCCAAGTCAAATCAGTGTTTTCCTTTTCCAACTGACACAAAGGTGAGACTATTTTAGCTAGAGAAGCCAACATTTATGGCTAAAAGTACCTTTTGCTTGCAGTCAAAGATATGTTATGTTACAGCAGTTTAATCTTTAACTAATTTATTTCAAGAGAGTGAGTTTCTTTGAATTTTCCTTGCAAAGTAATCTATCTTCCATCAATAAGAATCTGTGAAAATTAATGAAATAAAAAAGTTTTCAAAGCAATGCTGTTCCTTACTTCCTTCGTTTATATTTGACTTGAGGCTTATTTAATATGCTCCCATGTAGATAAAAGTAGCACAATTTTGTTTTCATGCTGGGTGGCCAAAAGGTTAAACGTCAAGTTCCCAGTGTGGGAAAATCCCAAAGCAGACAAAACTGTTTTGATGCTTAGTGAAGTTACATTTCTAGCAGACTACTCACATGTAGCACAGCCAACAACTCTGTTAGTTGATCCCTCTTCACTGAGATAAGGACATTATTATATTAAAATATTTACAAGCATAGGAGGCTGGAATGTATTTAAAATACTGTAAAAAGGGCCCTGGTCGAATACAATTCCTTTACCAGAAATCCTTGGGCTAAAAATGTTTACCTATAATCACAGCTATTCCAGAAATCTTCCAAAATAAATATCATGCTATGACATTATTCAACAATCTTTCTTACACTGCTTTCACATGGAAATTGCTCAACCTCTAGCAGTTCTTCTAGAAGCTGCGGTCAGTATGTATGTCCTGCTATACATATGCTGTGTACGTGCATGCATATGTGTCCACATGCTTCGCTGTGAGCAAGACTAAAGCATTAGAGCCAGTCACAAACATGTGTCATCTTCTTGGCTGTCACTACAGCTGCTTGGTCCTTCGCAGGATGGTGACAGTGAGGACTTTCAGGTATTACCAGCCAAAGAGCTAATGACTTTGCTACATCTCGCAATTAACCTGGTACATAACAATACTTAAGGGAAAAGGTTACCTATGAAAGATCCTTGTACAAATGATCCTTTTACACACATCCTCTTTAGGCAGGCAGAAGAGCCTACTCTCCAGAGGAATTTGCCTTACTTTTTGGAGTTAACTTCTTCATTTCACAGAGCTGGAAATACATGATGTAATCCACTTAGAAACATGAAGCTACAAATAAACTTGACCTTTTGAGTATTTCCACAAAGACAGTGTGACAGCACCGCTAAGATACTAGAATAAAACTTTAGAAACATCCAAAGTATGCAGCTTCCTTCTGGAAATGAACATGCTTTCAAAAAACTGTATGAAGTAACTACTCTTCCCTTCCCCTCTTCCCCTTTCCATTCCTAAATCACCTCTGAGGGAAGCTGTTCCTGAGGATTGTTTAGTAAAAAGGACTGGAAACAGGAACATGGAGTTTACTAACATTTTACAATGAGAATATGATTCTAGAAAAGATCTCTTTGAAGCACTAAATACCTCATTAATGGCATTTTTAAGAGAACTTCCACAAACTGTAAGAAATGACAGTGGAAGCTTGGCAGTAAGGAACACGAATATAAGGAACTAAGAACAAATATTAATTCTTATGGAAAACTCTGATTCACCATTTCCAATACTACATGGTCTTCTAACATTGCTACAAACATAAAGCAGAGCTGTTCTCGCAAGGTAAATACTTCTCAAGTATGTTGACCAGAACGTTCAGGATCAGGGCCCTTCTTGGCTCAATATCGTTCTTTGCCAGCAAAGAAAACCATTCCACATCCAAATAACAATCCAATAACAATTTCCATCCAAATAACAACCCTAAGAGCTTTCTCTTCTGCTGTTCTGCAACAGCATCTCCTAGACTTAAAAGGAGCTGTCTGTCAGCAGACCTCATCCAGTCAACACTGAAAGCTTCACATGCAAAACCTGCATGTCTGAGGGCAGAATTTGACTTTGGTGTCAAAGTGATAGGTGAAAGTGAACTGTGAATTAAGGGCTCTGTGGGTACTGCTGACAGCAGCAGTCAAATGTAAGAGCAGAACAGTTGCTTTACTGTAACAGCCAAGATTTTGTTCCATGCAATCACATACAACCCCCAGGTCCTCAGGACTGGAAGAATTCACAGTAAAGCATATGGCAAGAGCAAATCCTAGGTTCTTACTGCTTCTTTAGTAGCTCTTACCACCCACCTCCAGTGATAAAATATTTAATCAAGCAAGTACTTTTTGCACTGACCACATA
Organism: Tinamus guttatus; assembly: GCF_059628265.1. Classification (NCBI taxonomy): domain Eukaryota; kingdom Metazoa; phylum Chordata; class Aves; order Tinamiformes; family Tinamidae; genus Tinamus; species Tinamus guttatus. Next base: position 6,550,355 of record NW_028288747.1, read on the forward strand.
AGATTTGCTTTCTCAAAATGTTTGCTAGGTCATTAACCCCACATTGATGACATGTCACATCTTACCTGCCTTCTACCAGAGCAATTTCTTGTAGACAAATTCACAACTTTGCTGCTCATCAAATTTCATATGGTATAAATTTCAAAAAACAGGAAGAAAGACCTGCACACATCAATCTCCTTTGCTTTAGGAGACACACCATTTTCTTCATTATTTTGAAATTATATCCCCCATCTCTGAACTGGCCGGGGACGTAAAATTGTCCTATCAACATCTGTGCAATCTTCAGCTTTACGCCTGCAATATAGAAACCTTTTTAAAGCTTATTGATTCACTATCCAAAATAGTAAGGCACCAGTGAAATATTAGATGCCATCAGTAGAAGAAAGCAAGGCAAATATTAAATCCTTGTTATCAAGGTAAATATTAAATCCTTGTATTCTTAAATATTCCATTGCATTGACAAGCATTTCTGGATTCAGTTATAGAAGCTAAAGAAAACCTGAGGCAACACTAGCTGGGCCCTGAATGACTCCTGGATGCCTTCACAGGCCAAGTGAACATCATCTGGAAGCAGAAGACCCTCAAGAAGACAGTCATTCTTGGAAAGTCAAAACATAAACTAGGTTAAACAAAACAAAACTCACTGTCTCTCCACATGTTTGTTTTTGTTTAGAGGATCAGAAACCTCCTCTACTGCCTGCTGGAGCTGCTTGGATGAAACAATTATATTATTACACGTTTATAAAAAGTCAGTCAAGAAAGACTGAACAACAAGTTTCTCAAGGGGTGGTCACCTTAATACCAAGAACAGGTTTTTTAGTGATTCCGTTAAAAAATAAGTAAGATATCAGTCTACGAAAACCTCCATCCAAAGATACTCATATTTGTCAGCCAAGTCCCCCAAAATTTCCATCTGCTGGTTATCTCAGGTCAGAACCCCAGTGATGAGGCAAAAAATACTCAGTGCAATTACTTCTACCAGCTGCTATAGATCTGTAGCATCACACAGCAAGGCTGAGAGCAGAGACACCATCTGCCCCTTGCTCCCAAGGACCCAAGTAAACCTGGGAAAAGCAGCCTGCTGGAGGGAAGACTAGAGAAGGCATGCAAACAGAAATACTGGGATAAGGCAGAAAAGATGGGTTGGCTGGAAGGAAGACAAAAATGAATAATAATTTGGCTGATTTGCCTTGGAGGAAGAGAAAGCAGATTGAGGCTGGAAATGAAAAAGGGCATTAGGGAAATACGAGAGGAAGAAAGAAAAACTTGGAAAGACCCAGAAGATAGTGTCAAACTTTGTGCATGAGGAATAAAAAAGGAAATGCCTTTGACTTCTCCTTGACCTTTCAAAAGCTGGAGGAGATCCCAAGAAACCTGAACCACATCTTTCGTGGTGATCAGTGCATGATACAATTGTAAAAACCTCCTGCCAGAATATCTCATTTCCATCAAACTCATCTACACAGAAACAGCAGGTTATCGCTCTCCAGTTATTATTCCACATGCACACACTCTGCGGTAGATCCTAATAGCATTGACACTTACATGACTTCTCATGACAGGGCTTCCTACTTCAAAAGCTATTACATTTTTTAATTATTAAGCACTATTAAAATGGCTAAGCACTAAAAATTAGGAATTAAAAAGAGACCCCTGGGCAACAGCCTTCTAGAAAAGGACATTACAAACAACACAATAATATTTCCTGTCTATTCTATGCAACTTAAACATGAAATCTGCACATTTTCCTTGCTCCCCACTGACTCGGATGGCTATTCTGGAGGTGTTTATAAACTTGTAATGAAAGAGGTGGGGACTGCACACACTGTCCTGTCCTTCAACCCGCTCCCACAGTTGAAGGGCACACAGTGAATGGGAAAGGGGCTACAGCCCTCTCTCCAACACGGAGTCTGCTGGGCAAATCACTTCAACTGCTGGTCCCCAAAATGAGCCCACAAATCTTCATATGTCTGGAAAATCCTATACAGGAAATACTGGAAATCCTATACAGGAGCACAGCTCACATGGAGCTCATGACCAAAGCAGCTTCCTCTTGGTAGTTCACCACCTGGATCCCATGGTCTTTCTCTACCTGTAGTCAATGGGTAGTCAGTCTCTCTCTGCTGCCACATCAATCCTTCAGAAGCAACAGTCAACAACAACAACAAAAGAAAGCACAGGAATCCACTAATTCAAACCAAAAATCCGCAGCTATTTGATATTCTGTTTGGGTGCATGACTTGTAAGGATGTTTTTTTCAGGAATGCTGAGCACTCAGATCTGCAATGTGAATTCAGTGATGTTGAATTCACTCCAGTTCAGGAGCATGAGCTGCAGCGCAAAGCAAAGTATCTCAAGATGTGATCTCTGCACATGCCAGGCCACACAAACGACACGTGTGCACTTGAATGTCTTTCTCTCTCTCTTCTTTTTTTGTCATCCAAATGGAAAAGGGAGTACTGTCCGCTTCCTCACAGCAACATAAGCATAACCATAATAATATTTTTTAAATGTTACAGTAGAAGCATCAAAAAAAAATCCCTGTTCACAGTGAGATATGAATAACATGACATTTCTAACACAAGACTTTTTAACCATATGGAAAAACAGGATACTGAAGAACTGCTTGCTCATGAGCCGCTGTCCAACCCGCTCCATATATTTTCCTATAGCCTCCCTGTTTTGCACATACATATTACGGAAGCCTTAAGAGTTTCAAACATAACCATAATTCTGACAGCATTAGAGCCTGCAACCTCAGTGTTTTCCTAATCGTGTGCATAGAGATATGTAATTACACACTGAACTGAATTTATTGACTTTTCTGTTGCGCAGTCGCCATCCATCCTTCCCTTCCACGGCAGCTCTGGAAGCCCAAACGTAACCAGAGCAGGGTACACCGGGGTTACTAGAGCAGGGGTTTCTTCTGCCCAGCTAAAACAGCACGAGAGGCAGGAACGGTTCATCCTGGGTCTTCCGCACCCTGTCACCGTGCTCAAGACAAGGCCACGAGCCGCTCGGTGGCGGATGCCTCCCGCCTGGGCCCCGAGGCGCAGGAGCCCCCAGCACTCGCACCGAGCCGAGGGACCTGCAAAAAGGTGCTCCCCATCCCGCACGTTTCCCAACACACGAAGACAGACAAGTTTCGCCCTCGGCATCGCTGACCTTCAGCCCCAAAGACGCCCTAGCGACCAACCGCCCAACGGCGGCACCACCTCCCTCGCGGCAGCGCGGGGCCGGAGCCGGCGCCCGCCCCGCGGTGCCTCCGCGCGCGCCGCCGCCGCCCCGGCCCCCGCCTACCGGCTCCTTGGCCGCGGCCGCCACGGGCATGGGCAGCAGCGCCCGGGGCTGCTCGCCGCGCCGCTCGCCGAGCCGGTACCCCGCGTAGGCGGCCAGCGCCGCCGCGGCCGCCGCCGCCGCGCAGCCCAGTTCCCGCCGCCCGCGCCGCGGAGCCGCCGCGGAGCCGCCGCAGAGGCGCTGCGCGCCGGGCGCGGGGCCGAGGCGGCGGCGCCAGCGCAGCAGGGCGCGCAGCGCGGCCATGGCCGCCGCTCCGCCCCGCGCCGCTCCGCGCCGCTCCGCTCCCCCCGGCGCCGCCGCAAAGCTCGCGAGAGGCGGCGCGGGGCGGGAGCCGCCCCCGGCAGCGGCCGCCGCTCTCCGCGGTGCCGGGCGGGCGCCGCGTCCCTCGGCCCCCGCGGGACGGTCTCTGCGGGCTGCTGCCCGCAGGTGTCAGGCGATACCTGGAAACAGCCAAAGCCGCCTCAGTGCGCTCGGACGCGCTCGCGGCGCTGCCATTTCCCGGAGACGGGATTTCCCGTGTGAGGGAACACGGGGATGGATCTCTGACAAGGCGGTGTGCAACCTCTCGCAGGCGTAAGCGCCCCGCGGCTAAAATGCCCCAGAGAGATGTCAGGAAAGGTGTTTGCTGCCTCTGCAGTGAAAAGCAGAAGAGTTAACCTGTTTCCTTCAGTATTTTGGAGTGCCACAAGCCAATTCGTCCTTAGAATCATAGAATCTGAGAATCGTGGTTGCAACAGACCTTCAAGATCATCGAGTCCAACCGCGAACCCATCGCCACCCGGCCTGCTAAACCATGTCCCTAAGCGCCTCATCTACAGGTTTCCTGAACGCTGCCAGGGACGGTGACTCCACCGCCTCCCTGGGCAGCCTGTTCCAATGCTGCACCACTCTTTCCAGGTAGAAGTTTCTCCTAATCCCTAACCTGAATCTCCTCTGATACAACTTGAGGCCATTTCCCCTTTCCCTATTGCTAGTTTTTTGGAGAAGGGATCAACCCCTGCACCTCTTAAAAGTGCAGTATAGGTACATTCATGAAGTGAAAGGTTTGCTGCCCAACGTGGAACGATGTCTCTGGACTAAGTGATACAGCAATGAAGAACAAAACAATGTTTAGTGTCAAGAAAAGGGAGTTTTGAATGCCTAGCATGACTAAAAATTGAGCAGATTCCCCTGTAGTTACAAAAAGGGTTTAGGAGTGTAAACATTAAATTCAAAAGCTTTTGTTGAATGTGGCGCTTGTGTCTTTTCATATCAACCTGCCTGAGCAGGAGACATGGTTCTGCAGCAGAGTGTCCTTCCTAAAGAGTCTTAGTTTTTCCATTTAATTAAAAAAGAAATGAAAAAGTATAAGTCAGTGTAGTGTCCCAAAGTCAGTCAGTTTGCTGGAGAACTCATCAGTCCCTTAAAATGTAGACGCGGACCATGAGTTATTTCCCTGCTCACATTGTTGCCCTGAAATTGGCATCTTTGCCCACAGTTTAATGACTTTTCAATGACACCTTTAGGCTAATCTTGTGTCCACTTCAAAAAACCCAGCACACATCTGTAACTACTTACTGCTCCTCTGGCGAGGTGCTTGGTAGGAGCACAAGCGCTGCTTATTCACACCGTAGGTCAAGCTCCCTAAGTGGGCCGCACGGCTCGTATCAGAGACCATCTAATGTGAATAATGAAGGTGCATTTTCTTCTAAACTCCACTCCCTTACAGCATTTCAAACATTGACGTGACTTAAGAAGATCTATTTCATTATATGGGGCTTGTGATTTCACCTATGGGTTTATACAGTATTCCCAGTTGTAGCATGGAGAGATGGGGATTGTATGCATGGATCCTCATGAGAGGATCGGCAGAAACCAAAAGCTGCCTGGGTTTCAAAGAGAGCCAGCAAACTCACACGTGTGAGTATGTTCATCCCCCAAGCAACTTCCTATTCTAGTGCTAGGGAAGTTTTGTTTATGCACCTCATCATTGGTGTTTATGCACCAAATGTAACGGATTTGTACATCTCCATTATGGAATTTGATGTTCATCCTACTATTTTCTTCTTAGTAAATCCCATACAGCCCAACAGAGGCCTCATTTTACACAGACTTGACAATGCTCTGAAACTCTCTTCCTGTAGCTCCTCGTGTTCTGCTGGGCTTGCCGAGAGCAGCCAACCCTGTTTTCTTGCACAAATATAGGAAGGATCTGGAAAGGACCATGGCATACAGATATCTGCAGCTTTCCAGCATCAAATATTCCTTTATTTTATATTCAGTGGATTTTTCTTTTCCACCCAGTGTTTCCTTTCTCATATATTCATAACCCCCCACTCCATTCATTCTCTTATCTGAATTTTATTATATCATTAACATTTTATGGCTGGCACAGCACTGTGGTAAGACAGTGCTAAAATTAATGAAGGCACAATAAACTGCAGAACATAAAGTTTTATTGCTTACACCCTTTTCTAACCAAGCTATTTTTAATACACACTCACATGCACACACGTATGTTTATTTAGACACATGCACGCATACAAATAAATATATGTAATACATGTACTGTGTATTATATACATATAAATATAAAATGGTTTGGTTTGGAGCATAACGTATCAAGGTTTTCAGTCCATTCCTTTCTCCATTCCCTTGCTAGAGGTGCTGCCTATGGCAATATGCCTAGGAAATGTACAGCACGTATGAATATTGTCTGCAGAAGCCCTAACTACTTGCAGAGGAAATAAAAACTGGACCGCATATGTATTTGTTCAGTGACACTGAAAGTGCCGTCTTGAGGAAGTATATGTAAAGTCGATTAGATTGGACTGTATGCTTTAAGTTGAATAATACACTCTTGTAAAAACACTCTTCAAAATTATTTAACTTCCCATGATACAGTCTCAGAGAGAAAAAAAAAAACAAAAAACCCCAAACTTTAGTGTTATCTTTTCCTGTCACATGACTAGTGCAAACAACAAAAAGAAAAACCCTTATCTTTTTGTTTCTTTTCTGGTACTTTATAAAATAGCGCAACCGGTTTAGTGCCCAGACATTAAAGACTCCGCTAGGAAAAGATTGAGGCTACATGGCCCACTCTACTTGAAATGTAGGAAAGAGGAGGTGAGCCACACGGGTGGCAGAGGATATTTAATAAAACCCCTTTCCCCGGGGAAGAGGCCTCTCCTGTACCTCGGGAAGCAGCACGGGGACCTTCTCGCTGCTGACTCGGCCGCGTTTGCTGTCCCGCTCAGCTGCAGCGTCCGAGCGCGTCCCGCACCGTGATGGATGGACCGACCGCGCGTGGATCTTCACCGCTCACGTCAATAAAAGCACCCGGTGCGGGTGTCAGACGTTTTAAGGCCATGTGAGTAATGAGTGCACAGGCTACCTGAGAAATCCGTGCCATATAGTTTATTCAACTTTGATCTATTTCTTTGATTTAGCACTGCAATTAAGTAGATTTGGTTCAAAGAGAAAGCCCATTGGTTGATGTTTTACACTGATGTGATAATGTTTACACAGATGTGCTTTGAAATCTCGATTATGGTGGATTTTTGGGTCCCACCACATGACAGGCTCCTGTTATCTGAAAGGTAAAATAATATAACATCTATCTGTAAGTGCCTTCAGAGCAGGTCTGCCTGTGCTCTCTTCAGAGGTGATTTATCTGATCATTGTATTTAGCGTTAGGGTTTTTTCCTTTTCTTTTCTTTTTTTTTTTCTGTTTTAAATCCCTCCACAGTAAATCACTTGCTTTAAAGCAGCCTTTTTATAATTCAGGTGCACACAGGGGCAGTACTTAGGACTGCAATGATGAAAAGGTGTAGCATTACCTGCTTTAAAGCACCTGCCAATTAATTAGCCCTATACTCTCCATAGCAAATAAAGCTAAGCAGTCAAATCCATTTGATCTCCCAGATTTAGACTGTGACTGAAAAGACCACAGAGCAAGACTGAAGAACTAATCTTTCATGATTCTCTACAACTTTTTTGTTTTAATGAAACCTTAAACCACCAGGCGATTCTCTCTAGCTTTTGAAAGAATTAGTTATGAGGGATCTTGGAGTTTTGCACGGTAATACCTTGTTTTAACATTAGCAGGCAGATGCATTGCATTTCTTAAATGCTAAGATGGGTCCCCAAAACTCATTGCATGTTAAAAAAAAAAAAAAGAAAAGAAAAGGCGAAACTCTTCCTTTTAATATACCACTGATTTATCACTGCTGATAATGAGCATTTGTTCCAGGGACAGATTTGCTGCTCTGACCCATTCCATCCTTGAGTTGGAGAGAAAAAAAAAAAAATCATATGCTCAGCTGGAACAGCACAGTAAAATCCCCAGTCGGTTCAAAACATTGCAGAAAGGCACCGAGTACTTCTGAAAAGTGGTATTATTGTTAATTTACTTGCAGCAGACTTTGGTGATGGGCCCAATGCAGAGCCCCAGAGAAGCTGGATTGGACGGGCCACCTCTCGCCCTCTTTCTTCCATCACCGCTGCCCGCTTTGGAAATATTTACCCGGAGCGCGGAGCTGCCCCTTTGGGTCCCCGCACCGTGTGCTGCCACGTCCCTGCGCTACGGATCAGCTTCACGTCACGCCAGCGATAAATTAAATCCGAGCGGAAAGCACCTCCCAGCCTATGCCAATTCCATTCAAAAAATCCCCCTGCTCGTGCGCGAGGCGATAAAAGCGAAGGGCTTTTATTAGCCTGGGTTGGAAGCAGCGAGCAGAGCTGTCAGATCTCGGGTGTTTTTCACTCGTTTGGGGTTTTCTTTTTTATTTTCCCTCGGCTTTCATGTGTGTCTGGGCAGGCCTGGCCCGCAGGTAGCGCCCTGTCCCCCCCGCGGCCCCCCGTGCACCTGCCCGCGCCGTGCCCCGCTGCCCGCGCCGCTGCCCCGCGCAGCCCCGCGCCGCGCGGCTCCGCCCCCGCGCCCGCCCCGGATCAGAGGAAGGTGCGCGCCGAGGGGGAGCGGGTTTACGATTTCAAAGCCCCCGCGCCGCATTAGCATGTGCCGCCGGCCGCCGCTTATAAAGGCGCAGCGCGGGGCGCGGCAGCACCGCCCGCCGCTGCCTCTGCTCCGCGCCGCGCCGTCCCGCATCATCCCGCGCATCGCATCGCCGCCCATGCCCCATGCTCGCCATGGCCCCGCTGGGCGAGCTGGGCGCCTTCCTGGGCGGCCTCGAGGGCCACGGGCCGCCCGTGCTGGGCGCGCACTTCCTGCTGCCGCCGCCCGGCGAGCGCGCGGCGGCGGAGCGCGCGCCCGCGCCCGCGGAGCTGGCGCACCTGCAGGGCGTGCTGCGCCGGCGGCAGCTCTACTGCCGCACCGGCTTCCACCTGCAGATCCTGCCCGGCGGCAGCGTGCGCGGCACCCGCCACGACCACAGCCCCTTCGGTAGGTGCGCGCGGGGACGCGTGTGCATCCGCGTGTGCGCGCCTGTATATGTGTGTGTGTGCACCTGTGTGTGTGTGCCTGTATATGTGTGTGCACCTGTGTGTGTGTGCCTGTATATGTGTGGGCACCTGTGTGTGTACGTGGATGCATATGCAACTCCATGTATGTGTGTGCGCACATGCACCTGTGTGTGTGCACACCTGCATATCTGTTTGTGCATGCATATGCACCTATGTGTGTTTGTGCATAGGTGTGTGCAGCTGTGTGTGTGCACGTGCACCTACCTGTGCAAGTGCATTTGCATGTACGTGTGCATGTACATGTATGCATGTGCAGCTGTGTGTGCACCTGCACGTACATGTGCACATATGTGTGCATATGCACTTATGTTTGTGCACCTCTGCATACACACGTGCACATGTACACATGGCTGTACATGTGTATTTGCCTCTGCACATACATATGCATACATGTGCCCAGGCATGCCTGTGTGTGTGCATGTGCACACACGTGTGTCCCTGGGAAGGGGTGATCGTGCCGGGGTGGTGCGTGAGCGGCCGGGCTCTGTCCGTGCCCTTGGGCTCCGCAGCGTCCGAGCGGGTGCAGGACAGGGCAGCGCTGGCGGCGAGGGAAGGGTGAGGACAGCCAGGGTCAGTCCCAGCGCTGCCCAGCTCTGTCACGGCATCTGGAGCTTCGTGTGTTATGGACTCGGCCCCTGGCTCCCTCCCTTTGCGCTTCGTTTTGCAGAGCAGAAAGTTGAAGCACAGAAGCTTGAACTGCTTTTTCTGCTTAAATGCTTAAAAATGCTTCGTGCTACTTTTGGTCAATAAAGGGGAAGAAGGAGAGGACGAGGCAAGAATGTGAATGTTTACTGCGACATAAGCGTAAATCCTAAATAATGGTGCAGGAACTGAACATCTGAACAAACCTGCTGTTGTCAACTGCATGTGAATTCTGGTGTTCATTGATTTAGCAGTCATAAAAAGGTGATTAAAGAGTTTCCTATCATCTTCCCCATAGTCAAAACAATCCGCTGGAATGGCTCTTAATTGCTTTTATAACACATGGATGTTTTCAGAAGTAGAAGAGCAGGAGTCAAACAGAAAGTTCTCCTCAGAAGGAAGATTTCCTAAAGCATGTAAACATAAAATAAATCTTTGCTTAAAAAGAGAAAAAAAAATAACCCCAGATCAAACATTCTTTGGGCTTTTTAGAAATGTTCTTTCTTTATTCTACCACTATTCTCTGCAGGTTTGTCTGATGTGGTTGCTTTGTGGGTTGAATCACCTGCTTATTAGTTTTGAGAAAGGGTGTCTTTGAAAATGATACCAGAAAGACAAAATGCCCCTGACTCTTTTTATGGGATTTTGTGCTTTAGGAACTGGAAAACCTATGATGATTTACTTGCAGTAGGATTTTTGAATGCTGACTCTTTGTAAAGGATTTATTTCCTTTGCTGCTTGGTAATATAAATAAGCAACATGCCAAGGCGCAATTAAAATTCAAAACATTTTAGATTCTTGTATAGTCCAGACAGTCCATCTGTCTTAGAGTGAAAAGTGGTCCTGAATGAAAAAGAGTAGGCACAAATATAGAAAACAGACAAAAAGACATAGTCAAACTCAATCACCCTCTTTTTTTTCTTTTCTTTTTTTTTTTTTTTTTTTAAAATGCTGTGTGGGTTTGTTGCTGCACAGCAAAAACCTTAGGTATGATTCTGAAGCAACTGCTTTTTGAGGCTTTGTTTATGTTGTTAACTTTCAAAAAGCCAGTTCACACATTCCCTTTCTTTCATATTTCATATTCAATGTAATCTGTGTGTATCAATTGGTTAAACGTGTTGTGCATACGCTTGCCAAATTGCATGGTTCAAATAGTGCCCCATGCTCCTGATTACTGTGGTCCAAAACATAATATATATTAACGCAAGGTAGTATAAATAGTGCTATAATTCAAACATTAGAAAATAAGCAATGTAATTCATGCACATGAAAAGCCTGCACTGATGATAGCAAGTTGTGTCTAGAGGTGTGGGCCCATATGCTGGATAAGATGTCTGGCAAATACTTTTTTTTTTTTTTTTTTTTTTGTGGTTAGATGCTGTTTTATAAAATTCCCATCTGTACTTTGATTTCCATTCAAATGATGTAATAATGGAAATGTTTTCTCAAGATAATGCTATAGAGAAGGTAGAATATATTTTCGGGTTATTCAAACCTATCTTCCAGTGTTTGAGTAAGAAGTTTGGCAAATAGTGTATAGTCATTATAGATTGCAACGCGTAGTACTTCAGCCTCAGGGATGAATGGAATCCTTTCTTACTGAAAATAAAAAGATTTCTTTAAGGAACGTAGCATTTCCCCAAGCTGGGGCTTCTCAGACTGCTTTCCTGTGAAAGCATCAACATTTCCATTCAATATTTGCAATTTCAGAAAATGTTGGGCACACTTATTACAATAAAAGTATTTTCTTTCCACTTGCTTTCAACTATATTTGGATGTATTTCTTGCCTTTTGTCACAGGCTGAATTAAAGGTCTCTCTTATTTATTCTCTTGGTGTTCAGGTATCTTGGAATTCATCAGTGTGGCAGTGGGACTGGTCAGCATTAGAGGTGTGGACAGTGGCCTTTACCTTGGAATGAATGAGAAGGGAGAGCTCTATGGATCCGTAAGTATTCCATACTTACTGCACTTCCTACATATTTAGGTTTGGATTCCCATGCTTGCACAGAGCAACCACTGCGGGCAGGTAGCTTAGGTAGTCTTTACATTCAAAACATGAGCATCTTTTCCTGTTGAGAAGTACACTCAGTTCTCAAAGCATGTGCTATTGACTTGGGCACTGAGGATTGGAGCGGAAATCTTTCTCTCTCTTAGATTAAGAACACTGAAAAGAAATATTCCTCTGAAATAGCTATTTTAAATGCCTATTTTTGTCTTAAATTAAAAGGCCTTTAAGGTGCATGCAGACCTACTATGGTCAGCATGCTGTAGCTGTAGTGAGGAGGGCCTTCCTAGAGGGAGCCATCCAACCGATATTTAAATCCAAAACTCAAAACCGTGTATGCAGGGGTGCAGTTTCCAAAGGAGTAAAGGATAAATGAGCCGTCCAAACTCTACTTCGTGTCTACATACTCTTTTAAGATTTGATTTATTAACAGTTGAATAAACACTAAGGCAGCACAAAGCCCAAGATATTTTGCTTATGTTTATTATTTTTTTAAGTGTGTTGTGGTATTTGGTCACTGGTTGCTGAAAATAGCTTGACTCCCTATTTTCTTCTCTCCTCCTTTCTGTAGGAGAAGCTAACTTCTGAATGCATCTTCAGGGAGCAGTTTGAGGAAAACTGGTACAACACTTACTCCTCCAACGTGTACAAACACGGAGATTCAGGGCGGCGATACTTCGTAGCACTTAACAAAGACGGTACCCCCAGAGATGGGGCAAGGTCCAAAAGACACCAGAAGTTCACGCATTTCCTGCCGAGACCCGTGGATCCTGAAAGAGTTCCAGAACTGTACAAAGATGTGCTTGGGTACAGCTGAGGAGCAGCAGAAGTCCAAGGAAGACCCATCCTGGAGACGTTCGAGGTTACTGCTTCGTCTGTGGCAACACCAGCCATGAGGGAGAGTTTGCAGAGTTCTGCAGTCCTGGATTTGAAGAAGCTGCTTAGTGACAGCCCTGCCTCTAATTCCTGGTGTTCGGATTTTGGAGACAAATCCTTAGAGAGGATCAGCCTCACGCGGATGTGCCGAACTGTGTGGCAGCCAGGAGCCCGTGGGAAGCTGGAGTGTGACTTTTTTTAAATACCAAACTCCTGCCTGTTTGGTCTGGATTGCTTACTGTCTATACATTAGCAAAAAAACTACCTACAGTATCTGGATCAGAGAAAAACTGGAAGAAATAGCAAGAAATGAACTGTAAAATAGCAATAAACCTTGGGAACTGTATATGAAGTTGTAGTGGCTCCACTTCAGTGATGGACCTTAGATGTCAGTGTATCACAATCTGAGCTGGAACTTTCCTCCATAGGATGGACCTATTTATACATCTCCAGATAGCATATATTTATTTTATATATTTATTTATTGAAGAGTTTATTTTTTACTGGGATATGAAGAGAATACAAGCCCCCAACCCCAATGAGAAATCATTTACAGTGCCGATCTTCAGTAGTGTCTGAGTAGTGTCATGATGCAGAAATGACATTACATTGCAATGCCTCCAAAACCTGGACATTCAGATTTCATTGCTCATCAGTTATAGATTAGCTTATATTTTATGCACATACCATTGCCTCATGTCTCCTTGTTTTGGAATGAACGGTGGTTACTTTTGACCTATGAGAGTGCCTTACAGATCTGTACCAAATTCACATGCACATTTGAAAAGGGAATTAAAAATTATTTCACTTTATTGGGTTTACTGTCTTTTTTGAAAATGAGAAGTCGCTTAGCACACTGTATGTAGCATTGCAAGCATACAGCAATTATGAAAAGTATATTGCAGTTATCTTAGAGCAAGCCATATTAGCTCTTAAAATCTTGACTCAGATGACAATGTGCTTGATGACATTTTACCAAATGGCTCCTGGTATCAACACCTGAATGACTAGCATTCTCTGTATCACTTGAAATTTTCATGTTGGAGTCCCATCACTGCTTAAGGCATTTTAATCATTTTCCATGTCTACCGCAATGTTTAAGGTGGAACAGTAATGGAGTAAAATGTGATACTGCTGAATGAAGGGTTTGTTTCTCTGCTGAGTACAGAGGGAACCTAAGGAGATTGAGAAGAGAACAGCCTTAGGAGACTTCTTTTTCACCTCTGTTGCCTCAGATTATTAGGGAATAGTCTGAGCATCAATTTGAGCGAAGTCTGTCAGGAAAAGGATGAGCTGTGTCTCCAATGCCAGTTACAACTGAACACTAGATTACACTGTTACACTAATTCTGGACTGTCAGTTATGAAACACATTCCTCTACAAATTGACTTGCAGGAAAATATCCTGTCTGAGAATACTGAAGGTTTTTGATAGGCCCTGTGTGATTTAGAGCTTCACTGTCCAGGGGCTGGCTGCGAGGTGCTCGCTCGGAGGTGGTCTCTCTTCCTGAGGCCTGCGGCTGCACTGGATCCACTTCAAAGTAACCTGCTTTGAGTTGCAGGTTTTTTTGTGGATGCATAGATGAATGGTTCAAATACTGCAGCTGTATCGCTCATATTAAACCAAAGTATTAATTAGAAACACTCTCCAGTATATAACATACTTGCTAGAATCATTACAGTACCAGAACTTCTTCCACTTCATAGAGAGAAATGAATGGGCATAAATTAGTATGGCCTGTGGAAAAGAAATAGAATCAATAGAAATTGATTGTAAGTACACGAAAAGATGTTCAGCATTTTATAACTAGCAATACTGAGGTTAAAAGGTATCATTATGACAGGCAGTGGAAGATCCATTGCACCCTAAGTATAGTTGGCTAAACAAATCTGCAAGTTAAAATTACCATGAGGCATTGCTTTTATGGTTAACACTGAGTTCCTTTAAAAAAAAAGATCAATGACTAAACAGACCAGTTTTAAGTAGTTGATTTTTTTCTCTATGTTAAAAAAAAAATTTAGTCCGTGTAAATTGTGTAACAAACCTGCGACTGCTGCTCTGGACATAACTCCCATGCATTTCTGGCAAACCTATTGAGTGTTTAGCTCGTACCAATAATAGAGTTATGTTTCTTTGGATTAGCAATTCACTGTTCACTCAGCTCTTCCCAAGTACATTGAAGATTGAAAGGGTTGCAATCATTATTAGACTATATACTTTTTATCCTTATTGTGCTTCTTTATTTTGACAATTTTGACACAGTCCAAACCAGCAACTGAAGGTAGCTTTAAGCGGTGAATATTCTTCATCTAAAGTCTCAGAATCCAAGCATCTAGCCAGCATTGCGGTGAAGAAAAAATGTGATATATGCTATCAATTGCTTGCCTTATTATCGTTTTAGAGAATATATCAATAATCCTGGAACATACCGTAATGCCGCAGGTACAAAATCTTCAGAGCACTGAAAACGTATCAGTTCCATATTTGGTTTACCAGTCATTTTCCTTTGCATCAGAGGATATCCATATCAGCCTGAAAGTTGTGGATGCATGAATGTCGTGGAAAGGGTAATCTGAAGGCAGTGACGTTGTTCAACATTCAGAGGAAATCTCTGAATGCAACAGCATGAACAACTGGCAACTTCTTCAGACCTCCCAGCGCTGTGTTTTTTGCATGTAAACTGTATTGTTTACATTTTCAATAGGTTTAAGAGAAAACATCACATCTTTAAATAAATCCCTGTGCGTTTGGCCACCTTGTTTCTGCCTTCCCATTTTGTTGGAGGTAGGAGAACCATTCAAGGTAGTTATGGATACTTTTGCATAGCAGGTGTAACTCCACTTGGTGCTTCTCATTTGCTCTCTTAGAAAATCAAAAACTTTTTACCCTTTGATCTCAGAGCTATCTGAAAATCAGGTGCTTTGTGCCAGTTCTACATTCCTTTACATGCTTTGCTCTCTACCATTCTCTTTTCCAAGTTGTGTCATACATAATATTCTAGTCACACATAGGACTTTAGAAAAAATAAGAATCACTTTTGAGTGTATTTGAAGCAAAATTGTTGCCTTCATTATTAATTTTTATGTTCTTCTGCAGAGGGCAGAATAGCTATTAAAGTTTGTGTAGTATTGTATGTCCTGTAGCTGTGATATAGAAGACAGGATATAGGAGAGCCCAAGCACTTAGGAAAAGGCAGTGTTTTATCCTAGAGGAGCTGACAGAGTCAGAAAAAGCAGCTAGTCTAAAAGGCACACTGTCCTCTCACAAGTCTGAGCCATTTGTACTTGCGTTTTGGTGCAGTTTGGCGCAGTCTGTGTCTCTGTGTTTTCTGTCACGACCTTATCGGTGACAACTTTCACACCCAGATGCGCCCGCCAGCCTCTCTGACACTGTTTGAAGTTCAATTCACTGGTACAGCCACTCACTGCAGTAGCACTTCAGGCTGTTGCAAAATTTACTTGGTAAAGTGTGAGAATCATTTAAGAAATGCACTTGCATAATAGGTTTCCTTACCACTTCAAAAAATTTCTTCGTGATTTTCTTTTTTACACATATTTCATAGCCATCCAATCTCCGCTCAGTAATTCTGCAAGGCCTTATCTTAACATAGTTCTTAACCAGCAGCTATATCAGCTATGGGTGTGCCTTTTTTATTATTTTTAATTGATGTAATCAGACTAGTACCAGCCTACTGTGGTTCTATTTATACCTTTACAAACTTATACCATTATGCCTCATTCCTTTCCTGTATGGCAATGAACTAAATTAAGGTAGGGAATATTTGCACATCAGAAATGAATCTTCACTATTGCCTCAACATACTGGACAAAACCTGTGCTATAATCCTAAAAGCTCTGTGGAAAAATACTTAAGATTTTTTGTCTAGCTCCCTGCTGTATAGATATGCTATCAGAGAGGAGATCTGTTGGAAGTCTTCCTCCCTTCATTTGTTCCTTTTGCTTTTCATGTGAGCAAAGCTATTGACTTCACTGCTGTTATAACAAAAAACCTAAGTTTTTGTTATAAAGTTTTGCAGCCCAATTTCATATAGTTTTTTTTTGTAGTCAGAAATATATGAGCAGGTGGACAGAAATGTATAAGTAGTTTATCAGGTAGAAAATAATTAACCATGAAATTGTTACAAATAAGTTGTGCACAAATAAGAAAAAAAAAGAGAAGAGGTCAAAGAATTACTTATATTGCCAGTTGGAGATGTATTAAATTTCAAAAAGAAATTGATTGGCAACTTGCCAAGACAACTATTTCATCTGCAACATGATCAGACACTACAACCGTTCTAGAGTTTTAGCAAAAAGAGAAAATATTAATTAAACTAGTGGTGAGCGAAGGTCTCTGTGTTTTAAAGGTGTCCAGAGTGCTACTGGTATTGCTACTATAGCAAATCTTCAGTAAGAGCAGTTCACAGGGAAAAGTGCAAGAGAGTTAGAAAGTCAGTCTTTTGAAAACGAGATTAAGAGAAAACTTTCTGTGATAAAGCCTTGCTTTATGTATTTTGAACATATTGTATAGGAAAATTGAATCGCTGTTTACTCACACTTAAAATATCACAAACTGCTATGTTCATGGATACCTCCATGTGCTGAATGTTACTTCTCTTATGAACAGAGCCCCAGTTACATGTCTTGTGTTCTTCCTAGATACCACCTCTTGGCCTATATGCCTACACTAGCATGTATTTGTGAAAGAGGCTTTGCAAATTAATCAGAGATGTTTCCTTTATTCTTGCAAATAATAATCCCAGTGGGTGATTCCTTCAGGGAACAACTTCATGTCTTTATTAGTCATGCAAGATCTTCCAGCAATTTTTAACAAAAGTGGCCCTAAGGTGCCCTCGACACAGCTCTGGGCACATGGGCACAACTGTGGGGTTTCCAGATACTCTCAAGCAGATACACCTGACATTTCCTTTTTTTTTTTTTTTTTTTTTTTTTTTTTTTTGTATGAAAACCCCTTTAGCCAGCCTCTAAGAGCTAAGAGCCCCTTCGTGTAGGGATCTGGACATTCAGTTTTTTTCTTATTGCTCTTTCTCGCACCCCAGTTTTTCCTACTATTTCCACGGTCTTATTCTTCAAATAAGCAGTTAGCAGATGCTTGTTATGAGAAGCCTGCATTGTACAAGCTTGATCATTTTCTTTTTTTAAATGATCTAGGATCCAGTACTTAACAGTTATCAAATGGGCAGCAAATGCCCTTAATTCTATGCTATTACCTTAATGTAATAGAAACTGCTCACCATCAAACCATAAAGCCCTGTGCCGCGCAGCACTTAGCTGCTCACTTTTTCTCTTTTGGGGCATGATGCCATAGGTATCTATTTCAAAATGAGACCATTTCCAGAGGTGAGTTTTATGTTTAGCGAGTGCTGTAGGCTGTGGGCTGAACTCCTCTCTCATTTGAAATGTGTTGTGTAATATTTAAGTACCATGCAGTCACCACATTACATTTAATTTTTGTGCTAAAACTGGGTCTGAGACTCCAGCATTGATGTGATGGTTGTGGTTTTGTGGCTTATAACCTCTTTTATCTAGGAATGTGCTTGCTAATCTTACCTACATAGAGGGCTTGCATTATTGCTGGTGCTGGGCAGACAAATGAAATAAACAATATGTAGGTGTTTCTGTAGATTTTCTACATGGTATGTACATGTTCAAGAACTCAATTCATTTAATCCTAGGTTATTTGCAGGTTGTACTATTACTCTCTCTCTTTTGTTGACATTTTTTCATTTTCTTAACACTTCTCCTTCTCTTTTATCCTCTTGAAGATGTATTTCCTGAGCATGACCAAGAACAGATCTCCTGCAGCTCATCAGTGCTCCTTCCAAGGCTGTCACTGGAGAGCAGAAGGCGGCATTTGTCATACCCAGGTGTAGTGAATTCTCCATTGATGTTTATCCTGCCACTGCTGCTTTGGGGACTTAGGCACTGAGGTCGGGGTCAAAAACCAAGCCTTTCTGCAGCTGTACAATGTATTAGCCCTTGTTTCCCTCGCACATTTACTCAGTCCTTTGACAGTGTTTTAGATGAAAAAGTGACAAATGATGAATGACACATAGCACTTTCACATCTTCTCATCTTAAAAAAAAAAGATACTATTGTTTCAAAACAGCAAGCATCTTTTTATCTCATGAAAAAACTTCAATAGTTCTATGAAAGATTTGGTTGCTTAAAAAGTTGGTGAGTGTGCCCATATGTTTTCATATGTTTCTTTTATGATGCTGGCCAGCAATGATGAAATTAGCATGTTTTGATCTATATACAAGTTGTTCATAAAGAACTTGAAAGGAGTAGTTAGGAAAATCCAAATGCTGAAACATTTAAGATATACTTTCTGGTCTCACTTTTGTGTGATTGTCAGCCAGGGACTATCATGATCAAGGTAGCTTGCCAATTGCCTGCCATAAATATAATATTTATTGCTGCACTGGGGATTTCCTATCAGAGATCTGAAGACAGAGTCTCATACATTGTTTCTGCTAGGTAACCCATACAAATCAGCAGAGGAGATCTGATAGTAAAGGGAAAATATTCAAAAGATATATATTTTTGATCTTTGAGTTTATTTGAACTTCATTTTCTTGTTCAGGTTTTCCTGCACGTAGCTAAAGGAAAAAAAAAAGAGAGAGAGAGAAGGAGAGAATGAAAGAAGGAAATAGGCTGCTCTGCTTTCCTATATGAAATCCGTAACTATGTAACGACATTACAGATGAATGTATTTTGTTATTGATTTACTAGATGTAGCACTTATTTTTCATACTACCAGGCAAAGAAGCAGATATATACAGTTCACGATGAAACTCTCACCTTTTTTAAATCTGTTGGAAATATAAGGGAATACTCAGCTAATCAAATCAATGACTGGCTAACATCTCTGCTTCTCTTTTCCTAAAACATAATTATTTAGTATGTTGGAATGCTGAGAATAGCAAGACAGAATTAATATATAATAAAAAAAATGCAGTCCCATCTCCATGATTACTTGTTTCCATCTCTGTTGTTTTCCAGATACACTTTACTCTCCATGAAGTTGATTCTCTCCAAATCTGCTCTCTCAACCACTGCTTTTTATTTTTATCTATACATAATATTCTGCCTTCCCTTCACAAACCACACTCTTCTTTTTACCTTATCTCAGCGAATAAATCGGGTCTTCCCAATGACTCTTACATTTTCAGGAATGATAGACCGAATTCCTTTATCAATCAGTATCTTCCATTCCACTGATCTCTTCTGGCCAAGGCTTGTGTTGTTCCGTGCCTCGTACCAGAGGCAGCTCCAGGCTTGGAGTGGGTGCCCTAGCTTATATAGAGGGGCATCTCTTACTCCTCCCGAGGAAACCTTGGAAGGAAACCAAGGAAGCTCCTGGGACATGGCAAATGCCCACCTGGCGTGGCTGCCATCACCTGGAATGCTAACACGGGCGTGCAGAGGTTGCAGGTGAGACCAACAGAGAAGCGTGGGAAGGGAAGGGACGTGAACGCTCCGGTTTGCACCGAGCACCGGGGAAGGTTGTGAAGGAAAAGTGTGTGTTCAGGCAGGAGAGGCAGCCTGACATCAAACCGCTCTGCTGCCGTTTTGCCCTTTGGATACATGCTTGGGAAAGAGGATCAGAGACTGTCTGATCCAAAGCACATCCCATTGGCTGCCTCCCCTTTAAAGGCAGGGTAGCTTTGTTCCTTTGAAAAAGGTTCGGTGAAATCGCACACCACTTCCCATTTTCTCTGAACTGCGGCACCCAAGGCTTCTGGTGGGACAGGTTTTCCTCTCACTAAGCATTGGGTATTTAAGTAGTCAAACAAGGGTGATCACTGGCAAACATAGTGGTGTTTTTCTCACTCTCTACAAACTGTATGAAGAGCATGAATTTATTTGATAGTGAATATTCATCAAACAGTAATTTGACAGTAACAGCTTTTGGTTACCAAAGACTGATGATCCAAAAGTTATGACCCTATATCTAATTACTTTGCACAACTGACTTTGTCTCCATCCATGACTCATTCTCTCGTAGATAAAATCCTACTAGAGTTACCTACTCAAATTCAGCTCTGTAGTTTGTCATGTTTTTAATTCGTACTTTCACAATTTCTCACATGCCTTTGATGGTTCTGTAGCACATTAATGTTTTTCTAGTATCTTCGGAAAATGATCTTCTTCAAAGAAATTTATTTTTCTATTTGAAACATTAATATATCACTAAATGTTAATCTGAGAATGTTATGTTTCACATCTGATTGTGTCCAATGAGGAGAAGACAAGTTCTGCCAGAAAGTATTTCAACACAAAGGCATGATAGGACACATTCTGCAGAGCCATTAGTAAGTGCTTCAGGTGCACTGGAAACTCCAGCCACCTATGAGGCATCTTAATGAATTCATAAAATATGATCTGCAGTATCTTATTGCTAGTATAATAATAATAATAATAATCCTGAATTTCATTTTTAAGTGCCTCCTTAACATGATTATATTTCTGTTTGGTAATTTAAAGCCATCATAGGAAAAAAAAGGTTTCTAATTGGATAGATGCAAAAATACAGCAAAGTACAAAGAAAAACAATACTTTTCATAGATTATCATTGCTAAGAAAACTATTTTCTTATTTGATCTGTGTTCTTTCCTTTTGTTTATTATTATTTATATGTGCTTGTCATCATCTAATCACAGTACATGTAGTCTTTCCACAACTATTCCTGCTCCCAAGGGCCCAATGCTAACACTTGTTTGCTGCTTTCAAATTTCCTGGAACAGAGTAACGTACTGATAGGATAAAAAAACAATTAAATTGAGAGAATCCTATGTTTCAAATGAAGTTTGAAAAAAAAAAAAGTAAGGGCCAAATAATCGTGCTATTTAAAATACAGCAAAAGGAAAGGCAGCAAGACAGTGACACATTTCCATAAGACACTAGTGGCAGAGTTTGTGACATGCTTATACTGGCATGTAACACTGGAGATGAAAAAAAGAAAAAGGAAAAATATGTGCTAATTTGGCACACACAGGACAACCCTGATACAGTTCAAATACAGTGATAGCCTTGACAAACTCCTGTTTGCAACACATCTGTAATTCTGTGGCCTTAGCCTCCACCTGCTAGAGAAATGCCTTCCGAGTCCTTGGAATGAGTGTTCATGGATATACATGGCATTTCTGTGAGGAGTCTGTGCGGCAAAATAGACAAACTGTAAAGAAACAGAGCTCCTTGCATTGCTACTCACATCAGAGATTGCTGGAAACACAGAAAACCCTCAGGGAATAATGGGAGACAAGAGCAGCCCTCTTCAGCATGGCCAAGACTTCTGCACGCAGGACAGTGCAACATTAAAGAGGGTGCTCGCTCTTATCAGGCACCTGTAGTACTAGTCCTATAACCTTGAAAAGCACATCTAAAATCAAAAGAAACAGTGCAACAGTAACTTTGTTGGTAGACAGGAATTCTAAATTATACTGTAAAAACAGGCAGAGATGAAAAACTTCATTTTAAACTGTGATCTATTTTTTTTCCTACACAAGCTACTGCCCTCTGAACAGCAGCACTGAAGACGTGCTTAAAAAGAGGTGTGACCTGTTCCTGTTGTTTTCATCTAGCAAGAGAAAAAGCTATTTGGCACTAAGTGCAGGTCTAGAAGGATGTAATGATCCAAAATGCTAAAAATTGTGTGTGAAAACTGAGCAATCACAAGGAAGTAGACCACTCTGACCAGTGTCACATGGTCAGAGTTAACCCCAGAAAAAATCAAGCAAAGAAAGTATCCTCTGGACTGTGGCACTTCAGAGTCATGTGAAACATGAACAGAAGCAAATACACAGCAGGAATTAGCAGGAATAATTTTGGGTTTCTATAGGAATGGTGGTACCAAGTAAGACCAGAGGATCCTCAATCAATAATACTGTCCTATCACATGGTCAATGGCAGATTTCAAGGGAAGACGAAAAGAACAGGAGAAACATATAGTGATACTTCCCCAGCATAATTCTTTCATCCCCCAGGTCCTCGAACAGTAGAAACCAGCAATAAGGATGTTCAAGTGTATCATCTGAAAGTGTATCTTAAAATTAAATGCCCAGTGTTGGTAATTGGATCATAACCTTCTTTTTCTTGCCAGAAAGTTATATGTTTAATAAATAAGATATTATTTACTGTCTTGTTCTTCCTTTTGTCACTGGTGATGAAACTAGCCACTACGGTTAAGTTCTGGGCATATCACTGGTGATAGAAATGTGTTTTTTGTTTTGTCTTCTAAGCAGGAATTATTTTAAAACAATCCCTATCATTTTCTTTGGGTGTTTTTGATTGCTCCTGAGAACTGAGATGACATTTGCATAGAACTATCTGTTACAACACTAAGGTGTTTGATCTAGGTCTCAATAGCTAGTTCAGAGACCATTGCCTTGTAGAATAGCTTTTTTTTTTTCATGTGCTCCTTTTACATTGAATTTCATATGCCATCTCATTGCCTGATCACTGCATACAGTGATACTCTTTTGAACCTCTTTGCAGATGGTCTTTTTATTTAACAACTTCTTTCAATGAAAAAAAAGGTTACTCATTTAAAATGTTGAAGTTCTGTTTTCTCTTGTGATGCTTCTTCCTCTGCCTTGATATAGTTGTAGGAGAAAAGGAGTATAACAGAATTAGGCAAGAATGTAAAAGTAAACTGGTCTTTAGAAAAAGATTGGATTTGTCACCTAACATAAAATTAAGTGCTTCTCTTGGTGAACGTGAAATACATATATAGTTCACAGAAGAAGTTTTTGTTTTGAATGTTACACTGCCATCTAATGACATAACTTTAAATTACATGAAAAGATTTCACAATTTTGGCTTCTGGTTTTGGACATAGATGATATAATACAGGACAACTTGAATATTCATGTTAATGAATAGTTAGCATTCATGTCAATATTAATGGAACTTATAATAATGGGAGAATAGGACATTTGTTCATGATTAGAATTGCACTCAGTGAGATCAATCTTAACTGATTATATGGCAAGCGGCTGGAAAAAGAAGCCCATCTCTTACAGATGATACATAAATCACACTGTCATTTAAACAAATAGACTGAATAAAGCTTCCTCTGAAGGCATGAAGAATAAAATAAGTTTAATCAGATTTATTTCATGAGCTATAAAATTTTCCTGTATGTCAGATAATCCTAGACCCAATATTTTCAGCGCCAGATGCTGTTTACACCAAGTAGTAAATATGCAAGGACCTAAACAAGTGTTTTTGTGGGTGAAGGGGTAGGTGTAGGGAGTAGAAGCACCTGGGCTTTTTTTTTTTGCAGCTATTCAGCATAATTCTTGAAGGAACTTGATAAGTCACTGAGGGAAAAACCTTCTCCACATCTGTCAGCATGAAAGTACATCAGGCACTGTTGCTCTGCTCTGTGGACGCTGAGCCAGGGTGCGGGGATCCCCTGAGGGCTCCTAGGGCTCCTTTCACTGGGGCTGTTGGAAGCCAGCTGGGATCCAGCCCTGCTTGGGTTTCCCCAGGAGAGGCGGCTGTGGGGACCTTGTGGAGCTCCTGGATGAACTGGCAGCAGCTCCTGGTGTAGGACTGCACGCGCTGGGTGAGGAGAGATGGTGCCGGTGCCTGTGGCACGCTGTGCTGTGGAGGAACGCTTGGTGGGCCTCTGACCTCCTCTTCAGGTGCATCAGGAGTAGCTGAAGCTCTCAGCACAGATTCTATGTAACTCAGTGTGCACTTCATTTAAAAAGAAAGAAAGAAGCTGCTCTTCACCTGTTTCCTACTACAGAAATGTTAATCTGAAGCAACCCAATAGGGTCACCAGATTTCTGTAACAGCCTCCATTGTGAAGGACCCCGATAGACCTTAAAACACCTCACTAAAGACCAGCAAATAATATTACTGATTTTTTTATTAACTACAGTGTACTTTACTGCAGAGTGAAACCATTAATATTTAATTTATAGTCTTAGCTGAAACTATGCCAATGTGGCCTAATGCTAGGTGGTAGTGCTCTAATCATAAAGGCTTTGGCTTTCACCAGTATCGATGGGTTTGTTGTGTCACTGAAGCTTGACATGAACGAAGGGGGAAAAGGCATGTATGCTAACAGGTATTACGGGCTCACCAATCAACAAGTCCAAGATTGGACTTTTCAGTGAACGAGAGCATCTTGCTGATTTTATGGGACACTAGGGTCTTCGTGTGGGGAAGATCAAAGTGCTGCTTTCTGCTTCAATACATAACTTTATGAGACAGATGGAATCCACTCAGGGAGACCCATGACACTTAGCGTCAGATTATCAAAAGTATCAGACACTAAAACCTATTAGTGTGTTCAAACCTTTATCCCAACACTGTCAGCACTTTTTAGCACTGTTTGAAGGGTCAATCTAAATTTTAACTACTGTGAAAGTTCAGATGGAGGTTAAAAGGATGGCTGCAGGAGGTGGCAAATCAAAAGGCATTTCACTCGCCATTTCTTTGTTTCCACAAGGACATAGCCAAAAGTCTTTGCAAAGGAGAAAAGAATATCCTTTGGAAGCATACCAACACTCGAGATGTATTTGGTAGAGTGATAACCCTTAAACTGTTGTGGTCCTTGCCTCTGGGATCATGTAACATGAAGAAAGTTTTGCATTTTGTTGCTGTTGAACATGTTTCAGGACTTTCTACCCAGTGACCCAAACACCCTCAGAAGACAGGATGGGTGGACTTATCATTTAACAAACAATCTTCCCAGGTTTCTTAGAGTCCCACCATTGCTCACATATTGCTTGATAACATGACGACTGCTAAAGCTCTGGCAAACTCCTCCCTTTACAGTGACCTCCAGCTAGGATTCACAGGTGAGTCCCAATGTGCTGGACACTGCACTCCAGAGTCTCAGGACTCAGGAGCTTTCAACTCTGAGCTATCAGTCTCTTGACTATACTGGTGTGTCTCACAAGTACAAGGTTTCTGCCTGCTACTCTTTCAAAGGAATGTGATCTTGTGTCTTAGCTCCCTTAGGTCCCATAGCTTATGGGGAGCCTTTTCCAGATCTCCAGAGCTGTGCGCACTCTGCTTTAACAAAGATGAGACAGAAAGTTGAAACTCGTTAACACAGAGTTTTCCAAATGTCTAAAAATTGACACAGTTTTCATAGTGTTATTTCTCAGCTTAAGGGAAGAGGCATTTTATTGTCAGGTCAATGTCACTGAAAGGATCTTTCTTTAAGACAGTTTTATTGTAAGTAGTAGAAAAGTATACAAATCTAGGTCATATAATTACAACCACATGTGCCTCCAGGCTCAGTTTCCTTATCACTTTCAAACACTCTTAAAGGCCTATTCAGAGGTCCTAAGGAGACTCATGAGCCTCCATTTTTGTCAACAGGGCTTCTCCTCTAGAAGGGGCTCCCTTTGACAAATTGCCAATCTGACACCCTCTGTGTTCAGGACTAAGTTGCTGCTCAACCATCTCAAGTGATGAAGCTTGATTGTCAGATTCTTCGCTGCTTAATTGGTTCCTCTTTGGGGTCCAGACTTGAAAAATAATTACCCTAAATGATATCTAGCTCTTCATCTAACTGAGCTGTCATACAGGTGAGTGAATATTCAACAGCTCTTGCCAAGTAGTTCTGTAGGTGTTTTTATTTTCCTAATATGGAAGCAAAGATGACAAAACTGCAAATGAGCCTCACATTCAAAACAAGTAGAATTCTTGATATTAGGTAATAAACTTATTTTTAAACTTATTTTTTTTAAAAAATCTGCTACAAAATTACATCTCCTGATGCTATTTCACTGGCGTGACCATATCCTGCTATAGTGGGAGGGGGAGGAAATGCACAGTTTACACAGCCATAGTCATACTGAATTGATTCCACCCTTTTGCCTTTACTCTTTTCTGATGCATGAAGCAGATGTATCTCATGTATGCAATACTTCATGTTATTCTAGGATAAAATGATGGTATTGGAATTCATTTAAAAGTTTCCAGGCAATAAACTTTAACAGAAGACACTATGACATCATCTGTACATGGAATGGTGAAGAAAACAGAGGGCAATGCTGACTTAAAATTACATATTGGCATTCTTGTACAAATTTTGTTAAGGAAACTGGTTTTACCTACAAAGATATTTAACCTTTGCGGATTATATTAAAAGTGAGCGAAAGCCTAATAAATAATAAATATGTGGGTCACATTATTTAGCACTTTATCACAGAGGAAAAATTGTCAAATATATATATTTTTTTTAAGGACTGATGAATAGCGGAGTGTAAGAGCAACTGCAACACGGGTTGTGACATTACCAATGTGCTCTATGCATTTCAGCATTAGCGTTCAGCCACGTTGGCCTGCAAAAGAAATTCCAGCATATACCTGGGCTCACTACCTGTGGCTGCACGACCCACAGTTGTTCCACTGCACCTTCTGAAAAGCAGGGAGAAAGATCACACCACTCATTTTTTTTTTTTTTTTTTAGCAGCAATGGCCAGATATAACAGCATGATGATATAAACATTTTGATAGGCACAGGGAGCACATAGGCAGCACAACTTTTTCCCCTGCACTACTGCAGTTGCAAATAATACTTCCAGCATTATTAAAAATCTGTCAGGATAAGTAGCCTATTAACACCAGTGCAATAATCCCTTAATACTTTTTGACAACAAGCAGAGTGCTATCTCTCTTTTAAAACTGTGCTTTAACATCTCTTTTAGAAGAAAATCCGTTCTGTTAAAATCCTGTCTGATTTTAAGTAAGGAATTTGAGAAGGCAAAAGAAAGGGTTAAAACCACACTGTCAAGCAGGTGTGTTAGTTAGCAAAGGCTTGGGCTTACTTCTTGGCCCTCACGCAGTGCAGGTGTTGAACATCAGCATTTTCATCCTGTTTGATATCTAGGCTTTTGTGTTTGTCATGTGGGGACTTTTACACTAAATCTGTAGGAAAAACCCCCTTGCTTTGTTGTTTGTGCTCAATAGGATAAAACAGTTTATTTCTCATTGGTCTGAAGTTTAAAAAGACTAGCACAGCTATGTCTGTCAAATTTTTTTTTTTTAAACTTGATGATACATCTTGCTCTTTTTTTTTTTCCCTTACCAAACAACAACAGTTAAAGTGCTAGGGAACAGCAAGCTGACAATTACTGAAATGTACAAATGCTGGTAAGTAATCAGAGAATAGTGCCAAACAAAATATGTGCATTTAGTGCCTACAGAAAATTTCTGAATTCAGAAAAATTCATGTATAAGATTGACTGTAAAATCCAGTAGATGTGCTGGCAAGGCAGAGAACACTTCTACTTTATGAAAATAATTGATCTTTTATTGAATTAAACACGTGCTACAATATTAAAGAATAAACAGTGAAAGACACACAAAAAAATCTAACTTTCAAATCCTTTTTATAACAAAGTACGTTTTATATACAATTAGGTAAATATAAATGACCTTGTCACTTTAGAGTTGGAGAAGCTGTATGCCTTTGAATAACACCACAATCTACACTGTAACTTTTCCCAACTAAGTAATTATATGATATGAAAAGTCTCATTCTCTTCCTTCATCCTGCTCTATCTTCTGCAAAATTAGGAACAAAGTATATTTGAAGGCCTTTGAATATGTATAAACCTTATAAACCCACTGATTTTGTCTCTTTCTGCTGGCAGTATATTTCATTTAGTGTGAAACTAATTTTGAACTGTTGTTGTCCCATATGATGGTTGTTCAGGACTTATTTTATTTTGCATGGAGACCATGCAGGATAGGAAGGGAGAATAAGTTTAAGACATGTTAACTTTTCCTCAGGGAGTTGCTTGAAATTGCTTGAACTAGTCTGATAATTAGATTTGTTGAAAAAATGCAATCCTTTCAATTCTCCCCCAACACAATTTCTATGAAAATTTTCTTATTTGCATCATGATTATTGATTTTTTTGGGTGGAAAACGTTTTCAAGTGGGCAATATGGTATTCCTGGGTAGGCAGTGTGAGGTGGGAAATCTGGCTTGCTTTCTGCCTCAGGCAGAAAAGGAAAGAACACACTCTGTGATAACCAGGGAATCTTCTTTTTCTGAGTCAATTTCAGGTAGATGGTTAACTTTAGCCTTAGACATATACTGACAATTTTTTCAAAGTGTAAAGCAGTGACTGCATTTCCCAATATTTTAGCAGCAAGAAGAGAATAGTGAATTTTGCTGCTTAGGTATTCTGCACCAGGGACATTCCCCTTCTTGAATATTCAAGTAATGCTTGTAGTAATATAAGGCAAGATTTTGGAAGTCCTCCATAGAACTGCTTTTGATTTTTTTTTAACTCATCTGATGCTGTATCTTTGTATAGGTACAAGGACACTACTGCAAAAATACTGCAACACTTGACAATAATAGACCAGAAGTTTGCAATGCAAATGTGATCAGATGTGTTATAAGCTCAGAACACTCAGAGAGGTTAAATTTGTCTTTATTTCTTTCTGTCATTTTGTTACAACTTTTACTGCATCAACCCATCATGCTAATACTTGTTCTGGCCATGGAAAGTGAACAAATTCTATTTATGACTCTCTTGCCAGCTTATGTCTCCTTAGAAGTTACTGTAATTCCGTCTGTGTTGTCCTAGCGCTACTTCAGTGAAGATGCATTTTATTATCAGGTCAATGACACCAAAAGGATCTCTCTTTAAAACAGAGAAATTACCGTGCTGCATCAGAGCCTTTCTAGAACTCATCCAGCTGTCACTGGTACTTCATTATTCATTTTGGTAATGTTAACCAGCTGCCAATTTAATGTCTGCTTTTTGGAGCCCATTTGAGGAACCTCCCTCTTCTCTGATAATTAGACAAGTTTAACAATTGCTCTATATTAGCAAACTGTTTTACTGCCATGTGAAACTTAAATTGAAAGCTGCAAATGTTGTGCTTTGAATCACTTTCATGTCTGAACGTGACTGACATAGAAAGACTTCATTAAATGCAGTAAAATGCATCAGAAAAAATTTAAGACTGAGCTCAGGTGTTAAAATGGGGGCACTCTTTTATCTTATTGTCAGAGTAGATCCATTTTCAGTGTTACTAGAAATCACTTTCTTTCTATTACACAGTTAATTTAGCTATCTTTAAGTTTCTTTTGTTGGAATGCTTTCTGAAGCGCTGAAGATGAGGAAGAACTAAAATGAAATGCAGAAGAAAACCAGGAGAAAGATACCATGCACGCTTTTGTGGATTCAGCCTGAGAGAATGAACTTCCATGCCACAGCACTCTGTGTCTCCAGGTAGAAACATTTTGGAACTAGATGCTTGCTGGAGTCCTAAAACTGGACTCACATTCTCCCTGAACCCCAGCACTAACACAGCACCTGGGCTATCTGATTTTGTAGCTTCTTCTGCAAGAAGGGAAGGTGTTTTATTTTTTTTTCTATGCACAGAAGTAGCGATTCCTTAGTGATACCTCTGGAATAAGAAAGCTAACCAAGGTTTTGTGGGTAATAGCCATCTTCAGATTGAATTAGGTAACAAAAATTCAATTTGCTCATCTTGTCAATATCAATAGAGCTTAACTTTATATATATATTTAGAAAGAGTCCAGTTTTTGTTAATTATGAGAGATGTAATGAAATAATGTTTTAATCAAAGTTTTGCCCAGCAAATGCAGCAAGCATGTTTTCCTGGCATCAGCCAAATAACTGTGGTTGGATTTTCAGTATGTTTTATTTATTTGTCAGTTCAGTGGAAGCAGTCAAGTAATCCCAAAAGCTTTGCCAATGACTTCCCTGGATGCATTCTAATTCTCTAAGTTTTATGTTAAAGATGGCACTGGGTAAGTGTTTCAAAACAAGGAAAAAGCTCAGAAAGTTTCCCTGGATTCCATTTGGGCTGCCAGGGTCAGTGTTTCCTTACCAATGTAAGGCTAATGATGGTTGGGTAGGTTTTCAGTTATGTCAGGCTGTGGCTAGCAGCAGGTTTCCCAGAGACTTAACAGTTTGCTCTGTAATTACTTCATCAAATATCATGGAGAAGAGAAATATCATATGCAATGTGCACTTTGGGACATGATTATAATGAAAAAACATCAAAGTAGAGACAACTGTCTTTGGCTCTCCATTTTTTTTTTCTAGTGATTTAATGACAGAACTAAACAGAATTAGTTTACAGTTACAATATTAATCAGTTCTTAAAACTGACTTCCATTTTCTGTCACTATGCAAAACTGAAATGCTTCTCTGTTCTAACATTGCTTTGAAAACACCAGGCTGAAAATATTTAAAGTCAGGAAAGAAGGAAGACAAGAATAAATGTTTCCTGTTCAACCTTATTTCATCCTGCTGTGTATATGTGTTATGATATAATCTTTAATTATATGATCATATATAATTTTTCTCCCGTAAGACCTCTGGCTTATAGACGAAAAAATGGTTATCCAATATTTCTTTTTATCCTCTTCATTATGTGGTTTAGCCTCAGGCCTTATTTATGTTACACCATCCAAAATCTTAACTGGCTGCAGAGTTATTCATTTTGTTTCTGGGAATTTCTCTGGTTCTCTTATCACACTGGGTAATTGCTTCATGGCTGCTCCTAAACCCGTTTTTATTATCCCTTTAAAAGTGTATTAATTATAACTGTCCTCTTTTTGTGTCTGTGGCGCAGGCAAGTGCAAAGAGAATGAGCTCAATTTTCCATGCGTGAATGTCCATTTCTGGGTACCCAAACTGAGATGTGACAAAGCTGGAATGCCAGGGTGACATTCTGCTTCTTTAATGTTCTTTCTCTCTCCCAAAATCCTTTGTCTTTTACCTTCCACTTTTTAATTATTTCTAAAAGAGGACATGCAGGAACAACAGCCAGCCACTGAAGTATCTTAAGGCCTTGTTCGTCTTGTGTAGTGAATAAAAGTAGTTCCTTTATGGAAGAAATAGCATGTTATCATGTAATCAAGGGCTTTGTCATAAGGTGCATGCAGAATGGGGATGAAAGTAGCATAAGCAAGTTTAATTTTGTCATTGCCTCACTTGTGAAAGCTCAGCTCTCCAACTTTCTCTATCTCTAATATCCTTAGATGTAGTTTCCTGGCTTTAAAATTAAAGCAAAACAAGATATGCCCTAAACCTGAAAAGATCTGGAAATCAAGTGAAATTGGATAACCAGCTTCGCTGTTCTTCTACACTGAACTCATGAAGTCTCTCAATTAGAGATAATTAATATTAACAGTAGTTGGTACTATTTTTTTTTTACTAGTATTTGCCGTAAAATATGATGAATTGGAATTTTTAAGACCAACTCCAGATCTCAAATATTACAAGAGTTCCTGGTATTTCTTGCTGTTCTGCCTGAGCTCAGCCTAGGGCTCTTTTTTTTTTCTTTTTTTTTTCCCTCTGTTTCTTGGACTCCCTCTCTCTACTTCTGCCACTATGTTGCTTACTTATCTTCTCCATCTCCTTTCTTATCTTTTCCTCCATATATGTCTTTCCCAAACCACTGACTTCTCTGCACCTTCCTAAACACCACATCTTTCTGTCCTCCTTGCTTCTATAGCCGCTATAATCCCTAATTCTGGAGCTCCTTCCACTGTTTCTCTTTCCCATAGTTAATGCAGATCCTGACTCTTTTTAGCCTTTTGGAAAGAGGCCTACTACTTTCTACCATTAATAGTAGTTTTATTTTAGTTAATATTTAGGATTTGGCGAGGTGATAAATTATTGAATGTCTTATAAAATCAATAAATTAATAGGCATACAGATGTTCTGATGACTAAAAGTCAACTAAAACCCAGAGATTTGCATGAACTTTGTATTAGTAATATCAAGTAGCTTTATAAAGCTTATATTGAATTTCTGTGGTTTGGTCACTTTGGACCTTCCCTCTATATACAGAAATTTCTTCATTTAATGGATATAAGAAATACTGAAATAATAGTTATGTAAATCAGACTTTTTTTTTTTTTTCTGAAAGTACCAATTCACAGTGATTTAAAAGTGTTACAATTGTGCTGCGTTATATCTTTGGGTAGTAGATGCATGCTTGTAAGGTAACACCCTCATGGTTTTGGTTGCATGAAAACCCTTCACATTTAATATAATTCCAAAGTAATAATGAGCTAAAGATAACCTGCAAGAAATGACCTAGCTAGAAATGCAGCAGGATGTAAAAGCTTGGAAACAAATTGAGAACACCATGATAACAAATACACAATTTTAAAGACTGGTGTTAAGAGTCTATTATATCACAAGGAAATAATTAAAAACAAATTGTATTAGATGCCAAAAAAAAAAAAACAATGCTCATTAATTGCTTGAAAGTTTTTGATATCATCAATTATCTTCTGACACAGATGGAGAAGAAGTTATAGAAGAGGATGGAAGTAACACTTCCAAACAAGCAGAGGCACAAAGGAATTTGAGATGATATCCCTAATGAAACCCAGAGCTTCAGCACTGTGAGAAAATTAAACCTTGGGCCAAGAATCAAAGAGAAGCTCAGAATGCTTCAGAGGGCTTTTTATAGTCTAGGATCAAGGAGGTTTCAGCTTTTAGTGTGCAAAGGGCTAATAATGATCTGCTAATCTACGTGGAGCATTTATATTGTTTTCCTTGTCATTTCTAACAGTCTATCAAAGCCTCCAAGGAAGGGTTTGCATGCTGGAAATCAGATGTGCCTATGGGTCCAGTGCACATAGCACCACACTGGCTTATGTGATGTGCAGGAGAATGTGGAATGCTTTTAGGA
Source organism: Tinamus guttatus (assembly GCF_059628265.1). NCBI lineage: Eukaryota > Metazoa > Chordata > Aves > Tinamiformes > Tinamidae > Tinamus > Tinamus guttatus. Next base: position 6,583,340 of record NW_028288747.1, read on the forward strand.
CTGTCTAAAGGTTAAAGACTTTAAACATTGCTCCTCACTTCAGTCACATTCTGGGAACAGAGAGTAGAACAGAAGCACCTGGACCATATTTGCCCTACCACGAGACTCAAGTAGTCAGAGGGAAAAAAAAAAACCAGACTTGTCACTTTGCCCTAAACTTTTTAGTAAACTTTCAAGAAAATACAGAACTCTGAAACATACTTTGAAATCTAATGTTTTTATTTGGGCACATCTGAGTAATGTTTTGCAGGTAAAGCTTCTGGTTCTTCAGTCTCATAGAAGCCCTTTATGTCCTTAAATACAGACACTTTTCCAAAGCAGGATGAAGTTTTCACTCAAATGAAATTAATAGGGGTGTTTTCATTTATTTTTGTCATACAGGGTTCTGTTCTCAGGTGAATTTTTTAAAAGTAATCCCTAAAGCTTGGTGAATACCTTTTGGTAAATAATCTATTTCTGTTTATGAGTCTTCCACAGCTAGATACTAAACATATTCGATATTTGAATCACAAGTCTGTGTGATATGTGAAGGACCCAATATATCTAAGTTTCTAGTGTTGATTTTCAGTCTTTACAGAGTAAGTGTGTCTGTTCTCATACAGCCAATCCTGAAGGCAAGACCCATTTGCTGAAATTATTTAACATCAGATTGTTGACTTCTGACTAGTGGTTTTTGTGGTTGATCCCTTCAGATTATTTTTGGCAGTCATTTTGTAATACCTATTTAAAAAAAAGAACTTTGGGATTTCTTTGTGGCATTTAAATGTGATTTACATATCCACAAAAAAAGATAACATCAAAACATTAATGTATCATCCAATTTGTTTTTCAGGCTACTTTGCAAGGAGAACAGCAGTGATCGTAGCAGGGTTATGCATTATGGGTAAATATGATCGAGTGTTTTGGAAGTAACTTTCAATCAGAAAAATAAATCTGCTCCGAAAATTTGACATTGCTGTAGAGGTGTCGAACAGGTAAGAGGCTTAAGAAAATAAGTTGCCAGGGAGGAAGAGAGAGAGAGAGAGAGAGAGACTACATTAATTCCCTTCCTAGGGAAAAGGATGGAGCATGATTTATTGTTCATAGACATTAGAGAGCTCATATCAGAATGGGGAAAAGAGGGGCAGAGTATGAGAGGGGGAGAGAAAGGGAAGTATGTTCATTTATTAAACATCAGAAAATCTGAATGGAAGAGAGAAATCTTGACTGAGGACTGGATCTTCTACTGTCTATAAGGGTGTGAATTATTTTGCAGATAATAAAATTGTATATGCTCTCTCCGCGTGGCTTCCCTACTTTCTCATAAGGGTTGAGCTCACGTTTTTTTTTAATTCAGTTTATTTTAATTCATGTCAATCAGTCATGAAACAATAATCCACTGGAAATATTCAGACAGATATAAGAATTTCTAATGACTTCCACACTTGTCAAGTCATCCTTTTTTAACCTGGCTTGTTAATAATTTACTTTCAGATTTTACAGACATATTTAGATACAGATTGTAGACCTCACTGAGGTTGAAATACGGCCTCTGCTCAGCTCTATTGGAGATTACCACTGATTTCAGAGCATTGTTCATGTTCACATTCTGGAATGTCACATTTACTGGACGAAATACCAGTTATGTTGGTACTGATCTCCTGTTCGAGTCACAAATGTTATGGTATGTTCTGTTGGCCAAAGCATTCCTATTCAAATAAGAGCACATAGGTGACTGCTGCTGAACCATTAGGTGATGAGAGATAAAAATAAAGAAGCATATTAAAAAAATAAGCCAGACGTACGATGTTATTCTTCATCCAAAACATGCAAAATCAAAGCAGTAATTTGTTTCAATTGCCAAATTATTTTCTAAATTTTATTGTTCCTGTAGAACACATATCTAACAGGGCACCTATATAATTCCATGTGCTCTGTGATACTTCAGGCTGCTTGGGTAAAAATCTCTATTTTCAATTCACTTACGATACGGCCATCTGAGAATTTCATGAATGTTGATGTGATTCGGGCAGTGTGATGGAGAGATTATATAATGGTACATTTAACTGGGATTAATTTCTTAATGGCTTGATGGAGGCATGTAGAAAGCAATGTGATAGACGTAGACAAAAGCCTCTTACAAAACAGAACATGTAAAACATGGCCAAAAGAAAAAAAAAAACAAAAGAAAAAAAAACATGCATTAAGTATTCACTTCCTTTAAAGTAGAGTAGTCATCCTTCACAGTGTTCAAGCAATTCTTTGTAGGAATAGATGAAATTATCCTTACAGGAACCTAAAAGAATGAGAAGTCTTTGTAATAGTCTTCACATACATTCTAAAAGTGTTTGCCAGACATGAATAGGAAATGAATAGGGAGCCTTAAATTAGTGGTAAATTGAGTATTTAGACTGAAGGTTGAGTAGAATTCCTCTGCAAGCAAAGAAACATGGTGCTTCGGGGTTGCTTCCTGCCATCTCCTCTACATACATGAAAGAGAGCAGGTAATGTAGGAAGTACATATGGCCAAGTGCTGCAGGTGCTGATTTCATCAGCTACAGTCACATTAGAGAGAATTTCTGATATTGCACTTAGTGTGAGAAATTACAAACTGATGTGCAAAGTATGCCCTAACATATAAAGTAACTTAAATGAAAAACTATAAAACACAATATTTTAAAAAGTTGAAAGAAAAGCTTGAAAACTCTAATTTAGTTGAACAAACAGTATTCACATAAATACATTCTTCAATTATTTCTCCTTATACCTCTTGATAGCTTCCAATTCCCATCTGCTACCTGCTTCCCATCTCTTCACACAGCAACATTATTAACATTGCATGTCCTTTAAGGTGAAATAGATCTTGCCTGAAATTAATTGATTATTTTTATCCCCTCAGACATATTCCTTGCTTAATGACTCATTCATGAAACATATTCAATAACCAAGGCATCAAAAACATAGATTCCTTTCAAAGTAATAGTGTTATTTTGGAACCGCTAATAAGATTAGATTCAGATTTACTAATAAGTAAAAATGGAATAAATTTAAAGTTAATCTGTAGTTTTGATAAGTGAGAAAACAAATATCAAGTATGTGGTAAACAGAAAGAAATGCTTGGACACAAGCTGCTGAGATGCCTAATATTCAACTGCTTCCTTCTCTTTGCCCAAAATCAACAAATCTATGAAAGGAAAACCACAGATGAATCATATTTTGCCCAAGATACTATCACAAGTTATATATATAGTAAGCTGTCATGGGCTTTAAGGTCTATAAAAAATGGACTCTTTTAAGGGCATCTATTTCTTTTGATAATTTAAAGAGGAGGCATATTTACCCAAGAATATAACGGATTCATATATCTATTGACACTTAGTTGTATTGCTTGCAAAACACATTTGCAGAAAAGACTGTACTGTTAGATGTCAAGAGATGTAACACCAGATTTACTGGCACTAGTTTTTGTGATGAGCGAATATGGATTTTACAGAATTTTGACCGGAGGAGTAGGAAAAGATTCACAAAAGATATATTTTGCTTTGACATTCTTAATAATTAGATATCATTCTTAATTTGTGCTGTACTGTGCTCCAAGTATTCTAATAGAAGAGAGCTGTCTCTAATGGTGTGACTCATTCTTTATTTCTCATCTCAGTTCCACAGACCCGGAATTGGTTGTCTTGTGGGCAAGTATAAGAGATGTCTCAGTTGCATGCCCCCTTCCCCTGCCGTTCCAAACGACAACCAAAGAAATCAAATTTTGAGTTCGATGGCTTAAATTGCATCATTACATAATCATCTGGCCTTTTTTTTTTTTTTTCCAGGAGAAAGGATAATGAAGATTACTTCTAATTTCATAATCAAAGAAAATCTTCAGAGAAATGGAGCTCGTAAAAAGCCAGGCAAGGCTCGGAAATAAAATCTACCTAAAGAAGTTTTTTTTTTTTCCATTGGAACAGATGAATGTGCTAGCCAATAATTGAAATTGCTTCTTGCCCTCTCAGGAGAGGGTGATTCTTACAGGTCAAAACAGGGGTTATTGGTAGGTCAGTTGAGATAGTCATTACTGCAGCTATCTGCACAGTGTTTAGGCTTTAAGTAAACCAGAGATATTATGGTAGTGTTTCCTGAGGTCATTAAAATAAGAAGTCAGTGTATTAAGCCTGAAATCACTGAAGAAAAACACTAGGCTCTGTCTAACCAGAGCTGTGACAGTATAAGTAAAATTCATTTTGATACTTTTCTAGAATAGTGTCATCAACCTATTAGACACCTCAGAGTCATTATTTAAATGCATTGTTGACCTGGTACCTGTTTAATATTTATTTATTGTAATATGTTACAATACAAGTAATAGTTCAAAATTACCAGATTCTTCTCTAATATGCAAGTTTAATACTTTGTTTGCTTGTTCTGCACAGCTCTGACTACTGTACCCAGGAAATGCCCTGGGGTATCAGCTACATTTAAATCTCTCTTTTGGAACACCACATGAATTTGTTCTGACACAGATCTTTCTTACCCTGAATTTGAAAGAATAACAGGTTAAATCACGTTCCTGACTGGACACTTGCAGCTTCAAACCTTCCTAAAGCTTCAATATAGTTGTCTTTTACTTTAATATGCATTATTCTACAGTAGTCTGATTTGACACCAATTTTATTCTGAATTATGACAAGGAGCAACACAATCCATCAAAAACTAGTGGCAATTCAGCGCTAGGTACAATTCTTATTTTTGAGAGATTGGAAGATTTGGAATGCAAATAAACACGAGCCCAAGAAATGCAGAAGGGTAAAGCAAATTACTTCATCTTGTTTGTGACTTTTGCCCAGTCTCCACTGCAAACTTGATGCCCAACAAAATTCCACATTGCAAATCTGATGTACTTCCAGCTAAAAAGTGACAAGGACAATACAGAGGTGACATCTCACTGCTTCAAGCAGCCAGTTGCACACAAGAACTTGAGACGGCTTAAAAGAGAAGACTTGTAAGTAATTTGAATGGAAGCCTTATAGTGGTCTAGTCTATTGGTATTCTATCAATTAAATAGGCAAACAATACAGTTAATGAGGATATTAAAACAAGTCTCCAGTTTAGGGAACAATGTCTAAGTATGGGCTTTCTTAGTTTTAGTGCTGTGTATTGTAGTCTCTGATTTGAATACACTTCCTATCTTCAAGGTTTTTGAATACACATTTTTTTTAATGTAAGATCAAGTCTCTTCTTTTTTTAGATAGTGCCTGGGAAGATAATTTTAAATCTCTGGTATACTCCGTTAATCTAGCAAGTCTGTGTAGCCTTAAGTCATTTTTTTTTTAGATCAACTTTGCACCGTGCAGCATAAGAAATCACCTGTCATACGGGTTAAAAGTATTTACCTCAAACTGTCAAAATCTGTGTAAGCTACAGCCTAGTTTCTTTCAGACAAGTTTCAGCAAGTTGCCAAGGGCAGTTCACAGCAAACAGAAATACAGAAGAGCGTTCGTGTTTTAGGACTGCTCCTTTGTAGTAGTATAATGTGCATGTGCACGTGTGTCTATGAGACATTTAATCTAACATAGGAAAAAACCCTGCAACTACTGCACCAAGCTGATAACTTTAAGAGATATGCTAAACAATTTCTAACATTTCCCATTTTCACAGATTTGCAGTTTCACTCTATGCCCATAAAATCTCAGTGCTAGTTCATAAATCTCTCTCTTACAGAACACAGTGCAAAACTTGGCATAAAATCTGCAAAGAATAAATGTTCTCTTTTAACATATTAGTGCTACAGTTATGATATTATTGCTATAAAGAGTGCTATCTATAAGGAATAACTTATTTTTGGCAAAAAATGTTAGAGAGGTCTTCTCTCATTGTTACAGAAAGTGCTAATTCTCTAGTGATGGTATATAGAAAGGAATCATGTACTATGGTTAAGCCAGGATCATTGGATGTAATGGGACTAGGATCATTCATATTCTTAAGAATTGCCTTTAAGAAACTAGTGGGTGGCTCTGCGTTCGCTTCCACATGAAAAGTGTATATTAATCTTAGAAGCAGAGTTTTATGCTGAGGTTATTTTCCACTTAGAAACTCCAGACCCAGCACAAATCCTCCTGACAAACACTTTGAGAACTTACTATTTTCTAAAGTAAATGATGCAAATCTCATTCTCCCAGGCTTTTAATTCAGAAGCAGTGGGATCAATCATCTGATTGGAAGGCCACAATCAATCACTCAGAGTAGCCGTCTCAGCATTTTTGTCGGTTCTTTTTGTTTTTCCTTTTTTTTTCTGTCTATGATCTGTGTTGGCGGTAATGCTTTTCAAACTTTGACATTACATTAAATCCTCCTAAAACCAACATCAATGATATTATGGTCAGGCTTTCTTATGTGGCTATTGAGCTTGCTTCTCAATTCATTGAGACTTCACAGTGACTTTTACACAGATGCACAAGACAAGGCTTAGGCAGAGAAATGCTGCCAGCACCTTCAAGTTGTGCAAACGTCAGTTTTTGACAAACGCTCTGGGCTAAAACAACCCTCTACACTGTGGAGGAAAATGTCAATGACTTTTAATTTACAGTCTTTGCTAAAGCTATGATTGGGGTCTGCTTACTTTTGTCCTATTTTAAGAGAAACTCTTTTAATAGTCTATGGATTTCAGTGGCTCAAATTTACTCATCAGCAAGATCAGTACATCTCAGAAAAATTATTCTGTCTCTGGAGGCCTGGTATCTAGTATGCAAGGATGAGGGATGATATATTATTTAGGACTTCTTAATGGGAGTGCTGTATATTGTGTTTTTAAAGTTGCTATTAATTTCAGGCACCAATATCAGAAAAATATGACCTTGTTCTTAATGGTTGCCATCGCTAATTGCCCATGAAAATCTGAAGCCATAAGCTCAGAAAAGCATATATCATATTGCTTGACCTTTTGTTACATGGGAGGTTTTATACTACTGTTTCTGCTCAATGAAATTAATTAAAAAATAAGTTTACGCCTGTCAGAAGGCTTATTCCATCTAGGGATTCATATCTTCAATACAAAAAACCCAGGGTTATACCCTCTGTATTGGTCCCCTCCAACTCCCCAACTAACTGAAACTATTCATGTTTAAAAGCGTATTTTAGTGCTATTAGATCTTATTTAAAAAGAGTTCTATGTACCTATCAAATGCACATTAACGGAACAGAAGAGCATGCAGGGAGTCTCATTCGAGTATCCATATACCCTTTGGCAGAGAATTAAAGGACATGTGAAAAAATACATTCACCTATATGATTCACATTCTCTGTAAAACAAGGTTGTTATGTACATCAGGCTCCTGATCTACGGTGAGGATCTGTAAAATCAGGAAAATGTGAGGCACTTAGACAGGATGCATTTGCCGACTACTGTTAGAAAAGTCACTATAGTATTAATTTTTAAAATTAAGAATTGTAATAATTGCAGTAGTATAAATTCAATAAGTGAAATTTGATGGGTTCGCTTTAATAGATCACTTTTTCTGAATTTAAAAAGGATACCAAACAAACAAGCTTTGGTTAAAGGCCCTGAGACTATATGGGTGTAAATTGTCACAAAGCTTGAACCGTAGTTTTGCAAGTAGAAACTAGAAGTGTTGACAGTCAGATTGCTTATGGACTGTGAAAATGCTACACCTGGAGGACATAGTGTGAACTGCAGAACTTTTTTATAAAAAAAGGTGGAAATTCTCCAAGCAGCTTCTAGAACTCATCTTAACATAATGATAACTTTATAATAATTTACCAAGAGATCAGTTTCTTATCCTCTGCCACCAGTTTATTGAAAAGCTGATTTCAGTGGGTGAGGAACAGCTCCTGGCCTGGGGAAGCAGAATAAAGCTACAATCCTGACTGCCGTGGCCATTAGCAGAGGGAATTTCGTGTATGGTGGGAATTTGTGGAGGGCTCCTGGCTATGCAAGGCCTGAGGTAATGCAGCCCTGTAGGTAGCTGTGAGGAGAACCCGTGTAGGCATGTGGCCTGTGACGTCCCCACGTGTGCCCACTACTGCAGGAGCTCCCATCAGGTTTTAACACAGTTTAAAAAGCCAGCAGGACCGCCAGGGACCATTTCCTTCCCTATGGAGTGAGGAAAGCATTAACATTGACAACAGGAGCAGCTCCTGTTAGGTGCTGGTGTCCAGAGGCACAGCTGGCATTTCCCTTCTTCTCAAATATTTCAGATTCTGGGAGACATCCCAAGGAAATGGGCAGTGTAAATCCTTGGGGCTGAGGGAAATAAACACTCTAAAACTGCCGTTGGTGCCTGTTTCCTGGGGCACAGGCCAAGAGCAGCCAGAGAAATCCGCTCATTCGCTTGCCTAGGAGGCTGCTCCGGGCAGACGTACGGTGCCTCCCAGCAGATGTCGGCCCTGTTGTGTTTCCAATCTATACCTGCAGTGACGCATAAGGACATACACACATTCAGCAAAGCCTTAGTTGGCAAAACTTTTTCTAATTTCTCATTTTTGTACAGAATATGCTCTTTTAAGTGTATGAAAATTAGATGCAATTATCAGTAAAAAATATATATTTGCATGAATAATTTTATTAATGAAGGGAACTAATGTCAATCTTTTTTCTTCCACCAGTTTTAGTTAAGGCAACTACTGAGAAAGTTTTAAAAATCATGGATATAAATTCCTAAACAAAAGGAAATTAAGATGAAGTTGAGGGCTGCATGCAAAAGTCGCACTTTCAGTGCCCAGAACTAGGCAGAGAGCATTAACTGGAGTAGGTATGAAATTTGGGGAGAGAGGTTTGTAATCATCACTGCGTATTGGAGCAGATGTCATGTTCAGGAATCTTGGAGCATGATCATGGAAAGGTGAGAGAAAATAGAGCACATCATTGCACTGTGGACTGGACATGGGCCAGTAGTTGGATTCGCCAGAGCTGGTTTGGCATCTGCCAGATTGCAGCAGAGAGGAAGGGATGGAACTAACGGCACTGAGCCTAGCTCTTCTCCAACAGCTTTGCTTGGTGAGACACACATACGAGTGATGTGGTGATCAAGACCCTGCAGTGCTCCCTAGCCTACTTCATCACTGTGCTGGAAGCATCTGGCCTATGATAAATGGATGTAGCATTATTGATGGAGAAATCATGGACACTTGAGGAGGAGAAGCTATAAGGACAACACCAGCTAGCAGGAGAGGATCTTTAAAGAATATCTCTATTAAGTTCTTAGCTGTTCTTGACAGAAAGTTTTTTAAGGAGATAAATAGGTATGCTACAACTCTCTGACTTAGAACATCTATTTACTTTAAAAATAAGAAACTAATGCAAAAAATATTGGGAGTGGGAAAATTTTTAAACCTTGGAAAAAATTTATTTCAAATGGCAATAATACTGTAGGTTGTATACTTTAATGTGAAAGGTAATGAGAGTCAGAGCTGCCAAGGCCAAAATCACTTTGAAAGATTACTCCAGTTGGGTACCTTTGCTTATGTTATTACTAGAGTAATAAAGCAGTGATACTGTTTTTTAAAGTGTTCATGAGAGAAGGCGGTTTTTGCATCGAGAGTTAACATTTTCCTTGTTGCAAGTATTGAATTACATGGTTGAAGTACACTATCTATTTGGCTGCCTACTTACCCCCGTCTGTTTGACCTTTAACTCTGCAGGTATTTTTCTGAAAACAGTGAAAGGTAGGAGACGGTTACTGGGGATGTTATTGTGAAGCCAAACAGAGCCCAGAGAAATTCAAGGGTTTAACAGCACCTCTACCTGACAGGCCTCCCAGAGATCAAAGAAGACTTGTTAGCCATTTAGAAAATACAGCAGCTTAAGCTAAAGCCCTACCTCTGCAAAACTGTTGAGATGCACAAAATTCACCTGCCAGCATTTGAAATGGAGGCAAATTACAAGTTGATGGGGTTACAGAAAAACCTGCTAACCTCCAAATTCTTCCACTGACAATTGTAAGTCTTCTGTATATTTACATATATTTCTCTTCAAAGCAAGGCAGCCTGTAAGGTGGTCTGAAATCCTGCAGCTTAGCCAAATGATAAGCATTTCAGCAGCATTTCCCTTTCCTGTAAGCCCCTACTCCCAGAAAAGTGATTGCTTGTGCAAGCTGAACAATCACATCAGGTGAATAATTAGGCCAGATGATTATACCTGATTAAGAAATTCAGTTTGTTGGCAGAATTAATGAAAGAAATCTAGTGGTGAGCATTTGCTATGCCTCCTCTGTACTGAGTATGTGATTGTAGCTCTTCCTATGAAGCCATCCTCTTCAATTCGAGGTACAGAGCATATAGTGCTGAGTGGCTGCGAGCTTTTTGCCTAGAAAGCCAAATGGTGTCGCTTGCTGATTGCAAAATACCCCATGGTGTCCATGTGGCTGCGCTAGAGGCGGCCAGTGTTATAACTAGATACATGCCTGAACTGCAGGTTTAGCATGACTGCTCCGCAATAAAGCTAGAACATGTGGTCAGGAGAGAAATAGCCTGAAACCAGTCCTTCTCTCATGCTTACGTCTTTGTTGGGCTGATATATGATATTTTGACCCTGCAAACTAAGATTCTACTAATATTTATCTTTCACAGGCTTACAGATGCTAATGCTATAAGAATAATATAATGGAAGTAGCACTCCTGCAGAATATGAATAGTCAATGTGCCTCTCCCTTGGTTTTGACTGTAAAGTCAAAGTCATAAATATTGCCATCTAAAGTTATCACTTTCTCCCCAGGGGGACTATTCTGAGTGACAGAAATATATTTTGATATTAAAAATATGCCTTTTTTCTGGCAAAAGTTAATATTGTCAAGTGCATAGTCTTTAACACTAAGAATCTGTGATCATTTTGTCCCATTTTGTCTGTCATGTTACTTTATAAGGATGACTCATAAAAGGAAGTTACTAGAAGTACAGTGTGGACCAAAAAGGAGGTAAAAAATTATGCAGAAAAAATGGTAGCAATGAGGATGTTAGGATTTTGAATGTATAAATGTTGTATTATAATGACTGAAAATGTAAACATAGTTTCAGAGTACTTAAAATCTCCATCACATCAAACTGAGTGCTAGCACGAGGGAAAAAATCTCAGAGCCTAATGGAAATGTGCTTAGGTGGGATGTGTAAGGAAGAAAATTTTATGGCTGACTTCCTGCCCAATTCCCTGCATATTGTGTGTTATAAAGAGAATCCATTTAACCTGTTTGCACTTCAAGTTATCTGTTTGCTTTTGTAAATAAATGTGCTCCTGTGCCATGCAGCTGCCTAGATTGTCTCAGGAGTAACTTCTTCAGAGTATTCAATCACTACAGAGAAGTAGCTAAACAGCTGAATGTTTTCACAGACCTTGGTGTCCTTTAATTGTTACTGAACGATGCAAACGGGAGGATTTGCAGCAATTACTGCACTAGAATACATTTCTGTGAGAAATCCAGAAACCTGAGTTTAAAGTACGTTGCTGATACCAGAAAAAAAAAAAAAGTGTTGTGCCTGTCTTAATTATGGTGCTTTTGGTAAAGAGTGTTCTTGAAAAGTACTAAGTGCTCGGAAAAAGTAATAGGAAAGCTAATTGGAATACTGTCTTTCAAAACCATCTTAGCAGCTTATGTATGCAGATACTTGCAAACAGATTCAAGTATAGATTTGGTGGGTGATACGTATTTCTCATCTCATTCCCATTATTCTTGGTTTCATATTCAAAACGGAAATTTGTGTCTAGCCAATGGTAGTCATATGTCAGTGATTCAAATCTTTGCAGAATAAGTCTAGTTATTTTGATAATGGAGCCATTCATACAAGAAACAGTTTCTCTGATCTTGTTTTAAAATTAAAATAATCTCAGAACCCCTCTAAAACATTAATGAATATAATGAATAATTTGGTACAGCACGAAAATTATTTTCAACATGGCAAGAGATAAATCTCAGAAATCTCTTCGGAAATGTGTCACTATTTTACAAGAGCAAAGTGTTGAATCCATTTTTGAAAATTCAATTGTTGAAAAAAATGGAGTAATACAGAATGTTAATGAAAAATAAAGAGATTAGTAGTGTTTATTATTACAAAGACTGAGGGCAGATATTTCCTAAAATTTGCATGAGCTGCTTTTTTCGGTTCTGTTGAACATTCACTAAATTATAAACATTAATGACTATGATGAAGTGAGTTCTTTCAAACATCAATATTGTCTTACATAATCAAAGACATTATAAGCAACCTAGGAAATCACAAGAACAGTTCTTGCAATGGTCACTGTATGGTTCAGCATCTTGCAGTGTTTATTTTGACAATGATTATTTGAAATATAAACAGTTTTAAAAACATTATTATATTATCTAAGCAGAGATGAAAAGATAACGCAGGTTGTGTTTGCTTTCTTTGAAGACTAAGAATGTAAGTGCACTGTCATTTTTTCACTTACCTCGCCCCACCAATGCATCCCCAAGAGTGTACCTATAACCTATTAACCCTTTAAGCCAAACGTTTCCATCTCCTCTTTATCCCAACCATATTGCCATCATCTTTTACATGAGTTTCAAAAGCACACAACTTTGAAACTTGTTTTCTGCATTCATGTCAATAAATTTATTGAAGTCCTATGTCCATAGGATGAATTAGTTCAATTTTCTGGTCTGACAGAAGACCAATCTTTCTTTTCTTTGGGGTAGTTTTCTATCAGATCAGTTGGCTGAATGGGGCCAGCCTGAGGCTACGCTCAGCGCGCTAAACTCAGAGCAGAAGAATGGGCTCAATCATATAAGTGGAAGCAGAAAGAAGGAGCAGAGATGACATTTTGGTGGCCGTCAACCATTAAATTGGATTATGTCTAGTATGAACTGCACAGCCAGAATTATAAGGAAAAAAGATTGCTTCTTTCATAACTCATGTCACAGATTTGGTTTATTCAGTACTCCTTAGTGCATACACATAAGTGTGCTGCTCCTAATCAGTAGAAGACAAATTCATCTTTCTTTTTTTCTAATATATATTTTATTCACTAGACATATTTTTTTCTCAAAACAATGTACTCCAGAAATGACAGTCTCATCAGTCTGCTTTTCATCTTGCAGATATATGACAGTTCAGCACAAAGAGGAAAGATACTTCTTCCTTTAGGAGCTGTTGTATCCATTCAGGTGGCTGACTGTAAAAGAAACATTATCAGATTATTATGTGCATACTCCTAAATTCTATTAACCATTTTTTTTATGCTGTAAGCTGTTTTCTCCAACCCATATTCTCCTATATGATCGTTACTGATGTTGTTAGTTATTTCAATATCTTATTAAGCTGCATTAAACTCTTATTCTCAGTTTCGGAGTGTGGAAATTAATCAGTTAATTGATATGTATTATATGTGTTAAAGATGAACATACCAGCCACTGTAGCAAACTTTCTGAGAATCCGATCAGAATCAGAATATTCTAAGCATTTTGTAGCATGTGCAAGACCCAGGTTTGGCACACTTTTATCACTTCAGAGAACCATGAAACTTTTATAAAATGCATCTATATGTGCTAGTAAATAAAGTTAGTTATCATAAATTCAGAAAGCATCTTCCAAAGGTGCATTCATGGTAACCAAACCTTATGGCCTCTCTAACTTGTCAGAATGAAGATGTATGAAATATTAAATGCTACTAGCAATAGGGTCTTGGCCTATCTACCTTATGTCTTGCATCTACCCTTTTGGTTTTTATGTGATTGAGGTCAAGATGAATATGTTGCTGTCCTGAACAGCAGCTCTATTCACAATGAATTGTAGCAGATTTAGGTACAATATGTACAATACAATGATGAATGGGACATTATGATCAACCTGTAGCTAAGAAATATGTGTAGTAATCTTTAAGAATACCTGACCATAACTTCCTGATAAAGAAAGAGCTTAAAAACATATTCAGACTGTATTCTTTAAACAAGGTTTGTCTTATCATACTTACTATTTAGGAGCCCAAATGATAGCTTTTATTTAACCAGAGCTTGTACTACAAGTGCTTTTTCGTGTTGTGCTTTTTAATATCATAGCATACCCATGTGTATAGGTGGACTTCAGTACTGTAGAAATGGGATAAAGAACTTTATGTCTTTTTTTTTTACTGTAAGATTTTCTGGCTCATGTGGCTTCTGTCAAAATGTACGCATTTTGAGGCCTGAATAATTCTGAAGCAGTTGGGGTGATATACAGGATGCACATCTCCCTTTTGCTCATCCTGTGTTCCTTCAAGCTTTGTTCATGGATGCAGCACACAGTCTATGCCAAGGCTTTTGAAATCTGTGTTTCAGGGTAGCACAAGAAGCCTCTAGCAATGCTTGTGTGAAGAGACCCCAGTCAGGCAGGGCTTTGAGGAGGGTGTCTGTAGATTTTGCTTCATGGTGAACCCCACAGAGGCTTTTAAAATCAGAAGTGCCAAGTTTTATTAAAATGTGAAAAAGAACTGCCATGTCTTTTTTTTTTTCAGTAGAAAGCAATAGCCAGGCAGAATATAAAAGATCCTTAAGGACCTTAAAAATCTTGGTTTCCAGACTTGGGTTTAGTCAGTTCAGAGGTTTTTTTGAGTTTCATGAAATGCGATGCAGCACCTGCTGCCCAGCAGGTTCTCTAAATCTATTAAAACCTGTTTGTTCTCTGCTCCTGTCAGGCCACGTTTATATTTGCAGGTTGTACAGCATGATAGGAACAGACCAGAATTGTTGCAGAGGACCCAGCATCCCCTTGGCCTGCCTGCCCAGTAGGGCCTGGAGCAGACCTGCCTTAACATCAGCAAGGTGCCCATCTCCTGCTTTAGCTTCATCTAAAACAATGAAGTTTTACATGGGCTGAGACCAGTCTGTGGTGCAAACCAAAGCACACTGATTAAGAACTATTAGATTTGCTCTAGAAGTGTACTCCTGATCCAGACAAGAATGTTAATGCAGCCTCACCATCAGCTTTTCCATGAGTTACAAGTTTTGCACTCCTTGATGTGACTCTCACTTGTCCATCTACTACACCTGTGCTTTGAAATTCTCTCTCCCTTGAGAGTTAGGAAAGTTGCTCCTTGGGAAAGAGGAATCTCTCCTCTTTTTAGAGAATTCTGCTGGACCCATGAAGTCTTCCTGAAGAGAGTTGAGTGTATATCTGAGAATATAAAAAATAAACAGACAATGACAGATCACCGGGAGCTTCCACAGCCAGTTAAGTGGCCTTGGTGATGCTTGTTTTTTGTTTTCATGAACTTAACATGGGTTAGAGCTGATGGAAAGACCCTCCCTGCAACAGGATCAATTAAAAGATATATAGGACCTGCAGAAATAATTCTGAAGAACTTTCCCCTAGCAGTGCAAGCAGGGCAAACCAAGGAAAACTCACTGGGTGAGGCTTTCAGATTTGCAACAGGAGTAAATAAAAGCAGGTGAATAGTGCTTTGCAAATGTCTGTATATAATGTGGAAATTGTTGTTGAAATAAATACGCATGGGGATAGTTCAAGCAAAATAAAAACAGTCATTTTACTGTCATAATCATGTTAGGAAAGATGATTATATTTGGCTTAAATGTCTTTTAAAAATATTTTGAAATCTTTATTACATATCTTCAGCTCTTAAATACAAACCAACCTGTCTATGTCTTACCCTGAACAAGGGAAGTTTCATTCAGTGAAAAATCTCTTGTAGAGGAAAAGAAATTAAGCCAGTCTGGAGAGCAGCTCATTGTATTGCCTTGTCCCTTTTGTCCTGGGCACCTGAGCAGGGAACAACGCAGCGCTTATCGGCAGAACAAAAGATTCCTTCATTGGCCAGAGGCTGGGAAAGATGACAGCTGCAAAGGCAGAGCCTCCAAGGACAGGTAGCTTGCCCGGGACCTACTGGGAAATGGACTGTTCACGCAGACTTTCACGTCTAGCCCTATCTGCTTCAAGCTAAAGTAAGATTAGCCTCCTCTAAAAACATGTAAATGTTTAATGGTAACCCTAGATGATTATGGTTGTGAGAGATCTGAGGCAAAAGCAGAGAAAACAAAGCGTAATACACTGGTGTATGCTGGAAAACTTTCCAAGTTTTAACATCCTAAAACGTTATATCTTCTTTTAATAGAAGAAGTTTCACCTCAAATTGCCTTAAATTACTTCCTGTTACATGAAAGATATTGATAGCATGCTAACACATTTTAATGACTTAGTCCTTAGATATCATATAACTTTAAAAAAATAAGATGAAATTTATCTAAATAAATAACAGCAACTTAAGTTTCAAGGAAATTGTAATCTTGGTTTTTAAGATATAAATAATCTGAGATGGAACTAGAAAGAGCTCTACTGGATGAGCAGAAGGAAGAATACAGAGGTAGTGAACATCAGCTTGGAGTTAGTGTGTTTTGGTGGCGGGTAAATTGGGCTGGAAAGAAATAAACTAAGTGGAATGAATGAAAGAATGAAGGAGGGAAGTTCCCAGAGTGGGGTGAGGAGAGACAAAGAGAAGCTGTGGAATGAAGTTGGAGGAAAGAGTCTGGTAAAGAAAGAGGGAGCAAAGAGCCAACACAGGAAATAACAGTTCAATCCAAGCTGCAGAGAGTCCTCTCAGTTTCATGCTGTCCCAGTTTAACTGCTTCTATTACTACTGTTGCTTTCCTAATTGACCTGTTGCTGTCTTCCTTCCTGGGTGCCGTTTCCCTGCTTACGCGTGACAGAGGAGTTTTAACTGCAGCCACGGCAGTGTAAAAGGCCCAGGGTGTTGACAGGCCGCTCTCAGTGTGCGGCCCTCCGCTCTGGTGCTCGCTGGCCGTCTGATCTGCCAGGGCACGGTGTAAAACACGTCTGTTTGCTAGGCCCGGTGCTCCCCAGCGCTCCTAGACCTGCACCTTCAGGGAGTTTACCAGGGAGGAGGATGTGGGAATGGCCATTCAGCTCCCTTCTCTCTCCATTTCCGTTAGGATCTTGAGTCACTTTGAATGTGAATCCAGTGATTTCAAGCTTAAATCAAAGCAGCTCTCAGATTGTGTTAAATACCCTACAATTAGGAAAAAAAAAAAAAAAATTCAGAATTGATTTCTTTCAAATATTTAGCACTAATATAGCTTCTCTTACCAAGGACCCCAATATCCATGCTTTAGACTACACTCTTAAATCAATGGGGCTGCCTTCCAGGGACTTGGACAAGCTCATCCTCTAAATCAGTTTCAGCCAAGTTTAACTCCAAGGACAAATCCCAAGGACACCTCCCAGGGAGAGCTCCAGGCTCCGATAAACTAAACACAGACTTTTTTTTTTTGGCGGTACCCCTTATCTGACAACTAGACTAGACTAGTCTTTAAATGTTCTATTTCCTTTTCACTTGTTTTTGCTTGTTTGCATTTTGTAAAATGTATTATTCATACTTTGGAAAATACAGAAACCTGAGAAAGTTATTATTTAATGTGCTGGGAAGGTCGTTGCTTGGCTTGAAAATAAGTGATAGCAAGTGAAGGCTACTGCCACTTTCTGTGAGTTAGTGGATGTATCACCATAATTAGCGCTACTTAACTGGGGCAAGAAAGACATATAAAACATAGGAGCTTTGGGGATAGAAGCAAAAGCATCTGTCAGGCCAGGTCTGGAGTCAGCTACTAGAGAATTGTGATCATCCTGTATTTTCAGATCTGCACTGTATCTGTTCCATGGCTAACATGTAGTTTCTGTCATGACAAATATATTTCACTTAATCTAATGTATCTTTTAGCAAAAGTCCATCAATTATTTCTATGATATAAGCTTTTAAAAATTACATCTTCATATTAGACTTTCAAAACATGAATAAATCGTCCTCTGAGAAAGCATGGCTTTCTTGTAACCTTTTAAAGAGGAGGAACAAAGCTTTCTCTTTCAATCTTGCCTTCTTATGCATTTCAATAACACATAATTACACTATGGAGAGAAGAAAGGGGGAACATTGGTCCTGCATTATGTCCAATTTCACACTTAAGTACGTGGTCATCATCACATAGAGCTTTTTTGCTGCAGCTTATGCAATCAGGAATGCGAGGATTACACAGAGTATATAATGTAAATTGTACCACTTCCTGACAGTCTAAAATATCACAGAGCACAATGCCAGTGCCTTTCTCAAAATGACTGCTGACTTTCTTTTGTCAAGCCCATGAAGATAAATCACATAAGCTTCTTAAAGTTGGAATAATAATCTGTGGTGATTAAAATAGTTGATGAAAGCTTTAGGAGCTGGCTTGTTGCCAGACACTGATTTCCTGTCATGCCAGGTAATGTTTGGGCAATTACTGGCAAAGTTATCTTCTCAGAATCTTGCTTGTGTTACTCCTGTGAAATAAGAAGTTTCAACACTTAAGATTCAAGGAACCTACTAGAAATGTTCAATCCCTGCTTTGCTGTTAATAATTTCCTCCAATGCTAGATTTACAGTTAGGTCTATGCTTCTAAATGTCAATTTCTTGCAACATTATTAAATGTAAAATAGTTCTCTTCAAGTGCACAATTTAAGGTTGAAACTTGCAGGAAACCTACATTTTTTTGCAGCAGTACTGCTTGGCAGTGAAATAGCCCAACAGCATTATTTGTTTCATTCTTACAGAGACATTTTACAGTAACTTCAGAAAAATGGGGGAAAATGGAGCTCCTAAAATTAAATAAGAAAAAGCATCTCCTTAGAGTAGTCCATTTAGTTCTGTTTATTTTACCTGTGACTTCATTTTAAATTGTCAAGTATGATGTAAATAATTTTATTGACAATGATTTAATTGCAATAATTATGAGGCTTCGAAAGCTTGTGGAAAAAATACGAAAGATTACTGACTATTACTCAAAAGTGCCAGGATTTTAAAATGTCAGGATTTTAAAATGAATTCATTAAACCTAGAATTCCGTTAAAATAATACTCAGCTAACAGTTTTTGCATCCAGGCCTCCTCTCTCACAAGGAGGGTTGTGGTAACTATAGCCTTATACGAGGCATCATTTTCAGGAGATTGCTAGCTGTAGATTGTTACTGATAGAGTTATCAGAGTTATTGCACTAGATGAATGGGACAATTCACACCTCTCCAAATCTTTCTCATATTCGTTTCAGACTCCAGTGAATGTGTATTTGTCTTTACTGTGCTCATGTCTATGATTTTTTTTCTTGTTTTAGGAAATTTGGTAGATGTAAAATTGCAAAACATTTGTTTTCTTGACCTTTTTTTTTTCAACTTTCCTGATATGTCTACTTTTCTGATGCTAGACTTTTTTCCTAATATTTTCTACTGTTTTTCTACTAGTTTTCTACTATGCCCAGAGAGATTTATCCCAATATAACATTCCTGTTTTTGGAATATTCTTGTGCCAGAACATCCCCATTTTACTGTATTATATAATTAAGATATCTATCTGCTTGTGCTTGCATTTTTTTTCTGAACCTTTAAAATCTCATGCCCTTTTGGGAGTGATCAAAACTTAAGTACCTTCTCTGCCTAGTAGCTCCTGTATGTTTTCTCAATAGATGCATACATATATATTTAAAGCTCACTGAAAATAACGGTTTGATTCATTCAGCTTCTATAAGAGCATTTCTAGTTCTTGAACAACTTCTAGATAATTAGCCTATCATATGCACTATTTACTAGTCAAAATGTGTACCTTACCAGGTACAGTTGTATTCATGGGAACTTAATGTAAAACAAATAAACAAAAATAACAAAAAATAACAACAACAACAAAAAACCCCTGCCAGTGCAGAGATAAATTATAAGCAGGTTTTTCAGTAAATGTCTTTCCTAAATAGTTTGTTTGTAAGGATTCATTCAGATAATCAGTCAATTGGTGCCAAATGTTACCACTCACGAACTGCAATTACTGTGAAACTAAAAATAAAATCTCCTTCCTTCAGTCTGACATAGACTCATCTATCTTCAGGTTTCCCCATCATGATGGTAGAACTAAGAAACAGAGTATGGATGGATATGTTTCTAAGAATTACTAAAAAATACTTGACAGAAAAGTAGGTAATATTTTGCAATGCAAACTTTTTAAATGAAATTTGATGTACGTTTGGGAGTGACTGAAAGGTGCTCCGTTCTTCAATAGCTGGGCTAAAACTAAGACTTAGGAAGCTCATTTTGTAGATTTGAAGCTAGGGTTAAAATAATTTCATTTCAGAGACAGGGAATTCAATATAACATTCACCTCGTAACATAATGCATTACTCATAGAGGTCTGACTCATAAAAATAAAACTGTCTCTCTGATAAAACCAAACCCCAAAGCTTTTGCTTCTTGTTTTTCTTCTGAAATGTGCCTAGCATTATAGAAATAGAAAGACTTTCCAGGTTATATTTGGAATTCTTCTAGGGTGAGAATATTTATCAATATTTATCTATCAATGGGTAGATTTGAATGATTCTTCTGAGCCATAATTTCTCACACGTTTAGCAAAAGAAAACTCCTCTGTTATGAAATTATACTGGAACATATAAAATATATATGTGAATAAACAAGTTTAGTAAGAAGTAATAATACACTATTTATATTTGCATACATTTTAATGATATTTACATACAGTTTGTTAGACAGCGTGACATTAGAGAGAAAGGTTTGAGTCAAATGACCAAGTTTTATCTCTTAGCCAGTGTTGTTGTGTTTGCTCATATGGCAACTTCTTTTCTGTTGGCCTAATTTTCTGTTGTCCTGGACTTTACCATCTGTGCCTAAGCAAAGGGAATGATGATGCTAAAAAACTGCTGAGGATGCTGACACTGGTAATTAAACTACAGTTCTTGCTGCTTCTGAGATTTTGTAATGACTTGTTTCTGGTGTCAAAGACATGACTTATGCCGACTTCTCAGGATATGGCTTCGGCCAGCAAACCTCAGGCTGCCATTGAAATAAGTAGTCCCACTCTTCTCCCTAACTTAAACTGCACATTCTTGTTACCTCCTGCGTGCAAACAGAAACCTAATCTTTTTTGTTACTACTCTGCAAGGTTACTGTTCTGTGGCTGTTCCGTATTGCTCCAAGGAAGGAAGCAGGAGGATGCATCTGTGGGCATTGCAAGGGGCAGGAACACACCTTCTGCTGACAGACTGGAAGGGGCCTGGCAGAAGCTCAACAGGAAGCAGTAACAAAAATCTTTAAACCACTTTGCTTGGCTCATCTATTTTAGGTAAGTTCATACTCAGTAAATTCCATTAAATAATTTAATTAATGGTGCCTATTAATGTAAAGATACTCACCTGCCCTTGTTTTAATTCTCAGACCTTTTGAGTCAACAAAAACTGAGAAGCTAGAGCACACACAGTTTAAGCAAGTAAGCTCAGTGCTTATTTTTAAATTAGAGCTACGAATTGAGCACCTCCTTGCCTATTTAAATTGGCATTCAGAGCTTTGGCCATTGATAGACAAAAGTAGTAGTATACATTTAGCTACAAATGTTAGTGCCAGTGCCAGCAGTGATAATTTGAGTTTCAAAATGTTTAACAGAGCTTTGGTTCATTGAACTGACTGTCTTGAGCTGCTTCTATTCAAATGATTTACCATACACTTCACTGCTACTTAGTGTAACTTTGTGTCAGTCAGCCCCATCTGTTCCATGGCACACTCTTTAAAATATGTAATTTACTAGAAGCGAATATAGGTTACAATAGTAATGTTTCAGGTAACTTAAAGACGATAGGCTGCAATTCAACTTTATTGCACTATCAACATCTGCATTTTAGCTTTATATGGTCTGCTAGACTACATAAACAAAAATGCTCTGGGATCACTACAAAGAAAAGTGCACTGGGAATGCAAAACTGCTCCCTCTTGCCACAGCAACTTGCCACTGCTTAATCTCTCTCTCTCTCTCTCTCTCTCTTTTTTTTTTTTTTCTGCTTGTGTTCCCCTATACAGGCAGTTATGATGAGTTGTTCTAACCTTCTTTAGTATCTGCTCATTTTAGCACAGAGGTTCAGCCTGCTTTTACTTGTCAACTGAAGGGTGAACACCTATAGGAAACTAATAGTTTGCTTGTTTTGTCATGTTGATATTGCTAATTACAACAAGCAGAGAGGTTCAGGCGAGGCAGTGAAAACAACCTGAGATAAAAAATTTATACTTGACAGTATATGGTCTGGAAAGGTAAGCCTTAGCTGATAAAATACAAAATTGTTACTGGTCATTTATATAGTGCATCTTCCATTACAAACACTAAGAGCTGTCCATGAATGAATAATGACCTACCTGTATTTACAGTGATTCCCTATTGCAAGTTGTCAGTAAACATTTTAGTAATATACACACTTAAAAAATACGCTAAGTCAAGAAGATAACATTACTGTTTCTCTGTGTTTTAACTGAAATATTTCATTACCAAATATTGTATCACAATGAGTGATGCTGAATGATAAAGATAGTCTGATGTGGCTAGAAAAGAAAACAAAGTGAAATCAGGTCAGTAAAAGCAGGCAGCTAGGATCTAGAATGACTTAATGCTTAGCGGCATGAGGAAGGGTAGTTAATTTGTTCGCAAAATCCTAACAAGGAAAAAGAAACAAGGAGGTGGAGTTTATTGTCAGATAAGTTTGAACTGGAAGTTAAAATACAGAGTTCTCAGTGACTCAGTTTCTAGTAAAAAGACAGTTGAAGAGCTGGATGCAAAAACTGACAGAAATGCTAATCTGCTCAAGGGGCCTGCTGGCATAGCTAATGCCTAAGATTAGATCATCTCTAACTTAAATCCCCACAAAATGTAGGCTGAGGGCACTTACAGGTGTCTCAAACAGATCAGGAATTTATAGGATCAGTTATAATGGTGCCATATGAAGATAGAAATGATAATTAAGGTTCTTCATTAATTCCTTTGTACTCAGCATATAATCTCTTCAAAGATAAGTTTGACCTTAAAACTGTCTGCTATTTTTATACATTAAAAAAATCAGAGCACTTAATATGGAAGATTGTCTTAGAGTTGTCTGTGCTCTTTTTTTATATAAGCTGAGCAATAAGTCTATATTTTTTATGTATCCTGTTCTCTAAGATTTAATAACTGGCTTGCCAGGTACTACTGAACCTACTGTTCCAGAGAGCAGTATGGATATAGCCTTGTGCTACCAATTTCATAAATCAAAACTTAGCTTGAATTCAGAGTGTAAAAGTAAGAATTATTCAGAGGGAAAACACCTTCCACAACAATGTTCATCTTTCAGGCTTCTTACCAAAGTCTTTGGTATGTGCCTCATGATGCCACAGCACGTAGATAGAGCATTTCATTTCAGCCTTCATCTTCAAGGCCTATGGTCTTCATGTGAACTTCCCTCCATCTTGGCTATGACTCAGGAGTCACAGAGGAGATGTTGCAAGGCCATGAGTCTTTACTAGTGGTTCCTGCACCTTTGGTAGGTGTATTGCAGTGAAGCGTGGAGCTCTTTGGGGAGGAGAAGGAAAGGGAGAATTATCTGTACTTAGGTTATTTATTCGCCTTACAGGATGTGCAAACTCCTCTGTCTTGATATCTACCTCAGCCTAATTCTTCAAATGCTTCATTGCTCCTCTCTCCCTGGGGCAATGAAGTCCTCTGATATGGGACAGTACTAAGTATCTTATCCATCTACTGCCAGTGATTTTCCCTAGTCTCCTTTAGAGACAGTAATTTGTTAGAGCAGGGTTTGATCAGCATGTGTACTGTTGGTGGTGTAAAGGTATTCAGGAGCTCCCAGATGTCACGGTAATTCAAAATACATAGGAATATATTGCTCCTATACTGTGTTGACAAAATACCAGTAACTTTCTGTAGGAAAGTTCCACTGTCCACATAGATTCCAGAAAAACCAACATACCTTTTTTTTTTTTTTTTTTTTGAAGTGAGATTAATAATCCGCTGGAGAAAAGAGCTGATCAAAATCTCAGAATGCTGCCGTGTCAGGTGGTGGCACTGTGCAGACATGAAAGAATGCTGGTTGCATCAAAGTGCACGAGCCTGGCACTCAGATGCCAACTGTGGAAGAGGCCTCTGTGAGCTAGTAATGATTTTTATTCCATTTCCTTTTAAGTTTCTGTCTGTCAGTGCTGGCTTACATGTTCCGCTCAAACACTCTAGATCTTCTTTGTTATCAAACTACGAAGGTGAGTGCAATGCAAGTGTCCTTTTGGCTTCAGAAGAAAGGTTAAAAGAGGGAGGCGGATGAAAAAGATAGCACAATGGCTTACTAATATTTCTATCTGAACCCTAATAAACTGTAGTCAATGTATTATTGAGAGTTGTTATCCAGTAGTACTTCCATGTGAAAAGGAGAAGGAAACTGCACTGGGTAGTGCACATAGGGTCGCTCTTCTGTAGTTGCTTAACAAAAAGCAAAACCCCCAAAAACAACAACAAAAAATGACTGCAAGACCCCATTATGTTTTTCAGTTTTCTTTCAAAGTAAAGTTAACATGTCTGTCACCCACTAGTGTTTGATTTCCACTTGTGAAGCTTTTGGTCCTTCTTTCCTGTGCCACGTGCTCTAGGTGACCCTGCGTGTGCAGGGGAGTTGGACTAGATGATCTCTAGAGGTCCCTTCCAACCTTAAGCGTTCTATGATTCTATGAAGTGCTAAGTCTAGGTATGTACACTGTTCTAATAGGCATCACTGGTGTTTTGGGGAGTCAGGGGGCAGACAGCACCAATAAACCTCAAAAACTCTGCAGCTCATATATATATATATATATATATACATACATATATACACACATGCAAGTGCATGCACACACACACACACACACACACATAGAGACATTATGAAAAGGGCACATTTGCCCCTCTACATTTCATAGAAATTATAAAAAACTCTAAAATACCAGGGTTTGAAGGAGGAGACTACTACTTTCTAAAAAAAATGTAGAAAATTTTGTGTACGTCACCCTTCTGCCTATACGCCTCAAACTTGTGTATTTTCCCCACTTTGCCTGTGCAAGGGAGAGCCTGGCTAGATAGTCTTCTTACCTGCCTTTTGCTTTAGGCAGCACAGAGGAAACCAGAATCTGCTTACAGTTACCTGCTAGAGAAAATCTAAATTGTCTTCTCACACCAGTAGTCTTTCCCCAGGCATTTTGGCAATTTAAAGGTATTACGGAAAAAAATGTGTGAGGCTGGTCTTTGTTGCGCCCCTTCATGTTGTGATGGAACACATAATCATGTGTTATGAGTTGTGAGGAAAAGTGGCACTTTGGGACTTTTTATTTCCTTGCGCGCTGACTAGATGTTGCTAAAGGCAAGAGTCTGGGTCAGTCATAAACTACACACTTGTCAAGACATCCAGATTAGTGGGCACAGCTCTTCTTTCTTCTTGTTCTTTTCCCCCACTGCAACTGGAAATGGGAGGTGATGACACATCATAGTGAACTCAGGGATGACGTTTTCCTACAGAAAATGAGACCTATAAGACCAATAAGGGTTCTTGCAATAAGGTGAGCTAAATACTAGCTACTACTAATAATAATTCTGGTGAACATCTGAGAACTGGTTACATAACACATGTTGAACTGCATTTGATTACTAAATGCACCTTAACTGTAATGAAACTTTACAAAGTAAAATGGTCTACGAAAGTAAGTTAACAAAGGGAGTTGTCTTTTGCGTGGAATGATGCAGAAATAGTTTCAAAATTGATGTCTTTTAAAAGAAGACATTGGATAAGAAGATAAAAGAAGTAATTGTTTTGACTTTTATGTCAGATTTCTTAATACGTTATCCTAGACTATATTTAATCTAGACCACCCTAGACTATATTAGACTATATTTATTTATTAGGCTGTATTTATTTACCTATATTTAACAATCTACAAAGAATTCATATTCTTTTTTATCACGTTTGGTGGATGGGTCAAAGTACAGATTGCTCAGCAACTTCTTACTGGGCCTGTTGGCAGTAAAGGTCCTTGAGATTTTTTCATTCTGGCATAGCAAATCCAGCAGGTTAGTTGCAAATGGGTTTGAAATTACAGCCTTTCCACCTAGAGAGGAAATCTTTTAGCACACAGGACCTGCTGAAGTAGTGGAGGTGAAATGGAATCCTTCCTGTTGTGCGATTCCTTCAGCAAGAAAGTAGTTAAATGTTTCTGCTGCGCAGGCTCTGAGCCTCCTGCATGAGGGCATCTCACAATGTTGCTGTCTGTATCCAGCACAGGGAACTAGGGCCAGCTGTCCAATCTTTCCATCATCACCACCGTCCTGCGCATTTTGAGATGAAACAAAACCAGAACAAGGAAGAAGAAATATAAAAGACTTGCACTGCATTCGAGACTTATGTCAAAAATATTTCAGTCCTCAGGTAATTTGCTCAATTCTGTCTCCTTTAGTATTTACTTCAAAGCTTCAGTGAAAATGAAAGGATGGAAACATGGTATTTAGGCTTGCAGATAGCTATAGTCACATTTTTGTGACCAGATCTAACCTTGTTGAATGGTATCTTCCCCTTAAAAGTCAGGAGTTGTCTACACATCTCGAGGAAATGGCTTATATCAGGGCTAGTGAAGGCTTCAGCAGACCTAGTAAGGCTTGGGAATTTATGCGGGTTTTCTGTGATAGAGTACACTATAAATTAATATAAATCAGTGAATTAAATCAATCTACTTAAAAATAAGTTAGTGATTAGAATGTTGTTAGCTTGTTAGAATGGAGTTCCTGTGATCAAAAAGGCTCATGAGCAAATTCAGAACTGACAAAGAAGGATACAATTCAAAAAAATTCTTGAAGCAAGGACCCCTGTTTGCTATTGCCTGTCAGTTACACAACAGTTTGCACATACAGTCTTGGTCAAAAATACTGTAGTCCTGTTATAATCCTCTTATTATATTTACAAAATAGTAACTGAGTTGCAATACTCTCATGAGGTCACCAATATTAAATGCAGGAAAAAAAAAGAAAACACTCTTACTCTGTGTGGGATAACTCTTATGAGGATCCCTACTCTGTTCTGTACAGAGAAGACCTCTCTGTTTCACCTCCTCAGTCTCCTTTTTCACTTGTCTTCCATGTCATTGATAGAAAAAATGGATACTGAAGTGATTCAGTACCACCTCCCTGTACTTGGCTAGTTTATTCAGCTGACTTCTTGGTTCCATCTTGTGTTATATACATCAAACTGTAGTGGCTGAATGAAGTGTGTCTTATGGATGACCAAAATGATTTCTCTTGTGTTATAAGTCAGAAAACTTTGATTGATTTTCCATGAAAATGACTAGACACATTCCATGTGAGAGATCTTCCAGAGAAATTAAATACTTCTTGGTTCAAAACTCAGATACAGTGGAACATCTGAACAAAATAGCATATGCATGTGATATTTATATATTTTTAAGATTATATATACATATGTAAAAATACATATATACAGAGAGAGAGAGAGAACATTGATAAATTTTCATGTTTCATCTTCCTGTTGGATAACTATATTTATTTGGTTAAAGCTTTACAGAAATACTCATTGTGAAGAAGACACATGTGATATTTCCTCAAAAGTTCTAAATCTGGCAAAATTGTATCTGACCAGAATCAAGAGTTTAAATCGAAAATGTTAGTCTTTATTATATGTCACTGTGTGCTGACATTATTTTTTTGCAAAATTTCCAACGTATCAAGTGATGGCTTAGTACCTAGATGTATGACGTGATGCAAAGCACTTTTGAAAACACCAGTCTGACCTAAAAGTTCACTTCATACTAAAGAACGGCTGCTCAAATTCCTGTATATTTTACAGCTTAGATTAAAAGGCTAGAAAAAATATTAGAAAATATTCTCTAACAACAGAGAAAAATTAAACTATTGTTTAAAACACCATCAATATTTTGCCTAATTTATCAGAAATTTGAACATCAATCTTTGCTGAGTCAATGCCTTGAGAAGTATCTAGCACAGGGACCATCTTGCGATACAGTTTGCATCTGGATACAGATGGTCCAACCTCCCGGAGTTATGATATTTATCATTTCTATAAAATACAAAGCCTGTGCAATCAATACGACTCACTATTACAAGCACAGAACAGCTGCAAGAGACAAGGAGGGCACAGTCATGAGGTTGAAAATACAAGACAAGGACAGTTCTAACATATGCTTGACTGTGCTTCAGGTTTATAACTGTATTCCATTTTGTCTCTTCCTCCAGTTCAATCAAAATGTTATATCCCTTTCTGATCAATAATGGTGCACATGGCTTTTGCTAGGATAGGTATGCAGATGGCAAATGAGTTTCCTGCTCCTTTCTTTCACTATCACCTGACATGGATTTGTGAAGGATTTTGACTTTAAATCCCAGCAACAACAGCACAGGAATGGACAGTCCCACATTCTGTGAACTCTATCCAACACAGCAGTTCTTCATGACTCTTTCTATGGTGTTATTTTAAACTAAAAATACTTCCTAGAAAATTAATGTCTTTGTTCTATGCTTAAAACAGGTGGCAGACATTGTTCATGCTTTATGAATATTTGCCATGATTCATGAAAGTATTGAACCCAATTACTCTACCTCTTCTCCGGATCCCCACACTTAGCTGTCTGATAAATTATTCTGACAAAATAGGAAGAGGGGTGCTCCTGTTTTTTTGGACAGAATCCTCACCAACGACAAGGTTATAAGGCACGCACTGTCATGCCTGTTGGAACAAATCAGGGTTGGGAACCGAATGTCTATTACAGGGAAACTTGTTGGTGAGGGGTGGCTCGAAAACTTCCCTCTGTAGATAGATCATACTCCTAGTGCCTGTGAGTCCTTGTATTAAAAGTAGTTCAACTGTTCCTTTTCTGCTGGCACAATGGACAACCTCCACTCTACTCTGTCTAGAATTGTAGTTAGTGGGACCTCTTTTTGGAATTTACTTTCGGTATATTGTGACTTCTGGCTTGTATTTATTCCACATCATTTCAGGCCCTTAACTGAGTCTTGGAAGCCTAGTTGTCCTGTGTTCCCTTAGACATCATTGGAGAGAGGGGCTGAACTACCACTGTAAAAGTCCCATTTCAATCAACTGGACATGTTACAAGCTCCTTTAAAAACAAGATCAGGACTGACCTCTTTATCCATTGATTACCAGTCTTAGAAAAGCAGGAATTCTCAGCATGTTTTATATTTCACGGCGAAAAATGAAGTACAGAGATTTAATTTATGCAAATATCTCATTTTTCCTTGAGAGTACACATGTGCATATAAACACAAACTTTTCTCTGTTAAGTTTTAATAGGTCTTGTTAATTTTGCCATAGTGACATTTTATTTAAGAAACAATGTAAATGCCCCTTCTTATCAAGACAAATAGCTGAGTGATGTGGGCCTCGGGGGCTGCTTTTCCAGGAAATCACTCAGTTAGCATTTGTACGACAACCTGCATCCTTTGTATCAATCACTTTGAACTGAACGCAAAATGAAACTGTCTCACCCTTAGATCGAGGTAGACAGGTTTTTTCTCTTTTACTATCCCTAAGACAAATTAGGAATGTAGGAAACCTTTCACTCTGAACAAAACGATGATTATAGTAGGTAACTGGACCTCACATTAATCAGGGTTTTCAAAGAAAAGGCCTCGATCTGTGCCCTTTGTCTAGCCTACTGGTAGGTAGGCTTTTTTTCCCCCCCGTTTCTTTCAGTGTCAGGGCATTCTCAGTCTGTGTAATACATTCTCCTGGAAAATGTTTCTCTTTTCAAGCAGTCCTACTGCATGGATGAAAACCCCTCCAGAAAGCCACTGTAGAAATCTGAACTTATAATGATGTTCTTTTATATTTTCTTACAATGAACAATGACTCTCTCAATACTAATGGCAACAGTACATCGATAGAGGCAACAGTGCAAAGAGTTGGGGGAAAATAGCCATTATTTGCAAGACTTGCTGTTTCATGTCCTAAAAAAAAAAAAAAAATCCTGTCTTCTGCAGCCAAATCTTTACTACCTCTTGTTGAAAACATTCAAGGCCTTTGCAAACCAATGCTGAGATGAGGAAAGATAAGAGTGGATTAACATTTTTCTTCTTTTTGGAAGAAAACATTACTGACAATTAGATGGCAAAAGATCTTAGTTCTCCATCCCCCTGAAAAAAAAGGAGGAGAAAACATTCTGCTTGATATCCTTTTTGCTGGCCTTGACCTTTCAATCAATTACACCTCAAACATCAAGGTTAAAAGTAAATGAATGCAACCTAATTTGGTTGCGCTGAATACATGACTCCCTCTGCTGACTGTTACACAGATTGTTTAAAGAGACAAAATACTTGTTTACAAAGGAGGCACGAAATGTAAGGAGAGAATGTCACTTCTTCCAAAGAGATTTCCTCATTTTGTGATTCTGTTTTTTGTTGTTCTTGTCATTTGTTTGTTTTTAAAATATATTTAAAGTTTGAGCAGTGGCATAAATGAAGGAAGAAGTGTTTGACAAAAGATGCAACGATATTTCTTCTCAAATATTTAGAAAGGAGACTGCAATAGCCTACTCTTTTTACTTACTGCTCATGAATGCTAGACTGCCTGATGCCTAGATCCAGCTGAGATCAAATTTGGTCTGCATTTCATACTCCCTCAGGAAAGGGACACACTTCAGGTGCTCAGTGAAAAGAACATTTTACTGGAGAGACACAGGAGCATTTTAAGTCATTTCACTGTGGAGTAAAACTGGTGCAATAACCTAACACGTACAAGGAGAAAACACGTTGTTGGAGCATCCTGCAGAAAATTCTGAGTTCCAGAATCAAATGTTAAATCTAGTCACGGCACAGGAACACCCAAACTTGCCTCCCTGGCCTTGCATTTAAATTCTGTCATTTCCACATCTCAAGGTGTTTTTACTGCACTGTAACGTATGATAGATATTCTCAGAAGTGGGAGGTGGTAGAGGGAGATTATTATTTTCACAGTATCACTTGAACCAGCAGATATATCACTATTGCAATTTAAGTTGTAAGCTTACTTGCATCCCCAGATGAAACAGACCAATCCAGCCTTTATACCAAGATGAGTATTACAACGTACACTTGGCTTTAAAATTTTTGTTAGCTCTATGTTTTGCCTACTTTAAAATAGAGTGAAATGGTTTTTGGAATGCACATGAAATTTGATGTAGTTTCAGTAAAGATGCAGATAACTTGATACCAGTAGTCATAGAATCATTATGGTTGGAAAAGACCTTCAAGATCGAGTCCAACTGTAAACCCTTCGACATCATGCCTATTAAACCATGTCCTTATGGGAATTATTCTGTAAGTATAGCAGTTTCCAAGAACATTTTTGTAGTTAAGACCTTTGCTATGAAACCAACAAGTTATAAGAGGCCAGGAGAGTAGGCCCTGAAGCTTCACCACTTAGCTAATCTTTCACTTAACCACCTTATTTCTTAAATTTTCTTTTTTTCATCTGGAAAAAGATGTTGCATTCTGGTTTTCATTCTGTATGTTACTTATTCTGTGGTCATGTCCATTTGAATGTATTAACTCCTAAGCATCCCTTAACAATACTAGTAAAGAATCGTTGATTAATAGGAACCCCAATTTGCCACATTGTCATGTTGACTCGTATTTGAAGCTGAAACAGGAGTTTAAGGAAAATCTATAGTTTCTCCATTAGGGGGAATCCTTGCTCTATCTTCTCCTGGAGGTTATAATTTCTCCCAGTATATTTTTCAGTGTTTATCCTCTTAAGAAATGCTGAAGCCTGTAGTTTCTGAAATCTCTGTTTAAAGTAACGTTCAGATCACTGATGCTTTGAGTTCATAGCTTGGTGTGTGCAAGAGGAAGACTGACTTCTGTTGATCAGTGCAGAGCACATAATCCTTCTTATTGTTTTCTGTACATAAGCAGCTGTTAAACAAAAGCAGAGTCTCTGTGCAGAAATGTCAAACATTTTTAAAGACTAAATTAGTAAACTCCCTTCTAACTGGTATCATAATTCTTGTTTCCTGCCGGTTTTGATTTTTAACTGCTTTTGACCTGTTTGAAATATTCCACAGTCAAAGTAATATTCCTGTGGAGCTGATTTGCTTACCCGGTTGGAAAATATCTTCTCTGAAAAGTCAATTGAAAATCAGTGAGATGGTACTGAATCTTAGGAAGCATGCCAAAATTTATCTTTAACCAGAGACTTTCACTTCCTTAAATCTGAAATTACAGAAAAGAACTGGGAGAATTATGCTACTTCTGGATAACTCTAAGGTTTTTGCTCCAACCAGCAAAAGGGACTTGGTAGTGAAGGCTATTTGGTAGGTTTTGCTGCTTCATGCTCTGTTCTTGTAAGCAGGATCTTATCTGTATAATGTGTAATGGGAATGAGGTTTTATCAAGGCACATTCTGATCTCTTCAGTGAGCTCTGGCAAATATTTGAGTGTTAAATATGTCTGTGGGGAGCAGAGATGATTTTGTATGAAGGAGTGGCTGAGTGGGGGAAAAATAAAAGGAAAGAAAACACCAACTGTGGAGGTGGTAATTGTATATATGAAAGGAGAGTGCTGATAGTTTGGGAAAGTCTTTCATCTTCAAATACCAAGGGGAAAAAACCTACTATGTTGCTTCTATTTTAAAAAAAAGAAAAAAGTAAGGTAAGGAGAGGGAAAAGGAGTATAAATAAAATAGTGTTTGCTCATGCAAAAGTAGCTGGGATAATAGATTTGCTGGTGGCTGTGCATGTGGTCAGAACCAATTCATAGTGAGTGTGATGGTTACCACAGCACTATCAGACAAACAGGGAAATGGTAGCAGCACCTCTTCATAGTGTCTGTGGTCAGTGCTTGCACACAGCCACACTGCCTATCCTTGAGCTGAAAGGACCAGAAGGAATACAAAATATAGCTAAGTTTCTAGTCACTGACTCTCCTTTAATCAAAGCACTGAATTGGAGTCTAAATGCTAGATTTGGCAGTGTCATAAAAATGTTAGAAGAAGCAGGTAATCTCCTGTAACATCCTCTTCAGCTTTAATCTAAAGAATGCAACTTCCACTTGGGGAGTACTTATCTGCAATACGTGATATTCATCACAGGCTCGTTCAAGGGCAAAACATTGCCGTTTGTTGTATTTCAGCTGAAACTGAAGTAGTTGCAGGAGCTGCTGAGGAGAGTTACCCAGTGACACCAAGGAAGATTTTGGCACCTTCAGAATAGACAAGAAAGATTCAAAGCTTCAGTGATGTTGCATAAAAGATGATCTTCAGTTGAAACCTGACTCTTAAAAACATGCATTAAGACCAGACTCGCATCAATTCAAGATGAGCAGGAGAATTCAACAGCAACAACAGCAAAGCCTTAAGAATGAGGACCTCTGTCAAGTGAGCAGCTCTCTGGAGATAACAGCAGGACTCGTGGTTCTGTAGCTCTTTTTTTTTTTCCAGACCGTATCAGTTTTCAAAACTACTGAAGAAAAGAAACAAAATCAAAGCCTTCTCTTCTTCCTGGCAGAGGGCAAGTAGATTCAGACAAAATAACAGCTGACCTTACCCCTTTACAGAATCTAAATTATCCCCAAGAATAGAAGGAGTATGGTAGTACCAGACAATACTTAAGAGAACTGTCTCCACCTCATGTGGAAAACTTGGCTACCTGTGGCACTCCTTTGTACCTCTTATATGGTACATGCTTGTGTCATTTATTACTGCAGGTACAACAGAATATCTATATTTTAGGCTGTTATATTAATGTTCAATAGCTTCATTTATTTTAGATTATGCATTTTACAGTGGTGGGCTAGTGCAGCAGACTAAAGAAAACACATTGCAAAATAAATAATATTGATAGATTTAAAGTTCTCCATTGTTCAGGATCCAAAATGAGAAGAATAAATATTCCTTCAATGTGAAAGATACTTGGGAGAACTTTATTGGGAATTGTCATGATCATTTAGATGGCAAAGGCTATTTTTATAACCAAATCCAAAATAAAGCTTATGTGATTGAGGAAAAAAAAAAATAACATGAAATGTGCGTGAAAACCATCAACAAAGGATGACATTCAAGCCTCATACGGAAGTCTTGAGGATTACAGTGGGTGTCTGCTTTAGGTCAGATTTTACCTGCAAAAAAAAAACAAATTACAAGAATTTATGAATCTACATTCTTTACAAGAGCTTATTCAAGTGTTTGTGCTTTTATACATGTTTTGGAATAGCTTTTAAAAACAGGAAGTAGGATACAATTATAACTGAGAAACAAAAACTGGCTTGTTCCAAAAAATGAATTTGACAACTCACTCTGGTGTTGGGGTGCTTTAACAAATGAAAGGTGTAGATTAAGGAGCTGGAAATTGGAATTCACAGAACTCAAG
Source organism: Tinamus guttatus (assembly GCF_059628265.1). Classification (NCBI taxonomy): domain Eukaryota; kingdom Metazoa; phylum Chordata; class Aves; order Tinamiformes; family Tinamidae; genus Tinamus; species Tinamus guttatus. Next base: position 6,617,510 of record NW_028288747.1, read on the forward strand.
TAGTTCCCAAGTAAATACCAGGAAAACTTCTTGAATAGTTCTGCAGGTTTGTTGAGTTGCTGATACTGACTTGCAGAAGCAAGTCTGATCTAGCTTCCAGCTCTCAGATAGCCCTTCCCGTTTCATCTTCCTTGCCAGCCTGACTTCTGCCGTTGTTTGAAAGTCCTTTTTTTCATAAGGAAATGATAAAAGGGTGAGTCTGATCACACTGTGATGAGCTGTGGCCCTAGGTAATAGGGAACTGTGAGGGAAACTATAACAGCCTCAAGTTGAGAAAAGGGTCTCGCAGCAAACGAGGAGTGAAACTCAGTGCAGAAGTGAACAGACATGTTTATGGATTTATTGGAAATCTAGGAATACTTAACAGAAGGAATGTATTCGTGTTTTGTCCAAGGGAATTCATTAGATGTGATGGCAGGAAATAAAAGTGAAGAAACGGTCAAGTGCAAGAAAAGCCACAGACTATACCTTAAGTCAATAAACTCTTTTCTTTCAAAACAGGAAAGAAAGAGGCATATAAAGAAGATGGTGTAAGAAAAATAGCATGAATGATTGTTTCAGCTGAAGGACTTGTGACACTTAAGCATGTCTTCAAATGAGGCCTTTTTTGCTGAGAAGTCAGTGATACCTTTAGAAACAGTGTAATGGGTCTTTTATTTTCTATTGTCAACCTTAATGACTAGTTGGTAGCATAGTGATGCCTTTGAGAATTCCTTTTCGCCTCTGTTATAAGCTATGTGACCTCGTAGTTTTAATACTGGTATAACAGTACTCACTTTTTAACACTTTCCGCATTCCCCCTTGGGTGCATGTGTTCTCAGAGCGAGTGATGTATCTCTGCACATTGCCACATTTATTTAAGTTGCTTAGTAATCATTGTAAATAAAAGGCACCTACAAATGGTAAATGTAAGTCATTGAAGCCATATACCTCGAGGTTAATTCGGCTCTGATAAAAATGTTCAGAAGTTTCAAAGGGCCAGATAACAGAACATAGCTAAGGGCCTACTGGAATATTTTGAAATGTCCTCCCACTGATTTCAGGGACAACAGTCACTTTTCTGTGGCCTTTAAAGTGCTCAAATGTTTAAAAGCTTCAATCTAAACACCTTTGATTTTATCCCCTTTTTATACTGCTCTGGTTTTCTTTAAAATGGAGACCTAAAGCATTTATCAACTGTTGAAGTGAAACTTCCTATTTACTCTTACCATGTATTTAATTTTTCTTAAAAATCTCTGGGTCTCTCTTTACCCCATCCTATTTCTCTGCCATCCTGAGTGAGCTCCTTGTTTTCTGGGAAGAGAACTTTAGGAAGGTAACACTCAGCAGCTCTGCAGTTAAATATGCAAGGCCCTGCAGAAAGGGTAATGTTCTCTAGAGGCTTTAAATATCCATCCAGGAACTGTTCAAAACTGTGAGTCAAAGAAACAACGAATTCTCTGTTTATATCCACTAAAAAACTCTGGTAAAGGCTCCTAGAGCTAGGAGAGAAGCAGCTGCCAGGCAGGATACTTAACTGATGCCTTAACTGATGATCAACAACTCTCCTGAATAACATTTCAAGTGCAGGGGCTCAGTGATCGGCATAAAGCAGTTCTTGGGTCATCACCTTGCCAGACAAGCAAAATAATGTCAAGCACAATGCAGTGACTCCAAATCAAAGGTTTGTATAAAAGACAATATATTGAATCGGGACACTTCCTTTGAGGCTTCCATTGCACATGCTTTCTGATAGTTTTACCCAGGAAAGGCCTTCCTGGAGTTTTAAATGAATCAATCTACTTGTAATAAGGAAAGATACTTAGTCTGCTGCCATTAATTAATTAATTGCTCTGGGTAATTGGTAGCACTGAAATGGAAAGCTCCCAAATGTGTAGTATGGAAGCAGTATTGATAAGTGTGTGTATGTGATCTTCTGTGTGTACACAGTAGATATTTTCATGAATGCAATGGAAGTGTAACCAAAATACACACTTGGAAGCCGTTGAGTTGTTTTTGAGGCTTGCATGTACTGCTTCTTTTACATACAAACCCAAGAAAATGGGAAGGTTAAAGATAGAGAAATGTCTTAGTTTTCACTTCACTGACTATACTGATTTCCTGCCTTATTTAAATTATTTCTTTCTTGCTCTATTCCATAGATTTAATTAAGTGCCTACTTGCTTAGAAGTGAAATGCTAACATCAGGCCACAGCTCTGGTCATTAGAGGGACAGATCCCCTGACTTAGTGATATTTTTGCTCCTCCATGGAGCTATATTCATACTCTTATTTTTCAAATGGTTACTGTGTAATAGTATGTGGACATCTCATTGGGAATATGTTGTGTCTAAATCTGAACGTGTATTGCAGATTTGCATATCTGAACCTGTGCATATTTGAATACAATGTGTTTGCAGTGTGTAAACGGTGTGGATAAGTGTTTATGTTCCCTTCATTAGTCTTCTATTTCACCTGCTGTTTGTAGTATTTCAGTCGGCCTGAATTGGTGACTGTCAACTAATATTTATTAATTATAGTTCCTAATAAATGTCCTTGCATATGGCCAACAGATATTGCTATTAAAATTCTCTATCTTTTATAATTTAATTGTTTGGATAATATTTTATTTAAGTTCAAATTGCCAAATACTAACAATATTTCTTTTAAGTGGTGACAAATGTTGACATATAATTTTAATTTTCATTTTCTTAGTAAATCAACTCTTGTTCATTTGTAATAATGTATTAATTTCAGTGTTTAGAACTTTCCCTAGCCATGGTTAAGCATCAGAATATAATGCAAAATTTAGATTGAATAACATTTCTTATTTGCCAATTAATTAGACATCTCACATGCTGTGAGCAAACCAGTATTTTCATTTTTTTTCATTCTGAGGAAAGAAAATTAGGAAGTCTACTTCTTTTCATTTTTACTTTGAACTCGAACAATTAAAGAACTAAGCCACCATAATGACTATATCAGATATCAGGTGTGCTTTCAAACATTGCCTTAAATTTGTCTTCATTGCTAGTGCTATGTATTAAGGTATTGTAGTCACATATAGAGATAGCTACTGGTACTGAAAAGCATTTGCTCGCTACAAATGACTATATGCGTAGCTGTACCAAGTATAAAGTAGTTATTCATAATACCTACATAATAACTTAGTGATAATTCTTTCCTTTTAAGTCACTCGATAACATTTGTCACTTTCTTATGTGGTGAGTACATGTATAAGGAGGATACATGGCTGCAAAAGAGGCAGTCACAAGAGATGATAAACATTGATGGTTCCTGCCAGGTTTGTCTTCTCGGTTGTGTTCTTCAGGGTATTTTGTTTTCCTTCGTTTTTATTTAGTCAGTTTGGGTTATGGGGAGGAAAAGACCTTCTGTGTCTCTTTGTCTCCTCTATGACTACCAAATTTTTCAGCATGACTGTCAGCACTTGAATTCTTGTCAAACCCTCTCTTGCCACAGACCTCATCTAATTCAGGTAAGAGTTGAGAATATTTTGTATTCTCAGGGAAGAGAGTAACTTTTAATTTTCAACTCTTCTTGAAAAAATAAATATAAAAATAAAATGCACCATTTTCAAAGAGAACTTCTTAATAAATCCCTATAATTATGCACCAGATAGAGCTTGTATACATATTGATAATGCTTTGGTGTTTTTTAGTAGTTAAAACTTTATTCAGTGAAGCATAAATGTTACTGTGATTCAAGACCTGGCATATCACAGTAATAACTGAAAATATGAGTGGTGTAAATATAGTCCCTATGCAATACTGATAATCTGAACAGAAAATGCTTTGGTTTGAGTGTTATCTGTTGCATGAATCGCTAGCTGCAGTAAGAGAAGGGAGACAAGTGGGTGAGTGCGCTTTCGTGTCTTTCTTTTGGTTATAAGAAAAAAAAAAGTTGGTTGGGGTTCAAAATATATTCTTGTGATGATTTATTTCATGTTTTCTTTAATTTTGCTCTCTGACTGTATGGTTACTTTACTGTTTTTGTCACAGTGGATGCAAATATTTTTGATTGTTCTTGTGAATGAAGCAGCGTGGTCTGTTTTTCAGATTGTGTTTCTTATTGTCACCTTCAGTGATACCTGCATAAGAAGAGGAGACAATGATATTCTTCTGGCATCTTCTCTGTGGACTTATTTTAGGCTGGAAAAAAAAATCAACTGTAGTAGTCATTTTCCTTTGATAGTTTAGTGTTTTATGGGAAGGTGATTACTGAAGAGAAATCTTCCAAAAAGTAAGCTTGACACTTGATCTGGAATTCTAGAGAAATGCTTCTTAGGTCTTAGCTGCAAAAAGAGAGGCCACCTTTTCCTTTTAATAATCACTTTGCCTCAGAGGATAAACTTAAATGTTTTAGAGCTTGTTGCCAACTAAAGTGAATTTAAGAGATTGTCTGTTGTCTTTCAGTATACATAGAATTAGCCTCCTTTGAGCCTCTACCTCAGACAACAGATGTACAATAGGCAACTTTTTCTTTTTAAATGACACTTCCAAGATTTTTCTTTTTCTTCTGCAGATCATGATCTTGATGTTAGGGCTCACTGAGAAAGCTAATTTGAATGGGATGGGTATATGTGAATTTTAGTTTTCAGTAGCTTGACCTCTGCACTAAGGTAATCAATATTTACGCTATTAATCTGTACAGTGACAAAATGTGCAGATGCTTAGATAAAATCAGCACCCATCTTGAAAAATAATTCAGCCTAAACTCGAAGCCAAGGTGCTTACAGATTTGCCTTCTAAATTGAAAAGCTTGTTCCTCAAGTTTTAAGTAATTTGTTGGATTTTTTTTCTCACTATCCATTTTTTAAAGATATTAATCTAAAGGTTGTTGAAATCACTGGAAGACTGCCTTAATCTTTCTAAAATTTCTTTTTTCAATTTAGATTTACTCTGAATGTAAGTTATGCAGGATAGTGTATTCCTATGGTTTTGGTTTTTACTTAAAAGCAGAATTTTGTGGTATATCTTTAATTCTCTTTAAAGCTAGGATGTTTTCGAAGACACGTGGAATTAGACTGCTCTTCTGCTCAGAATCTTCACTCACGAAGGAGAAATAGGCAAGAGGAATTAACGGGTTATTGTTCTTTGTGTGCAAATCTGTATCGGGAGCATTTTTGCTGCCAACAAGGTTAAAAACCGCTGAAATGGGATTGCTGCCTATTGTTCTTTCTTTTCTTCCTTATCCTGTCCCATAAAGCAATCAAAACAATCCTACTTTCTGAGTCTGTTTTGACGTGCTCATTCTTTCCAAGTGTGGCCCCTTGTGCCTTGCCACATCTTCTGTAGCTACCTCTGTGACCCAATCTTCACACTCTATCACTCAAGTGTAATGTAAAGACCATGAGAAGTAAAAACATTTTGCCTAGGAAACTACAAAGTGCGTCGTATGGAACTCTGAAGTGTGCTTGCTTCTGAAATAGAATGTTGAGTTGTCTTTGCTTCAAAGAGATAGCCAACATATGCTCAAATTTTGTTCAAAAGATGAGTTAGAAGTATAAAATGAGTGGATATTTCCATTCTCCTAGTCTAAATTTTCTATTTCTGTAAAATAGCAGTAACTTCACCTGGCTAGCTGACATGGGTGTTCTAAAGATCAACATTGGTAAAAAGCTCAAATAAACTACTACGTTTACAAAATAAAACAAAATAAACTACTCCGTTTTAGATGAGGGGATATATGAAAGCAATATGTTGAACACACAGACATAAAGAACGATGGTAACTACCTGTTGATTTCTTATAGTTGTTCCCACTGCTTGGGAATAGTGAGCTCTGCAAAGAAGGGACTGTCTCATTTTCGTCCCCAAGGGGCAAGCTTCTTAATTTTTCTTCTCAACATTGCTGTTATGTCCCAAGCTGTCTGAGTACCAGACTGCTCAGCAAGTTGGTTCCTATTCCTGCCTCTCCAACATTCTCAATTTCATATTTCCTCCTGACAGCAGTTCTACTTCCACAGCTAATCGTGTTTTGCTGCCCCAGTGCTTTGCCACAGCCTTGCTGCTCTATCTGGTTTCTCCAGCAGCCATCCGGCTTGAGTTCAGAGGATCCTCAGCCTCCTTTCTTGAGTTTTATCTTCCTTGTCTCCATCTCTTTGCTCACACTGACTTTACAACAGCTGTGGCTGAAGCTGATGTTGATTTTCCTGTGAGTTTTTGACTTTTTTACTGGAATCTATGATCAAAACATATTTTAAGGGTAAGTGTAACTAAAAAAATCAGGAGATGCATGTTCTACTAAATATGCACTTTGAAATCAGTACACTTTTCTGTCTAGAGACAAAAATGGCATTTTGTTTTATTTTTAAATGGGTATTAGGAATACTATTATGGCCTTTGCAGTCATTTGATCTTTCATTACTGGTAAATAAATGTTGATCAGCAGGACTTTGGCTCTGTAAAAATAACCAAATATTGTAAATAAAAAATGAACACTTTTTTGCTAATTAGGGCAGAATTAATAGATGGGCAAATGAGTGATGCTTGCATGAGCATACCCTGAAAAGAACCTTTTCTGAGAGAGAGGAACTGAGAATTATTGATATTTTCAGTATTTTGTATTTTTACATTACTAAAGTTAAAGAAAAGCTCATTCCAATAAAAAAAGGTGACCCTGACTGTATTTCTACCCTCAGTATAGACCTAGTAGAGTTACAACAGAACTTGATGATGTAGAATTCTTTGGCATTGTAAATGCTGAGCTTGCTAAATGAGAATCAGAGTGATGATACATTAAAGAGAGGCTATTTATTTTCTAACACTGTGCATGCAAAAAAGTATTCTAATAGCTCATTCTGCAGCTATAATTTAATATATTTTAATGAGTCTTTGATCTTTGACATCTTTAGACTTCACGTATTGAAAATAGCTTATAAGCACATTTTGTGTGAATGAAAGCCAACATTTTTTGCAGCATATTTACAAGGCAAGCTAGTGTGCTATCACTTCTCCCTCAGCATCTGTAAGTTGCATTTGGCAGAAAACTTTCTTGTAAAAATAATAATCATATTTAAATAAAAAATCTCAGGTTCATAAAAAGGGATAAATTAGTTACAATCAGTTTTTGAGTTGATCTAGGTCGTTACTGTTAAATGTGGCACAGGTAGTAATGTACTAACTTCCTTGTAATTCTGTAGGTATCATTAATTCTTCCACATATATGAAGTGAGTGGTATGTCCATATGTTGGATAATGTGGTCCTAAATGTTCTTGTTGGTTTACTGTCTTTCATTGGGTTTTAGCTGTGTTAGTATTAAGCCCTACTTTCTTTTCATTTCCCTGCAATGATCAAATCATCCACATACTGAGCACTGGCTCAGGTAATTTTAATGACTTCTGTAACCTCATCATAATGAGGCCTTTGCATTTTCATAGTTTCTTTAAGCAATAAAAGCCATAGTTCTTCTCCCTGCTCAGTCTTATACTGATGTGAAATAGTGAAGGGCTTTCACTCCCTCCCTCCATGTAACTCTAAAACTTCCCAATGTGCTGTATTGCTAATATAAATTGAGAATGCTAGGTTATTTTATAGTCATTTAAATGATAGCTCTTGATATACTGTTGTAAGGTTTTTGAAAAGGTATACAATCTGTAGTAGTTTTATGATAATATTCTCATCTTTCCTTGAGCAGCTCTTCTACTCATGTTGCTATTCAGGATACTTCTGTTGATAGCCTCACATTTCATAGCTCTGATGTTCCACATTGGCATGTTTATTGCTTCAACGGCCTGTTTCACTTGATCTTTCTAGTTTGGGAGATATTATGGGTGGCGAAGTCAGCATATACTCTGGAATCAAGGGAAGGCATCAACTTTTCTGTTGCCCAGGCAGCTAAATATTGCCTTGCGCTCTGTTGATGGTCAGCTGCTCACTGATGCCAAGCTGCATGGTGTATTTGGGATCGCTGGGTCTGCCACTGTCTAAGGGCAAACTAAGGGCAAGAAAATACTAGAATAAATTACACAAAAGTTAGATAGTTAAACAAAAATCTGTATGTGTTTCTGCAGAATGGTATGTAACAATTTCAAATAAGTAGGTTCTGCCATTCTTAATCATGTCATGTAATTCTTTGAGCATAACATTAATAGATCAATGTCCAGATTTGGATTAGAGGTATGTGAATTTGTCTGATGCAATATGAATAAAAGCAAGATAATGTCTCCTAATGATCATTCTGCTTTATATACTTCAGACTACCCAAACATTACTGTAGAGAGGATATGCCAGTATCATTTTATTTTCAGAGTTTTTCCTTCACCTCAATGAGGCACAAAAACCTGATGGTTCATTTAGTGAGTGATGTTGATTTCCCATAAGCATAAGAAATATCAGATGAATAAAACCAGAAGTAGCATTTTTTAAAACTTTTTTTTAGGTTTGCTTGTGTGTGCAATGAGACAAAGTAGTGGTTGCTGAGTCAAAAAAGATCAGGTAAAAATATACATAGAGTTTTACTGTAACTGGGTCAGAATGTTTGAACATTGCTCCATGAGAGACTTTAAAAATGGTATTTCATACAAAGTAAGTGTTATAAATTTATAATCCTCTTGACTATAACGAATACTAACATTTGTTGAGATAAGAAATGTTGACTATATTTGAGCCCTTGCTTTATCCTGGGTATTTTTCCTGTATAAAGGTAAGTTATTCCACTCTACAGCAAATAATTCCATATTTCACAGAAAATTTCAAAACACTGGTCCTCACATTCATGCATCTGGATATCTTTAGCTCAGGATTGCTTTGGAAATCTTGTTTCCTTTTCCTAGTATTCCAAGGTCTCTGTTTTATATAGTATTCCATACTTAGTGTTCCCTCGTCCCTTTCTACTTCCCCTTCCACATCATTATGATGCTTGGAATAGCTTTTTGACATGAGGCCATATGAGACTCTTTATGCTTTATATAGGAAGAAGTAAATACCAACCTGTGAAGAAAAAAAGAAAAAAGGTGCTTAATTTTTCGGACATGTAGAAATCAATGAAAAGGTTTTGCTCCAGTGTGTTGAAATATGTAATTTTTGAATTTTTGAAACCTCTGAAATTTTTGTGAAACTACTTTGGAGAGAGAAGAATAAAAGACTGCATGATGGGGAGGGAAAGAGGGAGCTGGGATCATCTGCTTTTTAAATCTCTACATGTGTATTTTATTGGTGAAAAGATGAGGTATTGAGCGCATAATGCTGATATCAACATGGACAATGGAGCAGGCAGAGGTCTTCATTATGAATCAGATATGATGCCTGTCCCTTAACCCATATGCCAACTTTTCAGTGTGTTGAATAGATAAGTGGTACCAGTGTTAAGCACACTTTGTATAGCTGCTTCATTACAGCACTTAAATGTCCACTAGAAAGTAAAGAACAGTAATTGCAGATGCAATATTATACATCTGTGCCTATTCACTGAATACTGAGAAGATGATTCAGTAGAGAGATATCTCATTAGAGATATCTTGCATGGAAACAATAGATTTTTTTTCCAATAAATAGAGGATTTGGAGAAACACTTGGCATAGCTTCTGGCAAACGGCTGCCCTTGTTTATAAAGGGAATGCTTATTTAAAAATTATGGGATAATAATAATAAGCAATTCAGTATAGTATTATGACTTTCGGTTTCAGATTTTTGTGATGACAAGTCAGTGAAGGATAAACTGAATCTGATTTAATTCCATCTTATACACCTCATAATTGAGACTTTAAGCGACTCAGTTCAGGCAACACAGCAAGACAACAGCACATGCTGTATTTTAACCCAGAATCAATTCAGGACCAGTTTGTGTGTATGTACGAAGTAACTGCATCCAGGAAACAGTAGTAAGAGCACTATCTTGCACTTATGCTAAAAGAACGGCACAAACAAAGTCTATGAATCCTGCCATGTCAGGACGTAGGACACGTCCTACTGTGTTTCATCATTTAGATGAAATCACCACATGTATAATAAATAAGGAAAACCTAGGTACCAGTACATTCTCTAGACTTATTTTCTGCCATTTGCCAATTATCACTTTGTCTTTATTAGTTTTACTCTGACATTCATCATTCTGACATTTCCTCTTACTTCTTTCACTGAGCTCTTGGATTTGCCCAAAATGCTATAATCTGTCAGAGGACTATATTTAAATTATTTTTATTTTTTTAAACTTTCTTTGTGTCTATTTTATTAACAGACTTTTGAGGTTCCTGAATTATAGTTTATGTTGGCCTATTTTAATCTTCTTGATTTAGGACACAATAAATACTATGACCTATATGTTTGTCTACCATATGAGTGTTAAAATATGATTTAATATGTACTACTGATCACTTAAGCAGTAACAATTAAATATGTAACATTATCCAATCAGTCTAAATTTGCAAGCATGATATAGTAACCAAATGGCTAATGTTTCCTCTTCTGAGAAAAAAGTGTTTCAGCTTTACGCATCTGAAGGGGAAATGATACGGCTTAGGCCAATAAGGGTTTGTCTTTTGATTCCCTTAAAATCCAGTTTTATAGATCCAATTTAAATAAAATCTAATTTTGGACTGGTTGGCTTGCAAGCTTCTGGCATTACAATGTGGATTGGTTAAGCAAAAGGACTTTCTAATTTTCATATTGATTCTTAGCCATGGAAAATCTAATTTTAAAACTCAGGGCCTTTTTAATACCTCATATAGCACTTGTAGTGGGAGATACAGACTGAGAATTAACTTTGAGAGGATGTGATGCTATACAGACCAATCTTCCTAATGAAATGATAATTTATAGTCACATTCTGCAAAGTGCAAAACAAAGAGTGCTATTTCTCCTTATTAGGATTACTGTAAGAGCTCTACAATTTTCAAAATGTAGACCACTGATTACTAATTAGGATGTATTCTGCCTGCCTCTCACAGCATTCTGACTTGCAGGCTAAGAAATTTGCTTATTTCTAGAAAGGAATTTTAGTTCAATGCAAGGATCTTCAGTTCACTCTGAGCTACTTTGCTTAGAGTCTTGGTTTCTTGTATATGTTACTGGGGATATGTGTAGAAAATACATGATGATGAATTGCTATTAAATGAAAAGTGAAATAAAAACCTTGGGGAATAAAAGGCAGTAAGAAATGGCACGTGTTTCCTGAAGGAATAAATGCCATCCCTGGGAGAGGCAGCTGTTGATGGCCATGGGGAGGGAAGGACCCTCTCTCAGGTTGGGCTGTGCCTGCAGGCTGTGCTCCCTGAGGGCAGTGGCTGCAAAGGCAACAACCCAGCACTTCTAGCTGCCCTGCATAGACAGTGGCCCTGGCCGTGAAAGAACTGCAGGAACTGGAGCAATAGGTAGCAGGAAGGGGAATGAGAATTCCTGCAGGTTACGGAAGGCAAAATTCCTCACAAGTTGCTGTGGTAAATGCAATGTAACTCTATTTTTGCTCTTCTGCAGTTTCTTCCACAAACAGCACATTCCTCTACAGCCTTGCTAACACAGGGGCTACGTTTTGATGTAGTAGGAAAGACCACACTAGCTGCAAAATGCCGTAGGTGACTGGATGACGAGGTATCAGCATGCATGCATTGCAAATGTTCCCTCTGCTTTTTTTCCCTTATATTTCCTCTACTTCTCTGATCTGTTTTAAATGGTAGAAATAGGATAATTTTGGTGCTAGCTTGAGTCTATTATGTACTCTGCTCTGTCATCAACGCAGCAGAGCATTGCATATTCTATTCCCTTGGCTGCAGGATACTAGCAAGCTGTTCTTTGCTAGTCGGTTACTTAGTAGGTACCTGCACTGGAGGCTGTTGCATACGCATTTATTTAATGATCTTATCGATGCATTGGTGAGGGTGTGGTAGGAAGGGTTTGTTTTTGATGCTGCATTGCAAATAGGTAATCAAAGCATGAAATATCATGTTGTTGATGTCATTAGCATAAACCTTATACCACAATAATAGATTTCTTGTCCTATTTTGGGGAAATATTTCAAGATTATTAAGGAAAAAGATCTTTCTTTCCATGGGAGTCATTACGATTATTGCAACAAATAATCAGGCTACTTAAAATGGAAGGATTTAGAAAAATGTGGAGTTTTTAATAAAGTAAAAGGGTTAAAACAGCCTTTCTTTGTGATCTGTAATAATCAACTGATGGGTTTTGGAGAAGTGTGGCTATAGTTTCAAATAAATGGGATAGATAAGGAAAAACATGAAATATTTTTGGAAAATATACTGATTATCTGATGTTCTAGGAATATTAAAACAAACCCTAAGAAAATTAGTTATTGTACATGAAGGCGATAACCAATATCTAACAAGATCCACATGTTTAAAACATGTCTCTGTATTTTCTGCAATCCATCTCAGCATTTTCATATGGCTGAAGAGTCACTGTTGTTCATTTTACTTAATATTGCACTAGCTGTAATTATGAAGATAATTTTAAAACACCTCTAGCAAGAATAGAAGTGTTCTTAATAGAACATAGTCTTCTGTGAGCCACATAAGGCATGATATTTAAACAAAATTAAATCCTCAAAAGAGATTTCTTCCTATAGAACAAAGAGTCATTCACTCTGACATTTGTTTGAATATGCCATTTAAACCTGTTTATAGACTGCTGGAGCAGACACTGGGAATTTGGGGTCATATTTGATCTCTGATGAAAACTTTTGGTGTGACTTTGTGTTTATTTCCCATCGCTAAAACTATGGAAGTATTGTTATGCTTATTCTCTGTTGCCTGTTAGCTTATTGTCTTTGCATGGTAAGATTTCAAGTCTACCTCTCTTTTCTTTATAAAATACAGGCGCACAGCTGGACCCTGACCATGTTTGGGAGCTCTAGCTCCTAGCCTCCTTACTGGAGGCCAGAAAGGGCGCGCAAAAGGAGAGTGAGCACTGTATCTCTTATGACCAGTGTTAAATATACTCTCTTTTAAGCACATATCCAGAATTGTACAATAAATTAACTGAGCTTGAATAATGTGTCTGAAGTACTTGGTAGAGCATGTGAGAGTAGAGCCAGGTGAGACAGCTCAGGGCCATTAAGGCCTCTGTGTCCCCTCAGGGACCTGGCAGTTTTTTAGGTTTTCGTGTCAGAAACAGAACAGCTCCCCATGTATCCAAATGCAGGCAGATTACTGGGATGCATTTTTTTAAATTTATTTTTTCTGCTTAACTCCCTTGACTTTCTTCTTTCAATTTGCTGAATAGGAAGGGGATGATTCTGGGACAATTGTTGTTGATGGCTGACCTCAGGAAAAGGTAGTGTGTACTGAAGCTGGAAACCTAGAGGAAAAGTCCCAGAAAGAGACAGGAATTCAGATGCACTTCTTTGTTCGTAAACTACCACGTTCCGGAACACGATGGCTGACTGGCTATTGTGGATGTTACCTTTAGAAACTGAGTTCTCCCTTGGCTTAGACAGCTAAGTTGTGGTGCCTGATATTTGGGCATGAAATCCAACTCTTGGCTTTGGGGGTTGCTGAGTAGTGGCTGCAATGGAGTGCTGAAACCAGCTCCTTAGTGTCACATGCTTCTCTTCTCGTTACCCACCCCAAAGAAGGTGTTTGGTGGACAGAGTCTTGGGGTCATACAAAGACATTTTGGTGCAAAGAGTAGTCTTACTAGAGGGACTATAATGTTGCCTATAATTTATAGTTATGAAAATGGTCAAAATAATGGTGACTTCTCCAGCAGAGAGAGATTTGTGTCCCCAAAGCGTAATTGGCTTCTGCCAATGGAATCCAAGAGAAATCAGTTATAATCAGATAATTCCTATCTTACACAGGGCTCATTTCCTATACACCCTTAACCTTTTCAATTCCAGAATGGAACATCAGTACCTCCAGGGGATTTAGTTTTTTGTCTTGCAGGTCTCTGAAGGATTGCCTGGGTCTTACACTTTGCGTCATTTTTGCTCAGTGCAGTTCCTTGCTCTGTTCTTTCCCTATTCTAGTCCCAGAACTCAGAAAAGCATCTCTTTTCTTGTAGTTTCTACGAGAAAGAGGAGAGTACATACCATTTTTTTGTCCCCCTCCTTTTTTTTTTTTTTTTTCCTTTTCCCCAGCAACAACTGCCTAGAAGCAAGCTGAGCTACCCTAAAAGTGCTGAATAGCTACTGGTGAATAGTAGCTGAATAGTGACTGGTAGCTACATACCTTCTAACTCCTGATCATTTTTGGAAATTTCTCCTTTCTCTCTGTGGTGTTTATATGAATTAACAATATCCATTTTTTTTTTAACATCTGTGCTTACAGCACACAGATTTTTCAAAGATTCTTATTAAACAAAACTTCAAGGGACAGTCCTAGTTTCCAAGGTGCTGCCTTGTAATTTACTAAGACCCAAGAGATCTGAACTTGACTCCTTAGCTTTCCTAAGCATCGTTAAGCATCATGGACACTCTTCCCCATGAGACCATGAGGTAGTGGATACCCTGCAATTGCTGAAGTATGCACAGAATTGTACTCTATTGAAAAATGTGTAAATACCTATCAGTCAGCTGTGATGGCCAGTCTAGCACAATTTCACCTACATTTGGCATCTATGAATTTCATGACATGTATTATTATATGACATTATATGACATATTTTGCATTTGTATCTCTAATAATGTTAGTGGATGCTGGCAATTACAATTTAGAACCGATTTATTTTTTCAATTCTTTGAAGAGACAAATTTATGTCAAATTTGAACAAGATCTAAACTTCTACTAGTATATATGTAACAGATTATTACAAATCCTTTTTTAATGTTTAAAAATCTTTAATGTTCAGAGATTTGTCTCCTTTTAATTTCTTATGTCTTTCTTTAATTTCTTATGTCACGCGTTCTTTATAGAAGAAACTAATTTTTTTTGTAGGGTGATAGAGTTTTGGAAAGTTTGACCTGTACTGGTGTCCCCAGATTGGGAATATTTTTGAGTATTCACTTTGTTTTCTTAGACTCCTCTCTTAGTCTACTCTTGGAAATGTGTAGATGTCAAGATGATTAAGAAAGTCTGATTCAGAGCTTTTAAATAAGACATGACTTTAGTATAGCAAAAGGTAAATTAATACATGAATGAGGATGGTGTTTATGCAAAAGGAAAAGAGATACATTTCCTAGTCTTATGGGATGCTAGCTCAAGTGACAGCAACTTGTTCAATTTTGATGTGCCTTTTCAGCTCCAGTTATCTCTGTTGTTTTCCTTCCTTGATTTTTTTATACGTTGCCTCAGAAGCTTCATACTCGCTTCACCTTCCAATGGGTGCATTGCTCTGATTTCTTAACCCCTGTGGGTTATGCTTCTCCTCCTTCTCCCCCTTGCTAATGCTCTGCAGTTTTCTTTTGTTAAATCTGTATTATTTTAGCAGTAATTTCTCCCATGTATGGCCCATGCTTTTTTTTCCTCATAAGCCATAAACAGAACTATTGGTTCTAAGTAGATTGCAGGAGGTGGGAGGATAGGACACAGACAGCAGAAAATGGCACAGTTTTCAATGTTAGCATTTTGGTAGCATTTCTGTATTTTTTTTATTCACTTCAAGTTGAATACAATGTTAGACTCTCTCAGTCCTTTTGGGCCAGGAATATTTCTGCAGGTAGATGCATTGTTAACTATGAGGATTTTTAGAATCCGTGTTATACTGAATTTAACTACTACGAAGTAAATGTTCTTGTTAAACAATATAAAGCTGAATCAGAACCCATCGATACCACTGAGAAACTGCAGATCTTCTGACTGCTTCCTCCTTCTCTGCTTGTGTCAAGTTTTACATCCTGTGCTGCTTGGTAAAGAAGCAAATAAGTGATAATTTGCTTGGACCATTTACAGGGGTCTTGTGAATTTTCCAGATAAACTTTTGACTTTATAGAGATACATTTTCCCTTGAACAACTTATGAACATGAAGCCTATTCAGAAAAAATGAACATCTTCACAGAAATGAACTTCCAGGAGACAGAGATCACCGTACAGATCCCATTACAAAATAGAAGCCATAGCTCTTCTTGCAAGTGCAAATTCTATGAGTCAAAAAATCTGCATATAACCAGCTTTATGTGACCTTAACATGTGTGCAAAGCTAGTAAACTGCTTGCTATCTAATTGAGCAAAAGTATCAAGAAGTGTATGCCGTACTTTTCATAGGAAACAAGTTTCTTATTCTGACCATAAAAAGAAAAAAAAATGGGAAGGATGGGCTTAATTATAGGACATATTTATTCACTTAATTTACCTGTGGGCTGCCTGGCTTGTTCACAGTACCCTGCCCAATAGAGTCTTCATTCCTCTTCACTTCTTTCATCTGGCAGATGCTGTCCTTGCCCTCACCCTTTCTGCTTTTACCTTGTTGCTGCAGTTCTTTGCATGGCTTTTCAGAAGATTAAGAAGCCTTAATATGGTAGAGAGAGATCTTTATATTTTTCTAGGAGTCATAGATGTCTCTTACCCTCCTTAAGAAATGCCTTCTCTTAAATGCACTTCCCATTCTGTACAGCAGAGAATTCCAGTCCCTAATTGTAACAACTCAAACTTTGCAGTCTGTTTGTCTTCCCCTCAGGTCATGGATTGAGACTTTAAGGGGGATGTGTTGGAAACTCTGTGTTAGCTGAGACCTTAACAGGGCCTTTTCCTTTCAGTGCTGTCTGAACTAGTTAGGAGTAGATGACATTTTCTTCCTCATGATGGAAGCAGTTGCTCCAAGGTTCCCTTTGTGTCAGCACAGTTACTATATCTTCACATAGAAGTAATTAATGGATGAGTGCTGAGGATTAGGTGATCAAAACTAGTGTTTCCTTGAGCACTGGGACTTCAAAACCTGGACTATATAAATTTAATTCTGTCTTCTGAACAGGAAAAGCTCGTGTGTATGAATTATTGTGCCTAACATATCAGCCAAGAGACTGAAGCTTTTTTTTTTTTTTCAGGAAGAGGATGACCTCTAGCCCTGAGGAGACTTCAAAACTGTATTTGCCATGTTCTTGGAGAGTCCCTTAACTACCACTTTTTGTCATGTGAAATGAAGGTGGAAGGAAATCTCACTCTTTTGAAGAACCATAGTTCCTTTGGAGAAAATAGGAAGCGTGACTACAAGTCGGTGCTTAAGGTGAAATATGATTTAGACACTTGGCTCTTCCTGTGTTTTTGTTTAATAACTAATTCAATAACTATGAATGAACACTCCTACTCGGGGAAGTCATCTGTACAGTAATGTGAAAAGCTTGTTCCTGGACTTGTTCTCAAATTTACAAGGTTCCTTTCCATGGTTTGATAAGTGATGACGTGTAAGAGATGAAAATGTTTCAAACATTGCTTTAAGCATGCTTATGATTGTACGAGTTCTACAGAGAAAGAACCCGAACTGTGTTTCTGCTTCAGACAGTTTCCTTACCAGAATCTGTCTCCTAAAGTCTCTTTTGGCTGTGCTATATATTTTTCTCTTTGCCTTGGGGAAGTAAAGGCAGAGGAAGAGCTACCTTTTCATTTTGGTTTGAATGCACTGAACATTACAGGTGCTGTTTGAAGATCTTTAAGACAATGCAGAGAGCTAATGAGTGTTGCATAATACAGTACACAGAATATGTACAATATGGGGTTTTTAAAATATATTTTTGGCTTGGTAAGGTGATTCACTTTTTGCTGCAATAATTTCCTTACTTATTTGTTTGACTTGAGACAAGGAAGTGATATAAAGAGAGAGATTTGCACAGAGGGTAGGCAGCATAGCTTGCTATTAAGTGCCAGGTTTTCAGAGTAAATCTTCAATCGATCTATCTGAAATATTTGAAGATATTTTCTTGCTTGCTTGAGAGGTTTGCTTTATCCTAGGTGTTCTATTCTGCGCACTCTACTAACTTTGAGATAAGCTCGAGGAAGTACTAGTTGAAGTGCCTGAGTCAAATAAATGTGCAGTGCCCTTGATGATTACCAGGATTTGACAGAAAAGGAGAACCTTGGTTATGGGAAAGAAAACGGGAAAAGAACGGTTTCTTTTTCTGCTTCCACCCTCGCCACCCTATTTGCTGTCCACAGGGCTTTGGTCAGGTCTAGGAGCTGGTTTTGTTTCATCCTTGTCCCTGTTTTACTTTGCAATTGCCATTCAAGTGTAAAAATTATGAATCCCGCTGTCCTCCTACTGAAGCTGAATTCACTTGTTCTTGTGCTAGCGTGGATCTTCGGACATCTGTAATGATGAGATCTCCTGGTAGAACAATTTCTTTAAAAGACAAAACATATAAAAAGAGTAAGTACTCTGTACCATTTTCCATGATCTTACTCCTATTCTCTTGCTGTATTTTTACTATTTCTAATATTATTTTTTGTTATATGTTAAAGTATCATATAATTATTCCCTTTATCAAAAAGTATTCATTAGTTTTGCATTTCTACTGCTGAGCAATAGTCCTTGAAAATGGATGCTACAGTAATAAAAACTCCAGTAATTGCTTTAGAAAATTAATTATTTTCAGAGGATAATTCTGACCTTTCTGTGTATATCCCATCTTGCAGGTCTTCCTGAGATGAAGAACAGAGAAGCAAGGTGCAAAGAGTCAAAGCTTTTTCAGTCGATGAAATGCTTAATTTTGTGTCGAATTCGGTTGACAAAACTAAAATACTTGATTAAAAATATTAATGTTACAAAATCCTGACAAGAGGATGAAAACTGGCTTATAAGGTAGCTCTGCAAAAAGTGATTGTAAGGTTGTTAGATGCAAGGCAGAGAGTTTGAGTGCCGTTTGTTCTGCTCAACAGCATGGGTTAGTGCTACTTGTGGCTAGTAAGTTCTACAGTTTGTGTAAGAACGTCTGCTTAAGAAAGAACAAAGTTACTAATGACATGGGATCAGGAAATTGGACCCATTAGATGAACGTGATTGATACTCAGACCTCAGATACCCAGACAGTGGTGAATGAAGAATTAGGAATGAAACAGAAACCCTCCCTCACCCACCCAGCAACCAAGAAAAATGCAGTTTTGTTTTTTTTTGTTTTCTGAGTTTTTGATGGTTGATGGGTGTGTGTGTGTGGGGGGGGGGGGAATGCTGAGTACGGTAATGTTGTTAAATATTCTGTTTTCTTGTTATATTTCTTCCAATGTAGAATAAGCACATGATAAAATTTGCCAACAAACATGAATTTTTATACTTTAGAGGGTCCAAAACCCTTAATGAAGTCTATCTCATTTTTGTGTTGAGAAAGCCTGCTATGCACTGTCACTTAGGATACCCTTTCTTTCTGGAGGAATGAACAGAGATAAATTAATAACTATGGCTATTGGACTATGAGTTAATGCTTGCTGATTTTTAAGGGAAAAAAAAACTTGTACTTTATCTTATCACTGTATTAATAAAATACTTCACAAAAAATATTTGTCTTCCTATGAAAGCTTCCGGTGATGTCAGCTAATTTCATCACCTCATTTTTTAAATAGGCAAGTAAATATTTGAAATTAAAAAAAAAATTGAATGTTGATGTGTATGCTTAATTGGTATCAGATTTATTGTATTTCTTTGAAATGCACCTACTTGAGGAAAGGAGAGAGCAATTCAGTGCCTTACATAATGCTGCTAGGAAATTTCAAATTCCACTGCAGATTAAATTTTATGACTTGCAGTTCCTATCTTCCATGAAGAAGGGAGAGTATACTTGCTTTCTTGCCTGCAGTCCCTTTTCTGAAGCTGGGGAAGCTGAGATGCACAGAAGTGAAGAGTTTGATCTCTGATCTATCGCTGCTTTGGGGTTATGCAATCCAGCTCTGGGAGATTTCTTTGAAAAGAGCTACTCTGCGGTGATTTAGGCTGTGACTTCCAGACAAAACTGTGTTCTCATTAATTTGGGTCTCTGGGATTGTTTCATTATAAAGTCAGCTGTGGTGACCGGTATCTGAGTTGGAGCATCGAGGTGAGGTTTTTCCAAAAGATGAGCCACCACACACACCACTGCACAACAGTGTTACATTCCTGCATCAACCAGGAACGCTAAGATTCCTTAGGAGGGAAAATGTGTCAGAAATCTTAATGTTATGGCAGATGAAATAGTACTAAGGTTATTTTTCTTATGCTGCACAAGCAAATTCTCCAGTGACTAACTTCAGTGGCACAACATACAGCCTGTGCTTCTGCCCTTTTGCTGAATTTGATGTGTCTGCATTGGAGTTTGTTTGCAGCTTAAAATGAGAAAGTTAGAATTAATTTTTTTAATCCATGAGTAGTTTGTTAGCACTAGTCTTAGAAACTGCAGTTCCTCTAGGCAGTCTAGCCAAGCTTCTGTCATGCCTAATTCACTTAATGAAGGACAGAAGATAAATTAGTACAATATCTCTTACTTCAATTCTGAAAATTGACATTTTTGTTGAAGTGCCTTTAACCATATATATGGCTGAATAGTGTAAAAAAAAAGTGCAATTCTAAATGGTGCTTTTGATTTAATTTTTTAATGTGTTATCCTCTCAAAAACCAGAAAGGTCCTGAGTACTTCCTTCTCTCTTTGGGAAACTGTCCAACAGATACAACTGTTTCATCACTGCTTTCTTGATGGATGTGTGACTGTGTAAATTCAAATGCAAAATTTAAGAACCCAAAGGGCAAGCTTTCGGGATCCTAAGACTCTCTGTCCACACACGCATACAAGCAGATAGTGTTTTTGATGCAAGGTAGAATTTTGAGAAGGTCTGGGAATTTGTATTAACTTTTCTTTGTTTCTATAGTGAAAGATAGGCTTCAAGTATGTATCTACAGATTCATTGCTGGTAGACTAAAATAGCAATTATATGCAGTTATTAAACATGGTTATCAAAAGAAAAATGACCGTACTCAAATTATTAGCCAAAACATATATGCATGTAAAATAATGTGAGCTCTTCAGCTGTTCTGGGGATGGTGCTTGGTGAGGTTAGAGGAAATGTTCTGCTCACTTTTCAGAGTGGGTAGGTTAAAGATGTGCAGTGGTATTAAGACTTTGACAAATATAGAGCCCACTCTGAGGTGTGTAAAAGCAGCTTGTGATACAGCTGGATAGGTTTATGAGGGTCTTGGAGAATGTTGTACAATCTTTTTTATTTGTATTATTCTCTTGGCCCTAAAGTAATGGATTATACATAGAAAATGTACTGGTGCTGCAACAACAAATAGATCAACCGAGAGAACAGCCTTTGCCTGAAGTATCTTTAAAACTGTGAATGTGAAGTTGGATGATGAATTGAATAATATACTTCAAAGGACAGATATACAGTATCTGAATATGAAAAAGCATAAGTGCATGAAAGCATGTCACAGCCATATGCAGTGCAGGCTGTTGTTAGTGATAAAACAGTTTACTATTGTCCTTGCCACCAACAGACTATGTCAATTTTGGTTCTGATGCCACTTCTGCCTTATAGTTATTAGAATCTGTATACATTATAACATTTTGCAATGCTTATTGCTAAAGAATGAAAACAAAAAAATGCTGACTTGAATAAAAAGTAAATGTGTTTCCTTTGATTCATTTTTCCCTGCAAAGCAGTTGCCATCTTTACTTGGTTTGCCCTATTTTTATTTTTTTGCTGAAATGTGTAAACATATTTATTCTAACTTCAACTTACATGTGGCTGAAGGACTGAACAGTTTCATTAGCATGCCTGTTTAAAGGAGATGACAGAATTTATTGTTGCTCAGAAGAAAACAGAATTATGTTTGGGTAAAGTGCAAATAAAAGTAAAGACTCAAGTCTGGGGACCAAGTAAGGACCAAGCTTTTTTTTTTTTTTCCTGACCAGGATAGAATAAGATATATAAATAATATAAAAATATATATAAAAGCAAGTTTAACTAGGTAATAAATGGCCTTCTACCATATCAGCTTGGAACACCCCAGGAACCGGATTCATTAGACCAATAGAACAAAGCCAGTTTTTAAGAACTTCTACAACCCTATTTGACCTTGTGAAGCTGTGAGTCTCCAAGCAAAGCACAGCCATTCTTCACACTACCTCGATAAAACTTTTCCCCTTGGTGTATTTTGTTTTCCTTCTTCACATAACCTTGTCTCTTATCTTTCTTTCTCTACTTTTTTCCCTTTGTCTCTGGGGATTAAATTGTGTGGCTATGGAAACATTTAGTCTTTTCTGCCTCTCTGCCATGGCATGGTTCTTGATGTTTCAAGGCTTTCTTAGGTGTGATTCAGACTGTGAATTCTCTTAAGAGCGTCAGGATTGCACAGGGATGCTTGCCCTCTTGCTTGTGTGCTGCATGGTAAGTCCCCTCAAATCAGGCCAGGTTAATGCTGTGGCTGACTTGGGAAGACTGTGTGTTGAGAAAAGGCATACTTCAAATTAGATTGAAAGACCAAACTTAAAAAAAAATCTTTTTTAACTTGTAAATGCCAGATGCTTTGCTTTCTCAGGCCTGATTCTCTAGAAGGTTTGAATGCTCTTAGCACCCTTTAAAAGACAAACATGGGTAAAAAGGGAAAACTTGTTTAAATATTTGTTGAATAGGAAAGGTTTACATTCAACTGTCTGGATGATGCAAAATGTGAAGGACCTAGAAAGCTTGTTTTGAAATCCACTCCTCAAAAATGTTAGTGTTTTGAAATATTACCATTTCCAGGAATAGTAAATATAAGATTTAAGGAAGGATTCATAGACATAAGATGTTAACAGTAATGTGAAAAGTGAAAAGTGAAGCACCAGTCGAATACTCTCTTGTAAGAAGTGGCAGGAGTCAAGTAATTAAACACCTTTCAGATAGTGACTCATTATATTGTATGAACACCGTGTTAAATGACAGCATTTGTTATGATAATAATTGTGAATAGCAGGATTAGCGAATGGCTGTAAACTGAATAGCGTGCGGGAGTAGCATTTTTGTGAATCATGCGTACTTGTTTGAGTTGGAAGCCTTGGTTAATAAACAGATACCTCTTTGGCTGAAAGGACAAGGGAAAAATTAAAACAGGCCATTTATATTTTCCTGGGACAGGAATGAACCCAGTGTTTGATTAGTCATGTGTCAAAAGCAGTAGTGAAGAACAACTGCAAGAACTCTGGTACCTTAGATAAAAAGGTCTTCTTCCTTCATAAACTCTTATACCCTGAAGTCTCCCTTTAAGCTTCCTTCTCTCAGAGGATACTTGCTGCCCTCCCTCACCAAAATCAGCATCTTTCTAAATACTTAAGGGACCCATATGCTCTTGAAGATAGAGTCAAAATAAGCTACTAAAGCCCATTGCTTGGTAGAGCTGTTACTGTAAATATTAGTATTCTGCTATTATCTCATTCATACTTTCAGCAAGGAAGGAGCCATCAAGTAAGACAAAGTGAATGCTAATGAGTTGATAAACTCTGGCATACCTATTTGGCCTGCTTGTAAGCATATTCACTTGTTTGTGAATACTTTCATAAATTTGAAGTTATATAAATCACAGCGTCAGGATGCTACAGTGCTATAAATATAGTAACTAAATCCTTTTTTTTTTTTTTTAAGTAGACTTGCAGGACCTTTGGTCATATCAGCATTGCAAGAAAATGTTTCATAATGATTATTATATTTCTGTACAGAAGGAAGTAGAGATGAAGGAGCAATGTTGCTTCATTTATTGTGTGACACTAAGGTCAGAAAACGATTATCCAAATAGCATCTTCCATGAATATCACAAAGTTCTCTTTCTTACAGAAAGTGTGCTCTTGCTACAGAAAGAATCCCAGCAGAGAAATACTGTCTTACTTTTGGAAACATTGAGATACATTGCTTATTTAGAAGAGCATTTGAAAATCTTCGAATTCACTAGTAAAACTTACCTGATTCAGTAGGGATCAAAACCCATCAAGACAGCTCAACGTATCTTTCCTACCATGTAAGAATAATTTATTTGAAGCAGAGTACTGTGTTGGCATGTGTTTCTGTCATATCCTCTGTAAAATGTAGCACAAAAAGAGCTGAAAGTTTTATTTTTTTAATAACCTAGTCTGATTTTCCTAAGGACCTTTTTTGTTTGTCCTGTTTTTGTTTCGTCAGATAATCTACTGTTTTCTTGTCTACTAGTATTTCAGGGGTTTCATTGAGGTTTCAGAGCAAAACAAAAGGATGGTAATATGTTTTTGATCATAAATGTTGCAGAGAAAAAAAAATGGTAAGTTTTTTTTTATAACTCATAACTGTACCATAATTTTGATATACAAAAAGTATTAAATATAACAAGAAATGCTTTCTTGAAAAAATGCATAGAAAATTGTAAAAATATTGCCCTATTTATTTATTAGCTCTAGCATAGAACATGTTTTCTCTTTGTGGGGTCTTAATTTTTTCCTCTATATAAATCTACCTGTATTGAATATTTAAACCACTCTCTCTTTTTTAATGAGTCTATAGAGGCCAACTGTAGCATAATTATATAAATGTAAAATCATTAATTAAATGCTTTTAACTTGTTTCAGAAACTGCTTGAATTGGGTGCTGTGAAAGGTTAGCTGGTAAATTGGCTTTTTATTCTTTGCCTCTCTAAGAAGGTCTTAGATCAATATATCTTTCCAAATATATTTTTAAGCTAATGAGTATTTTTATATGTCATTATATGATTATTATATGTTATTGTTAAAATAATCTTTAGTCCAGTCAACATCACAGGAAGAATAGTGAGATAGGGAAAGACAAACATCAGATATTTTTTACTTAGCTAGTACTATTATAAAAATAATAGATTTATACATTGAATCTTGCTTTCCTTCTATTTTAGCAATATTTAAGCAATATTTACTGACAAATAATTTTATAACTGGATCATGTTCTTTCCAAATATAATTGGCATAATATCAAGCCTTCTAACTGTAGCCAACAAAAGAACAATATTAAAACACCATCCACCTGTGCATAGTGGAAATGTTTATGTTAATCAAAGAAAACAAGCGTCTATGTGTTACCATTTGGGACACTGTCTTTTTGATCGCTACTACCACTTTACGTGAATGTATATAACCATTAAATAAGCAATAAATGTTCAGTTCTAGAATGTTTTCCTCCAAAGCACTTGCCAAATTAATGCTTACAACATTGTGCAGGTGTTACAGAACTATTTTCTGTTTGCTGTTTTCTGCTGTGAAATACAATCACTTCAAGAGTAAATGCCACATGCATGGCTACAATGTGCAAGTTTTTTACAGTAGGCAGTTAACTTGATTGAACTCAGATTTTGGTTGGAGTTTCTCCTGTACCAAGTTGTCTAATGAGCAACTTCCACCTTCCATTCTGGGAAAGGTTTGCTTCCAATCCAGCTGTTTCAATTGAAGAAGGAAGCATCTCCCTTCCTTTGGCTCTTGTGATGCCAGACCTTTCCTGTGCCATGTGGATGAATATGAATTAGATCTACTTATTCAATTAGCATTTCACAGTACTGCTTAACTGGATGGGTAGTTTTATGCTTTCGAATGTGAATGTTTCATTCACATCTTGAAATAGCAATTTCATTTGTAATCAATGCTTAAATTGGGCATTCATATTCAGATACTTGCACTGCAGTTTTTTTTAAGACTATTTTGTAACAAAAGGAGATTGCATTTGTCTTTAGTCAGGCTCTGCTTCCTTTGCAAGACTGGAATGTCATAGCAACAAGGGTGATGCTGTTCAGATTTCATTTCTGAATTTTGAAAAATACATATTTATACAAAGAATAATAAAAGATAAAAAAACTTTTCAGAAGGACTTTTACTTTGCAAAGCAAATTAGTTCTTTGCAGATACCTCTCTGAATAACATCACACTTTAAACAGAAGACTTTTTAAATGAAATCTTTACACATAACCAACTACCTTTTTCTAATATGTAAACTAATCTTTTCTCACAGCAAATAGGTCTCTGCTTACTAAAATGAATGCTTAAGATCCAACATGCATGATTTGTTTTAATTTAAAAATAATTTCTTTACAAAAAGCTTATTTTATTAAAAGTGGGGAAGATTTTTAAAGAAATAAACAAAAGTATCATGTAAAAATGTTTTGATCCTTCTAACAGTTTTTGTCATTTAACAGAACCTAAGAGCCTTAAATTCATTAAAAGAATTCATACTCAAGACAATTCATAGTTTTTCTGTACGGTATTAAATTTAAGAAATGAACAGCTCTTTTATCCTTCTTCACTTCCAGGGGTGGGAGGGAATGGCAATACAAACTATTTTCACCTATCTAATAATCTATCTCAGACTTCTTTATGAATATATAGGGAAAATGTGTTTTTTTTCAATTTAGTGAACTTGATAGCTCAAAATCTCCCTTTCATAAGTTCTTTAACACACTTAGTAAAGATTTAGTCTTGAAGTTCTATTCAAGACTGAAACCAAGGACCACACAAAATTTACTTTTTTCTTATTACTATCCTCGATTCTCTGCAGTAGACTTGAGGCTTTCTTTCTTTTGCTTCTATTGCAACTATTTTCTGCTTCCTTTGTTCAGTAAGGAAAGCTCAGGGCCAATTCTATAGTTTATCCTTTTGCTGTCTTCCTTTTACACAAAATATAGGTTGGGAGAGAGACAAATGTTTGGTGGCTTTGTTCACTCCCCGAAGTATATAGCTGCATCAGAGACTTTAAGAGAGTTGTGTGCCTGTATTTCTCCTTTTTCAGCAAACAGCCCAAATTTAAAGAGGTTCCTGAACATGGGATCGTATATTCTTCCTGTAGGTGCATGTGTAGGTGCATTATTTCTTTTACTGGCGAGTTGTTTGTTATTAGCACTGAGGTGAGAAATAACAGAACTGCCCATTTCAAGGCAGAACTGTTTACATTTAAGAAAATCATACTCTTTTAACCTTGTACAGTGCTGACATTGCTCAGCTTGGATATCAACTATTATTACATTTATGTATTGTTACAGTCATGCTTATAAGATTTGGCTGCCTTTCCCCTCCCTCATCGGTGTTTAATCATTATCCTCATTTGCCAAGGTAGTAACTCAATTCTATGCGTACTTTACAGTAGGAATAATCTGTTCATACAAGGAGAAAACATTAACTGTAGGATTGCATGAAACTGTGGTGCTATATCACACCAAAAGTCCTCCTATCACCATAACACTAACATAGTAATGCCTTGAACGATGAGAAGCAGTGGATGCTTATGGAAAGATATGGGAGAATAATATTACCTTTAGAATGATCCTTCCTTTGGATCATTCTCTTGCCCTTTCTTGAGGCTAGTGGTTTAGGGATTTCTAGAGTTCCGTGGTGGAAGCCCAATCTGCAGTGTGTATTAACCTTCTATGGATTTGACTGCCTGAAACTGTGGAACGTTTGAACTTCTCGTTCTAGATGCCAACATCTAGAGTATTATGTGAGTATGACTTTTGTAAATTGGGTGCTGTTTGGGAGAGGTACTTCCTTTGTTTTAAACCTAGGACAAGTTCTCTTCTACCTTAACATACTTTCTGTGTGACTTTTTTTTTGCTGGGGACTATGTACCAAATAGGACTTGAATGTCTTCATGGTAGACATATTCAATGTCTGCCTTTCCAGGACGTAATCTGGAACTATGTGTGAAGTAGCTGGATGGCTAAAAAAGTCCATTTTTTTGGATGGGTAATTAAAAACAAAAACGTGCAAGAGAAGCCAGGGGAGGATTTGGGAAATTTTCATGTAGAAATGCAAATGTTCTGGCAGCAGAATACTTCTCGTTTCCAAGATGAAGTGTTATCAAAGCCTAGCTCTATTGAAATGTTTCACATTCTTGGATTTTCCTCATGATTTGAAATTCCACATTCCCAAAACTTGAATGGCCCTTTGGAGTTCTGCTTTTCAAACACCAGCATACTGCACATTCCTTGGATCACACAGTATCCCTTGCTGGGGGTGTGTGATTTCTGTAAACTGTACCTATCCTGGGGAGCTAGAGTTTTGCTTGGGGCCTGCTAAAGGCCTCAGTACTGCAAAGAAGTTATATTTCTATTTTTTTTTCCTATAACTGGAAGCAATCTTACAAGTTTACTTGTAGGATGTGATCCATGGAATGAGTCTGGAATATTTAATTATATTTTGCTTTTATTAAAAAGGCACAGAAGTCTGATTTCTCTGAATTTGTCAGACACGACTTTGCTCAGAAATCCCCCATCCCAGCACATTCTGTGTCCAGGAAGCCTTTGTCCTTCTGTCCAGTCTCTGGTTGTGCTCAAATCAATTTCTCCTAACTTTTTCACTGATCTGTGTTCCAGTTTTTGTAGCTAATTAAGTTTCTTCATTACCATGGCTCTGCTCAGGTCCACCATGCAGCATGGAGCTTTTGGCTTGTGCTCGGCTTCCTGTAACTGTATTGATTTCCCAAAAGAGCTCAGTCACCTCTCTCTTGGGTCTGCAAGAGCATTTTAATGAGCTTTTGAGCTGGTGTTTGTATCCAGTGCTGACTTGCTGGCATCTATGTGTGCTTTGCAACATAGCAATAATTTTATCAGGAAACCAAAGAGGTTGTGAGGCCTGGACAGCAATTTGCTTGGGCTGGATTGGCTTTACCTGTACACGCTACTTGAAATTTTATTTCTAATAATTTACCATGTCTAACAGGAATAAAACAATTTTATGGGCAAACTCTCTCTCCACAGAGAGAAGGATGATATTACTTATAAAACAGATAACCTTTGTCTCCTCTGCACTAGAACTGATGGGAATGTCACTGCCAAAACTATAAGTAAAGGAGAGGAAGAACAGAGGAAATTCTCATTTGATGAGGACAGACTGAAAATTTCAGCCCTCTTGTGAGTAGTCGCAGATGATGAAAAGGTTGCTTTTAATTGTTAGTGAAGTATTCTCCCCAGACTCAAGGTTGTTATCTTCTGTGGGCTTTTTTTGTTTCTCTCTTTTTTTTTTCTTTTTTTTCTTTTTTCTTTTTTTTTCTTGCTTTTGCTATCTGTTATGATACAATAACTGCTTTTGATACACAGTCTTTTATTTATTTAATGAGTACATTGTATTTGGTCAAAATGTAATGCAGGGACGTGGCCCTTAGAACTGTTTCTGTGGCCAGGAGGATTTCACAATTGCCTGGCTCTGGTACTCTGATGGGGGAAAAAAAGGAAAGCAAAAATAGATGAGAAAACTAATCTTCCTGTGATGTGGTAAACTCATAACTACATATCTTCAGTTTGTATTTTTGTTTCCAATTGTTTCAAAAAGAAATACTTTTAACGTTATGAAAAGTACCCTTATACTTGATAGTGTTGTCCTCAAAACTTTATCCAGGTGTAATATCCTTTAGAATGCCGCTGTGTGTGTTGTGTACAACTTAAATCTGGACTGCCAGCTTATCTTAAGCAAATGTTACCACAGTTTCTAGGCAAATTCTCAGGGAAACTTAGAATGCTAGAGGAAGTGGTGTTTGCTGCCCAGGTCATATGAAAAGATAGATGAAGAATATGACTTCCTTTGGTTGAGTTTTTACTGATTTGCATAGGAATAATATATGAAGTTCCATACATTGCCTTCTGTCACTGATATTCTGAGCTCTCCTGGGGAGTACTGCTGTTAACCATATCTACAACAGTACTGAGAAGATCTTTAAGCCTTTGCTCTTTTGATCGATATTGGCAAAAGGACTCTGTTCATTCCCTTCTATATGAGAGGATAGTCCTTGAATATGCTTGGCTTTTTATTGCTAGCTTTTATTTATCTATCTATCTATCTATCTATTTATTTATTTTTATGTATTTAATTACTGGAGAGAAGATAAACTTTTCTGGGATAAGAATTTACCAGTAAGAGAAAGGCCTTTTGCATTCAGTTGCTCTGAGCAAACTGCCTAGCTCTGGGATCCATGCCATGTGGTATTCACATGAGGTTTTGTGAAGGATGTTGTAGTCTGGTCACAGGCCAATTTTCAGTGTGAACAATGTTGCTTTTTCTTACTTGCTGTTTCCTATTTCTGTTAGTTATTTAAATCTGTTTACCATTTTGCCTCCTCCTCTTCGAAATGAATTTTACAGACAGGTGGCAAAATACGGTCAAAACACTTGGTGAAGTCACAGTCCCTTGCTAGAGAGCTGCCACATTCATCAGGCTATATTTCATAATGACATAGTATATGTGGGTCTAATCTTCTAGGATGTTTTCTGAACAATTAATACCCTTGATGACTTCTGAGCCTCAAGGAACATCATGTAAGTTCACATATGGTTCTGCTGGTGACAAATGTGCTGTCAGTTCCTGAGAGTTGTTATGCAAATGTCATTATAATACACTCCTTTCACTATTTGTGGCAGATGTCTTGACTTCACCTTGCAGCTGGATTGCAAATAGGACATTTGTTTGTAATGGGCTATTTCAACTTTGTTTCACATTTAGAAAAATTGTTTTACCTCACTGCGTTTAGGAATTATCCATATTTAGGTAACTAAAGGCAAGATATCCACCATCAATAAGCTGTACTGGATATTGTTTTCTTACTAACTAAATTAAACTGCACTTGGGAAAAAGAAATATCCCAAATATTGTTCTGGTTTTCTCTTTTCTTATTAAATCTGTGACCTGTGTCATGAACCTGGTTTCGTGTTGAATAAGGTAATTGCAATTTCTGTCTTCATTTTGAAGTAACTAAAATAAATAACTTATGAACTACTATGATAGTGTCAAGAAGTTTCACTACCAGAAACTTCTCCCTTGACCTCATTTTAGATACCTTCGTAAGTTAACATAAGTTTAGATTCTTCATAAGTTAACAATTATAGTTTATTCAGGAAACCTTCCTCGGTTCCTCTAATGGGTGAAGGTTTTAGATGGGAAATATTGAAATAGAAATGATAGAAATAGTGAAATAGAGAGGCTCAAAGCAACTTTTTCTTTTTATTTATTATTTTTAAACCAAGGAATTCAACTGGAAGGACTCTGTTGAAAATGAAACAATGCCGTTCATTTCTAATGTGCTTGTAAGTGTTGTGGTCTGGAAGAAGGAAAGTGAAAATTTTATTTTCAATGATTACTTGGTGTTTTTTTTGTTTTCAGAAATATGGTTACAGTGTGCAGATGCTGTCAAAATTCAGTAAAGTTTGTTTCCCATGTAGTGTTCCTGAAACTCAGACCCACTGTTTGTTTAGATACTGTTGTGATCAGGTACTTTGAACCATATTCACACAACATACTGAAACACAGTGCAGCATATTCAGTCCTCTCGCTTCAGAAAGAATCTTTCTGTTTTTGTGTTAAAAATTGTTGAAACTATATATATGTGCAAATACTCCAAAAAGAATTC
Source organism: Tinamus guttatus (assembly GCF_059628265.1). NCBI lineage: Eukaryota > Metazoa > Chordata > Aves > Tinamiformes > Tinamidae > Tinamus > Tinamus guttatus. Next base: position 6,648,645 of record NW_028288747.1, read on the forward strand.
TCTCAGGTGAAGCACGATCTTAGTGGGCTTCATTTAACCAGGTCTGTTTGAAAAAAACAGACTATTTAGTGGTATTTGAAGACGATTACCCAAAGGTACAGCCCACTGTTCTTTTTTCTGCCATCCTCATTCACTTGCATCATGCACACAGGGAATTATGTGTCTTTTAAATGCTTTGGTGAAAGTGTAGTGCTTTCTCACGAACCCTTACAAATAATGAAATGTAATAACATTTAAGCTATGCTGAATTTGTAGCTTATTAGTGGTAATTATATCTAGGTAAAAGCTACCCATGTATATATGTATGTAAGTGTGTATATATATATTAAGGAGACTTTTGAAATATTTTGTTCTTATCTACAGGAAAACAGGATATGAAGAACTCAAAAAACAGAGGGTGAAATCTCAAAACTACATCCTTTTTCTATTTTCCCCTGGTTGTTCTCTCCCTTCTTTTTTCTCCTCTTCTTTTTCTCCTATTCTCTGCAAATATAATCATTATCGGAATAGTTTCAAGAACTACTACCACTAATAATGTAAACCTATATTGTTATGTATTTTTAGCTCCCTGAAATGCTTAGAATTCAATTATTTTCTGACCTTTTTGGTACATGTATATATCAGACACACCGAAAGTATTAAAATAATATTGGCAAGCCGTGTGTGTGTGTGGTAGTGAAACGATTTCTCTAATGCAGTTATATCCACACCTTGAACAACAAAATGTTGCAGCTGCCTTTTTCTCAGTTTTTCTCTCCTAATTTTTAGGTGCTTTATTATTGATGTATTTTGAACCACCATCTCCTATTGCTAAACTTCTTTTGAAACAAATTTTTTATGTGTTTAGACATAAGAAAGCATAATGAGAAGTTGTGAAGAAGGTGAAGGGTGGGATCTCAACATTTACTTCTTGCTCTGACCTTCATTCTTTCACTTGCTGAAGAGTAAAATCACTATTTTTTAGTGATTTTACTACCTATTTTTTAATACCTATTTTTTACCATGGATAATAATTCCAGTGTGGGTTGGTGGATATACCAAGATAATTTTCAAGTTTCTTAAGACAACTAGATTTTCATGTGTATTTGTAACCATACACATCTTTTCCTCAGAATATTTACAAATATAGCTATGCGGGCTGGTGATGGGTTAATCATTAAATAATAAAATGCAATATATGTATTTTCAAATCTCTCTGCTTCACAGCAGTAAGTGTTCTCTGTTTACCTTGCCGGGCTAGAACACCAGTCTTTTCTCTAACATAAATTGCTTAAATTATTTATTTTAAACCAACCTGCTGTTTTCTGGTTTAGTTATGAAATGAAACCCAGTAAGGAAAATTGGGAGAGAAAAGAGCTTTTGAGACTTTGTGGTATATTTCTGAGAAACGTGTTTTCTAAAGTCTGTTAAGTTTAGCTGCTGTTGTCTTTGGCTTCCTCGTTTAACTATTAGAGGCTCTTTTACATGGAAATAAACTCATCATTATAAAAGTTGAATCCTGGATGCTTACACCTAAGCTAAAATTACTGTGCTTTGAAGTCATTTCTAAGCACCAGATTCATTGCTCCCTTGTTAGCTCTCTCTGGTAATTATTCTGTAGGAGAAGTGAAGAGTTAAACCTAAATATTGTAGGATTCTTTCTAAACGGGTTTAGTCTTCTGAGCACGTTATTTGGTTCTCCATTGTCTGAGTGTTTGACTCTGAACAATTTTTAAATAATTCTTGGCAGTTTAACTAATTTGTAGTTAAACTACAAGAATTAGTAGTTAAACTACCTACTAGCTACTACAGTAGTTAAACTGCCAAGAATTATTTAAATTTGCAATATACAGTAACTGAAGGTTATAAGAAGAAATGCTGCATTTTCAGTGATTTACGGATAAAGATTTCACCCAGAGAAAATAAACTCAAAGAAGCTGCATTCAGGTTGAATTCATATTGGAAAATACACACTCGCAAGGGAAAATCATTAAATGATTCCTAAGGCAGCAGAAGACGTGACTATGAATTAGGTGGCTAATGGGGAAGGATGCTGTGTAAGAAAGTAAGTCTTTATGTTTTTGGCTTTTGTATTTTTGAAAGCCTTTTAATATATAGAAACCCAATTTTTTAATTGTAAGTTACAGAATAGTCCTTTGATTTTTGCTGCTAAAGAACTAGGAACTGCATTACAAGTTTAGCAGATTTTTCAGTTTTCATCTCAGGTATTGCTTTTCTGACAGATGTGTGGTCCAAGAAATAGTACAAATAGCAGACAGGGACTGTTCTAACTTATTTCTAGGATAGTTCAGAAGAAAAATTCACATTGCTTTTCCCTGGAAGCTTTGAACAGTTGCATAAAATCTGGTTTTGTTGTTTCACTTTTCTTCAATTTTCAGCTTTCATTCTCACAAAAAAACATAGGAGATAAACTGCCATTTATATATTTTTTCAGATGTTCTTTTAGGAAAATAAAAATGAATAAGAGAAATTTCCCAATCTGACCAAAAATCTGATGAAGGAAAAGGCTTTATAATGCTATTAATACATAGAAGGAAGCTACTCCAGTAGAGGGAGCTGGAATGCCGCAGTGATTTCTTTCTATGCATTTATTCTAGAGTTAGAACTTGTTTTTCTAACTATATTTAATTTCAGTATGATTTTTGTCTTTAGAACTCCAAATAGTTTTGTTATGTTGATCTTTTCCGTCTTTTCTGTAATCTTTCATTGTTATTTTTCCTATGTAAGTAGCTCTTTATTTCTATTCACAGGCTTTATGAAATATAAACTTACAAGGATTATTAAGCCTACAAAACTGACTGATAATATCTGTACCTAATGCATGAATGCATATGTACAGTATACATGTATAAGAAAATATGCTGACTAGAACAGCTCTGAGGCAAGTGCCAAGACAGTGACAGAAATGATATATTAGTAGGTTGGTTGTATCACAAATTTGACACTTGCAAATGCTTTTTATTATGTTCAAGGTTTTTTCTTTGTTTCTTAATGCTCTAGCAAATCAGTTACTGCTATAAATAGGTTTACCAAATTGTTTGCCAAATTCTTCACTAGAGAATCTGGATCTGGCCTTTAGTCTAGACTTGTAACAATGCTAACAATGCTAAAGACTCTTTTTTCCTTTCCAAATTATTGTTATTGCTACAGGCTGTATTGCCCAGGACAGATGGAAGAAAACCCATACTCTTCTATAAGTTGCAATCTTTCTGATAAAAATCTCAATGAAAAATATGATAATCATAATTAAAATAATAGTTCTCATTTTTACTATCAAAAGAAGTCAAATGTTATTGATGGTGGTAGTTTTGTGAGAAGAGTAGTGATATGAAGATGTCATCCCATGCAGATGGCTCAGTATTTGATTGGAACAGTTAGGGAAGGAACCAACATAAAAGTCCATGAAAAAAATCTCATTAGAGGAAGTCAAAGCTCACCATGTCTGTTTTCACATCTCTCTGCTTTAAACTATTCTTTTTTATTAGCTTCTCTCTCATCAACTGTTGCTTTTGCAGCAGCTGTTTTGTCTTATTTCCTCTTCTGTCTTGAAATGTCTGCTGAGGTTGAATCTTACAGACAACCAGCAGCTTGTCCTGGCAGTTTACATATTACTTTTTAGTAAAATTTGGTTCATGAACTGATTAGAAATTTGGCCTGTGTGGTGTCTTTCTAGTGTTTGATTCAGCACATGTGCTGCTTGAAATCAGTTTTCTGGTATAAAATATCTACAAACACCTATGTCAGTGAATGTTTGCTGTAACAATCCCGAAGGTGAAAAATGCAGCTTAAATGGGTTTGTTTGTGTCCCCAAGATATTAAGCATTCCCTTCAATTCCCTTGATTTATAGCTATCCAGCAATATTCGCAAAAGTGTGGGTTTCTTTTGTATGGCTTTTCCACTTCCAAGTAATTGGATATTCTCTAGAAAGTGGGGTTTTTTTATGCTGTGTTAAATAGTCTGAAAGTCTACCAAATGTCATCTCTTAAATTGGATTTATTTTTTAAATGAAGGCTGAAATGAAAGAGCTCTGGAGCTTCTGGAGTCTCAGATAAAAAGTAACATCTCAAGCCCTTGATGGAAAAAAAAATATTTTGAGCTGTAATTGACCATTTGAAAAGGTCAAATGCGGTTGTCCTTGTGCTGTGTATGCTATTTGTTGTTGGTTTAAAAAAAAAAAATGTCAGTTTGATCAACTTGTGGTGGTGGCAGTGGCAGATGATGCACATCATCCTCAAAAAAATGACCTGAGTGTGTTGGAATTTGAAGATTAGGATTATTTTGATTACTTTAGTCCCTTGTGGTGTTAAAACGTTCTTCTAGCACTACTTAGAATCAGTCATTTACCAGAATTTCATTAGACTTGGTGTCACACAATTAGAGAATCAAAATAGTATGCTACAGCACCAAAGTTTTTGAGAGCATGCTAGAGAAAATGAAGTAATGCTAATCGATCCATTTATCTACGTGTGTATTTTTTTTTCTTTTGCGCATTGTGTTGTAATTTAAGGTTTGATAAATTAAGGGTTTCAGTGCATGTGAGATCAAGAGGGAATCAGGAGGGATATGAAGGGAAGAAATAGGAATGGCTAATATGTGGCAGAAAGAATGAAATATTCATTTTTAATCTGCAACTGTGACATAAAAAATAGATAAAATTTAATAGCTAATAATATAGAAATCCCTCAAACTAAAGATTAGATCTGGTCTGTCAAGAAACAAGATGTCAGATTGAATGCCTCTGATTATATTTGCAAAAATGTGTGTTTATATTAGTGATTAGATTATAAAGAAATAATTTACTCTTGCATTGAATTATGTTTCTGATGAAGTTACTACCAGTAAGTTCACTGAGGTCTTCTGTTTCTCACAACTCAACCTTTAAAAATTTAAAGTAAGTCTGGTCACCATTAGTTTCTTAAAATCTTAAAACAAAAGTGTGTAAATTTTTTTCCTAAGCTTGTAAGATTTTGCTACCTTTATGTGTATTTATTTTGCATTTATTTTGCATTCATTTTCTGAAAATGACAATCACAATTGAAACTGAAAATTACAAATACTGAAAATATCTCCAATATCTTTTAAAATCTAGAAGGTATTCTTTTTCCTGGTTTTCTGAAGTCTCTTGGTACCCAGCACATGTCAAGGGTCAACACTAATCACAGATGAAGAAGAACAGGCTGACTCAAATGAGTAGGACTGAGGTGTCTGAGGGGAAAACGGGCAGATAGAGGGGAGACAAAAAACATAAAGGTTTGTGGAGGGATGAGAATAGGTAGTGTAGTTGGGAAAGTACAGAATGAGGCTAGCAACAGATGAGAATTGGAGATGAAGCTGGCAGATGGTGGCTGGAAATGAAAAAGGCGGGCAGGTAGCTCATGAGGAGTGTGCTCATCCACACAGGTGAAGGTTCAGGAGGTCGTAACCACAGGTGACCTTCTGCTGAGAACTAGAATTGAACATGGGTCTCCTGAGGCCTGGACTTTGACAGGGCTGTTTGTGTGCCCATCTCTGCAAGCCTCTACTTTTCCATTTTAGTTTTGGAGGGATTAAAATGGAGAATGTGCAAAAAAGGATGTAAAGGGATGATAAAAGGTAATCTGTGGTACTGTAAAATTTCTTTCACTAAACAGCAGCCCAGCTAATGCTGCAGCCATTTAAACATCTGTAAGTCTTGAATGTCTTTCAGTCTGAGTTGATGTGCTCAGCCTAAGAGAGGGGGGAAACAAGGTTTAAAGTTTGCATGAAGCAGTTAAAAGGGTGCAATAGGGAGCAATGTGAAATTTTAATGTGCTAAAGCAGAAGCTGAAGAAATCTAGTGCTGCTTTGAAAAAAGCATAAAAACTGATACTAGAGACTTTTCTCCATATGGTAGAAGCTATGAATTTGCTTTTTCCATTTGTTTAGCAAGCTGGCTATCTGTGAACACTCATGATTTTAACCAAGGATATTTTTTCCATGTTTAAATAGGAATAGGTTTGTGCTCCCTTTTATTCACATTTCTTCCTTCCTCTCTTTATGAGCTGATAGTTTTCTAAAAGATGACCACCATATTAAGGATTTAAGCTCATTTCAGGAGTTATTTCCATGTTGAAGGAGCTTTTACATTGGCAGAGAGGGGACAGCCTGTCTAAATACTCCCTTTCTCCCTACTTATAATTTGTTCTTCCAGCAGCAGTTCATATTATGAAGTTTCTAAGATTTAAAAATGCCCAGAGCAAACTATATGCAGTGTGATAGCCTGCCAGGTTCAGTTCTTTAATATGGGAGGCATGTTCAGTTCTGTGATGATTTGCTGTGATATTATTACTATGGTAGGTAGTTTACCATGGAAAATGTAATATTTGGGATCTTGCAAAGATTATAGGTGAGCATAAAAGTAGCCTTTGATTTGCTATTTTTAAAGTATTTCTTATCTGGGAAACGAGCAGTGATGTTAAGGTAAACTTTTAAGTCAGTGTCACCATTCTTTACTTCACTACCTAATTTCAGGGCTATTGAGTAGTGTAGATAAAATGATGTTGCACCTGGGCATCATTCCACAGACTCATTTCTACTGGGAATCTAAACTACAAGACACCTACGCCACTTTTGCAGAAGTGTGATTTTGAAGCTGAAAGTAGACAGAATTCATGATTCCAATATATCAAAAAAAATTGATTTCCACATAAATAACAGAATAAAAGGCAGTGAGTACAGAAACTCTTCTATAAGTTTGTGATCCACCTCTCAGGTTTTAAGATCTCAGGTAAGACAGGGCAACAATCTTTGCCTGGTGATTTGTTCTCCTTCTCAGGGCGGTTCCTAAGAAGAGCTTTTACTCTGCTTTTGATACTCAAAGGATGTTTGCAAGTGCTTACCCCTATTGTATCATTGAGGATTTCCTGTGGATTAAGATCTGCTCTGATTCAGAATAAAGTTACCCAAAACATTACTACAGGGTTAAATATGACCTCTCCCTCCCACCTCATAACAAGCAATAGAAATAAGCAGAGAGATTATACACTACAAAAAAAGATGCAATGAAATAAAGTAATACAGATTTGTTCTGTTGAAATGTGGACCTGACTACCAAAGCAGTGGATAATGTATTCACTGAAACTCTGTGGGCTGTTGACAAATGAATTGTAAACCAGTAGAAACCTGGCCATCAATTCTTCATCCCGTGATCACTTATGTCAAAAAGCTGCTAACAATTACAGGATACATCAAAAAGCCACATTTCCCAGATCAAAAGCAATGAGTCATTGTCTGACCTTTGTTTAGCTTGAATTCAATAACTTGTTAAATTTTAAATGATGGAAAATTAGTGACGAAGCCATCCTTTCCAACTATTTAATTTATTTATTTAATATGCTTTTTCTCATTTTTCCGACAATATACAATATAAAATATCATTCTGTCATTTTTACGTACAAAAAGTATGAATAGAAAATGACATAAAAATTTAATTCTCTCAGAAATTTGATTTTTAAAGTGCATAAGAAAGCATGTTACCCAAGAATCTTCTAAGGGAAAGATGACTATTAAGCAAAGCCTTTTAAAACATAAGGACCCTTGTGATGAGATTTTGGATCATATTCTCAGATCTATATTCCATAGTCACCCTTCACAAATGTTACACTGGTTAAAAAGTCAGGTGTGGGGAAGATGGGGGACAGGGAATGGAGGATAGGAAAATAGAAGTGCTTAGGCTGTGAAATCTGCTAATGGTTCATGGTGGTCTGCTCATCTGTGTGTAGCTAAAATAATTGAACATGCACAGCCGCATATTGTTTATTTTCTGGATGTGTTCTCATGGACTTCTGCACTTCAAGTCTGACATTTGCGGAAAAAAGGAAGAAACATTCCAAGAAAAATGATTGTGTACTCAGCTGTACGGAAAGGCTGATGTGATGCACGTGGCCTTGCTTCAGTTCTTCTGGATGATTTTCATGCCCATGTAGTTCAGAACACAGATACTTACATTACTGTGAGATGCAGACTCCTGATGGAGTATTAAAGAGTTTGTCTAAAAGCAGCAAACCTGAAAAAAAAAAAAGAAAAAAGAGCTGGTGCTTTGTGAGTTCTAAGTAATATCTTTTGAAGCCTTGCTCCTGGCTTAGATGCATTTGTTTTAGTACAGCATTGGGTAGGAAAAATACTTGCCTCTCCCTTTTATAGGGAATCCTGATAGCTTTTTAGACTTATTTTTGTTTCTATTTCAGATGGGTTTGATCTAGATGAACTTTTTAAACTACTCTGACTTTAAATTTTGGGAGAAAAATTATTTGGTTTATACTCTATTTCTAGTATAGAAAGGTTACTGTAATTGCTCTGTTGTTAAGAAGAATGAGATTATTTGCCTTATGAGAAAAACAGAAGACAAAAAAAGATTATTACACTTTTAGCCATTTTTATTATTATTTTGTCAGTGGATGGCTGAGTGGTTTTGTTCTGCTAGGGCTTTTCTTCTAGGCTATTTTGGCAGAGACATTATTATTGTTATGCCATGCTCTATGCAGGGAGGTTGGACTAGATGGTCTCTAGAGGTCCCTTTCAATCTTAACCATTCTGTGATTCTGTTGTTGTTATTATTATTATTATTATTATGTTATTATCATTATTATTAATAATGACTGGGTACCTTCTCCTTTTTCTCTCCCATGCTTAAACTAGGGTAGCTTGTCTCTTGGAAACACTTTATAAAACAAGACCTTGTCAACATAAACCTTTCCATTTAGATTCATCAATAAAACACCCCCACTGTGAATATTTATGTATAAATCTTTTTAGGACTGAGTTCTAACTGCAGACAATGAAGGGTATGGACTTTACAGGATGGAATGAAGAGGGAAAAGATGCGTCAATATCCACGGCAAAGCTCATCTGAGAACAGTTCAGTGCACAGATGTCAGTGTTTTGGAGAAGCATTACAGAAGTAAAGTATAACATTAACACATACTCTTGCAGCAGCTACTGACAGTGGTTTTTAAGAGTTGTCTTTTGCAGTATACAGACAGTGGGTAATTCTGCTTGCTAGCATTTTAAATTATCCTTTTTGTTTTTCATCTGCCTTGCCATTCTGTGGAGAGGCATTGCAGATGTATTGCATAAACAAGGACAAGAAAAATAATTGATAGAAAGTCTTTTTGTTTTCATTCTAGATATATTTATTCCTTGTGCATGAAAAGAGAATAGAAAGGGGTTTTGAAACAAACATGTTTATTTTGAACTGTCGTAATTTTCAGGAAATGCTTCATAACCTGTTTCCCAGTGCTCTGCAAACCCCATGCTGCTACTTGCTTGTAGGAGCACCTAGGGGTGAGCAACCCCATGCACCTGGGCAGGTGGAAGGGGCTGACCTGCTTGAAAGCAGCTCCACAGAGAAGAACCTGGGAGTCCTGGTGGGCGGGCAACAAGTTAACCATGAGCCAGCAATGTGCCCTTGTGACCAAAAAGGCCTGTAGACGCCTGGGTTCACTGGAGCAGGCGAAGGGAGCTGATCCTTCCCCTTGACTTAGCCCTACTCACGCCACCCCTGGAGCTAGACTCCAGTTTCAGGCTCCCCAGTATCAGAGAGAAATGGAGCTATTGGAATGAGTCCAGCAAAGGGACGTTAAGTTGATTAAGGGCGTGGAGTCTCTCTCATATGTGGAAAGGCTGAGAGAGCAGGGGCTGGATAGCCTGGAGAAGAGCAGTTTGACTTCAGTGCATTTAAATATCTGAAGAGGATGTGTAAAGAGAACAGACGCAAACTTCTCAGTGGCACCCAGTGACAGAGGTGAGAGGTAAAGGGCACAAACTGTAACACAGGAAATCCTGTCTGAGCATAAGAAAGCACTTATTCACTTTGTGAGTGGGTTAAACACTGGAACAGGTTGGAGAGGTTGTGGAATCTCCATTGTTGGAGATCCTCAAAACCTGACTAGATGGGGTCCTGGGCGACCCTGCTGGAGCAGAGGGGCTGGAGCAGATGATCCCCAGAGATCCCTTTCAACCTCAACTGATCTATAATTCCATGGAATGTTGCCATATGCAAAGATCCAGCCTCACAAGCATCCTAAGTGCTGTCCTGGTGCTCTGTAAAGCTGTGGGGACATCAAAGGATATTTTTCTTACCTTCAGAAGTTTCTGTTGTGCATAAAACTCTTCCATTGCTTTATTGAGTGAAGGTGCTGTACTCCATTAATAAATGGAGTACAGAAGATCTCTTCCCTGCCTTCCTCAACACTTCTTTATATAGGCTGCAACATTTTTCCACTTCAGTTCTTCCTTCAGTTTAGGAACAGGAGTAACAAAGAGGGCTGCTGTTTGAAAATTAATTGAATTGTATTAACAATAACAGTCAGAAGCTGTGCTCCAATTTAATTCTGTTAAATGCAGCTATTTGGCATGCTGGATAGGAAATGCTCATTCAGGAAGATCTGAATGTGTGGTGGAACAGAGTATGGGCTGAAGACACTGACTGGGATTTGAAACATAGCACCAATGACAGCAAGTTTTTGCAGGACTTTCTAGTCCTGAAACCCCAAAGCACATGCAAAGCAGGTTGATGAGTTTATTATGGCTGTTCTTATTTCCTAGCTTTAGGAAGGATGAATGCAACTGAATGTGCACAGTTTGGAATTTACAATTTTTTTATTACTTTATAGGCCTGAAAGTGTGGTTTTACTGCAGTGGCATGCTAGGCTTGGGGAAAAGGAGCTTGGTCCCTGGGTCAGTGGAATTCTAGTTCTGCAATGTGCAGTGCTAGGACTCGGTGTTAACTCAGACCCCATTGAAGGTGACAGGTTTTTATCCAGGCCCAAGAGTCCTCCCCTTTGGCGCTGACTAGAAGCTCAGGGATTAGGCAAATTCTCTGTCTCAGTTCATTGGAGAAAAAAAAATACCATGCATAAACAAACAGGGGCTAAGCACCTACTTCAACACTTCTGGTAAGAATTTCATTTCATAGCTTCTGTGCAGAAGCTATGATGAAAACTATGCAAGAAAGCAAATATATTTTCTCAGTTATTTTTGTGTTTCTGAATAAGCTTTTCTACCCACAGAAGAAAATGGATTTTCATTTGTAAACTGCTTTTAAGATCATCCTGAATAGTTTTGTTCTGTCAGTGATCTTTAATGATAGCCCAAACAAATAACTTTTTAAATAAAAATACCATGATGTCCAAGAGTTTCAAATAGTGAGTACTGCCAGAACATAAAATTCCTTTCACAAATTCCTTATGGCCAAGGGAATACAGCCTTCAAGCTCTAAAATCAAAGGATCTGAATTCTGCCAGTACAAGCCAGTTGCCCAAATTCTCCTCTCATCTACACTACACTCATGAAGTGTAAGAACATTAGGGACCAGTACATCACCAGCCTGATCTTTGATATATCGCAAGTTATTAAGTTCCATAGCACTACAGTGCCTATACTGAGCTCTATATTTTATTTTTCAGAAAGCATCCAGTCCTTGATGTCAAGATGACAGCCTCTGGAGAAACTATCACTACATTTTTCTAAGTGTGGTGTGTGGTGAGTAGGTACCAATACACATATTTGTTCTTCTCTCCTTATATTGCTTGCAATGAAATCAGTGAAATCCAATTCATTCCATTATAGGTCTCTTTTTCTTTTTTTTTTTTTTTTTGCTTTGCTTTTTAAAAATAGTGTATGCTTTCCCATCTCAGTAGTAGTCACTGATGAATTACTGTTTTCTTGTGAATATATGCTGCTATTTTTTTGCCTCCCTTGAAAAGGGAGTGTAAAAATTTGTCTTCATAATGCTACTTACCATTTTGGCTTCAAGTTGTCAATGGAAGACAGGTAAACTGTAAAGTTCTGGCAACTATGGTATGGCTGAAGTACTCAGGACGTCAGAGATTCACCTATTTAGTAGTTAGGTGAATGCCAGTCAATCAAAATGGATTTTTTTTCCACTTTATACTGTTCTCATTTGTTGTTGGCTTGCGCTTTTACTCATATGACTTAGAAGTAAAATTAACTTCAGCTTTCTGGTGTTGTAACAGGAGTTCTCATGTCCAAAAAAAAAGCTGTTGAATCTTGTACCCTAATCTTTGCTTAGTTTAGCAGAGTTCCTTGAATTCCAGATGAGACTTCTCCTGAACTGTGGCACTTCCAGTAACTTAGGTTAGATAGTCCTTTTGTTACTTAGGTTATGGAATGTGAGGAGAAACAAGGACTTGGGAACTCTTACCTGGTGTATTTGCCTATGCTTCTCACTGTGTAAACTGGAGCAAATTGGTACGTTTTTGCGTGTGTGTGTGTGTAAGAAATTCAGTTTCTTTTCATAAGGAAAATATTTGACCTCTGTTTTTACCTTTCAGTCTTTTCTATGGTTCTCTTTTCCTCTAGAAAGAAAGTGCTTCATGAAAGATACTCAATACAAATGGGAAGTTAAGGAAAAAAGGTTGTGGGACTAAGGTCGTTCAGTAGAGCATTAGCAGAGCATTGAACTGAGATCAATTCAGTGTCCTGAGCATGCTGTTTCCTTGGATATAAGCCACTGTGACTACTTATTTCTTACTTTTGACAACTTCTTTCACACTTAATACTTTTCGCTTTTTATTATCTTGGCTCTTCTTCGGAGACTTAGGCTAATTTGGAAGTGATGGAAGGGTTTCTGTGGCTTTGCTACTGCTTATAGTATAGGCTAGTTGAAAACTATTTCTTGCAACATTCTTTCAGTGAGAAAATGATTTCCCCAAAAAATTTTTACAAAATGTTTCTGTTCCTATGAATGCTTTCATGTTTCCTTTGATTTATTTTCATGCTTAATTTATTTTATTACTTTGCATAAAATTGAATTCCTTTCTATTCTAAGAAAGTTTATTTACTTTTAAAGTAAATTTTTGTTGTTTATTCAATAAATAATTTAATATTTAATAATTTAATACTTATTGAATAACAATGAATATTGTCAAATATCACATTTACTTTTAATTTATGTTTACTTACTTTTAAAATTAAATGTCAAAGACCTTTTCTAACTCCAATTTCTAAAACTTCCTTGTGTCACTGCCATCTAGACTCTTTAGAGAGTTCCACACAATTTTAGTGCTATGCTACTGCTCATGTCACTTTTTTCACTTGTATAACTTATTGGACGCTATTCAAGCATTTAAACATACTCTAGTCTCCAGAAAGCTGAAAATTTTAATTTAACTTGGCTTAGGTGTTAATAATTGTGATAAGCTTGATCTTTGTATTTGAAGGCTGATTGAGTGTGTGCTTACCCTGATGGAAAGATTCTCATTGATTTTCAGGAAGGGAGGCTAGTATCAGGCTGGCATGTTGCTTTCATATTATTAAATTTCATGTTATATTTCATGTTTTGTTTCCAAGGAAACCCTTTTTGTTTATTCTACTTAGCCTAAATTATGTCCTTAGATGTGGAAGTGAGTATGTGTGTGTTTGTGTCCATAGATATATGTCATCTCCTAACACGGTTCTATTCTATTCTGTTACCATGCTGCAGTGGCACTGAGAGTATATACTGCCCTTCTTGCAAGCTTATCATTGCAGGATTTCTCTTCCAGCCTGTAAAGATTTTATGTTTTTGTTTGTTCTGTCACAACAGAGTGCCTTTAATGCCCCAGTTCTGAAACAGCCGGTGGGTCAGGTAGGCTGGCACAGTTTCTTTTGCTCTGGTTGTGCAGAATATCAATCAGAGTGAATCCTGTCTCTCTTCCACTGTGCTCAAGTCCTACGCCCTGGTTCTGATATTCTGCTCTTTTGACAGAGGACATCTCTGAAAAGACATGAGTAACAGAGAAGATTCTTTGTACTGTGAACTCCTTACAATGCTAATATTGCAGTACCTGAGTCGCTGCTTTCCTGCAGCAAGCTGCTGCAGTGATAGTTTTTCTGCATAAATGTTCAGGAAAGATGGTTAAATCTGTATTACATAGGCATGCTTTCCATTGGTAAAGTATGGTTTTGGCAGAGCTTCCATTTGCCTTAGTAGTTATTTAATGACCATTTAGAGAATAGAAGAATAAGAGTTAGAAGCAGTTATGGTTTATATCTTCTTTGCTGTGCTTTGTTAGTGATTTTTGCCATCAAAATGGTAGGACAGAATATCATAATCACCTAGGCCCACCATTACCAAGGTTCTGCAATGGCTTGCCAAAATTTTTGTTTTTTTTCTAAATGAAGCAGAATTACCTATAATTTTCCTGCTGTTAGTCCAGAGCAGCTTGTTTTTTTTCCTATTCAACAGTTTAATTAAGGGGAAAAAAAAACCAGAAAAGTGGGAACAGAAAGGACACTTTATAGACATATGTCATATATGATTTTGTTCCTTCAACCAAAGGCGTCTTCTTTTTTTTAATCATTGTAATTATGCTCATGATGCTTCAAGATATTACCATGTTTATGAAGCTATACTAAAATACCTAGTGGAATTTGATTATGTGAGTGGCTGAAACATTACTAGAAAAAGGAGCCATTTCTTGTCAGGAAAATATAAGTACTTTAAGTATGAACACTGTCAACTTCTGCAGTGGTACTGACTCCCTCATTCCCGTATCCTTGAGCAGCCAGTACTGTAGTTTTAAAAGATGCTCTGTTCTCCATTGCCAGAAGCTAACATTTTTTTCCAAAGACATTTCCCTCATCGTACAAATTGATTCATGTTCACATACTCAGCCAAAATTACTTTTAAATGAATATAAAATAGGGAACCTCAAGGAAATAGCCACAACTTATGATATCCTTCATCAGTTACTTGGGCCTTTTAACCTAAAGCTTTGTTTTACATTAACTTGTCTTTTTCTAACAATTCATTAAAGATACTCTATCAAAAACCTTCAAGGTGAGAGGGGTTCAAGGCTTGAGCAATATAAATGAGCTAGTTGTTTGGTTAATATGTACTTAAACCAATGTCCTTTGTATTTATGACTTATTGTAAGTTAGGGTGGGATATGTCTGTCAGTTGAGGGTGAAATCAGAGTTTACTGTTATTACCACAACTAAAATGCCACAGGATGTTGCAACAATTTATATTAAAAAAAAAAAGTATAAATTTTTTCAGAAATAAGTAGAAGACCTCAAATCTGGAGAAAGCTAATTTTCTTCTGAGTGGTACACCACCATTTTAAACTCTAATTTGAACTAATAAAGTAGCTCTGAGTGTGGGATAATTCATGAATTTGAGTATAATCAGCATTTCATTATTCAAATTATTAATAAAAATATTTAGTAGTACTTGGATCCAAGATAGCCTGAAAGGATGTGCAGATTTGACCTAACAGTTAAACATACATAATGACTTTTTTTTTACAAGATGAATGATGGTTTAAGGTAGATAAATGTGATTCTATTAATTACTTTCATTTCCTATCGTGTATATCTGGTTTCCATCAAAATGCTTGCTGACAGGAAGACCTTATACCTGGAACGTTGTCTCTGTTCTGCGGAGTCAGGAAATCAAATTGGTCAGTTGCGAGGACTGATTTTCACCAACCGGGTTGAATGTCTCCGTAAGGATCTCTCCCAAAGACTCAGTGGCCCTTCCTGGGAATCAGCCTTTGTTCTGCAGGCTCAAGGCAATCCACTGGGCGACACGTAGCTAGCCTATGTGAGGACCCTGATCTATCCCTCCATCACCACCCTTTCCTGGTGTTACCTGGGGAAAAAAACAAAAACAAAATAAACCCGGGATTTATTATTTGACCTTCTGGGGGTCTAATAAAACCTCTCAGATCCTCATTAGATTCTTCTCAGAGTTACTGAAAGCAATATCCTCAGGATTCAAAAGTGAATTTTATAAAGACTCAGGACTTGGAGTATCTTATCTTTGTTTAAGTGTTATCTAACAGGATCTTTGTCTGCTTATGTTTTACTTCTTGTTTGTTGGCAGTGATATTAATTGTGCAAGTAATCGGGTCAAAGTTTGTGGCTGGATTCTGGTGCTCACAATTGCTTTTTCTGCTCTTGCCTTTATAATCAAGAAAACAGGTTTATCAAGGTCTAATCAAGGAGACAGAAAGCACAATTTTACAATTTTTAATAAAAAAACAGAAAGTAAGAGTTAGAGGATTATCTATTTTATCCTTGTGTAGATCACAGGTGTGTCATCCAGCTGCTCTTTTCTGGAATCTAGCGCTTCATTCAAACCTAAGACTTCTGAGAAGAATACTTCTTGAGAAGTCATCATCTTAGAGGTGTGGTTTATGTGCTGCAGGGGTATTAAATCTGTATTTAAAACATGGTCACTGGCTCAACCTTCCCTTTCTACTGATTAGTAGAAGTTGCCAGCTCTAAGGGTGTTGGAAAATGCAACCCTTCATATTGGTGAAACAAAGTACATTTTGAGTCGTCTTTGTGGTTTAATGGATTACGATTCCTTCATTTTTAATGGATTCGTTTCCTGCATTTTTTCTCTCACTTGCTCAATGAAAACTTCAAGAAAAGATCATTGAAAGCTAGTGCTATATACTAGAAAATATTTAAAGATGAGTTGAAGAAATAATTTTGGCTTTTCAAATCTTCAAGCATACAGAAAGCTCTTGCTTGTAATAGTGGCACAGGTGCTTTTTGCTGCTATTGTGCAAAGTTTGTCTGGCAGGTATTGGCTCAGAAGATGGTGATCCTCCCAAATGTCCAGCAGGTAACTTACTTGCATTTTTAAATTCAAAGCCATAAATGAAATGTATATCAAGGGTAAGAAATGTAAGATCAGCTAAAACTTAGTTACTGTAATTCCAGGAGTTGATCTCTTTTGTGTGATGATGTTTTGAGAAGATGAGATGTCTGAGTGTTTTTTTTTTTCTGTCTAACTTCAAGGTGATTTTATTGTTGGTTTTTGCTTTTACTGGATTGAAATAACTAAGAATAGCAAAAAATCAAAAGGCTGAGATTAATAGTCTTGGAGGACTAAGAAGAGAAATCATCTTTTCTTAGAAGCGAAAGATGGTATTTTACTGTGAAGTCTGAAATTTATCAAATATTAATACAAAGTATGAGCAGAGAAAGGTTCATAAGGAAACAGAAAGCCTTTTTTCTGATGGATGCTCCTTGGGGTGAACTGCTTGTGAAAGCGTCTGCTATCGCTGCATGGAAGGAGCAATGTCCTCTAACACTGAGAGGTACCACTGGGACCAGAAAATGAAACCTGGGAAAAGCTTTTGCTGCAAGTGCTGCATGTGCTGTAGCACGAACCCCGGCAGGATCCAGGAGGACACAGAGCCTCAGAGATGGCAGAGGGTTAAACAAACCCCGTGTTATTTTCTCCAGCGCTTGGTGTCCCTGATTTCCTTTCTTTGCACATCTGTTGTAACGCTCCGTGATTTTCCAAGCAAGCAAAACTAAAAATACACATTATAACTGGGGAAACAAATACAAACAGAAGATACGACTTATTCTAGTAACAAATTTTCAAGCTACTTTTTTTTCCCCGCTTTGCTGATTTATAGGATATGTGTTTTCCAAAAATGCAGAGTTCAGAAGAGATACTTAATGGAGGGAGCATAGCTCAATTAAAACCATGAGTAAAAATGACTAACATAAATATGTCAAAGCCTCTTTCAGCTGGTCTACAGAAATAGAATATTATCAGCTGAATTGATTTTATTTAAAAAGCTACCTAAAGGCAGCTTTTTATGAGCTGCTTTTTGCCATCCCAATGTTTTCCCAAACGATAGTAGCAAATAGTATAAATTCTTTAAACAAAATATTGTTATATTCTTCCTCTTTTGCCCTCTATAAGGATTAACCTCTATAAGTCGGCATAAAAGTCACATTACAATTTTATTGATGTTGGAAGTTACAATCGCAGCCCTTTCCTGCCCTCGGAAAAACACAGCATCGTTCCTGCCTTTACTGTTTTCTAGGGATTTTATAGGGAATTGCAACAGCAGAATAAACTGAGTACTCACTAGATAAGCCTTTTCCTGGGAACAGATTTCCACATTGTCAGTTTGTGTTGGAAGACCTTGCTTCCCTGAGTAGAGTCTTTGGGAAAGTAATTTCACAAAACAAATACCACTTCTGTTTATCAGTTTCCAGGCCATGCATTATCAAAACACATAGGAAGAGTAGGTCTGTTGTCTGACTTATACCAGGTTATACAAAAATTACTCTAGAGACTTGCAGATGAAAGCACATGTATTAGTCAAATTGTGACAAGAGGCTTGTTATGAAAACCACTTAAAAGAAATGGTCATGTCTGGTCTATTACCCACAAATTTCTGCCAAGTGCTCAGTAGCTCTATGTGAAAAGAAGGGAATTTTCATTCACATAGATTTTTTTTGAACATTCAAGTTTATTTCTTTAAATGAGGCAAGCGAAGAAGACTGTGCTACTTAACTTTAAAGACATGAAAAACATGCAATCACTCTGTTTCTTGTCCCTGCTTAGATTTTGTTTCTGTGTAGTCATGCAAAATGTCCAACCTTTTGGAAAAGCCATCTACATTTTTATTCCATATTATTTCCATTGCCTGCCAAAATGAACCTTGCATAGCTTTATTATGTTTAGCTGTGTTATAACCTTGTGGGAGAAAAAGGTTGTTATGGTTATTCTTTCAGATTTGGCCTTCTTATCAATCTGTATTATTTTTTTCTCTTAAGATATGGAGAAACAAGTTGAATATGGCTTTATGCATCACTGAAGCGACATAAGCAAAACTAAAAAGCTTTAGTGTGGACGTTAGCAAGAGTTAGTTGCATTTGCCATCTGATTCCGATATTTAGTTTCAAAATGATTTTTCTCGATTTAAAAATTTTTTTTTTTCTTACAGGAAAATACACTGGGATTGCTAACTGGAATGTATTTTAAGCAAACTCTTCAATAAGAGAAGTTCAGAAAAGTAGTTTCATTGACTTGGGAAAAAGAAATTGAAGAGAAAATTGTATATAACTAAAAATATTGTTAATATATGTGGAAGACTTAATTCATGCTGCAAATCCATAACAATAGTGATTTTAAGCTAGGATAGATAATGCATTTTTGCATAACTCTGACCAGATAATATAATACTCATTGAGTTAATAGGATGTATTTCCTGAGTCTGTTCATTCTTAGTGTGTTCACCACACCAAACACGTATATGAAGAAGACTTTCAGAATTTCTGAAAGTGTTTTTTTTTTTTTATTTCGCTGAGATGCAGAGTGTCAGATGTCATATGCCATTAAATTTTCTTTTTTTTTTTCAGAAAAATTGTATGTGAGCATCGTGCAGTATACACACAGTGAAATGCAGTGTTTCTGGGGTCGACTGTGTGTATTCTGTTCCCAAAGGTGCCTCATGTAGTGAATTTGGTACATCAGGGACTTGCTTGATGGGTCCTGAATACACAGATGCTGCATTGTATACATGAGCAACCATATATTAGAGGAGTTCTTGCCTTAGTACATCGACTATATATGTACACAGAAAGATGAGAAAAAATTTGGCATTTAGGTACAGAGGATACCCTAGGAGGAGGGCAGATATTCTTCCATCTCTCTCAGTATTTCCTAAAGTAAGTACCCCAATAGCATCAGCACAGCGGTCCTTGTGGAGATAGTGCTCTCTTTATCTTGTTACTCTTTTTCAGTGCAACTACTTCATCATTGTATCATGAGGAGTTGTGGGAAAGAATTTGCAATTAGACTGCTCTAACAGCATTCTAGTAGGTAATGTTATATATAGTGGTGTTGTAGTTGTGTTGGTCTAGCACTTAGGCAAGGTGAAGTCTGCAGGGACTTAGAGAAAATTCCAAAGATAGTTACTTATCTGCTAACATTTCCTCATCAGCTCTTAAGACAGACTTTTCAAGCTCTTTGAAGATTATTTGTTAATGAATTTACCATTTGTTTTTTTTAAATAAGAAAACTGTTTTTTACCAAGAAATTCAATGCTTCTCCCCAGCCCCTTATTCAAGTATGACTATTAACTTGTTAAAAGTAATCATAAGCCACAAAGAGCCTGCAGTCCTCACTGAGCTCAAGAATTAAGGGAGAAAAATAGACTTGGTTTTTCCTCAGCTATATTTGAAATATTCTAGCAAAATTCATGGTAGACTAAAGTCATCTACAGTTCTTTAAAAATCTCCTGAGGTACTGCTACTCATTGCATCCCTGCCTATTTTAAACAGACAGCATGGTTTGCTTCTAGCTTGCATTTTCTGTTCCTTAGTGTAAGAGGAATCTCTTATTGAGGCTCTACTGTTGGAAATATTCTCCACCATTTGAACACAATTTGAAGACTCTGACTGCCATCAGAGTAAAGCATGGTGGAAACACTACTAAGATGATCCAATGCGCTCCATCTCAGTATTAACTTAATAAAAATGAAATTCTCCTGCAGTCAGAAAATTCTGTATTTCAATGTAATCTTCTGTTTTACAAACACTGAATACTGGATGAGGACTGGATGTGTTTTCAGAGACTTCTAGTATTGCACATTTCTGTGAATAATTCTTTAAAAGAGGTACTGAAAAGCTGGCGAATGCCACATATGCTTTTTCCCTTTTATGTTGCTGGTTAGCAATGCAAGTGAAATCCAAACTAATGATAAAAATGTTGCTGATGATGAATATTTCAGTGAAGGGTTGCTTCAGTGTGAGGCTTACAACAATGGTAGCTCTGGATGGAGTTTTTGAGAAATGTTTGTTAGAGCTAGGAAAGTACATTTAATAGTTTTAGTAATTTGTTTAAAATAGGTAGAGAAGCATCTTACAGCTGCTGATGAATATGGGTAGTGCCTAAAATGCTAGCTATCTAGACCATTTCACAGTCTGGATGAATTTATCTTCCTTGAATTAATTTATTGAGGCGCATTCATTTTACTATTTAGCATTTTGTAGCTTGGTCAGTTGGAAAAAAATTTGCAGTCATTGCAGCTCTTTGGCATGTAATGTAGAGAATAGAATTCAATTGACAAAAATATCTACATCAAGTCTGAGCCACCAAGTAATTTTTCTCAATTATTTTCTTGGCAAGATAGATATGTTTTTGTATGCAAAACTTGATGGTGTATTTAATTATCTCTGTAGATACAGTACATCAATAAGATTTTAATTAAGAAGTTCTTTGGTTATCTCTTCAACAATCTGTTTTGGAATAGGATTGTAACTGCTAGGTAATGAAGATTCTTGTTTGTGATATTTCAACACTAATTTAAAGTCAATTTTCCTCTCCTGATCTTTCTCCTTCTCTTTTCTCAGAAGTTACAATCAGAAAACTTATGACAAGTGTTTTAGATGAAGTTATTTAGACTTGTCATTTCTGATAATGATAAATAGAAAGTCTCAGAGATAATGTAAAACCAACAGAGAAGGTTGATGAAATAATATTTCTCATAGAGAACACACAATCCTGTAGATGTATTTATTAAAAAAAATCAAAATACAAGTACCCCCACTGGTTTACTTTATTTGCTTAAAATACTTTTATATTAGTGAAAAGTATATCTTACTACATTTAGTGCATAATTCTTTATAAATCAACTTAAATTAATGCTTTAAATTTGTGTTAAACTACAGTATAAAATATATAGTTAAAAATAACTTAAAGTTTCAGTAACTTTGCTTAAACCTTTTTTAAAAAAAAAAATCAGTAGGGTCAAGTATGAAGAATACGGTGAGGCATTTAAAGTAAAATGAATCCATCCTTACTTTTGATAATCAGTGCTTAGGTGCTCCGGACCATATTGAATAGCAGTGGATAAAACTGAAGACTATCTTTTCTTCTCAGGAGACTTTGATAAGAGGTCCTAAAATCCAAATCCATTAGTGCCACTCTGAAGCAGAGCCAATAGTGTTAAAACTATGAAATGCAAGAATTACATATCCATTTTGAATCCCTGTTTATTTGCACCAGAGGTGATCTGCAGGGCTTTTATAAATCTTGTTAGCGGCACTACTAACCGTATATCATACTGATGAGGTTGCAGCTTAAATGCCTGAATTTCTACTTCGAGTTGTGACTTCATTCAGGATAAGTTATAGCTCAACTGATCATCTCCTCTCTTCGCTATCATTTTTCAAATTCTGAATGAAAATACTTATCTTCTTGCAACTGAACTAATGCTCGTATGGGTCACAAAAATCTCATTGTGTGGATTAGCTCAGGTGCTGACTTTTTACAGTGATGAAAGATGGTTAGTCTGGGCAGAAGGTTTTAAAAATCAGCTTCAGTTTTGTTCTTCTCATCTTCTGCCTCTTAATCATATTTGTTATTTTCTACCAACAGCATTGATTGTATGTTTGTTTAAACATTCTCCACAAAAAGCCCTATCTTCCATAACTACTTTTAACTTATAAACTTTGCAAGTCAAGGCATATTGTTACACGGCAGATCCTCAACTAATGTATTTTTACCATGTTCCTTAAGGTCTGGACATCAATGCAATAAAGCAAAACTGAAAGTTTAACTTATGAGGAATGCATAACAGGTATCAAAAGAGATGGTCCTACATGCTAAATCCACTTCTTCAGTAGTAACCCATGACGAGGTGAGAGCAAAGGGCACATCCTGAAACACAGGAAATCCTCTCTGAGAATAAGAAATCACTTCTTCACATTGTGAGTGGTTGAACACTGGAAGAGGCTGCCTAGGAGAGCCTCCATCTTTGGACATACTTAAAAGGTAACTAGACGTGGTGCTGGGCAACCTGCTGTAGGTGATCCTGCTTGAGCAGGGGTGGAGACACCAGATGGTCTCCAAAAGTCCCTTCTAAATCCAGCCATTCTGTGAGACTGTGTGAGTCCATCTAATCCACTGGGTATAAATTCTCACAGCTGCATGCAACCTGTTCTTCATCTTTTATCGTGAAAGCTTTGTAGAGCATCAACCCCTTTCCTGGTTTGTCACATGTCCTGGTCTGTCACAACTTTGATCTTGACTGAGGACTGGCAGTCTTACTGTGATATAATGTTGTGGTGGGTTGTATGTCCATAAATTACTCAAGAAGTTAAATGCCCTCTTAAGATTTTTCTTTATCTTTTGTCTTTAAATGCTGTCTTATATTTGTGTTTTCTTTTTCAAGAAAGAGCCCTTTATGGGCAATTTCCTGTGGAGCAGGATTTTTGTGCTAAGTAAAATTATGAAGTATTATTAAAGCAAATATTCAGATAATGCTACTCTAGATTTTTTTTTTAATCTATGAATGAGAAATCTTTTAACTGTTGTACACAGCACACAGTAGTACAGCACACAGTAATACTCTTCATATATATGAGAAGAACTATTTCTTTGCAAAGAATGGGTTCCTACAGTTACCATCTGTGGTAAGAGAGAACTGCTTGTGTTCATGTGAAGGCTGTAAGAACTGCCAGCATTTCTTACATTGTTCTTGCCAACTCCAGTTGCTGCTCAGTGTTGCTATACTGCAGACTAAATGTTTCTATTACTAATGGAAGCACTACGAAAAGTGAACTCGGTTTTCGTGACTCAAGTTATGTAAACCAGTATCTTAAAATTATGCTTTGAATCCCTTATCATATATCCTATGCTTTGAAAAGCAAAAAGGGAAGTCTGTGAGCTGCCATTAATCAGCCTCATGGGTGCTAGCTAGTAGTCTGGCTGAAGGTGATGTATAAAGACAAGTGGGATGTAAATATTTTTGTCAATTAGGTTTCCGTTATCTACATTAAATGTCAAAGGGAATGCTTAGAATTAGTACAAGGAACTTCATTTTCTAACAGTAACTTTTATCGCATGTATTGTTAAAGTGCCGCTTATGTAGAAAGAGAATAGTGATCTAGACATGCCTCCAAATCATGCTCTGCAGTATATATATTTGTCCATATTACTGTTGCCATTACAAATTCTCATTTCTGTGGTGAGAATGAACCACAGTCTGGTATGATGGACAACAGCTTACAGTTTGGTATGATGGAGAAGTCTTAAGAATGCTGAGTGTTGATGGTGAATTTTGAAGTTAGGCACTGCACTTGGAACAGCATCCACAGCTCTGGTAGCTGGCCAGGTTTCTTAGCACACGAAGGGGCAGTTGATGCTATAGGCTGTGAGTCATAGCAGTCGGCCCGCTGAGCAGGACAATGTCTAGCATACTAAACAAGAAAAGAAAAAGATGAAGCAAGATATATTGTAAACTGTTTTTGGGCATCCAGCTTGAGGATGAAGGGAATTACCTCAGATTTGCAGGCCAGAACCTTCCCCAATATTTGTGCACCAAAACCCTTTGCAGAAAGTCAGAATTTAGGTGATGTGTGTGCAGCCTGTTATTATTTGGACACTGTTTTGGGGAAAGTACTCTGCTGTCTTTGCCTCTGTGTGTTCAGTTTGCTTGTTTGTCTGACAGTGTTCAAGCCAGCCTTTCCTAACCAAGTATGGTTTGGGCTATTCTAGAAGGGAGGGACATTTCCTCATTTAACTGCTTCCATGGAATTTGTTCGGTTTCGCATACAAATATTAGAAGATGACTATTGGGTTACTGAGTAGGGACATACAGATGTTTTGTAGTGCAGCAACAGCAGCCTCACACCAAAGGAAGTGGAGTGTTATCTGTTAGACTGTGTTCAAATGGGACTTCTTTGGAGGTGATTGGTGTGCCCTGAGTAGGCGAGACTGTAGGGTGACAAGGTAGAACACCTAGTTTGGGGGATCCAAGGGACGTTCAGTTTGAGACAAACAGAAAGCTGTGTACTAGCAACCATCTTTAGATGCCTCTGGGTATGTTGGAGCAGATGTGCAGGTGAGATGTAGTGGATGCAAGTGGTGCATTGCCAGTTTCTTTGGCATCAGAGAAGTATTCTGAATAACCTCAGATATTTGAGGGATTGTAGCGTTTTAGATACTGGCACTTAAATTCTGTTTTGGAGGCAGCGAAGGGGATTATCTTAAATCTTAAATATGTGTTGGGCCAAAGGCAGAATAAATTGGAGCTGTTATTTCAGCAGAATGAGAAGAGTTTTGTTCCTTTACTATATTTTCAACTCAGTATTTTTATGTTAAAATACTTTACTAGCTGCTACTTTGTAATATATGCTGCAGCCTTTAAGTAACTGGAGGATGATAGGGAAGATGATTTATTAGATTCAGAGCTCTTGCTACCACACAAAGGCAACCAGCTGGTTTAAATAAGAAGTATATGACATTACTTAGAAGGCAAACTAATGACAGAAAAGATCCGTTTTTTTGTGAGTTAGTGAAGTATATATGAAAAAATCTATTACTAGCCTGCAACTCAGTAGACCATTCGGTCCTTACAAAAGGAGCCACTCCAGCAGTAACGTCAGGGATGAATGAGCCGGGTAAGAGAGCCTGACACATGTCGTCAGTCAGTTTTTGAATCTAACTGAGAGTAATGTCCTATTTCACTGTCTAAAGTGACCAAATACTTCTCTTTTTGGTGGGAATATCAAAATCTATACCTTTAATTTCAGTATTTTTTCCATACTCAATAATGTAATAGTCTCAGTTAGTAATAGGTGAAACATAACTGTATTAACTAATGATAAAACTCTTGCCTATAATTTCCATGAAATGTTAACTGAAATTAGAACCATGGTCTCCTAATAGGTCTCTCTTTTTTTTTTTTAAAAAAAAAAGCTTTTCAGACTGCAGTAAAAGGTGATCAGTCCAGAATCTCTTTTCCAAGGGCAGTTCAATATTGAGATTATTTGGCTCTTGGATAAACAGTATTCTAAAGCATATTTCAAAATGAGAGCAAAGAAATGTAGGAACAGAGAGCTATGAGCCTTATTTCTAATATAAGTCTTTATCCTTCTGTCCATCTTTGTGAACTTTCTGACACTGGTACATACACAAATGAAACCCAGAATAATCCAACTGAATGGTTTCCTAACTTTGTAACAGAGGGCAGTTTATGAAAGACACTAATAATATTGGGAAGGTGTTGGCATCCATGAACAGATTCAAATATAAAGGCTTATTATGAAAAACTTGGCCAAAATCTCTTTGAATCATAGTCTATGTTAATATGATATATTTTGAAGTATTTATAAAGTTATCAAGACTTCTAAAAAACCAAAATTGCAAATGAATACATTCAAATAATAAAGCTTCACTCTGCTTTTTGTAATTTCATTATCTAGTTATTCATGTTATCAGGATTCACCATGGCACAATTACAGATAATTCAGGAGTCTTTAGTAAATTTATGGTTTAGTTTTATTTAAATATTAGCATTTATCCTCTGCTCTGAAGATGAAGAAAAAGTTCTTTACTGTGAGGGTGACAGGGGGCACTGGAACAGGTTGCCCTGTTCCAGGTTGTGGAGTCTCCTACTCTGAAGATATTCAAAACTGACTTGGAGGTGATCCTGTGCTATGAGTCTAGGTGACCCTGCTTATACATAAGGTTGGACTAGATGATGTTCAAAGGTCACTTCCAACCTCCACCATTCTGTGATTTATCAGAAAAGTGACAGGCAGTATTGCTTTGAACTTGCATTTCCTACTGTGATTTTTGTTTTTTTGTTCTTTTTTGGTGTTTTGGACATTGTGTTTTTAAGTTCAATGATTGCATGTTGTGGAGGCACTTTGTTAGACTTGAAAGGTGCAGGAAGTGTTGCTAAAACGCCTTTTGCAAACACCACAGCAGCAGGTGAGGTTAATCCATCTCCTTCATTTCAATACCATGTCTGATGGTATTGTCTAGCTTTTCAAGCTGTTTGACAAACGAACAATATGCCAGTCTCTCAACCTAGGTACTTTTAAAGAAAATTTTCTAACCCTATAAGCAATATCTGTAGTGGAAAATCATCCAATTCAGAAATATTTCTACAGTGATGTTGAGACAAGAGGTACAGAAAGGAATTAGAAAAGTCTTTCAGCAGAGGTTTTGCAAGCAGTTCCTTTACCTCACAGTTTTCAAAGAAAATGGCAATTAAAAATCAGATTGGTCCAAACTGAAAAGGCAGCATAATTGTTCTTGCTCATAGTTGGGAAAGCAGTTTATTTTTAGTTTTGTTTTTCAAAGCATCCTGAGATGGAACAAATGTCCACTACTTTTGAAGAACACCAGTGACCGTGGTATTACTGGAAGAATCAATGAACCACCACAAAAGCTGTTGCATTGAGTCTAAATTGTCTGCTGGTATTGATTTGTGAGAGGAGATGAGTCTTGCAAATACTGTGTAATGGTGTCAATTGTATTGATAAGGAGAGCAGTTAGAGCATTTTGGTCCTACAATCTGGAGAATTCACTGGCTACCAGAAACGTGAACTATAATCACAGTAAAGCTCTAGTTGTGTTAGATGTTTAGTAATTTACTCTCTCAATAACAGCTTGTAGATTCATTTTCAAGCCTTCGACTTTTGTTCTTAGCATCTTATAACTAGCAGCTGCTGACTTAGTGGTTCGAATGCAGATACTTGAGATATGGGTAGCATGGCTGAAGTCCGATTCAGCTGCCATTCTGAGGGAGAAGAGATGGGACCCTTCTTTGGTCCTCTGGACAGGTAAATGGCAGTGGTCTGATATGCCCCTGTAATTTTACTGATTTGGCTCAGCAGGAGATAAAAATCTATTCTCAATTCCATCTATTAATTTCTTAACTTTTTGAAAGAAATCAGTGAAATCACAACATTCTATTAAAGAGAGTAGGGTTGGAAAGGTTATAAACAGACATAGCCCTTTCTGAAAAAATCCAGCAATGCATATTCCACAGTCTCTTCCAGGAGAGACTATCCTTGCTATAATTTAAGAAGAGAGTTTCTCTATACTATATATTTTTTTTCATTTTTGCATGTTTGAAAACTACTACTAAGGCTTAAACACTGAGAGCTTAGTCTTCTGTGATTAAAATTACTAAACACTTTCTTCTTGTTTTGATGGGTTATGCATCTTGTATCACTGATTATTCTCACTGCTTATCTGCCCTATCTCCACTTAGTTTGTATCCTTCAGGGTCTGTAGCCAGCTCGAAAGACCTGTACGAGGCCATGCTTGTAAGCCTTCAGATAGAAAATAGAACAGTTATTTCACCTTTTGAAATAAAGTGTGACTTTAATATTTGTGTATTTTAACATGCACTCAATGTTCATAACGTGATTGCATTATGATACCCTGTATCTCTCCTGCTTCCAGGGTGTGTGGTGTAGAATTTTACTTTTGTCCTTAGTAAACTTCATGTTTTTCTAGGTAACTTTTCCAATTGTATTGTCTGTTTCGAATCCTAATCCTGCTGTCCTGCTTGCTACTTGCGCCTCCCTTTAGCTTGCTATTACTTGCAAATTTAATGAACACACTCTTACATCAAAATCATTACACATGTTAAATAGTACCAAAAGTAGGACAGATTAGTGAAAAATAGGTAACAGTTTGACATTTAACTAGACATTTAACTGGTAATATTTTCCAGAGAATTTTGTTCATTTTCCCCTATCTTTACAATAAATGTATGTTGAAAAAAAAAAAATCCCCGGATAAAGTAAAAATACCCATTTTCTGCTCTGTCTCCCCATACGTTTTTCTCCAGTATTTTTCTAAGAATTGAAATTAAACTGTAATTTACTTCCTTTTACCCAACTTTGTCCCACTTTTAATGAAGCATCAATCTGTTTCCGATTTCCTAGATTTCTTCTGTCTGTTACTGGTTCTCAAAAATAACAATTAAGATGGACTCCACTAGTTCTTATATTGCTTTAGACTGAATTTCATCAGCCCTTTGTGAGCAACCGGTGCAGTTGCTAGCCAGTTCTGTTCCTTTTATGATCTGGTTCTTGTCACTACAGCCACTAGTTGTCAGCAGATTTTGTTTTGAGCAGATATTTGATGAAAGCTGGTATTTGATTAAGCTGGTATTGATAAATACATAAAGCTTTTGCATTCTTGATGCCATCTATCAATGGCTGTCCCTTCTTATTTAATTTCCTGCTTACTGCTGATGTTTGTGGAATATTTTCTTGCTACCCTTTGTCTCTCTTCCTTTTTAATCTGATCTCTTTTTGTGGCTTTTGGCACTTGTTTACTGACAGTGGGGAGCAATTCAGAGGTTTCTGCTTCTTGTCTAGTCTGCATTTAATTTGCAGCATTCAGTTGTGCTTCAGTGCAGGATTTTCCAATGAGACGTCACTCACGCAGCTGGAGAAGCCGCTGGTCTCACCAGAGGCCGTGGTGTCCTGGCATCCCCCCTCCGGTGCATGGGAGTCCTATGGGGAGCCACGTGGTTGCATTGCAGGAGGAAAACAAATGCCTCTGGAAGGCAGTGAGTGTTGTACATGTGTGTAAGTACAAAAATAAAAGGAGGGAGAAAAATAAAAAGAGCTAGCTTGGAAAGATGAATTCTTAAATTTATTTGATCCTGCTGAATCCATTCATATCTAATTATTCTGAAACTGTAGTCTGCTGGTGTTCCCCAGGTGATCGTTCTGTAATGAGCATTAACTCTTCCATGCATGCCAAATACTAGTATGGCACTTCCTATTTTGCAAGTCTCTGCTGATAATTTTGAGCAGCCTCATTAAGATGTGTGAAACGGCGTGAGCTGTATTGATCTGGAAAAAAAAGGATGCACAAATGACTTCTTTCATGATCTCTTTTCAAGATATTTGTCAACTATATTGATTGCATTGAAGGGCTTTGAATTAGTTGGCAGTAGTATGCAGCTTTATGCCTTGTAATTTATGACTGGAATATCCTAGCATAAGATTATGAATGCAGTTTGCTTATTCAGTATTAGAAAATGTTTATGCTGTCTGCATTGAGATACATTTGTTATGTTAAATAAAATGTATTTAATAAAGGTAATAGCCACTTTGTCATTGGATAAGTACATTTTTAACATCAAACTGGCTATAAAAATGTAGCCAGAAAAAGAAATGCTTAGTGGAAGAAAAGCTTGGGTTCTTTAAAATTCAGCAGTATGATATTCTCAAGACATAATCTCTTGTTATATCATCCCTGTAAATTTATGATCCTTGAAGTTGATGATTTTAGTCTTTCTATATATTCAGAATGCCTGATTAGTCAAAGATAATCTGTTTATTATAGAAGCTGAGGTAATGGGCAAAGAAAAAAGATAAAATCTGATGCGTCTGTCACTCCTGTGGTCTTCCTGTACTTTTGAAAGCTGTATTGTTCGCAACATTGCCTAGCACAATAGTATTCTTCACACTTCTTCTGTCCTCAAAGCAGATATGTTCCTGACTTCCTCCTTCAGATACAAAGGAAGCTTCAACCAATGCAGCCTCTCCCAAGGGAGAGGAATTCACCTGGAGGTCCACCAAAAATCTGACAAGAAATTGTAAATGCATACGGCTTTAAACTTAGTACTCTTTCATGTAGGAGAACAGGGACTAAATTCATTAAGAGGGAACAAAGCATTGAATTTCCAAATGAGGAAATAAAAGTAAATAGTTTCTGTAGTTGGTTAATTAGTCTAAGCGCATTACAAAATCAAACAATAGTAACATGTTTGCATTGTTCAGATAAGGTTCAGTGATCTGACAGAATTCACATGATCTGCCTGATCTGCCTGTTTGCTTTGCGATGTATCTTAGTTAAAATTGACACAGTCCGTTTTTAAAAAAAGATGAATAAATCTTTCTCATGTACAAGTTAGATAATATGCTGTACTTTTCACTATAAGCATCTCACTGACCTGAGTTGTTCTCTTTTTGCTTTCTGCATTTCTAAATTCTCCTTTTTGTGTGTGTGTTTGTCTTTGGTTTCCAGTGTTTAGCATAACCGGACTTAGATCTGGGAAACTTTTGTGCTGTCTCCAGTATTTCCCAAATCTAAAAAGGCATGAGTCTAAATTCCTGGTGTAATTCATTGCTTCAAGTTTCTGTAAGAATAAGGGATGGGAAAAGAGCTCTTGGAGATGACATTTGATTGCAGCAGAAAGGACAGGAGCAGTGACAGCTTTAAGTAGCAACTCCTAAAGCAGCCCATGTCACTAGTAGTTCTGCCATGGAGACCTTGCTCTGAGTTGGTAGTAAGGGAAATCATGGGCTTGGGCCTCCAGCTTTGCCACCAGCCCTGTGCAGGCTCTCGAGTGCGTGAGCTCTCAGTCTGTCTTTGGGGGCAAGCTGGAAAACTCTTCTTGGCTCCTAGGTGTTTTCAGCAAACAAGCGGTGCTTTGGAGTGCCCTGGGGACAGAAGGGTGGCCCTTCCCCTTCTCCATCCCAGAACATGAGCATGGATATGGAATAGAAATGGCACGAATGTTTTCAGCTATGTGATGCTAGTTTTGCCCTGGTTGCTTTGCTGAGAGGTACCTGTAGAGTTACCTGGCCAAAGTTATGAGTCCGTCTGTCTGGAATTGTAATGAGAACAAAGAAATGTTTACTGTGCAGTTTGCTTGATGCAAATAAAGTAGAAAGGTTTGCTCCTTAGTAAGGAGCTGGACTGTAATGAGATGAGGCTATTCTGATTTTGGTCAAAGCACCTTAAAATTGCTTTGTAAAATGAAAATATTCCTATCTGTGATTTTCATGGCCTCCACCATTAGGGTTTTAGAATATTTCCGAAATATCTACACAAGGCATGACTACCAAGGCAGCTTAATGTTGCAGTGCTTCAGTACTTGCATCAGAACCAATGTGGTACAGTTCTCCTTCCACTCTACTGAAATTCAAAATCTGAGGTTGCTGCTGGGTCCCCTGTTCTCCAGAGCCCTGAGTGGTAGAAAAGGTGGCTGCATCAGCCTGCCAGCTGGGCACACTGGTGTGTTTGTGCAAAAAAAACCTCTTACAAAACAGGTAGTGATGACATTAAGTCTTTAGTCTGAATTGCGGAGACTTTAATATTCACTTATTCCTTTGTCTGAATCAAACTTTTTGCTCTATTCCACAATCAGTAATTTTTGTTTGCCAAAAACTAATCAATGGAATCTAACACTTTTGATAACACCCTTGAGTATGACAGAACCTCAGCTTTTCCAGGCTTTTGTGAGAAGTTAACTATGTAAAATAGAAAGCTAAAGTAAATATTAAAAGAAAGGCATGAGAATGATATGGTGATTAAATTTTTGTCAGATCCTGAAGACAAAGTTGGACAAGTACATTTTCTTCTATACTTTAGCATACACCTCTTTTGTAGTTTGCTACAAAAGTATTTAACAAATGAGGAAGTAAAGAAAGTTATCACTTCTCTCTCGTCCTTCAGGCCTAAAAGGTTATGTATTTTTAAAAAAGTGTAGTTTTATTTATTTTATCTGTAAACATGAAAAAAAAAAACAGTTTTGTTCCATATTCATCTAAGCAGCCAAAAATTATAAATCACCCTTACTTTGCATTGGAACTTTGACTGAATTTAGTTTTATTAAAAAGAAGAGGGGAGGGAATCCTCAGTGCAGTTGCCCACAGAGTTTGCTGGCTTCTCTTTCCCCCGTCCTGTTCCCTGTAACGCTGCTGTTGATGGTGCATTTTAAGTTGGCACCTGCAGAGCGGCTGTTCCAACTTAATATTTACCAATTGCTGCATCCAAGTGACATCTCAGATACCTCTGAGTTTTCCTGTGCTTATCTCAAAATGCCTCTCAGCATGCGTCAACTATAACTTTTAAAGGTGGAACAAGCGTTCAGCTTGAAAGGTGGAACTGGCAATTTACCTGAAGGGTGGTTGGTAATTTCTGTGTTTTCTGATTGGCGCAGGCTATTTCACATGATCAAACACGACCATCCATCTCAGAAGTAATTTTCAAATAGTTTTGCAGAGACATGAGATATATTTTAGCTGAGCTGTCTTACCCAGATGGGAAAAAAAAAGCACATCCCTGTTTGAATCTTGCCATCTACTTGAACATGACCTGCTTTTAGTACCTACTGCAATTCTTGTGGGAATGTTTCATTTATTAATAGCTTTAAGTATTTTCATTATCTCCTGATTTTCTTATGGAAAATGTTTGTTTTAGTGAAAATTAAGTGTTCTTAGAATATACTGAGGAACACTTTGCGGAGTGTTTATAAAGGAGAAGCAAAGAACATAAATCTGAGAAAAAACTTACACTTTGTTCATGTCTCTCATTGCTGACTTCAGGTGGGGACAGCTTCACATTGCAGTAAGGTCTCTGCTGTCCTCTCATTACAGTTTTGTGGCTGACTTTTAATTGCCTTAAGCAAAGGTCAACCACCTCTTCAATCTGGTGAAGTTTATCTCAGGATTTCTGTGTTTTAAGTACATTTTACCTAATCATCCTCGTGACGGTTGTCCGCAACAGGGGGACGTTTGCAGTGATTCTCTACCCTTACAACCATCTCTTCTCCAGATTTGCTGACTCTGGTCTTAGCAGCACTTCTTTTTTTTTTTTTTTTTGCGTAAAACTGTAGAGAAGTCAGGGCTATTTGACACAGGCTTTGACTGGGTTCTGTCTAATCTCAGGTCATTCTGGGTTGTGATTCTGGCACAGGGGGTTCTTCATTGAACAGGCCAGAGCAGTGACATTTCTAACTATGGGATGTTTCCTGGAAGACTGCATTAGCTGTATCCTGAGATTTACTTGTACGACCAGGGGACTAAGATGGCACAGAGCAGTTCTCTCTCTTTCTTTAGATGCCTTATCGGCATTTTCTTGCAAATAAGGAGTTCTTTGGCCATTTGTGGACTAAATGTTCTGGAGTGGTGAGAAGTTTTTAAAACCTAGAGATAATTCTGACTGCATGTTATAGAGAGCTAGCCATTTGTCTCTTTATAACCACAAATACAGTTAGCACAAACAGGGGAAAAATAATTTCTAGAAACAGAAACTCAGATAAGTTTATTAATATAATTTTGTTTTACCTCTGTCCTGTGCAGACCCCTTCCAAGTACAAAAGTACAGTTTCATTTCAGCAAAAACTGACCTTGTTTTTCTATTAGAATAGATGAAAATAGAGCATCTGAATAAAATGTTGAAAACAAATAATGCCCTTTATTTATATCCTAGTGATAAAGTGTGGGCGAAATTGGGCTCACCATTAAAAATATATAATCAGTGCAACAATTAAAATGGAGCACAACAGATGGCTTATTACTTAAATCCTGTTTCATAAGTCAGACTGCATGTATTAAAAGACACTAATTGCAACACTTTAACATTATTTGGCTGTAAAATCTGTTTAAAGTCATAATCTTGTTAACCATATCTGGAGAGGGAGTTACAAAAAAAGAAAACAAATGAAAGAAATGTGGATTTTTTTACTAAACTATCTGCTTTTTACCAAGTGAAAAATTGTGTAATTTAGTGAAGTAGTTACTTAATAATCCCAAATTTCTGAGATTGTAAATGCAAACATAAAATAAGAATACGTACAATTGTTTCATGTATTCCAAAAATAGGATAGTGTGTGGAATTGCACAGGCAGAAGAGGCTTTGGTGCCTCCTGTTGCAGCAGGCCCATGTGTCCCCTATGGAACACAGGCCTAGAGACCATCTGAGCAAGATGGGCTGGGGCAGGAGCAGAGGGCACAGGAAGAAGGGGCAGTAAGTATTAGTACTGCAGCTGGAGTAACAGTACTGCTCACCCGTGCTGTGAGAGACAGACCCCTCTGCACCCTGCCCCAGCCACTGACCACGTGTCTCCGGGATATGGAAGACACCACGTGCCTTCCTTGCTTCAGAACAGGGCTGTGTGTCACCCTCATAGGGTAGTGGTGGCTCTGAAGTGTGCCGGTGGCTCTCAGCTTTTACTAGAACTTCTACTATGGACTAAGGAAGTTTTCCTGACTTCTGTGAGGAGTCTTTCTAAACAAATAATGTTGGAAATGAGTTTTCTCAACTATAATGAATACGCAGGGGATATATATATATATATATATACACTTTTGTACTGCGTATTTTGTTTTTTGTCTTTCCTTTTTTGTCATCAAATGTCCTTGAAATCCTCTGCCTGAATAGAGCTCTAGTTGTACAGAGAACTGATGCTACCCCAGCACTATGCTAAATTGTCTTTATCTCAGTTTAAACTCTGTCTGTTCTGTTTTTGAAAATACAACACTAAAATTACCCTAAATTGCACATGAGAAACTAAAGGTAGAACATGGCCGTATGAATTTCCTTCTTTCCTTTTCTTTTTCCCCTTCTGATTTGGCAGTCAGTTACTCTGCAATTTGGAAAGCGACTGATGTGATGCGTTGAAATGTGAACCTGTTCATTGATAGCATGTTCTGTAGCCAGATCTGTCCGCAAGAAAATAAATTGTTGCAAGTTAAACTGAGGCTTAAGCAGCTGTGCAGAAGTTCTCCTTTTACCATCAAGAGCAGCACTGCTGAATTTATTCTCAGTTCAGCTTCTCAGAGCAGGAAATATTAAAGCAGCAGCACTTGGTACTGTTTAAGCATGCTACAGCTGACCCTACGTAAAGGATAAAGAAAGTAGCTCCGTGATTATTTTTCAGGGAGCATTTAGTGCTGTGAGCAACTTGCTGGTGGAAGAGTTCCTAACCCTTCTGCTGCCTCTCTGGCAAGGACAGCTGGGGCGATCCTGGCTCCGAATGATCACCTTTCCTCCTCCTCCCAGGGTCTGCCTCCTGTTCCAAGGCGGCGTGATTGCATTGCCGATAAATCTTGCCGCTCTTGCTCAAGGATCTTTGAATTATTATCCCAGGTTTCTAACAGGCTTGCAGTGTGCGCAGAAAAGTTTGTTTCCTATTTGCCTTGGATTCCCCGTTGTGTAAAGTAATACTGACTTTCAGTATTGCTTGCTGTGGTTCTGCTAAGTGTGCAAAGTATTTCATCCACCTTATGTGAACACTGGGACCCAGAGCTCATCTAAGCATCAGAATAATTTCCCCTTTTAAGGACACTTATCGATTATTTAAGTGCTGATCACTTAACTGAAGATACCTGTTTTTAATATTCAGGAAAATAATCTGTTCCCACACCATTGAGGTGGCTTTTGTATTATTCCTGTGTGTTTTTTACAGAACATTATTTTGCAGCAAAAATTTAAGTAAGTAGGTGTTTTATTGGTAGAGAATTATATGGAAGAAACCAGAGACTTTATGCTTTTATGGTGCTCATAACCATATGGTGAATATAGTTTAAATCCTATGAAAGTTTATTCACATATGGAGCCTAGTTTGATTTACACACTGTATTCTGTAGTCGTTTTATAAAATTTGTACTCATTTTTCATGTTTAATGGCCATATGCTTCTGCTGCGTCTTGTGACTGTGTGGGCTCCATCTGGTGGCAAATTGAACGCCTGAAATTTCTTGTTACTTGATAATTAAGGATTGTTTGTCGTCCAATCAATAAAGTGTCTGACTTTGATAGACTGCGGGTTAAAAGACAAATGAAGATGGCTCTTCAGTAAATGTCTGATTATTGATATCACTGCTCAGCTGGGGTGACAGGGATGAATGAATTCTTGCCACTTAATTGATTTGTTAAGCAAAACTAAAGATGACACAGTGTCTGATCACAATAAAGAAGAGTACAAGTAAATAATAATAAAAAAAAGCAAAATGCTTGTTGAACGTGTAGTATTTCTAGGGAGTTAGTTAGATAAATGTTCTGATTACTTTTGCCAACCCAGGATATATAAACTGAAGGAAGATGTTACTTTTGACATGTTGTGAAATATTATTTGCTATGGAATTCCATTCAGTAAATGAAAAGAGGCAGATCTATTTCTACTCCTGGTATTTTGTCCTCAGTCCTAAGTTTCAACCCATTAATTTGGCAGTAAATGTAGGAGTAAAATTTATTGGGCTTCCTTAAAAAGTGCTCTGAAGTGAATGATCTGCACTGATTTTATAGATTGTAGTGGAATTCTGAGCAACGGCTCATTTAAACACTCTTCACACGGGAAAGCGGTGGAAATCTCTAATCTTCTACTGTGTTTTCTCTGAGCTGGTGAGTTCTCTCTAAATCTTCAAACTCAGAAGCAGAGATTGCTACACATACAAGTATATATATATATGTATAATACAAAAATATAGATATGAGTACAGATACAAATAATACACAAAAATAATGTGTTCTACCAGTAAGTAGTGCATATGCTTCCTACTGGCAAAGAGGAGATAACATCAAATGGTCCCAAGCTAATGGTATCTGAAAACATACATACTAACACAAAACTGCATTATTTATGGGTAGAGTTAATTCCAAGTACTTTTTAGTCATCTAAATGATTCAGATGCTACCAAAGGCATAGCTAGAAACACTAATGTCATTTGAAATAAAACAAACCCTGCTACATCTTCATTTTTTATTGCATTTTAAAAACATATTTCCCATTTTATTTTCTGCTTAGATTTAATTCTATGGGGAATGTAGTAACATTTTTCAGCACCTATGCTAGAAAGAGTTTCCCATTTTTCTTCAGCAGAAATGACATGATTACATTTTGCTTGCTGTTAATGCCAATTTTCAGTTAAGATGCAAATGCTGCTAATACAGCAGCTGATACAGCAGTTGGGCTTGCTTGATGCTAATTCTGTGATGGTCACGGACTAGCACAGCGTCATCTTTCATGGCTTGGTGTGTTGCAGGAAGCAGGCAAAGTTGTCTGGGGAAGAAATCAAGCCAAACATGAAAGACAACTTGGTGTTGAGTGCATGAAACTGAAGAGAAGGATAAAGTTTTCATGATTTCATCATCATCTTTTTAAATTTTCATTTGATGTAATAGTTCAATTATGATACAGCAGATGTGGTTTAATGGAATGATATGTGTAGGAGGTGTATTGGTGAACATACATATGCATATTCAGGTAAGATCAACAGTAGACTTAAAGGATAGCAGGAAGTTTTAAGAGTAAATACAGAACACTGTATTTAGTGTTCTTATGATATTGACACAAATATATATATAAAATACTATGATGACATTTGATTTTGAGACATAATCAATACAGGAAAAACTTCATAACCCTGAGAACTGAGGTGAAATTGTGTGCAAGGTTATGGGCTGGGAAACTGAAAACAGTTTATTTTCTAAAACTTTGAATTTTTCAGCTGAGAAAAAGGATCACAGGCACAGAATACATAGAGGTGGAATAACATCTGTGTGCCTATAGTGAAAGGGAGATATTTAAACTGAAGACCACATTTAATATGAAAATAAATGCTTATAATCTGTCATTTAGTTTGGATTTATAAGAAAAATTCTTATCTTTAGGATTCTTTGCGTCTGGAATGATCTTCCCCATTTGTTTCTCTTTCATTTGTTTTTCCAGAGATAAGTCTAGGAGCTCCTCCTGCTCTTCCTGCAACAGGGCAAGGTGAAGGCGTAGTCTTTTCTCTCTCGTTGATGCTGTTCAACTTTAGATGAAACTACTTAAATATTTGCTATAGAAGAGAGAAAGAAAGAATGTGAGAATGACCATAGTAATACGGTTATTTCACTTATGTAGATAACAAGATACCCAGACCGTTTATTTTGATCTGAAGAGGTTTGAGATATCCCTGTCGGGCATCCTTAATAGGAGACTAGGGGGTTTATTCAGGTGCCTATCTAAGAAGAAATATCTCTGTCCTCATTCGGTCCTCCCTCTGTCACCCTATTTTCTTCCTATAGATACACACATAAAGGTTATTTCTATAAAAATGCAAAAAAAAAAAAAAAAAAAAAAAAAGGCAAGAAGCTTAGGCAGTTTCTGAACACAATTCTTCTCCCAAAATTAGAGATTCAGAAATGCATTACTATATGATGATCTAGTTTATATGAGGAATGTGCTCTTTAGATTCTTATTTTTTGTCCTTCTTCACATCTTGGTGTCACTCATCACTCTCTGCATCTTTGCACAATTTGCTGTTTTTAAATGGAGCTTTTTCTCCCCACACATACAGTGGGACCTCATCAGTGATTGAAGCTTCTGGATGATGTTGTAGCACAAACAGTATATGGGTGTGAGGACATGCATTTTCTATGCAAACAATATAATTTTATAGTATTTTACAGGTAGACTCATGCGATGAGGATGCAGTGACACTTGAGAAAGTATGGGATAATTCTTATGCAAATAATTCAATAAACTGCATATCTTATTTACATAGTTGTCCTATTCAGTCTCTGGTTACAATGTTTTAGGATCATTCTTGCATTCCTGAGCAGATACTAAAAAAAAAAAAAGTGCTGGCAAACTGTTAGGATGAACTGGAATATTGTTAATTTTGCATCTCTCCTATCCATAGCTCTGTAGTGTAGCTAATGCTTTCTGAATGCCAACAGAAATAGTCCTTGCTGAGGCTTTGATGGCAAATGTAGAACACACAATGTGTTTGTTTATGCTGTCCTTCCTTGCTGATGTGCAGAAATAGTAGTATATAAAACACTGATAACCAGAAAGTCTGATCATCTGAAGATCTGATACAGTTTTGAAGTCATATGCTATGTATACACAAGTAAAACTTTAAATGGTAGGAAGTGTGTTCTTCATCCTGTTTATGAAAGTGTATTCCACAACCAGTTTTTAAATAGGAGAAAAAAATAGACTAAGGAATTATTTACTTGTAAAATACATGAAAACATTGCAAATTAACTATGCTTAATTTTAAGTATGTTTGTTATGAAAAAAATTGTAAAACTTTGCTCCACTCTCACTGCCTACATGGGCATAAGAGTTGTTAAACCAACATTGACCTTTGGCTTTTCAAAAGGGGCATGGTTATTGGAGATTGGGATCTCTTGGGATGCTGAGCTCGTAGAGGCAGGTTTGACAAGGATGTGTTCTCACACACTCTGTTCTCTGAGGGTCTTTGAGATGGCCTCAAGTTGGGCGCTGAATTGCTCAAAACCATTAATCAGTTCTAAATGCGATGGCTGTGCAATGCACTCTGTTTGAAGAAAAGCCAAATGCCAGTAGGGAGTGAATTAAGTTTTTCTGAATAAAATATTTTGACTGATAATGCCAGCTTCTCCTTTGGTCTATCAGATAACTACTCGAAAAGAATACTGAAGCTTAGGAGTTTTTTGTTTGCAAGCAGATTGAAGCATGATGCAGTTGTCCAGACACCTCAGGCATAGTGGGAAAAGCTTCCCCAGAAAAGACCCAAGTCACCTCAGAGCAAAGTATAATCTGAAGAACTCAAGTGTTTGACAGGGCACTGCTGATAGGAACGTAAGGCTGCCAAATTATCAGAAAAGCTTCCACTTTAAATAGCTGGCACAATGGATGTTTCCAACGCTTTCCTTAGGAGAGGGGGAAACCCAACCCAAACCCCAAAACGGAAAGGCAAACACCTTGCAAGGTCTGAGAGAATGACACTGCTGTGACTGTGGCTTCTCAGCTGAATGTAATTCAAAGAATATTAATCTAGCTCTTCCATCTTTTATGAAGCTTACCACAGCATGAGGAAAAAAAAATGATGTTAAAAAATTGATAAGCGTTAAAAATGCAGGCTGCAAATGAACATGGATAATAGTAGCAGCAGATGTTCTATTTCTGGTCAACAGCCAGTCAGTTCTCATCTCTGTCTTCCTTGCTGGCTGTATCTTTTACAAGTAATTTGCACTTTAAGTATTCTTTTCCATTTAGTGCCATTGGAGAGGGGCGCACTTGTACTTTTACATGAATAGCCAGAAAGGGCTGTTAAGGATAGATGTATTGTGGTTTCTTTACAGTTCCTCTTTCATCTTTACTTAGCTTAATGATGTTCAGCATTTTGCATACCTGTTTTGTGAAGTTGCATTTTGGAGGAATTGTCTGGCACTGTCGTTTTTATAATCCTGATTTTTTTTTTCATTCTCACCTTGTCCCTTTCTTTTTTCACCTTTCCTCTTGATTTTTTTTTTTTTTAAAAAGTTCCAATCTTGTCTCATTTTGCAAACCTTGAGCTCCTGATAATGATGTAATGCAGCATTATATGGAGAAATTTGAGTAGAGGTTGAGTAGACCCTGTTAGAATGCAACTGGAAATCCTGTTCATTACCTGAGTGCAGTATATTTGTGTTATGTCGGATGCTGGAAATAGCTGGGGTGAAGCCTGTGTATGTGGAAATCCAGATTTAAGGAGGAGGTGGTCAGATCTTCAACACACTATTAGACAAAACTTTAAATCACTGGACAATACTGTTTTCAAATAGGTACATACATTATGATTTTGCAAATATACAGTTGTAACTGCAATAAGAAAAGGTTGCATGTGCAAGAGCAAAGAAATAATGTAAGTTATGGTGAGATTCTTACTTCTTTAAGGAACTGACCTTGAAAACTCCTACTGAGTATTTGCAGATCAGATCAACAGAAGACTAATTGTAATTATGGAGTGTGTGAACATTTGCATTCTAATATAAATGTGCACTGTTATTGGAATTAATTGAATATACTGGAATTTGGCCACTGTATGATCTACTGACATAATAATATACTGAAAAAAAATGCCCAGAATGCAGAGAATAGTCCATGAAGTATTACTATTTTCTATTTACCATATGTCCAGTGATATATTACATTGCTACCCTTGCTTGTTTTCCTTAAAGATTATAAATATCCATATATATATATATTAATCTTAGAGATAGATAATATGAATTAGTACTTAAGTACTGGAAACTAGGAAGAGTGCATATCTTTACTGAAATGCTTCATCTCTGGCAGGGGTCTATGGAAAGAGGTAAGGATCTGTTGCTTTAGAAGCTTAAGATGTACAGATGATGCCGTTTTGCTATAGTGTGGGTGGACGAATGAATCCGTTGTATGTATTTGCTTTGCCAGCTGAGCACTGTTTTAGAGGAATTAATAATTCACTATTTCTGACAAATAAAACTTTCAGATCCCACTGTGTTTTAGACTTCAGGTACAATCCATAGCCCTTATTTTTCCTGCCAGAAAATAAGGGCTGCTCTTAAGTGTGATACTGGTTTAATGGTAGATTTCTCTTCTCTTGGGATTGGCACATGGATGCAGTCCCATTTCTTCCAATAGTGTGCTTCTACCTTGATGACAAGATGTGTTTTTGCTGCTGCTGTTATTTCTTTTCCTCTCCGTGGAAGTGCCAGTCCGAGTGCCGTTAGCTTTCTGGCTCCTGAAAGCCCCCTGAAGCTCTGAGACGAGCAGAAAGGCTGCCTGCTGACAGGGGGTGATTCGTTCTTCTGAAGTATTTGAGGAAGTTCGCACATGAAGTTCATTTTCCTCTTTGCTTTATTGTATTTGATTTCAAACTGAGCAGGTACCAAAGCATAAATGGAAGGAAAACAGGACAAAAATGTAAAAAAGTCGGCTTTTTTTTTTTTAAGTAAGGTAAAAGGATGCTCATAGCTCTGTTGCTTTCAGTGAGATCTCACTGATTGTTGCTATTTGTGATAAAGATTGCCATGTCATAAAGACGCCTTTAATTACAGAAAGATAAACACATAAAACATTAACAAGGCCTTAAATTCCAAAGGCAATCTTACGTGCAACATTCATCAAATAAATGAGTGTTGAAAGCCGTAGACAGCTGGCCAGAGTGCAGGTGTCCATATCTTTATAGCTGAGATGTGCAAAACTGCAACCAGACCAGCCTCAATGTTTTGTGCTTTTGAAGTACATCTTGCAGCTCGGCTGGACTTTGGGCTTTGGATATTAACAGTTGCAGAACCACAAACTGTAGGGGCTTGGAAGGAATTTGCATTTTAAAAGAAGATCTTCAGCTACGTATTTAAACTCCATAAATACTTCAGTGTGAATTCTGTATGTCCTTGCTGTTACTAACAGCCCTTGGATCCAAGGATTCCCGGTGTGGGTGGACAGTCGCAGGCCCGAACTACAGACGTTGTCAAGGAGAGGACCGTTTTGGCCTAACTGCTCTGGCAGGAGGAGGAGAGAAGGGCCACAGGGTATTGGATGTTGGGGGTTGTGCCTATGTGTAGAAGGGGAAAAAAACACAATAATATAAACAGAATGAATGAGACTAAAATGGTTTATTTTGGATCAGCATATCATCGTAATGTGGAAGGCTATGTTTTATCTAAAGGGTAATATTACAGTATAATAGGACTAAAGAATTTTAATTCACTGAGCTGCTTACCATCTTGAAGAAGTATGCAAGGTATTCATTTTTGTTATATTTTTTGTTAATTTTGATATTATTCTTAAAGATGCAAGGCTTTGTCTTCCGTTTCATTTTCATTACAGTTTTGGTTCTTTACTCAGGTCCTCCTTAGGTACGAATTTTTATGTCTGTAGACATATGTATCTGGCCAAAATTGAATAAAAATATTTTCAGATGATTTTTAAAAACATCTTTGAAATGTTTGCGATTATCCTTTCATACTTGTTCCCATCCTATGATAAAAAATAATGCCTTTAAAGGAAATACGCTTCATCAATAAGATGTTATATGGAGGGATTGCAGAGATCCAATTAAACTTCATGCTAACAAAATTCGGGGCAATAATATGTAATTATTTATTATTTTTTTGAAATGCTTTTCCAGTTCAACAAGCTTTAGAGTAATTAAGTAGTAGGAATGTAGTTTTTCCTAACAACTGGAGAAGAATATATTACAGATAAACAAAATATTTAGTTTAAAATAATCTTAATAAGACTTTAACATGTTTTTTTAAAGATAAAATCATTAACTGTTTTGGGTAGGAACTGTATGTTTCAAATGAACCATATTTTAATGCTTGTCTTGGTTCAGGGTGCTGCACAAGTCCTCCATCAGCTCTGAGCTGGTGTTAGGAGGATTTTCCCTGTTGGAAGCTGTTACTGGAGGCTAAAGGCAGGTTTCTTTTCTGATTCTTTCACTGCAGGATTTGAAGCCGTGCATGGTAGAACTGATCTTGCTCTGGTCTGCCCATTTCTGATGTTTATATCTGGCCATGCTATGGACAGTGCATGTTAGTGCAGGAAGCGGGGAGGTCAGGGTGGGAGCGTATCGTCTCTGTGGTCTCCTGGACCTGTTTGAAATGCCAACCATGGCACATATAAAAACAGCCTTAGTCCTACTTAAACTCAAGGGATAGTGTCAAGAAGTATTATGTTAATAAAATAGCATTCTGTCATTTTTTCTGGCATATGCTGCTCCCCTGCTACCAGGGTGAGTTCACTGGAGGCAATTCATGTGTTTAATCTCAGCTTGAAAGAGTTTATAGAACTTTTAGGAGTATTTTGTGATCTATTGTATGTGGACTGGATATACAGTGATCTTTCTACACTTAATACTTCTCACATGATTGCCTGCACCTGTAAGGTGGTTGTCTCAGTGACTTCCAATCCTGTGTTCAGGTGCCTAGGTGTTGTCATTTCAAACTGTGACAACTGTGTTACCCTTTAATTCTTTGAGGAGAATCAATAGTCCCATCTCCTCTTTTTTTTTCAAACAAACGCTACTATTTGTGACAAAATAAAAAAAAAAAAAAAAAAGAAATAGAACCAGACTGACTGGGTAAATTCTTCACAAAGACAAGGTCATGATGAGCTGTAATTCAAAATACATGATTCTTGGAGGAAATAAAGAGTTTAATTTAAAATTCGTTTGTTCCATATGCAATGAGCAAAACTGATTTGTTACAAAATACCAGCCTGGTATGCTGAATGCAGAAAGTTAAACCAAATGCTAGATGAGTTTCAGACAAAGAAATGATAAATGACTATAGTAAGAAAGCAGGGGAGCTAAGATAAGGGAACAAAAGGGATGAACTTGATGGACAAAGTAATTTTTTTTTCCATTTTGTAAGATTTATATTTATTAATAAACATGTCCCAGAAAGAGAGCTGAGTGCAAAATGTGCAAAAAACTACAGAGAACTATAGAA
The DNA here is from genome assembly GCF_059628265.1 of Tinamus guttatus. NCBI lineage: Eukaryota > Metazoa > Chordata > Aves > Tinamiformes > Tinamidae > Tinamus > Tinamus guttatus. Next base: position 6,693,163 of record NW_028288747.1, read on the forward strand.
ATGTGGATGTAATAAGTATAAAATTTAAAATCTACTTGTCTCTGTGGGTTTGTTCTCAACTTCAAATACTAAAAACCTTTTGCATTCTTATTTATAGAACAGATTATAATAGAAACAAAAAATAATGAATTTAAATAATATATAGCTTTGCTTTATGTGCGAGCAATATTCCTGATCCATTGTTTCCATTTCTGCACTTGTTATGCAGGTTTAGTCTGGCAGATCTCCCATAATCTCCCATCAACTGGCTTTCTTTAGGAAACTAAAGAACTAAATTGCTTCAGGAACTAAATTGCTACATTTTTTAACTCAATGGATTAGACCTATTGTATTCATTTATTTATTTTATTCAATATATTGTTAATTGATTTAAATGTTCTGGTCAACTGGGAGTCAGCGCCCTGAGGATTTGTTACTACCGGGCATCATTAGGAATCCTTCACGAGGTAAAAAGAAACAGCACGAGTATAGTAAATTTTGTTTTTCAGTGTTTTGCACTGACATTCACTGCATCTGCTCACTATTATTTTGAATATACTTTTCTAGTTAAATTAGTAGAGTGAATATCTTTGTGCCAATAAAGTAACTGAGTAACAAAAATTGTATATAGCACATAAAGAGAGGAATTTTCTTACCTTTTATTGGTTATGGTGCTTTTAGATATCTCCTATATAATTCTCTTATCAGAGAGCAAAAATTATTTTGATCACTGTGGCCTTGTTAGTTCAGCATCTCAGACCTTGATATCTATCTGGCTACGTTAAGTATGTAGTAAGGGTAGTACATTCAAGACTACTTTTTTTTTTATTTATAGTGGTCAGAAATATTTAATCACAGATTAATTTTTTTAGAAAATATGTCTATGTAATTTTGTCTTTGATCTTTCTCTTATTTTTCACCTAGTATTTCTGCTATACTGTCTTGCTCCTAACAAGAATGTATGTGTGGAATTTGAGATTAATTGCTGTGTATTACAATTGTCTGGGAAATTAATTAGATATGCAGTGTGATGAGATTTGGTGGACAAAAACATTGGAGATAGAGTTAAGATTTGTAGTGGAGTCTTAGTTAAATTTTCAGTGTTGCATTTCTGTATAGTAGTTTTGCTTTCAGTTAAAATGATATGAAACAATATATCTCCATTCTGAATTCTGTTATCACAGAATCACAGAATGGTTGAGGTTGGAAGGGACCTCTAGAGATCATCTAGTCCAACCCCCTGCACACGCAGGGTCACCTAGAGCACGTGGCACAGGGTGGCATCCAGGTGGGTTTGGAAGATCTCCAGAGAAGGAGACTCCACAACCTCTCTGGGCAGCCTGTGCCAGGGCTCTTTCAGCCTCTCAGCAAAGAACTTCTTCCTCATATGGAGATTAAACTTCCTACATTTTAATTTGTACCCGTTACCCCTTGTCCTGTCACCAGCCACTATGGAGAAGAGCCTGGCCTCATCCTCCCTACATTCACCCCTCAGGTACTTGAACATGTTGATCAAATCTCCTCTCAGTCTTCTCTTCTCCAGACTGAACAGGCCCAGCTCGCTTAACCTTTCTTCATACAACAAATGCTCCGGTCCCTTAATCATCTTTGTGGCTCTCTGCTGGACGCTCTCTAGAAGCTCCATGTTCTTCTTTTACTGGGGAGGGACTGACCTTAGCATTAAAGATAGAAGCAAAGAAGGCATATAGTAACTCTGCCTTCTCTGCATCCTCCGTCACCAAGGCACCCTCTTCATTCAGCAGCGGACTAACATTTTCCCTAGTCTTCCTCTTGCTGCTGATATAGAAGCCCTTCCTGTTGTCCCTGACATCTCTCGCTAACTCTAGTTCCAAATGGGTCTTGGCCTTCCTCGTTGCATCCATACATTCTCTGACAATGTTCCTATATTCTTCCCATGTGGTCTGGCCCTTCTTCCACATTATGTACGTGCTCTTTTTCTCATTAAGTTTACCCAACAGCTCCTTGCCCATCCATGCAGATCTCCTTATCATAAATCTTTCATTGAGAAATAATGTTTCCTAGCAATGTACTAAGAATGATAAGGCATGTTAATTTAGTCCTGAATTTTAAGACATATTACAAATTTCTTTACTACTATTCATCATGTTAAATTGAGTCACTTGTTTTTGAGCTTTAAATCGTAATTTACCTTATATAGCAACTTTTGAAAAGTGGCTTTTCTCCATATTCATCAGTAGCCTAATTTGAGCCAAATATACAAGTCATTATAATGAGAGAAAGTGTAATCTACTGTGGCTTTGAACAGATCGGAGCATTTTTCGGATCTGAGGTGATGACAGCCTGCAGAAGCTTGGTAAGAATATCACACTCAATCAGCACTATCTAGTGTTTCTCCTCCAACTGCAACATTTTGGATTATATCACATAAAATTTTACATTTGTGTGTTAATCACATATGGCATCCCGAGTTCCTTGTTTTTTTCAGGATGAAACTGGACAGGAAGAAGGCAGGAAGATTTACAGATGGCATTGCAAATGGAAGCATCTGCAACAGTCAGCACTGGCTCTGCGTTCTGTAATTACTCACCCTCTGGGAGCAAATAGTTTTTTCATAAGTCTGGCTGTGCATAATTTCCCCTGCAGTTTCTGTGGATTATTTTATTGGTCATAACAAATTGTTGGTGCTAAAATAAAAGCAGGGAATACTAATTTTTAGGTGCATTTTGTCTGCACCTAATAATTCTATTATTATTCCACTAATTACAAGGAGAGGGATTGAGACAAACTACAGTGCAGATTTTAGCAACAGAATAAACCTTGCAGAAACTACCCACAAGTATTTACTTTTACTGAATTTTGTGACTTAGTTTGAGGTTCAAAGTCACACGAGACAGAGTGCATCTTGTGTCAGTCTCATTTTGATAAGAAACCGCCTGGCATTTTGAGAAATGACCTACTCTGTAATCACAATCAGAATATATAAAAGCTTTGTGATACAGAATTGTTTTCTTATTCAAACTGGACTCCTGTTCATAGGCTATTAAGTGAGCTGTGAATTTCTGCTGATAAAGTCAGGCTGTTTTTTGTGAACTTGTCTTGGGGTATTGTTGAGAGCCATATCAGCAGGGTGCACAAAATGTGAATTCTGTGGGGAAAATTTGAATTATCTGGGCAAAATTTGAATAAAGTGAATAGCATAAGAATTTTCTATAAGAAATAGTCTCCAGGAGCAATTCGGATCTTTGATTTTCTTAAGAAAATCAAATGTAATGTTATTTAGTGGTATTTAATGTTGCTATAATCTTTGAAACAATATATTCCAAGAAAATATGGTTACAGTATATGTCTGATTGTTAGTGAATATCAATGGAGACTGTATTAGTGAGCTGGCAGAAAAAATAAACAAAATTCTGTATTCGGTATTGAGATCAGATCTACCCTAGATTTGATGCATTATAAGTAATTCTCTCTAAGCTTCATCAAAATTTAAAACAGCTGCTTACTTCCTCAAATAGTGTGATAATGCAAAATCTTTTCAACTCTTTTGTGGCCAAACTGCAGGTTTTAAGGTTAGTTCATTGTCAGAAGCTTAAGACACTGGGACATGTTAAGGAATTTGTGCATCAGTAAAGGTGTGTGTCGCCCTCCAGGTTCCTGAATGTGATCTAGTTGGTGGAAGAGAGCACTTGTCTCTGGAGATTCATTTGATACTCTGCGTTGGGTGACAGGCACTTGATGTACATCCCTAATCTCCACAATCCTTTTGGACATGCTATGATGCTGAGTGCGATGGGGAAATCCTTTTGTTTTCTAGAATATGGGAAAATCACTTTTGCTCTTGCACTGAAAAGGACAGATCTTGGTACAAAACATAAATAGATCATTGAAATTATGAGCAAAACTTGCAAAGGAATTTTGTCTGTGAAAAGCATCATTCTAAAAGAATCATTCTTTTTTTTTTGCCAATATAGTTTAGTATATACGTCTACTAACAGCAGACAAAAGTAAGCAGCACAAAGATATACAGACCAAACCCTGCAAGATGAAGGATTTCTTTTTTTAAGGAGAATAAAGGAAAGATGGAAGATAAGAGTCTTTTGCAGAACGCTAAAGAACAAGTACCTGAGTGACATTTCCAAAAAAAAAAAAAAATTAGAAACATCTTTCCTTTGATAATCTTGAAAATCCTTTCATCTTATGAGAAGGTATTTTTTATTGCAAATATAAAACTTCTGTGTATGCACGTACATTGAAGGTAAAGCAGACATTCCAAAACCTGAACGACTATATATATTTACCAACTGAAGCTCATACTGACTCTAGAGCAATTTTCCAGTTTAAGTAGCCTTTGCATTTCTTTTATTTAGATAGGACAATTTGGCTACTTGTCCTTCTGAGTCCTACCTTCCAGGTCTTACTGGTGTTGCCTATTTAGCATTTCTTGCCAGATCAGCAAAATACTGAGGGAATCATCCTTTATTTAGCTGATACAGCCTTGGAATTTTAGTACCATAGTTAAGAGAGCCTCATCAGTAGCTGTTATTCTTCAGATTAATTCTTGTACCTAATTGTTTGTTGAATTGTATGCATTACCAAGTTTGTTCTGTGGAGAATATCAGTATTTAGTGTGGTCCACATATTATTCTGGTATAATAATTTTTCAGGAGACATCCTTTTTGTTTTCTTTTTTCTTTTTCCCAGCTGCTTAAAAGATCTGCAGAAATGTCTGATGGATGATATTAGGGCTCTCCTCATAGCTTGCAGTTTGCAAGCAGTCTTCTAAAATGCAGTTAAGATATTTTATTTCCCTGTTGGTATGAATATGATATTTGGAAGGAACTCTGTGCTTAATATTTTTCTCATTCAAAATGTCTTCTGATTCTGTTGCATAACTTGAAATACACTGTCAAGAAATTGTCCCCTCTCATTTCCATTATAAATAAGAGGATAACACTGTATTTCCAATTCACTAGTCTTTGGGCAAAAGTTCCTCCAGTATCCCTAGAAACATTTTGAAAAGTGCTGTCAAATTAAAATAATTGCAAGCAGCACTTTCTTTAGAATCAGGCTAAGAAAATTTAATATATTAATATCAAATCTGTTTATGATACATCAAGTGGAAATGTATTGAGCAGGAAGGAAAACCTAGACAGTGTAGAATTCCGGAACTCTTTAAAAAAATACTTAGCAAACTTTTGAAAAGCTAGGATTGCATCCTCATCAAAGAAAGCTGTAGCTAAAATGCCTTCCTAATCCATTGAAAATTCCAATTTCCAGGATTAAATTAATATAAAAACTTAAAAGAATACAGGCATTTTCAAAAAGAGTTTTAACTGGAAACCTATTTAAATAAAAATTAAACTATGTAAGAAATGAACAGGCATAGGTAAAGCCGATAAGGCTTAAAACAAAGAAAGAAAAACAAGGGAGCACTTACAATATGAAGTTAAAAAAAAAAAAAACACAAAACCATACCAGGAATTATGCAAGCTCCTTATCAGCTGTGAATGATGAAATTGCAAATACTGCTGTAAGAAAATATCAATCAGATAATTCTGTTTTGCTTTGTGGGGTAGCGAGGTTCTTGTTTATCATGTGAGGATGATAGATTTTTCTCCCCCACTACTAGCTGAAGCAGAGAGAGAAAACAAGCTGTGAGAAAGGCATTTCCACAGCTATGCCTTTCTTTCAATAAAGAGGGAATTTTGAGTTTTAAAGGGCTGTGGAAAGGTATCATTAGAATAAATAGCTATAGCTGGGCAAGCCACACAAATTTGTATTAGACATATTGTTTATGGAAGAATGATTAAGCATCAGAATAAACTATCAAGGGAAATATTGGACTTCACATTTAATGTATTCAAATCAAAACTGGATCTTTTTCTGATACATAAGTCGATTCAGGACAAATTATGCCTAGTTAAAAATAAATTATGGGCAAACATGCAAAATTCCTGAATGTCCTGACTTGTGGCCTCTCAGAGCTTAATGCCTGTGGAAAATGGAAAAATATACTCGGTTCAGTGTTTTCAGTCTTTCTCACTTGTCTTACTCTATACTTTCTTCAGTATTTGGTACATCTTAAAAGATGACTTAAACATGTTTAGGGCCATCTCCCTTAGGTTTCTTTTTTCCAATGCAGCCATTTTATCATTGTGCCTTAAAAGCTGTTTATAGGTAAAGTGTAAAGCAGATGAATGCAGTGCTCTCTAGACATGTTGGAGATCTTGCACTTCATACAGAGGACAGCCTCGTGTTATGCAGTAGTCTAATGTTATGCAATTCACATTTGGGTTTCCAGGCCTCCCATGTATCAGTACTTCAGGAATGATTAATATCCGTAAATTTAAACATGGTTGTTTTTCAGTTGCACACACTAGAGCTAAAGTTGCCTTTTATAATAATGCACTTTCAATATTTTGTATCCAGTGGTTTATGCTGTTCAGCTCATTCAGATGCAGACTCATCAACTGTGTGACTCCAAGAACGCCCATTGAACCCAGGAGAAAAGACTTCTGTGAGGGTTTTTGTTTGTTTGTTTTCCATAGGCTTTGGATCAGTGTGGAAATCCACACAGAAATGTGGAGATTGAGCTCAACCAGGCCACTGCACTTAGTGCTTCCAAGCTAGACTCTACAGTATTTATATACAAAGTCTTAATTATAATGTAAATTATAATGTGTAATATTGCCTGTGACTTTTATAGAGTTACATAGTTTGGAAGAAATTTGAGGTTCACACAGCATAAAATATAATAAAACAAATTGTTTCCCTTCCCTCACCCTCACTCCTTCAGTTCTCAACTTCAATTCTGCACAAGTTGTCTAATCAACAGTGCATCATTCATCATTGATGTGAATTTAAGAAACAATTGCAGACCTCTAACAAAACTCATCAATTAGGGTTTTAGAGAGTAGTCCAAGGTATTCTTGCAGTCTGACAGGTAGACCCATGCCTATACTTTCAATTTGAACTGACCTGAACAGTCTTTACTTTCATGAATAATGTTACTGAATAAAATGAATTGCAGAATCAAGTGTTATGTTAGTAAAGAAGTATTATCTAGTGAACAGTTTGGGAAAAACAATCTCTAACTGGCATGTTAAAACTCTTTGCTGAACGAAACACTCATGAATGAAAGCTCTTACTTGCTGCTGAATATATCAGCACTAAATAGCGTTTGAAAATGTAATTTAGTTTGATCCCCATCTGTCATGTGTTCAAACTGTTGGTTTTTGTTTTAGTTTCCAGAGTTGGAAATTGTAGCAGATGACTATCAGTACAGTGCTTCCTAAGCCATATGTTACAGGATGTCTATAAATTTCTTCTCTAATATATTTCTGTCATTGTCATAAGGATTGCAAAGATCTTAGTGTCACTTTAGTTAATTGTAGAAGCTGAATGATGTTGTTTAACTTCTGGCGCTGCAGAAGAAAATAGCACTTGGTCGCTGCTATTATTCAAACTCAATTTTCAAGCTAAACGGTAAGAAGTCTTTACTTCACAGAATTTTTACATATAAATTCAAACCAGGTGCTGAAATGTGACATCCAGGCCCAAAAAAAAAATGATATGAGCCGGTTGCTGAGCTTGTCATTTGAAATGCACTGGGCATTCTGAGGCTATAAAGCCATACAGAATTAACCAACCCCCTTAGAGCATCAGGAAGGTTTTATTTTTTGTATGTTTTTGAAGTTCCTTATTGGTACATTGACAGTCTTCTGGTTTGCTTACTGTGAAGGAAGCATTCGAAGCAGATTTTTCTACTTAGCAATGCAAGCAGCCTGTCTCATCTTTTCATCCTATTCTCTCACTGTTTTTTTCCTTCGTTTCATTTTGAAGGAAATCCTGTGGATTGAGGGAATTAATGGTAACTTTTAGATGTTAGATTTGTGTTTACTTTTGACAATGAAGCTTAGTTAAGCCATGTGAGGAAATAAAATATTTCCTTTTTTTTTTTCCTCTTATATATCTTTAAAGAATGTGATAAAGATTACTCTCTTTTTGATCAAATCCAGAACTTGTTAGTGCTAGTTTCATGTTACTTATTTTATAGATCAGCACTTTCTGGACACCCTTGGTATATTCCCCATGAAAATGCACTTTCTTCAGCTTTTTCACATAGTTTTTTTTTTTTTTTTTTTTTCCAAGCATATTTACAGACACTTCCTCAGATACCTCTTTACCGCAACATCAACCCATTCTTAAAAAGAGTTAAGTCTCCTCTAAAAAATAAGTGGAGTAAGGATTAGTATTTTATAATAGTAATGGTTGCTTCTGTACTATGCAAACTCAAGCTTTATTTATTTCATTGTACATGAAAAAATGAGTCAATTAACAGGTCTGGATAGCAAAAACTTCCTGGTTTGATGTTGCAGTTCAAACAGTTTGATACAGTAATTGATACAGTAATTGATACAGTAATTCAAGGATTAAGTTTAAGCAGTAAAATTAAAGTGCTTCTTGGGAAGTATGCTCCATAGAAGCTTACAAACCCATTAAACTTGTTTTCCTGTTTTTTTTTTTTTCTTTTCTTATCATTTATTGAGTCACTTGGCTTCTGCAGCTGAAAGGAAAGAAGTTTTGATTATCAGTACAAAGGGAAGTGTTTTCTGAGCCTCAGCACTTCAGCTCTTACATTGCCTGCTTAATACTGTAGACTTTGATGATGTTGACACTTAAGCCTCATTCAAGAGTTAGGATTTTGCCATTCTGAGGGGTATTCATTGAGGGGCCTCTTCCACTCTTGGTAAATTCATCATATCTGCAAGACAAAAATGGAAAGATGCCTGATGTGTGTGAGGCTAAGACTCTGTATTTGCCATTTTCTAGGTAACGAAGCCTAGCACCACAGGACAAGGTGCCCGGTCCCTATCAAGACTGGCAGAAGGGTTTCAATTCAGTTATGACAGAAGCATTTACAGGCTTCCTTTCAGTTGCCAGGTAGTTTCAGTGAGACAGGAATATGACACCATTGCTGACTCTGATACCTCCAGAAGACCATCAAGTTTTTGAACTGAATGAAGTCTCTGCCTTCATACATACTTTAGTACGTCGAATGCTTGTGCATTTTTGCCTCCAACGCACTCTTTGCTGCTATAGATTTGACCTGAAGAAATGCTTAAGCCCAAGTTTCCTCTGTAGGGAAACAGGTGAAACGCTGTGAAACAGTGACCTTACTCTGTTCATTTTCCTTGGGAGCGGTCTAGAATTCCATTCAGTCCTCCACTAGAGGTGGGATTTGAGAACTTTCTAGCTATCCTGGCTCCCTGCCTTGGATAGCTGCTTTGGGAGAAAGTAAGTGATAATGACGAAGTTGGTGATAAGTTTAAGTAATTTTAGTGCAACTATAGGTACTTTATTTTTTTATATAGTAGGAGTAGTTTAGAAACAGTACTAATTTTCCTAAGTAAACTGTGGTTCACTACTGAGATGAATTCAGTAAAATGAATTAATTTCGCCTTCCCCTAAAAAAACACATTAAAGAAGTTCAGAGTTTGGAGGAAGGCATAGATACCAAAGATAGATTGCATGTACTGAAATAATTAACACAGCAATTCTCCAATATATAAATTTTATGAAGTATAAGTTGTATGGGGATCTCATCAGAATCCCCTGTAAAGATACAGCATAGACACAGGAGGGTTATCTGTATATGCCAACACAAACTATTACCTTTGTCCACCGATGAACAGGCAGAGAAGAGGCTGCTAGTTTGTACTTGCTTCTGAATTAATTCTTGCGGTGCCTGAAGCAGGCTGTTTAATCTGATCTTCTGGCTCCAGAATCAGCTGTGAAACTTTTCCACCTTTTCTCCCCTGATCTAATCCCAGCAGGTGCTGCTGTTTAGAAGGAAGCTTCTTCAGAAGCATGACATAATTTAGCGTTGGTTACATTCTTTGCTCACACGTACTTTTTTCCTTAAGAAAGCAAGCAAGGAGCTGTGAAGTGTATCCAAAAGGAAACCTGACTGGATCCCACTTTCTGCCAACTGTCATTTTATCATCAGGATGATTGTTCTTCGATGATGTAACGTTGATGCTCTTCGATGATTTAACACATGCTGTCTGCCTAGTGACATGCTGCTGTGTTGCCTCATACAGCCATAATGCATGCAGGCCTTCCTCACTTGGATGATGTAGTGTAACCACCAATGAGGTTTTGTGAATAAAAGAGCAGTGAGGATTCGTTAAGGGAGATACATATTTCCACTGTTTATGAACGGCTTGCAAATGCAGATAACACACAGTGCATATCCTATTTTTATTTGAAAAACAAACTGCGTGGTCCTGTCAGTGGCTTTTTGAATTTTCTTAAATGTGCTATTCAAACTAGATCAGCATGGTGATTTAAATACCTTCTGCTTCTACTCCTTTTTTAACACAGCAGGTTTCAGTGAAATTCTGCTAAACCCCGTTTGTCATGGGATTGTCCTAGGCATACTGCATTGGACTTTTCTCAGATACTCAATTTTTGTATGCTAGTCAGAAAGCTGTCTCTTGCTTCTGCGCTTATTTTAAAATAAACATATTTTATCTTTTATACTTTTTCCTGTGCTCTTACAGGAACCATAATTGGGTAATTGCTGCTCCTTGGTCATACTGTTATGAGAGACGTAATCCAATCAGATCCATTGAGCGATTCTGTAATTATGTTTCATTTATTGTCTTCACTGAGACGTAGTATGAATATGCATGCGCTTGCTTTCCTCGACAAGCTACTTGACCAATATTGTTTTGTAATCAGTAGCTAAAATGAGAAGAATCAGAAAGTTTGAAAAGACAGGGGACCATAGGTTTCTATTTTGGACACCAGTATTCCATTGGGGGAGTAGCAGTGAGCAGGATTATAAGCTTCTAATGATGCCTAGGTATCTATTTCTGTGCAGAAAAAAAGATGAAAATGTATAATAGGAATAGAAAATGTATAAAACACACACTTCCTAAAGTACTGTCTATCGTCACAATATACTTAAAAGAAAAAAAAGTTCTCTATGCATGGGGAAAAGTAAGAAGATGGAAAAAAAAGAAGTGATTCTAATTGTTGAACCCATATTTTGGTTTCTGTGAGCAATCTGAGTCTAGATTTTGCAGAGCCCTTAACATTTTAGATGATATTGAATTAGTCTGAAGTCATTTGGAAAAACAGAGAAATGTTCTGGCAGGTATTGGTATTTTGTTTCCACTAGGTATGTGTTAACTTGTCTCTACTGAACTCTGTTTCCGTGAGGAATTTGAAATAGAAAGGATGAGGTTGTATTTTAAGAATGTAAGAAAGGTTTGGCGTTAGTGGCATCGTTTACTGATGTTGAATTTTAAATTCAGTGTGCTGCAGCCTGATAGCATTATTTCTCATAATACAAAGTCCAATTTATGTCAAACTGTGGTGCTTGAAACGCTCTCTTTAGCATACATAAAAATCTGTATACATAAGTAATAGAATGAATAGCTACTTATCTGCATTCAAGATTGAATGTGGAGATCCAGAATATTTTCCTGCTTGTCATTCGTACAAGACTATTCTTGGCCTACCAAGATACTCTTAGTAACATTTTCTAACTGTGATAAATCTCTTGCTCTGTTTAGGATTTGTGAAATATCATTTGGGAAATCTTATTTATGACTCAGTGTGTTTAGGTTTATTGTGCATTTAAGGCAGTTTTTCCCTCAGCTATAAATAGCTTGAATATTGAACATTTATATGAGATCTAAATTAGCTTTTCATCTAATAGTAGTAGTGTTCTGTCTACACTGAAGGAAAAGAAAAAAAAAAAAGGGAGGGAAGTTTTAGGGGGTGTTTTTAGTCTTCTAATAGGCATTGAACTCATCCAAGTTAAGAACATTATTTTAGTTCATGAAATAATGGAATAACTGAAATTGTGATTTGCTTCTGATTAGATTTGAATTCTAATATCTAAAGATGTCAGATCTTTATTGGAAGTAATATGTTACCTGTCACTTGAACAGTTTGGTGCTCCATGTATTGAGAGACCTTACTGAGTTTTTTTTATGGCAGGAAGAAAAGGGGAAATGGATTCCCAGGGCTGCTAATTATCACCTTCTGCTGAAGAACATGTTACATTTCTTGTATTTCACTGTTAATTTTTTGTGTGGATAGGTACATAAGAATTAATTCTTTCTGTGCCTTTTCGAGAATTCCTGAATTCCTATCTCCTTTTCTTGCAGGTTCAGCTTCTTTCCTCTCTGATCTCTTCCACACTGTATATTTGCAATAATCTTATACTGCTTCTATTCATTTCTAGAACTGTCAGTTTTACTTTCCTAATGATATTTTAGAGTATTTCTGCTTAGCTTCATTGAGGGTTGTTATTATTGTGCCTACCCATTTCTGTCATTCAGCAACTTCAGTGAAATAGAAAATACGCAGTGTCCCAGTCGGACTTCAGTAGATACAGGCTCCAATTAATCATAAATATGTTATTGCTTTTAAATAGTTAGATGCATCCTGAAATAGAGCATTTATTCTTTAAACCCTCTATTTTTCTTCAAAATCCATATTAGTCAATTCCTTATCTCAATAAATTCTTTTCAGTAATGCCAATATCTTTTTTTATGTTTCCACTTTCAGAATCTAGTGATCTCCGTTTCCTCTTGAAATAATAGATGTATTTATTCAGCAGCACTTGATAGTGTTTCCAAGTTGCACTTGATGGAAAATTAAAGACAGTTAATGGACAATGTAAAAACATCAAGTTAAAGTACTGCTACAATAAAGTTCATATCGTGGAACTGTTATCTGCAAGCCAGGAGCTATTTAAATTATATTAAATGATAAGTAATCGAATCACTTGGAGAAAACTAGCCAGGATGTCATGTACTATTTCAGAAAGATGTGCAGTGTTATCCTTGAACTCTAAGGAAGGAAAATAAATAACTGCCCTGCTTGATCTCTGTGGTTCAAAGGCAAAAGCTTTGAAAGGAAACTTCATGACAATTTTATAGGCGATTAATGATGATAAAACTTGAAAATAGGATCATCATGTCTTTATATATATCTGAGGATCTTACTGTTTGTCCTCTGTGTGCATGACTTTATTTCTCTCTCCACTTAATTTTATCTTCCACTTTACTGACCATTTGCTCAGTCTTACATGGCCCATCTGCATTTCTGCAATCAGCCATTTTTCTTCCTACTTGAGTAACTTTTAGTCATCATCAAACTTCGTCACTCACAGCTCACATTCTTTTTCCTAGATCATTTTTCATATATGTTAAATATCCTGTCATGGATCCTAGTGGACCACTCGTGATGACCTCAATGAATTGCAGGAACTTGTCTCCGTTTCCCCTCATTTTGTGGCTGCACAGTTTCCTTAAAAACCTTTGGTGAAGGCCTTTGTTGAAAGCATTTTAGAAATTCCCATAGTTTATGTCAAATGTCTTTATTTATGTATTGGTATGTGTTGAGCTCTTCAAAGAACTCCAACAGTTCTAGAAAAAGCAGTAAAGTAGGACTTTCTTTTGCAGAAGCTGTCTCTTCCCAGCCACATGAATTTAGTTCGCATGAATTTTTTAACTGAAAAGTTATATATTGTCATTAGCAATTCTATTAATTTCTGTTTAGTTCTTAACCATTCAATTCTGGGGACTTATTAATGTTTATTTTGTCTGCTTGTATGATATATCACACAGTTATTTCAATTTTAGACAGATATCTGATAATTTTTCTCTTACCAACTTCCACCCATGCCCTGAAGAAAAAAGTTACTGATATGTGAACCTTCATAAATTTTCCATGATTAGTACTACCATAAATATTTGATTTAGCCTTCCTACACTGGTTTTGTGCTTTCTGAGTACCTTTTTATACTATGTATATTATTTATATGATATTATGTATGATAAACTTAATATGATCTTTATTTATTTAAAGATGCAAACAGAAGCATCTTCAACTGCTTTCCTGGAACCACCAATTTTCTCTTTTGATTATTTCATTAGTATTCTTGGAGACAACAATGACAGGATTCTCCTGAGTGCTTCCTAACTGATTCATTTTGAGATCTGCAACTTTTTGTCTACTAAGTGTGTTGTCCTGGGGCTCTGCTTATGATTCACTGAAGCTTTCCTTGCTTCAGAGATGTAAAAAATGTTTTTGTTGTGAACAATATGGAATATTGACATTTAGTCACAGACTTCAAGGGCAAATTTTAGCTATGCAAATTCCATTCACATATCCTGTCTTCATGATCTGCCTTATCTACCAGACCCTTACTCAGTAGGTGCTCCATGCATTGTGAGATGGTTCAGAATTGAGGTCAGAAGAGAAAAATATTGCATTTATAACAGTAAACAGAGCAGCATCATGGGATAAATTGCAGAGGACTTTTAGAGTCCCAGCAGGTTTTGCTTCATTTTTCCTTTTAGTTTGAAAATTGTTTTCAAGTTTTCCTTTTACTTGGAAGAAGTTTTGAATCTCAGAACTTGCAAGGATATTCCTTCTCTTCAAAAAGGCGTTTTAAAGTGATAACAGTTTTTTGAGAGATTGAAATGTACACATTTATTTGCATATAAACTTTCTCACTCATAAATGTAGATAGCTTATGTGTGTAAGCAGATTAAGGATTATTACATACAATAGGAATAACATCTGTTCATACTAATACCTGTTCTGAATAGCTGGTCTGTTTCTTCTCCAGATAACTGGTGGGTATCTGCTGTATGGTAGAATTTCCATATGGTATAATTCTGCATTTACAGGACAGCAAAAAAAGGAAGAATTTTCCAATCTGCAATTACTATGATATTTTATTAAAAAATCCCACAGTTTTTGACTATATTTTTATATTGTTTTAAGCCTGAATAAAGGAACCTAAACCAAAAATAAAAAGTAATATTACTATTCTAAAAACTATAATACAACGATACGTGACCAGGATTCAACAATTAGTTTATTTTTTGTAACTATCAAATAGAACTCATGTTACTTTGCTTAATGAAGGCAATTATATTATTGTATTTTATATGAATATATGAATGCATATGTTTTAATGATGCCAAACTGGTAAATGTAATGCCCGGTCATGTTTGTGCATGTATACTTATATTCATTTACATGTTTACATCAACATATACCTTCTTGCCTTAGTTCTATTGCCTTATCAAAAATCCTTGTTGGAAATACTATGGAAGTCTTGGTAATAAGCTACATATTGTCTGAGTATGTATTTGAAGGAGGCCAGTAACAATCCTAGGGTTAAAACACATATATATGAAAATGCTGTGATCTTATTACTGCTGTCAGTCATAGTTTTATAATTGTTCCAGTGTCGCTGTCCCTGCTCAGCTCTTATCAGTGGCAATTGGCAGGATGCTCGTTCTGGCAGTCGTCTATGAAATGGGCAGCAGAGTGGTTTCAACAGCGTTTGTTGCTTTTTTTTTTTTTTTTTTTTTTTCCCCTTGAGTATTCACTCATTCACAACATTATGTTGTGAATGTTGTGAATGTTCACAACATTATTTTGACTGATTTGATACAAACAAAGAAAAACACTTTCAAGTATCACTTATACCAGGAGATTGTATCCGTTTGGACAGTGTGTGTGATTTTTGACATTTAAAAATGCCTTAAAAGTCTCCAAAGCCTATTCTTTTCATACCAATCATTAACATCTATACTAAAACAGACATAATGGTAATAAACTTTTTGGTAGAATAGTCATTAAAATAATACAGTTTCTATGTTGGCCTTTTCTCCAGGTACTACTTAGGTGTCCAGTCACAATGAAATTCTATTCCACTAAATCACAAAGGTGTAGAAATGCTCTTGTAGTGTTCTTGAAGAGCATCATTTGTCTTGTCTTTTTTCTGTGCGTGTGCAGGTACATAATGATAGTCTTTCTTCAAAAATATGGTTATGTAGTATAGGAATAACCATGAGGAAATGAATGCATTTTATTAGGAAGCAAAAAATGGTCTCTGACATATTTCCATCTTTTTTATTTTTTATTTTTTTTTTCCTATCAAGAATAACTGAATCAATTGGATTCATAAGGACATTTTGGGAAAGTGAGCACTAAGTTTTCATAGCCTAGCAATTTTAAGCAGATACTGATGAATATTCATCCTGTATGGAGGATAGAGTGGCACACAGCTTGATGCCCTGAAGTCCTTTTCAGCATCTGACAAACAGAACGGAACAGCAGAAGGGAGTATACTTATGCTTCATGATTAGGATGTGCAAGTACAGTGCAGACATCTATAACATACCCTCATTATTTATATTCTGCCTCTCTAGAGCCAGAAGGCAAGTGGATCCAGTTGCTAAAAGAAAATTTACTTGCAGTGATGCTTCTTGAGTCTCTTTTAAATTTATTTGGCACTTCATCTGTTGCCTGGTGATGCCCTTTGCAAAATATGTTGTAATATAAAACATGGTCAAGGTTACTGATTATCCAAAGCTGAATTCAGAATTGCTTTTTCTGATGTCATTTGAAATTTCATTTTAAATTTCAGCAAACTCCAACAAACTTCAGCTTTCAGCAACTGCAGTTCAGAGTTCATTAAACAAACATATGACTGCAGATCAAGTTATGCTGTGATAAATATCTCCACTGATTCCATAGGAAGAAAATCTCAGTTTTCTGCTGCTTTTCCTATATTTCCGCATGCATGTCAAAATTAGAGCTGCATGGAATTCTTTAAAGGAGAAAATAAAATGGAATTTTAGAACAAATAATTTTTCTGTAATGGCATGATCTCTGTAATAGTGGATTGGAAAGGGAATCAAAGCAAGCCTTACATTTGCCCCAATTCTTACAACTGGTAACAAGTGAAACTCCCACTGCAGCCTGAGCATGTTAAGTCTAAAATGTTAAGTCTGGCTGCTAGATAACCCAAGGTTATTGAGGAGGCCAAGCATATTTAAAATGAAGGATAAATAAAGAAGCTGAGTTTTTTTTTTTTTTTTTAAATCCAAGACTATCCCTTAATCTACAATAAAGAAACAGAGAAACAGAAAAAGACCAAGGAAGCTCTTTTTCATTGATACCAATTGCCCATGTCAAGACAAGAGATTAGTGGTCCTGACTGTAATTAACTTGCTTATAACTGGCTCTTGTTGATTTGCTCCAATCTGGGAGAAGGTTTGGCTTGGAATGGGTGTTGTGGTGAGGACACAGCAGTTCAGTGATTACATTTGTTTTCTCTTTTCTTTTACACGTCACAAAACTAGCAAAATGCCTGTCTTCTGTTTTCTGTTGTGTAGTTATTTAAGAAGAAGAATATCTAATATATACATGGGATTTAGAGGAGAAAGTATTCTTTTGTACTTCAGTCTGACATTTGACTGATAGCAGCATTATTAGCAAGATAGAAGATACTGATAACATATGTTATCAGCACATTTATGTATGTATAGGAAAAAAAAAAAAACAGAAGAAAAATTTTGCAAGTTCCAATTACTAATAGAATTTAAAATTGTACAGATTTGGTAGCTCATGTGTTACCTGTGTAATTTTCCAAATTTGCACATGTAACTGCATTGTCAAATTCGGAGTTGTCCCTGAAGTCCTACAAATACGAACTCCGCCTTTACGCTTGATCATGTGTCAGCTCTGTCACAGAGGAGTCCCTGGTCTTGTGCTTCTTGAGATCTGTTCAGTTATTGCTCTTCTCAGTGACTTTAGGGTGAGTGCCCAGCCATACCTGCCAGCTTCTTGGTGCATCTCTCTCCTTGGTTTGTGTTCCAGTTACTGATTTGGGCAAAGCATATTCTGTAAGTTCAAAATTGTCCCTATGAGCTGTTTGGTCTGCAGGGAAGTGATGATATGGGTTCTGTTAGAGATATTAAAACTTCTGCGAAAGAAAAGAAATGGATTTGTTTAAAAGAAAACCACTGTAACAAAAGTACCACAGGGAAACAATTAGATTTTTTTTTTCCCCAGACCAAAGGGAATTTTTGAGTGTCAGAAAAGCTGCTGAATCTGATTGAGGTCATCCTTTCTGCCCTGCACCAGCCCACATGGAGGGAAAAAACACTGGAGTGCATGACTGTCTGTGAGTAATTCAAAGTACATTGAAGTCTGTGGGTCCCATCATGTTTTTGTTCCCATAGGAAAGCCTGTGCCCCAGGCTTTTCCACGGCAAGCACAGCCTTTTTCAGCTAGCACTATTTCAGATGCTACCATAGGCTGTGCTGCTCCAATTAGCCATCTGACTGTCTGTCTGTCTGTTTATTTATTAGAAAACGTAGTCTGGAGCGATGTGAAATGCGTTCAGGGCAAGCCTGGAATTTTTATTGCTTTGTGCTCATTGAAGCCTTCTCTGTGTCGGGGGTGAGAGATGGAGGCAAGCCATATATTAAAGAGCTGCCTATAGGTACTGAATTCTTGAAATGAAAGTGCATTTGAAACATGTTCTCACACTTTTTCTCAAAGTGAAAATACAAGAATATATCTATCAGACTTACATACCCCAAACTGGTAAACTTCTGTAAAATTCTGTATTTTTATTTGAAGAATCTGAATTCTGCAAAGATATGAAATCTGGAAGGGAGGTTAAGATGCTAGTAGGAGTAAATACATAATATCATACGATGTAAACTTTGTTTTCTGCTTTAAATTTAATCTATCAAAATAGTTTTAAGGAATAGGGTGTGCAGGGGAAGATTTTTTATTTTGCAGAAAAAGGGGGAAATAACTGCAATTTATGTTATAGTCAGACAGGAAAATGATTTTAATGGGTATATGATTTTTCTTGTGCTCTTAGCATTTACACTTGTGAGTTTGGAGCAGTACATTATTATTACTAATTTTTCCCTTACATATAACTTTGTATTTTCAAAAGGAAGGGGGAAACATAAAAACAGAAACAAACACTCTCCTGAACCCCAATTCATACTTTAAGCTGTTTATCTAGACTGTGCCAACTGTTTAACCAAATTATATTCTTAATCCAAAATGAATTGACTTCAGTATTTTTCCTTACCTCAAGAATTTGCTTCTTTGCTGACTTTTACAAACTCCACAAGAAAGGGCTACCAATAGTGGCAGCTCTGAAATGCTACTTTCTAAAAGTGCAAAATAAAGTAGCAGAATATTTGGTAGTGCTTTTGATCATTAATGTATCTTTGCTAAAACTGCAAGTTACCATAAGAATTTGTATTCTCCACTATTAGATAATTAACTTTGTGGAAACTATTTAAAATAGATAAATGTTGTCTTGGTTGTTCTGTCTCTTGATATAGTTTTCTATTCCCTATACTTTTCTTATCTTTAGTTTATCTGAATGATTTCTAGTAGTTTATTTTGTTGTGTTCTTTATATTCATTATTTCAAAATATAGACCATTTTTGGTTTTTCAAAAATTGTCTCTAAAACTTCAATGTTTAAAAATAATGTTAAATATTTTAAAAAATGAAACTCAAACTCCACAGCATTCCGTCCTTACTAGAAACTGAGCTTTACCTTGAATTCTAATGAATCTTGAATGCAAAATAAGATTTCTAGTCATTCAGGCATGGCCAGCAGCCTTCTCCAACGTCTTTTCAATATGTTCCCTCTGCTTTTTTTGGCTTTTTTTTTTCTTGCTCTTCACATTTTTTTTTGACCTCAGAGCATAAATTATATAATCTTTTGAGTGAGAAAAACAAATCCCGAATATTGACCTAGCTTTGTCATTTCATTAGAGAAAAGTTGTCAGGGTTATCGTTGTATTGAATAGGAATAGAAGATGCTGTAACACACAAGGATGTCTTGGCAACATACTACCCCTTTTCCTTGAAAGCATTTAAGGCAATGCATGAGATAACCCAGACCATATGAGCAAGACAGTAATTGGTATCTCTTGGTGACCAGAAAAACAGCCAAAAAATTAAAAACATTTAACTCCAAATGCCTGCAGATGCTGATTATCGGTTTAAACTTGAGGCAGTTCGTACATCCAGGGAAAACTATCGTTTTGCCAAGTAAGTGACAAGTAATAAACATTGATGAATGAGCTATGGAAATCCTAAAGTTTATTTTTTACCACTCACAGTACCATCTAATAATCGATTGTCATTTGTTAAATTCCAAGCTTATTCAATATTTTTTGAATTTCTGTTCTCAACATGAAATAGTATTTCTTGTGTGGAGATGACAGCTGCTTGTTCACTATTATTATATACATTGAAAAACAGCTGTTTTGGTTTATGATGAAGTGTTGAGGTCTATTGAATTTCACTGTCTGCTTTTAAACTTCAACTATATTGCCCTGTAAGGAGAAGGTTTACAAGCAGATAACATATACAGTGATCATAATTATGCATCATATAAATAAAATAACAGAGACACAGAAGGCTTTAGTGCAGTGGAACTCTTCGAATAGATTCAAGTGTTACTGCAGATAAATGGCTTTTGAATGTGAGCTTTTTGTAATTGTTAGGCTCCATAGCTGCCTTATTTGTAACAGTGAGCCTTTATTGGAGGGATTTTTTATTGGTGTTTAGTCATCAAAATTCACAAAGTGGTATGAAGAGAATCCAGCTTTGAGTGTCATAGGATGTTATTTATAGAGATTTTACTTGGCAGGTCTCAGCTTTTTCTGCAGTCCTTTCTATTGCTGCAGTTGCACTGTGCTGTTCTTCACGCGGTTGCTAAGAAGGCACCAACAGGATCTGTTTTCTCTTCCCTCATGTTTGATTCCTCCTTCCTACCTGCCTCCAAGTGCTGTTTGTGGGGCAAGAGCAGGAGCTGTGTTTCTGGCAGCAGCAGAATCTGCTCTGGTGTTTGGCTCGCCACTCATTTGAAGGTGGGGATGCTGCACAAACAAGGGGTATTGCTGGGAAGGGTCCAGTGATGTCCGAATGGTCACTGAAAAGGAAGCCTGTCAACAAAAAAAATAAGTTCTGTTTCTGAATACTCACAGTGTAAAATATCAAATGGACAGAAGGAAACATTAAGCCCATTGATTCCAGTGAGACTTGGGTATGACAACAGTCATTTTACAGACCTGAGTCCTTAAGAGAATACTTGCACTGTCTTTAACTGTCGGTGTATCATTTTTTACATTCATTAGCAAGAGGAGAAAAGTAAATTTATTAATGGCATTGACATTTGGATGAGGAAAACAACCCACCCTTTGTAGCTGTGGCAGAAGTGGAACAGTGGAACCAGGCACTCTGGCGGGTGAGTTACCTTCCTTACTGTCATTTTCAAGCTGATCCTCGTCATAGCAGGGGAATGAGTACAAAGTTCTGGTCACCGCTACCCCTTTAGCTTAGGGTATGGCTAAAGAAGAGACTCAGTGCACTTGGGTGATGCAGCTTTCTCAGCCCATCCATCCTCGCAGCCCACTGTAACCTACAGGATGGATCTTTTCATCTTTTCTGCCTTCCTCTTCGCCATGCACATCTTCATGCTATCCTCCATTCTGCCTGTACCCTAGAGCAGGAGCTGGGAATGGAGGAGAAAGCAGCTTTTCTCTTTGCTTTCCACATGTATCCTGGTTAACAAAATAAGAGTGTACAATATTCTTAGAAAAACTGTCTGTCACACACACACAGACTTAATTTTCAGTTTTCTTCTCACCTCACCTCCATGAAGTAAGAGAAAAAGGCTCTGCAAAACACTTATATAGTTTACTAAAGCAATAGAAAAACTAGCTGTGAGTTACTTCAAGGTAAAGGACATACTTCAGGATGCAAATAAAAGAGAATAAGTGGAAAAAGCATTTAAAGACTAATTTAAAAAAAATTGGAAAAGATAACTGCAATAGATGAGTGTTTGGATATTAGAAACGGTTATGTTCCATACATAAGCCTGAATTGTGCATGATAAAAGTGTGTGGTGAAATATCTTTCTTTCTAAGCATCAAATTATCCCATCAGGAATTTCAATCATACAAAGCATTTTCTAGGTTCCTTTGTTCCACATACATTGATAGCACTTTGCCAAGGGTATAAATAATGATTCCCTTTGCCAAACTCTTTATTTCTAAAGATATTACTGTATTTATTTAAAAAGCTAGGTGAAGACATTTTTTGTTTTATATGTGCATATATCTATGCAAAATTCTTTTTTTTAAAAAAGAAAATATGTGCAGTGAACACATGGAAGGCAAGAATAGTGAAAAAATAAGTCAGCAAACATTTTACTTCAGTCAAATATTGCCACAAAGAAATGAAATCTGGTTATAGAATAATGTAATCTTCTAATAAATTATTTCTTCTTTTTAAGAAATAATTGCAGGATATCAGCTCAAGACAGGTGCAATGGTCTGAATTATGAGTTTAATGGCTACATTTCTTCTTAATCTTTCAGCTTGAAGATATTGACTGTGTAGTGGCTATATAAATTTTTATATCTAGCAAGAAAATCATTTGGTATAAAATCCATTAAAAAGAAATGACTTGCTTCAGAACACGAAGCTATCCCTCATTTGTGATTCCTACAAGGCTCCTTGGCAGAATACTTAACTTGAATATCCTCAGGTTGGTTTGTATCTTTAATACTAACCTGCAGCTATGAACATGTATTATTAGAGAAATGAAGTAATGGAAAATCATCCTGATGTGAAAGTGTATTAGAAATCACAAGTGAATAGACTTGGGGCAGTTGAATAACAAAGCAATGCACTACTGGAGAGTTGGCAACAATTCAACTTCTTTAAGGCTCATAGATTACCTGGATTTTTGTTCAGTTCATGGTAGGGGTTTACATAAGTTTCCCTTTCTGTTGCTGCTGAAATTTGTCAAGAGTTAATGAATAGTAAAGGTAGTTCTGAATTTATAGAATATCTTATCCATGGCTAATTAAGCAGTAGAACTAGTCGATTTTTATTTAATTTATTTGTACTTTTACTTTTTACACCAAGCTCAATTTAAAATCTGCATGAACTAATTTGAATAACTAGTTGAAGCTAATATGCTCTTCTTTGACATATGAAACATTTACAAAAACAACTGTACTTCAAAAGTGCTTCTTACAGCACTCTCAAGAACTGTTCAGAAGTGTAAAAGGATTTTGAGAAATTCAGTACTCCTGTCATATACTGTATCCAAAATACAAAAACATAGAACCTTTTTTATTCAACCTATCTTTGCATTCAACCTATTTTTGCATAAGAACTATATGAAATACTTGGTATTTTATTTGACACTGCAACCTCACAACCAGTGTTTTTGAAAGCCTTGGAAAATGCAGTGAAAAATAAGATATATTCAGAAAACCATTTTGTAAAATTTCACTTAGATTCTGGGGTAATAACATCCTTTAGCTGCCTGTGCAATGGCAGCCATGAGTTCCTTGAACCCTACTTAACAAAATTAGTCAAATAGGGTACAGTATGTACCTCATGTATTGATAAATTATGTAAAACTACAGCTTTTCATGACACTCTTCTGCAGTAAGTCAGTGCAGGGCTCTGACATCTCAGTGATGGCTGATAAAATCATTAGCTGTAATAAAAAGATGGAAGTTGTTAAGGAATGCAATTCTTCTCTGCTGTCCTTCTGCCATAGGGAGAGAGTTACATGAGAAATAGATAGTGGGGTATTGTTTGAGGTGCCATCCAAAAGTCATCTTCATGTTCCTTTCCATTTGGCATTTTCACATACACTGTTCCCCTTGTTTCACATTAAATCCCTTCCAGGTAAAGGTTGTAATCCTGAAGTATTAAAATCAATGGTTGTTTTGACTTCTGCTTCAGTGGAAGGAGGATGCAGTTACAAATGATTACAGAAGTCATGCAGTGAGCCTCTAAAGTCAGTCGGTAGCTGCTCTCAAAAACATATCCATTGCTGGGGAGAATATA
This sequence comes from Tinamus guttatus, assembly GCF_059628265.1. Classification (NCBI taxonomy): domain Eukaryota; kingdom Metazoa; phylum Chordata; class Aves; order Tinamiformes; family Tinamidae; genus Tinamus; species Tinamus guttatus. The sequence goes on from NW_028288747.1 coordinate 6,716,876, forward strand.
CAAGTTAAAGTGCACAGCAGAGTCCAGGTGAAGCTGGAAGATAAAGAAAAGGTTTATAGAGAATTAAAGCATATTGGTCTTGCTTTACTATGTTGGCATGTGATTTAGCTGTAATTATGGAAAGGAAGTCCCCTTTATGAGCTATTTCTCTATGAGGCTAACAGAAGAGATTGCAGATTTTAAAATTCAGCTTATACTGTGTATCGAGAGCTGGCAGTTGTGACTACAGCTATGTGACAAGTTCATTTTCAGGCAAATTCTAGGCAATTTCCAGATCCCAATTTCCTGTGAATCATCTGGCAATAGCAAAAAAAGTAACTCTTTCTGCTGGACTTATGGCATGAAATAGCTCCTGAAATTGCCGTTGTTTTAAAACAACATAACCCTGGACCTAGAAAAATTAAAGCAAGTGTGTATTAGATCATTGTAGCCAGAGTTAAATGACTGCTGATGGGAATAAGCCCCTTCATTATTGTATAGCAGACAGTCAGAAATGTGTTTCTGTGTTTTTTTCTATTTAAACTACAGCTTTTGGGAACATTTCATCTGAAAAGGAATTTTTGAAATCCAACCAGAGTACTAAAGCCATTTGTTCTAATATTCCTGAGAATATTGTAAGCCAGAGGGCAGGGTAGTTTTATCTGAATTCATGGGTAGGATTGCATATACCATAGCTTAAGAAAAAAAACCAATGACATTCATTTGTCCAAGAGTTACTTTATGTAACTTATACATTTGTGTGCTTTTACATAACTTGGAAGAATAGGTACACATGATAAATATTAGATAACTTTTGAAATATCAAAAATTTAGTTCTGATCTGTGTGTAATTTTGTTTTTTTCTTCTTTTTTTTTTCTTTTTTTTTTTCCACAAAAATTTTGTGGAGCTAGGGTAGCACAACTTTTTCTGCATTCATTATATGCTGTTGTTAAAGAAGTATTGGAGTACCTGTAAGGCAGCATTGTAATATGGTGTGCTGTTGTCTTGGTTGTAAGGTGAATCTTACATCAAATTGCATTATATCAGATTTCTTTTGGAAATGGGTTGTGTTTTGCAATTATTACTATTGTGCATGATTTTGTTTAACATTTTAGAACTCAATATATAAAACTCTTGTCAAACGTGCAGTTAATTTCTGCTCTTGACTGGATGGCACAAATCCAGAGTAGTTTCATTTACTACTTTCCAGCCAGAAAATAGTATACCAATATTTTTCTTAATGTTCAGAGTAATGTAAGAACCATTTGATTTGTCATAATTTTTTTATGTTATTATCATTTTAAGTGTTCTCAGCCAAATGATGCCCTCATTTAAATACAGGAGATGATAAAGAGGGTCTTCAGGATCGTGATGATCTGTGTGGCTTCTAGGCATTAAAAATGTCCTTGAAATACTGCAGAAGTCAATGAAAAATCCTTGCTTTGTGCTTCTGAATTGCAGTACATGGGATTTTGAAGTGTGACACTGAAAGTGTCTTGACTTAAGATGTTGGGACTTCATTTCATGAAGATAACTTTAAAGGAATAAACGATTGTGTTTGATCCTCAAATGCCTATTTGCAAAAGTTATGTTGGTTAATTCTTCCTTTGTTCTGTGTTTGTCATGACCAGACCATAAGCATCCTGTTTTTATAAACATTGTAGAATAGAGTGTAGAATAGAGGGAACAGAGGCCTGTGCCTAAGAGGGAAGTTCAAGTACTCTCTCACAGGAAAAAGAATCTAGCTCAGCTTTATGAGAAGACCGTTGAGCGTTATGAAAGGCTTTATTAAAGGCATTGAGAGGCCATGTTATGCAGTTGCCCTCCACTCACTTCCATGAAGTAAGTTTTACATATTAGTTTTCAGATTGCTGTGAGTGGTCAGAGTAGGATATGGGAGCAGGCTCAGTACTAGACTAGACTGGGAAGATGAAAGAGAAAGAATATCATGGAAAAGCTACCAAAACATGGAAAGCACACCCATAGCAGGGGGCTCCATCTCCTTCTCTTGGATACTTTCATATTGCTGTCTCCCTTCAGCACCTGCTGGTGTGGTGATGAGTGAGCAAGTTGGATGCTCTCTACCAGCTGGGTTGGGGTACGTAAGGACCCCGTGAGATTTTGATCTCTGGCTTTTTTATTTTTTCTATCTAAATATTGGTTCAGCTGCAAACACAGAAGTGTATAACCCTGCTACTAAGTTTAAAATCAGTCATGTGTTTCAGTATCTCTTGAAAAATCAGGTTTTCTCTAGTTCACCGCTTATTTGCCATAGCAAGTAACTCAGAAATGCTTTCAGAAATTGTTCTACAGTGTGGGAGGAACCACAAGGTTACTGTGCATCCTAGGTAAGACAAAACCTGGTTTTAATGTATTAAATGATACCTCTCTTAGCATCAGCATAGTCTCATGATTCAGTTGAAGCCTGATACAGCTAATTTTTCTGTAGTGAAGACATGTGTAAACCATTGAGTTAGATTCTGTTCAGTGCCTGGGCTTCTATTGCACAGAATGTAATTTCTCCATCAGGTTCTCTCTGTCCTTTATAGATCGTGTAAATCACAGCCTGTGAAAAAAGGGCAGCAGAAAGACATTTTGTGCAGAGAGTATTTGATATGCAACAATAATCTTATGGAGCCTACATGCTGCATAATTCAAATTGTATGTGTAGTCGCAGAATGTTTCTGCTTCAGTTGTACAGAATGTAATGTACTCATGATGCTAAACAACCGACAGCAGATACAGACATTGCTGGAATTGCAGGGCCAGGAGGAATGCATGTGGGATGGGGAGCAGGAAAACACCTAACAGAGGGACTGATTCAGTGACTATCTCCCCTAGAGACTGGCTAAAAAGAGTAGAATGCCAAGTATACATAATATTACGACAGCCTATGTTGCCTTGGGTCATTTCTGTGAGGGTAGTGTGAATTTACACCATGCGAGACCATATATTTTTATTGGTAATGGTGGATCCCACATACTTGTCTCTGAGCAGAAGTCCTGTCTTCAGTGGCAACAGTTTGTGGTCTTTTAAAAACTTGCAGTGTATATTGTTTCCCACAGTCACACACTTTGCATGTAAATATTCTTTACCCCCAGCAGTGTTTTCAGATAGACACGGGGTAGAGGACTGTCCAACCAGAACAGTATTTATGCTGTAAAGAAACCAAAAAGCATAAAGGGAAAAAAAAGGGCAGGAGACAAATAATTCATTGAATATGTGATTTCGGCTAACATGGAGAAATTTTAGGAAAAGCCTAAACAAAGAGATGAAATATAAAGAGAAACAGTGCAGACTTATTCCCAACTTCTTTTTCTTCTTTCCTTCAAGTGAAAAGATTTTGGAGGAATAAGAAAATATTTTAAAAATTGGGTTAAGAAACTTGCAATTTTTGGAACTAGCCAGCTGGCTAAGATTGCAGCTGCTGCATTATTTGGGGTAGCAGTAATAACTGGTGTTTGAAATTGATGTTTTTCTACTTGCAGTTGGGCATGGACAGGGATTTCAGTTTTTTTGTACCCTTGATTTTTCCTATCACAAGTTATTGGCAAATGTTTGTGTGTGTCTGTTTAATATTGGCAAGAACATTTGTATCTTATTTAAATTTTATGTTCGAAAGCGTCAATGGGAGAATGATTCCTGAACTAGAACAATGACAGTATTTATTCCAAACAAAGCACATGGTGTACCAAGCAGAGTGAACGTTACTTATTAGTATCCCTAAAAGATAATATTTTTCTGAAGCGCACACCCTATATGGCCTAGGTAATTGTGGTCGCTTTACCTTAATACTGGAACTGAAGGGCAATGAAATGGTTAAAATAATTTTATAGAATTTTGGGAGTTTGTTTGTTTGTTTGTTTTTGCCAAGAGAAGATGAAGTATTTTTCAGAAGTTCAATACTGATTTTTGAACTGTAATATTTCAAGTTAATCAGAAGCTAATGGATAAGAATGGCAACCCTTACATTTGACTGATACACTGCTACTTCACTACCAAAAGATCATGTTTTTTTGAAGTTTGTTCTAGCAACACAAATAAACTTTTGTGGTGTATTTAGAAACAGGATTTTGGCTGAGACTGTCTATGTAACATTTTCAGTTGCAACAGGTGTCTTTTTAAGTATTTCTTTTCTGTGTATTCTGGAGGTCACCTTGTTTAGCTTGGGTTTTATAATTTTTGGAACTAAACAAGAAAAGCTATTTTCTTTGAAATTGAACCCAGAACCAACTGGGGGAAAACAATTGTTTTTTGATGACCTATAATCTCTTGATTCAGTGTTCTGCAGCAATAATATACAGAAAAGAAAAGCACAGAACTCCATGAAATTATTATGACAGCTGAAATTACAATACCAATAGCTTTGAAAAATATATTTTTTCATTTCAGAGCTACGTAAACATACTGAGTGAAACATGAGTTTCATAATTTTTAGCCTATAATCAGTGGACTACTTTAATTTAGCACATTTGACACCTTCACTCTTGTTTACAGAGAAATTACCTCTAATTAGGAACAGGCTAATTAAACAGCCTAATTAATTAGCCCTAGGGTTTCAGCAAAGATTGTACAGTTTTTATTGTGTGCTTATTTTTGCCAAGTCGCAGTTGACTTTTTCTTTCATGATCCTAGGGTTTTGAGCAAAACCGCTGAAAAGTTACACAAAAATAGAGCATGGCACAATTTTTGGCCTTTTGATTCCTGAGATTCCATTTCTGTGTTACAGTGCACCCTGAGACATGAGCCGAATATTTCCTAGGATTGTTTTTCTTCCTCAAAACTCAAAGGTGTTTCCTCTGGAGAAAGGAACTGCTTCAGGCTCCTAGGATGAGGTAGCTAAACAGTGCGAGAACAGATTTCCCTGGGAGTTTTGTACCAGTTGTGCATCTCCCTGTGTATGGAGAGCCTTGTGAGGCAGAAAAAAGAAATGTTATTAAGAAACTGTGTCCCTTTTCCTCTTGCCTCTGGGAAACCAGGGAAAATGAGCCCCCTTGGCAGGAGCAGTCCCAGCCCTTCACGTGCCCAGGCAGCAGTGAGTAGGTGCAGGTTCCTCCTTGTGGATCGGTACCTGTCCCAGAGCCCTGGGGCCAGAGCTGCTCCACACCAGGGACACTTGATGTTGGCATCCAGAGGGAGTGCGGAAACTGGGGTATCAAGGTGATCTTTTTCTGGTACTGAAAGTGTCTGAAGTGTTGATGAGATGTATAGTCAAGTGTGCTTTGATTCTACTTGCTCCGGTACTTCACTGGGCTACAGCAAGCGCTCAGAGACTTCTATATATCCCATGTTCTGGAATGCTAAGCGTTAAGTTTTCTTTCCAGATCTTTGCAACCATCTCTCTCATCAATACTGAAATAGGAAAAAGGTAACAGTCTGCTTAAACAGTGATATTCCCGGAAGGAAATTATTTTATATCCTGATTGGCAAAATATCTAATAGCGTTGCATTAAATTTCATAATGAAAAGTTATCTGAATCATGTTCACTATTAGTGTTATCCACCTTTCAGTGTATGAACTGAGCGGTGGGTTTTGCTACTGCTTAAACCTTCATATCCACTTTCATACAGAGAAAAAGAAAAATGTTGTCCAGGATACTGATACTGCTTTATGTTTAAACACAGAATAAAGTCCTTTTGTTTAAGCATAAAGTACAAATGCTTTCCTTGGAGCCTTATATAATTTTAATTAAAATGCAAAGTCATGCCTTTGAACCTCCATTGAGTTCTACCTCTGAGTCATGCAAAATGAAATCTCAGAATTATAATTTCTGTGAACGATAGTTTGTTTTGCTCTACTGCTAATCTTAATAAACCCACTGCAGGGTAGTCTCGTTTATACGTTTTGGTCTGATCTGCTTAAACCCCATTCTGTGATCAGTTTTGGTCGTGTTTCAGCACCTAGCTAATTCTGATTAGCATTACAATCCAGTCCAATAAAAGTGGTTTAATCAGAAATTGCAAATGAACCTCAACCAAATCTACTATAATCAGCGATTTTGCTGACATTGCTTCAGCAGCAGGATTGTCAAGCACAGAATGAATTAGCTGTATGTATGAATGGCTTTAGGACATGTTTGATACTGATTTAGAGGAGAATTTCCATAAACAGCAGTTAAAACTTAATTAAAAGTAAAAACTCTGTAGTTTGGTTCTAAGGCTGAGCAATCTTTGGTAACTTTAATGATGAGAAAGTCTCCTCAGCTAATTGTTTTTCCTTTCCCAGTTTGCCATAAGCAGAGACTCTTGCATTTACTGTTCTAGGAACAACCCAGGTTGTCCTAGGTTCTAATGTTCCCAAAACATTTTCAGTAGATCCAATCACTGGCTGTTCCAGGTTCAGTGCTTCATTTTTTTTTTTTTTTTTAATTTTCTTTAAGGTTGACATCTTTACTTTGTCATGGAGCATCTTTGCCTAATTAAAAATACTTAGCACTGATGTCCCACTAAAATAATCATGCTTTTGATGTTCAGGAGCCTGGCTGAGGAACAATAGAGGGAAATTTTAGTTTCCATATGATAGCAGGTTTAAAGAACAAAATGTTAAGCATTAAAGAAACGCCCTGGGATGATAGACTTGTTTGAGAAACACTAGATAATGAGTGCAGATAACAAAATGTTTTCAAATAGTAAGAACAAAAGTTTGGCCCAGACACTGATCTAGTGAAACAATTTAACTTCTTTTCTCTGTGCTGATCCAAAGGGAAAAATATTCTTTAGTAATATTAATGTTTTAGTTAGACTTATTAATGCATCCATCTGGAGTCCTGAATTTGGGCTGCCAGAGAAAAATATCTGAAAGTAAAATACTGCCTGCAGATAAAATCCTGTGACATTTATGGCGAAATTCCCAAGGTCTTTAGTAAATCCAAGTGGAGGTTAATGTTAATGAATCAAGCTTAGCTAAATACACCATTGAGGATCCCTCAGTCTTTTATTCTCCATGGACTTGGCAGAGAGAGGGAAGCAGAATGCATACTGAGCAAGAGGCTACATATGCATATATAAAATATTAATTAGTAGAACTTGGACCAAAATCCCTGGTTCAAGTGCTCATAGCCTCCATTGTACTGTTGTTATTATTCAGAAAACCTCAGCAGAAAATAATCGGAAAATCAAATTTGGATATTGACCATCTCTTACTGAGGTGAAGGATATATTTTATGCTGAGAAGTATGTATTGCTTATAGGTAATAAATAATAATAAATAGTAATAAATAATAATAAATAGACATTTTAACAGAAAATGTAAAATGTGGTAGTACTCAACAAGTTTGAGAAACATGAAAAAATGGTTCAATTATTTTTATAATGCAGTCTATGTTGAAGGTATTTCACACATTTAAGCAGAAGAGGTTCCAGCTATGCAGATGGATTTCAAAATTTATACAAGGTCAAATACAGAATTAAATGGAAGAGCTACACTTGGGCCAAAAGGATGTCAACTCTTCTGCATAGATACTGTGTGGATGGTATAATCAAATCAGTGGGTAACTACATAATTAGGTAGAGCTCAAAAAAGCAACTTCTCCAAATCTACAAGCTTATAATAACCTTGGTTGTTCTAACTAATTTGACCGAACTGGAACAAAACAAAATACAAGGAACAGGAGCACACTGATGTAGTTTGGAATGACTGCAGATCCTTTAATGTGTCTTTCTGGCTCCTTTCTCTTGATGATGAAACAAATTTGCTCTTAGTCAGTTCTTCCCACTCTTTGCCTTTTCATAATTTTGTGGGACAGATGCAGCATACAGTTTAAATGGTGACAACTGAGAAGTGTCTCTGGAGGTCTCGGATAGCTTCATTTTATTCCTGTGCTATTCTGTAAGTGACCTGTGTCACTAGTTTATAAGCAGTTAGGTTTATGTGCTATAGAGTAGGTGTCTGCAGTCTAGCAGATTTTTTTTTTTTTTGAGGGTGTGTTAGCATGGCTGTACTTAACTATTTTTCAGCCTTTGCTAGTAGAACAGTTCTCAGGCAAAGAATACTGGAAAAAAAATTCTTCTTGATATCTCTTTTGATCTCTAGCCGAAATAAAAAAAAAAATGAATAACTGAAGGAAAAAGAAATGTCTTCAAATCAAACTGTATAAGCCAGCAAGGCAGAGAGAAAATGCAACTTCAATGTAAACAGAACAGGGGCTATTTAAACTGTTTTCTTTATGTGTGGTGTTCTACGAGTGAGATGGGGATTACACTGACTCTTCCCAAAATTTGTAAATTTTTCGTGATTTGCAAAACTTTTGTGCAACTCCTTTAGCAGCTCTTCCCTTTCATCTTTTTACGGTTGGTATTTACTTAGGTTGTTTATTTATACTATGTTTTTCTTTTCAGACACAAAATACCTTTTGACTCGGTTAAATTCAGTGTTCCACAAGTCTTGAAGCAGAGCTAATGGAGGCGCTTAGCATCCGCAGCAGAGCAAACAGAAACACTCATTTTAGAGCATGAAAACAGGCTGACCTGCACACCCTATTTTCCTGGATGCCTCTTGATAACTCTTATAAAAGTCTATTTATTTACCATAAACTCTTCAAAAATGTAAGCATAATTATATTTTGTCTTCTAGAGACAAGTATAAATAGAAACTTTCAGTCACTCTATGAATTTCATAGAGTGACTGAATTCATTCATTCGCATAGAGTGAATGAATTTTATTTCATTTCTCTGCTCAGGAGAGATGCGAAACAGTAGTTCTAATTAAGAAAGAACTTTTCAGTGCTCTTCTGATACAATATCTTTGCCAGAATTCAGAGCCTGAAGGGTTGTTTCACTTAGGAGGAAAGGTTGATGTTGAAATCTAAGTATTTCTCTTATTTATTCTCCTTGCTTTCTGCTAAGGACTCTTCCTGGATATGCATTTTTCAGTGCTTCTCAACACTTTTGTCTTAGTTTTTCCTCATGGTACATACCACCATTTTTTTTTTGTATTTGTACTGAGTATTTTCTTGATGATTTCTCTTAGCTTCTTGGTCCTCCCTAAAGCTGAAGTCTTCAAAAAGCAGTAGCTAGTGAAGTACCTACACCGACATGTGCTGTACGTATGTTTTTGTCCCTAATGCTGTTTACAGATTTTTGGGGCAGTGGGAAAAGAAGGAAAGGGGACAAACCTCTTGTGCCATTTGCCTATTACAATAGAAAGAGCTCAATTCTTTCTCTTTTAGGATAATGGGATTTTGGATTATCTTCCTTCTTCCTTGCATACCGTGGTCCAATATCTTTGAGATTTAGAGCAATTCCAACTAATAAAATTGACAGATTTTTTTTAATATCTGTAAACTGAATATTTTTATCTCATCCTGGATCTTACCATTATGCTTATGGCAAATGAGAAGAACAGATACTTGTCAGATAATACACACTACTACCTTTCATTTACTATTGCATGACTCCTAAGGGAAGGCTTTCTGGAACTTAGGTTAAGATAGTAACCCAATCTGATTTAGTAGTGGCTTTTAAATCACTGTTATTCAGTAGCTTTTGAAACATTGTTGTTAGTCCTTTTCTGAATAAAAAGTTTTTTTTTTTCTATGTCTTTAATTACAAGTCTTATTATTTATTCTTTTTTTTGTTAAACTACTCTATTTTTTTAAGAATTTCTATGAGCATAAGAAATCTGCTTTCTTTAAATCAGAGCTGAGGGTAGCTATATTAATTTTCCTTTATGGTTTTTATGCTGATTATTTGTGTAATATTTTCACTACATAGAGTTGTAGTAACATTTCTTTAAAAGATCAAAGAGACAGAACGTGGAGAGAACATATTATTATTAGTATGGCTGTTTTTTTTTCTATAAACCTATTTAATGTGAAGATGTTTTCTAAGGATTCGAAGGCAGTTACAGGACTTTTGAAAATGAAAAACTTTTTCTTCAGGGCACTGCAAAGCAAAGACCACCATAAGTGTTAGAGCTACACAATATATATGTTTACCTTATGTCATGTATATGTTTATACTGCTTATCAAAATATGTGAATATAAATAATGCCAAGGGAAGTGGTGAATAAACCAAACCTATGGCTGCCTCCCCAGTCCTGAGAGGCTCTGCTGCATTACTTGGTGCTGCTCTGTCTAAGCATTAGCATTTTGGAGATGAGAATCTGAATCTCTGCAGTCAGTGACCCCGGTGAATATACCCATGAGACTAACCTGGATAAACATCTGCCTGCAAAGCCTGAGTTGACCTAATGTTTTTGTCAGAATTTATTCTGCATAAAGCTGCTGTGTTATGCATGAGTTACAAATGCATTACCACTGTATTATGAAACTTGCTACTAAGGGTTTTATAAAGTTGCACCGAACCATGCTAATGTTACTGGACGTTTACCTACCAATTTCTGAAAATACTTGCCACTGTCAATTATTTGTAGAAACACTTGCAAATGGAGAAATAGAGACCACCGCACACAGGAGTCCTTTGAAAGCACAAGACCAACCTAGGATAGGTTTACTTCAAGGTTAGAGCCTGGGAGTTTGTGAGATCTGCTTTCTGCTGGAATAGGTTGGCCTTATTTTCACTTTTACTATTATTTTTGGGGAAAAAAAAAAAAAAGTTTGAAGGCAAATAAGTTCTACCTACAAGCTACCATGAGAGAAACATGAAGGTCAAAATGATGGCCTTTCTCCCCTACTCTGGGAGGCAAGAGGAACAGGCTTCTCCCACGGATTTATTAGAATTGCATTTTGTTCGCATGGTCAGACTCTGCAGGTGGCTGGTACAGCCAAGGAAAGAGGGGAGGTGAGGGGAGCCTGTCCGAGCCACGTTAGAATGAAGGTGTGAGAATTCAATGAGGCTCCATGGTCTCTGCTTTTTTATTTTAATTAACCGTTGATGAAATTAAATGCTGATCACAGAATGAAGCTCACTGAGGGTGCTCGTCATTAATAAGATGTGGACAAAAAAACAGATTCGTTGAGTAAGTTATTCAGCAAGTGCAAGAGCTTGCTTAAAAATTATTGAGTAAATATTTAAAGTAGTTCTCTTCTTGACCATAACCTTTTGTTGGTAGTGGTGGCAGCTGTAAAGGAGAGCATCATAGTGCTTTCCTGCTAGAGATTTACTTAAAATTTACTGCAAAATTGTAAATCTTGTGTTTCTAACAACACTGGAATTTATTAGAGTAGAAGCAGTAAAGCAGCTTCCTGTTTTCTCTAGTTCCCATCTGCATTAGAACAGGAATTAAAATGAAATGTTTTAGGATGTCTTCTATGAGATTTGAATTATTAATTTATATGGGAAATCAGATTTTTCATTTTGCTTTTCCTATTACAAAAATTAAACATTAGCTATATGCACACCAGTAAATAATTAATATGATCTAGTCCAAAGTAGAAGCTGTTGAAATTTGTTTGTGTAGGATGTAAGTAAAAGTTTACTATTCTTATGGTAAATTGTCCATGGAAGTGGTCATTGGAATTCTGTAGGTGGAAAAATACTTGTGAATATTTTGCCTGCTCACTTTGGTAATGAGATTAACATGCAAATAGAAGAACACCATTAGTGAGTTAGAAAACAGGTTTTGAAATGTACAGAAAATTACTTGTGTGCCAGTTAGAAGTGATTGCCAGAACCAGTAACTATGTCTGGAACAACGCACTTTATCTTCGCTAGCAATAAATCAACAATTCTAATTAAGAAAATGTGAGTCAAAACAAATTTGACAAGACAATATAGTCAGCTTTCAATTTGATAGGATTAGCATCCTGAACATGTACACATACACCAGGTAAAAGTCAATTATACCCAAGAAAGCCATAAAATGCTATTGTTTAGTCAGTGGAAAAGATTTGCCTGAGAAGCTGAATTTTTATGCAAACTGTGCAGACTTTACCTAAAATCTGGTGTCTAAACTTCACTGTGAGATAAAGAACAAATTTTTTTTGAGTATGGCAAAATTGGTCTGGAATTTTGCTGGCTTTAGGATGTACTGCAAGGCTCTTTGCCGAATTTTTTAGTGGTGGAAGAACTTTGTAATAATATTTCTCAAATGAACAGGTAGAAGAAGCATTCAATGTATGTCCTGTAGGTGTGGGACCCTAACTCACACTTTATGCAGGCTGAAATAGCCTTCAGAGCTGTAGTAATGGAGTAGCAGTAATTGTAGGAGCAACCACGCAGATCGGGTTGTAGTAGTGGACTATGACTTGACTTTTTTTTTTTTACACTCATATCAAAGGATTCCTAAAGTAGATGCCATTCTTAATACGTTATTTATTTAAGTCTGAGTAAGAGCTAGCAAACGTGCATGATACTTTATGCAATGGATAGCATTTTACTTTTCCTCTTCTACTGAGTTTAGAAAATACAATTATAATATTTTAGGTATTTAAAAATACTCTGTGGTTTACTTATTTGTAATATGTGAGAAGTATATTAAGTCATTTGTTTCTCTCCTACAGATCTATGATCTCATTAAAAAAGCATTAAGTCATAAATATTAAGAGCAAGACTTGAGGGAGAATAGTATACAGTTAAAAGGTTGCCATTTTTGAGGCCAAATACAAATCTCAAAGCTGGTTCTCAATTAAGTTTATTGTTGATTTATCTATTTGATGAGGAAATTCTAAAACAGTCTGGATTTGTTAAATAAGGTCCATGGAGGGAAAGGCATTTAAAGAACTGTAGAAAGTCTAAAACTGATAAATTATCCATACCATTGTAATTCTTGCACACTATTTACATGCAGGGGAAAACACAAGGAGTAAAGAATTTCTGCTTGTTTAATTGAATAAGGGCCTTTTGTATTTGTTTGGTTGTAAACTAATTGCATGTTTTATGCAGACATCTGAGTGTAAAAATCTGTTTAAGAATTGTTTATTGAGGCTAATATTGTAAGCTGGCATCTTTCTCAGAGAGGTTCCTTATTAAAATAAATAGTCTCCTAACAAAATTTTATATGATTAGGAAATTTATGCATATATTAATTCAATTCATCATCTAAAAATAGTAATTTGAATCTCAGAACAGGGATTTGTTGTTAATCTAATCAGGTGGCAGGTGAATGTACTGAGTCCATAAATTTCCTGGGAAGTGGTTATTACTGCAGTAGACTAAATTATTTATACGAAATGGAGTACCTGATGAACATGCACTTTTTTTTTTTCCCCTTTTCAAGTTAATCCCAACTGCTGCAAACATATATTTCTTACTTCCATGTGTCTATTCAAATAGATAAAGGTGAGATAAGCATATACATGTGTACCCTGCCTGACTTTAAGTTCACAAATAATCTAAGGGAGTCACTTGTGCAATTCAGGAGCAATTTTAATACCTTGCAAAATGTGGACTTGGCTAATTAAAAAAAAAAAAAAGCTTTCCTGAAAGTAAACTCACAGCATCGCACCTCAGAGCTAGTCCCTTTCTTGTCTGTCATCCTGCATCCTCCTCCAGCCGCCCATGGAGATGTTTCCCTGTTGTGACTGCTCTGTTACACATCGCCACAACCTTCCTCCGCAGTATTTAAGCAGGAAGATGTTGCCTAGTGACTGACAAAACGTGCAGCAAAAGGCTTCTCCCAAACATGGATTCAGCTCTCACTTTTAACTAAAAACTGCCTAATGTGCATGAATTCACCCTTATCTTATGCCCTGAGGTGGTTTTTCTAAGCAAATCTTTTCACTCTTAGGCAGATAGGGATTCCTCTATTTTTACTCTCTTTTTCAGAGTATCTTGTTGCTGTACTAACATAAATTTGCTAAATTAACTAGATCATAACACCTTCATTTGAGATATTTTTACATAAGGATGGTTGCCACCTTTTCTGTATCTGATTGAGCGTGTCTTGCATGCTGACAGTGTATGTTCAGCTGAACTAAGTTCTCCCTAAGCCAGGGAAGCTAATACCATTCAGCATTGCTTCAAATTATGCTGACCATAATTGCTTAATAGCATCTTAATTAGGCTTATTAAGAAATAATGAAATTGGTCATCTTGGAATTTACTGTCTCATATGCTGTTTTGGTGCTGCTAATAAATGTATTTTATGGCAATGAATTTCATTGCCAGAATAAGAAATAGATTAAAACTTACTTTTCTGCTCTCACAACACGGAAAAGTGGGAGCTTTTAAATATAGAGGTTAACAAATGCTAACGGTTTAATGCTTTAATTATTTTAAAAGCTTATTTTGAGAAACTTTCATAAATTAAAATGTTAAATGTTTTGTATACCTTTGAATAAAGCTAGGAAAAGTAAAATTTAGTTTTTAAATGCAACTGATTCTTTGTTTTCAAGGAGACCAAAAAAAGTAATTAGTGTGAGTCAAAGTCCTCTTACAGTGAAGAAAAAATGATGATAGCAGAATAGACAAATCATCTGTGTAAGGAATTATTTCTTGCAAATAGACTGAACTTTTATGAATTTTCATTACTAACTTTATCTTTCTGAGTTAATGAAAATGATTTACTGAATTTCATTTAAAGCCAGTCTCTGACTAATATTATTCACTGTCTTTATTAACAGTGGACCAAAATTATTATTTTGAAGCTGCCATTCCCTTTCTTCAGAGCTTCTTTACCTGAGATTCACAATTTAGGAGTATTTAGCATCCTATTTTTCTTCCATCATATAAATTCTTTCATAAACTCAATATTGAAGCCACATTTTTTTCAGATGTGTTATACTTTTTAGATTTAGTATAATCTGGCTGACCTTTTTCACTGCTTCAAAGGTTATTTTCTTCCCTTACCAGGTAACTGGTATGTCCCTCTATACAGCCTAATAGAAAATGCACAGTAACAATATTATGTTTTCTTTTATTATAGTCTATCCATCTACACATTCACAATTATGTTTTGTTTGTTTTTTTTTTACTGCTAATGTGCTCTGTGTTGCTGGTTAAAATGATTTTCTGTAATAACTTTCAAATTGTTTTCCTGATCAGTGTGCTAAATTATTGGGCCATTTGCCACATATTGTATAGCTTGTTTTCTTGCTCCAAGCCTAATTATTTTTTCATCTTTCTGTACAACCAAATGCCTTAGCCATCTGCTAAGCTTTTCTGCTAAACAGTCAAAATCTGACTTAGTTTGTACCGTTCGGTCCTATTTGTTCGGTCTTCTAATTCTTGTGTCATCTTCAGTCTTGAACACAATGACCTTTTCACTAACTATTTAAATGATGTATATATTGAACGTCAGAGTCTCAAAACCAACCACCAGACTGCTGCTTTCATAGTTCATTATTAGAATTAGGAGTGATGTGCCAATGTTTATTGATTTTCTTTATCACTTGGGAACTAGGGGTCCAAACTTCCATAATTTACTTCTTATTCCCTAAACTTTAATCTGAATAATTGGTGTCTGCGTTTGAATACTATCAAATGCGACTTTTACATCTCAGTGCAGAAGTTTTACTGTGTTTTACTTTATTTACCATGGTAACAGTATTACTGAAAGTCA
Organism: Tinamus guttatus; assembly: GCF_059628265.1. Taxonomy (NCBI): domain Eukaryota; kingdom Metazoa; phylum Chordata; class Aves; order Tinamiformes; family Tinamidae; genus Tinamus; species Tinamus guttatus. The sequence continues at coordinate 6,732,257 of NW_028288747.1, forward strand.
GTGTAGGACAGTTACGAATGGGTTCTCCTTCTGACCTCCTCTGTTTTTGCTCTATTTTGCATCAAGACAGTTAAGATTAAAACAGTTTACCTCTCTTGCTTGCACATTTGCTCATGTGCTTATGTGTGTTCTTCCACATAACTCTAATAGTGTACAAATAGTGATGCTTAAGATGCCTTGCATAGCTCATTTATGAGCTATTTGTATAATGTCCAGCTGAACCTTTCTTGCTCAGTGCTGTGTATTTTGCATACTGTATATAATTAATATTTTTTAATATTTCAATTTATTTATACACCGTTCATACACTGTGGTCTTGAAGAATATTTTAAAATATTTATTTTCCAAACAAAATAAAATGTAAAGAAGAACCAGCCTGAACTTTTCAAGTGAAATTTCAGATACTACAGTGGGCAGTTTCTATGTTGTATTAGAAAAAACAGACTTTTTACATGCTTATTGGAGAAGAGAGGTGCTATAATGTCATCTTGCTATGTATATAGATGAAATGGAAATCATGTCATCTACTTGCATTAATCTGTCACCCAGTTACATTTCATTGTACTCTCTGGGCTGTTCCAGTAAGGCAAAAAAATCTATGTTTGCTTTTATTTGGTTGATAGATGTGCATTTTTAATCTACCTTTGCTTGAGCAAGGAAAGCCCTGGTCATCATTTTCTGGAAACCGAAATTGCATGTTAGGCAGACGGGGAGCACTTGCTTGCATCCTGTGCTGCTGAGCTGCCTCTTTTATAAACCCAAAGGGATAATTTTCTATTTCATATTTGAAATGACTTGAAGTGGAAAGTGTTGTTATCTTTTGGTGAAGTTGTTGCACAGAGATTTAGAAACACTTATGGTGTTTCTTATAGGGCTTTACCTATTGTTTAGCTTTTTTTTTTTTTTTTTAAAACTCAGTTGAAAACTGATATTCATAAGCTGATTAACAATGTATCTAGTGTATTGTGACTAACATAATTAGTTTCCTTTTTGATTTGCCTCTCTCTATGTTCCAGTGAATTATATGTTGCCTTTACATGAGGATTGATGTAGTTGTTTGGGATTTTTATATTCAAAGTTAAAGAAATGAGAAAGCAATGATACTTAAATCTGCCACTGGGAGAGCCAAAACTCAATACACCGTGAAGGATTATGTCAAGTACAGGAGAGAAGACAAGTAGTTACTATGTCAAATTTAATGAATCTAATACAAAAAAAAAAAAAAAAAAAAAAAAGTTGCTGTCAACTTGAGAAGTGCAAATGAGGAAAACAGAAAAAGCAAATTAGTCTTACCCAGTATAATGAAGAACTCGGTGTGCTCTAACACGGATGAGGCAATGAGGATGGAAGTTCATAGATAAGAGAAATTATACTTTGCTGCATGATAAACCATCCCATTTAAGTGATATATGTGTGGTAGAAAAGAAAAGGAGGTGTACACACGTTACAAGAGAATTCACCAGTTACAAAAGAAGAAAGTTTGGATCTGGATGCCAGTCCAACAATCTTCTGTCACCAACAAATGGAAAAGGAAGACTGTTCTTTTCATTCAAGCTTTGTCCTATGCGCCCTAAATATACAAGCATGATGATAAAGAGATAGAAGAGAAACTAATTCTTTTCAATTTTAACAAACTCAATGGCTATTGTTAAATTATTAGTTGTAGTATTGCTGGTACATTCTCATAATGATATTGCTAATGTGACTGCAGGAATTATTTGCTGATAGACATTTGACTGTTGGCACTCTGATAGCAAAGTTTTTGACTTTGATGCTGAGGCAGAGCCATGGTTTTACTCAAGTTTGCCTGTTGACTCATAACATCTCTGATGGTTAGTGATCACCAACAGTTCTGTATGGTGTGTCAGCAACTTCCACAGATCCTCAACAAGCCAACATAAAGCTGTGCACAAAGTAGCATAACTCCTGAAGGGGGGATTCCTGGGAGTATCCTTCCATTGGACAATTTTTTGAAAAGAGGACTGCTCTTTAATGAACAGGTGAGGCAGAAATGTATTCTTCAGAAAATCAGTGTTGTTATTCAGCTTCTCTTCACATCCTGTGCTTTTTGCGTGTCGTTTGCATTGATTAACCCTCTGCATTGCAGAAAACCATGTCTAAATCTCTCTAATTTTTTTGCCTTAGTTCTTCCTAACCTCACCAGGGATGGAACTTATCGCAAGGATAAGTTACATGTGATAAGAAATGTCCCATTTCTTTATCTTTTGATACCTAGCCAAGAAAATACAAATACCATTTCTGGAAAAAAAAAATGGTTGGGATTTTATCAGCTTCCTTCACAGTTGTCTCAGAAGAAGACATTTGGGACAACAGAAAAAATGAAAATGTACTATTGATTGAAACAAGTGAAGAAATGCATGTACTGTCAAGTAGCAGGAATGAATGAACTTACATTTTTAATGAGAATGAATTGATTCATACATTTAAATTTAAGAACAAACAGCAAATATAAATGCTTTATTTAATGGCCTCATTGTGGAATTCCAGTATATTTCTGTAATTCATTGGGCACAATGGTACCGGGATTAGATTGCAATCTTCATGTAGATATATTTGTGTCAACCTTATCATTTAAAAATGATGGTCCTGCTCAGTATTAGAAGTACCTATAGTATAAATAAATTTATTTAATTAATATCCAGTGTTTCTAGGTTGTAAAACAGGGAAAACATCAAAATTGTCTAAATCATATGATAAATGTAAGGGAATTGGTACGTAAACAAACAAAAAGCCAAGGAATATTTAAAACTGTTCAACAAACAAGGTCACAGGGATGTAAGAAAACAGAAGACAAAACTCATGCACAGATGTATTTCAGAAAAAAGTAGTGTAGCATTTGTGTTTTGATACAGTCAAGTACAAAAGAAAAAAAAAAAAAAAGATTGCCTTATACTAGTTCAAAGCATATCCCATAACTTCAAAGCAGAAAAAGCAAAGGTCAGTTTAGTAAAATTGCAGGGTATCCTCTGTAATTACCTGTTTAGGTGAGGGCTACTTCTGAATTCCTGAAAGTGAATGCCTTTTTGAGAATTGAGCCTTCCGCAGGATTTTTGAGAAAGTCCAGAAAGTATTATGAAGACAAAATGGTAACCTTCTGTGCCTGCTGGCCCAAAAGAGTCACTTTAAAAAAAAACTACAGTGTGCGAGTGATATGTGCTGGAGTTGCATTGTTATATTTCTGTAGAATCGAGATAAAATATGACCCCATAGATGAAGGAAAATATAAGTGCCACCTTAAAACAGCATTAAAAAATTGAGTTTCCAGAATATGACTTAACAGTTTCTAGCACTACTTCAGTCTGAGGGTTCGGCTCTACAAAATTACCTGAAGAACTGCAAAACTTGTTCTCCTTTCTCTTTCCTCACTGTACTTGGGTAGGGTAAATCCCTACTACCTTAGATGTTATTTGCTTCTTGTTTTGTTCGTTCAGGTATAATTGTTCCTGAAGGAGCAACATCGCAAAATGTGCTCTGAGCTCTCTCACTTCACTTTGTTTCATTATACCACAGTGCGTATCTGTTCCTTACTCATGTGGACCTCTGTGGTCCCACAACCAATCCAGACCTTGGAACCGGCCTTAACCATAAAGTCAATATTATGCCAATTCTGTAGCACAAATTTCTCTGCAATTACTGCATTTCTTGTACTTCCTACCTGGGGTTGTTTATGGCAGATCATTGTCTTCAGTTTTTGAGCCCACGTTTTGGGAACCGATTTGGTCCTAAATCTTCGCTTGGAGAGGTGATGATTGTATTTTATTAGCTCATCTGCCAGATTTGTGAGAGGGGTCACAAAGTCCTGCCGAGGGCCAACATATACTACAGTGCTTAAGATCATTTAAGATGGTCGGGAACAAGTTGGCTGGTTTACTCAAGACTCCTTGAGTCTCGAGTAATATAGATACTGTATTTTTAGTTGGATACATTCTGAAAACCACAACACTTTTTATTTAAATTTCAAATTGTTTCATCCAGTTCTGATTCTTTCACTTTTGAATATCTCAGTCAATATATTTTCAGGATTTGACATGAATTTCAAATATATTTACCTCAGTAACAAAGCAGTGAGAGATTTCTCTATTTGTAACATCAAATCATGTTTAAAATGAACGGTGCTAAGTCACATTACTGCATTTGACTGTCGGAGTATATTTCTTTCATTTACATGTATATAATGAGTCCTTTTTGTTAAATGCTAGAGAGGACACTAAAAACAGAACCTCAAAAAACCTGCACTGATAACTATGCAAAATTAATATTGATTAACTACTTAAGCTGATGTGGTGAAGCAAACTTCCCTCTTAGGCTATAAAACCTGTGCTGTGCTGTATTTTAGGAGAGCACAATGCACAGAAAAATCCATTTAGAAAAATTATCTTTTCATAGATTCATCAACTATTAGTTACTTAGGGGAAACTTTATAAAGATACACATATAGAAATGCCTGAGTACCCTTCCTTAAGATCTCTATCTCATCTTCTTCACCTTCTGCAGGTTCTTCACACAGGGCTCAAAAAATTCCAAGTTATGTCTTTTTCGTTCAGAGATATTCTGCAGCCTCCTACCAAAAAAAATCTCTACTTCAGTTGTTTTAAGGCACTGTCTTTTACATATTAGAAGACATTAAGTGGGAGAAAACGGAATTGGAGGACAGTATACTCATATAATACTTTCATATCTCTCTATAGGGCAGCATAAAGTCATCTCTATAGAGATTCTCTTTTAAGAATGTTTACAGTGGCACTGACCTTTCAGAGAAAGAAAAATACAGTAATTTCTACCTGGTAAATTTAATTCATTTTTACTTTTCACTTCAGTTTATATTTTCCATTAATGAGCCTTATTTCTCAACATAGAGAAGAAGAAAAAGGAAAAGCAAGGAAAACTTGGAAAGGCAAATTTAGTAGATAACTGAGTAGACTTCAAATTGGGATATGAACTATTTTTGTAATAAATATTCCCTGACAGGATTCTAGTACTTAAGGAAATTCTTTCTTCCAAGCTGAGAAAAACACTAGCATAGCAATTTTGTTCCTGAAGATAAAAAATGAATTATGTCATAGATGTTTAATAATTAGTGTAGTCTGTATGCTTGCTGCTTAGAATCACTCAAATGTTATGAGATCCAACTGTGATTTTTTTGTTCCAATTGCATGAGTCAGCAATAGACATCTTGTCAGTAGTATGCAGAACCTAACAATTTTTAGAACTGCTTTTTGCTCAGTCATATCTTATATTTGCATAGCCTCAGTGCTAAAATAAACATTAAAAAACATCTGTACAAATAAATTCAGTACCACTAAATGACTTGCTCTCAAATGACACCAGAAAAAAAGACTCATGGGAAAATGTTAACAAACAGCAATGTCAAATCACAGTTTTTATAACTTTGTCACAGCATGGCATGCCACAGAGCAAGCTGTCTGGTAGTTTCGTTAAATTATTTTGAAATTGCTTTTTGTTATGCACTGGGGTGCATTTTCAGAAAATATTATGTTGTTGTGAAAGTTGAAAACTGGCTTCATTGATTTGATAGGTCCACAAGTTACTTCTAGGGAAAGTTGGCCTATGAGAAATATTAGAATTCCTGCTAACATCTGGGTAACATGACCCTGTATCAGTGCTTCCATGCAAGTGACCTGCAACTGAACCTGATGTCAAAGCTTCCTTTGCAAAATGTAAGAAAGGAACTACTGTGGATTTAAGGAAAAAATGGAGCCTCTCGGCTATTTTGGTGTTCATTATAAAACCAGTGGGTCTAATTTTTCCATTTTTATTCAAGTCTTTAAAGTACAACAAGACCTTTCGTTTCTCTTGCTCTCTGTGAGTTTTCAAATAATTCCTGCCTTTGAGTAATTAATCACCTGTTATTCTCTGATTCTTATCAGAGCAACGACTCTGTTTCACACAAATATGATAATAATATATAATATATATAATATATAATAATATATAAATAATAATAATCAAAAATCCTCAGAACTAATTTTAACTAAAACTCTTGCTTCAATATACCTTTGCAAATTTTTCTTGATAGACATTTTATGCTTTTTAAAACTTTTCTGTAATTCTTAAGACTACTGGTTATTCAGTTAAATCATGACGTGCATGTGAGCATATTGACAGTGAAGAATTATGATATTAGGATCATCTGTGTTAGATAAATCACAAATGCCAGTGCAAGCAGCCTCTAAGCCGCAATACTCCGTTAAAGATGTGAAAGACGTGACACATTATCCTCAGGAGCACTGCAATCAAGTGTTTAAAGTATCTCATGCCTGATGGCATGGTCACTGTTTCATCAAGTATGAAAATTTGCTGGATAACTTACCTAGACTGGTGTTTCCATTCTGTGTGGAGGAAGTAAGCACTTCATTCATATATTTATATAAATAATTCTTTGACGTCCATATAATCTTCAGGAAATTTCATTTCTTCTCAAAGAAGAAATGTTTTATAAGAACAGGACTATGTATGTGCTCTTATTCAGTTACATAACCACTAGCTTAGCAGAAGTGGCAGCAATATTTCACTTGTTCTAGGAACCACCTGAATGTTTGCCAGCATGTGAGAGACAGATGTTCCATTATTTATTTGTGTACTCAATATAATACTGAGGCAATTTCGCAAGCTGTAGCATTGGGTAAGAAAAATCTTAAAGCATTCTTGACTTTCCTGTTATGGATATAAAATCATTGTGCTAGCAATGGATGTAAATGCATTTTCAGAGGGTTGAATGATCTTGAGCATAGTTATAGCATTTGCAGTTTCACATGATAAGCAAAAAGTAAACATTTTATGTTTCAGATCATAAAAAAAAAAGTTTTGGAGTGCCATGGGTAGATGCATGAGAAGTTGGCTGTTGCCTACTTTCTTTGCTCCAAATCAT